>NC_081250.1:111365882-112732041 GCF_030490865.1 Poecile atricapillus | reverse complement strand
GGGGTAAAAGATCACACTTAGTTGCTTCATATCCTACTTCAAATTATTAGTATGAGGAAAGACAACATAATAGTCTTCAACAACATATTTGCATTTTCCCACCCCTTTTTCCCGTGTCCGGTTGTGCTCAAATTGTTACCTTTTCCAAAGAGGCAAACTTCCTCAACCCATCAACACCTCTGAATCACAGGCAATAAAAGTATAGCTGCTTTTACCAGGCCTTGCCTCTCCCACTAGCCTCTGCCTGTGCTCCGGTGTGCTGCTTTTCACCGTGTGTAATAGCAGGGAGGTTGGCATGCAATTTTAACCAGCAGCCTAGACACTGAGGTCCAGCATTTTGGTAACCCATAGTCAGAAGGATTGATTTTTCTTGTATATATTTGATTGCTTCTAACTTCTTGATGGCATTAACTCCGTGATGGGTATCACCCGATCTTTAATCAGGTTGTACTTAATTATCATTTTATAAATCCTTTATTTTCATACTTTCAACCACTAAGATAATACTTGCTAAATATGTGAAGTGGTTGTACTTAGGATCTTCTTCCTGTTTTCATGTATATTTTATGTTCAGTAAACATGCAAGCTAAAACCCCTCTTCTTTATATTCAACTGGTAATTAAAACCACATTATTATACGAGATCTGGAAATATTCTTTTTACCCTCTTGATCAGTCTTTTCAAATTAATAGTAGCCTAAACAAGAGTTTCTACCAGGAAAACAATAACAAAACCCACCTGGACATATGTGAGAGATTGGAAAAAATTATTACAGGCTCAAAGAAACTAAGATGTGTGTGGGGAGGAAAGGGCAGATCAAGTTCTGCAGAGGTGGAATGGTTCTCTGTTTCAGACTCCATCCCCTTTGGAGCTCCAGCCTAGTCCTAGAGTGTCTATCAGACCAGAATCCCCGCCTGAGAGGGAGTTCTAGCCACAGAAGGCCAGAGCAGACTAAAAACCATTGCACAAGACACACATGGCCAAGTCCTTATTGTTCTTGGAGCTTATGGCATCTGAGACCACACTGGATCCAAGGGTGACACATGTATATTTCTTGTCTCTCTTTTCTCTCTTTCTCTCCTTTTCTTCTACTAATTTTTAACTTCTTAAAATCTGGGTATGTTGTGGTTGGATAGGTTAGAGTATGCTAAATCAATTTTATAAGTGAAATGCTTTATTTTGATTGAAATCTTGCTTGTCCAGTTCCTGATCTTCTAATGTTTGCCAGTGAAGCTTGTTTTTTGACCTCCCAAGAACTTTAGTCAAGTTCTCTTTTTGCCACCTCAGGGAGAATTAGAACCTTAAGCCACTTTTAAGTAAACTTGCTGTGCAATGACTGGGGATTTACAGCATGTTCCTCTGTAACCTGCACTGGGTGACCCTGTCTTGGCAGGGGGCTTGGACTAGATGATCTACCGAGGTTCCTTCCAACCCTAACAATTATGTGATTCTGTGAAGTCCTCACTGAAGGGCAGACCAATTAGTCCAAAGGGCAAACAGAGTGCGCTCATCCAATTCAAGAATATGGTGTGCAACTAATGATATATAATGGAAAAACTCACAGGTCAGATAAACAAAAAGCTGGAGTTAAGATAACACCAAAGCTGTCTGACAGATTTTTTAGTATTTCAGAGCTTCAAACATGGACCAATATTTTTGGCTAAAAGAAACAGCTTTACACTAATTTTCTTGTATCCCTATAAAATGTGATTTTAAGGATATATTTTTACTACATCAAAATAACAAGTTATACAGTTTACCATTGAGTCTACATGGCATGGGCATATCTCCTTCATGGTGAAAAAACAAGACAGGAAAAATGTGTGAGTTGATCCAGCCCCCATCATCAGTCTACAGCCTTGGAGGAACAACCCCTACGGCTGTGGGAGAAATTGGTTAGAGTGAGAGAAATCTCACTTGCAAGGCCCCACGGGCATCCTCTATGATAATTAGTCAAGAAAGTTCTTTGTTCCATGATTAGTTAATTTTTACTGCATTTTCATTGCGCTGTTATAAATATTCTTTAGCATGTTTCCCCATTGGACCCTGTCCCTCAAAACTCCGCCCTAACCCTAACTTATATAAATACTGTATCCACTCTGGTCCCTGCCCTTTTGCTGCACCCCCATACCGAGTTAGGATTGCTGTTTGTTGTTTTGCTCATTAAACCAGTTCTATTTCGGATTGCATCAGAGTCTGCCTGTCCTTCTTTGCATCAGCCACTGCAGATTCTCATCTGACTCTCTGAAAATTGCAACCACTGCCGGGACTTGCAGTAAGTGTCCCCTTGGGGCTCGAGTCCCCAGCCACGCACTGGGAAGGCAGGACAAGCCACCATCACCCCTCACTACCTGGTGAGTTATTTTTCCTTCTTCCTGGGGTTCAAGTCCCCAGCCTCACTTCTCCATTTTAGTTCAGCTAGTGTGTGATACCCACTTTCCCCAAATCCTTAATTAACCCAGTTCCTGATGGGATCAGCTCTGTCGCAGGCAGAGAAGGATGTTTATCGTACCTTTAAGTTCAAATTGGCTGCTCAGGAAAAACAATTTGGCAAAAAGGAATTAAAGGACATTGTAAAATGGGCTTTCAAGAACTTTCCAGATGCTACAGCACCCATGGTGTATCAATCAGAATTCTGGGACTCTGTTGGCACCAGATTATATGACCTTGCTACAAAAAGAGACAAGGCAACAGCAGAATTGCTACCTGTATTTAGAGTTATCTACAAGACTTTGAGAGCCGAGGAGAGAGACCAGAAAATAAATACAAAAGAAACAAAAGAGACTGAGATGGCCAATCCCCTTACCTCTACCCTTAGCCCAAACCCTAGGGTGGGAACACGAGAGTGGAGCCCTAATACAGGGTGTTGCATAAAGGCAGGGGAACTCGTAGCTGAGGAGGAATCTCAGACTATTCTCCCCCATTCGTGCTCCTTCCCTTCCAGCCCCTCAGACTTTCCAGTGGGTGGGCTTCTAGATAACAAGGACCCAGTTATCTCAAGTCCTCCCTACTCCCTATACCCTGATCCTTTGTGCACTCCTCATCCTCACTCTCCTACCCTCTCTACTTTCTTACCCACATGCACTGTAGCAAAACAAAATGGCGTTGAGGATCTAGCAACTCAATGCTCCCAACCAGCACCTAAAATGTCCGCTGGGCACCCTCCAGCCTCCTCCTACCCTTCCCAAGACTCTGCCTCAGGGCCCACCCCTTCCACTCCAGGTCACGCCCCTTCTGAGACAGACCATGCCCCTTCTGAAGCAGGCCACGCCTCCCTTCTGGGGGCAGGACCTATCCCCTCAAGCCACACCCCTTCTGGGGAAACCAGAGCACCTCCCACAGGGGTTCTGGAAGGGCCCGCCTCCAAGATGGCGGTGCCCATGATACTAACACCACAGCCTAGCCCAAAGCCTCGACACATGCATAAGCTTCACTCAAATAAAGAGCTTTCTGCTGTGTCACATAGTTCCTTCTCCTCCAACTCATACCTCAAAAACCTACACGTTCCAGAGTCCCGAGAAGATCCATGGGCTAAGATTAGGAAGGCTGCAGTAAAAGAAGGGGAGTGGGGCCTGGTATCAAAAATGTCAGCATTCCCACTCTGTTATAGAAGAGGAGGAGCTTCTGAGTGGGAACCACTTGCCTATGGTGAGGTAAAGGAATTGTGCAAGGCTGCACGGGAGTGTGGAAGGCAATCACCAGACTTTCAAAACCTGATGTCAGCAACATTAGCAGCTCATGTCCTAATACCACACGACATGAAATATATAATGGCAATGCTCCTGTCCCCCACTGAATACACCTTGTGGGAGATAGGGTGGAAAAGACTACTTAATCAAATGTTGTGGGACCATCAGGGGGATCAGGCTTGGAGGGAATTAACCATTGAGCACATTGCCGGGGAGGGAGCTCATAGTGACCCTGATGACCAAGCTGCAGTTTTAACACAGCCAATATTAAATGAAATTAAAGAGGCTGCAAGGAAAGCCATGATCCAAGTCCCAGATGGCTCTAGACCAGACTTCGATTTTGCGGATGTTCACCAAGGCCCAAACGAACCATATATAAAATTTTTGGACCGATTAAAATTAGCCTTGGACAGGCAAATTTTGCTTGAAAGGGCAAAAGAAGAGCTGCTCAAAAGATTAGCTGTGGCAAATGCTAATGAACAATGCAAAAGGGTATTACGTACATTACCCATTGACCCAGAGCCTACAATACCTGAGATGGTTGAAGCGTGTGATCGCCTGGTAACCCCTGGATACGCTGCAAACATCCAAGCCCAAGCCTTTGCTCAAGCTTTAGCAACATTTCAGAACAGCTCTCGAGATCCACAAAATCGACCTTGCTTTAATTGTGGGGACCGAGGGCATTGGCAAAAGGATTGTAATCAGACCAAGAGAAGGCCATTCGCTAGGCCCTGCAGATGTAAGCATCAGTTAACTAACAAACCATCTCTCAAGCAGGGGAAGGTTTCTCGTTTCCAGGGAAGTGGGAAATTGAGCGTGGGGCAGCGATGCACAATGACAAAAGTCTCCCTGTCACCTGTGCCTGGAACCATCGGCGACCAGGAAGCCCCGTCCTACAAGACATCATCACTAACTTCCCTGCAGATGCACCACCAGGTACCAGAGTGGAGCTGGCCTCTGTCAACTCAGTAATGATGCATATCATCTCAAACAGATTCTTGGGATCTGGACCAGACCCATGGGAATTTCTCATTTTAGGCATAACTCGTTCACCAACCAAGGGAGTTTTTTATTTTCCATTCTTGCCATTATTTCTTCCCAAGAATTAACTATGTTAGCCATGTGCCCTCCTGGTTTTATTCCCAAAGGTTTAATTATTGCACAAGCTTTTCTGTTGCCAGAGAATAACCCAGACCCGTCCTCGCTCATGATGTGGATACAGATCACAAGATGACACTGGCCAAAACTAACATGTACTTTATAACTGTGTGGTAAGCAGGTCATTTTAACCGGACTTATTGATGCAGGATCAGATGTTACAGTAATAAATAAACAGCACTGGCCACCTGAGTGGGCTTTAACCCTAAGCATGGACTCTGGGGGATTGGTGGTAGCAGTAGCATTCTTAGAAGCATATACTCTGTTACCTTTAAAGGCCCAGAAGGAGAAGTAGCTGCCAGCAAACCATTTATTGTTAAAGCCCCCATTATCCTATGAGGCAGAGACATTCTCTCCCAGTGGGGAGTCACTTTGGAGATGGATTTCAATAAGGGCCACTGAAGTATGAAGACCCCAGAAGCTAACATGGAAAAATGATCACCCAGTCTGGGTTGATCAGTGGCCCCCTACTGAAATTAAATTAGCTGCATTAAAAAGGTTAGTGAACAGCTAGAAAAAGGACATTTAGTTCCAACAAATAGTCCTTGGAAATACCCCTGTTTTCATCATGAAAAAGACAGCAGGCAAGTGGAAGTTATTTCAAAACCTTTGAAGGATTAATGATGTGATTGAGGATATGGGAGTATTACAACTGGGTGTGCCCTCACCTGCTATGGTACCTCAGGATTGGAAAATTATTACTGCTGATTTGAAAGACTGTTTTTTCAATAGCCCTCTGAATCCTCAGGATGCTGTACATTTTGCTCCTTTCTGTTAATTGACAGTCGCCTTTACAGCACTTTCATTGGACAGCTCTTCCCCAAGGGATGAAAAATTCTCCCACAATATGCCAGATGTACATAGCAGAAATTTTCTCTCAGATTCACCAAGAACATCCAGAGGCAATCATTTTTCATTGCACAGATGATATTTTAATTTCTGCTGCCGATGACACTTCCTTACATGAAGTTTTTCAATCAACTATCACCGCTGTTAAAACAGCTGGATTTGTTGTAGCAGAGGACAAAATTCTGAAATCTGCACCTTGGAAATATCTAGGGTTACACATTTCTGAGCAAGCAGTTAAATTTCAGATGATTCAGATTAATAACAACCCAAAGACCCTACATGACTTACAGCAACTTTTAGGTAACATCAATTGGGTTAGATCCTTATTGGGGATTAACAGTGAGAATTTAGCCTCCCTATTTGAACTGTTGAAGGGTTTAATTTAAATTTAATTTAATTTTAATTTAAATTCTAGATGGAACATGTTGCTCTGCTGCAATAGGTTGAGCAAGCTATTCAAAAAAGGCCGGTTTATTGTTATAATTCTACTTTACCTTTTCTCCTTGCCATTTTAGGAAATAATCCTAAACTATATGCTTTAATTTTTCAATGGGACATTAATGTGCCTGATCCATTGAAAATTTTAGAGTGGGTCTTTCTTCCATATCAGCCAAAAAAGACCATTACAACATCACCTGAGATAATGGTGCAGCTAATCATTAAAGCCTATCTTGATTGTTTACCCTTTCAAGAAAAGATTTTGTAATTTTTTGCCAACTATGTTTATTTATCTTGAATGGCTCATACAAGGATCAGAACACTTACAGTTTGCTTTACTTAACTTTTCACACCAAATTTCAATCTATTTTCCCAAGCATAAGCTACTTCATACTTCATTAAATTTGATCTCAAAACCCCTTTAAAGTACCACACTATTGGAGGCAATAACGTTTTTTACTGATGGTTCGGGAAAAACTCAAAAATCAGCAATTACCTGTATTAATCCCAAAATTCTCCAGTGGGAATCTGATGTTAAAATAGTAACAGGATCCCCACAAATCATTGAATTGGCTACAGTTGTAAGCGTTATCTCAAAATTTACCTTACCCCTTAATTTAATAATTTACTAATTTTATGTTACCAGAGTTGTTGAAAGAGCAGAAGCTTCCTTAATTAAACAAATTCCAAGTGAGCCACTTTATATTTTAATTAAGAAATTAATTTTTCTTCTCTCTTCTAGAAGTGAACCGTATTTTGTTTCCCACATCCACCCGCACACTAACCTTCCTGGAGTTATAACAGAAGGAAATGCCAGGGCCGATCACTTAAGAATGCCTTTCAAACTCCCTTACCAAAACTTAAGAGCAAGCAAGATTAAGTCATGATTTTTACCACCAAAATGCTCTGGCTTTGACAAGGACATTTAAAATCACTAAAGAACAGGCTTGGTTAATTGTTCAATTGTGTGCAGACTGCCAGAGACACTCCCTGTTTCCATCCTGGGGAGGGGTCAATCCAAGAGGACTAAATAATCTTCAACTTTGGCAGTCTAACATCACCCATTAGTCTTCTTTTGGTAAGTATAAATGTATCCGTGCTTCTGTTGATACTTTTTCAGGAGCTCTGTATGCCTCAGCCCATCCTTGGGAGAAAGCTCATGATGCCATCAAGCATTATGCGCAAACTTTTGCATCCCTAGGAGTCTCCCAGGAGATAAAAACTAACAGTGGGCAGGCACACATCTCCCAGAGGCTCCATCATTTTTTTCTAGCTGTGGGGTATTACACAAACTGCAGGAATACCCCACTTCCCCACAGGACAACTGATTATTGAGAGGTCTCATAAGTCTAAAAGACCTCTTAGAAAAACAAGAAGGGGGAATAGAAACCCTAGTTATTACAGAAAGGCTATCAAATGCCCTATACATTTTTAATTTTCTAAGTAGGTCAATGATAGAGCCAAATCCACCCATATATCAACATTTTTCTAATACATCTCAGGCCAAATTAAAAGAAAATCCACCAGTATAGTAAAATACACCAGTGCTAGTAAAGGACCTGGAGACCAAACAGATCTCAGGGCCCTTTCCGCTCATTACCTGGGGCAGGAGGTTTGCTTATATCTCCACAGGTAGCAGACCTGAGTGGGTGCCAGCAGAAAACATCAAGCATCAAAAACATCAAAACATTCTTCAGAGAGGAGAAAAACCTGTCAAGAGAACAGCCCCTGACCTAGAAGGAAAAGATAACGGAGAAGACACAGATCAAGACCAAGAGAACCTGGACTGACAAAATTACCAAATACGATTTCCTTCAGCTCCAACAGCCCCGTGTTCCTGCTCCTAAGCTTTTTCAACAGTCTCTCTTCGAGTGACGCTTGGATAGTCCCGCAACAGAAACAAAACGAATGGGTCACTCTTGCCAGTATTACCAAGCAAGAGCCTATGTGTCTCTCAGTTGCCAGCCTGAGTAACCCCTTCTCCACCTCTCCAGTGGGGTTACCTGCAGATGGGTGGCCAGTACCTGTGGATACCATCCTTATTCTGCAAACTTGGGGTCAAAGCACTAAAATTTGGAAGCTTAACCACGTAGATGCCTGGGATCACTGGACAAAGAAATTACCACATGCATCAACTGTACCCCAAGAATTAGAACTATTTGGGTCAGTAAAAATGGATTATTATAAAAAATTTTATCACTTAAGTTCTTTCAAAGACATTTCTCCAAATAATAGTATAGAAATTGGACTCTGTGGTGCAATTGTACCACTAATACTCCTACCTGGTCCAGTCTGCACCCAATTCAATTACCACCTGGCATCTTCTTTATTTGCAGAGATAAGGCTTGTCCCGCAAAACCATCACAAATTAAAGGCGGCCCATGTGGCTTGGGGCATTTGACTGTGCTAGCACCTAATCTAACCATGGTACATAAATTAGTTTGTACTCAAAGAGCCACTCAACAATTCAAAGCAGATAGCAATGATAAAATTACCTATGAGTAAGTCAACAGAAATCATTACGTCCACACTATTGCCATGGCTGGCTATGGCCAAAGCCTTAAAAGAATTGGATGGGATCAGGTGCTGGCATAGCAAACAAACCAATGCAACATCAGTCTCCCTCCATGAGTTAGTTACTGATATAACAGCTGTTAGACACGCTACCCTACAGAACAGAGTGGCCATTGATTTTCTTCTTTTAGCCCATGGCCATAGTTGCAAAGACTTTGAGGGTTTATGTTGTATGAGTTTATATGATCATAGTAACTCAATCCATCACAGCACAAGTCTTCCAAAAGAGGATGTTGACAAGCTACAGCAAAAACAGCTGATTGGCTTAATAGGCTGTTCCAAGGGTAGAACATTTCGAGCTACATGATCTCTGTCATCAAAACTGTTCTGTTAGTTGTGTTTGTTGTTGTTAAAATCCTAGTTCTCATACCCTCTTTATCTGAATGTATGTTTAAAATGTTTGAAAAATATATCTACATTTCTTTATTGGAAAAGCAAAAAGGGAGAGATGTGGGAGTCAATCTTGCCCCCAGCATCAGTCTCCAGCCTTTGAAGACCAACCCTAAGGCCATGGGAGAAATTGCCTTGGTTAGAGTGAGAGAAATTTCACCTGAAAGGCCCCATTTACATCCTTTATGTTAATTAGTCAAGAAAGTTCTTTGTTCCTTGTTCCATGATTAGTTCATTTTTACTGCATTTTTACTGCATTGTTACAAATATTCATTATCGTGTTTCCCCACTGGAACCTGTCCCTCAAAACTCCACCCTAACCCTACCTTATATAAATACTGTATCCACCCTGGCCCCTGCCCTTTCAGTGCACCCCCATACCCAGTTCAGATTGCTGTTTGTTGTTTTGCCCATTAAACCAGTTCTGTTTTGTATTGCATCAAAGTGCAATGTGTCTTTCTTCACATCAGCTACTGCAGATTCTCATCTGACTCTCTGAAAATCACAGCCACTGCTGGGGCTTGCAATACAAAAATACTTCTTTTGAAAAAAGAGGCAAGCATTTTAGAAAAAAAAACCATAATATATTTTCCATGCTGTACCTTCTTAATACTGATACTTAGAATGTATCTTCTTTTGTTTCATTTCAGGCTTCCAAACACCTTAAGAGCACTCAGCTTCAAGTTCCCAAGTAAAATAAGCCTAGGGTTCTTACTCTGTTTTAATAGTTACTTGTGAAGAACATGATTTATTAACAAAAACAGCAAAAGCCACATAACATGAGCTTCAGTTTCAGAAATACCATGTTTTACTCTCAGTCCCCCAGTCCCATAAGCAGATAAGTTATTTTCAAACCTAAATTTTTGTAGTGTTAGTGATTGCCTTTTTCCTTTTACAGCTCTCTTCAAGACTCTCTTGACACTCGACTATAACAACAGATTTTTTAAAAAGAAGAGAAAGCCTGGAAGTCACCAGTGGCAGTCAACCATTAAATGTGATTTTTATTTCCTCTCATCAGGCAGAGAACCAATAAGTCATCTATGACTTATTGTTAGGAGACATATTATGTCTCCTAACCAGGAGCTCTATTATACTCCATTTATACAACCTATGCACACTTCAGTTAGGGCCTAGTGACATAAATAGGTTTGTAGAAGCCTGTAAGACTTCATAAAACAAACACCAGGGCAAAGAATGTGTATATAGATCATTATGGAGCTTTTAGAAAGAGAAGGAGAAGAAAATTTTATTTTGTAGCGCTTGAAACTTCGTTGAGAAGTGAAAAAGGCCTTGGAATAAAATTTCTGTTCTTTTGAAAAAATGCTGTGAGTTTTTGCATTTTTATAACCTTACTCATTTAAATTTATTGACTTGTTGGGCAGTACTGCTAATTACCAGAGGCTTCTGCACTCTAACTGGCAGAATTGTAATGAGTTCACACATGGAAATGGTACTTGGGTGTGACAAGGGGAGAGGTAGAAAATATAACACAAATGTCCAAAGACCCAGTTCATATAACCAAAAAGCCTTAAACTGATTCCATCAACACAGAAAATTCAAAGTCCATAAAAACCCTGTCTGGATGAAAGACTTTAATTGTCTCACTTTTCAGTGGTCATTCTGGAAACAGAATGTCTTGTCCAAAACAAGGAATACAGTTTCACACACTGCCATTATCAGTACTTAGGGATTCAAGTGCAGATCTCCACAAGCTTCATGACCAATCCATAATATAATTTCCTCTTTATTCTGTTCTATGTGTTGTATAACTACTTTGACTTAAAGGATTTTCAGAACTGAAAAGAATCCTGAGTTTATCTGCAAGTGGCTGGGGGAAGGAAAGGTTGACAAATAAAAAAGAAATTTTTTAGATCCAGAAGAAAGGTTGCAGAAAATAACACATATAATCATCTCAACTGATTGACCTCCTGCTAACATTGCACATTTCATTGGCTGGCTTGGTCAAGCCCTGCTTTGCTTAAAACAGCAGCTCAGGAGACACGTGATCAGGCAGGCCTCACGCAAGAGAAAGGTGAAGTAAACTGCTGCTATTAGCACAGGGCAGCATGAGCAAAGATGCTTATTAGGCCACTCGAAGAAGAGAGCCCACATTAAAACCTGGGAAAGTTTAATCAGAACAGAAGATAGCTAATATTCCTGAATTTAGATAAATCCATTTGCATTTTAATCAATCTAGCAAGAGAAACTAGAAAAAGAATTAAGTAACTGATGCTGGAATATTAGCTGACTTTTTTGTCCTCCAAATGCTTGAATTCAAGGGAACACACCTATGCCTGAAAAATGGGCACTTTACTGGACATCACACACACATTTTATAGTGCATAGTACTCAGAAGAAAGCCATAACAGGTCAGATTGCTTTGCAGTAAGAGGACTCATGCCTTGTTATGGAAAGAGGCACCAGATACCTCTCAGGTGTGATTCCTTCTTCTGGTTTGTCTGGAGGGATAGTATAGTCTTTCATTCTCTCAAGGTTCAATAAAGCTTTTCTCAGAAATCAGTTCCTTTTAATACCCCAGTGTACTGGTTTTGGCTGTGATAGAGTTGATTTTCTCATAGTATCTTGTATGAGGCTATGTTCTGGATTTGTGCTGAAAATAGTGTTGATAATAAAATTTTAATTACTGCTGAACAGTGCTTACGCGGTGCAAGGACTGTATATCTTAAAACATGATGCTATTTACTCTAAACAGAACAGCAATGAGCTCATCACAACAGATAAAAACCTTGTTCAGGAGTTGTTTGTATAAGTCAATCTATCATAAAACAACTGAGCTTCAAGACAGCAAAAATATTTACTGCCCAAAAGATATAAAGACAAACTATGTTTGTCTTCTGCAGATGTAGTCCCACAATCCTTCTACACTATTCTGTAAATTAAATCTTTCCCGTGAAACACATGAGAGGTCTTGTGTGTCCTATTTCTCTCCCTTCTTTCAACTACAAATTTCTGATTCAACCTCTGCAAAGGTACGCCTGAGTGGTTTCTCCAATGGCCCATCCATCAATCAGTACCCTAAGACTTATGGTCTTTGCAATTGCCTCCATTATCAACTTTTGTTCAGGGTTGCTGTGTCTTTGACTATAATGTATTAATTTTCCTGTCTCTTAACCTGTCTTTTTTTATGCTGACTAGCCATAAACCATCTATTCTGACAATAATCCTTGCATTCTTCTGATCTTTGCACGGATTTTAAAAATGTACACCATTCCATGAGGATTAACATTTTTTGTCATTTGGTTGGAACACTATCGTTATTTGTTGCCAAAACGGTAACAGTCAAAAAGATGTAATTGATATTTTTACTTTAGTCTTTAACCTACAATTCATATGACTGATGTTTGTAAGATATAAAAGGTGTTTTTTTGCACCCAATGAGTCTATTTACAGAAAGCAGTCGTATTTTCTCTTCCTACAAAATCTGTAACTAAGTGATGGTGGCCAATTAGAGTAGGTTTTGAGCAGCACATCATTGTCAGGTTGGATGTGAGTGACAACACTTCAGCTTCTAAAGTGATAGACATCTACAGCTGGATCCACAGTGATTTTAGCAGATCAGTTTTAGCTCATTGTCTTGGTTTAGGCATGGTATTCCCCAGTTTAGTACTCCCACTGCCACCAACTAAAAGCAGGAAAGGCAGAGATGAGAAAATAACAGCAACAATACTAATATCAAAAGCGTACAAAGAGAGTGTGTTTTAGATGCAAAATAATCACCAGGCCTGGGACAATGAAACAATGGCAGACAGACCCTCCACCCACCACAATTTTCCATCTCTGGAAAGGAAAGCCCTTCCAGAAAGCAAGAGAGAAATTCCTGGACCCCTGGCAATGGCCTAAGACAGTATGGAATAACATTAGGTTCCTGGCCCTGTGCACAGGGTTCCAGGCTCTGCACTCTCACTGCTGGTATGAAAAATTAACCCTGTCCGTGGCTGAAAACAAGACACTTATATGCAAGTACACTCTTTTATTCCTCCTTATTTATACTGCCTACCTACTGTTTCACTCAAGATGGATTACAGAGACAGCAACCAGCTCACGCAGGCAGGATTTACCATCCAAATTCCTACAGGGTACTCCATGTCATGTCAATACTTTTTGAGGGTTTTGTTGAATGCCTAAACAATTACTTGGACTTTTCCTGAAAATCTTTTGGGACACTCAGTGGAGTGAACATACAAGAAAAGCTGATGCTTTTTTGCTTCAGCTTTTTTTAAAGGTTATTCAGCTAGGAAAGACCACAGATTGAAAGCACTGAATTTTCATTATTGCTGGCACTATCACATCTGAACATGAACCTCAGTGTTCCCGAAAGAATAAGCATACTTGCCTTATTGAAACTGCCGCATACCTTCTCCTGAGTTAAGCTTTCCCCAGATTAATTCAGGAAGGGATGCCCAGAAACATTTCTACAGCAGAGGTGAAGCAAAGAGCGCATAATTATACAGAAAAGCTGAGAGATGTCATCAGCTTCTGTGTGAAAGGAAAAATTCATCACAGAAGCCAGTAGATTTCTATAAAACAAGTAAAATTTTGGTATTCCTAAAATCACATAATTGAAGTGCTGCCTTGAAGATGCAAAGGAAGAGGAAGAACAGGTGTATTATAAGGACACTTGGGGAATCGGTTTCTTAAATTACACAGGTACAAGGCAAAATACATTGAATATTGTGTTCAGTTTTTGACCTCTTACCACAAGACATTGAGGTGCTGGAGTGTGCCCAGAGAAGGGCAACAAATGTCATAAAGGGGCTGAAGGACAAGTCTAATGAGAGATGTCTGAGGGAGCTGGGGCTGGGACCTTATTCTCTACAACTACTTGTAAGCATGCTGTAAAAAGAGCTGAAGGTAGGTCTCCTCTCTCAGGTAATAACTGATGAGAGGCTATGGCCTCAAGCTATGCCATGTTTAGGTTGATCATTAGGAAAAATTTCTTTACCAAGAAGGTTGTCAAGCACTGAAATAGGCTTCCCAGGGAAGCAAATGGGTTATCATCTCTGAAGGTATGTAGAAATATGTGTATGAGGCACTTACAGACAGGATTTAGTACAGGACTTGGAAGTGCTGAATTTACAGTTGGCCTTGGTGATCTTAAAGGTCTTCTCCAGCTTAAATGATTCAATGCGATAAAGCACATGTGCAATGCTCAGTTCACAATTGCCCATGCACTGATGAAATTATAGAACCACTGTGAAGCTAGGAAAAAAAATCAATGTTTTGTTTATTCGGTCACTTAATCTCAAGTAGCATGGCATTTGTTGCCAGATATATCTTAAGTGTAGAGCTAATGAGTACACACGCTAGAATTATAGTCTGGAGCTGAAATGCACTTTTGGAGCATGGCTCCATAGCCATTTAGCCATCAGCGCATCAAGGTTCCAGTGCACCTTGGTGTGCACTGTGGTACATGAGCAGTGGATCCCTTGAAAAGAAGAAACATTCTTGGTACCTGCTTGTGCTACAAATATGTTCAACTAATTGTGCTGCACTGTTAACTAACACAGACTCTTTAGCAGCCAGCTTTGGCAAGACACATATAGTAGCAGAACGTAATCAGCACTGCTTACACAGTCTGATGGCTTCTAGGGATCAATAAAGATTCCTGTCTGAAGAAGTGAACAGAAAGCTAGCTTAACCTAGGTCAAAACCCCCCAAACTCATAAAGATACAGGCAACATCTTTGTAAGCTAAGGCAAAGTCTTATAGGCAGCTGAAATATATTAAATTCCAGCAGCAGAATGGCAATCCTTTTTCTAAGTTATCTGTAAAGTCAACACCTCAAGAGTGCAACAGATGGTATGCATGTTCCAGTGTACAACCCCTACACATTTGGAAGGAGAATACTGAGCAAAGCTCTCAGTGACACCCACAGGGCTTGCCATTCTAAGACAGCGTGCTCCTGATGGCACTGCACACCTGTATTATGACAGCTGACAACGTCAGTGAAACAGCTTGCTCCCAAGCACAAGAGTTTTGGGTAGAGATTGAGGAAGAGAAACTTGCAGAAGTGATTTACTGGATGGAGAGACAGTGAAGGCTGCACACCGATACTGCAGCTCTGGCACTGAGCATCAACTCTTTAAAGGAGTTTTTTCTCCCAAGTTCTATGTATGGAACAACTTGCTCCTAGTCCTAGCCTCTGGTTTTCTGCTCTTCAGCATAAGCCAGTTTACTTCGCAAATTATTTAAGATGAGGTATGCTCAGATTTAGTCCCGTGTGAATGCAATATGGTTACAGGTAGCTTGAAACATTTGTCTCTGACAGCCAAGCCAAAATTCAGCTTATCAGTTTAAATTCAAATAATCAAAGAACAAGATAACTGCCCCCTTAATTGTCCTTAGGTATCTTAACAGGGTACCAAAGTTCCATGTATTATAGAAAACTTAGAAGCCTTTAGACAGTTCAGAAACTGATCTAAAGTGATCTTTAGGAAACACCAGAAGGAGAAGAGCACTTTGTTCCTACTTGTGTATGCAAGGGGGTCTCCTACTGTGCAAGCATTTGATTGCACAGATAAAAGCTAGTTTGCTGAAACTAGCTCTATGAGCAATTTGAAAAGGAAGTGATCCACTCTTTAAGGACACAGAAAGGCACATATATATCTGCCCTAAAAGTGCTTACTTGTACAAAAACTTGTAGTCTGCATTTTGTTTGCAAATGTTACTATGAATACACAGCCAGCAGCCCCTCTAGGTACATTAGGATGCTAAACCACCAAAAAAACTCAGAGGAATGTACAGGGGTGGGAAAAACCTGCAGGGCATGGTGTAAAAAGAAAACTTTACTGCAAAATTAATGAAGAGACTGTCATTAAAATGTATCAGTATGCTGTCAAATTAATAGCTTGCATATACTGAAAATGATCTTTAGAACAAGGGTGAAATAAATATGCTTTATCCCAAAAGGAAGAACAACATATAGAAAATAGCCTGTTATTCCTTCTTTTTCCTCTCATCTTGGTCAGTTTTAAGTAATTGAGAAGCAACTCTACAAAACCTACAAACAAATCCCAACCTGGCACAGTTTCTTAAAAGCCACATTCATATTCTGGTATTTGAAATATTTTCCTGTGATTCTGAGCTGAATAATATTAAGTAAAGGGAAAAAAAATTCTGATCTTTCACATTGTACAAGAAAACTAACCAAAAAAAAAAAAAACCAACCCCAAAAAAACAAACCCCCCAGCAATTATAGAAAAAAAAGGGAAAACTGTCTTTTGTTAATAGCATAATTCTTTTGGAAGTCATGTCATAGGGACTTCTTTTCTACAGGTCTTTTTGGTGCATAAATCGTCAGCAGTGGCTCCACAGCATCGAAGGCAGCTGTGTGCAGTCTAGGCTGAAGATACCCTCTCCTCAGCATTCCCACAGGGCTGGCAGCTTCCTGATCAGCAGCCTCACTTCAGGTAGCTTAGCTCCTGAGATTTCAGGAGCACTTACAGTGGTCTCCAGTTTCCCTACATATGAAAATCAGGTACTAGGCTTTACTTCTAGAGCCTGTTCCAGTCAGCTATGAAGCACCTGCTGTTAAGCCTCTTTCACACTTCCACTGCCTTAGCATAGCCAGGATAGAGGGGAAAACAAAGCAGTCTCCCTTGCTTGTCATCTGACAGCAATTACATTGCAGAGCTGATTGAGAAGGTGCTACACCCTCCCTGATAGCAGCCAGTACCATTGAATAGGTTCAATCAACAGGTCTCTGCAAGTTCTTTCCTTACAGCCTAGCAAAACCCAAAGCCATCCTCTTGATCCAGCAAGCCAGCAGTTCTTCTCTGCTCCAGCAAGCTAGCATCTTCTCCCTTCTCCAGCTTTTGAACAGGCTTTAACCTTCCAGCCTTCTGGCTGGATTTCAGCCAGCTCTTCAAAGTGAAGGACACCAAAATCATTAGTAAAACCATGAGGAGTGAGGTAAGTACCTGAAACAAGGAGAGAGAAAAAAGCATCAAGACTGGCATCCCAGAACTGGGATGGCAAAAAGATAAGGCTAGAGAATAAGGGGAAGTGTCTCTAGGTAGACCAGTGAGTGACTGAAAGGATTTACAGGAACAAGCTGGTTGTTTTCTCTCCTAATTCTATAATCAAAGGCTGACTGGCTCATGTTAGGTTTTTAAATGGAGACAGAATACTCCTGTATTCTGTTAAAAAAGTCTTAACATTACCGATCATCCTCTTTTTATATTTACCCTTACATTTCACCTTATTGCTCAGGTTTTATAATTAAGATTCCTCTTTTTTTTACTTTGAATGTTTCCTCTAGCAGAGAGAAAAATACGTTGTATACTTCACAATATATAGCAGTACCTTTCCTCGTATCTTATATACTGCTTTTGTTATGTATTTTTTTTCTCTCGAGTTGTTTTATGGGGTTTCTAATTCTATTCACTTCTGTCTCAATCAATGGAACCTCAGTGACTGATGAAAAAATCAAATTAGTAACAGGAAGTCACATCAGGTTTCAATTGTGTAGTTGTCAGGGGAAGAATTTGCTAGATGATTACCCCCCAATGAAGAAAATAGTTGTACCTATAGTTGTGTGGAACCAGGAGCGGTTATAGAAGGTAAATTCTATTTTCTTCTCATGAATGAATTTTTGAAATGCCTTTGGTATTTTGGCTTCTGATCATAAGTAATGTGTGTTTTGGTACTTTTTTTCTTAATAGTTATATAATATATATTGAGATGATATGTTGCCCTTCAATTTAATTTTATTCAAATTTTAGACAGAAGTTTCTCATTCTGGAGAAAACTAGGAAATACATTCAGGTCAGGAGTCTTTGTTACAGAAGCTGGGCCCCTGAACACCATTTTTATTCCCATAATTATTTCTAAAATTGGCTGGAGAAAACCACAGTAACTTTAATGACATGGTATTATTATAATACAAATTTTAACAGGACATCACAGCTTACTGGGTTATTTCTAACAGTAGAAAATATATGTTCTTTGAGGAAAAAAAAGTGTTTTCTTTGGAAACAGCTGAGATGAAGAATCTTTTCTTTGAAACAATTCCAAAGTAGCTCTGCTGCAGCAGCAAGAGCATTTAGTGACAGTAACTAGAGGATTAGATCTGCAACGTGTCTTCCAAATGCCAGCCTGTTTTTCCCTTAGGAGAAGAATTAAAACTAGTTCTGGGAACAGCATGGGGAAAAAAAACAATCAAGATTTTTTTACAGAGTTCTGTGCTAGTATCCTACAACACAGTATTTTAGAGCTTTGTAACAGAGGGCAATAACAATCTGTTACTACTGTTAACTCTTAAGGGTGGAAAAACTCAGAAAAAATATGTGGTATTAAAGCAAAGTATTTTGCTTTTAGTTCTCATGATATAGAGCAGACTGCAGTCTTTAAAGTCTAATGTTTAATTTTAGGACTAATTAAATGTCTAATTTTAATTGTACGTGAATTCCAGGCCAGTGAGATTTGCCTCATCAAGCCTAGGTGCTGAAGTTCAGTAGAGAGTCACGAAGATGGTAGAGTAGCAACAGCAAGGCTGTGATAATTGCTTCTGATGCTGAAGAAATTGTGGTAAAATTAACCTTTCAGCTCTATCGATCCCTATCTCACATGCTTAGATGCTGCTAAGAGGACAAGGACCGACTGCCAATAATTTGACTGAAACTATCAACAGTAGTTAGAACGGCAAACTCCCCAGCTATCCAAGATACTACAGCATTTGTAAGAAAAAAGCTAAAAAGCTCTGTTTCCCTGTAACTAACATAGCCACCATAAAGACACAGGGGTCACTGCAACACCAACAGAGGAGCAGAAAAACTGTAAGATAAATTCTGATAATGTGGGCACCCTGACTCAAGTGTGTATATACCTGTGTACTGCAAATTTGTATCCTTTTTTAAAAGTACTGATGAGCAGTTTGATGAAGTCAAATTTTTAAACACATTATAGTGAAATATCAGCCCATGCTTTTCACAAGACATATTTTGGCTATTCACCTATTTAGAAGTCTTGCAGAAAATTACATATATTGGTCACAATTCCTCAGTTTAAGTTCATCTAAAAAAAAACCAAGAAAATGTTTAATGATTTGAAGTTTTATTTTCCTTTAAATTAGTTGGTACACAAATTTAAACTAAATGTTAGTAACAGTCATGCATTTGGACCCAATTTTGTGATCATTATTTGGATGAAAAAAAGTAGGAGCAGTAAGAGCTGACAATTATGGTATGCAACCTGTCCGATGAACAATATAGCCTCACTGGAGGTCATGAATTACAGTGGAGTTATTCAGTAGAGTAAAACACTTCCTACCAGCTTCCTGCATTCAATGAATTTAGTCTGGGTCTGTCTGTAATCTAGTCCCTTGGATTAGAATCACAGAATAAACCGAGTTGGAAGGGACCCATCAGGATCATCAAGTCCAACTCTCGGCCCTGCACAGGACACTCCCCAAGAGTCACGCCATATGCCTGAGAGTATTGACCAAACACTTCTCTAACTCTGTCAGGCTTGTTACTCTGACCACTTCCCTGGGGAGCCTGTTACAGTGCCCACCCACTCCCTGGGGGAAGAACCTTTTTCTAATATCCAGCCTAAACTTCCCCTGACACAACCTTAGGTCATTCCCTCAGGTCCTGGCACTGGTCACCAGAACGAAGAGATCAGTATCTGGGCCTCCTCTTCCCCTTATAAGGACGTTGCAGTCTATGATGAGGTCTCTCTTCAGTCTCCTCGTGGCTGAACAGACCAAGTGACCTCAGCCAGTCCTCATGTGGCTTCCTCTCAAAGCCCTTCACCATCTTCCTTGTCCTCTTTTGGACATTCTCTAGTAGTTTACTATCTTTCTTATATTGTGGTGCCCAAAACACAATATTCAAGGTGAGGCTACATCAGTTCAGAGCAGTGGGAGAAGGTGAATTCATGGAGATTATCTTCAGATTTGCTTTAAGAACCTGCTAAAAACTCCAGCAAACATGAGCCCTCCAAATACCTGTTTCTGTTACAGTCAGCACACTGCTGAGAGACACAGCTTGAATTTATACCATAATGACCCTAACTTCCCTAAGCAACCATACTTGCATGTGAGTAATCCATGGGAAGTCATCTTAGGTTCTCTCTCTCAAGCTGTACTTTAATCATTTTACCATTATCCTCAAAGGACACAGATATAATAAATTCCTTTTTTTTTTTTTCATAGTAACTCTTGGCCAGGATGAGCAATAGTATCTTCCACAATGCACAGCCATTATGTCTTACATTAATATTATTATATGATCTGAATTATCCCATCATATGTCACTGAGGGTTTGATTTCTAATCCATATGTGTAATGATCCAGTTATTAAAATATTTAGAGAGCTGCCTCTGCCTGAATTAAGGTACCAAAAAGACCATATGCTGAATATACAGAGCAACCTTTTGTGTAAACCAAAGCAACCTTTTCTTCACACCCTGCAGCAAATGGATTTATTTATAGCATAGAGCTTCTTTGGATCAATAGAACTTTGAACAATTATACAGCATGTACATTGATAAAAGATACCAGTTAGACAAAAAATAGAGTATTTACAGAAACTAATGGTAATGTTGGATTAACTTTAGGGGTTTTACTGAAATGCTGAGAATTCTTTAGAAGAGTTCTATTAGAACTAATGTCTTCACGATCACCTAAGAAAATGTTTTCTTTCAAATAATAATAAAAAAATGCTGTGGAATTGAATTTCATTTATTTAATCTTACTCTATTGAAAAGAGCAAGAAGTCTCACCTTTTAAACTCGCAGAACAAAAGTAGATTCACATAATCTCCTTGATAAATGCCATGTAAATTGCAGTATTTTCAACTGGGACATTGTAATTTAATGACCTTTCAGTCATGAATAACCAGAACACTTAGTACCTTACAATAGCTGCAGAGAAATTGGAAGCATTCAAACATTAAAAAAAAAAAAAAAAAAAGAAGAAAAGAAAAATATTTGACTGTAGACTCTCAGTAGGAAATTCAGAAGTTCTTTTAGCATCTTATTGGAAGTTCTATAGAATGACCTTATATAAGAAAAATGAGTGAGACACATGCACAGGGGTTTAGTAACATGTTTGGGGGTATGTTTAGACAGCGATAAAAAAGGGTTTCTACTATTTATGTCTTTTGCTATGATATTTATTCCTACTTGTTTCTCTTCTACGGTCTATTTACAGATTGTTCATTTATGTAACAGTAAGTACAGTTTATATTTCCATTAACAACCACATGTATCACCATATATTACTATGCATCATTTCTTTTGATATGAAATAAAGAGTGCCGTGTGATATAGTGCACCACAGTAAATACGTAAAAGTTACAAGTACTGTGATAATCTTTTTTGAACTCTTACCTTTGAGAGAAATGCAAACATGAAAGAATGCAGTTATAACAATTGGGGCCAAAGAAATTATTTTTATATTTATAAAACGTTTTTATTCAAGGCACCCCGTATCTTTTTATTTGGTTTCCATGAGAACTGAGCTACTGAACTGAGCTTAAAGGATTTATAATTCATTAACCCTGATGACAGCAATACATAGGCTCAAATGTAAGAGAAAATATTAGGTATTGCTTTGAATATGGCAGTGTCTATCTGGGTATTTTCTCCAGAAGTATATACTTGAATATGATATTTAAACAACAATCTTAAGCATTCAAACAAGGCTTGCAGTGAAATAACATGAAATATTTTCCATGCTCAGCTGCCATTTGGAATAAATAACTATAGATTCTAAAAATCTGAAAAATTCATTAGGCACATAATTTCTGCCCTTCAGCACTCTCTTTTTTCCTAACTGTGTCACAAATAGAGATTATATGAGATTCCCTTTTAAATGGTGTGTAGGCTTTGGGGTAGAGGTGCACAGGAGTAATGATCATTGTGGGTCCCTTACAAATGAATAGTTCTAGTCTAGTCCAGTCTACTTCTATCTTATTTATAATCTAATGGATAAGTTCTTAGAGTATTGTCAATAAAATATCTTTTCTAAATAAACATACATATTGTAAGTCAGAGGTAATAAATTTCATGTAGTTAAAACTGACAAATTCCTCAAATAGCAGGTACCTACCTTGTTATGATCAACTGCAAAATTTCTTTCAGGTTAATAAAAGTGAGCCAATAAAAAACGTATGTTTGGGAGATGAGTTTATAGAAAATGATTAAACACTGCAATTATTCACAATTTGGTAATCCTGCCTGTGTTATAGTTCTGCCTTCTAATTACAATTTTTTTAAGTAAAATGCATCTTCAATTTCTACAACTGAACAGTGAAAACTGCTTTCTTGAGAAGTTCAGTAACTCGCCTTGTTGCTTTTTGATTTACCTTTTTCATCAGTCTGTGACTGCTTATTTCTGTATCACAAAGGGGAAAACATTGTTGACCTCAGTAAACAAACCTAATATCTTTACACTCTCAATCAGTTATACTTCTACTATCATTGTTAGAAGAACAAAACACACAAAGAACCAAGCTAAACAACAAAGCAGATTCTTACTTTTTAAAGTATTCAGTTGAAATCAATTCAGATATGAATATATGCATCAGTCTTCAAGAATTCTAACAGGACTATAAGCACTGGAATATAAGCATAAAATTTAAATTCATCCAATAATTCCAGCTGTGGCCTAGCTGGATATCAGTGCTTTGGCTGCATGCACGCGCAGCATCTTCTGTCAGTGAATTCCTGGGTGGTGCAAGAGCTTCCCAAATGCTCTCAGCATTGAGGAGACAGCGCGTGAGACAGAGTCAATGATTAAGCCTTTAACCAGCTTCACAACAAAAATTCTGTTACAGGAGCTCTCCAGGTGCGAATTGTAGACAGTCCTGGAACTTTCTGAAGCAGGCCCTGCTGTGCCTAGACTCTTTGATAGACACCATCTGTATGCTTCAATACATATGCTATTCATGCATAATTTATTAGTATGCATTTATTAAAAATGCAGCTACCTTGGATAAAGAATCTGGAAGGCTTATTGACTCCTTCAGGCAGTTCCTGATGCAAGACTGACCAAAATACACAGATAGTTGTAAACAGGCAGAAGAAAGGTTTTGTTGTGCATTTCACAGAAATGGTCATATATGACAATCTTTTATACATAATTAATGTAGGCGATGTTATGTGTATCATTTAAAACACTCAATATAAAAGAATCTGTGAGACACTGGAGTACTCATGGAGGACTGAAGGCCAACTGAATTATAGGAAATAAGTGAAATAGCATCACAAGTAGTCTTAATCTGATCCAGGTGAACACACTGCTGAAGGGATACTTGCAATGGAAGCTCCTGCAACTAAACAGAAAACAACAGTCTCATTCAAGAGACTGGTTTCCTGTCAGGAGTGTTATGCTCTGAAAAGGTGCCTTTTCTTTTTTTAGATTAATAAATCTGCCTGTGAGAATCTCTACAAGGTTCCACTTATAAAGAAGATGCCAAAAAAAATTAATATTAACTACAAATATGTCATCCTCTTTCAAAATACATTGCTAATAAGGAATAGTAAATTTCCTTTTCAAGTGTGAGAGAGCACAATCTCACTACTGTGCAGAAGGATTGGTATTATTTTTGAAACCATGCTAAAACAAAAACTTAATGACAGAAAATGAGGTTACTAAATTTGAACCCTTGTATATATATACCACTAAAAAGAAAAAAAAAAAAGCTGTATACCTGTCTTTTCCTCTGGTTTAGGTATTAGATGGAAATACTAGTCATGTACATGACTATTTTTTACTAGTTTCTTTGACACGATTAAAAAAAAGAAAGGAAAACCCTGCATGACTAACACTGATTAACACAATAGCTTCCACCTCATATGATGAATCAAGATTGCCATATCAAAGGAAGAGAACTGCAATTAGATCTGAGTAGCTAGGCTCCGATCAAAGACCAAACACTTCTACAGAGCTTGTTCATTCCTTTTGGTAAGAAGGCTGGATCTATATGACAACAGTACAAAAGGACAAGCACCATTAATACATCTAATTTTGCATCTGCATCTGGAGTGCTAAAACTGTAGCGTGACCCTAGATAAATCACTCCTTCTCTAAAATTCAGGAAAAACAAAATGTATAAGGGCACTGATGCTTGACTGAGACAGTGCCACAAGGTGACTAGCTAATTTCCAATAACAAAGTTGAATTATCCTCTGCATTTTTACGCAACAGTCAAAAAGTACTTAGTACGTGGCCACATTAGTACTTTACATGACCATTATACTCTATAGGCTTCAATACAACAGAAAAAAAATACCCATAACATTAAAAATTTAACTGTACAGAGTCTCATTAAATTCAAAAGGATGAGTCACACAAAATTACGGTGCTGTGTATGAAGAAATTTATGTCTGTATCTTATGTTTGCTTTAAAAGACACGAAGAACAAATCTGTTTAAAATAACTGGCTATGCAGTGGCTCTAAAATACTAAACCGAAAAAGTTCTCAGAAACTGACTTTCTGAAATTTCTACTGTATTTCACATGACCCTGATCTTGCAAAGACTTTTAATTAATTTACCTTAATATATGAACTTAAATATATGAACAACTCCATCTGAGAAAAGTAGGCTACACAAGACTACTGAGCAAGCACATTGTGCATCATTGGCAGAATTGCACTTTAAAGATAATGCATACTGAAAACATACAAACAGTTAAAACATCACAATCGTTTTGTATTAATTCCGACATAGACACCCACCTGTGCTTTGGTACAAATTAGACTTCCATTTGACATTCTTCTTCCTTTTCCACTAGACAACTTTGCTCATATAAGAGCTCCCAGTTAAATCTGTGAGTTACTTGAGAACAACTCCCTGAATATTCACCAGTCCAGCATGTGCAGTAACAATATGTTCCTACAATTAGAACAAAATATAGAAAATATTCAACATGCTTTTACATCTGTGTCTGTGTAAAAAAATAACCCCTTTCTAAACTAAGCAATAAAAGGCTAAATAGTTATTTCAAAAACATTTGCAATTTGCATTGTTTTTCTTACTTGAACTGCACCACAGTAATTAGAAAAGACAATAATAATTGACTGCAGATAATACTTCTTGGAAAAAGCTTAACTAAATGGTGAATGGGTTCAATTTAATGGTGGCCTAGGGTAGTGATAGAGTACTGTTTTAAGAATGGAAGCTATAGATTATAGAATCATAGAATGGCTTCAGTTGTAACGATCCTAGTAGATAAAAACTTGCAGGAATTGCTGATGTAGAAAATCTAGGGAGACAAATTATATATTTCATTTTAGGACAGTCAGCTCACAGTGCTATGGAATATCTTTCAGTATGGGATAGATGGGATATAATTTCAATGCCAAAGTTCCATTCTTGTGCTTATTTTAGCTGGTGTCTCAGGAATTCAAAATCTGGTGAATTGTTTTGTTTAAATACTGCACTAAGTTTAAGTACTTCCAATAGGGCAATATTTTCCTTGGGTAATTGTCAGCTAGGTAGAAAATCAGCTCTTACATGAACAGAGCTACTGTTCCCCACCCAAAAAAAATCTACCTCATTTACTACAAGGATCAGAAGTTTGTATAAGTGAATTCAAGCAGAAAATTCTGAAGCTGATAGATATTTTCCAATTTATTTAGTTGTTGTGTGTTTGATGTTCTGATTCTGGTTTTCATATTACATCAAAAAGAGTAAGATGTGTAGCATCCATCTGGATAAGAAGCAGAAGTATTAAGTAAGTTGAAAGAAAAAAAGCCTTGAAACACTTAAACACTTTTTCTTGTTAATATAAAAAGGATATGCACACATACATATTATTAATCTTGCTTTTCAGTAATACAGGGTAAAAACAGCATTATATGTTAAGATTAAGGCCCCTATTACTTGTTTTGAAATGGCTGACAGAAGTTTCCTGTTTCTTTTTTAGCCTGACCTATTGTGTGTATTCTTGCTGAATATTTTTTACCTGAAATGATTTATCCTAGCCATGTTTCACTACTGACCCTTGTTGTCTTTTGGTATTTGTTTATGCCTTCCAGTTGACTAGTGTAAATAGCAGAAAGGACTATAACACAGCTCCTTGTTAAGTTTTGCAGGTTCACAGAGGTTCCAGTGCTTAAAACAACATTTGTTCAAGCATTTATCTGTGCTCACATTTTTGTGCAGAAATAAACAGACAGAAATCAAGACAAAATCCAAAGAAAGCATCTAAGATGGAATTGCCTATATCAGAGAAGATTGTTAGGTTCTAAAGTTTCTCTTTGTCATTAAGTTTTATTTGCTCTTATTAGAAGATATTACTCATAAGACTGACTGAGTTCAAACAATTATCACTGCTTTAGATTATATACTTGATTAACTGTCAGAAATAAAGGACTTTATTCAACAGGTAACAGCAAAAATATTTCCTTATATAATCAAGCTAACTACTGGGCAATCAAATCAAGTTATTTAAAATGCAAGTTCTGGAATTACTGAGCAAGTTCAGAGATAATAACCCTCTTAAAAATTCTGAACTCATTTAAATATCCTACCTGCAGTACATTATCTCTGAATTGTATCATAATTGTATCATAATTTCCTCTAGGAAAACACCTGATGGCATTTTTTATTTAAGAGCCGTTGTCATTAAAACCTTTCTGAGTTATTCTTGGCTATTCTTTATTGCTTTATCCAAAGTAACAAATAATTTTTCCTCTTATATCTTATAACCAATGCTGTTTATTTATTTCATTTTCTTCAGATAAAAGAAACAACCAGTGCCAGGCCTGTCAAGTAATGCAATACCCACTGGATATATTTGTGTTTAAGAGAGAGGGACAGAGGGCAAGAAGGACCAACATGAGTAAGATGATGAAAAAGTATTTCTACAAACAGATGGCAAGATAAGTTTGAAAACATACTTTTGAGACTAGGAAAGGTACATCTTGTGCTGCATTCATTTTCTTATGTGTCACTTCTTGGATCTGAATTCAATATCATGAATTCAAAAAATTTGTAAGAAAACATAAAAAACAAAAGAGTTTCTTATTACAACAAATCATAAGAGATTAGTTTTCTGGAATCCTATTTTTCTATGCGTACAGGTCTACAGTCTGATCTAAATTTCCATTCACAAAAGCTTGACCTTTAAGGGCATTCTTACTATTTTCTTCATCAGTAATTGATTTTATGCCTCAGTACTTGAAGTCTGTTCCTTTCTCTGGATAGAGGGCCTTTTTCACTCAGTTGTCCTGGCTGGACAGTCTGTAGCAGACCCCCATTGTAATGCCACCTGTCCCTGCCCTGCCTTTAATCCTGACCCATAAATTCTCAGTTGGCTTCTCACCCATTTCAAAGTAGAGCTGGTCATTGACACAAAAATGGACACCCCTCCTCATCTCCCCCCGCTTCCTTCCCTATAGAGTCTGTATCATTCCATTCCAACACTCCAGTCATAGGAGCCATCTCATTGTCTCTCCATTTTGCCAATAACATTCCAGCCAGCAGGCATTTGCACACTTCTAACTCATCTTGTTTATTCCTCATGGAATATATTTTGTATAGACACATTTGTGTCCCCAGTGAAGCCAATTTACTGTCTGGAGTGGCTGAAATTCCTTTATGGCACACTTCAGGCACTCTCTTGCTGACCTGTGATCCCTCTCCAGGCTCTGGGCATCTATTGCAGGTAGGTTATTTATGATCCTGTTTTTCCTTTGATGTTACTGGGTGGAAAATAGAAATTATAACACCCCCCCCATCAATTAATCAATTAATCCAACAAACAAAAACAAACAAAAAGGTTGTGCTAAAGGATCATTATTTTGATATTTTATGAAACCAGAATATTATGTTTTCAGACATCCACAGTATGTGTGTTTAAAAAGCTGTGTTTTTCAGGTGCTGAGTAAAGTTAATTTAGAACTTGTGTACAACATTGTTTTCTTGATTAAGTCTTCTTTTACTGTGCAAGTTGGGAATATTTTTAATTGGGCCCACCTCTTAGTCATTAGAAGCAGGCCATTAGAACCAATATTAAAGGCCAGAAAGAAGTCAAAAAATACGGGTAATAAAGAGAGATGTTTTCTGTGCACAGATAATTGAAGAAATAGTGTGATAGCCTTTGGCAATGAAGCTGAATGTATAACAGAAGGCAGGGGAGCCCTCTGGTTCCCCATTTACTTGATATACAAGACAGAACATCAGCTTCTTTTCCTGAAAAATAGCTCTTCAGAGTAAACAGAAATAATCATTAAAAAATCATTAAAGTGGTATCTTCTTTTTAGGTTGGGGAAGGGAGATGTTGGGTGTTGGTTTGGGGATTTTTTTTTTTTTTTTTTTTGAGTGTGTGATCATAGAGTCAGCACATAACACTTTGAATATCCATAGGCTTTCATTCTCATGAAGATGCTAGTTTTAAATATAGGTAGTATTCAGATGTATATCCAAGCACCTTGCTCTAAGATAATGCAGGACAGGACAGACAATAAATCAGATTTCCCAGTTCTGTGCTCTGATCGAAGAATGTCTTTTCTCTCTTCAAATGTATCCCAAAAGCATACCTTGAAAATAGTGTAGGGACCAGTCAAAGAGATCCACAATTACAGCTTGTGTTTGAAAGAATACCTTGAGGATGTTTGCTTAACTACAAATTTAACCTAAAAGCTATGGAGCTCTTACTTTGTCCAAATCAGTGCACATGAATTTGAAATTTAGTCTATGAAATTATTCTAAATCACACAACTGGTAAGTATTGTAGAAATCAATTGGGGAGGGGGAAGTTCAAGCCCTGTGGAAAACCCTGTGAAGCTCCAGGCATCATAAGGGGCAGTGCTTTCAGCTGCAGACAACTGCCTCTTCTGATGTAATTTATCTCACTAACACAGATCTCCAGAAAATCAAACATGCAAACCTGAGCTATGGTTCACAGCATGCACAATTACAGAAGGAAAGTCTATTTAATTTACCTTGTGCAAACCTACTGACGTGTCCAGAAAATAATTTAATATGCAAGTAATCTACTCCAGACAGAAAGAGAATGGCTTCTTTTTTTTTCCCTACACAGAGGGGTATACATGTAGCCCAACTATTAAGCACTTCTTTCCTAGATTCCATGAGAATGAAATAATGTGGCAGCTCCTCTTCATCACTTCCACAGTATGTACCTCTAAAGAAACATTTCCATCTACTTTGGGCACTCCCTGTAAAGGCATATAAAGCTCAAGTCCATGAAGTACTTGTTACTCATTTTCAAGCTTACTGTCAGTACAGCTACTTTTCTTTTGCTTTTTAGTTTTCTTCACATGCTGAAGATCTTTCTACCCATGGGGGAGGAGAAATGGTAGCAGCATGGGTAGTTACCATTTATTTTTATATTGGTTTTATTATCTCATGGGCTCGCAAAGGATTTACAAGCAGCAAGAACAATTATTCAAGTGGAAGACAGGTGGATAGCACATCATTACAGTATTTCCCAAGTTCCATTAAACAAGCACAGACCAAACTGACTCTACAAGTGCTTGTAAGCAAAAGCAAGTAACAACCTGTAAGTAAGAGCAGGAAGGGAGGCTAGTGTGAAGCATTATCGTGATTTCATGCTAGTCTACATTTAGTCAGGTAGAAAAAGATCCTTTAGCAAAATCAATTATTTTTTCTGTGCCGAAGCAAATATTAAAAGGTATAGAAGTCACAAAGTCTTGGGTACTGCTTGGGTTAGTTTTTGCTGAATAAGAATTAATAACATATTGCTATTATATTAGGTTCTATTTTGTTTCAAGGTAAAATATATATCTAAGACTCTTTTAAGGAGACAATGCTTAAAGAAGCCCTGCCAACTCACTATGGCTGTGCTGACATGGATTTCTACCCTTTGCTCTCCTTTGGAAAAGTAAATGCATCTCAAGTGTTTGTTTTTCATTGATCAATCTCTTTCGTTGTTCTTTAGCTTCTCCATTCTGTATGCAAATCCAGCTGAAAATGTCTCTCTTCTGTACCATATTAAACTTAAATATTACAGATTTCAAAAAGAAGCACATTTTTTCATGTAATATTTTTTTAAAAGTTATCCATTTATTCGGTTGTGCCTCTGTGAACAGAATTTATAAGAGAATTGTAAAAGAATATAGACTGTTGAACAAACCAAGATTGTTATTGCACACAAATAAAAGGCAAATTCAGTATCTAAAATTACCCCTTGAAGACTCTGTCCTATACACCTAAGAATCAATCATCAAATCTTGAGTTACTCACCCCAGTCTTGTACAGACATAATTTTCCTTCTTTGGTTTAGGCTCTTAACCGATGATAAACTTGTCTTAAATGATTAATGTATTTATTAATCTCTATTGACTATGAGGAATACCTTGGACAGCTAGTGCAGTCTTACAGGTGTCACAGTTAGACCTCTGGCAAGGCACTTCAGATGTGGGGAGCTGCTTCAATAAAATTATAGATAACTTTGGAGAGAGGCTCAGAGCCCCTGGGCGTCTAGGGAAGGTTCACTGCGCTCCAGTTACACATGAAGGTCTTGATCTTAAGATGGCCTCACAGCTTGCTCCCACCAACACTGGCATGGCTATACTTGCAGTCTGTACCCATGCCTCCCTGAGTTCACTCTGAGTTTTTTTCTACCAATGCCTTCTAGTTATAAAGAAAAGTATTGGTTTCCCAATAAAGTTTTATGAAATTATTGTTTCACTGGAAAAAAAGCAGGACAAAGCCGTGTCAATTGATGTATATACCAAGCTGTCCATGGAATGGATAAAACCTTTATCACAGGCAGAAGGAATGTAAGAGCTTTATCAAGATACATGACTACACATCCCAGAACAGCCTGATTGTCCATTCTACAAAGGTAGAAGACACACTCATGCTATATTTTAGAAATAGACAACATTACAAAATCATAGTCTTACTCATTACTCTTTTATGAGCAAATGATCATGTCTTCTGAAAAGGATGCTTGGATAACCAGTAATTTTGCTCTTAATAAGCACAAGAATGAATTAGAAAACCTGAAGGTTTAAATCATCAGATTTCAATACAGATGAATCATTTGCATAAATTTAATTTTGCCTCAAAAACACAGCTTGTCCCTAGAAGACAAAGAGCCAGAGATAAATTGCTTTCAGCATGAGAAATTAAGCAGGATGATCAACCTGCAGTGGCTAAAGAAATCTTGCAAACAGGCGGATAAAACATTCAGGGTTGAGAAGTTTACGAGCATAGCTAACTTTACATTCCTCATCATCCTTCATTAGCAAGATAGTAAAATCAATAGCAATTTAAATCAAGGGTATACTTTACACAAAGTCTCCTTTTAGGATTTGTAGAAATAGAACACCGTGTAGGTAAAAATTCAGTTACCAGATTTTTCCATATCTAAATCAAAATCCAGAGCACCTCATTTAAGGTTCCAACAGTTCATTCAAAGCTTAAAGGAGTAATGTGCATGTCATAACTCACTCATTTCTAGTGGAGATGTCTAAAAGACTTCTGTTATAACAGGACTGAACATTATTTCAGTCTTGATAGTTTGTTCATGAAAGTAAATATAGGTATACTTCTCTGGGAGTCACTCTGACATGGTCCAAGTCCTGAGTGAAGCTAAATCCCAGCTCCAGGCATTAGCAAGTAGGAAGATTGATATCCAAAGCAGTGGAGGGTGGAGAGCTCATGGGAATACAGCCTTTTCCTTAGCTGCAGCAACAGATCAACAAGATCAGTCTGCTATCACATTGATGGGAGTGAAAGCACGGTGAAAAAACCTGAATTCCACATTTATCTGCTGTGTGCTAGGGCACATGCCAGCACACCACAACTAATGGAGATGTCTCTTCACAAAGTTGTCACTTCATAGATTTAAACGGTAGTTAAGTATCCCCCAATATTCATATTATACATATCTCCAGCAATTTTTCTTAAAGGTTTCTAAGCTACTTTGGGAAGCTGAACATCTATTGATAATTCCAGCTGCACTAGATGCAGTTCTGGACCACATTTGTTAACCATCTGAAAATAAATCTAATTTTTGTGTTGAGACAGCCCCAGCCTCATGTAAAAAGCAAAGCGGACAAAACAGTAAAAATTACTAAAAGATTCCTTGCATTTGTGCACACCTTGTCTCTGCTAGTATTCTAATGAAGAGGCACCATAAGAGGAAGTCACTCAAGCATAATTCTGAAGGTAAAGATCATTACTGTATTCTAATAAAATAAATTCATTATATTTGAAGACACATAGAAACAATATTTTTTAATACCTGGATATTTTTTCTTAGCTAAAGTATATTATTTGTAATTCGTTCAGCTAGCAGACAAATGGAACCAGCTGACAGGGGAATTTTGTAGCCCTTTTAATTAGGGATCATCTTAAATTTCTGAAAACCTGGAACATGTGTAGAATTGATTTCCTCTACATATCCACTGGAAACACTACTAAACACAAAATATGCTTTGGCTACCTCTCTTAAGCAGTACTGACTTGTAGCTTTCTTGGTAATGAGAGGCTGTTTGCTGCAGCAATAATCCACCCTGGGTAGGCACAGGTGTCTTTGAAATATGTAAGTCCCTGACTGAGCAGGCATAGGCAAGACTAGTACCTTGTTAGTCAATGAACAACCTCATTTATATGGGGTAACAGTGATTCTCATACCAAACTGGCAGTTCATACCTTGATACTGAGATAGATTAGATAGATAGATAGATAGATAGATAGATAGATAGATAGATAGATAGATAGATAGATAGATAGATAGATAGATAGATAGATAGATAGATAGATAGATAGATTAAAAAAAAATTAAGAACAAACCAATATCTTTCAGTAGGCTACAGACTAAATACAGTTTATTTAAGGATGGGTTTTAGAGGGCATCCACTACAAGAATAAATTACTGTTATGACAAAAAGCCTGTGGAGATACCATGTTAGCAGTTGCTTCAGGTAACCTTAATGTCCTTACAACTCTCTGATCCTCTTCAATGAATTTTATCCTCAAACAATCTCCATCTCTATGCTCTGTCTGGTTTTCAGATACCCTGTTTCAAATGCATTTTCTTGTCAAGTGCCACTTAAATCCTCTGACATTGAAGAGAAGCAAGATTATCAAGGCAAGCAACAGAAAGAGCCTGAATAGAAGGCTACCTAAAAGGCTACATTTACGACACTTTTAATCAATTAGTTTAGTTTAATCTCTCCTCTGTGTTTAGTTTATCAACAGAAAAGTAATTAAAAAGTCAACTCCTTTTTATAAGTAGTGATAACACTATTCTGTAATGATTTGTCAACAGTTACTGCGGTCAACACAGAATTAAAAGGGAGGAAATTATCCATTGTTTCAATGAGATTCAGAGTGGCATTTTGCTTTGTTTTTATTACAGTGAAAAATGTGCCTCTTTCTAAGTATAGGACATTCTGAATAGTCCTTTAATCCCTAAAAAGGAAAGAGGTTTAATACACATACTTTGAGAAAACAGGTCTTTAGACACTTTCAAAAACACGCTTTATAGACAAAATATATAAAAAACAATTACTTTCTACCTATTAATATTATGTGTGGTCCTCACCAACAGGTATATCCATTTATACTGGTTTTTACCATTTAAACTGGTAAATTTTAAACTATTTTTTAAAGTTACTTAAACATATACAAACATAGGACTTTTGCTTGCTTAAAAGTAAATAAAGACAAAATCACTAGATTAACATAAAACCTACATCCATGTGCTTTTTCCCTGTGGAAGTAGATTAACACAATACACTTGAAAACTGAATTCATTGTCTTTCCATAGAAATTGACTCTGGCTCTACCACAAGTCAATAACCATGGGGATTTGGGAATTTCTTTTCATAGCAAGGGACATTACTTTCAGAGACTGACAGCACATATAACATACAGTAATTAATCTGAAAAAAAATCCCTCAAAATTGTAATTTCAAGTTTCTAGTAAAGTAAAACTAAATCACAGTAAAACAATTGAAAAAAATTTCAGTTCTGCAAAAATTCTTTTTTTGCCTTCCCCTTTTTTTTTTCTTTGTTTTTAATTTTTTTTTCTTCTTTCTATGGCCCCATCCAAGCAGCTCTTCTCTAAGCATTTAGAAGGTGTATCATATATCAGTCCCTTTCTCTGAATTTTTTTATTACTTACATTTATTTGTAAAACATCCTAATTCCAGTTTTCACTATTTGTTATAACACTTTCTATTATTAGCCTGTGCCTAAATTTTTCTCACCTGCCATAACTGCCATACCAAGCAAGGGCTTCTACCTTCTACCTCTACCCACACTACAGCCTGTCTGCTTCCACAGTATTGTCACCTTCACTTACCTTTTCCACCCCTCCCCAAGCTCACATCTATAAGACACCCAGTTGGGCCACTGTCACAGATATATAGATCCAAGAATATAATTTTTAATTTCCTGCCTCTTGTCCCATGACATATACATTGAAACAATTTATGGGAAACACTTAAGATGTAAGATTTTGTCTTTACTATAGACCATGAAACCTAGTATTTCAGTGTTTGACGACAAAAACTTTATCAAAAAAGTTTCTGTTGATGCTACTGCAATTATACTTTTTCTTACTTTCATGTTTCATGTGTCCTATAGCCTTCCTGCCTGTCTTGACTTTAAAAATACTTTTTTACACATTTTTATTCTTGCTGTATTTCACAGTGCTTTTCACATGGTACCACTGTTTAGGCAGATTGCAGCCCAGGGAGACATAAGATCTAAAACTAGTTTTCCACTTCACAATTTACATGCTACACAAAATCCATCAGGTCCTCAAGTTTTATTTTACCTCAGTATTTCTCTACAGAATGAGACCAATGTTACTCATATACCACTGGAAAATGCTGATTGAAACACTTATTTGACGTTTTCATAGTCCACTTACTTTATATCCCCTCTGCTCCTATAGTTTAATTGTTTTCCTATCTAATTTCTCTCCTTGGTTTTCCTTTTCTCTTAATCCTTCTTATTTTTCCTTTCCTCATATAGATCACCCATTCATATTTTCATGTATTTTCCCTCTGGTATAATATATAAAACATTTATTTCTAATTTCTGTGCAGATTCCATAGCTGAAGGTCAAGTCCAGTGTACAAATAATAGTCTAACCAAAATTCTGGATTCTTTTTTCAATACATTCTCCTAGGTGTCTAGTTCTTAGCTTATGTACAATTTTACTAAACAAAGCCCTTAATTCTTTCCCTCTCACCCCAATCTAGCCCTCTTATTTATCAATGGAAAAATGTAAGGCTATAGATCCTATTAACTTTTATATTGCCTGCTAGGCATGTAATTCCAGGCATCTTTTGTTGATCCTGATAAATCCTCAGCTGCAGGATATGACAATAAATATTGCTGAGGTCTTTTTTCATAGGACTACTAAGTACAACATTTTCTGTATTCCTATTTAGCCAGAACAGGTGCCTAAATCTTCATTGTATTTTATTCTGTTTCTGGAATCATCACTTCCCTTCAGCAGATATTTGTGTCCTGACATAGCTTTAAAAATACTTCTAAGAACTAACTTCTTCTTCATGTATTGATTTCACTATGTTGCTCTGATTCCCTTTCCAGGTAGCTCATAGTGTAGGAGTTCCATAGTGCTCAATGTCACTTTTACCTCTAATATTTGCCATCAAATTTTAATCTTTGGCTTCTAACAATTCTTGTGTGTCAAAATTCCTTGTTCACCTGTCAGATTACCCAATAAGTATCTTTATTCTTCCCTCCCTGCTTCTTCTCAGGTGTGGGTGTACAAATTTACATGCATTCACATAAACATACGTGTGTGCAGGAAGTTGTGTGTGTGTATAGATATGCAGGTAGGTAAGAAAACATTTGTATGAACACATAAATATGAATTTGGGCACATGTGTACAAAATCCCACATACATGTGCAAAAATAAATACATGCAGCAGGTGTCCGTGGGTATGTACGTTGTAAATAAATTGGTTTATTCCTCAGTGGTAGCTTTTCCAACCTTCATGGAGTCACCTGTGTACATTTCCCAAAGCAATACTTCAGACTACACTTTAGTAACCATGACTGTCTAAGTGTGGCTGCAAATGGCAGGTAAAGTGAGTTCACTTGAAGTCAATACAGACACCCTTCACAGGCCACAAGAAATGGAAAAGAAAACTCAGCATAAAATGTTGGATGAATTTTTTAGATAATCAACTTAAAGTCTGAAAAGAATTATTTCTTTTTATTATTTAAGACTGAATGACTTCCAGAATTCCATTTTGAACAATAAACTAAATCCATAAAGTTGAATGGAGCTTTCGAAGTTACTGTACTGGATAATGCAGTTACTGAATTGTCTCCTGAATTTGAAAATGATGGATTAAACATTATAGGGAAATAATATGGCAACAAAATTTACTTTTCTGGGCATTTATCGTATTTCTTACACCAATATACCTAAGTTTTAACATTTCATTCTACCTTCCTGAATTAACAAGTGCTTGTTCCAAATCATAAACTGCTGTTCACAGGAAAATGGATGTCCTCTGTTGTTGCTTTTCTTCCTTTGCAACATACTGGAAAATAGATTTTATTTGAAAACTTTTTCAAAATTAAAGTTTGGTGTAATTGTTGGGTTTTTTTAAGACAATACCAAATTTCTTTTTAAAATGGGTATCACATTAAAAAGGGGTTAAGTCACATTAAAGAGAAGAAAAGCATCTAGAAATAGGCAATCCTAACCCCAAAATTCTTTAAATAGAGTTTTCATGTGTGAAACAGAACTTTTGTAGTATGTAATAATTCTCCATTTTCACCAAGATTAGGTTTGAATATATTGACAGACAACTTCTGAAACACTCAATGTGTTATTTTTCTTTTACAGAAACAAGCAGAGTAATATGATGTTTACAAGTGAGGTATGTTATTTGCAGCTGTGAGAACAAGAAAAAAGTTAAAATCACAAAGAGAAGTCCCAGTTAGTAGGTTTTGGGATTCATCATGTCAAATCCCCCTTCCTCCTGGAAAGACATTTGCAACTGAATTCATCAGTGTCTCTACTGGGTTCCCAGAAATGCTTCTCAGCTCTCAGCACACAGGTTCTCAAATCAAAACAAATTCTTTCTTAAGGCTTATCCCAAGATTCAGAGTTTGGATTCAAGTCAGTTATGTACAAAGGGATAACTTTCCAAACTATTCAGACTTCACATAATGATTTCTAAGAAAATACTAGATTTCCATAATTTTTAAATTCTATGCCCAGCATGTTTTTCCTACTTGAACTCCCTAAACTTTTTACATCACCAGGCAAAAATCCTAAGTACAGACTTCCATAAATTTTGCAACATTTTATGACTCAAAGTAATAAGAGAAGACATTTTTATAAGATTTTTTTCAATACTTCTTCAATATTCGAACATTTTACTTTTAATTTGACAAGACTCACCATACTACCAAATTGTATCCACAGTCTGCAAGGGTGGGATTCTTACCAGCCACTTAAATAACCATTTTTATTCATTACCTTTTTAAACGATCACATATATAAAGGGCAGAAATTAGCTCAATTCGACTTATTTTGCATTCTATTGTATGGCATCCTTAGTACAGAAATTCAAATATAATTCATGAGATGCCACCTTCCTGAATAGAAAACTCTAGTGCCTACTAGTAACTAGCAATGAATTCACAACAAATTTTTGTCCACATTTCAAGAATCTTTGCAAATATATTAATTTTTAAGCAGAATAACATATGCAGTCTAGCTTAAAACATTCTCAGAGCAGAAACAGGTAAAGAAATACATATATATATATAAAAATATATATATATATACACACACATATATATATATGCTAGCATCAGAGTCTCAGGGGTTTTTTTTCCTCCACCTAAAGGGCACTTTGTTGAATTATATATTTCAGCACAAGGCATACTTCAAAATTGCCCTTTCTTCTACATGAAAAACACCAACACTGAGGAAAGGCATACACTATCCAAGAGAAAGAAACAAGCCCTGGAGATTCAGCAAAAATTATGGCTTCAGAAGCACTACTTTTATCTTTTACTGTTTCAACAGTCTTCAAAAAAATATAAGGACTTCATAAATGTCAGATTTCTGCCTTAAACCATTCTAGAGGCTGTGAAGTTGAAGCTAAACAGCAATAGACCTTATTCTTGGCTCTGGGGCTTAAACTCATAGTAGTGAGAAGACAGATTTATTTGTGTAGATTTACTTTTCATCAACTTGGACAAAATCCAATGCCATTTCCAAAGCCAGCTGGAGAGCAACAAGAGGGCAGACACCTTAGAACAACACCTTAATCCCACACAGTCATTGTGGTCAATCAGGTCAGTACATTTATGAAAAATGGGGGAGGTGAAGAGTGGTTTGTGGTTTGGAGACAGCTTCTCCTGAAGATGGGGTATGTAACAGAGCCACACTTCTGCTTCAGCTCTTAGACAGTCATTTATATCAAACATAAAAATGATCCTGCCCATATGGTTCTTTTATCTTTTTTGCTTCAAGCTTTAAAATCAGCACCCTGCAGTTCCAATAAATGGAAGAAGGTAAAGTACAATGTCATCTTTATTGTGTGCATTTCATAGTGCTGTGCTAGTCTACTAATCATGGTGGAGGCACCTTCACAAATAAAAAGAGGCATTAAATTTATAGCTCTGGAATTGCTATAAAAATAAGGTACTGTGCTTTTAATAAAAGCTTGAGAATTCCTATACTATTTTGAAACTCAGCAAGCCTGGCATATATCCAAAAGATGTAGAAGATTCAATCTCAGTTAGGTGCTTATAGAGTTCCCAGCAGTATTCTCACCAGCATGTCACCTAGCTATTTGTTATACATCGTACCAGCTTTAATTAAATAACATTTAAATAAAAAAATTGTCTGAGTTTTTTTACTAATTCCACAAAATAATTTATTAAAAAAAATAAAAGACACAATGCTATTATAATCACAAAATAAATTGCACACCTCAGCTTTTAAGAATGACTAATGAGAAATCAATGAGGCAAACAGCAACTTAAAAGTGTATCAAGCATTTACATCACAGCATTTACAAGAACAGTTCCTAGGTCTTGTCTTCAAAGAGCTGTTTTAAGCAGCTGTCTCTATCCAATCCTTTCTCTATTAAGAGCCATGTACTATAGCATGTGGAATTCATGAGGAACACTTACTTGCTCTTTTTGTGAAGATGAATAAGTTCACATTGTCTAAGACAAGACAATCACAGTCAAAAACGAATTTTATTGAGTCCTGTATGGAGAAGGTTTAAACATTTAGGGAAACTGTAGTCATCTGAGAGTTGACAAGTATACTGACATTGTAGCAAAAGGTCTGGATTCACACAGAGAAGTGCATTATACTGAAGATGGTCTTTAAACAAGAGCTTAGCTGAATCCTCTATCCGTAACTGAAGGCCAAAGTCCTTCAGGCTGTCTTGTAAGAAACTTCTCCCTTCTGCTTCTATTCCCCTTCTAAAAGTCATAAATTTGCCTCAAGTTTACATTAGAAAATGTGAATAAATTACCATTTTATTTATGTATGCACTAATCTGTTTACCTTTTAGCTTGCAAAAAATGAGTTATATATTATATCTTATATCTTATATATTATATATTATATATTATATATTATATATTATAGCATATTATATTTACACCAGGGATCACTACATATGAAACAAAATTTATTATCATACGCATCTTCTAGTTTCAGGAAAAATGTGTTTAGGATGCTGGATCTTCCATGATTTTACTGTTCAATTGTAGAGAAAATGGTTGAGATCCTGGAATTTTGTAAACCAGTTTGAGTGACTTTTTGCAATACTATGATTGCCAAGGACAATTTTTAGAAGTTGAAATGGAAAATGTAGTTCATCCTTTATCAGGTTTGTGTGAAACAGTTTATACTGTTTGGAGGAACACATACTGGTTTATTAGAAGGTAATACATTTAAAACACTAAAGGAAATTTGCAAAAATTGAAGAAAGGATATAAGTGGATTAAAAGAAAATATAGGCCTAGGAAGAATTCACATTTGGATAAATTAATCTTTGGTAGGGAAGAGAAACTACTACTTCTGGCCAAGTCCAGCATTCAGATGGAAAGCTGGTGAGTAAGGTATAAGACAGTGGCTTCTCTGCTGCTCCCTTGGAAAGAATTTTATCAGAAGTACTTTCTGTTTGCAAATAAATAGGCTTCTGAACTATTCAACCTGAATTTGTTATCAGGGTCTAATTAGCTCTGCTCTGCTTATTAAGCCAAAGGAAAAAAAAAAACCAATTCTTTTAGTAGAAGTTTTATGCAGATGAGAGTTTAGCTGTCTGTAAAATGGAAAAAGAATAACAATAGAAGTACAAGGTAATTAAAACCCCTTTTTACAATGGCCCTTAATAAAGAGCAGCAAAATCAATTTCTTTGGAAAGCTGAATAAATTCAACTCTTCAGTTTGTCCAGCAGTAACAGGCAAAGGAATTATTTATAAAATATTATGGCAATTGGACAAGAATAACACATACTTTGTAAATCATTAAAGATTTATTCATGTGCTCTTTGCCAAAGTTCCAGTTGTCCACACAATAGCAGTCCAATGTAGGAGCACAATTAAGTTGAATACACCCACATGTTAATAAATTGCACCTCTGGAGTCTGAAGAGTCACTTTGAAGTCTGACTCAAAGGAGGGCTTTAATTTTACTTGATAAAACTATAATTATTGTAAATGGCTTCAAACTAAAAAAGTGTAGATTTGGATTGGGTATTAGGAATACATTATTTACTGTGAGACCTTGGAGCAGGTTGCTCAGAGGAGCTGTGAATTCCCTGTCCCTAAGAGCATTCAAGGCCAGGTTGGATGGGGTTTAAGCAGCCTGCTCTAGTGGAAGGTGTCCCTGACCATGGCAGAAAATTGGAAGCAGGTCTTTAAGGTCTGTCCCAACCCAAACCATTCTTCCTGAGAACAACATGAATAAATCAATTCATAGAAATATTTCAAACAGTGCCTGCTTTTCTGATTCCCCCCACTGCCAGAAAGAATTGTAAATTTTCAGGATTAACATCAGAGATTATTATCTGCAACCTATAATAGTAACAATGAAACAAAGCAGAATGTTTCAGTTGAGAAGAGAGAGAAGTGAGGAAAATACTATAATTTTCTGTGGTTTAGAGAAATTCAGTGATGAGTAGTTGTTTTCCATCTTTCATAACACAGAAATTAAAAACAACAAAAAGTAGTATTGACACAGTTTAAAACAAAGGAAGAACTTTACTGTATAGTTAATATGCATAGAGACTTTTATTTTATTAGCACTTGTCTGCAATACATTGAGACAATCTAATTTATTCTCTATCAGATCTCAAACAATGCATGTGATCATGTATGATGTGAATGAAGAGCAGAATTTATCACCCGAACTGTGAAGTACTAAACTTCTGCGTCTACCAGAGCAGTTGAAAAGTTACAGAAATTAAGAAAGATTTTACTTTGAGGAAATAAATCTGACAGTAAAAATTACTTTCTTGAAGTGCATATTTAGCTAATCTTACTTCATTGCCAAATTACTTATTTGCTTTGTAAAACTATTAACTCAGAACAAATTTAGGATTAATTTTTCCACTATTTTGTTATGTTTGAGAAATATAATTTGCCAAATAATAGTCATGCATTTTGTTACATGAGCTTTCATTTGAAATATATTTTAAAAGATTAATTGCTTCCTATTTTGAGAAACAAAACCAAAGAAAATATTGAAAAACTTCACTAGATTTTTTTACTGTTTTTTCTTACTTTGTTCAGAAGATAGCAACAAGATGTCTTGATAAGCAAGACCTTTCCGAGTATTTTGTCCTTCCACCCAGTCAGAAGAGCATTTTCTATTACATCTTTTTTCCTGGCTTAAACTCAAACCTCCATCCAAGTACAGTCCATTCACACAAAAGCTCCAGCCTCAGTAACTGTGTGTACCAGAGGAGGACATAGGTGTTGGCACCATTAGCTGCCCCAGCTAGCACAAAGCTTATCAGGAATGGCAGGCATCTTAAGCATCAGTTTCAGGATTATTAATACCTGTCTGCTGCAGACAGAAGCTCCTTTCATGATCTTTGCTGCTGTGTGAGAGGAACATATAACTACACATTGAAAGGGATACTCTTAAAAACTCTTATCTTGTGAAGGGATGTGTGGGCTGCAGTCTGCAGAGAGGGTTCAACAACTTCCTAGACACCTCTAAGGGTCTGAGCTCCAGATGATTTCATTTAGACTTTAAAAAGCAGCTTTTCAACTGTGACTAGAAATCCAGGAACATCTGCCTTCTTTAATCAAAATTAACATTTTTAACCACAGCACTCTGTTTTTTCCATGACAAACAGGCACAAATGCAACAAATTTCTCCTGCAAAGTACTAAGACTTGCTTATGCAAAGAAATTACGTACCCATGCCTCTTTCCAGACCACAGTCTCCTATATAGCATGTCCATGAATGTTTCCCAAATCCAATTCCCAACATTTACTAGGAAAACAAGGCAAAAAAGTTAAGCTATGCCTCAGTTCTTCTGAACATATACTTTTGATCTGATAGAATTTGTTTTGTCATACAAAAACTGTTCCTAGCTCCAGCACCTTCTCTGAACATCTCCCACAGGGATCCTGCAAGGTTTGATTTAGAAGAAACCAACACATTTCCACAGAGAGACTGACAATTGTGAGGACAGTCAGTGTCTACAGAACTAGCCCTAGTACTAATTAATAAAAAGAAGAAAAAAGTGAACCACCAAATAAAAACAACAAAACAACCACAGAAAAGGTTTCAGATGTCATCAGTGGACATAGCAATATGTGAACTGCTACTGCCATGTAAATATCTGCGTTGCTATGGCACTTGCATTAAGCTACTAAAATTAATTTAAAAATAAGAATTAAAGGTCAGTAAGATAAAACATACTACATAGGAATGTTTTTGAAAGAAATAAAATAGCAGAAATATGTTGCAGTTACAGTGGTAGAAAGAGACAGCTCTTTAGTCTTTGGATCCCAGATTTATTATGCATAAATAACAAATTTTAAAATACTGAAAATGCTTTCTCATGGGATAACATATATTCTCTCAATATCTCATAATGGATTCATGAATATGGCTGAGAAAGATATATACTGAAGTATTTAGTAAAGGCCTAGAAATCAGCAAATACTTCTAGGCTGACAATTAGCAACTTCCTAGATGAGGGAGTTTCATGTTCACATTGAATTTGTTTTCTATTTGCAAAAAAATTTGATGTTTTACAACTGCAGCAAGAAAATTTTTTACATTCCAAGTATTTCCTTTCTTTTACATTTTGTTATGACTAAGCAATCTGAAGCTTGTGAAAAAGAATAGCAGTCCTTTAAAGACATTTGCTACTTATTGTGAGAAAGTGCAAGTAGTGGCACCAGTTCATGTTGAAGGAGGAGGAGAAAGAAAGAGACTACAAAGTTCAGGAGTGTTCTGTTTTCTTCTTTACATATAATTGTGCTTTGCCATTTTATAGGGGATAGAAAACTGTCTCTTAATGTAGAAACATTACTGGGATAATACTTTTGTGGATTATTTTATCAGAGAGCTAAGGCAGCAAAAGTCAGTATTTCACTATTATATTTAAACCTAGAAATGTGACACAGAGTATTCTGTACCAACAAAAGAGAAGGGGGGTGAAATAAATACTTGAAGACAAAACTTTGTTGTTTGTTTTGGGCTACTAAAGTGAAAATACTGGCTACATCTTCTCCCATAGACCCTCATGAAATTGAGGAGAGACATGGTACAAGAAAAATCTGTGTCCAGATGATGCATTGTATTTTGTCTCTGTCTAGACATCTCATGATATTTTTGTGTTAAGAACACATTTGCCATCTCTCTAGTCTTTTTTGTCAGTATAAACTGCTGTTAAGTCTAAGTAGATGCTTTTTACAAGTAGATGAGATTGAACCCACTAAAATATTTAATAAAATAAACAGGGAAACATTAAGAGAAGGAAATATCTGCAAAGACTTTCACAGACTTTCACAGACTGTGACCTAACTCAGAACTCCTCAGAAGACATGGAGCAGGGGAATTCCAGTGTTTTGGAACACATGAGTAGACTAAGCTGCCTGCATAAAAGTATTGGGAGTGAACTAATTGTTGGCATTGGTGAATGGCAGCTGAAACACTGCCCCTATTTTGTACTGTTTGATTTCTTATAGGTAATTTTCAAATATAGCTTCCTTGATTTCATTCAAGAAAAAAGGAGATGTGCTTGCACAGCAGTGTTTACATCCATCCAAATCATATTCTCTGGTTCTTATAGGCTTTTGCCCCCATTTTTTATTTCATGAAGAGGAGTTTGTCCACTTGCATTCTCATAGAATGAAAGTTTCCACAGAGCATAAAAAAAAACCTCCTAATCCCACCACAGGCAATGTAGCATGCACAGAAAATAGAAGTTTAGCTTTCTGGGAAAAAAAATAAATACAATTTACAGTTTTTCTGGAGTTTTTAAACCAAATTTTTTATTTACCTAGTAATGCAGAAATCACTAGAATAATAAGTAAAGATCTGTTGCTCAGCTCTATTCAAAAATGATAGAGATCCAAGTCAATAAAAATAATAGAAACTGTCAGAAGCATAAAAAAGACTGGGTTTCTTTGAGAAATTGTAGAAGTTTTCCACAGAAAAGTCTATCAAACCACAAGTCGGGAAGAAGGAAAACAAGCAGTGTTGGGAAAGATATTTCTGGCTGCTTCAGGTGTCCATCAGTGCTTACAGCAAGTTTAGAAGAGTAAATTTTATCAAAAATAACTTGTAGTGATCTCTACATCACAGAAAACACCCTTATTTAAATTTGTTTTAAATTGAAGTTATTTTGGAATTCATGATCAGCTCTTGTGATTAAAATCTTCTAAAAAGTGTTATATTTTTATTTTGTAACATGAAAAAACAGAACTTTGAGTCCACGATGCAACTGGCATGAAAAATTTTCTCACAGTTCCTATGATGTATAATTACTATACTTTAAGAAATACCTCATAAAAATCTAGGACAAAATGACTTTACTCATCAGTATCCCATTACAGGAATGTGATGAAATTATTTGAATCTGCATGGAATAAGATTAAAAATCTTAAGGTTGCAAGCTTGACAAATTGTTAAAGCATAAAAATATCATAGTCTTAAAATTAAATTTGCTACAGAAATATTATAGGAATGTCTTGCATAAAACAGAGATTTCAGTTCTCCTTGGCATTCCTGCTGATGTATCAGAGGCCCAGAGACCAAAAGAATTCTGCTGTAAAAGGAATATTCTTACTTGTTATATCACCACTATCCCAATTCCTGTGAACACAAAAGCATGCTGAGAGAAATCATTAAATTGCCTGCTGCATGCACAAAATAAGGATTTAATTTTGTTCTTCAAAACTGCAAGGGATATTAGAGTTGAATGATATTGTAATGAAATCTTGGAATGCCAAACAACTTAGAAAACCACAATGTTATCAGCTCTTGCCTTAGAAATTACACTTTCTGTAGAGTCGGAAAACTAAACAAGTTCCTGCTGTCTCTTTCGCTGAAGGCATAAACAATTTTGCACAAGATTAATTTTGCTGAGATCTAGAATTCTAACCTGTTATCAAATTACAGAGCCCTTTCTCTCACTGGACGCCTGAGCTTTTTGTAGCAGGAGCCTGAAAACCCTACAGTTTTGGAGCGGCTATAGTTAGAATTATTTCTCTCTGTGACATCTCTGAAAAGGTTCTTAAATAGTAAAAATTTTAAAAAAATTATTAAAAAAAAATTAAAAAAAAACAAGCCTTATAGTGTTGAACAAAGCTTGGAAATTCTCAAAGAAAACTGGTTCAGAAAAAACAAGACTTGTACACAGCTGTTTCCTCACTGTGTGTTCAAAGGTGAGTTGCTGCTTCCAGGCATCTCAGCAATTTTTTGAGTTGCAGTGAACTGCAGTGTCCTCTGGCCCCTGGGAAGATGAGTCTCTGCTCCTGACTGCACTATTTGTTTAAGCATGAGCTGTAGACTCCCATGTCAGTACAGTCATTTTGCCTCTCTTACCTTTCTGTCTTCACCATCTTCTCCTCACAGGTCTTGATATCTGAAAAAACACAAAATACAAATTCAGAAAAGCAAGTAAAAGAGATGTAAATTCTATCACAAATCTTTACAAAAAAACGACTAGTAAGGTCCTCTATGTATACAGGTGTCAGGAACAATATTAGGCTGCAATGCAAATTCCTGTCCAGAAGAAATAAAGTTGTCTTCTTGCAAAACCATGATCTTGCCCAAATATCTTCCTAGAGACCTCCTTTTAGGTCACATTCAGACCTACAAACTGTTCCAAACTGTCCAGCAGAAGGAAACAGGGCAGCCTCAAGGCATGCCCAACTCCATTGACCACAACTCTACTGAAAGGATTGGCAATGTCTCAGGCTTCTGTTAAGCAGTTGGACTGAAATAAGAGAAGCAGATTTCTAGCTTCAGGCCACTTAGAAAAGCTATAGGAAAAGAAAAAGTGAATTCTTTAGAAAGCGATTTGTAGACAGGCTGTTCACTGCTGTTCTCTGCCTGGATGGAAAATCCTTTTTTGGAGTACCTTAGAAAAAAAGATCAGTACAAGTGTAAAACCTCATGTCAGAGTTATTGCAGTAAATTATAACCTCCCCATTTCTTTCCTCACTTTTCATTTGTGGATTTATTGATTTTTTCTTCTGTTTCAAAATGTTCAGCAGCTACTGGTATCTCCTTAGCCAGACTTCAGTCTCAAAGTACCTAAGATGTTTTTTGAGATACTTAACTCTTTTTCAGATATGACATAAATAGTTCTCTGGGGCCTAAATTCATAACCTGACTAACTTTATTAAAACCAGTGGCATTATTCAAACAAAGCCTTATCATATGCATCTTTCTTCTATTTCCATTTAAAGGGAAGCACAGTATTCATCTGTTTGTGCCATCTGTCGTTGAGACTCAATGAATTTAATTTTTCTAATGTCATAATCTGTGATGCAACTATTTGATGTATATGACGGTTCCCTGATCATCTTGATTTCAGCATTTTGTGTTCTACAATCTGCTGTATATGAGTCCAAATGTTTAATTTGCCAAATAAGCTGTTTGTCTAAGACTCTTTCTTCATCTCTGTCCTCTAGTCTTCCTTTTTTCCCTTTGTTGTCATCATTCTCACTTCTTCCTTTCAAAAAGAGGCAACTAAAAATAAATTTAACTAGGTACCTTTTCTTATTTGACAACAAACTTGTAGTTAAGAGACAGTCTGTTACATCTGTCTTTTAATTTGCATTAAATTTATTCATGAAGACTTTGTGTGTTATCAACCTACTCTAAAATTACTATACTTAAAATATCTTTGAATTCACTCTTTATAAAACAAATTATTAATATTGGAGCATCAGGTAGTGTCACTGAATGCAGAAGGTGATTTATGACTAGTTTTTAAGAAAAACTACCCCATAAGGCAAAGAGTTAATTATTCAGGCATTAGGAAATAATTTAAACAAGTCACACAGAAAACCAAGATGCAGGGAAAAGTCTCTAGATAATGGCCAGTGATTACAAGTATACATTCACTTTATTGTTTATTTTAACCTGATCTTTTCTGAAAAGAAAATATTCTGCTAGATGTACTAGATTGTACAAGAGGGAATGGTTTTAAATTAAAAGAGTGCAGATTAATATTAGATACTAGGAAAAGATTCTTCATTGACAGAGTGCAGAAGCACTGAAATAGGTTGCCACATGGAAATATGGATGCCCCATACCTGGAAGCGTTCAAGGTCAGGCTGGATGGGTCTTTGAGAAACCTGGTCTAGTGGAAGGTGTCCCTGCCCATGGCAGGAAACTGGAACTAGAAGATCTTTAGGGTCCCTCCCAGTCCAAACCATTCTATTATTCTATAATACACTTCACTGTTGGAGCCTGAGATACAGAGTGTGTGCCCTTGTTTCTAATGCTTAGTTCTAGGATCCAAAGAAACACTGAATTTCATACAGAATGAAATTCATGAGCATGTTTTCATGGTGACACATGAGAACAAATGTTAAAGTTAGATGGAAAAAGTGTAAGTGTATAGATTAGAAAGTTTCTTAAATCACTGGGTGAAAAAGTTAGTTTAGAGAGCAGGAGACAAGATGGAGGATTTAGGGTGCTGTCTCTTGTCCTTCTTCTTTCTTCTTCATGTTCTTCTCCTAGGGGTTTTTGGGTAGTAGTAGGTGATTGGGTAAAAAATGTCATAGTGCAGCACACAGGTGTTGGGTCATTGGGTCACTAAGAAAAATAATTTAGTTGGCATCTGTTAATTGGGTAAATGGACATATAAAAGACCTTAAAGGGGATCTTTGTTAGCCATTTTACCCCTTTTCTATTATAGTGCACATAGCTCCATGTACCTTGTAATGCTGATAAGAAACGAATAAACTACTGAGACCGAACAAGAGAAAATAGCCTCCCTCTCATCAATCTTCAATTCAAAGGGAAAAAGAACCTAACCCAAAAGTCCTTAATGGGACACTTCACTTTTTTTTCCTTATAGCATCAAACATTAGAACATAACTGCAAAACCCAAGCAAATACCCATTAAAATATGTAGTAACCTTGCTCAGTAATATTGTACTGTGGTGCACTAAGGATCCATAATGTCCAAGTCTACCTTTTGCTTCACACACTAGCCGGTTTTATGATCTGAATCTACAAATAGTTTTCAGTACAAGTATATGAAAATATGTACAGGTATATCATGAATGATTTCTATGTTTCCTTCTATCTGAGAGATGGGCTATCTTCAATAAGAAACTCCATTTGTAGAAATGACTGATCTAATGACATTTAAATCTTTTCAGTATTTTGTCAGAGAAGTGAATGTTTCTTTTGTGGCCACAGTTGTGAAGGAACACAAAGAAAGCCTGCAGGAAACTGAGCTTGCGTGGTCTTTAGCCACAAGTCAGGAGGAAGTTGACCTATAAAGCTATTTAGTCTTTCTTGGCACCCTACAAATTGGGATGTTGGAATCATAATATCTGTATGGTGTTTAAAACTGCTTGGCAGGAATAAATTAGTCTTCTCAGATGACAGGACTTTATGATTCAATCTAAATACTTCCACAGAAGAATCAACAAGGATAAAGATGAAAAAGGAACTGTACAAACAACACTTTACTGAAAAGCTGGTAATTTATCCACTGATTAGTAATCCTCCATTGTAACTCCGAGACCTTAGAAAAGCGAAAGACCTGTTTGGAAAGATTTTTCCAGTTCTTTCCTTCCTATGATAGTTTCTGGCAGTTTTTAGCTACTGCCCTTTGCAACTTCCCTGGATACACTGCTTGAAAAATAGGAAGCTAAAGATGCTGCACTGGGGAAATTAAAAACGAACGAGTCTTTATACTTCCCAAACCATCAGAATTTTGAATGTCGACTACTTAAATAGTAGAATGACTCAAAAGTTTATACTGGTATTTTGCATGAAGGAAACATCATGAAGTATAAAACCCTAACAACCTGCAAAGGAAAGTGCAACAATTATACCTCTGTTTTGGTTTTTTTTCAAATTCTTTGTATTTGTAATTTGTAATTTTTTTTTGTATTTGTAATTTCATCACAGATGGTGATATTTATGTTGATGGACATATCAAACTCATCACAGTCAGAAGAAGAAATATAAACATATATGCCCTTTTTCATATATGCTTGATGACATTAATGCCATTCCTTAGTATTTTCATGGAAGTCCGTACTGCTAAAGTTGCAGTAATGGTATTATACACATGCATAGTTACATACAAAATAGTGCACTAAGGAGATGACATTGTAACATCAAGATAATCCTCTAGAACATACAGAATTTCTATTTTTTTTGTGATGCCTTCCTTTTAAATTTAGATGTTTAAATTCATAGAAATTTATCAGAATAGTCATCAGTGTCATACTGAATTATTTCTTGTTACCATCTAAAGTTTAAAACCAAAGAAAATTATTTAAAAATTTACAATATATTTCCCTTAACAGGCAAGGCATTTTGAATTTAGATGGCCATTTATGCCTGGGTTTTTTTCTTTGCCATCCATGCAGTCTCCATTTTTATTGACATATAGGGGAATTGTGTAAAGTAATCTAGTTTCATTTAAAGCAAAAATTTAAGTCTGTTTTAGTTGGCTAACACTAATAATACTACTAAACTTATAAGAAGGTCCTTCTCTGCATTAATTTTGAGCATTTGGTTGCAGAAACAGTGTAAAATATGTAAGTACTTTGCCGAAGCATGGAACTAATTTCTTCAGGTCTATGGAACTGGATTTACTTTGTCTTTTTAGTAGAGTGATTATATGTAGTATTTCATCATTAAAGGTAATTTAATTCTGAACAACTCCTGAAATTCTTGAATATCATTGATACAGAAAGGAGGATTCAGAGTACGAAACAGAATAAAGACTAGAATGAAAGTCTCACTGATGAGGAATTTTTGCTTCCTGAGTATTTGGTAAAAAGTCCCTGTAGAGATGAGACTGCTTAGAACATGACTGGCAAATGCCTTTGATTTATGAACTGCTTCTGCTCTGGAAGAGTAAGGACAGATGTTGGTGCTGGGTACCTCTATTGCATCTCAGGCACACATTGTTATAGTACTGCCTTTGTAAAGAGGAGGAATTATCTGGCAGCTTAGAAAGGACAGAGAAAACTTTGATGCAGTAAGTAACCATTTAACTTGAAAATACTCCCCAGCCTCCAGTCCTGGAAATTAGCGCCAGATGAATCCTAATTAAATTTTGGGATGAGACCCAGGAGGGTATTATCCCTCCTTTGTGGTCCATTCACCTTTCTCCTGTTTTTTCCATTGTCCAGTTTTCTTTTGGATGAAAACACAAGCATCCAGCAGCAGGTGTCCTCTGACAGGTCTCTTATCCTGAACAAGGGCATGAAGCCATAAATCCAGGGAACAACCCAGAAATATTCTGTCTGACAGTTTGGATGCAGCACTTCTGTCAGCTACCAGTTTAGGAGCCAGAACCTGTTGCTAAAGGACACGAACTGATTCACACAAATGCCTCTCAGTGTTAGAACAGGAAAGAAGAAACTTTACTATCTGATTCCAGCATTTATAGATTCTCGACCATGACCAGGGATTGGATAATTAAGTTACCACCTTCCCAAGTACACTGGTCATGTGAAACGTCCATCAAAAGACACTACTTAGAAGGAATGTGATAAATAACTTATGTTTACAGAACTTTCATGGGAAAGTAACTAAAACTAAGAAAACATTTTCAGAAGGCTTTAGATTTCAGGGCAACAATGACCGATCATATAAAGTTTATCCACAGCCCTTCTGCAACACAGATATTGTTGTGAAATTTTACAAGTGGTAATTAATAGAAGATTATTGAATAACTCTGGTTCAAATCAGGAAAAACTCTTACATGGAGTACTTTCAGACATCTGCTTATCACCTGTATATCACTGATCAATTCCTCAGTTGTGTCTCAAGGCTTGAGTAATGTTTTGTAAATGTGAGAAAATGGATGAGAGCAGAAAGAGTCCTTTGAGGAGGTTTGGGGTGATTTTTACATACCCATGCATTGCTGATTGCTTTTGTACTATCAGACTTATATGGGAGTTATATGATTTTTTTGTTGTTGCCTCACTGCAGTTTCTGTTTGCTCCTGCAAATGTCTCTACCTACAAGCAGTTGTGTTTTAGCATGAACTTTCTAATAAGTTGAGCCAATGTTCAGCACAACTGAAGAAGTTTCCTCAAAAAAATTTGAAAAACATCTCTAGAAAACATACAGCACAACATTAGAGATACTCAGGAAGAATTACAGCAATGGAAATGAAATGCTTTTGGTTTCAAACATAGTTATGTGGCTGTTCTCCAGTTCCAAAACCAAGCCAATATGTCCCCTTAGAGTGCGGTGGAATCATCTGGGAATTACTCAGACAGTGAAACAGAGAGTATTGAGGAGCAAAGTGTTCCTGTGTCTGTTTTACACTTCAGAAATGCCTATCACTGACAACAGCAGTACCCAGGGAGTAGGAAAGATGCTGAAATATAGCTCTCTGCAGGCATTAGAAAAGTAAAATATAATTTTTCTTATGCTGACAAGCTATAAGTTTTCTGCCATTTCAATTAAAAATATGGAATAATGTGCCCTTAATGGTTATAGCAAGACTGTAATTCCATCAAAGTCCTATGTATAAAATGAAACACTTGAGTTAAACTTGGTTAATATTATTCTGATTCCAAAAGTAGCGACTTCAACACACATTTTCATAACATACTACTTTCTTTGTCAGATGGCTCCAGCAAACACAGAAATGTTAAACACCCTCGTGAAATTAATATGATTTTATGTAAATGTTTCTTTATTTAAGCTAATTCAGCAAATACATACTTTTCTGCCTGAAACATTACTCTTCTCATAGGAGGTATTTTCCTCCTGTCATGAACGCTTGATATTCTTCTGCTGCTACACATTAAGACTTCATAAATGGGATTTATTTCTATTATGTCCTTGGGAAAACTTAACTGAAAGACAGCCAGACTTCTTATTTGACCTGGCTAGGCTTCCTTTTTCATTATTTTTGATTAATTTATTTACAGCCATTGACTAAGAGTAACATTTTGATGCTTGGACAGTCTAATAGGTTTTTGCAAATAGAAATGTCCACCTTCATTTCCTCTTGCACAAACAAAGGTGAGTCATTGATGAGTTTGACACATTATTCATTTAAAAAGAAGTTACAGCTATTCACACTAGTTAAGTCAAACTCTCTAAAAAGAGCTCTCCCTTGATTATAGCACTTATAAATGGTGCAAGAGGTTCAAATAGTGGAATTTTTTAAACTAATGAAATTTCAGTTGAATATTCAGTTTTATCTTGGAATCAAATAAATACTAATAAATTTTTAAGCAAATGTAGCTACAATAAATCTGACTCAAATACATGTTATGAAAATTTTGAAATAAGGATTTTATTTGTTCTCAGATTGAATTGGTATTCCTATACCTAATGTCCAGATTATAGTAATCAGTTAATTTCTGCTGCTTCTTCTTTCCTCAGGGGAGGACTACTCACACTCTTCCTTTGCTCTAGCATGGGATCCCTCCCACAGAAGATAATTCTCATGAACCCCTCTAATGTGAGTCCTTCCCATGAGCTGCAGTTCCTCATTTACTAGACCAAGGTGAGTCTTTCCCATGAGGTGAAGTCCTTCAGGAACAAACTGTGGGTCCCCCATGGGGTCACAAGTCCTGCCATCACACCTGCTTCAGCATGGGTTCTGTCCATGGGTCCACAGGTACTGTCAGAGCTCTGCTCTAATATAGGCTTCCCATGGAGAAAAACACATCTTCCTTCAGGCATTCACCTGCTTGAGCATGGGGGTCCTCCATGGACTGCCAGTGGGTCTCTGCTCCCCCATGGACTTCCATGAACCACTAGGTGACAGCTGCCCTCATAATGTTCTTCACCATGGGCTGCAGGGGAAGCTCAGCTCTGGAGTCTGGAGGACCTCCTCCCACCTCTCCTTGGTGTCTGTGGGGCTGTTTCTCTCACATGCTCTCACTCCTCTCCTGCTGTGGGTTTGGAGGCTTTTTCCCCTCCTCAAATCTGCTATCCCAGAGGCAGCACAACTGTTACTGCTGGGTATGTCCTTGGCCAGTGGCAAGTCCATCTTGAAGCCAGCTGGCATTGGCTTTGTCAGATTTGGAGGAAGTTTCTGGCATCCCCCCACAGCCAAGACCTGTCCAGGGAAACCCAATACATAGTGCAGTGTTGTACTCAACTCTGAATCCTGTAAAATTATCTCAATCTCATCAGAATAAAACCAGGCTAATGACTTCACTGCCACTAGTCTTACCCAACAGCAAAGTGTGACTCTAAATCTTTACCATTAATGTCCCCTCTCCAGATAGTTCCTGTCTACACTAATACAAAATATAATTAACTTCATTGCTTTCTTTTCCCATGTATTCCCCCTTCTCTATTAGAACCTCAGGATGATATATTATGCTAATCAACTTACATGTAATTGTTTTCTTAGCCTGGAATCACCAAAGCACCCAACATGAAGAGAATACTAAGATAATTCTTGGTAGATAGAACTCCACCCTGTCTTATGCATAAAATGCTAAGTATCTGCTGAGCATCCAGGATAATCACTGAACTGAGGCATACCTCAAAGAGGCAGGTTTCTTACTTGTATATTTTTTACCTTTTGTGTTATACCACCTTTTATTTCTCTAATACAAGTTATTGCTCATTTTGGTATTTCACCTTTTTTTTTTTTGCAAATTCATGACCAAGTTTATATTTTGCTATTAGAGTATTCTGCTTCTCTGGTTAATTTTCCTTTGTCAGTTAACATTGCTATAGACATACTTTGACTTTTTAAATGTTTGTTTCATTATAAACATAAAGCCTCCAATGCCAGCTTCTTTTCCAATTTCTATTTTATTCCACTAGTGTCTGAATAAACTACTTTTATATTGAATTATTTTTCTCCTGGTTCATCCTCTGTAATTATGAGAAATATGAGATATTCTATACACATGAAAATTCAATTTGTTTGTGTTTTTCTTTCTTTCAGCCTGTTCTAGTGCCAGCTCATAATGAAAATTCTCATGAGGTGTTTCATTTTCTGTGATTTAGGATTTACTTTCCAGATTGCAATGAAGCACCATTTAGCAAGTTTTTCAGTATAATCTTAGTATGTCATCTACACAAAGTAGATTTCTTAATTTCTTCCTAAAAGAAATCAAAATCTTTTTTTCTCACATGCAAATTTTCTCTTACCCTCCATAAAAACTGTGGAAATTGTGGTAGCCATGAAATCATGTAGAACTCCATCATAACCTGTTTTTCATTCAGTCCAACAGGAATTTGTCTTTTCTGACTTTAGTATCTGCAGTGTAGTCATCCTTATCTGAGCTACTCATCTGAACATCTATAGCTCGTTGGGAAAATTGCCAAACCCAAGTTCATCTCTGCATGTCATCTGCAATAGCATGACATGAACTCCAGGTTTGAAGTATCATCGTTGTGACTGTACAGGGGATCCCCTAGTCTATATTGTGGATGTCTACATTATATCCATAGAATTCCTTTTTCTTTCTCATGTCTCGGATATTCCACTGCTGTTCTTTTCATCTAGTTGAGTCATGTGGCAGACTGCAGAATCTCACTGCTTTGTTTCCATTCACAGTGTTGAAATTACTGTTTGTGACACATGGCACCATTTCAGTGGCATTTGCCCCTCTGAAAGAGAGATAGTTTTAGTCTTCTTCAAACTGTTTCCTCCTGCAAAGACCACACGGACCCTCAGTCGCTGTTGGGGTAGAGCACATGGAAGCAACATGGTAAGGTTTATTTACATCTCCACTCTATTCTATCCTCTCACTGCCTCTGCCCATTCTGGAAAGTAATCAAGTCCACAATAACAATGGTAGCCTACTAAGGGATATGTAAAACAAGCCATTATAATTTTCTCATTTAAAACTAGGTGGATTTGTTCAACTAATTTCCATCTTAACTTCATCTCAGACAGAAAACGAGGATGGGTGAAATGTTTCAATTATCAGGCCCACTATGGATGCTGCAGTACCAGGTAACAGATGTACCTTCAGCTGATCAATATGCTGCTCTGTAGTTTTCTTTACATGAGCATTCCAGCCTCCAACTCCATTATAGACTGTCTTCTTGAATGAACAGTTCAAATGATTCTCCAGGGACTCCTTTCAGAGGCACAATAGAATAGACAGCAGCACAGAACACTGGTCTTTTCAGATATTATACTCTCTCTTCACATAACACATTCCATGAGGTCCAATCGTTATTTGCCAGGACCATCTATCTAGGAATATATTCCATAGCATTGATCTTTGGAGGATATATAGCTAGTGGGTTAATTACACAGTTAGGTCATGTACTAATTAAAGTGACTCTGAAGTGTTGACCTACTACTGGAAAAAAAACAACCAAACAACAAAAATAGAAGGCAGAGATTTAATATCAGGCCTGCTGGAAGCTTCAGACATAATAAAGATCATAAAGAATGACTTCATTTGATATTTTATGATACGCTATGGTGAGAAAAGTAAATAGTCAAATTGTCTAGGAAGCCTCTCAGGCTGCAATAAAGGGAAAATTATTAGCATTTTTTTACTTAAGTAGAGGGGAAAACTGAAATCAACTGATAGATGTTTCAGCTTTGAAAGCTAAGCCCAATGAAATACATTTTGAAGAAGAACTGGTATATACAAGTATAGAAGTAAGAGACAAAAAAATGCCTACAGTTTTCAGGCAGATTGAGAATTCTTTGAAGCTTACAATGGATCTTTTATGAAGGAGGAATAAAGCTAACAACAGACTTCTATCTTATAAAATTATCCCAAATAGAATTGAAATCCAAAATGAAAAGGAACATATCAGGTTCTTCTCCTACAGAAAGTGTTTACATTTTCAGTAGATCATTCTAGAGCAGGAATCACACTCATCTCTAGGGATAGGTGACTGTGCTTATGCTGCCTTTTTTGGATGCAGATGTTGTGGGTAGCATTTATAGTAAAACACTACTTTGTTGGTATTTGAATCAATCATAGACCTTTACAACTTGTGTTGACAGCTATTGTCATGTACGAGTACACACTAAATAATCTGTAATTAATAATTAACCTTTTATTTCAAATTATAGTACTGCTCTGAAAAAATCATATCTAGAGGGTGCAAATAATTGCATTTCATCATTTCAGCCATCAACTCTGTGTACTGCATGCTGGACAGCTTTCTACAAGCAACATTGATTTCCAGATGCAAAATAAAAACACTTGGTGGAGGAGAATCATGAACATGAGCAGTGTAGCAGCTTCTGAGAAAGTGGCAGCAGGGAATACAGCTTGACAGGTCACATTTAAGAACCAGTTTAATAGATTTTTATTATCTAAACCAGGAAAATCTGCCTTCAGCAATAAATATGAATAAACATGCTGGAATAAACATGAACTTAATTTTTGATATGTTGCAGTCCTTCTTTTCCTTCCAGACATTCCTGTTACAAGCTGGTAAACCTGACCTGCAAAGAAACAGCATTTCTGATGCTGAAGGTGTGTATATTTTTTCCATAATACCCACAAAAGCAACAATTCTTTTAAAGTTAAGCATTAGGTCTCCTATTTTGTGTGGGCTGTTTTGCAATTCATGCTATATTAGTTTTTGTGAAATCATTGAGGCTTTCATTAGTTAGAAAATGGTTAATGTAAAGCAGTAATTATATTAATAGTAAAATAAGAGGAAGAATCTTTTATCAAAGCAGCAACTGCAAGCTCCGGCATGTATCAGCTCTTGGTGAGAACATGCTTTAAACCACCATGTCACAGATGAGGACTTTAAGGAACTACCATCTTACATATCTCTTTCTACCACCAGTAACTAGCTGCTCAAAGCAAAACAGGATTTTTAATTTCTTCAGGTTTTAGAGTGCCCATTTTCTCATCTGGAAATACACGATTAATGTAAGGACTAACTTGAGACCTATTGCTTTATAAATTATTTTTTTTTATAAGAGTAGGAGATGAAGGTAGGGTCTTCTTAGATGAATGGGAATAGGACAATTGGCACAACTCAATCAACTATTAGGAGGTTTGCTTGCTTTCTACTGTAAGTGTAGGATGGCCTTGATTTAATGAGACCTGTTATGAGCAGGGAATTCAACTGGATGAACCCTGGAATAGTAACCAAAATTATGTTTCTGTAGTTTTAGCTCTGATTCCAGAGAAATTTAACCCTATACTCCCATCTGTCTCATAAGATCTTTATCTTGAGATAAATATTAGCCATTAGTCAGGGTGGACTGAAATCAGGGGGAGGATGGGCATATATTTAAGTAGTATCCTGAACAGCCATTCCATCAAGGCTCAGATACACAGGAAATTAAACTACATTGTGATAAACTTTGTTTATAAAGAATGAGGAGTCAGCACAAGTTCTGTTTCTCTCTATCTCTTTTTTCACACTTGTACAAAAAAAGCACAAATAAAAGTTCTTCATGTGGATGCTCATGAAGTCTTACAGTTGGAACAGTCCTACAGAAGGACACTTAAGTATATTCCCATATGGCTGCATTTCTTTCTTTTTACTTGGTTTTACTCTTAAATTGTTGCTACTATTCAGATGTAATACCAAAATGCCTAATTAACCTTTTGCATAATTAATAATTTTCAATTATGTGACAACATCCTTGATGTCTTTCAGGCTTGCTTTTATTTTTTCCCTTTAAATTATTAAAACTGGTGTTCAGTTTCCTTTTCCTCTGCATTCTATCTCTTTGCTGATGGAGCCAACCCAACAGAAAAATGTTTAATTTCATAAATATGAAAATTTCTACATTCCAACAGAATAATAGGGTTTGTTTTAGAGAAAAAGCACACCAACATATTTGCTTCATTGATATATTTGAAATAGACTTTTTTCAGTTTTCCAGTTTCTGTGTGTGGCAGTGGTGGAAAGAAAGATAAAGAAGCTGGTATGAGATAGATAAAATTTATATTTTTACATCTTTTTTTTAACTGCCATGTTTTCACTGTAATATTTCTGTTACAGATGGCAAATGAACCCAAATATGGAACTGTCATTTATGACAGTAAATATCTGCTTGTGGGCCTATTCTAATTCCCATGTGTTCAAATTATTTTAAAATTACTAAGGAAAAACGAGTTCAAGCTTATACTCACAGTGAAAAACAATATTTCTGTTTACTGTTGCCCTGAAATGGGGAGTGTGAGTGACCAGAGAGGGGATGGAAACATATCCCAGAAGAGGAGGGTCTTCACTCCCCAAGACCAGAAACCCTGAGGCAGAACCAGATATGAAAGAGTCTAACATCATTCAGGAGACAGCAGGATTGCAAAGAAACTATGAAATCACATGATCTGCTTCCTAGATCTGGCCAGACAAAGTCACAACAGCACTAAGGCAAAGGGGTCATGCACAGATTCCTCTGATTTCCTGGATAAAGTGAGTAGCTAAAGCAGCCACACAGGTGGGCTAGCAGGGGATGGCAGCGGGGGGACTCCACCTAGCTAATATTGGTGGTAAACAACGCTGAGAACAATAGTGTACAATTATACACTTCTATTTGGAAGGAGTTTGCTCCTGCACTGATTTCCTATATGTTTGCTACTGAGTCATCAGTAAATTTTCAACTATTTTTAAATGTGAAAACTGCTCAGCAAGTTTGCTACTGACTCCAAGCTGAGACATGCAGCTGACACGACAGAAGAAAGAGAAGCCATCTAGGCATTTCTGGGGAAATCATAAGTGGAATTTACAACTGTTTAATGTTTTACATAATTTTGTGTGTTGATATTCAACAGAACAGACTAATAGCAAATTATATTTTTCAATGGCACAATGGAAACACTCAAATAATCCTATGTTGTGCCAAAACAGTGTTACCTTCTAGTGTATCTTTACCTCTGCAGAAATACTACCAACTCTTACTCTGATTATTAAAAACACTGATTATTAAAAGCAGTGGCTGATGTTTTTGTGTATTTTCTATACCCTTGCACACAGGATTCAATTTTAAACTATTAATCCAAAACACATGGCCATCAGACTCACCTACTTTTTCCCTGTAATTATATTGCAGGAATGTCTAGACTGCAATGTCTGCCTACTTAGATACCAGAGATTAGATCCTGGCCTGGAGATCCATGGAGGTACCGACAAAATGTCTTATTATTTCTGGAGGCAGTGAGCAGAGTACTAAATATCAGGGGATCAGTCTAATTAGCACCAAGGATGGTAGGGAAGGATCATGGCACAAGCTGACAGCACAAACTCAACTTTTGAGCCAGTTCAAGCAAGGGATCGGCTGTGATGAGGAAAACACTTACACGTGTGAACACACACATGTACTGTCAGCCAAGGACTTCCATATCCAGCTGCCAGTGCCAGTACCAGCGAGGGGAGCCCCTAGAGATATGGAGATGTACCTTTCCAGCAGTTTGTGTTATCACTCTCCTGTCCACTGCCAGTCAATGTCCCTGCTCACCAGTGTCAGACAGCTGGCCAGAGTGCCATAATCAGCACCTTTGCAAAGTGAGACCATGTACTCTTGTATATCAACTCCCTTATGTTACAAAGATCTGAGGAACCGGGATTTCACCTTCTGCCCTTGTTTTCTTTTTTTTCTCTAACCCAGCCACACAAACTTGCCAAGATTTACTAGATATGAAGCTAATACTGCTCTCAATCCATTGTTCCTCCAGTCCTCTGCAGGTACCAGAGCCCTACTACATAATGTTGAATGAAGGCCTAATTTTCGGTCCATTTTAGAAGATATTAATGTTATTTACAGTGCTTCCCCTTCCCTGAAAGTAACACATGCTCTGTTTTATCCGTTTTCAGTCTGTCTTCAGTCTACACTGTATTATTCCCATCTTTTAAAATATTTCCACACTTTTTTCTAACACAAGCCATCCATTTGTAAAGAACAATTTTAAAACTTTTGCCTGCAGCTTTTCTCCCTGCAGCTTTTCTATTTTCCTTAATAGGAACTGGTTATTGTGATTGTCTGAGCTCTGATGAGCATACATTAAAATCAGCCTCCAAGTAATCTGTAGGGGTTTTTTGTAAGATCAATACATAATTTCTAGAGATAAGTTAAATAAATTGTACTTGCCTAGCAAGATAAAAAATCAGAGTATGTGAGTAGGTGTTTGTATGTTTTATTTAAAGCAGTTTGTATCTGTTCCTAAATTTCAGCTTTAATACTCCATTTGATCTGTAGAACTCTTAACTAGTGTAGCTATGTATTTGAAGCCCATGTTACAATCCAAATTCATCAAAATGTCAATCATTCATTGTAACAGTCTGCTCTTTTTTCTTCTCATTTTTCTGCATTATTAGGTTGTAGATGCAATCACACTTAGTGCTGCTGGAGGTGTGTATGTGATCTGCCTTCCTCCCCCACAGATCTGACAGTTTCATGGGCACTGATAAAAAGCAGATGTAAAATTTGACTCTGATCTGATCTGTTGGCAAATCTGAACTGGCAAGCACTGACAGTCCAGGCAGGGTCTGACATTCTCATGCAGGAGAAAATAACAGCTGCTTATCAATGATGTATTAGAGATGGGCACAAACCAACTGGTGTACACATTCACATGAGAAGGGAGAAAACATTAATTGGCAAAGGGATCGTTTGCCTCCTACATATCTGGCCTACAGCTCTACTTTCTATGGTATCTGCTTCTTTCCAGCCTCAAGGTCATAGAGGTGAGTGCCCAGAGTCAGCTACAACGATACTGTCAGTGGGGACACAGCTTCAGCATGGGCTGTCCTGGTTTTCCTGACCTGGAGGGTCAGCTGGCTCCCTCAAAGCTGGAACTGAGCTGCCAGCCAGTGCGTGGATGGTGTGAGGGATCAGCTGGGCTCAGCCAAAGTGGCAGCATCGTCTGCATGGTTTTGTTATCTCTGTCCTCTTTGGTATACAACTGTCTTACTGACTTCTAGGTTCTGTAAGCATAACAGCTGGATTTCACATCAGAAAAGATGGTACCATACAGATGTCATTCCTGTTTATGCCATGGCAACTTAAAGGATGAGAAATAAAATGTCCCCCATTGAGCTAAAGCTTCCATAAACAAACACTGCCAAATACAGACCAAAATGCTGTCATAGCAAGGGGGGTTGAAATTCAAGACTGTGTCTACTAAGTGCTTGCTAATTCAATAGTGGGTTAAAAAACTCTGAAAAATTAAAACTCTGGCCAGATGCATGGAAATGATACATTTCTTAATTCCTACTTGTCAGATTTGAAGAAATGTTAATTTATTTTGGGTTAATATAGTCAGAGTAGCTCCATTTTTCTTAAAGAATAGGTGACAAGGTAACATCTTTGTCTCATCCTTCCTTTATCAACACCAAGATATGGAAAACCAGACTATTGGCTGCTGTGGTTAGGGTACTGTACAGAAACAGATGTGAGGAAAATCAAAGAGAGATGTACCATGTTTTGAAGGGATATCTGCACAGAGGGACACCAGAGGATCTGGTAGGGCAGGAGGCTATGAGGGAATGGACATTGCACAAAGCACTGCAGGGTGTACACAGGTACAGGTCAGATATCCTCAGGCAGGCAGGGTTCCCCAGCCTGCCTCCAGTGATCCAGGGAGGGTGAGGTCAAAGATCCCTTGGTTTTCCAGCTAGATCACAGAGATGCATCTGAACATCAGCCCTATCTTAAAAGACCTGAAATATTTTTCTACTCTTGTTCTCAACTGAATATTTAGTGTTATTTTCCATTTATAAAGTATAAAAAGAGTGAGAAACTCCATATAATAAGTAATGGAATACTTCAAGTAAAGTACTACATAAATTGAATGTTCTATAAATATCAGTGTTTCACTCATCAGTTTCATTGGCTCTCGATCTTACCCTGCATACTTGATGAGAATAAATTATTTTATGCAGAAATTTAGATCACAATGTAGCACAATTAATTATTCCTCTGACCATCTTCTTCAGATTAAACTGGAGAAGCTTCTGGTTGTAAGATTTTGAAATTCATCTCAGCATTTCTGTGGTGTCTTGTTTAGACTGTACTGGTAATCCAGTAGCACGCTAGACATTTTCCAAGCAGAAGTCCATACTCCAGGACTCCATTTTAGTAATAATATACTACTTTAAAATCTCCCTGTTACAAACAAATTCGCAGTTACCCAGACTGTTAGGTTCTGTTTGTTTCTTGAGTGCTCATACTTGCTCAATATTTGAGTGCCTGCCATAGAGCACAAGTGAAATGCTCAGTGCCACTGTCACTATAGAGTTGTGCATCTCTTCAGAAGACGTAGATCAGAGGACATCATCTTGGAGAGCTCTCCTGAAAGAATCCTAACTCAGCAGAGACACAGAGGTGGCAAAGGTGATGAGAGCTTTCTAGGTGATAAAGATTTCCAGTATTTACCTGTGAATTCCAAGTTAGAAAATAGCTTTCAAGTCTGTAGAAGCTTGTTCATATTTGTTAATGACTTTGTGCCTGTGTTTGTGTGTGGGGTTGTGTGAGAGAGGGTGTGAGAAGGTGTGTGAGAGAGCCCACAAGCACTAAAGCAGTAAAAAGAACCATTTGTGACTAGGAAAAAAAGATTACTGGTGAGAAATGCTATGCTCTGCTGCACATTTCAGATAGCCAGAGATTCTAAAGGTCATTGCCAAGAGTGGTTTCCTCTGTTGCAGACACAGTAAATGTGTGAAGTGGCCCTGAGGGCAAGGCTGATAAGACTTAGTACAAACATGTTTGATCTGTGGGGTTTTCTTTTTTTTTTTTTTCCTTTTTTGTTCAGTCCTCTAATAAAGCTGTTAGTCACAGACATGTGCAGGAAAAACTGTGTTTTTAAAGCAGAAGATATGAGATCTTAAAAATGGGGATAAGACCAGTGGAGGAAAGTTGTTTAAGGAAATGGATCTGTCAGCTGACACAGGGAAAAATCATGCAATAAGAGTTGAATCTGAGCATTTCTGCTTTCTCTGGGAAATGCAAGGGCCAAGTTTTGAACTTCTGCAGGCCAAGCTTTATCCTTAATCTTTCTGGTAGGTGTCAGCAGGATCACAGAAAACAGCAGCATTTATAAACAGGACATACAACATAAAAGTGCTACAGTTTGATCATCATTTTAAACTTCCTTTTAATGCTAGGTTTACTGCACATTTCTTAGCTTGTCTTGCTGGCTCACAGAGAGGGTCAAACAATGTTTCTGTGGTTCTGAGCACCAAATCTGTATTTCAAATATGAAAAGCTGCACTTGTAAGAAAGAACATAGCAAGACTTTCTAGGTGAATGAGATATAGATGTTGTGACATGCTATGTCATATCCCTGTACCATAATGATTGATGCTCATTACAATTTTGCTCTCAGTATTCACATTTAATTTATTTTGTCTAATTTTTTGGGAATTTTGGTTTGGTTTGGTTGTTTAATCAATAATGCTTCTCCAATATCCTGAGATTGCCAGGTGATCCTTTGATCCTTTCCTAGGGATTTTTTGATACTCTTTTCAAGATAATCCAGTTACAGCTATCTAGGCAAAAACACTGACCTCACTATAAGTCACAGTGATTCAGCTGTCCTACTTCCAACCATATTTTCAACAAATAAAATTATGGGTTTTTCCTGGTTTGGCTTCTGGATAATTCCCATTCAAGAAACTTAATGCATTTTACTATACCTCAAAGTATTTAGAGAAGGTCAAATGAACTGGTAGGCAGGAAGGCAATGCTGGTTCATTAAATGCCATTTTTCTATCACTGGTTTAATTTCTCTTGACCAGATGTCTGAGTGATTCTATCTGGTTTCTGACTGGCTCTTCTGTGTCTCCCAAAGCTTACTCCAGAAGCTGTCCACGCAGTGAGCTACTACATAGTTTCTTTCTTCCTGGGCTGTGCAGTTAATGTAACAATTTTCTGGTTGATAACAGCTCTGTCACCTTAGTAGAACTGGCTGAAATTTATTGCAGATGCTGAGTTACACAGCAGACATTCTTGGTTATCACTGTTTCAAGCATCAGCAGTTTCACTTCATTACAGAAGCACGCTTTTACTGGGATAAACATTCTTGCACAGCAACTCTGACCAGTAAATGCTGGGGATATGGATAAAGCTCCTGGGAGTCACATACCTAAACCCAAATTTGAGTAAAACACCTCACAGACATGAAGGAAACTTCAATTTCTTATCTGAGTAACCTTCTAGCCTTCAGGTTCTGAGATTTCCAGTTTCTTAAAATGTGCTCTGCATGTCTCCTATGTCAGTTTTCAGAGAGTAAACTGTTGTGATTATCTAAACCAGAGCTAGGTTAAGACCCCAAAGGAAAACTGCATGTAGGAGTGCAGTTCTTGTCAATGGAATTGTTGTGTACATATCTCTGCATGCAACACTTAACAACGTAGACAAGTATTTTAACAAACACATCTCACACATTCGATTATAGCCAGTCATGTATTTGAAGGCAAGTGCAATTCTACCGTGATGATTTTGAACAATGAATGCTTTTAAGCACTCAAACATGTTAACAGCATTTTGCTTTTATTCATTTTACATTTGCTTATGGGATATATGCTATCATACTTCAGAGAGGCTGTTATATTAATGTACATTTAATGAATGTTTACTGCTGCACACAGCAGTTTTTGATGCTTTCAATTTTAGTTCCCATTAGTTCTGGTAAGGCTTTGAAATAATTATATACTATTGGGGAAAGCCTTGATCTGCAGACCTGCCCTTGAAAGGAAGCATGGAGAAACCTCAGGTGATGATACAAACCTACTAGGGTGAATAAAATCTTGGATTTTTTTATTTTTTTTTTTCTAGAAGACTTTTAAAACTAGCTTACAACAAGGCATTTTCAGGCAGTGTCAAGTTTTAAAAATATCCAGCAAAGGATCTTGTATAATCTTCTGGGAAGGGGGTAGACTATAGATTAGATATAGAACTGTCTTCTAGGCCCAGCACTTGAAATTTTAGTTTCTTACAATCTGGGATATACTCTACCTAGAGCAGAGCTTTGCTTTCTTATACATTTGCATCTGAAAGGTGAGACTTTGATTAAAGGTATTAAAAATATCTAATTTTCACTAAAAACTGAATTACAAGTTGTAATAGAGAAAGCACATAAATGGACAGGTGTTGAAGGATATGAACTTCCTATGAACTGCTATTCACCCACACTTGACAAAAATCTGACAATATGGAGGAAAAGTAGAGAAAGACTTATGTGCACTTATAAAAGACTGACTTTTCTGTATCCAAATACCATGTGGAGCCTGGAGTTATGAATTATGAGGTGTATGCCCAAGCCTGCTCTTGGCATAATAAAACAAGATAGGAAAGGATGTGAGTTGGAGAGAAGAAGAGAAGGGAACAGTAAGTCTGCACTGATGGCACCAGGCAGAGGCAGAGTTAATACCAGCAATTTCTGGTGAGTTACAGCAACCTCAATGTGGAACTCTTTGCGTAAAGGGAGTTGCAGTGCTAACAAAGGTGGTGCCCAGAGAGCAAATATTAATACAGAGACAGGGGAGTAGACATGTGCATATTTATTGATGATCTGCATTAGTAGCCAATGGTCTCACACCTCGATTTTCAGTGTAGATGAGTTTTATTATTCTGAGGAATAATAACAAATATAACAAATGGTTTATGAGATTCGTTTTAACACATTTTGTTACTCTAATGTGGTTTGACATTACTATGAGAAAGCAGCATCCTTAGCCATGGTTTATGATCTCAGTATTTTGAAAGAGTTATTAAGCTCACATAATTATCTTTTTCAAGCAAGCTAAGGTAAAAAGTAAGTATCTGCAGCTGAAAGCAGTCACTTTTTATTTCCATCAAACTTTTTACTGTGTGCTTACTTAACTTAAGCATTTGCAATCCCTTCACGGTCCTCTGAGAGCCTGATTGATTGTGACGTGGCTCCTGGATCAATACCTCTGTAGCATACCAAAGAGCTGCCAGAGCGAGCTGTGCAACTGCTTTATGGAAAGCAATCTGTTACTTCTCTCTGTCATGCAGATATGCTAATTCAGCTGTTTATCTGGGTGCAAAGAATTTTCTCCAAGAATGATATCTGTTTGTATGCAAAGTGCTTTCATTGGCATATTTTTTCTGAATACCTGAGTACTTACCGGACGAAGTGCATTCAATACCAAAATGGGGACCACAAGTAGTGTATTTTAATATAGTCTCCAGCTGATATAGAAAAGTTCTCCAGATTCAGGATACAATATTGCATCTTTGCAGAATATCTATTTCAGCTACTGCTAATCAAGTTACTAACCACTGCTTGAAGAAGCAGCCTTGCAGAGCCACTCCTTGTGGTTTCTTGCTTTGCGTAAGAGAGGGTTTGTCTTGTTACCTCACGATAAAATATGCTTTTAAAAGTTTCAGTAAATAATAATATTTTGTTCTTGGAAAAATTACAGAGACAGCTGACGTTTTCCTTATTACCTGTGGGAATCCATTAGTCCTTTAGAAGCTTTACAAGGGATTGTAAGAAGAGCCAGTGAGCAGAGGAAAAAGTCTGAAGTCATCTTTTTCACAAAGTAACTTGCACATCAAGTTCTATTTCTATTTCTCTTAAGGCTTGATCTTTCATATCCACCTGAACTGTCTCAAAATCAAACCCAAGAAGGAGAAAATTAATGCAAATATTAGAGATTTGTTCTGTATTGTGCAGGGTGGAATATACCTCCTGTTAATCCTAAAGGAAAAAGAATGTTTTATTAAAGGTCAACACCACATGAAAGTTTAAAAAATGTTTACTGTGGACTAGCTTAGCAATGGGACTTCACAACAGGAGGTAAAGCTGAACAGGGCAGCTGTATAGCAACAGCAGCCATTGCTATCCATTTTGTCTCAGTTTTTAATGACTTACAAAGCAAGGTTGTTACTGGAATTTTTAAAGCATTTCTCTTTTGGGCCACTGTGTATACTGAAATGGAAATCTGAAACACATTTTTAAATAAAAGGATATATGGCTATGGCAATTTTTTTTTTGTACCCATTTTTTTTCTGAGGTAAAGCAAAAAATTAATAGTTTCAAATTCTGATGGACTAAAAGGTCTCTTTTGCAATGATGCTTACATATTATAATTATGTGTATTCAAGACAAAAATTTTTATTTTGCTCATCAGAATTATTATAGAACCAAATTATCACCTTGTTTCTTGCAGGCCACAGTTTCAGAGAAAAGCTTCTTGTTGTCTAATGGCTAAGAAGTGTTTAAATTAGATATGAAAACTTCCTATGTAAAACTGGAACATAAAATTTCTTTATGAAAGTAATATAGTTTGCATAAATCAAATTTAAGTTTGCATAAATCAAATTTAAGTTTAGACACACAGGAATAAAGGCATTTTCAGAGCACCCACAGACAATATTTAGGTTAACATATTAAAATGTGTTTGGTTGCAGCAATAGTAAATTTAAATTGTTCCTGTAGCAGCATCAGCAAAAGCAGCAGCAGATGCTTTCATCCAGAGGAGAAACAAAAATTGATGTTCAAATAGTGATCAAGGTAATTCTCAGGAATATGCAAACCTGTTTGAGCACCTGCATAAACCTGTGTAAGGTTCAATTAAATTATAGTTTCTTTTAGAATTAGGGGCAAGGTTTTGTGCTTGTGTTGCTAGCTGCACTTAATAGTCACGCAAAATAACTTGAAAATTAGATTACTTGGAAAAACTCCTTGACATTATGCAGCCTGGGCACAGTTTTGCCTGTAGGGTGTGCAACTCCTAGTGAGGCCAGCCAAAAATATGTAGTCTCACTCCAGATCAAGACTGAGTCTTAAAGTGCCTAGTGGTAAATGGTGTCTTTTTCTGCACGGGTAAGAAAAAGCAGAAAAGCACAGGAACTCTTCCTAGGTAACACCTACCCAGAACAGCTGAGTGCAGTCTCTATAATAAAAAGCCAAAGGACTTTAAATTCTGACCATTTAAAAATACACTCCTCTGAAGGGTAGGGAGTAACCACAGTTCCCTCTGATAGTCCAGCTTTAAAATCTTACAGTTTCCTTTAACTCTGGCAATTCCTGAGAGGGGATGTAGCAGTCATCACCCTGAGTTGGACAGCAGTGCCTGTCATTTCGCAGCTGAATGAAAGATGAGGGATTTGAACCCTTCCTGCTCTATGCCCTGGCCCTCGTAAGTCTCACAACAGTCCTGTCTGCCTGTGAAAACCGAGACATAGGCAGATAATGAGAAAGGAAATTGTCAATTTTCCACCTTAAGGTCTAGGATTTTTAGCTTTCCTGATACAAAACTACATGTATGGGTTAAGAAAAATTTAAGGTAAATTCAGTTACTAATAGCTGATACTCCAGTGCTCCCAAAGCTCATTTAAAGAGTTAAGCATTTCTTCCCTACAGTTCGTTACAATGCCTGAGCATTCAGCAGAAACAATTTCTCATCCATTTATAGAATGAGATGTTATTGACTTTACTTTTATTTATTCTTCAATAGTTCTTGAATTGTGCTTTTCAATTGCAAAGGTAGACTGCAAGAGAGAAGGAACAGAACACTAGAAAATCTTCCAGAGACCTCTAATTTGGCAAATCAATGACCAGCATGTATTTTTAGAAGTGTGGTTTTAAGTATTCAGGACTGAAAATGTGGGCCTATGATTTATGGCTCTCTCAGAAGAGGCATATCTGAAATTAGGGTAAATAATGTCCTGGAAGAAATGTGAAATACTTTGTGAAAGGACCTAAATTCAGCCAAAGCCTTGAGACTAACGTGTCTGCTATTTTTCTTAAGGAGAATATGTCAAAAGGAGCATAAGATAGAAAAGCTTTCTGAGCACAGCACGTTTCTGATCAATTGGCAGATCAAAATAAAATGCTTTGGGAACACATACATCCCTCACAGCCAGTGTGACCTTGCAGGTTGCTCCAACTTGCTCCAAATCTCTGTCCAACAAATCCCAGTGGCATTTGGTGTTGCAGGAAATAACATCCCCACAGGGTCCATAGGAAGCATCTGTCTTTTCTACGCCTTGGAATCGTGACTCTGAGTGTTCTCCACTCCCATCTACAGTTTCCTTTGCATGCTTCTCTTGCTTCTTCCTACCCAGCAACCTAGATGTTCATACATACACACTCTGGCATGCCATAATTCATCCAACTCTGGAGGAATTATGCTGTATATAAACCCAATAATAGTGGTTGCTTCCTCTGGAGAGAAGATTACTAATGATGGCTCCTGATCATTACACATATGATTGGCTAGATGAATAAAGACATCCATAGGCATCACTGTATATTTAAATTTTCTTTAATTCAGTAATTTCATAGCTCAGTAATGATGCCACTGAGTTAAAATAAGCCAACTGTTCCGTTTTATTTAATCCTCTAAAGCTTTTACTTGCATGTGGCAGTGAGATGTTTCTTTTTAGAAAGCCTAAAGAATATTGTGCAGTGACTGTGTGCATACAGGGTGTGATAGAGCAAAAGTCTATCTTAATTAAGTGATAATTATTGTTTCAGAAGTTTGTGAAGGCAAAAAATAGCAACAAGCACTCACAGTTGATAACAAATGGTTTAAATAGTTGGGAGTTGCTTTAATTTAAGAGTTCTCTGAAGGGAAGAGGGATTTTAAAGCCGCTACTATGGAACAGCCTCAAACCCCAAACACTTCAAAGGAAATGGTCTTCACAACTTACAAGACTCAGTCAACTTCTTTACATATTTCTAATATATGTGTCTGTAATTTTAGGTTCTGCATAAATTACAAAGCTTTGGCTGGATCTAAGAATGTGATTTTTCTGTTCATGGTTTGTTTTTTTTTAATTCCCGTGCAGTGCTCTGCAAGCAATTTTTTCAATACTCTAACAAATGTTGTGATATTAAAGTCTGTGGAAAATCAACTTCTTTCAGTTCATTTATATATAATAATTACTTTTAGCTTCAGCTGCTTGTAACAGCCTCTTACAAAGAATAGATGGCGGAGACTTTCAGATTTAGAGATTTCATTCAGAGTTGTATAGATTACTGAAGCCTGGAGTCTGGACTAGAAGTCTGAAGCAAAATTTAAATGATAGTCAGATTTGTTTTTAAAATATGCTTCACTATGTGTAATGTGGGTACCCACAGCTTCTTACCTGGGATGGCAAACTGGTGAGAAAAAAAAACAAATAGTCACTTAATTAAAAACTTAGTTTGAAGCTAGCTTAAAATAAATCAATTTTTTTCCTTTTTCTATCAGTAAAGACTCCAATTCCAATTAACTTTAGAAACAAACCCCAACACTATAGCAACTTATGAATAAAACATATGGTCTGATCCTGCATGTCTTGTCCTGGTGAAATTGTCAGGAGTAGTTGTGTGAATCCTAATAATTTGTGGGAGTGGGCTATATATGGTAGAAAAAAAAGTCAAAACCTATTTCTGGGAGCAGAAGAGCATCATACCTTTTTTTAGAAAAAAACTCACATTTTATCAATCTTCAGATTTTCAAATTTCCATAAGATGATGAGCTATTTCTGGCTTCACATCCTCAACACAAGAAAGCCACCGATCCAGGATGGACCCATTTGCTTTCTTCTTAAAACAGATTTTTTTTCTAAGTAGTAAAAGGAAGATACATTTTAGAAAGGCATCTGTTTCTCATTAGAAACAACACAAAACTTTCAGAAGTTTTCAAAAACAGAAATTTAAGGGGAAAGAAAGAAGGTTGAAACAAAATTAACTTCTCTTAATGAAGAGGTTATATTTTTTTAATCATTTGAGTAGTCAGTTGAAAGGGAAATTGGAGAAAGGAGGAAAGAGAAGTCAAGTTATGTTTGTATAGTCTAAAGTATCATTTTTTCTAAGAGCAAGATGAGCTAAGTAATGATAAAAAGTGTTAATAGTAGAGCTGAGAATCCTAACCAGTGGAAACTTGAGGAGAGTGAATTTTCACAAAAAGAAAAATTTTAAAAAAAATATTGTTTCATCCAAAATTTTACTAAAATAAATGGTTTAGTACCTTTTGGACATATAAGGATAGCATGAACTCTGTTACTTCATGTAGTTTTTTACATGAGCTCTCATACAATTTTCAAGTAGTCCTAAAAAATCTAGCTTAAAAAGATATCTCTACTATCAATTATAGAAAAGATCAGTTTTATCATAACCTGGGCTTAACCAGAATTATTCTTAGCATCTGCAGACAGTTTAAAAATACACTGATCCCAAACATTTGTCATCAGGTCTAAAGCATGTTTAATCCTCTTCAATCTCTTCACAGATGAGAGCAAAGGCTGAGAATGTTACTTTCCATAGACACAGCACAGATCCTCTACACACATCTAGATGTCTACACATCTTCAGAGGTTTTGGGGTACATCCCCACACTCTTTTTCAGAGGCAAAAGTGGCTTCAGATCTAAACCAAGTTACCATGGACTAGTATCAGTAAAATTCATTATCACTGGAAGCTCAGTCAAGTCAAAACAGAATTTTTAAGGTAATTGATAATTTTGAGGTAGCTGAGAATTTAATCTCAGGATGCATGATAGAACTACACATTCTGAAAATTACAGTATTCTAATAAAACACTACTATATTCAAAACAACTATAAATATTTCAAATTAAATACAACTTTTTACTGCCTAAAGAAATTAAACCAGGAGGCAACAATGGTGGTCTAGGCAACATAAACAAGTTAATGTGATTTGTACTTTGGATCTGGTACAGACATGGTCCATGCCTACACTAACATCAAGCAACATCCTGGAAGCCAGCTGTTCTACTTCTGCCACTTCTGTAACTCTTTAATTCTTGAGTAAATGATGATGTAGCCCTGAGGAGCTGCTTCACAGTTTAAGAGCAGTCGATATGTTTTCATACTCACTGAATTTAAACAATTTCTCTTTTCTCATCTTAAAAAGAAAACCATGTAAATACCAATCATTATTGTTACTGTCCATAGTTAATCCCTTTTTCCTGGAGGCAGCTGGTTTGCATAAACCAGAAGTATGGAAGTTGGTTGTCTCCTTGATTTCCTCCCTGTCAGGGCTGTTTCCCCCCCACTTTATTCCCAATGCCACCGCTAATTATTTTATAGGCAAGCAAGCCATTAATTTCCAGCAGCAACCTGTGAATTTTTAAAAAGGTTTATATTTCTTTTGTCTCATTAAATAAATTAAATTCTTTTGTTGCACATTTTAATTGAACTAACTTCTCTTCCTGGTCTTGAAATCTTACAAATATGTCAATATTGCTGTCTTATTTCTTTCCTCTAATTTACCATTTATGGAAATCGGAACTATTATCCCATATTTATTTTTCTTTTTAAATTAACAGCCTTTCTACCTATCAAGTCTTTCAAGAGGTGCTGTCCTTTTAGCTCTCTTTTCTTAGTCAAAATTGTAGAAACATATCTATAAAAAAATTAAAGAAACATTTTACCGCATGTGTATGCAGAATATTTATCACTAATCTTGAAAATATGATCTCTCCGAATACTCAAACTATGCCCATGGGATTTTAGTCGAAAGTAAGTTCAAAGCATAAAAATAGTTTCCTCTTATTTTATAATTTTATTTATAATATGAATGCCCAGTGCACACTTAATTCCTTGAGAGGTTTGGGACTTCCCCAGTCAGTCACATGCATAAGTGAGATAATAAATCATCTTGAGGCAATGGACAGACCTGAAAACCAAGTGACCCATCATTATTAAATATTCAATTGATGTTTCCAGCAGCCCCACGGTTGATAGTTTTGAATGGCTGCATCTATTGCCCCACAGCACCTTCGCCTGTGTCTGGTCCAATTTGTCCTCCTAGATGTGCCAATTAACATCCATGGTGGAGTGTCCCAAAGTGTCACTACTGCAGAAGTGTCCGACTGTGCACAGATAAGACATTTGTAAAAGTCAACAGAAGCTGCTCCAGCAGGAATGGTCACAGTCCTTAAGAGGTGCTTTGTGTGTAGTTAGGATGTATCCATAGCAAGGAGGTGTACATGCACTGGTGATGCTTAAAGTTTTAGCTTTCATATTTTCCAGATTCTGTACTGCCCTTGAGTATGACTTTGAACTTCATATAAAGTGTTAGTAAGTTCTCTTCACAGTTTAATTAGACAAAACAATCCTTTTCCAGCCTGAAGACCAAGGACACCGTTACAGCTTCAGGCCAAAAAGATACAAACAACAGTGAATTGAGGAGAGCAGTCTGGGAGGATGGGACTGAAGCTGTAAATGGACAATTAACTCCAATACATAAATGGACAAAAACTTGAAAAAGTGTGAAAACTCAGGCGTCCATCTTGGGCAGAGCCATGGCCAGGCTCTTGTACTTCCCAAGGTACTTCCCTTCCTTTGAAGGGCTTTTTAATAATTACCTACTTTATTCCTTTAACACAGTCCAGCCTCTGTTCCAGGTCACCTCTTCAGGCATCACCAGGAGGGTCACATAGCATTGTGGTCAGCTGACTTGTAAGAACAGAACAAAATGCTCATTTGAGGAGTCACTCCAGATTCAGCTGAATGCTGAGTGCACTGTGAGGATCTCCTTGACTGAGCTGCCTTTCACCACTGGACAGACATCAGTCATTCTGATTTAGAGATCTGGTTTTCCATGCAAGTGTTACCCTGTTCCAAGATTCCAATAAATTATTATTTTTTATTTTAAAAAATACTTTTTCCAAATGTCTGTGCAACAAGGCCAGATTTGGATGACAATACAGTATAGAAATAAATAAAATTTCATTTCCTACTTTTACCAGGTATTTTTTTCAGTTCTATTGCCTCCTAATGGCAGATTTCTCTGCCAGGAGGCAGGTTTCTCCCTTTTTCCAGTGAATCTTTTTAATTCCTCTTGCAGGTAAGGTTTCATGGGAGGTGACATTTTCAGGCTGCAGGAGAACATGCATGGGGTATGGAAATTGTTCTGCAGCAATTACAGTTAATTGCAGCCAATTCTTAACTGTTTTGTGATGGATTTTCCCTTCTGAAGGTTTTATCACTAGACTTCTAAGACTATTAATTCTCATGAAACAGGATGAGCTGATCCTCATGAGCCATAGCAACATGAACTCCTGGTTTCAATGTGTCAAGACAGTGCAGAATTGCTTCAAATGCAGTTGCTCCACACATTTGCCCTGTAGAAGAGCAAGACCTTCCCTCATAAATTTAACTGAGAGATGACATAAACATAAACAGGCATGGATTTGTAACACTGATTAGCTTTCTCCCTTGGACAGGTAAAGTGCTCACTCCCATGTCATGTCTTTGTCCCCGCCACACAATTCCCCTTTCTGTCTTGATGTCAGGCTGGACCATTCCCTCTTCAGAAAGTTAATGTGGACACTGCTCTTTACTAACTAAACCCTTCTCTGAGGCTTCCAAGATACTCTGTGGCTCTTGTTTCCCAAGTCTCAACATCAGCAGCACTGAGTTAGTACTTCTTAAATTTAACTGCTAGAGCATGTGGTAACCTGCCTGTTTCAGGCCTCCTTAAGTAAGCTGCTCCACCAGTTTTCCTTTTTTTTGGTGACTAGCGAGACTAATACTTTTCTCAGGGAAAAAAAAGGTACATGGCAAGAAATCTACTTACTCTTCTTTTGGTTGTAAATTAGAAAAGGGGAAATGCTGCCAGGGAAAATGAAGGTATCAATGCTTAGTGCTCAGGGCTTCCTTGTCCTTGGGAAAAAGTCTCAAATGATTTCTCGGAGGATTTGGCTCACTGTTGCTCCAAATTCTCTTGATGACATGTCCCATTTTTAACAAAAAGGTGGTCATTTTCTCTCCAAACATTTTGCCTTTTATATTTCTTATTTAATGAGGGCTCACAGGTATGTAATATATTTTCAAGATTACTCTTCTCCTTTTGGGGTAGCTGTGAAGTCCGTATCTACTTTAAAGAGTTTTCTGAAAAAGCTGCCTACAATTTTCTAACTTTTTATGACAACTGTTTCTTGCAAATATCAAATGAATAGAGATTGCTTAATCCTTCTCCATTTGTTTTGTTACACTGACATGGCATTTTAGTTTAGTTGAAACTGTTCCACTTAGTTTCTTGTGCTGTCATCTGATGATCACCCACAAACACTGAGGTCCAGAGAAGACTGTTGCCTTAAAGGCCCCTTAAAAAAAAAAACAAAGTCTTCTTTGTTTAACATGAATCTATGGCCTGATACACTACCACTCATGCAAGTCTGGTAAAATGCATTTCCCTAAGAATGCTTTATCTTAAAAAAATATTCATTTCATATTCATCAGGTCTGTCCACTACACCTTGCAGGAGAGACGTGTCTCACTCAGCACAACTTTGGGCAAAACATAGTGGAACCAACAGTAAGGGTATTATATTCCCTCTGCTTATGTAAAAATACAATGGGAGTAAACCCCATGGTACCACTTCTAGAGAGTTCTACAATGCTGTTCTGATATAAAATATTTAAGCTAACTGCTTAGAAGCAGATGAAGCTGAAAGTTGGATATAAACTGAATATAAAAAGAGGTTTCTGTCCTGTTGCAACTGATTCGAAATTGTCAAAAATGAAGAAATATAGGAGTCACCTTGTGATCATGTGTGAGGTGAACTGACTTTTAAGAAAAGGGAGAACATTTTGCTTTTCTTGTGCTAATAATTCATGACTACAGCTTTCTCCTTCAAATGTGCCTTGATTAATCTAATGTTTTATTCTTCACATTTTTCAGAAATGTGATTTATTGTTGTTTGGCTTTCATTTTATACCTTAAAAAGTGACTTTTACAAAATTCACTATTGAATTCTAAAGACACTTGCATGTTAATTTTATGGAACTATGTATGGTTAGTATGCTGAAAAAAGTCTGGGGTAAAATTATCTCCCATCAAATGCAAAGGACTTTTCTGTCTCAAAAGTAATTTGACTTGCATCAAGAGCTCTCACCTAAACTCTGAGGAAAACTCAGAATTAGTTTTCACCTAAACTCTGTTCATGGGCTCTTGGTTGAGATTTCAGTGAGACCAGATTTTGCTCCTATGTCTTCACATAGCTTAAGAAAGTGTAGGTGCAAAAATTAACTGCCATAAATCCTGATATAAAGTTGGTATAAAGATCACAGGAAAGAAAAAAAACAACACAGAAGTTCTAGAAAAACTGTGAAATAATGCTGTAAACCAGAACCACAGACATCAGGTACATTGCTTATTTAGCCATGATCCCTACGCCATGGACCATGGTTGGGTTCAGTGCTCTTTTGGGCTGGAATTCAGAAGTTTGACATGCAGATCACACTCATTTAAAAGAATAAGTCCATAAATAATTAGGAAATATGGACTAAGTTAGACATTTGTGCATATATTTTTGTCTGTTAAAGGGCAATTAGAAATATAATTGATTTATATTATCAATGATAAATGATTTTCAAACCATATACTGAGGAGAAACGTGAGTAATATTGGACAGCTATCATCTCATCTGGGAAAACTTAGATGGCTGTCTGAAAATCACATTATTCAGCTCATCAAGACAAATGAGGGCATGACATTACTAGAAGTGACATCTTCTGCGAAGGTTCTAAAACATTTTTTGTCTTTCAAAAGCTATGTGGCATTTTCCACTGAAACAATACAGAAATAAGCAATTAAAACAAAATCATTCCAATTATCTTTTTCTCTAGGCATTTCAGAAACGTACTTTCTTCTTACTATCTATGCTGACTCCTCGCCTTGAGGAGTAGGCAGCAATTGAATTTTCCATAGCTCTGAGCACATAACTGGTACCTAGTGTATAGTAGAAAAAGTGAATGAGTGACCATAATCAGCTGCTGATAGAACAATTTTTGTCTGTCTATCTACTAAAATCATGTCTGGGTACCAATATCACACATATCTACTTTTCTCTCCTCTGGTCTAGGCTGAAGAAGTAATCTGTAATTCAGCTGCATAGTAAAAATAGCAAACAACATCCTTTTTTGTAGGGCAAAATGTGCTTTAGAATCCTCTTAGGGTGGGAGATGGCTTGGCAATGGGAAGTTTTTTAAATTAGTTGCTGTTCTCACTTCCATTTATAACACCTGCAGTATTTGAAACTGGCATGTTGGCTCCACAGTGATGTATTTTCATAAAAACTGGTCATCCCTGCAGCTTTTGTTAGCACACACACTCAGAAATCCATGTATGGAATTACAAGGGCTCAATAAACAAAATGCCCACTTCCACACTGCATTAATTCTAAAAGGAAAAGGAGAAGGCCTATACAAAAAAAGATGACAGTAATGATATACCACTAAAAATAAATACACATGAGTACACTCTGTCAAATAGTGAATCCCAGGGACTGCTATTCTATGTATTCATTTTACCTCTTGATTCTTTTTCCAATATGGAACTGTTTAAATCAAGCAGAAGAAACTCATGGATCCTAGACTCACAAATAAATGCAACTCCCACTATAAAAAACTTCTAGCAAAATTCACCAACTTTGCAACTTGATTGATTTTTATTTTTGCTGAATTGTTCTAAATATGAGAACTGTAGAAGTAGGAAGGGAATATCTGTTCCTGGTAAATGTAAGGACAAATTATATACTCAAGAATAAACATATCTTTAAGAAAAAAAAAATGTGATGTTCAAAACCTGCTTTAAATGCATAATTGCACCAAGATGATTTGTCTTTCCTGAAATATGTTTTGTTACAGGGACAGCCTCTTCAAGTGGCCTAGAAGTGAGGTCTCTATTAGAGTTATTACTATGACCATAATCACTATTTTAGTAGAAATAAGATTAAATCTTGAGGAAAGAAAACAAGCTTTAGACACAGGTTATTACCATCAGGTAAGAGAACAAGAAAACATCCTTGGCCAACAGAGCTGATGTTAATTACTCTGACACAGATAGCAGTTTTCCAAATTATGATCTTATGACTCAAGATTATTGCTACTTCTGGAGATAGCAGTGCAGATTTTACTACAATGTTTGATGTAAGTCTTAGCAATCATGTATAATACTGGCAACATCTTTGGACTCACTGATTAATTTGATTTACTGAGGGGTCATTTAACACTGTTGATGGATCCCTCAGCCACAAAGGATTAGATAGATATGAAAGGAAGATGACATATGCATAGGCCTGCTTAATCAATTATTAAAACCTAAAGCAATATGCCTCTGGTAGAAGAGCAGCCTAAGCTGAGTTTGGATTCATGATTTTGAATCCAGTGGATACTTGAAGACCATAATGCAGGCTAGGAAAAACCCCCCATAATTGTTTGGTTATACCACCTTATCAGTAAAAGAGAAGATAAATTTTGTATATTTTCACCTGGTTTAGTAGAACTTGTGAAAGTTGTCATTAACTGTGATGCCCAAAAGATAAACCACATGGGAAATTGTACAATGTAAAATTTTGTTTCCGTCTGAAACTGAGCTCCAATTAAATAATATTTTAATGCTTGCATAAGCATTGTAATGAATATAAAATTACTGGGTTTAGTACTACTGTTATATTTCAAAAAATAAAAACAATTTTAAAATATACAATGTATGACAATTTATAAATGTAAGTTTATGTCTACACACAAAAAAGTGCTTTTTTTCAAAAATATAGCAATCTGCTACTAAAAAGAAATGGAAATGCTGAACATTGTACTGATGAGTTTAGGGGGAGGGGCTGTTTTGAGAGCAATCTAAAGAGATGTTACGGGGCTGTAGTTCAATAAATACAATCTAAGGAGAACTGTAGAGTATTGTTGGTTTTGACTGAGGCAGAGTTAACATTTTCCCAGTGGTGCTTTGTTTTAGGTTTGTGCTGAACACAGGGTTGATAATACAGATATGTGTTCCTTATTGCTGAGCAGGGCTTGCACAGAGCCAAAGCCTTCTCTGCTTTTCGTGCTGCCAGGCTGGTGAGGAAAGTGGGTGTGCGTGGGAAGTGGGGAAGAGGCAGAGAGGATTAGTGACCCAAACCTACCAAAGGGATATTCCAGACCATATGGCATCATGCCCAGTGTATATAACATGGGGGAAGAACAAGGAAGGGCTGGATGTTTGGAGTGAAGGCTTTTGTCTTCTCAAGCCACCGTTACCTGAGATGGAGCCCTGCTCCCCTGGAGATGGCTGAACACCTGCCTGCCCATGGGAAGCAGTGTTAATTCCTTGTATCCCTTTGCTTGTGCATGGCTTTTGCTTTCTATGTTAAACTGCCTTTATCTCAATCCATGAGTTTTCTACATTTTTACCCTTCCCATTCTCTGCCTGGGCTGGGGGAGATAGCTGCATGGGGCCTGGTTGCCAGCTGGGGTTAAAACATGACAAGTACACCTGTGTATAAAACTTCTAAACCATTTCCAGAAATACTGGGATTTGCAGTTAGTAAAATATAGCATTGACACTTTATTTTATATTGATATAGGTTTTTCAGCAACATTTTAGCTGATATTGAAAGAAAAAAGCTTTTACCTACTGATATTAGGTTTTAAATCCAACTTTTAGACTCCATATGTTAGAAATCAGTGACGTTAGCTATTCCCATTCCTGCCCAGAGTCTTAACCAGCAAGAATATAACAGTTATAACATGGAAAACAATAAATTGAAAACAAACAGCCACTTGAGTTTGCAGACAACTGTTAAAAGAAGAAACCTGAAGGCAGAGTGTTTTTATCACATCTTCTCTGTTCCTGTTTCTCCTTTCTCAAGCATTTCTGACTTTCCATCTATTTAAATACTGACTGTAAGTCTGGCATTCTGTTGATATTTTTAACGTACAATTTGTGAAACATCCCCTCACTGCCCCACAAATTGACAACATTTTGTGTCCTCATTTCATGTTTTGTAAGAAAGCAGGAATAATTAGACAATAATAAAGGAAATCTTGGCAAGTCCCAGAAGAAAATTCTCAAAAGAGAGATTTTGCTTATGTTTTTACTGTTCAAATTGTGCCTACTCTTTGAGATGACCCAAAAACTTTGGTTCAGTAAACACTGAAAGTACAAAGAATTCTTTCTCTCCTTCACTCCCATGTGCCTTTACACACATAAATGTAGGAGGCTCATGAAAGTGAAGCACCAGGGATGAGAGCCTTAATTTAGCTGAGGCATAATAATTTAATACAAGTGTAATGCACATAAAGTGTTGACTTGCAAATGGAATAATCTAGGATCTTCAAATGCACACTTTCAATAAAACAGTAATTTAAGAACACTTTTTTTAAACTAATGCATTCAGACAATGTATGCCTTCTCTATTATCTATTCATGAAGTTGCTTCTCCCTCATACACTTGAAATAAATGTTGGATTGACTTTCTAACTAATTATAGAACAGTGTTAAGCAAGTCACAGCACAGTAACTTCAGCTGTTGTGTCCTGGGTGACTTATGTAAGACTAGAGGCACTTGGATTTCTTGGAAATAAGGATCTAGGCAAGACAAACTCCTCGTCCTGTATTTGTAGTACATTCCTTCAGCGGACAAACATAAGCAGTGCTCTTTCTAGGTCACTCCTCCACATCAGGGAAAAGGGAGTGAGGTTTATTAACTGAAATTTACTTTCAGCTGTACTATCTTTTCAATCCTGAAAAGACATCATAAAATTGTCCTTTGTCTCTTCACACTATAAGTGCATCCCTCTCATCAACTAAATGGATACCAAAATAGCTGAAACCCTACTAAAAACGTGTCCTTGCCTATATTATTCCATACACTGAATAGTCATTCTTCAGATTGCAAGTTATATAAATAAAAATTAACTTCAGTTAATAAATTTGATTATTACTAACTAAAGCATATCAAAATAATAATATTATAGAGAGCTGTGTTTCAGATATAAATTCTCAGGAGCAAGAAGTTAATAACATCAATCTCTCAGCATCTATTTGCCCAAGAATTTTCAGCTCATTAGAGGTTTCAGTCCCTACAGCTAAAATGTTCACCAGACATAAATAAATAAATAAATAAATAAATAAATAAATAAATAAATAAATAAATAAATAAAATACTCCTGACTGTTTTACTGTAAAATAATGAACACCCTCCACTGGTTCTGTGCCAAGATATTTGTCATGTTCTGTCAGGACCCCAGATAAAACTGCAGATATTCTTTCTTATAATCTGCTGCAGCCGGTCAGGGTTTGGTTTATTCGTCCTCCTTTTCTACTTTCAGCCTGCTTATTTGATGGCTCTGGTCTAATTAGAGATATCACTGTTAGTGCTCTTTAGTGATACAAGAGAGAATTTAGTCCACATATACAATTTTCTGCAGCATTTAATGTTGCTTTCTCAGAGATTAGTAAAATTCTTGCTCTCTCTGATGTTGCAGGTCACTGTTAAATTTGGGTTATTCCTCACACTACATCTTGTAGAAGTCATTGTTATGAGCAGTCAAAATGTTTTGACATATATTTCCTGTTCTTTCACTGAAATACTGCATATATTTTAAAAACTGTGTTTTCCCTGAAATTCACAACATTTTGAATTAAATGCATACATGGGGTATGTCTCAAGGAGCTTTTGCTTGGCTGCAGGCCATCACCATGTGCCCCATAAAGACTTCATCCATTTCAATGTAACATGTGCATAAAACTGGTGGGGGCAGGGGTGACGGAGGGACAGGACAGCATTGAGACAAGGGAAGCAATTTCTGAGAAGATTAGCCCATAAAAGACACCTTGAACAAAACTCCTCCTAGCCACTGCAGGAACATATCCTGTCAACACATTTCAGGGATGCTAGTTTTCAGCCTAAAAGTCAAGGTTTTATTGAGGTAAAAAATTGTGTTGCAGTCCTGCCCCCTGTTTTACAGCCACATTGGGATTTCTTTCAATCCATTTTCCTTCTTTAGAGTTGGCTCAGTATAAATGATATGAGGGCCTGTGCTTTCTGAGTTTTCAATATGGACTAGATTATTTCTTGGCCACAGCAGAATACTTTTGTGTTTGGGTGAGGGGGGGATAGGGTGGGCAGGGGGATGTTAGCTTTTTTTTTTCTTTAACCAGAGACAGAAATATGTATGTCCTAAAAATAGGTTGATCCATTCCAGGCTTAAAATGACTGTTGTCTGCCCTGGTTGTCCTTTTTCTCTCATTTTTCTATTTCTGTGCAGGTGCTAAAATGATGTTTGTTCTTGTACTGATTTTTATTTTTTTTAATTAGTGCAGAGAAAAACAGGGGGAGAGGAGAGTGAATGAGCATTAATAACAACTTGAACTCTGTGAGTCTTTGAGTCATAATTATCCTTACATATAATTACGATTTTAGGTAGGTTTGATAATGACTGTCACAGCTATCCACCTTGTGATCCTTTTTGTTGTTTTGTTTTGGTTTTTTTCACTTCAAATCCATCATCAATGAGTTTACATTTATTTATTACAAAAATCACTTTTGCTTTCTGTGTATTTTCAAATGCAGCAGGTGCTTTAACATCCAAAGAGAAGAGAAGGGTCATCCATTTTCAGAATTAGTCATAAAGGCCTTATATAATTTTATAATGCCAAGCAGTTGATGCATTTCATGATTAATATCCAATGCTATGTTGTAAAAATGCAGAATAAAAGTCAATCCTTACATGAGAGAGTTACAGCCTAAGCACATTTATCTCAGAAGGTCTGAGCTGACTGCCTTAGTTACTGGAGCTCTATTTGAGTGGTGAGAAGGTGTTTAAAAAGTGTTTATATTATAAAGGTGGTCCCTCGAGACAAAAAAAATAGTTAAATCCACAGTACAGTGACAGACACACAGAGAAACAACTTCCCCACTAAACACATTAAACAGTAACGGCAAAAAATTAATGTAGGACAATAATAATAACCAAATAGAACTAGCAGTGGAAGCAACAATTTATTTGCAAAATGCATTTCTGTTTGTCAGTCTTTTGCAACCATGTTAGAAAGAAATACAAAGGAAGTAATACTTCATCAAGAAAAATGTGTCTCTGGAAAGCACGAAATGCGAAGGAGGAATTTTTTGTTGCAGAGTTTTGTTTTGATTTGTTTATTTTTTTTCTCAAATTGATATTGCATTTTTCAGGCAGGCATTTTATTGTGACAGAATGCAAAGGTATTACTACACACAACATACAGTAACTTTGCCTTTTACATTCAATACTCCACTCAGTCTGTTACTGACGTGCAGAAGTTGTGTAGCCACTAACATATCCTGTCAGTGTGATGCTATGGTGGTTCCAGATTTCTTCTGAACTTAAGTATGTGGTGAGTCAGAGCTGAAGTCATGACAACATTAAATTGACCTGCTTAAAATATGTTGGGAAAATACCTATTTAAAGGAACTTATTTCATTGTGTTTTTTACCCCTAGTATTATCCCTTCACTTCTGGACTATTATGAAACAGTGAAACATGACTTTTATAGGTTCTTAGAAAGATGTATGATATCCAAACTAGGTTTATTGTAAGAACCTTTCATAGATTCCAAAATTTTATTCAAAATGTAAAGTGACTTTTTTTCAAGATGAAAAAGCTACTCTATATATAAGGTAACAATGTGTAATAATGGAATTAAAACAAAAAAATTGTACAATACATTTTATCAAAGAGAGGATTAAAAGTTATTTTAAAATTAAATATCAAAAATATGAGTTCTTGTGTTATTTCCTACAAGTACTTGCGGTACACAGAACTCTTTAAACGTATTTTTTGAGATATTAAGGATTTACTCATTAAATTTCATTTAAAAGTGAATTGAGTGGCAGTTCAGGATCCAAGATTTCAAACCGGCCAACATTTTGATGCCATGTCAATACTGCAGCATCACCGTTTTCCTTCTCATTTGGCTCACATAGCAGTAGTCTGTAAACTGGAGTCCAAAACATACTCTGGGAGCCTGGCTTTTAGTTTTGACTCACAGAAGCAAAAAGCACATCTCCAGCTACTTCCACCTATTGATCCACTTCCACAATGCTGAAATACTTCTTGAAGTCAGTATCCAGTATCCAGTAGCTGGATATTAAACAAAATGATGCAATCTCTTCAGACAGATCCTTGAAGAGAAGGTGGAATCAGCTCTTTAAAACTTTATTTAGGTTGTGCATTTCTGACTAGCACCTGATCTTCTGTTCACAGAGAAATTCAAGCTGGTACCAGAGAGAAAGATCTTTAAAGATGAAGCTGATCAGCCACAATTTTTTTTTTTTACTTTACTTTACTTTTGAGCTGTTTTACAGACTCTCCCTCTCTGACTACTTCAAAGTCAGGATGAAGTGATTTTTTTACTTTTTGCAAAAAGAGCAACAGAAAACAAAACAAAGCAAAAGGAAAGGGAAACAAAATCTGAATACCTTTCTGAAAAGCTACTTCCAGTACTGCTGGGTTTATCCTGGGCATCCAGGCTCCAGTCTGTCCTGGAGATGATCCCTGTAGGGTGGCTGACATCAAGCTGTACCTTGGTTCTCCTCTACAAACTGACAAAACAGTTTTGTCTTGCACCCAGTGGTGTTACCTCAGCTAAACAAGTAAAGTGAGATTATGTCTTCTGTATCACAGGTATAAATGAAAATTAATTTTGTTGATATCAAAGATGGTTGTGTTTGAAGGAGACACAGTGGTTGACATAGCTAAGAAAAGCGACTTTTTTGAGTGTACAGGTCCTTTTGTATTCCTTTTATGATCTGTTCTAACATTATATCTCTGTCTAGGTCATGTTCTGTCATTTTGACTACAAGCATTTTTATAATTTTATTTTGGAGAAAAAGTCAATAGAATGTCTCTGAACATACCATGAAGTATTGTAAGTGGGAGCTGAATCTTCTGTTTTGTCATATGGCTGGGAAACAGCATTTCTTTCTCTACAGTTTCTGAGAGAGATGGAAGTGGAAAAAAAAGCAAAAAACATGCTTTTCCCCAACTTCCTCCCAAAACACAGACCTGATTCTTTTCCTTAATAGTAATAGCTTCTTTCTATTACAAAAAAACTACCTTCCAGTGATTATAAAAAGTGTGTTTCACATCTGCAACTGCCAGAACAGTTTAAAATGGCATATGACAGACTGCATGACAAAAGGAATCTGACAGAATCCCTCTGTCAGTATCAATGGAGTCAGCCAGGGCAATGAACATGGTCATGGTCAAAATTTTCAGTCACCAGCTGTATGTGCAATAAACTGAGAAATGATTTGCAAACAATATTAATCCTGGAAGAAATATCTGAGTAAACACTGCTTGGGTTTTCCTTCATAGAAGAGCTGAGAAGTGACAATAACAGAGAGTCTGCTTTCAAGAAGAAATAATGAACTATTATTTAAGAGCATGAAAAAAAATGAAGAGGGATTTTCAATTATTTTCAAGTATCAGAATGCTGTAATACCACAAAGAGAAGTAACCCTAAGAAAAAAATTATAAGGATATAACTTACTCCTAAGAACTCAAAATTAGTTTGATTTGCTGTTAGATTTGCTCTTCATTCTTATATTGAAAATCTGTTGTATTTACCTCAGTCCATTTATCATTCTTGCTTCTGCAGAAAAAGCAAGTTTACAAAAAAAAAATCCCATTTCACTGCAATAGCTACAGTCTTTAGAGTTAATCCTTGCTATTGTGAATCCACAATATGCAGTATTGCTTACCTCATATACAGGCAAGGAAACTCAAGGAAAGAAATGTAACTTTACAGTATTTCTTCCAAATAACAACTGGGGAAAAAAAATCCTTATTATGAATTTCTCTCTCCAAATATGCAGAACAGGAAGATTTTGTCCTTCTTGAACCAAAAACAAATGATACAAGAATTTTCTTCTATTTTCACTTTTAAACAGGATACTGCTAGTACCAGGATACTATGACTTAAATTTATTTTTAGGAAAGAAATGGAAGTCTGTTATTAAGCATCATTGCTATATATGTGCTTGAGGTAAAGAAAAAAAAAATCTTTCTCAAGGCCAGCTCTCCATTCTTAATTTGGCTATGACAGTTGGATCTAAGTTAGTATTTACATGCTGGCACAACTCTTGTGTCCAATACATTTTTTTCCAGATGGATAACAATATAGAGATTAACTCAAAATAGACCTCTACTTATAGACTTTATAACAGCAAAAAGCAAAAAAGCATTTCTTTTCTATTACAATTAATCATTGATCAAACATTCGTACCTAGACTGGCATATGAAATCATACTATTTTCCTGTTTTCCTTATTCTAAGCAGCATTTAAACTATACAATATAGCTTCCCCTTCCTATTTATCTCAGCTTCTCTTTAAATCAATTAAATTTTGGCTTTCCCCTCCCCTCAAAAGTGCATTGAATTAGTATTTAAATCAAGAAAACTAACATTTCCCTGTTGCTGAGATGCAAAAACTGCAGCCCTTTGTTTGCAAGCACTTTCATGTCCCATTTACCCATATCCTCTCAGGAGTTTGTTATAGCAACATTAGGTATTAGTTAATGGAGCTGGTTCATTGCACACTTTGAAGAACTGGCACGAATCACTATGGGTTGGCAGGAGTGCTGCCCAAATGCTGAGCTGATCACAGTAGAAGAGGATGGGGCTGGCATGAGGACACCCCTCTGGAGCAGAGATTTCTATCACACTTATGTCATTACAAAAACAAGTTGTTCATGGGGCCTAAGCAGATGAAAGTGAACAACATGCAGCCTTCCTCCCCTCACCACTCCCTGAAAAATAACTGTGTTTTGGTTTGGGGGGGTAGTGTGGGTTTTAACAGCTTATCAGCTCTTTGAGCCTGTTCTGCACCCCAAATTTGGGCTCTGTAAAGGACAGAAGCAGTTTAATCTCAATGAGTAATAAGGGAACTTGTGACTTCTTTTCCACGGTGTTTCTTGAAATTGGTATTTCATATGTATAATTATACAAGGCTAGTATAACAGCATTTCTTTCTTCTATCATTTCAAGCATCTTCAAAGAGAGTCACAGTCACCTTCTTGCAACTATGGTGTTGTCTTTCTCTCTTCCTTTACAACATGATCTTATAGCAAAAGCTGTTAGGGACTTTTTCCTAGCTTGCACTCCTTTTCCAAGTCACATCAGACCTTGAAGTGACTAAAGGAGGAACATGATGCACATAGAACATAGGCTTTCCAGGGGGTTTTAAATTTTTCAAATACTTTGTTTTAAAAAGGAAAAATAAATACACATTAAAAAAAGAAAACCCAAACCCACACAGCAACTCCACCCCAGGCAACATGGAACACCAGTTTGCTTTTGGAGGCCAAAAATACGTCAGACAAAATACTGATTAAATCTTTATTAAGAAAAAAATCTTAGTATAAAAAAGGTCATTCTGTACACTCAGAGAACAAAGATGAAACTATACAATAGCAGTAGACACAAGTCAATTAAAGACCCTTGAAATCATGTTTTCAGAACAGTGCTCTTTTCTGCAGTCATCTGCCATGCATTTATTGCCTCCATCAAGACTGTAAACTCCCTGAAGCAGCCACTTCATACACCTTGGAGTTATGCATAACCATGACAACCATTAATCTATAATGAAAAGATGCTGGCTACATAAATGTTTGCTACTGTTAGTTCATCCAGTGATGAACAAATATCCAGCAGTGATAGTACATCAAAAAGTTGCATAGATACTTGTCACAAATGTTATCATCCAACCAAATACTTGCTATTTTCCATAATCCTTGATGCATTTCAGTCATGGCCAGTAGAATAAACAATCGTTATACTAATTAGCTTCATTTAGTCTTCAGCACTGCAATGTTATAGTACCTTTCAAGAGCATGGCAAAGGTACATTTGGATAACAACATGAATGTGATTACTTTGAGCGGAATCCTTTGCCAGATCTAGCCCTCATAACTAGTATGACAGACAGCAGAATATTGATAGAATTAGTCACTTAGGAACAAGTAGATCTTTAAGCCACAACAAAGCAGGCAGAAGAAATCTAAAATTAACTAGAAGTATCAACTGATTAAGGCTGCTCTTCCCCTTGGAAGAGGTCAGTTTCTATTAGGATTACAGGTTTCTTGTGCATCTCCTCTATTCTGTCCTCAAATACCAGCATCCATAGGTAGGAATGAAAGTGGTACATGGGTACTTGTAGAAGTTGGGATCTATGCACTCTGCTTGATCAAAGAAACCAAACTGATTATTGCTTGTTCATATAATCGGGCTTTCTAGAAAAAAAAAAAAAGTTATTGACAAGCATTCTTGTAAACTTACCCCTGTAACTGGTACATAAATACTGGATAAAAATTCCACACAGCAGTCCTACTCTGGATTATAGATCTGCATCCTGTTTACATCAGTGTGACTGCCTATAGAGCTGGTATCTTGAAGGCAACTTAACTGAATCACGCATCTTCCTCCTAAACCTATGACGTCTTATTTTTACTGTCACTTTTCTCTAATTATTCAAGTAAGTCATCAGGATGTTTAGTCCTTGAAACTTCCATTAGAGAAACATCACAAATTATTGCAAATCTGGAAAGAACATGGTAGGCCATGGATATGTCCATTAAGCAATATCATTTTAGCTACTGACAAATATTTTGAAAATACACTTTTCCACTCTCCTAAAGGTTTTGTTTTCTTCTTGCAGCTGAACCCAGACATTAGGAAGACCCCAAGCCTCTTGGAAAAACAAGTCTTTATGTAGCATCTCAGTCAGAAAAGCCATCACGCTGTCCTTTTCAACTGTTGGTACTGCAGAAATATACATAAAAAGGTTATAAATGGAATTTTCATTGTATTTACCTCAAAGATATTTGATGTAAAATATTTGGCTAAATATTTTTGAATGCATTCATTTCATTTTTTTAACATAAAATAAAATGGCCAAACAGTATATATGGTTGTGCAAGTTCTATGGGTAGATGATTAAATAAACATCACCATAACTGTGAAACAGTATTAGGCACTACCACCTGCATAATGTGAAGTAGCATATGAGTTAATTTGTTAAAATGAAAACATGGAGAGGTTCTATAGCCTTACACTTGATGTACAGTTGACTTAAATCATCAAAACAGCATTGCACCCCACCAGATGGCTTTAGCTGATCATGACTTGTTTACTAACACTTTTACCAAAAGGAAAGCAGAGCAAGCGAGTAATCCCCACCGTTTTAAAAACAGGACTCACCTGCTTGCTGAGAGTGTTTTTCTTCCAACAGTTGGTGGAGAGGGTTCGCTATGGAAAAAGCTTTTTATCCACCAATATTTATCAACTAACTCTGGTAACCCTGCCAAAGGAGAAAAGCCCACAACATTAGACACTGGATGAGTAACAGGAAAAACTGAAAAGTGTTTCAAAGAAGGGAACAATACCATGCAATGCTTTGTCCTGCTCTGTGACGTTCACAGCATCCAAACAGCAGGAAGAGCTGGAAGAAACGCTGGATTCTGAGTTCAGTCTTGCTGCTCACGGAAAACAGAGACGCACGTAATGAAAAAAAGATGCTTTGAGAGAGTGCACTGTTGTTCAGGAGTGTCAGGAGTTTTTCAGTCATGCTGCTACCTCAGAGGAAACAATTCCACTGAGCTACAGAGTGTAACTTCTTATTATATACACTGCTCTACTACAGTGGTTTTCATAAGAATTTTTTTATCAGTTTCTTTCTCACTCTACTTACACTTCCTTTAAAAGTATACTGAGATCTGTCTGCATAACTTTCACTGAAATCACTGACAAAATTTAAGATCATGGCCACACTGCTATCAAGACAAGCAAGTACATCCTTGAACATTCAAGTCCACAACAACCCAATTGTTCTACTTTTCCCTGTGACACAGGTAAATGCTACACTCACACTAGTGTCCATCCTGGACCTAGGAATCCCACTACACCACATGTACTCTCAAAGCAGTGTTTATTTCACGCATAAAGAAATAAAAATCCAAATTGACTTTGTATTGTGTCTAAATTTGCAAAGTAAATATGAAGTAAATAGGAAGTACAGGTAGAAACTTCCTAGGCTAGGACTTTTTCTAGGTCATGTTTTATAATTAAATATATATATGCATATATTTAATTATATATGTATATGATAACCAAAATAAATAGTTCCAAACAGAACCATTAAAAAAACCCCAAAAAGGTAAATTAATAGCTAGAAGCAGATGGTCATTTAAACTAAAGTTCTGTGATAGGAAAAACTCTCCAATAAATTAAAAGCTATTAGGCAAAGACAACTCGGCCACTGTCTCGGGAGAGGCTCGGGAGGCTCAGCCTCCCTCCTCCAGAGGCGCTCCCCAGGCAGAAGGAAAGGAAGAGGGGAAATGGAGGGCGGGGGGTGTTCGGGGACAACACGCAGCTCCCGGCCCCGCCGAGCACTCACTCCTGTAGTACTGGTTCTTGGCCAGGAGGCAGCCGGCGGAGGGGACGGAGGCCATGGCAGCGACTCCAGGGGAATCCGGCTTTCTCCGGGGCGAGCCTGCGGGGGAAAGGATGCGCAGTGCCGGGGGGAAGGATGCGCCCGGCGCGGGGAGCGGTGCCGCTGGCCCGGCCCTGCGGCTCACCTGCGTGTCCCAGGGACAGCGGCGGTCGAGAGGCAGAAAAGGGACCCTGCTCCGCTGGCAGCGCCGGCGGGCCCCGGCCGCCCTTTATGGGCCGCGGCAGGCGGCTCCCCCCGCCCGGGGGCGGCGGCACAGGCGGGACGCGGGCGAGGCGGCGGCGGGGGAAGGAGGCCTCGGCCTCGGCCGCAGCCGGCCGGGTCGGCCCGGGACAGCCCTGCACCGGCACCCTCAGTCCTTACTGCTGCTCTCATCCCCAGCGCTTCTCTGGAGTGCCTCAGGAGGGACTGGGAGCTGCTGCGTTAAGCATTCTCTTCCCCATGGGGAGTGGGAAGAGCGGGGTGAAGCAGACAGGCGCCTGTTCGGGTAAAACTTTTTGTTCAGAAACGCGGACGTGGCTATGCATATAAACTAACTTTAGTGAAGCCAAAGGAATAATCTCCACTTTCATGTCAATGAGCAAAACCTGTGATCATGTAGTCCTGGTAAAATTAGAACAAAATCCAAGATTGATCACAAAACTACTTTTACCTTCCCAAGATAAATGCACAGCTCCTTTTCATTCTTGTAATCATATTGCATGGCAAAACTAGTCCAAAAGTGTGTCCTCACCTTTCAGAATTGTCAACAGAAAATTGGCTATTTGGTTTGCTCCTGCTCCATAACAAAACTTTTTGTCTTTTTTTTTCCTAGCAGGAGCTGTGGGTAAGAACACAGAGGTGTAGCGTGTGTGATACCATGTTACCGTCACATCTACTTGAGTAGCGCATTCCATCTCAAATGATAAGTACGTGGCTCATAATACCTCCTAGTATATTTATAAGGCTGTAAACCACACTGCTGAGAAGCCAGCTCTAAAACAATACCCACACAGCATTTGTAACAGGTAAGCAGAGTGCATTTTCATAGGCCTTTTTGCTGATGTGCTGTCAGAGTCTTAACAGCATGGTGGTCTCTCCTGAGCAAAGATTGAAGGCTCATCACTGAGAAATCATCATGACTGACACAGGAAATACTTTGCAGATGAGTTCACACCAAGCACTATCACCAGTTACCCCATACATTTTTCCTGCTGTGTCAAAAAGCACTGTAAGAGTAGTAGTACTCACTGTTGCAGCTTCTTTTTTATGGATACCTAAATGTATTAGCTTGCTAATTCTGTTAGCTGTTAGTTCGTTGTATCAGTCACCTTTTTTCCTGCCTTAGTAATCAATTTCCATCTTCAGTCTTGTTCTGTTCAAGGGCAATAAACTTCTGCAACACCCCAATAAACTTCTGCAACACCCCATTTGTTTTTGTCACCATAAATGTCCTCACACTGAGCACTCTGTTGAGTTGTCAGATCCATTCCCAAAATAGAGGAAGCTTCTTCCCAAAGAGCCATAGGAAATCATCTTCTTGGGCTGTGAGGGTGGGCATTTGTAGTGATAGCACTGTGTCCTAGACAGAACTAGTAACCTTACCATTTATTGTATCTGCTTTTGTCTTTCAGCTTTAAAATCCTGGTTTAATATACTCATTGGTTTGTCAAGTACATTATCAGAAAAGCTGTTTAGGCTATAACATGCCCATGTTATAGGCTTTGTATTTGATGAGAAAACAGACATAAGTATCTCTCTTGCAAACCTCACAAACATCTGTCCATTTCAGAGCTGTGCCAAGGTACTCAGGAGCTGGGAAACACCAGTTCTATAAAATTTTCAATTGCTTCACTGCTGCATGTGTATAATTTGGCTTTATCATTTAGCATACATGGTCATTTACCACTTTTGTTTTGGAGCTCTGTTTAATGCACTGGAATAGGTAGGGCTTATTTAATGAGAAATTGTCCACTATTTCTCTCACTCAATCTGTTATTATATCCTATCTATTGTATTTTCTTCTAGTAAGAATACAGAATCCTCTGAATATAGAACTGCAGGTTTCTCCAGTGTTTTTTCTTGCATGGTCATTCTGGCAGACTGTTTCTAAAATACTGGCACAATTTTTTAAAGTATTGCTACAAAACCAAGGCATGCTATTATCTTCAGCTAACAAGAGGGAATTTTGAGATCCAAAGGAGCTAAGATAAAATTATCCACAAATCTTGCATGTCTCATGTGAAAGCAGTTTAGGACTTTTTTTTTTTTTTTATAACCTCTTCATGCCATACTTAATTTACCCACTTACACCTGTCCTTTACTTCAGATCCAGATTTAAGTATTCAGTGCGTTGATAAATCAGATTCTCAATCAGACATTGAAAAAACTTGCTTAGTGGCCCCTATGACTGAGTAACTCACAAAGCATCAATTACAAACTCATGGGCAAGGTTACAATTTAGCTTCCAAGACAGCATTCAATTGCCTTAACCACTGACCCGTTCTTTTCTCCCTGGAAGCCTTGGCTGCATCACTACTCAAATTCTGTCGTGAATATGGAAGTAGTCCTATTAAATACATGCTGTAGCCTCTTGAATATAACAAACTCAGTTCATCTCCATACTTTATGCAAAAAGAGGCAAGGGTCCTATGAAATAAATAGTACACAATCACCAACTTTTTAAAAACACCTTTACAAAATGTGTTTTTCCAGCCCTTTGAATGACTGTGACTTTAACAATAATGTTAACATAACATTTGTGTATGCATAACTATTAAATAGACACAGTACTGAATTGTGATCCCATGAAACATGAATACTTATCAGAAAGTAACTTGGAATTAAAAATTATATCAGTATGACTGATTAAATGGATAAATCTCCCACCTTACCATGCCAGGATTACCTGATATAACCCTTTATTGGACATTAAAAGCAAAATGTCACTGTCACAAAAAGAAAAACAAACAATCTATATTGAGTTACACTTTGACGCTGACCTGTTAATTATTCACTAAACAAAGTTTACCTTACCTTAATAGACTTAGCTACTCTTTCCTTTCTTGGAACAACTGTGAGCCTGGTGCCAATCTTTCTGGGGACTTGTTTTGGATATTTTCTTCCACACACTTTTATGACAATTTTTTTTATTTTTCCTTGCCACTTAAGCTTCTGTAAGAGTAGTGTGGCACTATAAGTTCTACAGCATTGCTTCAGGGCTGTGTGCTTTGTATGATTATATGGGTACTCTGACAATGTTTAGAGAGATAGGAACAATTTGAGTGAAAGCATCTTTCCAAATGCATATGCAGAAAGGTACAATTTTGGCACATGAGGGTTGAGTAGTCTCTCCCCACAAGCCTCTGAAAAAGCAGATTTTGCACCTTTTCATAAATCACAGAATCCCAGAATAATCTGAGTTTAAAGGCACCCAGAAGGATCACTGAGTTCAGCTCTTAAGCGAATGAGACATGAAGGGATTGAGCTCACAACCTTGTCATTATTAGCACCATGCTCTAACCAACTGAGCTAATCTCAAAATTAGTCTTATTACCCATCCACAACTAACATTTCATTCCAATTTTTTTACAGAAAGTATAAATCACTCTTTTTTTTAAGGGAAGTGTGTATTAGTTTGACCATATGGCTCCCCATGAGAAGACCAAACTTCCCTGAGTAGTATTTTGTAATGGATGTATTAACATTTTTCAGAAATGTTTCCTTCATGGAACTGTTAGTAACTCTAATTATTCACTATTTATCTCAAAAAAATTTTTTGCATACCTATACTGTCAAATTTTGAAGGGAGTTTATAAAAGAGGTTTGCATTAAAGAAATTTTACTATGTGAACCTTTACTATGTGAAGTAAAAAAACTTTGCCATGCAAAAGTTACTTATCAAAACCTGTTTAGTTTGTTAGCTGCTTCCAAGCAGTGTCATCACTTACTTTTTTTATTCATTTCACTCTTCAAATATTCCTCCAAGCCAAACAGCTCAGCAGGAATACAAGGCTCATCTATCAAAACCAAGAGGAGCTAAGGTATTGATGAAGAATTAAATGGCAGAGTGAGAGTTGGCAGGGGAATGGAAATTCATATGGTATGTAGCCTGCAAAAGATACATAGGGCCTTAGAGCTGCTGGCTTCTGTGCACAGAAGGGACAAGAAACAATTTTTTTCACCACTGAAAATCATCAGCTCTGTAGACCGTTTAAAGTATTGGATGAGATAACACTGAAAGCAAAGGGTAACTACTGATTTCTAGACCACATGGAGCGTACTTCTGAATAATGCTGGAACTTTGCTGGAAACATCAGCAAAAGCAGGGAAAATACATACTTGTACCTACAAACTGCATGGCAAAAACACTGAAGACCACTGCATTTCTAAATCGTTAGCACATCTTTGTGCATTTACTGTTAAGTGCCAGTTTTCAAAGGCTGAAAGTTACAAATTTCTCTTTATTCAGTCCAATTCATGTCCAATGCAGTGCTACACTCACATGAAAACACAGACATTTTAACATTTGTCATTTTATGTTTATCTTAGCACATAATTGAAACCCATTTTTCTTTGGATCCATATGCAACAAGCTGCACAAACTTCTTTCAGCAAGCTGCATCTTTTGCATCTTTCTCAGAAGGCATATGAATACTTGGAATTTTTTTTTACTTTTGTTTCTCAAGTATTCAGAAGAAGAGGACTTAAGCTTCCGGTATCACCAAATACAGGGATTATAAACTGCATTGATACAAAATAGAATACATAATTGATTGGAATTCAGCTGAAAAAAAGCAAAATTGAAATATAGCCATGTTTATATACCTTTTTAATATGTCCCTGGAAATGTATTGGTCTATAGAGATGAGAAAAGTTGGCTTGTTACTCAATTTCACATCCACTACAGAGATGCAGAGCCAAATTGCATATTTTAATATTTTTGTCTATTTTGGTTGAAACAAACATTTTTTTGAATAGCATCCACTTTTTCAAATTGCTGTAAAGAGTACTGTGCATTTTGACGTACACACACAAACTCTTTTCTCTTTCACTTCTGTACCTACTCTCTCTCTGTCCTTGCAGGTAGAATGGACCCAGGCTCACCAGTTTGAACACAGCCTGATAGCTCTGAAAAGGCATCCTAGAAGGTCGTAGTAGCCCATCATGCCTCACTGTGCATAGACACTCTTCCTCACATAGCACTGAGACATGCTGGCATCCTCATTTCTTGGCTAGTTGTTCTGTCACCAGGCCAGATGCTCAGAATGGAGCAGCATGAGGTGCAAAAGGAATCAGGGAACTTGTGAATAAGAAGAACATACTCATAATTTTGCAGCTGGAAAATTTCCCATTAACTTAGCAACAGAGCTGGCCCAGGACATCACAGAGCAGACCTGTTCCAAAATTAAGAAGCCGAAGTGTACTTGTACAGCTGTGTTAGAGCAAACTGTATGTCCTGAAGGTGTGTTGGACTTGTACATGGTGAGGTTGTGACAGCAACACCTGAAGAAACATGAAAGCCTTAATTCACTCACAAATCCCTCCAGCCTGCAGAGGCTGGCTGTGCAGGACTTATCACACAAGGATGTCAGGTCAGATCCTCAGTTCATTATACATGTTGTTTCCTTCTTCTCTCAAAATTTAACCTGTTGACCTCAGAAGTGCACTCACCCTTTTGCAGGGACTCTGTCATTTTTTGTAGACTCCCACACAATTTTGTCTGAAATCATAGTTTAAATATGCTTAGTACCATTCTTTGGCCCCGAAGATAACTGATATAAAATGGCCAACAGTCACACTGTTTCATACTGCAAAATAAGATGTTTACAACCAAAATGGTGAAGAATTCTCTCTTGCTTGTGTTAAAACCCAAGCTACTTGGCAGTTTATTGGGAAAAAGCCAGAGAAAGCCCTAAGCCTAAGCCATTCCAGGTTATTTCTAATATCTTAATTGTATGGACAATCATGTTCTGTCTCCTGTCAAGATTCCCTGGCATTAATTTAGCGGTTAGTTAATTTAATGTGACATCACCAGTGCCTAGTGTAAGATCCAGAGTCCAATAAGCTGGCAAACAAATGACTCTGCTAGGGATCCATTTGAAAACCTACCATGTTTAACATTTGGGTGTAGATGGCTAATTAGGGTCCAGTTATTGCATTTCTTTAGATCTTAATGAATCTAATGCAGTGGCTATTTCTATCTCCACAGATGCTGCTGGTGGGAAGCTTTTCTCTGAGGCTTCTGCAAAGCTGCCTCCACACACACAGTGCCAAATCTTTTAGCACAGTAAGGGCTAGAGCACAGTCCCAATCACACAGCCAGGGAGGGCCTTCTGCCTTAAATGTGCAACATAACAGCAATAAAAGAGAGGAGAACAGGCACTGCCAATCTCTGCTTCTGTGACCATTTAGGAGCCAAAAAAAAAAAAAAAAGAAAAACCCAAACAAAAAAAAAAAAAAAGGGAGAAAAGAGCCAGAAATGCAACTTCTTTGTGAGACCATTCTTCCCAGTGTCAGTCCTAACTGACACCATTGCTGAGCCTCTAAGCACAGCATACTGACACTGCACTTCAAGTTGCTTTATGAAAAAGGAAAGGTAGCCAAGCTGCAGACTTCACAAGGTAGAAGTGCCCAGCATCCCAGCAGAATTTGCTCCAGCTATGAACTCATCTCACAGGCATTGAAGGCATAGTGGGCAGCATTTCCTGGAGCTGAGGACAGACAGTGAGGAGCTTCTTCATCTCACAAAAGTAAAAGGTGGACGTGAGTGATTGGTCCGTGTCAGGATATACTGTTTACATGCCACAAGACTTGGGAATCTGAGGTCATATTCACTGCTACTGAGCCACTAGAAGTACAGGTTTGAAGCAGTATTAGTACAGTCCAAGAAACACAGAAGAGAAAATGAAATGAAAGACGGCAATGGGTCCTTTAATCCAGAGTTTCTTATTCTGTGGGATGTATTTTGCCAAGAAGACATAAACAAATCATCCTCACCACAGAGTGATGTCCTGTAATGAATGTGCTAGAGACACTAATTAACTGTAAATGAGACCAACACAGTTGAGATGTGTTGCTCCAATCTTCTGCCTCTTAGGACACGATCTGCACTGACAGGTGTTTGTCTACTTCCTGTGATGCCAAATCATATCAAAATTGATGAAGAATCAGAGAAATTGCCACTGATGTGCTGCTGATGGGGGCAATCTCCTCCAGGTAAATGGGAGTCTGACCACACTGGAGATGTTGCAGGTACTTCTCCTCAGAGTGACTAGACTCAATTCTGAATATAGCTGATAGACATAAAAGACCTAGTTCCTTGGCTTTCACTTTTCTTATACTTTAAATAATTCTCATACTTTCAGAAGTTTAGCCCATTTCTTTCTGACAAATGAGAACTGAGGCCTGCATGCAGCCTTGCAATTTCAGGAACACAAATATACTTGTAGTATGATTTTATTGGCTAGGTTCATAATAGGTTTTTCTAGCAAATGCCAATATTGAAAAACCAAACATAGACAAGAGTTGAAAGATTAGAATTGATAGTGCAGTCAAAGTTCGATACTGTTTAATGAAGTTTTCATTAAAACTGCTTCTTATCACTAGATCTGTTGTCAAGGGTTGCGTTTATCTACTTTCTGGTGTACCAGTGAAAAGAAAGGCAGTTTTTAATTTATCTTCATCCTACTGAAGTAGAACGATTGTAAAATAGCTGTACAAGGGTCAGTCTCCAGTATGAGTAGTCTGATCAAACAGAATGTGCATAACCCATTTTCCTCACTCTCCTTAAGTTAATTTTTTTCCTCCCTTTTGCTTGCATTGCAGTTTACTGCAATTTTCTCAAATGAATTCAAGTCTAACAGATCCTTTATACATTTTGGATGGAAAATATTTCACACTCTGTATGCAAGTTGATTTTTGGCAGAATTTTGGAATCAGCTGTAGTCAAAAGGTACACTAAAAATCACAGGTTATGATTACTGTTAATTCGTTCCCTCCATTCCTCCTTCTGTTTCCTCTCTTGCATTTGTGACAATGCAACCTACCCCTTTTGAAGAATTTTGTTGAGAAAAGCAAATTACAGAAGACCACATAATTGAAGGAGACTACCACAACTGCTTATAGACCAAATCTTCAAAAGGCATTGTAGAACATCAAGCTTTATAATGAAACAGAGCAAGAAGGTGAAACATAATAAAACTGTAAACAATTAGTTGATGGTTAGTACTTGAAAATATTCTAGAGGATATGATACAGGAAATGTGTCTGTCTTTTGTGAGAGTAAAAGAAGTTGTGAGAAGTGCTGGATTAATTTCACATGTCACTGTCAGAACAAATGCAGAGAATAGACTGTTTAAACTCAACAAAAGAATCTTGGAATATCTAGACATTTGGTTTATGCAGTCAGCTCCATTTGGCTGATCTCATTTACCTTCAATTAGACTTTCCAGCAGCTTAGAAGCTCCATATCAGTCAAGAGAGAAGAGTTTATAATTGGCTACAAGTGTTCATATTCACTCCTTTGCCTTGGAGAAAATAAACTGCTGTCAGCAATTTAAGGTGGTTATCAATCCTGCAACCACTGTCTTAGGCTGTCCTCACTTGTTAATGCAGCAGCTGCTGCTACCGTGAGAGAGAACTGCTGCCACATGATGTTTGACCAACCCACTTTAGACCCTTTCAGGACTGCCAAACAGGTGCTGGCCATGCATTTTGAGAAATAATTGTTGAGAAGAACAGTTTTCTGTTATACCTACAGTTTTCTTGTAAGTCACCTTTGGGAAAAAGTAGTTCTGTGTGCCTGAATGAGCTTTGGTATTGGAGCTGGGTCATGCACAGCAAGGTTAAAGTCAGGCAAGTTGCCAGAACAAAGTCATTTTGCTCAGCATTGGCTTCAGCTCTCACACATCTGCTCTGTAATTCAGCAGCTTGGTGCTGTCAGCCTTTGGAAGGACCAGTGCCTGAACAGAATACAAGACAACTATTTCTAAATACTTCTGAGGATCTGTGTTCAAGTACTTTTTGGTATAACAGCAGAGCTCTATCCCTGAAATTTCATCTGGGCGACCCAGAGATGCCAAACATTTGAAGTTATTTTTATGAATGTTGTTGGAGATATTCATTCTCAAAACCTCACCCTTTTTAAAATTTTATTCCCTAAAATCTTGTAACTTTCTTATAATTTTTTTTTCTATCGTTAAACAAAATAGTCACAAATAAGTGAAGCTCAGATTCAATGGTTTAAATATTTAGGCGTATTCTTTTCTGCACAATTTACAATATGCAGAATTTCAGACACATGTAGACAAGATGGTTCTGCATTAATCAAAACAGGCACATAGAGCTGGGGCAGTTAGTTAGCAATGAATTAAAAGTCAACAAGAACAAGTCCTATCCTCAAACATTCACATTTTGCACATAACTACTGTGATTTTGTCTGTATATTACTGATAGAGATTTCTATATTTTTGTTTGTCTGAAAGTGTGATACATATAATAGAGGCAAAAAATTGCATCTGAACCAAACAACATTTCTGAATATAAAAGCAGTGTTTGAGATACAGTTCATTAGCCTCATTCATTTTAATTGTTACCCAGTCCAAAATTATATCCTTTTCTATTACACCATAATGACTTCTTTAATTTGCCAGAAGTACAAAAAATGAGCAAAAGGAAGATCAGAAAATCTTACTGCAGAATTTCACAGTTTTCTCACAAAATATGTTTACAAAATATTGTTCTAATAGAAATTTGTATTAAAGCATGAATGATTTTATGGTTTTGAAATTGATGGGAACTTCGATAGTTCTGAAATGGCTAGTGTTTCATAAATTTGCTTTAAAATTTAAAATTAAATTGTTCTCTCCTTTTCTTTGACTCATTTATTTAGGGTTTCTCAAATGAATTATTTAAACTCAAGCACTTAATCCACATCAACACTTTCATTTATGTCATAGCTAAGTAAGCGTAGAAATTAGGAGTAAATAGTGTAGTTTGGCCCTGTCATCCCCTCACTACAAACACTGGAGCTCAAAACCAGGAGATTGAACTGGTGCAGGTGTCTGCCCAAGGAGCAGGGCTCACAAAAATCACTGGGGTGGCCCTGGCAGCACATGAGAAGCACAAGAGGGCCTGTGAAGCAGCTGTGTTACCAGTGAGTGAACACCTCTGCCTGTGGTTTCCCTGCTGTACTATTCCAGGTAGTAAACAAAATCTGGCTCACCTTGTTCTTCGCACTGGCAGCAGTTTCAGCTTGGAAAGGAGCATCTCTTGGCTGACTTAGAACTCCCAATTCCACCTTCTGTAAATTTGCGTCTTGCCAAAGGATATTTAAAGTAATTTTTGTTATTTTTGGTTTGTAAGAGGAAAAAGGCACATTCTTAATACCTGCCTAAAAGAACTCACTATTTTTTTACTTTTTTAATTATTATTTTTTACTGAATGGAAGATATGAAAGCAAGCATTTGAATCTTATGAATTCTGTAATAAAGTTTGGAAATGCACCATTAACAATGGCCTTTTACATTATGCACATATCTGAGCCACATGGAAATCTGATATTTACCTGTTCAGCTGTTTCTTTCATGGATCTGCAGTGCTGCAAGACAAGCAGGCAGAACTAACTCACATCAGTACCATTCCCAGGACCACGGTAAGGAGGCCCCGGGCTGCAGTGCCTTGTCTGTGTCTGCAGTTCCCTTAGTTTGCCACAGACACGTTTCTGCTTTGCCAAGGATGAAGTCCTCAAGGCCACAACTGCAATCATGCAAGCTCTTCTGTCTCCTTTGAAAGATGTCTCTTGCTCCTGCACAGAACTACAGGACCTGTAGGATCACTGCCTGCTGCTACCTTACAGCATCTACGCTCTGATCACTCTATTACAGCAAGCCACAGCTTGTGACATTGCCAAAGGACAACAGAGGTGGCAAAAAGCTCCAGGTATCTCCAGATTCAAGGGCAGCAAAACCCACCTCCCTAGATGGTTTCTGGAGTCCATTCAGCTTCTGGATCTCCTTCACTGTCCTTCAAAAGTTGTGCCAACACCAAATGAATCTCTGTGATTTTCTGATGCACTAAAAGCATGGCAGATGCACCATCAAACTCAGTTTTGCCAAGCCTTAATAGTTCTGGATGTGCATCGTGAGCCCCTCCTGGTGCTGATTTCTGGACACAAAAGATTGCTTTCATGGTTCCATCTCAGAAACTGCTCAGTGCTGGAGAGGTATCACACCTGCTTCTCTTTCCATTTTCCAAGTCTAGAAATGTATGGGTATTTTTTTTTGAATGCCATTTCTGCCCGACTCCTTGAGATCCATGGCACAGCAGTGTGGTGTGTGTTAGTAAATCTGCTGTGTCTGTGGATGTAATGAAAGTCTGCAGGCCATCACCAACTGCTATTTTCCTGTCTGGTGGAAGTCTATACCATCCTGGACATCTTTGCTGTGTTCAGAGGGGATAGCATGCTCAGCTGTGCTATGTAGGATGTGATGATGATATTTTTCCCTGCTCAGTGTTCCTTGGGCAAGGCCAGTGCTTAATACACTCTCGTGGATGGAGAGCCCAAAAACAGTGCATGCACACAGGACTGAACCACACCTTCTACAGGTAGAAAATCTGAAAATGAGCATTACATGCTCTATTATCTTTCTTTTCTTTTTCTTTGTTTTCAATGCTGCATACATAAAAAAAAAAAAAAAAAAAAAAAGCCACCAAACCACCAGTGAACCCATTTCAGTTCAACTGATTTAATTTTTTTTTTACCAAATCTTCAGCTGTAACTGGTGACAATACCATTCCTTAAAGTTTTTTAATACATTTGGCAGGTAAGACCATGAAAGCAGTAGCTCATTATTTTATATTTATGAACCAAGCTGAGATTCTATAATATCCTGTCCTGATGTGATCTATTGTTATACTCTTATTTCCAGCAACTTTTATCTAACTGCTGCTAGAAATTCTACCCATAGGTACTGATGCGTTGCCTTTGAATACAATGGCATATTGTTGCCTGTTCTCTCAGTTTGATTTATTTTGGGTGATAAATGAACATCTTGAGGCAGTCATCAGACTTTAATTTGACTGAACAGATCGTAACTGAAAATCACAATTTTCCTAGAGCACTGTTGAAGAGCAGCCAGTCATTTTACATTACCCATATATTGTTGGCTGTTTATTGGTTCTCTGCAACATGCACTAGAATGCTTTTTGCAGTATTTACAGCACTATTCACGTATTTTACTATCAATGTTTTATAAGCTACCAGCAGCAGGAAAAAAAAATTACTCACAGAGCATGTGATACTGGGAAGAACATAGAAATACAACACAGTTACATATACACATCCAAAAATATACTAAGTCGCCTCACATACTATGAAAGCTAAAAAATCCTTTACAGCTGCATATTATAACTTTTTTACTTTTTTTTTCTTCCAGAAAGCCTCTGAAGAGCCTCAGATTTGAGAAAGACTATACTTTCCCTTGCAAGTCTGTTTTAACACAGCTGTCTGTAGGTCTTGTTCTGCTGTTACACTGATGTAAAGCTGTTGCCAACAAAGGATTTGTTTCTGATTTATAAGTCTGGAAATGTTCTATCCCTTTCCTCTCTTCATTGCTGTCTTTGCTTTCCCTTGCCTTTTTTCAGTTTCACATTGAGTTTAAGGACTAGTAAATAAACTCATTCAAGCTTCTGTACATCAGCCACAGGATATTGGCCTCTGCTGAGCGCAAAGACTTCTCTCTGGGTGAATAATATCTTCCAGGAAACACCTGATCTCACTTTGAAGGCAGCAAAAGAGGGAGACCCTGCCACTTCTTTGCCAGCTTGCCTGCATTTTCCTGTAATCTCAGTTTTCTGATTTATAGACAATGGCATCCAGAATGGTATCTTGTTTCTTTTGGTCACTTAATTGTTAAGCATATGTAGAGTTCTAGTAAAGCTGATACACAATTCTTATAGCAATCACATCAACTAGAAGAGAATTTATTTGCTTTAAAAGAGCAAAATGTTCTGGCTGAGTTCTGATACAACAGAATAAGCATGGTCAACTTTCAGGAGAAAAACTTTCTAAGAGCTAGAATCTCTTAGCTGTTTTATTAGGAACCCCCCAGAGTGTTCTTCCCTCCACTGTAAGCCCAGTACCACTGCAGGCTCTACACTCTGAGAAATATGGGCTGCACCATTGACTTCTCTGCTGGGACAGGGCTGGAGGGTTCCACAAGGACAGGAAGGAGCTTGAGTTGTACATTTTTTCTGTACCTCTAATGCTCAGCACAGTAAGGCATCCTTTGTGCCATTTGATTCATCTCATGAAGGATTCATGTGAATTTAGCACTTCTGTGTGGCCATCCCTCTGCACCACTATAATTCCAAGTTAGCCTCTGATTCAGAAGCTTAACACTTACACTGTCCTCACAAAGGTTTTGAGCCCTCAAAACTACATCTTTTGAAATTTTATCCTTTGTACCTACTTGGTACTGGTTTTACTACTGTGAGATGAAAAGCAAGACTGCTGTAATCCTCAAAAGTCGAAATGCCTTGTCAGATCCACCCTGTAGTAGCTGATGGTTTAGATAAATTTCTGTTTAACTATTTATGCACCATTTTTTCTGATCAGGATATTTATTTTTGCTACAGATACAAAGGAAAGACTGGCCTTTTCTACCACTTCTGATGGAAAATATGTTTTTATACCAGTGTATGGATTTCTTTAGTTATTGTCTGTGCACTTCATTCAGAAGAAAGTCCTGGAACAGAGTTTAACCTGTCAAAATACTTAAATTTCCTGGTAAATTAATTTAAAAAGATACAAAGGATAAAAAAAACAATTGTATGACCTGCTGCCGCAAGCAAATAGATCTTCAGGGAAAACTGTTTTTTGCCATGCCTTGCTTTGAAACCATCCTGGGTGCTGTTGAGTATTTTTCACTGCTCATGCTTCCTAAAGTCAGGAAACAAAGTAAAAACATGGTGATGATAATAACTAGGTATGGACTCTGTGCTGAGCCTCTTTAAGGAAGTAACTTTCAAAGATACATGTAGAAGAAAATACCTGCTGAATTCATGCTGTAGCATACATCTTTTGTGTCGTTTGACCTACAGATCCTATTTATTCAGTCTCACTGCAATCCCTTCTGCAGTTGCCTTATGTTTTATGGAGTGGCTGAAGAGTATATGATGTAATTATGAGAAAATCTTTTTGGAAGGTGAAAGGAATTATGTTTTAAATAGCTTAGAACTTCTTGTGTAAAATGCTTTTATTCTGTTTTGAGAAAAACCTCAAATGCTGGTTCTTTTGCATCAAGCACTTCTGCTGTCAGTCCCTGGCATTAATTCAGTTGGAGAGAGACTAAACTGGTGAGGAAGTTCAGAATATTGCTCCATCTTCCAAAAATGTGTTCAAAACAACATCATGCACTTTTCAGCTGTAACCTCTCCTGCCTCTTTTCCCAGCATCAGGAGAGTGAGATACACAGGATTGCTGGAAGAACCAGAGCAAATATGCATTAGAGTTTCTGGAAGCACAGCATGCCAAGTCACATACTGCACTGCTCAAAGTCCACTGGAATTCTGAGAAACAGGAAACAACACTAAATTTACCCTGAAAATCCCTGTTCTTCAGACATAAACAAAGTTCTACAATCTGCCCAGCCTTCTGTGAGTCATCTCTACATAGTACTCTTTAAGGAAAACTTGACTTGACTAAAACACAGTGTCCAGCAAATATCAAACTAGTAATGAACACATGTTCCATGAGCTATTGTAAAGTCTTATGTATTTCACTGGCAGTGAAACACTCCACCCCATAAACTGAGCATAAGATGTTTGGCCAGGCTTAGAAGTGCCTCAAGCCTGGCTTTGCAAGGTGGGCAGGATGGCCTTCCCATTCTGTAGGACACACTCAGGACTGAAGTCCTGCCTTGGCAGGAGTGTCAGCCCAGAATACCAGGCCAGCTCAAGGCCCATTTGAATACTCATCCATACTGGCAAAGCTTTGCACTTCAGATTTCGTACACAAGGTGTACTTAGGCTGTCAGATTAGGGGACAGATTTCAATTCGGATGCTGGTGATGCTCATCAGGAGAGGGGAACTCATGTGGTCCCTCTGCTCCAACTGCCATTTTCTGCACTACACGTCTGCCCATCTTTCTGCTTTTTTTTTTGTTACATTCCTTTGAATTAAATCCTGTCAGTATTATTCAAGTAGGGCAATTTAAGACAACTGGTCTGTAAAGTCAAGCCCTAAAAGAATATTATCCTGTTTCTGATGAACCACATGTAGGAGGAGTGACAGGAATAAATTGGTTCATCCTATTTTATATTTCCAGACAAGGTATTCAGCTGCCTTGATATGAAATAGCTCAAAAGTAAATTTTCTTCATTTAAGGTATGTAACAGTGGAGTTGCATTCAAAAGATCTGTGTCAGCATCTCCTTGTTTCAAGCCTTCGTTTTAAAAAACATGATGAATGTTATTTTATGCCTGTATGTTCAAGTCAAGCAATTTATGGTGTTTAAAAATTAATACAGATTGAAAAGCCTTTGATAATGCAAAGCTCAGCACTCTGGATTTCCTTTTGCTCTTTTATATGTGCTGCCAAAATATTTGCTAACCAGCTGTAACCTTTAGCCCAGTTTCACTGGGTACTAAAATAGACTGTTGTGCTGTAGTTGTGTTCCTCTGCCTTTAATTTGCTGTTCACGTATACTACAGCATGTAGTAACCAAGAGCCTTTTGTAGGGCAAAGGTAACCCAAAGGAATACAGTGAAAACAGCAAGAGGAAAACATCGAAAGTTGAATCCTACGTGCAAGCAACATCCTCTGACATTTAGGCAAACCCCAGTTCAGATTTCTGAACTGAACACTCATGATCATGAGTCAGAGCTAAAGCATTTTCTATCCAATCTCTTTTTTTTTTTTTCCTTTGCTACAAACTCTCTATATTCTGATTTAATGTATAAGCAAGGAATTTTAAAGTGTATTAAGCTAGCATGCTTCAGGACCTCACCACAACTATGAGGAAAATGAATTATTCTGATTTTGCCTTCTTTAATACAGCTTAGAACAGTTTAAATCCTTATGAAAATAGGCAAAACAAGCTAGGATATTTTTCTTGATATATATTAATAATAATGTACAGACCAAATGGTAATTCAACTAAAATCCTCTTGATCACATTAACTGAAAAAACGGGCTTCAGGGAAAAGTCTTATAACTGTAATTTGCAATATGCAGCACCTCAGCACCTTTTGTCTAAGGGTTTTATAAATATTAAAACCCAGAATGCAATATATCACTGTAGTCTTGACTAAAAGGAGAATTTACCCTCAAACAGAGAGTCAAGGTCACAGTCACAATTTTGGAATTCAGGACTATTCCCTGATTCAACAGCCATGTCCTGAAAGAGGAGTAAGGAAAGGAGACATTGCAGACGACTGGACAAGGTTGCCCAAAGGTAGCAATTATAAGCTACATCAGGCTGCAGAATAAATGATCTGCACCATCCTGATTAGCCTGCAGATTGGGAAGGCATTAAGCATCATTGTATTGCAAATTCCTAATTGCATTCTGCCTCATGCAAGACTTTGTCTCCGTGGCTGGAAGCCACAGTTTAGGCCTTTTTTCTCTATTTTAGGCTTCTTAACATGTTTTTCACAGGAAAACAATGGAATAAATATATTGTTTTAAGAATGTGTACATTCTGGGATTCCTAGCAACATGAAGAATACCAAACCTCTGTGGATTTTAATGGCTTAACCAAGTTTGTTGATATTGGATTTAAAGCTGAGAAAGAGCACATCTCTGCTGCTGGAAACAATGGGAGAGTTCTATCCTTACATTCTTTTCTATGGTACAAAAATTCTCCCCTTTCAACTATCCCTAGATGCCTGTGTAAGTCCTTTTAAAATACCATATTGTAGCAATAAAATTTCCTCTTAATGTAGTCTCTTTGTATTTATGTATTCTAACACATACATTACATCTCAAAACTAAATGCTGAAAAATCACACCTACATATATATATAATTTATTAATTCATCAATACAAGTGACATTTAAGAAATTTACCATAAGACTGAAATCAGCAAGTTGCCAGAGGAAAGCAACATACTTTACAGAAAATTAAAAGAAAGCCTCACTCTTCCTCAGCCTTATGCCCAGATGTCAAAGAGAAGAAAGATGTATTTAAAGCCAAGCTTTCATAAGGAATGATTTTCTTACATATAGACATGCCAATCTTCTACATTCATAAAATATGCATGTTCTGAGGAAAAAATATCTACTTTTTCACTGATAGAATAGTATAATTTGCAAAGGTTTGAATGGTTATGTTTGAAGCACTGAGACAGACTGCTTCTGTGTACAGCAGGTATTTTTCTGGTATCTGTTACGTGTCTATCAATACAGAGTTATTTTTAAACTTATTTAAGAACAAAAGAATAGAATCCATAGGCTAAAGACACTATATACTTAAGCATTATCTCAAATTTCTTCAATTTCTTTGAGAAGCTTTAGAATCCTACTGCAAACCATGAGCCTTGTTTTCATTATCGTGTCATGTATTCAAAATATTAATGTGTGCATATAAGTAAAAGAGGTACTGTAAGGGTTCTGAGAAAAATGTGTATGCGTGTGCATGTCTCACAGTTCTACCTAGCTCATTACTAGGTTTTTATTTTATTCAGCTGGTGGGGACAGTGATTCTTTGGCAGAATAATGTGTTCACTCTTTTAATGTGGATGCAAGCATAAAAGCTAGAAAATTAATTGTTAGGACAAAACCTGCTGACTCTACCACTCAGCAGTATTTCTTGTTCTTAAAATTATCATGTATCAGCACATAGTTTTATGACTCATATATGAAATAAAGGATGAAGATTAAGATTAGACTAGGGAAGGTATTAAATTTGTGTACCCTCCACTGAGGAAACCAAGATTGGTTAGAAACATAGTGAAAAAAAGCAGAAAAGAGGAAAGATAAAATGTCAAGTGAAAGATAAACATGTTTGAATTAAATTTAACTTTTACCTATGTGGGCACATCTACATGGGGACATCAGTGTGCTTGGTTGTGTCATGTTCTGCCTTCTCCATACTGTACATTAAGACTGAAATAATTCGCCCCATACTTAATGCCAAGTCAGCTGTATCACACAAAAGTATTTCTGGAGTTAACATAGGAAATTACATTTTTGAGAAGTGAGGGAGTGTATGAAATTAGAGGGCTTTACCTTTCCTGCATCGAGACCCTCACTCTTCCTTATCCTGGAGGCCTTGTTCCTCTATGAACCCACTTGTGCATGGACTCTCTAACTGAAAGAACCTCGTATCCAAGATCTAGAGATTCTTTTTATGAGCCAGGGTGATTAGCCTTAGCTCTGTGCAAGGCTCTGCAGCTAACAGACCCCTCTAGGCACCAAGCTCTCTCCATGTACAGCCTTGTGCTAGTGCTGTGTCTCTTCTGTGTCATATTGCACCTGAGCTCCTGCCAGGTCACCCAAGGCACATGGTGGTCTGATTTCCATGCTGTTACCCAATACACAGAGCTCCACAAGTGGGTCAGGAAAACAGTATTTTAATTAGTCAGCCTGCTGTTCCTTCGTTCCTGATGTTCTGCACATTCCTCCTGCACAGACATTTCTTATGGAGCAGGTCATCGCTGCCACGCCTGTCTCCTGACTTGACTCACACTAACCTCCCCATACAAGCAGTCCTTTAGCACTGAAAAAGGCAGCTCTAGAAGGGTATGAGCTTGCTCTGGTAGCATTATGAGTTAACAGACAGATCAGCAGGTTCCATGACCCTGTCCTGCTTACGTGATCCATCACACATGGCTAGCAAATGCCCACTCTGTGGCCAGGGCAGAGGGAGTACAGAATATTTGTGTGCTTGTGCTGGGAGAGGCGATGGGGACGTACCAGCAAGGTTCAAACGAACACTTTAGCTTTCTGTTCAGGAACTTGTACAGATAGATAACTCATTGCATGAGTTTAATTGGACAGGCCTCCAACTATTGCCAGAATTGGGAAAGCTGTATGGCCCATGTCACAGTCTCCATATATAGAGCACTCTCCTAAGAATGTTCTGCTCTTCTGCAGCACATGCTTGTCGCAAAGAGAAAGGGAATAAACCTCTTTTTTTATCTCGATCGAGCAACAACAGGAAAAGAAGCAGGATCTTGCACTGCAGCCAGAGATACACTCTCTAATGGAAAGATCATTGAGTAATGAAGACTGCCCAGGGAGCTATAGTGTCTGCCTCACTGGGGTTTTTTTGAGCAGGACATAACACAGCCATCTGTCAGAGATGATTTATATAGCGCTTATTCTGCCTGGGAGCAGGGCATAGTCTGACCGACCTTTTTGGATCTCTTCCAGACTAGTTTTCTGTTATTCCCCATGCTAAGATGCTTGGTAGATGTGAAGTATGCTTTAACATACTGTATTTCTTTAGTACTTGAGTGGGGGGGATAGGGAGAGAAATCTTAGCTCTTATAATTTATCTATTTCCTGAAACCAATTACATTTCATTAAGTGTAATTACAGTTTAATGCACATTTCTTCATCCTGCATTTACAGTATTCATATATATATATATATATTTATATACATATATATATATATATATATATACCAATTCATCTGTAATTCTGCAGTACTGGAACATAGCTACCTTTAGCTTTTGCTTTAATCTGAGGTTCACAGCTCTGTGAACAGTCTAGGATTAGGACTCTGCCCAGATCTGTCCAAACTGTAAAGGTGAAGGATAGAGCTGATCATTTACAGAGATGATTGTTTATGTGTTGTTGTTTGAAGCTGGAAATAAAAGCCAGGCTGAAATATAAGAGAAAGCTGTGTCACAAGCAAATGAGAAAAAAGCAATGCACAGGCAGCTTTCTGTAATGGCTGGCTGATTACTGCCACATGATGGAGTGCAGCATCTTTGGCAATGACCCTGTTTTTCTCATCCACGACCATGTAGAACCCAATGATTCAATAGGTCATCTTAAATTGTTTGTCCTAACTGCACAGAGAGATAGGTAAAGGCAGATTATTTCAAGCTAATAATATCTAATGTTGTCAAAGATATCGTGAAAGCAAAAATAAATTCTGTATTAACACTAGTGCCATAGGCACCATGTCCAATTCATTACCTTTTTCAAAGGTTTTTTTAATGGAATTTATCAGTTTCTATTGACTGATTAATAATACAGTCTCTGCTTTTCTCTGTGGTTCACAAATTAGCCTGTGTTAGACATTTAATACATTCTCCTTTGCGTTATGCAGAGCATCTTTTGAAAAACCAGTAAGAGTCAGATTTTGCATGCTATGCAGGTGCTATTTGCAAAGAGGATATCCTGGCAGATTCTCCTTGTTCCATTGAAATAGTTCTAACATGCTGACAAATTAATTGATGACACCATAAGAGTGTTTTCTGCTCAGAATCTCATCACTGCCATGCCCATAAATTATCTTTACATACTTTTTATTACAAATAACCAAGTAAGGTATTCTTTACCATAAGCCAGTACCAGCTATTTTTTTTTAAAGCATGCAGATGATCTGTGAGCTGTTTCATAGAAGAACATGCTAGGAATATTTTAACGGTAACTGTGACCCACTAACATGAACTGTTTATGAAACATCTAGTGTAGACCTCCCCAGTATTTCTGTTTTTAAAATAGGTTTATGTGCATGTGTATGGATGCTTAGAATTTAGGGAAGTCTTTTATTATGCTTTTTTTCTTGAAAATCCCAGAAAGGGGGCAGGGTTGGGCTAATTGGTGTATAATGACTCATACTCTAGCTGAGTTATTCACTTCAGTCCTTACCAAAATACGACTGCTTTACCTTTTCCCCCATTATTTCATCTGATTGTAGTGAGACCTTTTCATTTTCTTGTCCTTGATATACAGCCGAGCTGCTGCGGTCAGGAACAACCTTCCTCTACCACCACTCTCCTACTGCAGACCAAAGAAAATTAGAGCCAGAGCATGTTCATTACTGTTTGCTCTTGCTCCTTCTCCTGCCCAAGTTTGTATCAGGTCTTTAGCTCCTCTTCTCAAAAGCTCATAATGCTTGATGTCAGTAGGAGAAAAGGGAGAGCCTGCTTCATATGCACGGCCTGTTAAAGGGGGCATGTCATTTAAGGTGAGCTGGCGAGTAGGATCACCAGCTGCATACATAGAACCGGGTCTGGTTTCTGGGAAAGGTCATAGCGTGCTTTCAAACCATAGCATGAGGGTGTACTTTCTGCTCTCCAGAGCAATCTGCCTCACACTGACCTGTGGACAGAAACCCTGGTCTGTGCCAGCCCCAACACCACACTCAGGAGTTGTGTGGGAAATATTACTTGCCCTGAAGTGAAGTTATGCCAGGAAGCATGCTAACAATTTTTATTTGTTTCAGCAGCATGTTGTAATTATGTGATGATTCTTGAGCTAGTTTCCTTGTTCTGTGTCATTAACTGGAATAGTTATAGAGTTGTTTCTACACAAGGTGCAAATCCTAAAAGTCACAAAAAATAATGTGCTCACAGCAGGTAAAGAAGGAGATATCTCAACCATAGTGACAAAAGCAACCCTGCTGCTGCCATTTTCCCTCATGGAAAGCGCTCCCTTTGGATCCATACCAATACCATGGTAGGATGTGTACCTAAGGGACAGAACAAGGTTAACAGGAGCACAAACTCTTTCAGTCTGTAAGATCTGGTATGAACTATATCTTCCCATTTACTTGTCCATGTACAAACACAGACACAGGCATACTTCCCCAGTCAGGCAATTTACTTAGTTGTTGCTGTGAATGAGTGTCTGGTCTTCAAGCACTACAATTCCTTTTCCCAGCTGGACATTTTCCAGAATGTATGGTGCATGGATTTCAAAAGATCCTTTCTGCTTTTATAATGTTTTAACAAAATGAAATATTGATGATTATTTTTATTACTGTAAGTACCCTTGGGTAATAAGCTAAGTAACAATATTTTTTTGTAATTGATTTACTGATTTAAAATAGGGAATCAATACACTTCATTAACAGATGAAGTAATAGCTTCATATTATCTACTTATATTAACAGAAGAGGGCTTTGATGCCTTACTACATCCACATGGAGAATCTGAGGCTGTGGGTCTTATAAAAGGTAAGTTATTGCTCTCAAATACCAACCCATGCTTATTGAAAAATTTAATGCCATATAAAGGCTTCTGTGCCTGCCATATCTCTCCTGTCTTGTCCTCACTGTGCCCAACACTGAAATTTACCAAACACTGGCATCTCTCTTTCAGGCAGCGGCAGCATCCTGTTCTGCCTCTGTGGCAGGGTCATCACTAGCAGATGCACAAAATGCCAGCCCAGGGGTGTTGTTCACCACCATCATTATTCAGTGTAAGGTCACTGTAATACTTCAGAATTTGCTTTCTGTGTTTGTACTGCTTAGTATAATTTTAAAATAATAATAATCTGTGCACTTTGTACTGTATTACTGATCCTGATTTAACGGTATTTTCTGTGGAGGCTAGCTTTAGAGCAAGCTGCAGGCCCCATGGCCTGCCAGGCCTGCCTGAGAAGCTAGCCTCCACAATTTTCACATGAGAAATTTCAGCCGAAATTCACCAAGATTTTGCATTTAGCAGTATTAGCATAATGACACTAATGTTAAGGTTCCTTGCATTTCAACATGTAAGAAAAAGACTGAACTACATTCCCTTCTCATTAAGGAAAAATCTGAACTACATTTCTCTCTCATCTAACCATTTTAGCTTTCCAAAGTGTTTTTCCCTTTCAATTTCTGCCCAATTTTTTAACAAGACCAAAATAATTGGGATAAGAAAATTTAAGAAATTAAATTTTTTTGTTTTAATTTCAAACTTGCAGTGTGCTCATCAGCTTTGAAATTAAAGTTGTTAGCCTCCAAAACATAGACTTTCAACACAATATAGCAATGCATTTGAACTCTCATTAGAATTAATGGAATGTTCATCACCAGCTCCCTGATCTTCAAGCTGATAAAACTTGTGCTTTTTCTTTTTTGTGCTTTGGTTTTATTTAATCTTCCAGCAGTTACAATCTATGTTAGAAATACCATCAGAGCTTTGGTAATTGGCTGCTTTACCTGCTCAGTTCTGAAAGGGCAGAGATTACTCTTCAGAGTTACTTGGAGAATATCCATTAAGGAAAAGAGGGGACAGAAAAAAATCTCAGGTACCTGGGTTCATAGGACAGTTGTCTCTTACATGTTGGGTTTTTTTTTTAAAAAATCTCAACAATCTAAATCACCTTGGGAAGATTAAGGGTGACAAAGAGCAGCTGTTCTTTTTTGATGAACCAGCCTCAACATAAAAAAAACGTTATGCCAAAGGTGAGCCTTGGGAGCAGAAAAGCATTGTGATGCAGATATTAAGCTTGATGGCAGGTGTGACCTACCGTGAACTTTATCCTGTTTTGGTGCATTGCTTATATGACATTTATAATCACTCTAGTATTTTAAGGACGCTGAGTTGTGATTATATTTAGGGCTGAGTTTCTTATTATTTTAAAAAAGAAAGTTCAATATTAAGCAAAGACAGTATCTAGTACTGACCCCTACATGCTGAGATAGTAGAGCTTTTTATTGTGCTGACTTGAGCAATATGAGGCTGAAATTAAAAACAAACAACTGTTTAAACATTTATTTTATAGCACAGCTGTCTATTGCATAGCATTGTTTGGTAAAGAAACTAAGTGCTCACTTTGAGTATGTTTCTGGTGGGAAATTATTAGACTTCTTCAAACTCAAAACACAGTGTTTCATATTGATTCCTTTCTGGAATTCCATCTAGAATCTTAAATTCTATGCCATAGAGGGAAATTTGGGGCTATTGTTGTTACAGCAGGCATTACCAAGAGTAAGTATTTGGACATAACTTGGGAGAAGAAAGCATTTTAACATGATGATTTCAGTATTTCCAAACCAAAATTCTCTGGAAAATGTTTTATCTCTTGAGAGAAACTTAAAATTTTATTATTTAGAATGAAAACACTACAGAATGTGAGAATTTGCCCCCAGGGTGAAATCTGGTATTCCTGCTAGCTTGGCAGACACTCACTGTCCCCTGGAACTCAAGTGCCCCAGAGCCCTCATGCTCCACCAAAAAGAGAGGCAAATAGAAATCTCATTATCCAGCACTGCTACAACACTCTTTTAATAACAGATTTATATTTATATATATTATATATTTATATAATATATATATTATATTTATATATATTAAATACAAGAGGAGACCTTATACCTCAAGAACAGTACAGATTGCTTGGAAATACAAAATCAATTTTTTAAATTCTGGAAAAAGAGAGTGAAAGAGGGAGGGAGGGAGGGAGGGAGGGAGGGAGGGAGGGAAGGAAGGAAGGAAGGAAGGAAGGAAGGAAGGAAGGAAGGAAGGAAGGAAGGAAGGAAGGAAGGAAGGAAGGAAGGAAGGAAGGAAGGAAGGAAGGAAGGAAGGAAGGAAGGAAGGAAGGAAGGAAGGAAGGAAGGAAGGAAGGAAGGAAGGAAGGAAGGAAGGAAGGAAGGAAGGAAGGAAGGAAGGAAGGAAGGAAGGAAGGAAGGAAGGAAGGAAGGAAGGAAGGAAGGAAGGAAGGAAGGAAGGAAGGAAGGAAGGAAGGAAGGAAGGAAGGAAGGAAGGAAGGAGGAAGGAAGGAAGGAAGGAAGGAAGGAAGGAAGGAAGTGGCGGAAGGAAGGAAGGAAGTGGCGGAAGGAAGGAAGGAAGTGGCGGAAGGAAGGAAGGAAGGAAGGAAGGAAGGAAGGAAGGAAGGAAGGAAGGAAGGAAGGAAGGAAGGAAGGAAGGAAGGAAGGAAGGAAGGAAGGAAGGAAGGAAGGAAGGAAGGAAGGAAGGAAGGAAGGAAGGAAGGAAGGAAGGAAGGAAGGAAGTGGCGGAAGGAAGGAAGTGGCGGAAGGAAGGAAGTGGCGGAAGGAAGGAAGGAAGGAAGTGGCGGAAGGAAGGAAGTGGCGGAAGGAAGGAAGTGGCGGAAGGAAGGAAGGAAGGAAGGAAGGAAGGAAGGAAGGAAGGAAGGAAGGAAGGAAGGAAGGAAGGAAGGAAGGAAGGAAGGAAGGAAGGAAGGAAGGAAGGAAGGAAGGAAGGAAGGAAGGAAGGAAGGAAGGAAGGAGGGAAGGAGGGAAGGAGGGAAGGAAGGGAAGGAAGGAAGGAAGGAAGGAAGGAAGGAAGGAAGGAAGGAAGGAAGGAAGGAAGGAAGGAAGGAAGGAAGGAAGGAAGGAAGGAAGGAAGGAAGGAAGGAAGGAAGGAAGGAAGGAAGGAAGGAAGGAAGGAAGGAAGGAAGGAAGGAAGGAAGGAAGGAAGGAAGGAAGGAAGGAAGGAAGGAAGGAAGGAAGTGGCGGAAGGAAGGAAGGAAGTGGCGGAAGGAAGGAAGTGGCGGAAGGAAGTGGCGGAAGGAAGTGGCGGAAGGAAGGAAGGAAGGAAGTGGCGGAAGGAAGGAAGTGGCGGAAGGAAGGAAGGAAGGAAGGAAGGAAGGAAGGAAGGAAGGAAGGAAGGAAGGAAGGAAGGAAGGAAGGAAGGAAGGAAGGAAGGAAGGAAGGAAGGAAGGAAGGAAGGAAGGAAGGAAGGAAGGAAGGAAGGAAGGAAGGAAGGAAGGAAGGAAGGAAGGAAGGAAGGAAGGAAGGAAGGAAGGAAGGAAGGAAGGAAGGAAGGAAGGAAGGAAGGAAGGAAGGAAGGAAGGAAGGAAGGAAGGAAGGAAGGAAGGAAGGAAGGAAGGAAGGAAGGAAGGAAGGAAGTGGCGGAAGGAAGGAAGTGGCGGAAGGAAGGAAGTGGCGGAGGAAGGAAGGAAGGAAGGAAGGAAGGAAGGAAGGAAGGAAGGAAGGAAGGAGGAAGGAAGGAAGGAAGGAAGGAAGGAAGGAAGGAAGGAAGGAAGGAAGGAAGGAAGGAAGGAAGGAAGGAAGGAAGGAAGGAAGGAAGGAAGGAAGGAAGGAAGGAAGGAAGGAAGGAAGGAAGGAAGGAAGGAAGGAAGGAAGGAAGGAAGGAAGGAAGGAAGGAAGGAAGGAAATCCAGCGAATTCCGGAGCTTTTCCCCTCCCCTTGGCAAAAGCCTTTTCTCCCTTCTTTTATTTTTTTTATTTTTTTTGGCTCAGTTGTTCCCGATCTCTTTTCTGAGGGGTTGGGATGTGGAGATTGGGCCGGGATTTAGGGAGAGAGGGACGCGCTCCCTGACAGGTTTTTTCTGGGAAAAAACCCCTGGAATCCAGAGGTAAAATCTGGTATTTTGATAATGAAAGGTCAGCCCTTTTCCAGAGAATTCCTCCGGCCTATTTGGATCCTCTTTCCCTGTTGCCGTGCGCTCCTTGTTTGGTTATTTATGGAAAACATCTGTCCGAGGCCTGGTGGCTCCCTGAGCTGGGAATTCAGGGAAAATCTTGGGAATTTTCTTGGGGCAAAACATCCAAATCCCAGGCACCCTCTGGGGGGGACAGGAGCCCCCAGCAGGGCAGGGAAAAACCCCAGTTCTGTGGGAAAAATATGGAATTTTCCGGGCTGGAAGAGAACTCTTCCTCCCCCGCAAGCGGTGCTGGGATAAAGGCAGGGATGGATTTTCCAGGTGAAAAATGGGATCGGTCCCAGCGCTGCCTCAGCTGTGATTAATCCGGGTAATTAATCCAATTAATTAATTAGTTAATCCCAGGGGTGGGACACGGGGGAGGCTGAGCTCTTCCAGGCCGGTGGCGTCATGGCTTTGGAGGTTTCCATCCTCTCCCGCGGATTTCATGGATTTGGGGAAGTTTTTCCTCCCTTTTCCCACTCCCGGGCTGGAGCTGAGGGAATTGGAGCTGAATTCCAGAGGGAATCTCCCGATTCCTGGGATCCGGCCCCAGCTGTGGGCACAGCCCAGCTGCAAATCCGGGGATTTACGGGGTGGGAAAGGGCCGGGATCCCTGGAATTCCCAGGATTTGGGATTCCAGTGGTGGCAGCTGGAAATCAGCTGGATCCTACCTGGAGCAATCCCGGGAATTCCTCCTCCCTGCGCCCGGCACAACCCGAGATCCCAAACCCCGCTGGGCTTTTCGGGGAATTTTTGGAAGTCCAAAGAAGCGATGTCCAAATGCTGGGAGGAATTTCAATGGATTTCCCCCGTTTTGGTGGGAATTTCTCTGGATTTCCCCCATTTCAGTGGGAATTTCGCTGGATTTTCCACATTTCACTGGGAATTTCACTGGATTTCCCGTTCCACTGGGAATTTCACTGGATTTTCCCCATTTCACTGGGAATTTCTCTGGATTTCCCGTTTCACTGGGAATTTCACTGGATTTTCCCCATTTCACTGGGAATTTCTCTGGATTTCCCGTTTCACTGGGAATTTCACTGATTTCCCCCATTTCAGAGGGAATTTCAATGGATTTCCCCCCGGTTACAGCAGGAATCTCTTCCCATCCCCTCTCCCGTTCCCTCATCCCTTTCCCTCTGTCCCAGGGTCCCCGATTCCCTTTTCCTGTCTCCTCTCCCCATTTTCCCGGGATCCTGATGGCATTCCCGGGGCTGTATCCATGCCTTTGTGCTCAGGCCGAGCTTCGCCAGCTCGCGCCGCTGGGAACGGCGGCTCCAAGGGCTTTGGCGGCATCCAATTTGGGATGAGAACCCCAAAATCTGGGATGGGAGCCCCAAAAATTTGGGATGAGAAGGTTTAGGGTAGGAACCCCAAAAATTTGGGGCTGGGACCCCAAAAATTTGGGATGAATAGGGTTAGGGGTAGGAACCCCAAAAATTTGGGATGAGAACCCTAAAAATTTGGGCCTGGAACCCCAAAAATTTGGGATGGGATGGGTTAGGGTAGGAACCCCAAAAATTTGGGATGAGAGCTCCAAATATTTGGGCCTGGAACCCCAGAAAATATGGGATGAGAAGGTTTAGGGTAGGAAGTCCAAAAACTTGAGCCTGGAACCCTAAAAACTTGTGCCTGGAACCCAAAAAATTTGGGATGAGAAGGGTTAGGGTAGGAACCCAAAAATTTGGGCCTGGGACCCCAAAAATTTGGTCCGAGAGCACCAAAAATTTGGGATGAGAACCCCAAAAATTTGGGATGATGAGGGTTAGGGTAGGAACCCGAAAATTTGGGCCTGGGACCCCAAAAATTTGGGATGAGAACGCCCTAAAATAGGGCCTGGAACCCCAAAAATTTGGGAAGGGTTAGGGTAGAGAACCCCCAAAAATTTGGGCCTGGAACCCCAAAAATTGAAGATAAAACCCCAAAAATTTGGGCCTGGAACCCCCAAAAATTTGGCCCTGAACCCCCCAAAAATTATACAGAGTCTAGAACCCCAAACCCGAGTCTAGAACCCGAGTCTAGAACCCGATCTAGAACCCTAGAAGCCGATCTGGAATCCGATCTAAAACCCTAGAACTTGATCTAGAACCCGATCTAGAACCCGATCTAGAACCCTAGAACCTGATCTAGAACCCGATCTAGAACCATAGAACCTGATCTAGAACCCTAGAACTTGACCTAGAACCTTGGAACCCGATCTAGAACCCGGTCTAGAACCCCACAACCTGATCTAGAACCCGATCTAGAACCCGATCTAGAACCCTAGAAATCCGAGTCTGGGACCCCAAATTCTGAGTCTGGAACCCCAAAACCCCCGAGTATAGAACCCCAAAACCTGAGTATGGAACCTTGAAAATTCTGAGTCTGGAACCTCAAAATTCTGTGTCTGGAACCCCAGAACTCCGAGTCTAGAACCAAAAAAACGGAGTATGTAACCTGAAAAATTCTGCGTCTAAAAGCCCAAAAATTTGGGATGAGAAGGGTTAGGGTAGGAAGCCAAAACTTTGGGCCTGGAACCCCAAAAATTTGGGCCTGGAACCTTGAAAATTTGGTATGAGAAGGGTTAGGGTAGGAACCCCAAAAATTTGGGCCTGGAACCCCAAAAATTTGGGATGAGAACACCAAAAATTTGGGCCTGAAACCCCAAACACTGAAAATAAAAACCCCAAAAATTTGGGCCTGGAACCCCAAAGTATTTGGGATGAGAAGGGTTAGGGTAGGAACCCCAAATATTTGGGCCTGGAACCCCAAAAATTGGGCTGGGAACCCCAAATATTTGGCATGATAAGGGTTAAGGTAGAGAACCCCCAAAATTTGGGCCTGGAACCCCAAAAATAGAAGATAAAACCCCAAAAATTTGGGCCTGGAACCCCAAAAAATTTGGCCCTGAACCCCCCCAAAATTATACAGAGTCTAGAACCCCCAAACCCGAGTCTAGAAGCCGATCTAGAAGCCGATCTAGAACCCTAGAACCCGATCTAGAACCCTAGAACATGATCTGGAACCCTGGAACCTTGATCTAGAACCCAATCTAGAACCCGATCTGGAACCCTATAACCCGATCTAGAACCCGATCTAGAACCCGATCTAGAACCCGATCTAGAACCCGATCTAGAACCTTAGAACCTGATCTAGAACCCGATCTAGAACCCGATCTAGAACCCGATCTAGAACCCCGCAACCCGATCTAGAACCCGATCTAGAACCCCGCAACCCGATCTAGAACCCGATCTGGAACCCTAGAACTTGATCTAGAACCCCGGAATCCGATCTGGAACCCGCTCTAGAACCCCCACAACCTGATCTAGAACCTGATCTAGAACCCGATCTAGAGCCCGATCTAGAACCCTAGGACCTGATCTAGAGCCCGATCTAGAACCCGATCTAGAACCCCACAACCCGATCTAGAACCCGATCTAGAACCCTAGAACATTATCTGGAACCCTAGAACCTTGATCTAGAACCCGATCTAGAACCCTAGAACCTGATCTAGAACCCGATCTAGAACCCGATCTAGAACCCTAGAACATGATCTGGAACCCTAGAATCTTGATCTAGAACCCGATCTATAACTCGATCTAGAACCCTAGAACCCGATCTAGAACCCGATCTAGAACCCTAGAACCTGATCTAGAACCCTGGAACCCGATCTAGAACCCCACAACCCGATCTGGAACCCGATCTAGAACCCTAGAACTTGATCTAGAACCCTGGAACCCGATCTGGAACCCGCTCTAGAACCCCCACAACCTGATCTAGAACCTGATCTAGAACCCGATCTAGAACCCGATCTAGAACCCTAGAAATCCGAGTCTGGGACCCCAAATTCTGAGTCTGGAACCCCAAAACCCCCGAGTATAGAACCCCAAAACCTGAGTATGGAACCTTGAAAATTCTGAGTCTGGAACCTCAAAATTCTGTGTCTGGAACCCCAGAACTCCGAGTCTAGAACCAAAAAAACGGAGTATGTAACCTGAAAAATTCTGCGTCTAAAAGCCCAAAAATTTGGGATGAGAAGGGTTAGGGTAGGAAGCCAAAACTTTGGGCCTGGAACCCCAAAAATTTGGGCCTGGAACCTTGAAAATTTGGTATGAGAAGGGTTAGGGTAGGAACCCCAAAAATTTGGGCCTGGAACCCCAAAAATTTGGGATGAGAACACCAAAAATTTGGGCCTGAAACCCCAAACACTGAAAATAAAAACCCCAAAAATTTGGGCCTGGAACCCCAAAGTATTTGGGATGAGAAGGGTTAGGGTAGGAACCCCAAATATTTGGGATGAGAACGCCCAAAAATAGGGCCTGGAACCCCAAAAATTTGGGAAGAGAAGGGTTAGGGTAGAGAACCCCCAAAATTTGGGCCTGGAACCCCAAAAATTGAAGATAAAACCCCCAAAAATTTGGGCCTGGAACCCCAAAAATTTGGGATGAGAACACCAAAAATTTGGGCCTGGAACCCCAAAAATTTGGGATGTCTGGAAACCCAAAAAATTTGGCCTGGAACCCCCAAAAACTACAGAGTCTAGAACCCCAAAACCCCCGAGTATAGAACCCCAAAACCTGAGAATGGAACCTCGAAAATTCTGAGTCTGGAACCTCAAAATTCTGTGTCTGGAACCCCAGAACTCCGAGTCTAGAACCAAAAACCTGAGTGTGTAACCTGAAAAATTCTGCGTCTAAAAGCCCAAAAATTTGGGATGAGAAGGGTTATGGTAGGAAGCCAAAACTTTGGGCCGGGAACCGCAAAAATTTGGGCCTGGAACCACAAAAATCTGGGATGAGAGCACCAAAAATTTGGGATGAGAACACCAAAAAATTTGAAGATAAAAACCTTAAAAATTTAGGCCTGGAACCCCAAAAAAATTTGGGATGAGAAGGGTTAGGGTAGGAACCCTAAAAATTTGGGCCTGGAACCCCAAAAATTTGGGATGAGAACACCAAAAATTTGGGCCTGGAACCCCAAACACTGAAAATAAAAACCCCAAAAATTTGGCCTGGAACCCCAAAAATTAGGGATGAGAACCCCAAAAATTTGGGATGAGAAGGGTTAGGGTAGAGAACCCCAACAATTTGGGCCTGGAACCCCAAAAATTTGGGCCTGGAACACCAAAAAATTTGGGATGAGAAGGGTTAGGGTAGGGACCCCAAAAATTTGGGCGTGAAACCCCAAAAATTTGTGATGAGAACCCAAAAAAATTGGGCCTGGATCCCCAAACACTGAAAATAAAAACCCCAAAAATTTGGGCCTGTACCCCAAAAATTAGGGATGAGAACCCCAAAAATTTGGGCCTGGAATGCCAAAAAATTTGGGATGAGAAGGGCTAGGGTAGGGACCCCAAAAATTTGGCCCTGGAACTCCAAAAATTTGGGATGAGAAGGGTTAGGGTAGGAACCCTAAAAATTTGGGCCTGGAACTCCAAAAATTTGTGATGAGAACCCCAAAAAATTGGTCCTGGATCCCCAAACACTGAAAATAAAAACCCCAAAAATTTGAGCCTGGAACTCCAAAATATTTGGGATGAGAAGGGTTAGGGTAGGATGCCCAAAAATTTGGGATGAATAGCGTTAGGGTAGAGAACCCCAAAAATTTGGGCCTGGAACCCCAAAAATTGAAGACAAAAACCCCAAAAATTTGGGATAAAATCCCCAAAATTTCTGGCCAGGAACACCAAAAATTTGGGATGAGAAGGGTTAGGGTAGGAACCCCAAAAATTTGGGCCCGGAACCCCAAAAAATTTGGGCTTGGAACCTGAAAACAGAGTCTAGAACCCCAAAAACCAGGGAAGGAAGGAAAGGAAGGGAAGGAAGGGAAGGAAGGGAAGGAAGGGAAGGAAGGGAAGGAAGGGAAGGAAGGGAAGGAAGGGAAGGAAGGAAGGAAGGAAGGAAGGAAGGAAGGAAGGAAGGAAGGAAGGAAGGAAGGAAGGAAGGAAGGAAGGAAGGAAGGAAGGAAGGAAGGAAGGAAGGAAGGAAGGAAGGAAGGAAGGAAGGAAGGAAGGAAGGAAGGAAGGAAGGAAGGAAGGAAGGAAGGAAGGAAGGAAGGAAGGAAAAACCATTTCTCCACTTAACAGATTGAACAGTTAAACAGTTAAACTCTATTTATGCTACACACACCTCTATAAACATGGTAAAATCCGGTCCTGGGTATTTACAGTCTTGATCTCTTTGAACTCATCTGACATTCACCAAAGTGCAAAATCTTTTTCATTATTTCAATTCAATATCTGTATTGATCCTTTATTATAGGCAATTTGTTCTTTTTTACACCAGTACTCAACTTTAAAACACGTTAAAAATCATTCCAAATCATAAAATATAATCCAAGCTTTATAAGAAACAAAAAAATAAATTTAGAGGTGTAAATCAACCTGTTGACTCCCACTCCCACTTCTGAAAACTAAGGGCAATCTTCCACTTCCTCAGCTTTGTGTTCTCTCTGATTTTCAGGTGAAGGAAATGAAACATTGCCTGAGCTCATTTAGATAATATCTGGACCTTCAAGCTAGCAAATGGATTTTCATGCTCTTTTGCTTACCCAAGTTTTCGTCACCACAATCTAAGATCTAAAGCTGTTAGAAAGCAACCAAAGCAGGGCTTCAAAGACAGTGAAGGGTCTGGAGAGGAAGCCATATGAGGTTTGGCTGAGGTCACTTAGCCTGTTCAGCCTGGAAAAGGGACTGAGTGGAGACCTCATTGCAGACTACAACTTTCTCATGAAGGGAAGAGGAGGGGCAGATAGTGATTTCCCTATTGTCACCAGTGTCAGGACTCGAGGGAATGGTCTGAAGCTATATCAGAAGAGGTTTAGGTTGTATATTAGGAAACAGTTCTTCCCCCAGAGCATGGTTGGGCACTGGAACAGGTTTCCCATAGAAGCAATCACAAAACTTGACAGAGTTTAAGATTTTGGACAACATTCTCAAGCCCATGGTGTGATTCTTGGGGCTGTCCTGTGCATGGCCAGAGCTGGACTTCCATGATCCTTGTGGGTCCCTCCCTGCTCAGGATAGTCTGTGTTTCTAAGATGTGCTGATAACCTTAGACTCTAGTTTCATATATTTGCTACATATGGTGCATTTAGCAAAAGCTTTCAAATTTCCCTCTGTTTACAAGCTGTTGCACTTGTCTAAATCAGTTCTGTGCCTCTAGAAAAATACATGGTTTATCAAATTGTCCCCAAAAAATTATATTTCCTGAAGTTTTCTTCTAGGCAAATGCAGCATGTTTTGTTCCTGAAAAGGGGTGTACAGATCTGTATATTTTAAATGTTTGGAGGCCACTTTGTTTAGGTATCCTGTGCTGTGCAAAGGTGATCTGTAAACAGTACACTTAAAAGTCTAAAGCAGTGATTTATTGGTCAGCTCACACAGAAGAAGGTGACTGGGATTTCACAGGCTTCTAGGCTAGACATTAGCACATTCTCCACCCCAATGAGATACTCACAAGATATTTTTCCAGTGAGAGGATCAATCAGTAGGGGAGGAGAGTCAGGGAGTTGGAAATGAGCCCCTGACTGATGCTGAGCTGCTGTCATACACCAGTTCCATCAACACTGACACACCAATAGCACTGACAGCTGTATGAATCCTGATCACCTTCTTCCCTTGAAGATTTTATACCCTGTTGGGCTAATATTTTTCTCATCAAAATGCTGGGCTCCTCATTAACCATGTCTCAAAAATTCTTAAAGACTTGGCACACTTTGTCACAACTTTCTCTTGACTTAGCAACTTTCTCAGCAGTCTGAGTCAAGGCTGTGCACCCAAAACATATCAGAGGTGGGCTGTCAATTCTCAAAACGTTGACAGCTGAAGGTCTCACACCCAGTTTATTACAAAGAAGGCTGCAGACAGAAGAGGTTTTATTAAGGAGAATCACCATCACAGTACAAATCTAGATGTAACAGTCTTCATGTTTGCTCTAGAAATAGCAAAAGGTGACAACTACTGATGCGAAACAAGGCACTGGCCATATTTTTAATTTTTTTTTTTCTTCTTTCGTATCAACCAGGACCCTCCCTGAGACCTGTGTTATGATCATGTATCAACCACATGTCAGGTTACACAACCATTGGTTAACTTATAAGCCATAAAATTATATGTTTTGATTAAAAAGTTATCGCCATCATCATTTGGCTAATGGCATAGTCTTTTAATTTCATTCCTGCAATAGAATAATAATGAGCAATTTGCTGCTTTTGTATATACACAGCAATAACGTGGACATTTATTTATTGTACTCATTATCATCTAGGAAACCTAATCAAATCCTCCTATATGAGAAAAGTACAAAAGTGTATAACACCATTATTAAACAACTTTGAAACAAACAGGTGTGACAGATATAGGGCATAAAGATATCATTGCCCAACCACACCTGGCCTCATGCCCAGAAAGCTTAGGACAGTGAGTGATATCAAGGTGTCATTGTGGTCAAAACTTGCCATGCTAAAGAAATAACTGCTTTTTCTTGTCAGGGATTTTCATGCAGATCACCTGGGGTTTTTTTGGCGCTGAATTAACACTGTCCTGTGTATCTGTTATGCTGAGAAACAGCAAGATGCTCAGCCATGTTTAGTACCAGGCTTATAGGGAACCTTCTACTGCTTTTTTCTCATCGCTTTTTTGGTTGTCTTAGGTAAAACCTTCTCTGTTGCTGAACGGAATTAGACAAACACAAAATAAAGAGAAGGAACAAGTTCTAAAACAGGTTCTTTAGGAAAAGCAAGACTTGAACTTGCTTTTGTGGGTGGTTCAATGCATATTTGGGGCTGCCTTGAACAAAAGACATTCTCAGGAAATGCTGAAAGAATTTGACTTCACATACTATGTATCCATACTCCTGAAACACACCTAGTTGTTCCACAGTCTCCCAAATGAAAAAATAGAATTAATTTAGAATGGATGGTCAGGGAACCAGAGATGAAGCTTGAAAGAAGTATCATTTCAAACTGAGAGAGAAAATGTATCACTGAGGATAAGGTTAGAGAATGTAAGGAACCCTATATGTCCTGTTCTCACTTCTATAATATGATCCTAAACATATAACCAAATTATGTCTGCATTAAGATATTTGGGTATGAAAATCTTCCCCCGTAAGAACAAACTAGGCAAGCTGTTCACCTGCATATCCTTTCCTGCACCTCAGATTTATTGTCAGATTTATTGACTTCACTGGCTCTTGAGAGGAACAATTTGGGGCTTTTGAATAGTACTTTAATTTTGATAAAATGTAGAATTAATTTCATGTCCTGCACTATTATTCATGTTTACCATTAGATACCAGTCAAGGCAAAATTAACTGTGTGCATTAATATTGAGTTGTAGCCTTTGACATCAAGAAGTCTCATCTGGTAAGTCTACAGTTCTTAAGGAACTGTCCTGAAATAAAATGTGTAATTGACATGGCACTGTTTTGTATCAGGTGTCCAGATCACTCAATATTAGTGGTTCTAAAGATGTGCAAAGTGTTTCCTTTATTTGACAAAATGTCATACAAACACACAAAACCAGCCTTACTCAAATGAAGGTAGGAAGGAAATTATAATTTCCTCAGTCAAATAAACAAGACAGATGATGCCTAGAAAATGCCTTGCTTTGTTTACATAGAGACTAAAGGACATGGTATAGCCTACTCAGTTTCTCTGCCAGTTTAATTTCAGCTGAAGAATCATAAAAATGTGTTAATAATGAGAAATTCTGGGAAGAATCTAATCTGACAAAATGTAATTTCCAAAGAGTTTGACCCCAGTACTACTCTGTTGATTCCATTATGTCTCTCCAGATTTACCTCTGACACAAGCATAGGATAATTGATGTCTTATGTTAAGTGGAATATTTCATTTCTAATGAAGAGAGGTTGCTTGTTGCTTGAGGATTGCAACTGGATTTAGCCCCCACGGTATTGCACTGAAGTCAGCAGAAAAATAGGGTAAAGTAAGACCATCCTATACTTCATTTTTAAAAAGTGAAACTAATAGCAGTCTTATTGCACCACTATTATTTTAACGAATTACTTTTTTTTCTCATTCATATGTTGTACACTGCTTGTCTTCTTAAATTGTATATTTTTGTGATAGATTTAAGTATTTATATAAAAGGTATCACAAAGCACCTCTCTGTGGAGAGTCCTATAGGCTGCTTGAGAAAAGCAGCTCATGCAAATGTGGAGCAGTGCCTCAGAGAGCACCTGAAAATGAGGGAAATTCAGTGTTCCAATGTTCCTTCCCATTCCTGCTCATGTGCACCCACCCTGTTGTGTTTGCTTCTGTTCACCGCACTCTTGCCATTTCTGGTGAGATGGCACAAGCACTCACACTGGAAGAACCACTAGGAAGAGCCATCAGGAGCATTTTCCTCAGCACATAAACACAGTGTAGAGCTGGTAAGAAAGGATAACAGACCTGATGCATTATTATTTTCACTACATCTTGTAAGCTGATTATGACAGGGCCTGGGGCCTGCTTGACCTGGAATGAAGAGAAAAAAAATCACAACAAAACCGGAAAAAGTGGAGGAGAGATTGTATTACTTTCAGGGTATTATTGTTTTATCTATTAAGATTTACCTCTTAGTCAGACATGCAGCTGTGTACTTAAATGAGAAGAAAGGGAACTCAGCAACAAAGTAACATAATGCCAAGCCACCAAAACTTTTGAACCTTCTTACAAGACTGCAAGAAAAAAAAACCAAAAAAACAGTGTACAAACATGCCTGTGAGGTTTAAATTACCACAGTGTAACCAGAGTGTATGTAGCTACATATTTGTAAAGATTGCTCTGGTACCATATCTATAAATCCTCACAAATCCATTTCTGCAGGGGCAAAGGCCATTTTTGAAGGAGAATTTTATACCATGTTACAGAAAATTCATGTTCTGCTGTCATAAAAGTTTCAGGTTCGTTCTCAGTTTTGCTATTTTCTCTTAAATTGAGTTTAGATTGAAAACTACTGTGTTCACCAGCTGTGAGAAATATAACAGCCCTCGGTGACTGCTTGGCTATACAGCATAACCGAGAGCATAATTTGTTCACTGGCTCTAATTTGCAAATTTCAATTAATAGTCAAAATGCTCAACTTCTCTTAGGAGCTCACAAAATCTCACTTTTTTGAAGGATTACATAATAAGGACTTTCTTCAGAATCAGAGGGAAGTAGAGAAAAACTTTATTTCCTGAAAAGCTCTTGGGTCTTGACTCTTCAGAACCCATCACAGTTCATGTTACTAAAGCAGAAGCTGACTCACTGATATTTTTGGAGGTAAGAATATATAATCAAAATTCCACTGTTCAACAAAACTTCTTTTGTTGAATTAAGGAAAAAAAACAACAAAAAAAAAAAAACCTAAAACAACCAAACTCTAATTTGTGCCTAAATTAAAAACATTTATCTGTTTGATGTAAGCCTATACATACCTGGCATCTTATCCTACCCCAGAATTTTCTCCCTGTTCAGACAGAATCAGACAGGGATATCCCTTACCAACAGACAACATTACAAAGCAGATCTGTATCAACTCCTTATTCTAGCAGATGTCAAATTTCATATAAAGGAAGCTCAAAGGTCTATCTGTCTTGCTAGAAATGACCACAAACTAGGAGGACTTATCACTGTTACCAGGTCATAACATACAAGATCAGATGTGTTTTTCATTAAAGCAGTCAACAGAGCAGATGAAGAGACTGAAATGAATCACTGGGTGGTCATGACATGTCATCCTTGTGTGACAACATAAGCACTTTAGTTGAGCTCAGAAGCGTTTGTCTCTACTTGGTTCACAGGATGAACTGTACTTGCACATTGTGAAGATGATTTCTTTAGTTAAAGATAAGCCAGAAAAGATGATCCACAAGCAAATATAAAATCTCCTGCTACTTATTAAGTCTATGGGATGAAACTAGAAAAACTGTAAAATAAGAAATAAATAAATTTTAAAAAAGGTATGGTATTGCTATCCTATTAGGTTTACATATTTCTTTTACTATGAGAGGTGAACGGGAATCTAAATATCCCTAGAGATACTTAAATAACTGTACAAATACTTAGCAATCTAATTGAGACAGACCTGCTTTGAGCAGGATTTTGAACTAGGTTACCTCCAAAGCGCCCCTCAGATCTAAATATCCTGGTTACAGGGTTATGAGGTGGAGTTTAGTAGTAGGGGTGACTGGCAAGGAGGACTGTAAATATGCTCAAGTGATTTTTTAGTTGGAAATGACCCCTGATAAACAAGTGTGAACAGCAGGCTGGTAATCCTCTGGTGTGGACTGAGTTCAACAACATGTTTGTCTCTGCTTGTGTGCCTCTGCCCTGGTTTTGCTTCAGGCATACCCCAGCAGTGAGGTAAAGAAAATACATTTATTCCTCATGCTTCAGCCATGGGTTTGTGGTTGTCCCAGCTGCTTGCCTGCGCTGACTCACATGATTAGTATAGTAAAAATTTTAGATACAGCAAATTATTAGGACGTAATAAAGGTCAAAACTGATAGAACATAGAAATTTGAGAAGCCAAGACAAGAGAATGTCAAAGAAATAATTAGGAACAGCAGTACATTAAACTTTTTATTAAATTAGCATGCAAATTTTCCTGGACTTATGCCAAGATGAAATGATTCAAAAATTTGAAATCTGTCCTTTCTCACCTTAAATCTTAGCAGACCAATTTGTAAAATTCTAGTCATCATTATTCCTATCTATAATTATTATGGATTCAAGATCTGTTTTAGACTAGCAAGTAATATCTTTCTTAGTGATATTTTAAAAGAAACTTTCAATTACACCAAAATTCAACATACTCAAAGCTGTTCATTGATTTTGTTGTGCCTTCACTGAACCCAATATACTTAATGTCCTATGACTCCATATTTATCTCACCTACAGTATGAATTTGAAATATGAAATATTTATTTGAAAATCAGCTATATTTTTATGAATATGAAACATAGAAAACAGTACTTATGAGGGACAGCTGAGAGAGCTGGGCTGTTTAACCAGGAGTAAAGGAGGCTCAAGGGGGAGACCTGATCATTCTACAACTGCTTGAAAGGATGCCATGGCAAAGCAGCTGTCAGTCTCTGCACAAGTAACAAGTGATAGGACAAGAGGAAACAATCTCAAGTTGTGCCAGGGGACGTTTATCTCGGATATTAGGAAAAATTTCTTCACTAAAAATGTTGTCAAGCATTGGAACAGATTGCCCAGGGAAGTGATTGAGCCACCAACCCTGAAGGTATTTAAAAGACGTGTACCTGGGCCTTAGGGACATGGTTTAGTGGCAGTCTTGGAGGTGTTAGGTGTACAGTTGGACCTGACCTGATCTGAAGGGTCTTTTTAAACATAAATCATTCTATAGTTCTGCCCAGGTTCATTTGACTGAAAGGTTTTGAACACCTCATTAACATAAACCACGCCAAATGTTCCTGGTAATCTCAGAGAAAATAAATAATCATTTTATCATAGTTATTAACTTATATCATTGACTATTTCTTGGGAATATCCAACATTTTTGTGTTATGGAAATGTAATAGCACCTGTCCTGATGAAACAGAAGTTATTCAAAAACAAATCTGATAATAATTTCATAAGCAAATCTATAGTGCTTTCAACATATTAATATCAATTCTTCCTACAATGTTAAAATTAAATAAAGTTAAATTAAATATGAGAACAGGTTAATGAATCTTTGGTGTGCAATTGTGAAATTGCACAAACCATCCAACTGTACAAAAGCATCTATACTGAACTGTCATATTACACAGATGCTCAGCTGAAGGCTGTACGTAATGTAATAGAATCATCCGTAACTACTAATTGCACAAATGTTCACACAGGGAGACAGAGCTTCAGAAACCCAAATTTGTAGGAAAAAAAATGAGGGTAAGGAAAATATCGCCTGACTGTTTCCATGATGAAAATATATGCAATGCACTATATTTTTATGCCATTCATTATTTTCTACTTGAAAAGATTTTTCTTCATTTTGGAGTCCCTAAAATTTTTTTCTGAGGTCTTTTCTTTGGTAAAATTTGCCTTTGTAAAAATCTTCAATACCAAATTTATTCATAATAAACAGTGTCAATGTATATTTAAAATAGGAGTTTACTAATTTACTTATTAAATTAGGAGTTTACTTATTTACTAATTTACTAATTTAATTTTTAATAATTAATTTTAATACTTTAATAATTTAAATTAGAAGTGTACTCCTTTTCTACTGTGATGTGACAGGAGCTCTTTGCTGCAATTCAAGTTCATCTCATCTCTGCAACAGACGTGGTTTATACAGGTTACAAATCCAAAATGCAGTTAAGCACAAAAAGATGTAAAAGTATTTATGGATCTAATGAAAACCCCACATCCCTGAAAGAAATTACTTACTTTATTGGAATAACTGTGGGCTTATTGAGTATGAAATGGAGTTTCCATGTTTTTTGTTTTCCACCTTTTCCATATCATTCATCTCCCTGAATGAGAATGAGTATGAAGAGTATGTCTGCCTATTAACACAACACAGAATCTATAATGTTATCAATTACAAAGGGATTGACAGAGTTTATAACTACACAGATGAAGGTGATGTCTTGTATTAAAATGGTTATCTGAGCAAGAAAATAAAGCTATGGAAAGGACTTCTGCAGCCAGATGCACAGGTACATTTGTGCTCTGCCTACCAGGTTATTGCTGATCAAATTCTCACTGAAAGTTTTAGAAACTGAAAGAATTGAAGAAAGCCCAGTCTTGTGGTATTGCAACAGGTAGTACAAAAGCAAACTTTTGAAGGATGTGTCCAAGGAGGTCCCTAGTGCAAATAGAATTAATGTGCTTCCTTCCTTGCAAGAACAGAAGCTACTACAGAGACCTGTATCCTGTGAATAGGAAAGTGGTAAAAGTGAAAGAAGGCTCTGAAACTTACCTTTTTTTAAAAAGGAGTTTAGCTTTTAAACCCCCACACCCCCACACCCCCACACCCCCACCCTCCGTCTGCAATTTCAAAATGTTGTTTTTCAGTTTAACTCTTGGAAGATTTTTTGGAAGAAAGTCTCAAACAAACGTGATCACAGCCTGGGGCAAGGAAACTCACAGAGTGTAAGGCTGGATTTTCATCATATTCAGTGGCACAAAGTTAGGAAAGGAGCAACAACCAAAGTGACTGGCTTTTCCTCTCTCTTAGTGGATTTAATGAACAGCCAGAAAACATTTTTCTCACACACCAGCTCAAAGTGCTGCTTTGTGACACATGGATTTTAATTGTTACTTTGATGGGATAAGTACATAAAGCAACTGGTTTTTAAAATTATTTATTGCCTGATTTTTCACTCTTCATATGAATATTTCCTGAGAAATTTTTACTTCAACACTTATTTACTGTTTCTTCTATTTTCATCCTAATTTTGTGAAGAACTAAAACTTCAGTAAACACACCAACCCTTTCTCGCATATCAACCAAAAATTAATAAAAACATGCCAAAGGCAACTGCTTTTTAACTTCAATCCAATTTCTCATTACCATTCCCCTTCTCATCTCTTCCTTCATTTGGATGCTTGGATCAGAGAGAGACTTGCTCCAAGGCTTGCTTCATAGGTAACAGGCACTTGTTCATTTTAATGACTGTCACTTTCTCAACATGAATACAAGAAAGGTTTTACTCTTTAATTCAAATAATGGTCCAAGAATTATGAAAATAAGTTACATGTAAAATATTTCATGCTGGTCATGTAATGGACTTGAGAACACCAATTGTTTTCCGTCCTGCTCATAATTTCTTCTGGCTGTCTGTTGGAAGGTGTGATAGTCAGGGAGCACACAGTCATCTAGTGAAAAGGTGCAGATGAAAATGCAGAAGTGCTAGGCCTGGATAAGGCGAAACCCAACATTTTTTGACATTTCTCATAAAACTGGAACTTCTTGGGCCTGTGGCAAAATCAATGCCTCAGTGAAATCAACATCCCTGTCAGTTCTACTTTGAGTAGTTTCTCCAGATTCTTTAGGCTCTGGGGACTTCCCAACTTTCATAGTCTTTCCTCTGTGACAGACCCTTCTGGCTCAGTTATCAAGACCCAGAGCTTCTGTTTTGCCTCATCAGATAGCATCTTGTCAAAGATCAGATTTAGACCAACATTACATTCAGAGTGCATCTATTGCTCTCTCAGTGTTTTCAGTGTGTATTTGTGTTAGCCTGTATTTGTATTTGCATTAGGAGGTAGAATTAAGGGGAAAAAAGGCTTAGTTTTAACATTCACCGCTGCATAAGAGCTGTAGTGTCACAAAATGCTATCTTAACATCAGCAAACACATGTAAAATGCCACTGAATATTCTTGTTCTGCTATTACGGGATATTGTTATGCTAGCAGTGACCTTTCACAGATTAGTATCAAATTAGTGTGGTGTTCTGGGAGCTGAATCACTGCTTGAGATTTGGAACCTAATAGCAAAATGAAGGAAGTGAAATAATCCTGCGCTTCTGTCCTGGATTAATTGCAAGAGGCCAAATGTGCCCCCTATTTTCATCCAAGAAAATGTTGCAGTCAGGACTGACAATTTCACTTGCCACAGCCATAGTGAGGGAGCTAGCCAGCTCCTTGGGAAGAAGGGAGGAGTTTGGTGTCTCTTGCTACAAAACTGGATTTGGACATATCCCTTGGCCCAGTCTTCCAGGATGAGATTGTCCTAAGACTTCCACCACCAAAGTACAGTGCCAGTGACCCATGCCAGCTTCCCACTGTCCAAGCCAAACCTCACATTTGAAAAGTCCCCAACCTGTCCTCAGCAGAGCATAGAGACTGGGCTTACACCCTGCCCCTAGGGCTTAGTTTGCTAGCAACCCAACATCAGCAAGAAACACAGCTAGAGATTCACAGCTGTTCTAAAGATTCTCCTCAAGATCTCTTCTTTCCTCTGCTTCCTATTTTGCTTTGCCTTGAGAGTTATCAAATTTTAAATTCTCCCTCACAAGACAGTTAGCAAGTAATATTTGAAAAAATTCACAGAGGAAGAAAACACCAAACCAAACATAATTCTTTGATAAAGAGTTGACCTGTGGATAAATTAAGAACAAGAGCAAGGAAAATGGAATATCTGTCTTTATTTTGCCCAGCATTAACCAAACAGGTTATCAAGCAAGGTTTTGATGGCATCTAAAAGAACAACATACTTGAGGCACCAGGGTCACACCACCAAATTTTGCCAAATTATGGTAATAAAAATGTAGCTTTGCATACAGATTGGGGCAATCACCTGAGAAGGAATGTTGCAGTTTTATTAGCAGAAATTTGCTTTTTATCACCCATTGCACACCACAAAATTTCACTGTAAAAAACTCTGAAAGGCAAGTTTAATTTCATTACTAGTTTCATTTCATGTTTCTTATAAGTTCAGGTACAAAGATAATCAAGAAATTTAATGCATAACCTTGTCTTTTTCATATCATTACAATTGTTTCTCTCAGTTTCACCTCAAGTTCTACAGTTCTATATGTTCTATTTCTCCTTGTCAGGGTATTTCCAAAGGGCTAAAGCCAGACAGAAAAGAGACATAAAGAATTAAGTAAATTATAGGTTATTTAATCTGGTCTCTCTGATGGCTAAAATATATTCTCTACAGAAGTGACATGATTTTTTGATGCCACAGAACCATCCCTTTATTCACACAGTGTGTCACTGTTTATTTTCAGTTAGTTTAGGAGGTTTGTACTCTGTGCATCTGGATAAAACTCTCAAGTTACTTGGATACTCATATTTTTCAAGAATCACTGCTGGAAGACCCGGCAGCTGCCATGCTTTGCAAGTATTTATTGAAATTTCTCTGTGCTATCCCTTCTAAGTAGACTTGATTAACCCTGCAAACATAATACATAAACTTTTATGTTTTTAAAATATTTTCCATTATTATTTCAACCTATTTGTTATGCCACCTTATCTCTGTCCAAATAGTTGAGGCATCCCTGACACAAATTCTAGTCTTGTCCCACTGTGCTATCCTTCCATTTTCCCAGCTGCATGTCTGCATCTCAGCAGCAAGGCCATGCAGGAGCCCATGTCCCTGAGAACAACCCCATCCTGCAGATGGTCACACTTCTCCATGGCAGTGCAGAGCTACAGGACTAGGGAAGGAGATTTCAAGGCAGCATGGAGATAGGGTGTTGCTCTTTCATCATTCTTAAAAGAGAAATAACCCCGTATCTGGAACTGACACCCAAGAAAGCAGAGAAAATAAGGAGAGTCTCCCCCTGCAGCTTCATCATGCAAAATAAGCAAGAATGTGTGAAGAGTATGGGACTTCCCGAGCTTAAACCAGGGAGAGCTGTTAGAGCTGATCTGGCAGCTGTTATGAATGAGTGGTTTGGTCCCTTAAAGAAACAGGATGAAAGATCTTGGCAAAATCAAGGTTTGATATGAATTTGTGAAAATAGAACTTCACAGAATTCGATGGCAAGGTTTTACTCTATTACTTACTACATGGGCAAGGCATACAAAGGAAGATCAAATTAGAAGCAGTTTGGAATGATTTACATGGAAGCTAGGAATGTAAAATGGAGTAAGGGTGCAAAGGATATGGACGTAGATATGGGTGAAAAAGGGCTTAGCAGTGCTTAATCACTGAGTACTTTAACATTTACAAAGTGATTCAATGGTATAATTGCTACAATTATTGCAATGATTTAACTACAGATTTGACATTGTAACATTCATACCATAATCAATTCATACACACACACAAAGGTAAAATGATGTATACACCGATTTTGCACCTACGCGTGTAAAAGTACCTATCAAAAATTTCCCTTGGGTTCAATGAAGTACTCACATCAAATCCCTTTGTTTTACCCAACAGGCAAGGGTTGCACCTTGAGGAGTGTGGAGAAATGTGGGGAATGATGGGTATAAGTTTGGGCCTCATTTTCAGCAATGGTTCTTCAAGTGTTTCAAGTTTGAGAATTGTGAGCTCTGAGAGGCATCCCACTCAGGGAGAAGTGCTGGCACAGACTACTGCAGTTCAGGAGTGCTCAAAGAGCCTCTCTTAGGACTGCTGTTTATAAGGTCACAAGAGGATTGACTTTGGTTATCAGTGGTTTCCATCCTGGCCATAGCCCCAGGCAGCAACTGCCAGGCTTTTTTCCCAAAGTGCACTAACAATGGTGCCGTTCCACCAGAGCTAGAATTCACAATGGTACTGTTCCACCACCAGGATAGAATTCAGGTAAATGGTCTACCAAGGCTATAGACAACTGGTTACCCTTTGTTTCACATCTTGGTTGGGCATCCAATGTTTCTGATTATTCCCACCTCTACCATGCAAGATCTCCTGCTACGATCAGGGAGTGAGTGCCTCAGAGCTCAGCTGGTAAGGTCCAGGAATGCTTCACTGCTCAGACAGTTTGGTCAAGGCTTAGTAGGAGCTTCTGAGATCAGACCCAGGGAGAATCCCATCCACTGGTGTGGAATATGGTCATTTCTTGCTGGAGAAGCTTGATGAGAAAGACACGGGCAGTGAGCAGCTGTGTGCATGCCCATGCAGGATGTACAGCTGGAAATCTGGTTTCTCATGCTGCCTTCTAGCCTATCCTTTTAATATTTCTTGCCTAGAGTTTTATTTCTCCTTTTTCCTTCCTGATTTTCATTTTTCCTGTTTTTCTGGTCTTGACCCTTTGTTTACTAGGTTTCTACCCTTTCTTGAAGCTGAAAAATAATACCCTGCAATCTCTCTCAGCCTTTCTTTTCAGCAATTCTCATTCTTACAGACACTATAGAAAATACCTCAGCCTCTGATTTTTCAATGTAGGGTTTGTGAATCATATTTTTCTATGAACAAATATTTTTCAAACCATTCAGTAATGTAGAAATGTGAGCATTTGAAACCCGGAAGGACATGTAAAGCAAATATAGGGGGTCTGAAATTCTCAATTACTGCTTGCATTTTAATGTTTCATGATCTGCGCTATCATGCACGGTATTTTTCAAAGTTATGTGTAATGAAGGTGACCTTTTCACTTCTAAGAAAAAAAAAACACTAAATAATTAATTATCTGTCTGGTGCTAACATCAATAAACATAATCATAATTTCTTGAGCTTTCTGACAGTAGTGGGGGAAAACATCACTTTGGGTCTCATGAACTTTGCTGAAACTAGCCTTCTCTGTATTTACAGTGCTCTCTTGTGGCCAGATCAGGCCTCTACAAGACAGTAATTTGCTAGCCTAAATCTGTAGGGCTTTTGGCCAGTACAGTCATTCTCAAGCTGTCACAAAATATTACAAATGTCAAAATCTGCCAAAGCAGATGTTTTAGATAAGTGTTTTCTCTTTTTTTTTTCTTTTTTTTTTTTTTTATTTTTCTTTTTCCCTACTGGGAAAATTACCCAAGTTCTTCATTTATCGAAAACAGCCTCCAAATACTTAAACTAAAAACCATGGAGGAAAGGAAAAATATTTCTCCTGACATTGAAAGAATAATTTAATATTACCTTCTCGTTATATTAATGAATATAAAGAGATATATTTCTCTTCAATATTAATTTTTATCATGGATTTTTAAGTCTATCATTCACAGATTTTCACAGTATTACAGCATGGTTTGAGTTGGTTGTTTAAACTCCAATCCAATGGGGCCTTGAGCACTTTCAGGGGTGGAGCATCCACAATGTCTCTGAAAAACCTGTTTCAGTGCCTCACCATCCTCACAGTAAAGAATTTCTTCCTTGTATCTAGTCTAAACCTACCTTCCTTTAGTTTAAAGCCATTACTCCGTATCCTGTCACTACATCTCCTGGTAAAAAGTCTTTCTCTGTCTTTCTTGTAGTACCTTTAGGTACTGGAAGGCTGCTATTATGTCTCCCTGGAACCTTTTCTTCAGTCTGAATAGTCCCAAATTCCTCAGCCTGGTTTCACAGGAGAACTGCTCCAGCCCTCAGATCATTTTCATGGCTCTGAGTTCCCTCAGGATACACAGATGTGTCTCCTTGTGTCTCATGGAGTTGTGCATCTTCAAGCTCTTTACATGGTCTCAAACATGGTCTCCTACAATGGAATCCAATATTTTCTGCCCTTACCTTTTGTGATTTGGGTAATATGGCTGGGGCACTTTCTGGTGAAGACTGAGGAAAAAAATCTTGGAGTACCAAATCTTTACATTTGGAGAGAGACCACATTTTTCCTAGTCTTCCTTTTTTTCAACAACACAGATATAGAAGCTTTCCTTGTTGCACTCAACATCTCTGGCTTTAGCTTTCCTAGCCTGTTCCGTGGCTGCTAGGACAATTCCTTTGCATTTCTCTCAGGCTACCTGTCCTTGCTTCTATCCCCTGCAGGCTTCCTTTCTTGTCTGAGTTTGTCCTGGAGCTCCTTTTTTATCTGCACAGGATTCCTGCCATTTTGCCTGACTTTTTTTTTCCATTGGGCTGCATCACTCATGAGCCTGGAGATGATCCCTGAATATCACCCAGCTTTCCTGGGTTCCTCTTCCATCCAGGGCTTTATCCCATGGTACTCTACCAGGCAGATCCCTGAAGAGGCCAAAATATGCTTTCCTGAAGTCCAGGTTATATCACCTGGTCTACCACTTTTCAGATATATCACTGTCTCCTTGAGAATTGCAGGCTCACTATTAAAAAACCAAAACCTAGAACTGAGGAAATTCATTCATCCTGCCAGTGAGTGCTCAGCCCAGACCTACCTCCATGCTCCTCCATCTCAAATGTGCACCGAGCAAAGTTTCCAGACCTGCATTTCCTCCAGCAACCAGGTGGATGCAGGAGTGCACCTGAGGCAGGCCCAGCAGGACTGAAGGGAGGTTGGTACCACAGAACCACACTCTGGTGACACTCCTGACCTCATGATGAGGCGCAGCAGCGTTGGGCTCCATCCTGCAGTAGAGGCTGCTGTCATCCCCTTCACAGCACCATCCAGCTCTCCACAGTGCTCCTCTTTGGAGCTGTCTGATTAACACTCTTGTTAGTCTCAGATGCAGAGAAAGGTAGGCAATAAACTGCCATTGTGCTTAGAGAACACATCCAAACCAAATGAACTGGTGGGAAATACCTTCTCTGTTCCTCAGCAATGGGGCAATACATTTAGGAAGAAAATTCTAAAGCCTGCAGAAGGGTGGTATCTCCCCTGGTCTTTGCTTCTGCCTAATTAAACATACACCATAAAATCTTCCACATGTACATAATACTAGCAAGGGTGCCTCAAGTTCTCAAAATCTTTCAAGTTCACTGACTCACAGGCATGAGACAAAATATTATTGGTGATGTTCAATTATTCATTTGAATAGTGAAATAATTTAATTATAGAATCATAACTTAAGAAGAATCTCTCAATTAGGCTATAGCAATTTTGTATTTACCAAATGCAGCATCATCCATAAGCTAGGGAAAAATATACACAGGTAAGTAATGAAGGAAACCCAGAATCAAGAGGAGAAAAAACTGAGCACCTACTTATTGCTAATTAGCATCTCTCACTGATTTAGTCATTTTGTTTTAAAAAAAATCTCATTTTATTTCATTGGGTTTATTAGTGCTGTAAAGATAACTGCTCAAAGGAAATATAAAATGCAATCTATCAAGTGCAACATTTAAGCATATTTCACGTTCAGCTCTCAAAGAGAAAATTCAAGGACAATTTTTTTCTGTTCCTGATGTTGTTCTCTTCATGCTAAATTTGGATTGTCCTCTAAATATTTCAGAGTTTGTATATAACCTTGACATTCTTCCTTTCTCTTACTGTATAGGTAATTCTAGCATGACTGTTGAACAGTTGGTGAATAATTACCTTGGAAAATAAAGAAACTGAAAACTAACCCATAAGAAGATTTTCATTTTTACAGACACTAGTCAATTTACTAAATATAAAGCAGAGGATAAGACTTCAAATTCTTCCTTGAGATTATTATGTCTTTGGAGTACCAAACTCCTGCTTTTACAGAGCAGATATACTTGTTTCAAAGACACTTTAACCTTCTATTGACTTGCATAATTAAAAAACATGCTACAGAGTGTTAAGTGAAGAACATAAAGCTATTTTGTTTAATAATTTATTGGTAAGCATTTTATAGCATCATTAAAACATTTCTTGCTGTGTTACATGCTAAATATGTTCACATGTACTAGATAAATTTAAACATCTTGAAATCTGAAGATATAATTCTTAGTTCAGTACAGAGAGCTATGCACATAAACAGCAGAAAGTGGATGGATGAAGCAGTTTAATATTTTTTCTCTTAGTCTTACTTTTCAAGCTTTTGACAAAGCATAATTAATTTTTATCACAAAGGCACATGAATTATGCACTTTTTATGGATATATATCATATGTGAGTTTGCATCTCCTGTAATTTTTGCTTATAGTATACACAGTTAAATTTGACAGAACAAGTCATAATGTGCTCAAGTTTCTAAAATTCAAAGAGAAAAAAAGTCATTCAGGTGGGCAAGAATGGTTTTCTTAGTACCTTCACTGAGACCAAGCTGTTTGATCCCTCAAAAACACATCCAGAAATCTACTGCCAAGAGGAATGTTACGAGATTTCCAACCATGGAATTTGACCACTTATTTGACACGAGTAGAAGAAGCAAAGAAAGTAATTCCAAAAACCAGACTTAATTTCTGCTTTCCATGATGCTGGTTGTTTTTCCCTGGAGGGATTATTTTCGTAAACTATTGCCACATCTGTGCTACTCATATGCCAATTCATGGAACAGAGCAGTGAATTAATTAAAATTATGAGGTATTTTTAAGATAAGCCTCACCAAAATTTGTTTTAATGTATAAGCATGTTGAAATGTCAGTGTTACATCAGATGAGCCACAGAAAAGACTCTTCTGGGAACGTTTACACTCAGGTCTTTCAATACAGAGCTGTGTTATGTGGTCTTCTGGTGTGGGTGAGCAGCTGCTCCTGTCACGTGCTGGAGCAGATGTGAGCTTTAATATAGTGAATCATCTTTTTGCCTCTGGCTTTGTGGGCCTGTTCAGGTTTCTTTCTGACATAGCTGACTTTAAAAATGCACTCATATTTCTACACTTCTTGTAGTTCCTCTTGGTTTTATTCTTTGGTGTTTGTTTAGCTCATTGCTAAAAAACAAAGTTGGTGGATAAATTTCAAAGAACAGTTTAAGAAAGACAGGAACATATCAACATTGGTATTAATATGAGATACCAGTAAGGTGGCTTCTTAGCATTTCAGACAAGAAAAATTCAGAAATATGCAGTTTGTCTCTCTGGGCCAGAAGACAGATAAAATATAAGTTTTTTTTTGCTTTGGTTTTGTGGTGGTGTTTTTTGTTGTTGTTTAGTTGGGGGTTTTTTGTTTGGGTTTTGTTTGTTGGTTTTTTTGTGTTGTTTTGTTTTGTTTTCTTGTGTGGGGGTCAGTTTGTTTTGGTTTTGGTTTTCTTTTTGAGGGTTTTTCTGAAAGCAAGGCAACCAGAAGGAAATACATTAAATTGCAGTGCAAGAAGTCCTGAGGTACCAGAGCCTGAGGGGTGATGCAGTGTGTTGAGTACACTGCTGTGCTCATAGAATAGTGCACAGCTGTGGTGCCACTACACACAACCTGAAGACTTTGTTGGAAAAACTCCATAAAATATTACAAAATTCATACAATACTGTAAGGAACAAGGAAAGAAAGGCATAAGCTCCATGTTACGAGACGTGCTTTAAGCCAATTTAACTCGCCCTTTGATAAGACCCTCTCTAGAGCTCCAGGCAGAAAGCATGAGTGGGAACAGACACCAAGTACTACTTCACTTCCACTATTACCAAAGAATTGGAGCCTCAAAAACAAATTGCATCTATGCTCAAAAGGACAAATGGGCAAGGCCTCTTCCTGTGAACTGCACATACCTCTATCTTGTGGAAGAAGAGGATCACTCTTAAAACAGAAAAAACATTTGAGACTTCTATGGCATTTCCTCAGTCTTATCCAGAGGTGTACTGATAGACCTCACTAAAGGTTGGCAATAAACCTAAATTTCTGTGTATCACAATGGAAGTTTAGAACAAAATTTGGAGGAGTACAAAGTAATAGCTAAGAAAATATATTGCGCTTTAAATTACAGTTTCTGGCAACTTAAGAGAGAAGCTACCGTTTCACTACACTACAGTTATAGCACACCTATATACATTGTACAACTTTTTTTCCTTCAGAATATTGGATAACCTTGCAGCAATAATAAAAACCAATGAACATTTCCATTTTAATATGTGTTAGTCTTTTATATTAGTAGGATTTATACTTGTTTTTTCTCAAGGCAGAAAAACCAAGTTTTTTCTCTACACAGGTAGATAGTGAGCAAATCCAAGTTTTAGTCATCACTCTGCATTGTAAACAATGGCAGAACTTTATGAGTGAATTATGGATTAAAATTGTGTAGATATTGTTGAGTGTCTTAAAAAGATTTCTTTTTTCATTATTCTTTTACTGGTTTTATAGAAGAACATTTGTTCTAAATTTTATATATAAATATGTGGTAAAAGTGATTGACTTGTCTCTCTCATTGAAAGGAAGCTTGAAATGTAAAAACTGATCTCAATAAACAATAATTCAAGGTGGTCAGTGGGACAGGCAGATATGAAAACACTACACTCTTAGAATTTGCACATTTGTTTTGGACCTCTTTGAGATTTCACTCTACAATGAGAGGCTTCCAGGCAGTTTTTCCAAACAGAAAGTTATTGTTTTATAGTGAACACATGGAAATTATGACAATGTGAATGAAAGCAAAATGCATCACTTCTGTATATCAATGCTAATGGATGAAGTATTTTATGAGTCATAAGTCTCTTCAGACATATCAAACCATACTAAAGATTAACAGATTTTCCAAAGTTGAGGCAGAAGTTGCTGTATATCAGAATCACAAGATAGTCATATGCTGGCAGATGAAGTCTTATTTTCACAACATTAAATGCAGGATTCCAAACAGAGGAAAGATCAGTTGCAACAGTGTACTCTTTGTTTCTTGGTCTTACTGCTTGTGAGATACCATTTTCAGAAAAAAATATTCTTTTTTTTTTTTTCTTCTTAGCAGTAACAGAAAGTCAAACAAACATGAGTCTTTGTTGGAACTTTTAGGGATAAATTTTTGTTTTTCTCTGAGCTTAGAATAAATAAATCCAAAAAACTGCCAGTCATAGATACATTAGTTATATTTTACAAAATTCATCCAATACACCCCTCTGCTATTGCAGCTTAGATATAGTCTCCTTCCCTTCTTTTATTACACTCCTAGGTTTAAAAATGGGTGGATTTCCCAAGAGTGATGAGTTATCACAGTCCCACAGACATTACATGATTTGAAATTCATCCATTCCTGAGTATTCTGGGACTGCAAAATTCATTTAATGTAATGTAAAGGTGGAAAGCACAATTTCTCTGAAGTCAAACTATTAACAATGTGATATGCATTTCTTTTTTTTTTTTCCTTAGAAAATTTCACATATAAGGGCTGGTAAGAAAAGTCTTATTGCCAAAATGATATATAAACATAAGCTTATCATAGCTTAGCTATAATCATGGAACAGAAACTTACAGGTGTGCTTAATTTCTTTAACTTTGTCATTCTCTCTCTTTCTGAATACACAAATTAGAAGGTAATCTTTCTGAACACAGTTATTTTTTTTGCAACATTCATTTCCTACTTTTTTCAGTAGTGTATACCTATGGATTTTTTTAACACTGTAGCTTAAATTATTCCCTTTAATGTCATGGGACATAAGCCTCTTTAAATTTCTTTACCTACGTCTTCATTTTCATTTACAATTTGTCATTGTTCCCTTTTACATCCTTCTACATTGCTACATTTTCAATCATTATCTTCCCCCCAACTTCTTAATCGTTTTGATTATTTTTTTCATTTGACATTGTGCCCCCAATCTTGTTATACTCTCTTTTCCTTTAATTTCATTTGTATTCTCTCCAATGTGATTTTACCCACCTCATTCATTTGTATTTCTGTGTTCTGTGTCACCCCATCTTTTTCAGAGACTGTTTTTACTTCCCTTCAGATTTTCATTTATTTCAGTTTCATTATCTAACCTTTTTAGTGAGGAGGGAGAATACTTATTTCAAAATGTATTTTTTGCCATTAAGCTAATCTTTCTATTGGATTTAAAGAGAAAATATTAACACTTTCCTGTAATTTTCAAACCTAATACAATCTACAGTATACCACTGAAGTTTCTGGGGTTAGTAGTTTGCCTTAGCAAAAGGTACACTTTATAGGACTGGATAAAAACAGGTCACTACTTTTTAACAAAAGAGAGATGGGTAACATATGTCTGTATATGCAAAGAGAGTTTATTACATAGCTGTTCATTTGATATTATGATAAAGTCCTTTTCCCTTCACAAAATGCATATTAGCATCCTTAAAGAAAAAATCAGCCCTTGAGAAGGAAGTTGAACATGGGGATTTCTGCTGGTCAGAGATGCTATGTCCTTCTCCTTGCATTGTTTGTCTTCTCTTGGTCTACATCATTTCTGTGCAGATCAATGCAAAGCTGTAGGTGTTACATTCTAATTACCTTTAAATTGTTTCCCCTTTTCAAGCACTGTTGATGTGCTAAGATTATAGGAAGGATTTTTGAGATGTCTGTAAAGTTTTTTCTTTAGGTATGGAGATGTTATTCTTTCTCACTCTTCAATGGCATGATAAGTAATATATGATAGGATCTGTATGCTGCATACCAATTTAGGTGAAAGCCTTCCTCATGACACCTTGAGACACAATAGTGGATGGAGAACAAGAAGACGCATAAAACAAATATTTTTAAGGCAGACTTGAAAGGTAACAGTTCCAAAGATGATTCAATTAAAAAAACTGATGGAGTGAATTGTCTAACTGTAAAAGAAGTAAAAGATATTTTTCTGTCATGGTCTCCCTCCACACCCACCCCATACAATCTTCTTTGGTTTTAGGTTTTTTGTTTTGCTAGTATTGTCCCCACTGTGTCTGTGTCACAGATTATAAGTGACAAAAATTGTGTAATTTGGACAGGCCATGCATGGCTGGAGATACTTTCCTCATCTTCACTGAAGGAGTGGCTTTCAGGAGGAAATCCCAAACTAAGTATCATAAACTGTAGCTTGAGAGAATCCCCTTAATTCAAGGTGAGTTCTCTCTGATCACCCAATCATATATCTACACATGAACACCTCTAAGAGGCAGATTGCCACAACATATTTGTATTTCAGCAGAGTGGGCGGTTGCAGGGTTTTGCTGTGTCTGATTATGTTTGGTGATCAATTCTGTAGACCTTCAACTTAACTTTCAAGGAGCTCTGGAAAGCATCTGTAATTTATTGTCAGAGGTGGATGTGATTTGGTTCAGTGTTAGGTTCAATGTTGCCTAGCAGACCATATTTTCATATTTTGACTACAACATTGTGTTTATTAAACAAATCTGTATAACTTTTTCTTCTACTGTACCCATGTTGTGCTTGTAGAAAGGACATGTAGGAAGTGTAGTGACTTCTTTAGTCCTGGATTTCTGTGCTTCTGTGAAATTAGACAGTGAAACTAAAATCCTATGACAAGGAGATCACTTTTAAAGATGTAGCTTGATTCCACTAAAACTGTTTTAACTAAGCCTATTTCAGTACGTGCTGAAATTGCCAATATCTGATTCTTTAGCAAAGTACTGGTTCTAGCCCCAGTATTTGCATTTAGAGAGGACTTAAGGGCCGTAAATTTGCATCTGACCCTGTGAACACTGATTATATGATTCACCCAAGTTACTTCATTTCTGGAAACCACGCAATCTTTCATAGAAAGGAGGATGACAGGCTACTTTCTGTCGTTCCCTGCCATGATTCTGTCCTTGTAGACTCATTAATAATCTTAAAACTAATTCTCATCTATATGCAGCTAACAAATGCACCTACATCAAAGTCATGCTTTAGAGCAGGACTGCTGATGAGCTCTGAGGGAAGTAGTATCCAGATGAGAATGTTGAATGTAACGCCATATATTATATTTTCTGTAGTGCCCTGAAACAAGAATATCTGACCATGACTAATACATTTTCAAAGCCAGCATTGAACTATCTGACAGATTCTTCTTTTCTTTTAAAAGTAATATTTTAAGTGATCAAAAAGAATCTATCACTGTGACAGACACAAAAGGGCTGAAGTGATAAAGGAAATGCATTTTCTAATCAAGGCATGGAGAAAGACCAAAACCTAAGTTTCAGATGACAAAAGGTAATGACTTGTCACATGTCACTCACCAAGAAAGTCCCTTTGATAATACAAGAATAATAAATTATCCCATTCATTACACCTAGTGGTTTTCTATGAATTTACTTCTGGTTTAAAAAATAGAAAGCACAAGACCACCCTCATACATTATGAGAAGCTGAATTCAAATAAGTAATAAAATACTTTTACTTTAAAAAGTAAATCCTAGGTGTTTCTCTCTAATAATGCATATGGTTGACTGTCGACCTGTTGCTTTCTGTCTTATCAACCTTCACATAGACAAGAAACAGCTATGGTGATTCTTCAGCTCTAATTTACCAGTGCCAATCCATTCCAAATCAAATCACAAGATTGGGATTTTTTGTGAAGCATGAAAGAAACCTCCAGAAATTAAATACTATCCATCATAGAATTACAGAACCATGGAATTGTAGAAAGGTTTGGGTTGGAAGGGACCTTAAAGATCATCTAGTTCCAAGTGCACTGCCATGAGTAAGGAACATTCTGCTACTCCATTCCTCAAAGTCCCATCCAGTCTGGTCTCAAACACCTCCATGGCTAGGGAGTCTTCAAACTTTCTGAGCAACTTGATCCAGTTCCTCAACATCCTTATAGTAAAGAATTTCTTCCAAATAACTAATCCTAAACCTACTCTACCTCACCTAAAGGCCATTCCCCCCTGCCCTATGACATGACCTTCTGAAATGTTCCACTCCTGCTCTTTTCCATGCCCCTTTAGCTGCTGTAAGGTCTTCCTAAAGTCTTCTCTCCAGGCTGAACAGCCCCAGCTCTGTCAGCTTGTCTTCATAGGAGAGTTTTCCAGGGCTCTTCAAGGCTTGGACTTGCTTATCCTCTGGACTTGCTCCAGAAGGTCAGCATCTTTCCTGTGTTCAGGGCCTCAGAGCTGGACACAGAATTCCAGGTGGGGTCTTACAAAGGCAAAGTAGAAAGGCAGGACCTCCTCCCTTGTCCTGGTCACATTTCTTTTGATGCAGCCTAGGATGTGATTGGCTTTCTGGGCTGTAAGCACATGTCAACAGGTCATGTCCAGCCTCTCATCCAACAGTCCTTCTCCTCTGGGCTGCTCTAAATCCATTCTCACCCAGCCCATATTTGTGCTTGGGATTGTCCTGACTCATTGCACTTGGCTTTTTTGAACTTCATGAGGTTGGCACAGACCTAGCTCTCAAGCTTGTCAATGTTCTTCTGGGTGGCACCCCTTCCTCCAGACTCATTGCAAGGTAGAAATAGTGCACAATATCAGTGTCCTGATTCTGGGTGGGTTAGAGTCAATATTGTACTTATTATCTGGTAGAGTGCTGTGTTTTGGGTTTAATACGAGAATCATATTGCTTTAGCTGTTGCTAAGGAGTGCTTACCCTAAGCCAAGGACTTTTCAGTTTCCAGTGTTCTTCCCAAGAAATTCTATGGTGCATCACTTGTGTCTCTCGTGTTTTATCCCTATTGTCTTTTCATTATTTTTATTAGTTTTCTATTTCACTTCATTTCAAGTAAAGTGAATAAGCAGCTGTGTGGGACTCAGTTGCTGTCTGGGGTTAAACCACAGCAGTCCAAAAAGGCAGCCTCACTCCTCATGCCCCCTCCTCCTCCACTCCCACTCCCTCTGCCTGTGGGACAGGGAGGAGAATCAGAAAATGGTAAAACCTGTGGGTTGAGATAAGAGCAGTTTGATACTCACTAAGCAGTGCCCCTCCTGTCCACAGGCAGAGATGAGCCACTCGCAGCCAGCCCCCTCCCAGTTTATGCACTGAGTATAACATTCTACAGTACAGAATATCCCTTTGGTTCAGGTCAGCTGTTCTGGCTGTGATCCATTCTTACTTCTTGTGCACCTGCTCGCTGGCAGAGCATGAGAAAATGAGAAACTGAAAAGTACTTGGCTTAGGGCAAGCACTATTTAGTACCAACTAAAACATCAGCGTGTTATCAACATTATTCTCATCCTGATTCCAAACCACAGCATTGTACCAGCTGCTAAGAAGAAATTAACTCTCTCCCAGCTGAAACCAGGACAATGAGAATATGGAATGTATTTGTCAGACATAATAGGACACAACAAGAAAACTTAATGTTATTACAATTCATTACTCCAGCCCAGAGTCCTAGTCTCTGTTGTAGGAGTTGGCGCTGTAATACAAAAGCTAGTGAGATGCAGTGGTGTGGGCCATGGAAACAGTCAATTCCTGAGGAGTTCATGTGTTAACATTGTTAAAATTTTCCTTCCCTACTTAAAATGCCTTTTAATGTGATCCAGTGAACTGGAACATCTCTTTCCTCTGATGAATGCTCTAGTTTACCTCTGGTCCAGTAGGCTCCAGGTACAGGCTATAGCTACAGTCTTGCAAGCTATCTCCACAGCTGCTTTCTCAGCAAGAGAGGATAAATTCTGTTCTTCTTCTGCTCTCCACAAATGATTGACAAGAAATGTCTGCAGGGAGAGCACCAGAAGTCACTTTCTTCAGCTGCTGCTTTCCTACCTCCTCCACACACATACCCCAAAGTAGGTTGTGTACAGGGAAGGTGTGATGAAGAGAGGAGAAGGTAATAAGACATGGAGTGAAAGTATTTTTTAGCTGAATCATGCCTTTAAATATTCAGCCTACACATTAATCATTGAGTGACATCAAGGATTCACTTCAAAATTGGATCTGACTGGTGCACTTAATTTACCTACTGCACCAAACAGCTGTTCAGCTTCTGTTGAATTTGAAAGCAAATGTAATTAGTGCGTGTTCACTGATGCTTCCTCATTACATTGCCAGCCCATATCATTGGAACAGTTAATTACTGCAGAGACAAAGGCTTGACTTACCTGATATAGTACATGATTAGTCATCATTGATTCATTTTTTCTTCTGCACCGGTAATTTTGTTAACATCCCTGACAGTGCTTAAGAGTGAATCCCCTTGATCTTTTGTGCTATTATGTCTTCTCAAATGCTGCTCAAATTCTCCAGGTAGCTTAATTCTCTAGATTTTATTGAGACACGATGTACCATATCAGTTGACACTGCATGTAACTGGAGAAATAACTTGATTACATGGATCTTAACAAAATGTGCCAGTCACTGTCCATCACAGCTGTCTTTGCACTTGGGGACTTTCCCAAGTGCATGCAGACCAAAAGCCTGGTGATGGAACCACCGTCTTTCAAGGATGGTTTTAAAGTAATGCTGAGGAAAATAAAGATTATTCCATAGTTATTCTTGTTTTTAATAGACCTGCTCTACTCCTATGTTGCCGCTGAAGATGAATAGATCACATGGACACAGGTTGAGGTGTGGTGAAAGAAAGTTTCTCTTTCCCCCCAGGATTTATAGACTTATTACCACGGCCAGGGATTGGATGGTCAGGATAACACTTTCTCACTGCACTGGCCATGAGAGATGCCCATCACAAGACATGTAACAGAAAGAATGTACACATATCTATGTTTATAGTTACTGTCCTGGGAAAGTCTTTAGAAAACCATGTCAGCAAGCTCAGAAGCTGAGTTTTCAGGGCGAAACTCCTACACAGGGTTTTTTGCTGGCTTTGCTTGTGTTTTTTTTAAATGGCCACAGTACTCCAGTCCCTCACCAAAATGGAGTTAACAGGCTTTCCATCCCTGCCTACCAGATGTCACAGCGTCCTCTCAGATGAAACCCCTTTTCTCAAAAGGAAGGTGTGTCTGCATGAAATGTGAGGACTCTACATCTATTGGTGACCTCGAGGCTGGTGAAGGACAGCTGCCAGTCCTGGGTATTTCTGCAGTGCAGGTGCAGATCAGCTCAGCTGTGCTGGCATGGTAATACACCATACTCCTCAGAAAGGTCAGATTTAATAATTTACTGCACATGTTTGACGTTATTGCCAGGCATATGCAAAATAGCCCTAAGGTGTCCTGCTGCATCCCTCTCCCATCACATCACAGATATACCTGAATACTCTGGCAAAGGAAGGTCACCTAAATTGTTAAGGCAAGTTTTAGTAATTTGCACAACACTGCACATTCATTTGTCACCTTTTCATATGTGAAAAATTGTAACCATTCACAGAAGAACTAATGAAATGTATAAAAAAAGGGTGTATGACCATTTAGGATAGAGAAGCTATGGAAAGATCTTAACAATTATGTTGAAAGAAAAAGGAAGTTTTTTAAATGTGAGATGCTCACTTGAACGTTTGAGGAATTTGAAGGAACTGAAATACTGATCCTAAAGCAATTCAGGTGGCAAAAGTCCTGTTCGCAGGATTATGCTGACACTTAGAGGTCAGTAAAGTGGAATCGAAAGGACTTAATCTGCCACCTGAAAGAGACTTCATATTTTTCAATGGCTTTTCATGATCTGAGAGATCAGTAGCCTGACATTTATTTGGTTTTCTTATTCAAAGAGAAGCATGGGTATGCTTCTCTTTGTTTTGTCGGATTCTACTGCATGAAACTTTCTTGTCATTATACATTTCACAAAGAGTCCCAATAAAAATGCTGCAACAGCAGTCCACAAACCATAAACTGTACAGAAATATCTGATCTGCACATCAAACTCATATGGTAGCTGGGAAATGCATAGAACAGCAGATATTTGCTTCTATATGCTCTGCCACTCAGTCTGACTTTCAGTGGGCTTTAAAGCTGTCTCAGTATTTGTTCATTTAATTAGGGTTTTGTTTTGGTTTTGATTTTTTCTTTTTAAGCTACCTTAGACCACAGGTTATTTTCAGGTACATCATTTTATTCCACAAGAAAAAAATGATCAAGTGAGTAAAATCACCCTGTGGAATGTAGGTAATTTGGCAGTCACTGCTGATGGGGGCACAGATCAAGTCAAATTTAAAGCAAAGTTGCCTTTCACCTCCTCAAGGATCAGCCTCTACAAACTGTTTAAGTCAGTAAAAATGTGAAAATCTCACTTCCAATCAGTCTATTCTGCATGGGGATAAATGAATTGTGAATTAGGCAATTTCAAAACAGGTAATTGCCTGAAATGAGCAATTTCTAGCAGCTGGTATAGCCAGTGTTATTACCATCATACATATTGACTCATGTATTTAAGAGTAATTAATGAGAAAACAAAACTGAAATAAAGGAAAGAAAAAGTGAAAAGCTCTTAGAGGCTCTGAAGGCCTCTCTTTTCTGTATTTTGCTCTAAACTGAATTTTGAAATTTTTCGTTGTTGATCTGTAAAATTTCAGCAAAGCATTTCATAGCTATTTCAAGTCATGAATTATGCAATAGCACATGACAGGAGAAATTCATTCATATCTCAGGAGGCACAGGAACTAAAACCTCAGCTTTTGCTTGAGAGGTTTGGGGTTTTTTTGTTCAGTGCACAATTTCTTAGAATGGCACCTCAGAGACACAAGAAAGATGTTGACCTGTTGGAACAAGTCCAGAGGAGGAGCACGAAAAATCTTTCATTGTGCACTTCCTATTTACTGTGCCAAGAGGTAAGAACACGAGCACAAAAGGTACAGGAGCAGAACGGCGGAGGGGAGAGGCACACAGAAACACGGCACCACCTCTTGCTTCTGCGGGCAGGAGGGAATTGACACAACCTTGAAGGAATTTCAGGCTGCACATTCAAGCTGCATCTCTCTCCTCCTCCCTCTGTTCCCTTCTCATCCGCATCTGAATTTTCTTCCAGACTTCACTGCACTCCAAGGCACTACTAATATCCGTATTAATGTTGTCTGTGCTTTAAAGCAGTAGTCCTGAGAACTTCATAGATGATAGGGAAATGTCACAAGCCCCATTTTAGAAATGAGAAACATCAGCTGATACAGAAACAGTAGAAATCTGCTGCAGAACAGGGACCTGTTTCTCAGGTTGATCAAACATGAAACTTTTCTCAAGATGAAGTGACTCAACCCTTAACTATATAGTTACCTTTCATCTTAAAACCCTGCTATTTGGACTCTTGTCCTATCATGAGTGAAAAAGATGTAATCTTTAAAGTTTTAAGGATGTTACTCTTCCAAGAGGAAGAGGTGTTCAAATACCTCTCCACTTGAAATACAGGCTATCACACATAGAGTGGTCCCACAAAATGTTTTCCTTCTTTAGTGAAATGTATCAGCCACAGAATGCTTGCTAGAATTGATTTTGGAACAGGCCACCTCCTTTTGCAAGTCTTTACTACTTCCACTTCAAAAGATGGAAACTGGTCATACTGGTTACTCATTCTTCTTCCTGGTGATGCCTGTAACGTGGGACTCATCATTTTCCTCTTATCACCTGTCTCTATCACATCTGCCATGGAGAGCAGTGAGATATCTGGGATCAATAGTAGTTGTTCCCCAGGTGTCATGAATATCTATATCTTCTTTAAGTCATTTACCAAGTACCTAGAGGTTTCTCAGTAGCTGTGAGGATTACAGGCTAGGAGGATAGTAATAGGTGAGAGGCTAGGACTAAAGTGAAATAGATGCTTCATAACAGTGGATGAAGCTGCAATGAGGTATTAAAGTGCAGGGGTAGCAGTGGAAAAATCTATAACCTGAGTTTTGGAAATTCACTGGCTGATTCAGAAGTTTTGAAATTACATCTAATTACAGCATAATTTGAGTAAAATACATCAATCAATTTTTATTTTTTTTTCCCTGAAAAGATATATGTCAGGACATAATACACAGTACAATGCATATAACTTGTTACCAAAAAAAAGAAGTTATAAAGAAATGTGGGTATGAGACACTAGAGAGAAATTTGTCCTGTTTAACATACCTGCATTCAACATCTTATTGAAGGAAAATATGTCCTTCAATGTAGAATCAGTCTGATTTCAAGAATATGAACTATGTCTGGATTAGCAGATGAAAGAGAGGCAAGGCACAGGATCGAAAATGTCTAAACTGCTTCATTTTTAGCATTTTCCTAGCATAGCTTTGGACAGGAAATATTAGCATCGTCTCAGCTAAGGATTAAAAATCCTTCAGCATTTAATAAGACTGTTTCTGATAGACAGCTTAGCTGTAGCTACCCTTCTTCAGGCCAGTTTACACATGAAGACATGAGTCAGCTGCAAGCCTAAACCTCAGGGCTAGCCTCTCTAGCCTCTTCCATGTAGAAACATGTATATCAGTACCTGTACATACACATCTGCGGCAATGCGGGTCCTCAGTGCCTTATCTATCTTATTCATAAACCCTACTGGCAGTGGTGAGTCCAGGTAAGATCTGCCACTCAGTCTTTTATAGCAGTGAAGCTAAAAGATACAATTCACTAAGAACTAAAATATGAGCAAGAATTGGAAGAAAAGGCACTACGCATAGCACAGACACTCCACAAGACAAAACGCAAATCCTCAGCAGCCTCTGCGGGGAAGGCTACTGAGATGCTGGTCACAGCTCTGGGGAAGAATGAGCAGTATTAAACAGAACAGGACTGCAGAGAAACACTGGTTTCATATCCCCAAAAAAGGGAAAAAATAAATACTTTCATCACAAAATTGAGGTTACTGCAATCTTCAAGTAGTATTGGAGGCATAAAAATTATCTCCCCAGAGAGTCATTCATTGTGCACTTCATACCACCTTGCAGAGCTGAATACTGATGAAACACTAATCCAGCATGGTTCTAAACATGAAGAACAGGAAAAGTGCATGAGCACTGACCTATTGCAGAAGAAATATTCAGGACCATGGAAAAGTATGCTACAGAGACATATCAGAAATTCAGCTGGTGATTCGGCCATGTTAACACAGCTTTAATTGAACTTTGAGATCAATGATGTATCCAGTTCTAGGTAATGTTCAGAGACAGCTGCAGCTCACTCCCACCACAACCAAGAGGAAGCAAAACATAAGGAGGAAAAAGTGTGGCCAAGTGCTGGTAATATGCTAGAAAACACTTTTTAAACCAGCTGTTAACACAGGAATTAAACTAACAAACAGAGTTACTATTACTTGAAACACAATACAGTACAATAGTTGATGCAAAGGTGGTACCATTGTCACAAAATATTAGTGAAGCAAACCAGCACTTCAGCTGAAATGCCATGTCTGACTGTCCACACCATGAAAGGAAAAGATAACAGTCCTTTGGTGCCATCTCTAGCAGCCTAACAGAGATGTTGTGTAAGGAGATCAACTCCTCCAGCACATACTGTAGTCAGATGAAGGCTGTCACAAGAACTAGTAAGAAACTCAAACTACAGACATCCCTCCAGTCTGGTGGAGCTGCTGAGGGAGGAAGTGGGGAGAGCAGAAAGCCCAGACACCCTCAAACTCATGGAAACCAGAGTTGGCAGCTGTATTTTTTTTTTCATTTTTGCAGTCTTTAACATTTATTATGATGGTGGAAAGCCCTCAAAAATGTCTTGGATATTTGGGAAACCTCCCATCAGGGAATGCAGCTCTGCAAAGAAGTCACTGTGTGGTAATCCTGAAGATATACTGCTTGATTTGTCTGGAACTAAAAAGGTCTCTGGTTGCAATGTTGAAAATAGATTCTGGCATGCTGAATCACCCAGTCCCTTGCAATCTGCACTACGCCTTTTGCCAGGTACTGATGAAGGGAAAAAAAAAGGCTCCAGACATCAGCCTGCCCTCAAAGCTATTCCAGCGATAACAGATAAAGACAAAACAGGACTTTCAGACATCAGGCCTGCAGCTGGCAATGATTATTGTCTAAGAAGATAGCAGAGGATACCACAGGATGTCTTTATCGAGCTTAACAGAGCCAGGAGCAGAGTACTAGTCTAAACTTAAAGATTCTGGTTCTCAGGAGATGAGAGACCTGCACTGTCAGAAATCTCTGTGGTCCTGGGATCTTCCAAATGCTCCTTGAGAAAGAAGACATTCTTAAAGTCAATGTAAGAAGTTGTAAGAATAGCCAAGTGCAGCAGCTGCCTGCAATCCAGTATATAAGCAACAGATGAAGTTAGAGAGAGAATGAAGAGTAGGCAATACAGGTGGTGAACCAGCCTTGTGTCATTATTGCTGTTTTTAAGCATCAAGGATTGCAGAAGGTCCTTAGGCCTCAAGATGAAGCAAAAGAGTAACACTGCAGCAAATCTAGTAGCTCTCATCTTCTATTGGCACAGCAAAATGATGACTTTATACTGTAACAGAAATACTAACTATGCTGCAGAGTACAGCCCCAAACACCACACCATATGCCTGAGGGCATTGTCCAAACACTTCTTGAATTCTGTCAGGCTTGGTGCTGTGAGCACTTCCCTGGGGAGCCTGTTCCAGTGCCCAACCACCCTCCAAGCGAAGAACATTTTAAAAATATCCAACCTAAACCTCCACTGACACGACTTCAGGCCATTCCCTCAGGTCCTGTCACTGGACACCACAGAGAAGAAGAGATCAGTGCCTGCCCCTCTGCTTCCCCTTGTGAGGATGTTGTAGACTGTAATGTGTTATGTAAAATACATATAAATACATGACAGAGAGGGCCCTGTGCAGACTTTGGAGCAGCCTTACAGTGCTTAAAAGGAAGACTGCAAGAAAAGGAGGGATTTTTAGAAGGTTTTATAGGACAAGAGAGAAAATGGCCTCAGACTAAAAGAGGGTAGGTTTAGATTAGGTATTAGGAAGAAATTTTTAATATAAGCTGGAAAAGGATGCCTAAAGGGGTTGGGGGTACCCTCTCCCTGGAAGTATTCAGGAGGAGGCTGGATGGGGATCTGAGCAACCTGGTCTAGTGAAATGTATTCATGACAGGGGGGTTGGAACTAGATGATTTTTAAGATCCCTTCCAACACAAATCATTCTATGACCTCTGTTGGGTGCTCACACACGCAGAGACATGCATTTACCAGAGCAAGAAATCTCATATGATGCCTTCAGTTTGCTGTAGACAGTGAACAATAACGAGGAAAATGTACACAAGTCACAGGCGGCCGTAGGAAAAAACGGGGACGCGGTTCAGCCGCCTCGTTGCCGGTGCCCCCATCAGTGAGCAGGGCAGTGATCCTGTCAGTGAGCAGGGCAGTGATCCCTGTCAGTGAGCAGGGCAGTGATCACTGTCAGTGAGCAGGGCGGTGATCACTGTCAGTGAGAAGGGCAGTGATCACTGTCAGTGAGCAGGGCAGTGATCCCTGTCAGTGAGCAGGGCAGCGATCCCTGTCAGTGAGCAGGGCAGCGATCCCTGTCAGTGAGCAGGGCAGCGATCCCTATCAGTGAGCAGGGCAGTGATCACTGTCAGTGAGCAGGGCAGTGATCCTGTCAGTGAGCAGGGCAGTGATCCTGTCAGTGAGCAGGGCAGCGATCCCTGTCAGTGAGCAGGGCAGCGATCCCTGTCAGTGAGCAGGGCAGCGATCCCTGTCAGTGAGCAGGGCAGTGATCCTGTCAGTGAGCAGGGCAGCGATCCCTGTCAGTGAAAAGGGCAGTGATCACTGTCAGTGAACAGGGCAGTGATCACTGTCAGTGAGCAGGGCAGTGATCACTGTCAGTGAGCAGGGCAATGATCCCTGTCAGTGAGCAGGGCAGTGATCCCTGTCAGTGAGCAGGGCAGTGATCACTGTCAGTGAGCAGGGCAGCGATCCCTGTCAGTGAGCAGGGCAGTGATCCCTGTCAGTGAGCAGGGCAGTGATCACTGTCAGTGAACAGGGCAGTGATCACTGTCAGTGAGCAGGGCAGTGATCCCTGTCAGTGAGCAGGGCAGTGATCCCTGTCAGTGAGCAGGGCAGCGATCCCTGTCAGTGAGCAGGGCAGCGATCCCTGTCAGTGAGCAGGGCAGTGATCCTGTCAGTGAGCAGGGCAGTGATCCTGTCAGTGAGCAGGGCAGTGATCACTGTCAGTGAGCAGGGCAGTGATCCCTGTCAGTGAGCAGGGCAGTGATCCCTGTCAGTGAGCAGGGCAGCGATCCCTGTCAGTGAGCAGGGCAGCGATCCCTGTCAGTGAGCAGGGCAGCGATCCCTGTCAGTGAGCAGGGCAGTGATCCTGTCAGTGAGCAGGGCAGTGATCCTGTCAGTGAGCAGGGCAGCGATCCCTGTCAGTGAAAAGGGCAGTGATCACTGTCAGTGAACAGGGCAGTGATCACTGTCAGTGAACAGGGCAGTGATCCCTGTCAGTGAGCAGGGCAGTGATCCCTGTCAGTGAGCAGGGCAGTGATCCCTGTCAGTGAGCAGGGCAGCGATCCCTGCCGGTGCCGCATCCCCATTTCCCGGGCTGGCCACACGGTGGGGCGGCCGGCCCGGCCATGGCTCCGCGGAGCATCCCTGTCCCGGCAGAGCCTGTGCCCAGCAGGTGGCTCTTTCCAACCACATAACGCCGTGCGAGCCCTCGCCTCGCCCCGGCATCCCCAGGACAGCTCTTTCAAATCTTTTGTTTCCCCTCGGAATAACGCAGGAGGAATAACTGGAAGGTGGGCGCTGCTTTCCGGGGTGCGATGGCTTGGGCTGGGGTGTAACACGCTTTTGGGAACGAGCGCTTGGCACAGCACTACACACACAAACGGGGCTGTAGTCGTTGGACCAGAATCGCATCGCAGTTCTTCTGCTTGAGTAAATCTGAAATAGGTCAGCTGCAGCCAGTGGAGATACTACAGATGGGAATGACAGGGGAATTTGGCCCATTGTTAAAATATCTTCATGTAGAAACAATGTAGGAAAATTGAACTATGACCAGGTTCCTTCGTTGTCGGCTAATTTGACTCTAAAATGACCCCTCTTAAGTCGGTGAAGCTACACAGGTGTGAACACAGAAGCTGGGACTGTTTGAACTGGTTGATCCAAAAGGAACTATTTTGCATCTATTAATAAATGCAAGTTTAAATTTAAGGAAAATTATTTTCATACAGATATATATATATGTATATAATACAGACAGGTTTAAATCTTTAAGAGACACACTTTAAAGGGCCTTGAACTATTGGAAAGTTCAGACTGAATTAGACTTTTGCTGTTCAATCACCGTCTCTTAAATATGTCTAAACTCTGGCAAAGTTACTGATTTTAGAAAAAAATAAATGTATTTGCAGGTGAAAAACATTCAAAATGTGGAGATTTTCTACTTGATTGGGGAAAATCTTAAAAAACACACGGATTTATTGTGACCTTATTGAACTTAGGGCCTAAAAGACTGGAGCTTGACTTGACTTCATAGCAGTCCTTCATTCAATTTGCTGCCATTTCTGCTGATAGTTCAGGTTAATATTTGGAAAGAAGATCAAAATTCAAAAGAAAAGATAATCTTAGAAATTGTTTCAAAATTTCTTAAAGCATATGTGTTGGGGTGATGGAAGAGAATTCCCTTGCCTCTTTTCCCTCTACTCTCTTAATTTTGGGTTTATTTCCCTCTGACATCCAATCTAGTCACATTTGAAATACTCCTCAGTTTCTAGGGCTGCTAAAGTTTTCATGCTTCTGAAAGTCACACCATGTCTTTACTTTCCAGGATATATCAGCTGGCACTAAAGGGGAAATATGAAAGCATGAGCTGATATGTTCCACATTCAGCTGACTATTGCAAATCCACCTTTCTTTTCCCATATTAACCATTTCACACTTTCCTTTGAAATGTAGGAGGCTTATGAATTACAAGAGCTGTGCTGTAGGTGTGAGTTACTTGAGCTTCTACCTCTTCCAGGATGAAGTCGTCACCTGCATCAATAAACCTCCAGAGCTATTTTTGGTAAGCTCCTCTGGGCTCAGTGCCTCCTGGGGGTTCTTCCAAACCTCGCTGCGCTGCCTTCCATGGACTCCGTGGCAGTCAAAATTATTAAGACTACTGCCTGAGAAATATGAGAAGAGTAATCCAACATAACTCATTTAATATTCTGAAACTGTATTTCTTGATTCTGCTGTGGTTTATCCAGATATTTGGTGTTTTCTGATCCACACTCTTGCTACTATTGATGCTTGGTAAGGACACTACTGCTGTTCTAAGAAGAATTAAGCTATTGATGGCTTAGCTTGGGCTCTTCTTCCCTCTTTGATAATAAACATAATTCTGACACCCTTCCATTTCCAGAAAATCAAGTAACAAAGTTACTGCCCTTCTCAGAAAGACGAGGAAAGGGATTTGATGGAGCTGTCAGAAATGGGGAGACTAAAGTGAAGCTCACAGTTTGTGCACAGGACCAAGTGGCCTGATGTTAAAAAAAGAAGAAAAAAAGCCATTTCTGCAGTAGGGTTGAAGCTCTGGTCCTAATCATTTAGTTGCTGCAAAGCACATGCCAATGTTTCAGGCAGCAGAATTGCTTGGATCATTTCCTACGCACTTTGCAGAGTGGCAATTAGCAGCCCAGTGGCATTAACAAGACAGCTTTACGTGAGCTTTCAAAGTAAAAACATAAAGAATCCCTAAAAGACCAAGTACTTGTAAAATGTGAGAGGGAAGCTGTAGGCCTGATTTTTCGGAGGTGGGTGCAAGGCTTTGCCTGCAGGCAGCGTGACCATCAATCAGAGCCACCCACCACCCTCCACACCTCCCTGGCTCCTCCAAGGAGGGGAAACCTCCTGACTCCTGCACTCGACCTTTGTGTTGCCTTTCCTGCATGGGGATGGATGCCACACATCTCCAAGTGCCCTCTCATCCACATTTGCCGTAAACACCCAGAACACCTGTTTGCTCTGACTCACCCACTCCTCATGCAGACTCTCCCTTTTTTTGACAGCAGACCTCACTCAGGTACTATGTGCTGCTAATATCCTTTCAGGACCGTGTAATAACATGCCTTCTATCCAATTCCTAACATCCTTCAATCAGCTCAGCCAGTGGGCTAACTGCTTACGCTCCTGTGATTTATATAAGTGCAATTAATTTAAACTGCATCACTCCGGTGCTATGCTGGTGAAAATGCCCCGAGAGGGAGAACCTCACTGGTGAATCAGACCCTTTACTTTTAACAAACACACAAAAGAACAGATCCCGAGCCAGTGAAAATCTGCATGGCTCCATTCATTTCAACACACAAACTTAAACCAGCTCAAGGTCTGAATCACAGCTCATGTAACAGACTATTTAGATACAGACTAATGCCTCACATCCTGAAATGCAATGCTTTCCCAGAGCTGGCAGGGGACAGGGACTTGTCAGATGGAACAGAGCTGAGGGAAGCAGGACCGCAAATGAAACCTTTTAAAAATGCTTTGTGGATTTGTTCATTTCTGTGGAGATGAGGAAAGTAACGGATTGTGTCTCTGCAAGCCCTGCTCTCTTTTCTGGAAAAACCACTTCTGTTCCTTTTTCCCCAGCTGCAAAGCAAGTACCTGCAAAGTCCCTTTCTTTGCCACTTTCCCTTTCCTCCCTAGCCTGGGTATGTTCCCCGCCACTTGGAAATTCATATGGCACCTTTCACTAATAGACACCAGAGTTAGATGCTGAACAGATGAATCTTTTTAATCGGCTCTGGAAAATGGCTAACATTCCCTGCACTTGTTTTGGTATTCCCCAAGATTAAGAAGTCATGCAGCTTGACAAAGCACTTTGCTCTTGCATGTCTTAACAGACCCATTGGGCTTTTTTTTTTCTCTCTCTTTTTTTTTTTTTTAATTTTCCTTCACATCTATTCCAACACCTGCTGCAAAAACGGGCTGGGGTGGTCTCTGTAAAACACCTCTCCCGAGAGGAGAGAGAGCTCCAGCGTCACACCAGCACAGCATGCTGGTATGTGCCCAGGCAGGTGTAGCTAATACACAGCGAGGGGGAAAAGGGGTGGGGAGGGCAGACCAAGAGTCAATCAGAGTGTAATTTGTGTTAGAAATTTACCAGCGTTCAGCTGTCCATATTTCCAAAATGCAAATATTTTAAAATTAAAAAACCTATCTGTGACTAAATATCTCCTCTAAATCAATCTAGATAACCAGAACACTCTGTGGCACATTTAAGAGACTTTCATCTTAAGTGAAATGCATAACATAGATTATACCTTCATAAGAAATCAAGAGGTCCTGAAATATACTAATGGAGAAGGACATTTAAGAAACATTTAAATTAGCCAGTCTATAATTTTGGGGGGTTTGCTTATCTATGCATCTCTTAGCTGCTTTGGATAATTAGGAAAATTTCCTTGGCAGTGTCCTAAGAGGATAGGCAAAAGAGTGACAGAACTACTCCCAAGGAAGGTAAGGTCGAGGTTTTGCATTCTGCAGATTTTTAAAGTAAAAGAGAAAGTATCCTTCATATGAGCAGTCTGAAGCAATATGCATATTATATAAAGACTATCGCCCTGCTCTGAAATATAATCCTCCCAAGGCTTCTTCATTTCCTTGAACACTTGCAGTATCTGTCTGGTCCTTCTGCCTGAAAGGGTGCAGGTTAGGGAGGCAGGCTGCTTGTCTCCAGCCTTTCCTAAGCACAACTATTCAAAGGCAGCTCCCAAATAGAGCAGGCATACATTCAGTTCAAAGCTTTCCATTAGTTCTGCCGGCCAACTTGCTATCTTGTAGTGTCGTGTGTGTCTGTGTGTGTTTACCCCTCCTGCTCTCAGTGAACAGTTTGTCCCATTGTAATTCTCATATCAAACATCTGGAAACCAGACTCGTTTAAAAGAAAAACAAAAAGAGAAAGAAGAATAAAAAATAAGAAAAGGGGGGAAAGGGGGTGGAGGAAAAAGAAAAGGGAGGAAAAAGGAGGAAAAGTGGGGGGGAAGGGGTAAAAAAAATGGGAGGAAGAAAGAAAGAAGATTTAGTGCCCGTGATTTATCCAGGGCTCTGTCAGAAAGAAAATATATATAGATAGATATATAGATATTTCATCTGAATCATTAAACTGACCTTTATTTTCAAGAATTTTGAGCAATACATTTTTGTAGACTGCAGTTTTGCAGAGCCACATCCCCCCACTTCGGAGCGGGGCAGCGCGCTCTACTAGAGCTCTCTCCCCCGTTCACAGCTGTCTCCAGCGGGAGGAGCTGAAACCTGAACCAAACCCTCCGACCGGGATTGGATCCCTCAGCCAGCAGCCCCAGAGCCCTCCCAGAAAAACAGCCTCTTTGGAAAAGTGCTTGAGAACATCCCGAAGCGATTGGAGGAGCGGAAAACCCTTCCCCCCTGCACCTGACTCGTGGGTATTTACAGCACTTTTGAAGGCGCCTCGGCACTGCCAGCGCTCAGGCGGGAGTGGATGGGCTGCGCGGGGCCGTAGGGACAGCAGCGGCTCCCATGCGCCCGCAGTGACACCGCGTGTGCTGCGCCGCGCCACCCGGGACCGCCGCTCCCGCCCGCCACCGCACACAGTCTGCCCAACACACAGACCCTGCCTCCAAAATGCCACGCTCCTTCCTGGTCAAGAAGCATTTCAATTCATCCAAGAAGCCGAATTACAGCGAGCTGGACACTCATACAGGTAACAGAAGGAAATCTGGTGCCGCCGCGTCGCTTCTGGGGCTGCGCTCGTTGCAGTGTTGGGGAGGGGTGGGATTGCTCTGCGGGCTGCAGGGGACGGGTTAGTTCATGGCTTGCTCTGTTTTCTCCTGCTTGCAAGGAGGGAGTTTTGAGAAATATGTCAGTGCTGACCAGAATGAATCATGAAAGTTTTCTCATCCACTTGAACTCAAGTTACTCAGAAGGGATTCGGAGTTTTCCTGTTCTGTATCTGTTGGTGGTGGAATTGAAACTTTAATTCAAATCCTTCGGTTTCACTGAAGTTTCACTGCTTCATTGTGTCAGGCTGCGCAGATTTAGAAGCAGCATGCCGCCTTGAAGGGACTCTCTAGCTGCAATTTGCCTGGGCACTGTCTCTACCCATCAGAATATATGTATGAAACATATATTTCCTGAATTCATATTTCCTGAATCCCCCTTATATTCAGATTACTGAGTGTTTCATTTATGCAGATTTTAAACCTCAAAGTGTTAGTTTTGCTGCTTTAAAAAAACAAAAAAACAAAAAAACCACAACTTTTTGGTTCTCTTGCCTTAAAATGTTCTTCTTTCTCCAGTGATTATATCCCCATACCTGTACGAAAGCTATCCAGTCCCTATCATACCACAGCCAGAGATCCTGAGCTCAGTAGCTTACAATCCCATTACTGTGTGGACTACAACTGGGCTGCTACCGTCTCCATTACCCAATGACCTCTCTCCGCTCTCTGGATACCCCTCGTCTTTGGGAAGAGTCAGCCCACCTCCACCTTCTGACACCTCCTCCAAAGATCACAGCGGTTCAGAAAGCCCCATTAGCGATGAAGAAGAGAGAATCCAGTCAAAGCTTTCAGACCCTCACGCAATCGAAGCTGAAAAGTTCCAGTGCAGTTTGTGCAGCAAGACCTATTCGACTTTCTCTGGGTTGGCCAAACACAAGCAGCTGCACTGTGATGCCCAGTCTAGGAAATCGTTCAGCTGCAAGTACTGTGACAAGGAGTATGTCAGCCTGGGAGCGCTTAAGATGCACATCAGGACCCACACGCTACCTTGTGTCTGCAAGATCTGCGGCAAGGCTTTCTCTAGACCCTGGCTACTTCAAGGACACATTAGAACTCACACTGGTAAGAGCAGGGGTTACGTTTGCAGTTTCTTGTTGCTATAACATCGGGATGCCTTTTTGCTGTTTTTCTCCACAGGTGGAAAAACCGGCAGCGTTTCTTAACTAACCTTGAAATGCGTTCACAGAATTTCAAATGGATCATTGAAAGGCTAAATCCTCCCTCTTGCAGGGAGAGGGGGAAGATGGTGGGGGGGGTGGTGTTTAGCATGGTCTCAAAACTGCAGGCCAGATACTAGCATAAATCAGCATTGCTTCCTCCATAATTTTAGGATGGTTTAGCCCATTTCCACTAGCTGAAGCTTTTGCTTTAAGGATTTTATGTTAACTTTCAGGCTTTGGAAATTGCTAACTTTGGGAAGGCTCCAGCTGACTCTGAAATCAGGAAGCAAAAAACAGGGAATGCATGAGGGGCTGCTTTCTGACTCCTTAAGCAGCTGGCAAGTTTTGCATGTGCTGCCTCAAGTCCTTAAGAATTAGAAACCCATCATCAGCAAAGTGGCTGGGTTTTTTCTATTGAAGCAGAAATGAGCTTTGAGTATAACACTGGGTACAATGTAATGTCTGTACAGCTGTTTGCTGCTTTTCAGTCAAAACCCTTGTTCCCCAGTAATTCACACAGCACTAAGCAGAAAATGTTCTATGAAAATATTTGAAAATGTTGGAAGGAGCCCAGTCTAAAAGTACTGCATGCACCTGTAGATGCAGAAGGTGTCAGCAGCTTGTTTTCAGAGACTGCGTTTTACAACATATTCTCAATAGTCTGGGGTTCTGCAAAAGAGCCAGCAGTGCTGAAAGCTGCTGTATCTGTGGCTTGATTAACTTTTTATTAGACATTTTCTTATAACAAGTTGTTTCTGCTTGTTCTTTTTTTTTCTTAGGATAAAAGCAGGTTTTACCTGTGCTAAATATGTACCTGTTTTGGTTTTTTTTCTTAAGACTTCTCCTATTTTCTCTTGATGTTTCTTTTGTAGGAGAGAAGCCATTTTCCTGTCCTCACTGCAACAGGGCTTTTGCAGACAGATCCAATCTGAGGGCTCATCTGCAGACCCACTCAGATGTGAAGAAATACCAGTGCAAAAATTGCTCCAAAACTTTCTCCAGAATGTCTCTTCTGCACAAACATGAGGAATCTGGCTGCTGTGTAGCACACTGAGTCATGCAGTCAATGTTTACCTGGACTCAATGCATTTCTCCACTTCTGTTCCAAATGATAAGTGGAAATCCAAAGGCGTTTTCTTGTCTACTTTTCAGCCAAAAAAAAACCCCAAAAACCCAAACCGAAAAACAAAGAAACCAAAACACCACCAAACAAGAAAATAAACTAGTGGAAGAACTTAGAATGTCAGTAGAAATGAGCTTTAAGTAGTTTCTGTTCTGCCATACATTTGCATTCTTAAGTGTGAATTCTGAAATAGGGGGAAAGACGCCATGCATGACATTTCAAGTAGATCTAAAGGAAGAAGCATTATCAGCTTTCTTTATAGATGAAGCCAAATGTAGGTCATCTTTTCTTGCTTAGAAAAGGCTTCAAAGTTAACAATACATTCCTGCCAAGCCATTTCAACCAAAGAAACAGTATTTTAAGTGGAAATTTTAATGAAAATACTACCCAAATCATTTTTGCTAGACACCATTTATCTCAGGTGCCTTAAAAAGTATTCCAAGTTTACCTTAGTAAATGTTTAATATTATTCATTGCTGTGTTTTTTTATTTTATTTTATTAGAAGCCAAGGCCTTCATTAATGACCTGAAATGCTTTAAAACTGCATAACTAAAAGAGGGAAAAAAGTATCAGAGAATGTACGAAAAAATTAAAAGCCACAAATTAACTGCATGTGCCTTAAAAATAAATAAATAAAAAAAGATAATACTGTAGCTTCAAACATTCCTGGTGCATGCTTGACCATTCTTTAATATGGAATAGTTCCTCTAAACTTCATTTTTGTTTTAAAAAACGGGAATAAGTGCAAGAGAGGGGATCCACGGGAGTTTTACAATTATTTTTTTTTAAATGCACAAAGGAAATGCAATATTTTCAGCATTACCCCTCCAAGTGCCTTTTTTATTGATGATTTTGTAAAGTATGTGGACATAATGTAAATATTTTTATTTTTATATGATTGAATGTGTTATGAATGAAAGCAAATTGTTGCCCATAGCAGCATCTATAGATAACTTGAAGAAAGTGTGAAGTGAAATTGATGTTGTTTTCTAGCCACTTTTTTACAATAAACATTTTTAAGTAAGATTTCTGTTGTTTTGTCTAATTAAACAACTGTGTGCGTGCTTTGGAACATAGAAAAATGTGAATGTCTCCAGATGACCAAATGAAGACAAAGGTGAATTTCAGATGTGAATATTTACTCCACAAGTTCTAAACATTAGAAAATAATATATATGTTGCATTTTAAAAGATTTTAAATCTTACAGCACATTTTCCTAATTTGTGCTTTAAAGCACTTGCTTTTCCCTTGCAACAGTCTGACAACATTGTGAGATATATTTTATCAAAAACATTTAAGAGCAATGCATTTTTCTTGCATTTTAACAGATGAAAGGATGCTATTAGAGAGGCCTTACAGTACTTCCCCTGAGACTTTCACATCAGGGAATATGGGCCTGATCCAAAATTCATTAAAGTCAGTGGAGCCTTACAGGAGTTCAGCAATGTTTGCATGATGCTCTTTTAAAGCAGTAGTCAAGTCACAGTACAATATACTTTATATGGCAATTTAAAGATGATTAAAGATATTTTATTAAAATGTCTTACATATCAGAACTATCAAGTGAATGCATTCCAACTGTGTATCAGCTAATATATCACAGGAAAGAAATTATTCCATAATAAAAAGTAGAAATCTTTTTTCTTCAGGTGATTTGACTAAGTACTCCAAGACCTGAACTACATGAAAGTATTACAGCTTCAACAAGTCATGTCTCATCGTTACTGACTGGTGTGAAACAACACCATTTTCAACTTTTAGCAAAGTACAAAGCTAGAGAACAGATGAGCATCAGCTGGCATCCAGTCTGAAGACCCTTACGGCTGCACTAAGGTACCAACCAGAACAAATAATAGCAAAAATAAAATTCCAACAATTTACCAAGAATGTTACTGATGTGTAAACACAAGGTGAACATTTCTTGAAAAAAGTATGTTTCAGCAAAATAATGCATTAGATCATACATGTCTTCTGACTCCTCCAGCCCAGTTCTGGAGGAGGGCTTTCAGCAGGACTGCACTGGAATAATGCAGGCAATAGGCAGAAGTTTTGAACCTTTTCTCCACAGAAAGCATGATACTGAAAAATGAAGCTCAAATTAAGCTTTCATATTCTTCAAGCATTATAACGATTCCCTAGGAGCTGATTTTTTTTTGTTGTTTGTTTCAGGAAATAGCTGGACAGTTCAAGAAAGATAGAGTTAGTGGGAATTTGTGAGGTAACATTTCAAAATGAACACATGAAGGCATCAAATACCCTTGAAAAGTTTCATGTGGTTTCTCTATTGATTTACACTTCCATGTCATTTACTTTGAAGTTTGTAGGCTCCAGCAGCTCTTTGTGCAGCTCCTTCTTCCCAGAACAAAGTTTACTGGAGTATGAGTAAAGCTCTGGCAGTCAACAGCTATTTGTACTGTTCTAGGTTTGCTCTCCTGTGCTGTGCCACAGAGATGTTTCCATTGTTTTAATTCACACTTCAAATTCTCTACACCCATAGTAAATTAAACAGTGTAAGAGCTTGACTTGAGTGAGTGGAAATGCTACTGCTGTCCTCAAGGGAAATCTGATGAAAACTTCATCAAAATACAGTATGCTAAACCAAACACAAGTGGAACTGGTCTGATTTGGAGATGACAATTAAGATATGCTACTTTGCATGCCTGTAACACCTGTACTCATAAAACACAAAGATGGGAAAGGCTAGAAGCTCTTTTGGCTCATCTTTGTAATTGAAAGAGAGCACTCTATCACAGATCCCAGCTCTCTGTCCAGTTGCAGCATAAACTTCCCAAGCAGCTAAATTTCTCTGCTTTTCCTGTGTGACTGCTTTCTACTCCCTGTCAAGACATTCTCCAAAACATATCCCATTAATAGTTTTACCTCATTACCTTAGAAATGCCCTTCTGCACCTGCACAAGCTATTTATCAATGTAAATTGAATTCTGTTCTGAGCTGCTGGTTGATGAGTCCTATGACTTTCTCAAGACACGATGGAGAAGCTCCCTCCAAGGTCAAACATTTTTCACAACGTATCTCTTATTCTATGTAAGATTATAAAAATAATCTTTTAAACTTTTAAAATCTTTCTTAGGGAAACATGGTCCCTGCACTCTGAATATCCTCACTGCTTCTTTTCTGAAATCTGTCACTTTTTTTTACTTTTTTTTTTTTTTTTTTTTTTACAGAATGTGGTCCAGGTCCTTCCTTTAGGATGTTCTGTCAACCTACTTTCGATGTTCTTTCAGTGTTCAGAGAAGAGTAAAATCATCTCAGTGCTTGTGAAGCTACAAGTTAAATATATTAATTTCTCAAGGCTGAAGGCAATAATTGATTCACTTTGGTTTTCCTGTCTTTCTTGACTTGCTTCTGTTTGGGCACGCTTTTCACTTCAGAGGCTGCAGAATGAAGGGAGATGTGCATGCAATGAAGACAGAACAAAGTACACTGTTAGGCTCTAAGCACTGCAATTATCCTACCATGTAATGCAGAGTTAGGAAAAGCATATATTGCACTCACCAAAGGGTTAAAAGAAGGGCCTTTCAGATTAAGGGACCATGAAATCTTTCTTCTGTATTTTGCTCTATTATTTGGATTATTATAGTTCCTATTGTCATTAAGTAAACTCAGGGCCTATTACTCTAAGCCCCATAAAATCATCTAAAAATGAAACACTGGAAAGATCCAATAATTCCAATTAAAAAGAAAACAATGGGAAACCTGGTAATTTAATTCTGATGTCTTGTGCTACAGCTGATTTCCTCTGCTACAAAATTAATCAATGCTTAATTTGAAAACATTTTATTATTTTTGAATAAGACATTTTCAGTTACAAGTATTATTGCTTTGGAAATAATGGGTTTTACTAGCTGTCCCAAGTGCTTGATTTTGTCTCTTTGAAGTAGGCATTCTAAAAGTTAAATTATATTAATTATAACTCTGATTCACAGAAATATGAGGAGTGGAAGGTGAGAAGTACACTCCAACCTGCACATATTGTAGTATTAAATGATAGCTGCAAGAAATAAGAACAGATTGTTTGAGTGAATCATGGATCATGGAATGATTGAGGTGGGAAATCACCTCTGCATATTGACTACTTCAACCCCCCTGCTCAAAACAGGGTGGGGAAAGCAGTTTACCCAGGACTTTGTCCAGATGGGGTTTTGATAGCTCAAAAAATGGAGACCACATGACCATTCCAGACAACCTGTGCCAGTGTTCAGTCACATTTATGGTGCCAAAATGCATTTAAATGGAATTTTCTATACTTCAGATGGTGTGCACTGCCTCTTTTCCTGTCACTGGGCAGCACTAAGAGTCTGACTGTATTCTTCACTCCCTCACATCAGGAATTTATACACATTAATAAGATCTTCCTTGAGCTTTTTCTTTTCAAGAAATCTCAGTGACTCCAACATGAGAGATGCTCCAATCTCTTAATTACCTCTGTGGTCCTTCACTGGACTCCGGTATTCTTATGTCAGCCTGGTACTGGTCGGCCTAGAACTGGACCTAGTGCTGCAGATGGGCTGCACCAATGCTGAGCAGAGGTGGAAATACCATTCAGATTCTCATGGGAGGCTGACAGGATGCATAAAATTTGTGGGAACAGCCAAAGCAGTAGAAAACAATCAAAAATTGCATTCTCTGTTGCTTCTTCCCAAAAATTTTCATTCATTCTAAATACATACAAAGTCCTCAGGAACCTTGAAGGTGTGGAGTGTGGGACTGTGTTTTCCAGGGACAGCAAGAATTGCCCTGTCCAGTTGCAGATTACAGCATAAGGGTGCCTCAGCCAAACCAGACTAGAGATTTTAAAAAAAGAATTAACAAGTGCATAATGATGCTGGTTTTACATATTTGGCAGTTTGGTCATCTGGTTCCTCTTAACTTATCTTTTCAATTCTTCAAGAATGCCATCCAAACCAATGTTTTCTTCTTCTGACGCACTCACCATTTTGGGTACAAAAACATAAGTGCTCATTCATGGCCCTCCTTCTTTTGTTGTCCCCTCATCTCTGCAAGACAAAAGTTATGTAACAGTTGATTTCTGTTACATCTGTCATGTCTATCCCTTTTACCTGGGTATTGAATATTCCCATCTCTTGTTTGTGTACCTCTTTGTTCTACTGCCCAGTACATACGCTAAGTAGCTGCAAGGATGAAGATCACAGGCAGCCCTTACTAAGAAGGAATAAAAGACCTTTTATATCTTTCAGTTATACAAACATATTTTTAATTTATTTTTTTTTATTGTCAAAAGAAGACATGGAAAACAGGAATCACATGAATACCAGCTCAAATTCACATGTTTCCAGTATTTTTAGTAGCCTTCACTCTGCAAACTCTGTAAAGGAAGAGCAACTGAGGTACAGGCAGATATTCACACTTTTTTGCCACACAAATAGACATAGAGCTGCACATTCAAACACGAAATTCTTTCACTTCAGCCCTGGCTTGGGGGATCTATTTCAGAAGGTCCCTCAGAGAGGTCCCTCATTTTGTTGCTAGAGCACCCCTCAATTGAAAAGTGGATTTAAATACAAACACAAGGATGCTGTCTAGAAGGACAAAGTCAAAGGAGGGTTTCATTCAAGCTGTTTGTTCACCCACTCGGTGTAGGAATGACTGAGAATGCCACACATTCTGGATCAGAATAGTTTCCTAGAAATTTATCTTTATTTTATTTATCCTATAGAACAGAGCCTTTTGCCTGACCAAAGGAGACTACGGAAAGCCGTTCTTCTCTTTGCAAAGCCCCTATTTTCTCCTTGCCTCTCATGTTTTAGCCTGTTCTGTTACTGCTTTCTCTGCCTTCCATAGGAGCCATCTCCTTCCCAGATGTGTCTAACAGGGAGTAAGAGTCAGGGGATCATGGATCTTTTAATGCTGGAGAGATGTGGGCACTGCTGTAGCTTCTACACAGCCCTAGACATGAGGATGAACAACAAATGTTCCCTGCTGGGCCATCAAATGGCAGCAGCCCCTGACCATCACCTCTCCACACCTTTTCAAAGCCATGACCTGGGAATGCAGGAGCTTGGTCTCACAGATTCCTCTCAGAGAAGTGCCTACATCTTGCTGAGTCCAGTGGGCTCCCAGTACAAGCTCTGAACATCTGAGTACCATCAGACATCTGCTAAGTCGCTAATAAGAAGCAGTTAAAGTATAAAGTTGCACTGCAATTAGCTCAGATTTTGCACATGTCCCTAAACCAAAGAAAATTCCTTTGAATGTAACCTGCCCTCTCATGTGGGCTGGCAGATCATCCACAGCTGACAATGAGTAAAGAGTTAGAAGAATGAAAAGTGACAGTTATTAAGTAACTTCAGTGAAAATTGAATGAAAAACAATCAGCAACTCAAAGTAATAATATTATGCATAAAAGACTAATAAAAATCCTCCCATCTCAGTTAAAGCTTCACTGTATTTGGCATTAAGTCATTAATTTTTTACATTTTTAAGCATTATAAAAAGATATTTTGCAAGACAGTTCACCAAGATTTATAGCAAAGTATTCACTATTCATCTGTAATACATGAAACCAGGCCAGGTTGCTATGTCCTAAGGAAATTGGAAAAAGAACCTTGTGACTCGTGATGGACATTTTGTGGTGTTTTTAAAACAGCTTGGCATCTCAGCCCAGATCCTAACTAGTTCTGACTGGACAAGGCCAACATTCAAAAACAGTCAGGATTTTTTGACAGCTCTCACTTAATGACAGAAAAATCGGTTTTTATTTGGAAAATGGCTTTCTGCTCCTAGGTAGTTTCAAGAAATTGCTCTACCCCTCTTCTCTGTACCCACTTTACTAAGTGTTGGCAGAAAAAAAGACATAGTTGCAATTGCCGATAATTCAATTTCCCAGGGACCTTTTCTCAGAGGTTTGAAAGTCATGGATGCAGTTTGGTGGTCACAGCAGATGACTGAGAGCTGTTCCCGAATATTTGAACCCAAATGCTTTGTTAGTCCACAGACAAATACACCAGCTTGTCATACAGGGATTCTGGGAAAAGGATAAGACAAAAATGGTCCCAGGGACTGTTGAAATGTCAGCCTTCAATTAATAGGAGGCCATGGTAGTTAGAAGATATTTACAAGCAGTAAATATCAATTACAAATAATCTTCCAGGTCTTCTGTACCAGGAAAAACTCAAAAAATCAGCACTGCTTAGCTCTAAGAAATTTTTACTCCAGTTAAGACTGATCTGATAAATTAGGTATGTCTCATCATTGCTCTTATTGCTACAAAATATAGTCAGAAGGCTGTAGTAGATTTTTTTAATTCCACATGTAGAAACTACTAGTAACAAGAACATCCAAATCATGATACACTATATACATTTTTGTATCTATATAAAAACAAGTAAAATTAAATATGCAGAATTAAAGTTGGGGAAATACTTTAATAAACAGCCCTGCTTCAATGCTGATAAGTTTTTATGTTAGCCTAAAACTTATAAATAAAAAAAAAAAAAAAAAAATAAATAAATAAATAAATAAATAAATAAAATAAAATAAAATAAAATAAAATAAAATAAAATAAAATAAAATAAAATAAATAAAATAAAATAAAATAAAATAAATAAAATAAAATAAAATCCATTGTTTTTCAGCTTTTAAAAGGAGGTATCCCAGATATAGGATTCTTTTCCAGTTTAAAAAAAATCAGACAAGGAGTATGCTTCCTTTTGCCCAAAATGGCATAGGTCCCTGAAGGACATTCCATTATTTTGACACTCATGATAGAAAGCTCCTACAGTTTTTATGTCTAGGTGTGCCATTCTGGTGGAAACAATTCTATGCACAGGGCATTCTGGGATTGTCCCATACAGTGGTTTTCTTTCCTTGAACTTTGCATCTACCCCTGCCAAAAGGCTTTGAATCTACATGGACACTTGCTGACACAAATGCAATAATTCTTTGCTGCAGTGTAATCCCATTTACTGCATCACATATATTTGTTTTGATATATATTCTAAGAAGGGAGCATAGCCAGAAGCCTGCAAGCCTATGTATCTTGTTCTTCCTAAAACACTAACCTATTTAGAGCTCTATGGATCCTTTCTTCTAGTAAGCCCCTTTTTCCTGCCTCTATAATTGCCCAGGCTAGAGATGGATCAGAATTATCTATGCCTTTCTTGCCTTTTCCTTCACTGCTACAGTTTCTATGTTAGGCTAACAATGATGAGGTTGCAATTCTCAGCTTCTGTGGTAAATTTATAGCCTTTTTAACATCTTTCTCCTTGGTCTTTGTTACATACTAATGGAAAGAATGCACAATATGGACTAATTATTTAGGCCAAGTACAAGTGATTTTTGAAAATATAATTCCTCACCATTTTTCAGATAACTTCAGATTAATTAGATCTGAGCTCCTGTGTGTTTGAGAAATGTTTTCTGTTCATCTTTGTGTTCTGGTTTCAGCTGGGAGATAATTAATTTCCTTTTTAGTACTTGTTAAAGTACTCTGTTTTGGATCTATTATGAGAGTAATGTTGATAACACACTGTTGTTGTTGCTAAGTAAATCAAGGACTTTTCAGCCTCCTGTGCTCTTCCAGCAAGCAGCTGCACAAAAAGACAGGAGAGAGCACAGCCAGGACAACTTACCTGAACTGGCCAAAGGGATATTCCTTACCACAGAACAGCATGCCCAGTATATAAACAGGGGCATTGGCTGGGAGGTGCCAACCATAACTCAAAAATTGGCAGCACATCGGTCAGCAGGTGGTGAGCAATTTTATTGTGCGTCACTTATTTCTCCTGGGTTTTATTCCTCTCTCTTTTTCTCTTTACTTTTCATCATGCTTTTAATTCTGTATGAATTATCAAACTGTTCTTAACCTACCAGGAGCACTACCTTTTTTCTGATTCTCTTCCCCACCCCACCAGGCATGCAGAAAAATGAGAAAGTGACTGGTGTGGTACTTAGCTGCTGACTGGGGTTAGATCACGACACTTTGGTAAATGCCTTTCCACCATGCTTATATCTCCCTGTTTAAAATAAAAAGTAAAAATTTCATAAGAGATCTCTGGAAGGCAACATGAAACAATGGCTATTCTCTTTGCACTTTAAGCTGATATGTTCGAGAAGGGAACTGCTGCATGTAAAATGCTTGCTGCTTTGACCCTGTGAGAAGAAGTGTCATAGTTCTTAAAATAAATGCCTGCTTACTTCTTAGGTCACTAATGGAGAGGAAGGATCTGTTCTGTGGCATTTGTAAAAACACAAATATGTTGCCATCACATGAGTGTTTTTTGTCCTCGCCTTTAAACAGGAAACAGTTTTTAGGACTTCCAGTCCAGATAATCTCTTACTCGCATTGCTTTGCTCCTAAACATAAGAGAGTTTTTGTCTGAGAAAGATCTTAGAATCTGGCATTGTACTTTTTTTAAGGAGCCCATAACTAGAATTGCAGCATATATTACCTACACAGATGAGCACTCTAGTACAGTATCCATGCAGTCCCTCATTTTGAAAGAAGGAAGATGTATTTTGAAGGGGTACCATGTGATGTCAAACCATGCATTTACATTGCTCCTTCGCTGACAGGTTATGACCAAGTCAAACTGTTCAGGAGCACAGCTCTCTCCTCCCTTGAACCAGAGCCACTCTTGTGAATGACTTGTCCTTTAGCCTTATTCCCATGCTCTTTTAATCTCTGGTAGTGGTGCCTAACATGTGCCAGGAGCTATCATGCTCTGATCTGGTGCAGCTGGGAAAAAGAGCAGGCCAGTATTTCAGTGAAGTATCCAAAAACAATCCTTCTCTCCAGGAGATTTTGCTGATGTAACTGTGCAGCACACTCCACCAGCATATACACAACTAATAATGACTAAGTGTCCAGCAGTGCTTTCCCTGGTTGACCAAGCACATGACCAACTTGCAAGCTAATAACACACCACTAGACTTTAACTTTTGTCAGTATAGAAGTGTTGGAGGAGAAAAGGCAAAAGAGAGAGAAGAAAGCATAAAAACATCAGTGCTACAGTCTTGGGAAAAGTTCCTGACACAGACCTGATCTGAGTCTAAGGACAGCACATCTTACACACCTTGCTCCCAGGATTTGGCCTAAAGTATAGCCCAGACATTAATGCTTAAGTGGTAGGATTTTGACATGGCTTGTGATAAGAATTAGGGTCAGAAAATGTTCATTTAATGGGAGAAAAAAAGCTGGAAACATATCATCTCATGGTGATACTACAGCAAATATATGATAGTTAATCCTTTGCTTTCATTTTATTTATTCCTTGCCTGGTTTTAGTGAGGATGAATAATGTCCATGTCTTGTAACACCTCAGTAATAGTTCAGGAGGATTGCTGTGACCCTTCCTGGTTGGACCAGTACTGATTAGCTGCAGATTTCGATGTGTGATCAGGTGACAAGCCAGGCTTGCAGAGTCTGAACTGTTGCAGTTGCTGTTGAGGAATGTAAAATGACAATTTCTGCTGCTCTTTAAAGGGAAAACTTCTAAGTTGGTAGAAATGTAGAGTTGAAATGAAATGCATTTCTTTAGTTACTCCTGATTTAGATTTTGCATGTCACTACATATGCATGGACTATGCTGAGCTAGGAATGCTGCATTCAGCTAGGAGATAATATTTGAACCACCCAGTAACTCATGCCAAAGACAAATCTTTCAAGGTAATCTAAAATGTAGACTTCTTAACTGATGTGAAAGGCAGCCTTCCTGTTTTAAATTACAAGTTGTGAAAAGAGAGTTACATTGTCAATCAGACAGCAAATGGTGCTGCACTGGCCTTTCTAGAAAAACAAGTGATGGGTAATAAATTACTTTATGGTAGGATTGAATTAAAAACAAAAAATCCTTATCAGTGCAATATGTTTTCTGGTCCACCTGGACTCATCTGTTTTAATCTGTTCCAGCTATGTTACATTTCCCATTTTTTTAATTTAAACAAGCCCTTTTAAGCATATATGTGTATGCATACATACAAATGTGAGTACATATATACATGGAAGATTTACATGAAGACATATACATGGAAGGATTTTCTGCACATAAGCAGAGATAGAATTAAAGTGACACTGTAAATGATAATTTTTTTTTTTGAGCAGTATTATTAATATGAGGCACATTCCCATTCTCTCTATTCAAAAATCTTGTGTTTTATTTAAAAAAAAACAGCTTACAAAGTGTCTCTTGTTCCTATAGTTACCCAGAAAAGAGCAGACTTGACAGCAATCAAGTGTAACCAGTAGACTTGTAGTCACCTTCAAGCAGCTGAAAAACAGATTGCAATGGCAGACAACTCTCAAAGAGAAGTATTGACATGCTTCATTCAGAAAGGCTTCCATAGGGACAGTCCCCAAGGACATGACAAATATTACCAGAGGAACCCGTTGTCTGGCTGACCAAAGCATGGAATGAAAGCATAGGAGAACACCATAGTGAAGATCTTCACCATTTAATGTGACCTTTTATCTTAGTGTTGCAGGCAACAGCCTGCTAGATTACATTTGTAAAAACAGAAAACTTTCACTGGGAGTAGCATCTTCTTGGAAGGTTTCTGATATTCTCAACACTGAAAAAAATAATGTTGTTTCCACCTTCCCTTTCCATTCAGTTCTTGCTTCTGAGCCACATAAAATGCATGGCTCAATGAACTGTCCTGTGGACTGATTTCCAGAGCCAACATGCTGGCACATTGTTCCCATACTAGTCAAGAAATCTTCCTTATGCTTATGGAATACAGTCAGGTTTTATTGTCTACTCAAACTTTTCCCTGACTCTAATGGCAGCACATGACTACAATGTCCCTGTGTAGGTTTACCATGCACCTGCATTATCCTTTCTCTAGCTGAAATTAAGTTGGGACACAGCTGAGGTTTTGGGGTTGGATTTCTCCTATATGTTCAGCAAGCCTCAGCAGAGCAAAATAAAGAGCCAGGTATCTTCCTGTGCACATTAATATGTCATGTGTGCTCAGGAAATCTGATCCATTCAGGAAACACTGGTCTTACCAGGTGTGAGCAATACAGCTGTGCAAAGCACTCACAGCATCACATCAGACCTATTCCAAATTTGCACTGAAGCCAGAATTCACATGAAACTATGAAGTTTTACATTTTCTAAACACTCTGAAACCTTCTGGAAAATCAAGACCAATATAAAAATCCTACTTCTACACAGATGCTCTGAAAAAGAGCATCTTTTAACAGAGATAACGATGAGAGATAAGACTCCTCTTACACATGCAAAGGATAATCATCACAAATCCAACCCTCCTTCATCCACACCTCAGCCCAGGAGCTGTGAATTATAACCTCTCACCCCATACAGCACACAATCAGCATCCAGCTGCCAAGTGCAGAGCTAGTTTCATGCTGGAGTTTTCAAAGCACCAGGTTCCAGTGAATAGACACAGTCTTCTCTTTTCTGGCTCCCCACTAAGTAGTGGCTGCAGAACATGCCAGACAAATGCTGGAAAGGTCAGGGGGTAATGGCTAACAGGAAAGCCGATTCTCAAGGCTCTATCCACAGGACAGGGTGGGTGCATTTCCCTGTGTACCCCACAGACCCAGTCTCTAGGTCCACATCTGGCCACATTCACACTGTGCATCAGGGCAAAACATGGGTGGGCAAAGTCACTTTCCTACAGAGGAAATCTTGATCATATAAACAAGGTGTGTTTCAGTAGGTTTCCTCTCCTACAGTAGGGGACAACAAACACTGTAATGTGGGAATTTGCTCCTGAGTCTAGTTGGAGCCATTGTATCCCAAATTTTATTAATATTGTATCTACTTTCTATAGACCAAAGGTCAAAAATGTTTCTGTCAAGAAAGCATTTTCCAAAGGCAGTGTGCAAATGGTGTGTTTTGCAGCATGTTGGATGTGTTTCAAAGAAAGGACAGTAGTAGATCTGCATGCGGCTTCTCCTTCAGGCTTCTCCATTCGCCAGGTAGCTGTCATTCTGCAAATTTTATGTAGAAAACTCACAGGAGAACAGACCTGAAGAGAGTTGCAGTCAGTGGCTTAACAGCAAAAACTTTCCACCCTTCTACTGCTATTTTTAAAAGGGTTTCAGAAGCTTTCAGGAAGAAAAACACACTTAAATGCTGGTCTACCTAAAATCTAGCCTTGTGCATCCTGACTTGAATAGCATATTTGGGAGGTGCCATCAATTCTCTAAATTAAAATTTAAACTCTCCTATCGGTCATAATGTGGGCTTGAATCTCTCTCCCTGGACTGTGCCTGGATTGATGCACATGAGTCAGAGCCCAACCTCCTTTTTTTCCTCTTTGCACCTGGATACTTTGCAGAAGTTGCTGGATGACTTGAAGGAGAAAAACTGATTCAAATTCTACCAGAAGTTCCCAGGACTAACCAGATACAAATGCTCACAGCAGGCCATGAATCGGTGCAAAAGGAAGACTTCTTTCTGACATGTGAATATTGTACCTCCTGACCTTTTATTGCAGGCAGCTGCAAAGATATAACTTGAATGCAACACTGGCACTGGAACAGTTGTGCCAGGTTGCTCAGAGAGACTGTGGAGTGTTCATCCTTGGAGATATTACAAACCCAACCAGACAGCATCCTGGGAAACCTTCTCTAGCTGGCCATGCTTGAACAGGGGCTTCAATGAAACAATCTCCAGATATGCCTTCCAACACCAAGAATTCTTCAATTCTATGGTTAAAAATTAAGTAATAAAAAAGAAAGTTGGGGGAGAATTATTCTTTCATGTGAACAAAAAAGCCCTAGAGAAAAATTCAATTCCTTTGGATCAGATTTATTAAATGTATTTATTGTTCCAGCCACAGAACTTCAAATTCAGTTATGGTCTTAATTCAAGTTACTGAACCCTTCTAAATTCTAGCCTTGTTTTCACTCTATTGAGGTAAAACAGAATTGATGGATGTGTGTGGCAGCAGTGTGGCTGGATGTGAAATCATGTGCTTTCCCCTCACATGAAGAGGCATTTCAGCAATGACTAATCATGTATTTTCTCCTTTGCCAGCTATTCACAGAGGTTTTAATTTGCAAGGCAAGATTTCTTATTCTTTTTATTGTCATAGTGGTGAAATCCCTAATAAGTGACATTTACTGAGGGGACTAGGTGGAGATTTGTCTGAGATGTGTAGGAGATGGGCCAATTCCATATGTTATCAACCTGACTTCAAGATGTCTCAGAAATAAGTCTTCCAAGTGAAATTTATTGAAGTCCTGAATTGTTTTCCCCTGAAGCATTAAGTTCAGTAGATCTTTATCAATCTATACCTGTACGTACATGAAAATCCATACACAAGGACACATGTTTACAACAGATTGCTGAGACTCTCCACATCTGAGGTTGTTTCTGCATATTCATGAATATACCTAAGGGCTGAAATATCTTTTCTGTGTGACAGATTTTGCCCTAATAATTTGTACAGTATATCATTAAAAAAAAAAAAACAACAAAACTTTTGTACAGACATTTATTTCATGGTTCCCTGAAATGTTCTTGGTGTATTTAATTATTTAATTGCTATTTTGTTCTGGTGAAGTAAATGATAAAATCTTACACAACCTTTCAGCAGAAGTGTATGACAAGATTGGAAATCCCACAAACCACTACATTTTTTTTTTCTATTACTCATTGACATGTTTCTTATCATTCCATCCTGCAGGTCCCAGAAAAATCATAATATTAGACAAAATTACCAAATAAGCATTGGGAATAGACAGCAAGCTGGATGTTGAAATACAGGTTCCTTTAATTAAAAATATATTCTCATATCCTATTTATTTTTTATTGTGATCTATTTATGGTAAAAACCTTTAAAAGAGATTAAGTTTCTTATCCTGATTTGGGAAAATCAGGCAAATTCACCACTCATCTTTTCTTTTAATTTGATACACAATCTATTTAAGCCTGTTTCAGTAGAGCAGGAAGACATCCCTGTTCATTCTTTTATTGATTTACAAATTTGCTGCATGTATCAGTTATTACTCCAGGTCTTTTGTCTCATAAAGAGAGCTTCCTCAACCAAAGTTGAAAATATTGGCCATCAAAATGAACTTGAATATTTACAATTAATTATGCCTTATTTTTCCCAGGGAATCCAAAGCACAACAAGCTCTATACCATCACTGACAGTCATCTCTAAAACATGATATTCTAACTATACACACTTAATAAAACAGTGTATCCAATTAACCCAAAGAAATTATACTGCTCTTAGCAATATCTCTTGTTCCACTAGTGTAAAGAATGAAAAGTATATATTCCTATTTGGTATTTTTTTAATAGCAGTGGAAAGAGAAACTAAATATTTCCTCTAGTTTCCCTCCTCCCAGAGCTCTTTCTTCAGGCTAATTTACTGTTTGTCTAACATCTTCCCTGGTTTGGAATCCAAGGTTGTAAAATAGGCAGGAGCAAAATCTGGAAGATGAATTAGTGTTTCAGGTGCAGCTGAGAGAAGAACTACCTCTGACCTCTACAGACTCATTGCCTGAGTGTGTCATGAAGGGGTTAATTGACAGCTCTTTAGGAGGAGAAGGGAATGTGTAGTTCAAGCAGTTGACTGGAAAAGACTGGTTCTGATCTTTCTCATAGGTTCTGTTTCACATTCTGAACTTTCAAATAAAAAGATTCCCAGGCTGTTAAAGAGATCATTATTAAGATGTTAAAGTTATTCTCTTCATTTTTTTTAATGCATTCTCACATGCCCTTTGTTCATTAAAACTCTGTGACAAAGACTGAACGTTCACAGTGACCAGAGCTTAGAAAGCAGCTCAAGCAAGTATGTGTTTAACTTTCTGCCACTGTTCAGTTCACTGCAGTGTAAAATGTACCTGATTTACAAGAATTTGAGTTGAGGTTCGCTTCACTTTTGATGCTCAAATACATGGCTTTCTACAACCACAGTGTGACCACTTGCCATTGTGAGACTTTTCCAGTGTCTGTGTCATATAAAGTGGTGCTAGAGGAATGAAGAGGATTAAAAAAACTTCCTGCTTTGGATTCCTCCTTTCATTGGGAAATCTCTTCCAAAAAAGAGAAATGCACCGGTGTTTTACAGATCAAAACGCATTTTGATCTGAAAAAGTTAGTTGCAAGATTTGTCATGATCAAAGTTTTCTCATAACATCCTATTGCTGAAGAAGGAAAAATTACTCCTAATAATAAAATTATTAAAAAATAAAATCCTCATATACATTTTGCCTCATGCCACTACATCCCAATATTTTCTGCAAATTCAAATAGCCTGACATTTATATTAAGCTTAAAATGTCATTGATCCAGTTCTGCAGAGCAAGACATCAGAGTCCCACTGATCATTTCTGTCTCATAAGAGCAGGCTCTGGATAAATTAGCACTACTATTAATCATAATAATATATCTATGTCTTGGTTCTAAGATTCTTGAGATGTTTTCCAGAAACTGCAAACTGGCATGATGTTAGCAAAAAAAACATTAAAGCATGGATCTTAACTCTCCAGTGAATCCTTCAGAAACTGAATAGCTCTCACAGCATAATATTTCTGACAGGAAATATACACTTGAGATGTTTTAAGCCTGAAATGTCACATACACAACAGAGCTTAAGCCTGAGTAGCCTCCCCTGTTTCTGAGATCATAACAGTAGTATTATCATTAAGAGGATAAAATGCCACTTCCTTGCTTCCCATACCCCAATCCAAATGAAATGTGAGTCACTTAATGAATTTCATCTAAGCCTAATGGAACAATTTCAGCCTGTCCTGGACAACTCTCCTGCCCAATTCCCTTACACACATTATTTCTGCTCTCTTGATTTTCATATCCGCCTCTGCCCAATCACTTGTGGCAGGTTCTACTGGTAAAGCAAATGCTTTGCTGCTGTTTTTCCCCTTAGAATTACAGATCACTGAAGAAGTAGCTTGAAACATTTCCACTGGAGAAAAATGTGATGAAATTGTGAAAGGTTCAGCAGCCTTGAAACACTAGTAGACTATTGGCATGAGGATTATTCCCAGACATGATCTTTCCTTTGGAGCCTGGTGTCGAAGTTTGCAATATTTGTTCACTTCATGCCTCCTCAGCATAGCCTGTCTCTCTGGCTGATTTTCTTCCTTTCTTTATCTGAAGCTGGCATTTTTTCCACTCTCAATAATTAAGCTGTCTCAATGCTAGAGACATGCCTATTTTATCACATGTATGTCTCGTACACAGTTGAAAAAGGAGAACTCCAAGGGAGAAGGCGGCTGGCGTCTCTGCTGTTGAAACGGTTTCAATCTGGCCTGAATACTTTGCCTGCAGTGCTGCAACCCACAAGGGGGTCTTAACCTCTGAAACCTGCTGACTCAAGAGTAATTGGCCAGCATGATGCCACTGTGACCATCAAGTGGAACAAATAAAATTACCCACCATTTCAGTGCCATGATTGTCCTCTCCCACTGCGTGATTCCATGAGTCCCCCCGAGGACTGACCTGCTTATAATAAACAAATTGTTTTCTGGGCTCCTTTTCCATTGCCTGTAGGGGAGTAACAAGAAGACAGAGCCAAGCTGTGTTAACTATATTTAATGGTCTTTTTTTCTTTTCCTTAAATTGCATCAGATAGTGAAGATGACTAGATACAGTATGATCTTTTAAAATGATATCCTTAAGAAGCAAACAATTAGAGAGCAGCATCTCTACAAGGAAAGTCAAGTTTACACAGCGATAGAAAGTTGTAAATTTAAAGAATTCAAGAGGATTACACATATCCAAGTTGGATGACTTAATTCCTCTTCCTGAGAATGACAACTTAAAAGCAGGGATTCTCTTGCTCTGTACACAATTTTGTAATTTGTTTGCATGAGAGCAAGCTGTTTACACTATGCTACATAAAGGTTGTTGCCAAAAGTTACTATCTCCTATAACAGTGTAAAACCAGAAAATCTCTCATGATGGCAGTGGGTTTAATCAGACACACACCCGCATAACAGAGAACTAAATTTGGTTTTACACCCCTGTCTAAAAGAAGCTCACTAAAGATCAGAGGGGGAGAGCTAGGGGGAGGGCAGGAGTGTGGGGAAGGAGGTAGTCCTTGTTCTTTTAGTTTTCTTTCTTTATGACTGCATAACAGCATCCCCGATATCTGGATTCATGTGGAGGAGGTAATATGGCCTGGTAAACACATCAGCAGGACAAGTAGTGTGAAACTTTATTTGAGTGTTTTCAGTAACTGCCTGAGCTGATAATGGCCCTAATGTGGCCACAATTGACTGCAGAAGTGCAGATTTAGTCCCAGTCCCATAAAGTTTTGTACTAACACTGTGTGAAATTGAAGTTATTTTGAGTTTTCAGCCTTCCATTGAACAAGAGCATAACTTGGAGCATGAAGATATATGTGAACTGCTTCTTTAGGCAAGCAGGTAGAGGAGCTCAATGACTTTTGCAGAATCAAATCAGGATACAGAATAAACTGAGGAGACTGAGAAGTACAGTGAGCTACCCTGCCGTGACTAACAATAACCATCTTAAAAAACTGTTGATGTATTTCTGAAAACACAGTTTGCTGTTTGTTGCCAGCAATTTAATTTAGACCCAATTTATTTAAATTACATGCCTAAATGTAGGCAGACTATTAAGCGCATTGTTAAAACAAGATCTTGAAAAACTAAGAAAAAATTAATACTTTGTCTTCCCTGCAGTGTTTTTAATTGTAATTTGTGATCACTTTATATCACTTGTAAATCCACTTCACTTAGTGTGTTGATGTATTTTGAGGGTTATTTTACACACAGTTTTGGTTTTCTTTCTGAGTTTTGAAACCAATGCAGTAAGAGTATTTTAAAAAAAAGCAAGAGTGCTTTTCTGGTTCTTCCCATCCAAAATAATCTCCAAGTCTGAACAGACCATTTAATCTGGAACAGTTCTTGTAAATTGGAAGGAGTCTGACCCCTGTTTCAAATTTAGCATGCATCCTCCTGTTCATTTTATTTCCCAGCAGATAAGGAGTAGATCAAGTCTGCAATGTTTCTATCATACAGAAGTCTTCTTATCTACTTACAGTTTCTTTCTCCCTAGCTCTCCTTTTACTGCTGCAAACTTCTGTATGTCAAGCAAGGGAGAGAATAAAACCAGAGAAACTTGTATTTGGGACCCTAAAACTGCCAAGATAGGAAGGACATATAGGTTGTGCTTTTCATCAATCTGTTTCTCTCATTTAAATTCTGTTACATTACTTCTCCTGGCTGTTTCAAATCCTACTTTCAAGTAGTTTACAGTCACAGTTACAAAGCACATTTGTCTACGTCTCTGCTGTAAGGGAATAGCAAGCATTGACTGGTGGATCTACTTGTCTTATACATGAAGCATCATTCTCAGTCAGACTGTATAACAGATAGATAAAACATGTGAGAAAATAATTCCTTTCTATAAATAAACCCATGGAAAAATAGTCCTCATCACTGTGAAGTATTTGATTCACAGTGGAGAGCTCTTTAGAATTGGAGGAATGCATCACCTCATGGAAAGGATTTGAGACCTCAGGGCTAATATGCACCTGAGTATCACAATCAAAATTCTTCAGTGCCCAGACATGTGTAACTTATCATGTTATGGTACAATCATATACTTAAGCCCCCATATGTGAAAAATTTTCGAAGTATTTTCATAGCCAGTAGGCAGCTCATGCATTTGCCATATCACACACACAAAATGTAGATCATATGGTACCCACAGAGGTCTTTTGTCATTCACAGAGCTTTTTGGCTCTCTACTCCAGAGGGTTTGGAGGGCTGTCACCTGTCTCAGAAGCCACACAACGTTCTTCTGGCATAGCATACAAGCATATTGAATACTAATGCACTAATACCTCCTCCCTATCTAGAACTATGTGAAATTGGAAGCTGAGCATGAAATCAGGGCAATGAAGATTCATTTGCTTTGCTCAGAGGTCTTTAATGGTGGTATTGTTTGTGGAATGGTATCTAGCCAAGTATCCTTGAACAGGGGGTATTTTTCCTTTTACTTCCTATCATTTTCTCTTGAAGATGATTGTTTTAGCTCAGTCTATCAATGATCTTTGTTGATACCCAGACCATTTGGGCAGACTTGGGCGAGCTGCCGAGCAAGGAGCCGTTTTAACACCAGCAGCAGAAGGATGCTGGCTCCTGACACACTAAGCTCCCTGAGCAGGCTGCCAGGAACAGCCAGCTTGGGCAGAGACAGGTATGTGGAAATCTGGAATAGAAGACATTTGCGCAGTTAGTTTTAATGTCATAGGAGCTATGGAAGGCCATAGACTTTACTAGGAAAGAGAGAAAACAGATACAAACATGAAGAACAATCTCTGGCAGATAGCTCTGCTTCTCTGCGAAATGTAATCCCCAAATACTCTGGCAAGAAGATAGATCATTATACCATAATGACAAGCATTCGTCGCAGGTCCCGGTTTTTCAAAGAAACTAAGTTTAAAAATAGACTTCCGAAACCTTAAGGCCTGGAATCTTGTTCAGACATTAAGATTTGTCTGCAGCTCCTCACCTTACTCCTACATTTTTCCATCTGCAAACAACTGCTGCAAACCACTGCATAAGACAAACCTGCACTTTATAGTTCTCAGTGAAGCAATATGTCACCTCTATTTATACTACTGTGATCTTATGAAAGAGGGAAATCCTGTCAGTAGTAATCTCAGATTCCTTCAGCTATCATAAATTAAAACTGCCCACTTCTGTCTTGCAACATGAAATTTTTCCTGTAGTGCACATAATTGTGCCTATTTGTACATGCTTTTTAAAGTCTTTGTTGTATTTTTCAGTAAAATCCTAATGGCAGCTTGCCATAGTAATTCTCTAAATGTTAGTTAGCATCTACTGAGACATAAACTCACAAAAAACCTTGACTAACTCTTCCTGATCAACATATCCTTGATTGTAATCATAGGAAGTGTAGCTTTGTGTCTGTAGTAGTCAAATGGCATCTGGAAGCTCTGAGAATCTTTTTTGTGGCCTTGCTACAAGAGTCTCTGTGAATTTGGGAAATGTAAATGTAAACTTTCTGAGCCTATGTACCCCTTTCTGTGAGGCAATTACATACACTACCCATAGTTTCTAAAGAGGAACATTCAACTGCAGTCACAAAGATGAGCAGTTTATTGCAGTTCCAGGTAGGGCATATTAGGAGCCCACAGTTAATATTGTACAGCAAGGACAAGATTCTAATGATATTTTACCTTGCAAAATAGGACAAAATATTTTGTTTTTCAGCATTTTCTGTATCTCATAATGAACTCCTGTTGTCTTTGTTAAGATCAGTGGTGTTTGTTATGTTTTTGTAAGAGAGCCAAAGCAGTAGTAATAACAAATACATTAATTCTACCTTATTTGACTAGTTCAGATTCTCAGAGATTTTTTTTTGTTTTTCAAAGACTGTTTATTCACCTTTATATAAAATAGAACAGGTTTATACTTTCTATGAGGATACCATGAATCAGATTCTAGGAGTGATATTGCGTAATTATAGGGATTTCTTCTACAGATTTTGTGGTGTCAAAACATGATGTGGTTTCAGAAACTGCAGGCAACTAAAAGGCCTTTCTGTATTTTGTTCCACTCTGAATGGTCATTATAACTCTGCAACAAACTTAGGGCCAACAGAAAAAGGCTAAGAGTCATGATGATTAATGTGATGAGAAAATGAAGAGGTCAACTAAAGGCACTGCCGTCATCCATAGTCTGTCACAACAGATGATTTGTGGGGTTAAATCCATAGCAGAGGAAAGTAAAATACAAACATTGAAAATTCTCTGCCAGTACAACCTCTGGAAAGAGAGCAGTGGATTTTGATGCCAAAATGGCACGTGGGTATGATGCTGTGTGAGGACCAAAAGCCATGCAAACACCTGGCATCTGCTATTAGTGCATCCATTCACCTGTCTCTAGCCATGGCCAGTGACTAAATGCTTCAAAGGAATGAAAATAAATAAACACTGTAGAGACCAAGATATACATCAAGAGAGAAAAGGAAATGGGAATTCCTTCCTGGCCAGTGTAAATATGGTATAAAACAATCATACAACAAACAGAAATCACACATCCCCTTGGGAATACCAGTAGATCACCTATTTACAAACTTGCACTTTTAAATCCTGAATTGTCTTTTCTCTAAACATGAAGAACTCTTCTTTTAGCAATGTTGTAGCCTTTTCTGTTCACTACGTCTTTGAAAGGTCATTCCAGGATATTGCCCCCAAAGTACTTAGAAACCTCTGAAATCCAGTCCCTAAGCCCTGGCTGAAGCATTGGGCAGCAATGCAGATTTACATCTAGAGTAAAGCCTATAGATAATTCACACTGTTTGTCCAACATGTTAAAAGTAGAAGATGTTGGTAAGTTAAGAGTTTACAGTTCTTCCCACGGCCTCTGTATCCTTTGCAGTGCTCACACCCAGAACTGCTCTGAGTCCATGGCAAAGGTGCTGCCAGGGGAGCACAAAAACCTTGATTAAAGTTGTTACAGCCTTTTGGACCTGGATGGATTTCAACCCCTATCTTGGATAGGTTCAGAAAATAGTTGAGATATGACTTAGTTCAGCTGCAGTGCACTCTGGGGAGATATGCAGGGGAGAGTGTTTTACATCTCCCACTCTGGGCAGTTGTGAAGTTGCACGAGGTGATAGGCACAAGTGTAATGTCACTGTGATGAAGGTCAGTCTTAGTTGCATCTTGCAGCTATGCAATTTTTCTTGCAGGATCGTCATTCCTTGTATATTTGGGTATTTGTTTGGCTTTTTGGAGTAGATTCTTTTATTCTGGGGGAGGGAGGTTGGTTGTTTTGTTTTGTTTTGTTTTGTTTTGTTTTGTTTTGTTTTGTTTTGTTTTGTTTAACCAGTGTTTTATCTGTGATTTGTAAATGCTTTAAATGGGACTTGTAAAACTGGTGATACTCTAAGAGAGTTTCATTTATCACAGGGCTTTGGTGATATCAGCATTTTGTGACTAGTAACACTTAAGTGAAACATTGATAATACAGCTGCTGTGATTGCAAACCTGAGATAATAGGAGTGTTATCATTTTAAAAATTAATATTGCAGAAATAATGGTAGAATTGAGAGGCAGTTAAAGGGACAGTCTCATCACACTTTAATCACAAGGAGACTCTTGAAGTATTTTTATAGAGTTATAGAATCATAGAATCATAGACTGGTTTGTGTTGGAAGAAGTCTTAAAGATCATCTGTTTTCAACCCTCCTGTCACTGGCAGGGACATCTTCTACTAAACCACGTCACTCAAAGATCCATCCAACTTGTCCTTGAACATTGCCAGAAATGGGGTCTCCACAGCTTCTCTGGACAACCTGTCCCAGAGCTTCACCACCCTCACAATAAAGAATTTCTTCTGTGCACCTAATCTAAATTTCCCTTCTTTCACTTTAAACACTACCCATTCTCCTGTCACTACAGTTTGAATTACTAAAAAAACCAAAGTATTTCATAAAAATAATTATATTGTGTAGACTTTGCAAAAATATTAAATGGAAAACAAACATTCTGTCTCTATAAGCAGAGTGCAATTAAGCATTTTCTTCACTGTGTAATTTTTTAACAAGACCAGGGCAAAACCAGTTTGACTGGAGGCTATATTTTGGGGTTTTGGGGACTCCAAGTCTAGAACTTGCACTATATTATTTCAGAAAACATTAGGTAGGCAACATAAACAAAGATTAAACATGAATTGAACACATTTCTGATCTTCTAGTAAGTGGTGGCGCTTTTCCTTAGGACTACTGTGGAACGGGAAGCTACAAATTAATAATCTCTAATAATGGAGTACAAATCTTCCTGGGCACATACAGAGATGGGCCCAGTTACTGGGATTTTTAAAACATCATTTCATACATGAAACAAAGAGATTCTGAGAAAGAAGAGAGAGAGGTGGTGAGAAGTGTAACAAGTTAGTCATCTGTGGCACCTGCACATCTTGCTAATTCATCTGTGGTGGTTTGCATGTTTGGGATTGTTCAGAATGGTTAATTTACCACTATGAGATCCCATCTTTTCAGCCAGCTGTACAGGGGGCCTCTCAAAATTCAAACCCAGTGATGACCTTTTGCCTAATGTATGAGGCCAAACAAACAACGATTTTAAAGGCCCACTCTGCTTATTTTAAGTGCTATAAAACATGCTTTACAGAATATAAAATGTCTTTAGTAACAAAATTAAAGGCTTCTTTAGATTTTGATCCATTCCTTCTGGTGCACTTGTTTCCACAGATGCATGCTTTCCCCTACAAGAAATACAGCCTAATTTCTTTCACATACTCCAGGCAATAAAGGAATAAACCAAAATAAAGCCTGATACTGCAATGCAATGAGAACCTTCTGGGAGTGGATGTGGCATCCACCTCCTTTGTTTCACACAGCTGCATACTTCATATACTGGCAAGATGGATGGAGGCAGTGTCACTGGAGGCAATTCACACCTTTTGTCAGAGAAGGCGAAAAGAGACTATTTACATCATTTTCACAAGGATGATTTGGAAAATGCTTTCCCATAAGCTGGAGGGACCTTCAAAGCCTTGCTTTGAAGCACTGATGTTCCTTACTGTGAAGGATATCTTGCAATTCACTAATAGCAATATTCTTAGTTGGTCATTTCCAGATGCTTGACTGTGGTGGAAATCTCAGGGCAGATGTGCATTTGAGATTAATTTATTTCTTTTTGTTGCCTTAGAGGACACAATGGTAACATATTACCTCACTACAATAAAATAGCACAGATATGGGAAAGTCATCTAGTCCCTCTTACTGACAGTGCAGGCTTGCCCTCTGCAGTGTGCTCCCTAGTGCTTTGTCCAGTCTATTTTTAAATGGCCTAAGTGATGAGAATTTCTGCAGAGGAGAGTTCACAGGCAAGCCTCTTTTCTCTAACAAAGCTTTGAACAGATAAAGAATAATAATAGTGGTTCTATTTATTAAGCTTTCTCTCTTTCACCCAGCAAAGTCCTTGGGGTGCTAAGCAGAAACCACAAAACTATTTCTTGTCCCAACCAAGCTCAGCAAAGTTTTGAAGAGATCAGTAAACAAAAAGCAACACTAAAGCAAAAGAGCCCTTTCAGACATGCCACTCAGGAGCAAAGGGGTCTTTATAGTAAGGATTGTTGCAGAAAACCCTCTCAGCAGAACCCCAAACTCCTGTTCAAGCTCTTTGGCCAAATTCATGGAGGTTTGTCAGTGCTTAGCAGAAGATTCAAGGCTCTTGAGGCTTCTCAGTATCTCACAAATCTAGACCTGCACTAAAGGAAACCTAAAAAGACCATATTTCTGAGCAAAGCTATCAAGGAAAAAGAAAAACAATAAAGAGTTGTCATCTTGCTTTCCTCATTTGCATTAAATTCATAAAGTCAGTGTTGCAATTTTAATTACATTGAAAATCTTCCATTTGTATCTGCTAAATCCTGATCTACTAGTAGCTGCAGTCATTTGCCTCGTAATATTAAATGTGAGGAATGGAACCAAAAGCTTCACTACCATCAAATTCAAACAAATGTCTTCAGGAAAAAGCATTAACCAAAAGCTAAGTCAAGTGCCTGTCTTTTCCATCCGTGTTTATCAATGCTAAAGCCCTACTGGTTGCTACTTGCACCAGAAGACTATTGCAACTTCTGTAGGGGAAAAAAAGGTTATATTTCTTTTTGACAGAACCATTAAGGAACTCTGTAATGTTTCAATCTGTGGTCACTGCTCTGTTTTGCTTGGCTCACTAAACTCTCAGCCTCAGCTGGCATTTCCTAAATTAACAGCACATTCACTCCCCACATTAAGACAGTCAGACAAATGGTTCAGCCTAAACTAAGCAGTTTGACACTCATGTGCTTCAGCAAAGCTGAACAGCATCTCATGACGCTTACATGATTAGATGATATCATAATCATATGATAAAAAGCCATTAGGCCAGGACCAAAATCTAAAACATAGGTCATTATGTTAGATGTAAAAAAGCATACCCATTTAACAGGAAAAAAAAAAAAAAGAAACAAAAAAGAGTTCTGACACCAGGGAACATCTGGCTAATATTTACATCTCCTGTTTAATTTGGATGCTTCAGTTTAGTTTTCAAGATGGCAGTGTATAGAAACAAATTAAGCCAATCACTCTATCCGCAGTTTAGAAAACCAAGATTTGTTTATAGTTTCTCATATTAATACCTCATCCACTTGGCCAAAATGCCTTGTGAAAAATATACCTCAAACACACAATTCCCCTTTAGTAACAAAGCCGTAATTCAGCATAATTCTTTGTTGATGGGATGAAAAAGGGAGTCATGTAAACTTGGGGTATTGAGATGAACAGATAAAGTTGAGCTATAGGAAATGAAAGAGCATTTAGTGCTGTAGGGTTAAACTGAAGTCCAACAAAAAAGTCAACAGAATTAGCATTTTGGGCTCCATCCTACTTTCCTTTAAATCAATGAGATTTTGTCACTGACATTGGTCAGAGTAACACCACAGACAAGTTCAGTGTTAAAAGAACATGAGCTGGATACAAGCTGGCTGGATGAGCCCTGTGCCTGGGAATCTGCAAGCTTAATTCTGTGATGAGTTTGATAAAATACTTATTTCCAAGAGCAGTTAAAAACAAGAAGCAGTTCAGCAATGCATATGTTGAATTCATAAAACATTATCTCTTAGAGGAAAACTGGCCATGTGACAATATTCTTATGTCATAGGTAATTAGGTAAGCTTCAGAACATTCAAGTTAATAAAATGAGATTCTGATTTCCAAATACGAGAAAGAATCCAAGGCCCGAAGTCAAAACTTTTTGTTACTAACCCAGGACAGGCACAGAAATTATTTCATCAGGCTTCCCTATTTTTGGATATACAAGGGATCTACCAGGCCAAAATCTATTCAAGATTACGGAGTATTTTTGGAGTTTGGAGGGTATAAGTAATAATGAGTGACCTACAGTATCCAAACCCCAAACCTAGATGAACAGTCCCAGTGGTTTGAGCTGTTTCTAACCTGCTCTTTCTAGAGGCAGAAGAAAAGCCCAAGCAAGCTTGCTGAATGTTTCTCATATCTGTTTAGTCTGCTATGACAGAAATGCAGCATAGACACTGAAAAAATCAGTGCTAAACTATCCAGCTTTATTCTAGCAAGCACTTCACCCACAACTGCAAGGAGCTTAGGGCTGGAGGCAAACCCAGCTGTTGCTCAGAGTGCCAGGAACATATCCCAGGTTTGTATTGCCCAGCAAGCCCAAGGCCCGAGCTCGCACAACACAAAGCTGAGGGGAGCCCTGTGTGTCTGGAGTGTGTCTGTGTGTCTGCTGCTGCCTGGCTCACTGGAGGTGGTGGCAGAGGCAGGGCAGGGCTGGCAGAACAACATCAAAAAAAGCAACAAGAGCAGCAGACTGGTGCAGCAAAGGCGTCAGCACATGGTAGTGAATGTGCTGGAGGATGTAAGGGGTTAGTTCTCCCCAGGGACCACTTCCAAAGGGCATTGTGGTTAAGATGGAATCACATTTGTCTCCCTCCATCTTCTGCTATCCCAGAAGACACTGCTCTTCAAAGCGCTTCCCGTGTCCTTCTGGCACACCTCTGTGTATGCAGCACACACATTCAATCTGTGCTATAAAAACACTTCTTGCAACATATCCCTCAGCTATTCCCAATACTTTGAACTGAAAAACCAAGACTGACATGGTAATTATGTCTTGGGGTCACAGAGATACCCCATGGCCCAGAGGAAGCCCGAAGTTTCTCTCTGAGTTGCAGGGGTGCAAAGTCCAGCTACTCATACTGGTAATTAAGCATGCCTGGGACTGGCCTCTGGCTCTGAGGCCAACTGGCAAGGAAGAGCAGCCCTGTCCCACTAGAAGAGGAGGGCTGTGCCCAGCTGGCCTACTGGGAATGGTCTCAGGACCATGATGACCTCTGGACCATCTCTAGCAAATGTCTGACAGTTCTGGTGGGCACTGCTCAGAGACAGGGACCAGCCTCATAATGCAGTAGTGCTGCCAATCCACCTATTTTTAATCCAAACATCTCATTTACTAGTAAAGCTATAGCTCACCAGACCCTCCTGCCCTGAGGACAGCTGACCCTGAGCAGGCTGGGGGCCAGAGGACAATCCATGACCATCTTTTGTTTTTAGAGAGATAAATATAGCCACAAGGGCTATATGCTGTGTGGGTATGGGCATGTGGTGCCCTAAGCCCTGCTTTTCCAAGGAGGCAGAGACATGTGCCTCCCAGCAGTACTGACAGGGAATCTATTTCTTCATTCATAAAAAGTGACAGTTCAGATTTACTTGAACAGGGGGTCACCCGTATGCCACCTCAGTCACTTTGCTGAGCATGCATCACATTTTACCCTTCTGAAGGTGATGGAATGGCACAGCCGGGTGCAGTAGGAAGTGGGCATAGGAGGTGGTAGGGAGAGAGAACTGCTGTGCCCAGATTAATTGTGATTCTCTGCAGCTCTGCAGGGAAAAAAAAATTCTCATGTAGCAGTGAGTGTGGGCACTAGAAATATTTCTTGCTCAGTGAGCCATGAGACAGAGGTACAAGAACAGGTAAACATGCTTTCTTACACTCAGTCAGACCTGAGGTTTCTTATGCATTGATTTATACTTTCTGTAGAACCAGTGCAGGAGAGTAACAGATGAAAAGAATGTGCCAGCTTGTAGCTGTGAGGAGCCATTCCTCCTAACCCAACCCTCAAAAGTAACCCTTTTATGAGGTAAAAATATATTTTCCATTTCCTAGAGCAGCTGGTGATGGCAATGCTTTGCTGATTTGCTGTTCGATATCTTCTTTTCCTAAGATATTTAATATGCCTTTGTAAATTTGAGTGGCCAAAAGTTTGTCTTCCATTTAAAGTCTGTTTCATTCTTTTCCTTCATTTTTTTCCTACTCTGTCTTAGTGGATAATAGAAATGGAGTGATAGAAATAGGAAGTTCAGATCTATCCCTTCCAAATTGCTCAGTCTGTGCTTCCAAAAATGCTCAGGGAAAATGAATGGGAGCTTGCAGGCAAGATATAAAGCTTTCAGCATTGCAGAAGTGATGCAGTCATTTAAAAGGCCATCTTAGAAAACAGTGTGTTTCTTCCTTTGACATCCTCCCAAGAATGTCTGCATCAGCCAACTTGCTCAAAGTGGCAAAAGTCATTACAGATAAACACAGTGGATTGTTTATTTTGGAAAGGGACTGGGGCATAACTCCTCTGAAGTAAAGCACAGGGCGGTTCTTTCTTTACCTGCTGCGGGATCCAGCAGAGAGAGGCAAGGTGCTGCATGCTTTGTGTTCAAATGACTAACAAGACCTTTGTCTAGGCTTGAACTCTCATACCTGTTTTCAGTTCCTGGCATACCTCGGATCCCCCCTACCGCCCGCTGAGCCCAGGCTGGTGCACTCCGATGGTGAGCCTCTGAATACAGAATGCCACTGGGATCCACGGGGAAGACAAAGCCCCTCAGAAAAAAAAGCAGCCTCGGGCCACTCTAATTACAAGTCCCTGCACTGCTTGAAGGTACTCAGCTGACATGCCTGAACTGTGCAAAGACCTTCAAGTGAACTATTATACAAAGCTCAATGTATCACATGGTTGCGAAGCAGCTGCTAAGTCTCACTGTAAATGAGGCACAGAGATGATAAGTCACATACTCTCATATACAATGTGCTTAAGGAAACCCCCACCCTACGGATTTTACTGCCTTAGGCTAGGATGAAACTTGGGAGGTGAAGGGGAGGGAGTGGGATGTGGGAAAGAGTTTTATGTGAAGACGTCTTAGTCTACATTAAGGATGTGTTTACTCCTAGGAGCTTTGGCAAGTTAATCATAACATGCATTTAAGTTCTTTCAATAACATCCCCCAAAGTGGACTTTTTCTAAATGTCACTTCCCTGTTTAAACTGGCATAAAACTGTATATCCAGATAAATCTTCCACAGGAGACACAGAAAGCGATAGCTGTTGTCATTTGGGTTCTCCTTTGCCCACTTTGCCTGGATACATACAAGCCTGAAATGTATGGTCTCGGTTCAGATCTCAGCACCATAAAGGGCATGCATCTGATTGCATGAATATGAAACACAGCAGGAGTGGCATCATTAAGAACAAAAATCTCACAAAACAGAGAAGACAGATTAAATAACCCACAGCAACATATACATTGCCTGTGTTCATCTTAAAACTATGGAGTAGTGTAGTGAAGGCTAAATAGCTGTGGATTAGTGTCTTTAACACACCCACAAAGGGGTTTCCCATAAACCAGCAACATCCTGGGACTGTAGTCATTTCTGAAATCCCAGATCAATACAAGTGCAGGGTTGGGAGGGACCTGGCTACGCCATCCAGCTTGTTGTGCTGAGACTGACTGGTCTGACTGATGCTGCAGTCGGACTCAGCGTGATGCTGAAATGGGAACTCAAATGCCTCGGAGCTACTATTTCAGGCTCTCTACACTGTCAGTAGGTGGCTCATCTTTTCAATAATTTCCATCCATTCATGATAAAAGGTAAATATATGCCTACCAAAGTAAAAAATAAATGAACGAATGAACAAACGAAAACCGAAAACATTCTGTGTATCATGAAAATATTGCAAACCAATAATGCAAAATCAAATCTAATTTTCTTTTGAAAATGTCTGGAAAAAAATCATGAAGCTTATCTAACTGATATGTGTATGTTTCTGGACAAGCATACCCATCCTAGCCTTCCACACATTCTTCAATTAATCTTCAAGCAGCAGTTTTGAAGCAGAAATTCACCCATGTAAAAGATGAACATATAAAAGTTATTTTTCAATCAAAAAGTGATAGCACATTACCAAATATATATGGTTCCTTAGACTGTGCTACAAAACCCTCTGAAGCAGTGCAAAAAAATTCATAAAGAGAGGATAGTATGAAAGTATAGCAAGGAGCAGGTGATCAGAGGTTACAGGAGCAGACTATGAGAACTAGACAGCCCTAACTGCACTTGCAAATCTCACTGCTCTCTGTGGATTTACTAGAGAAGAAAGATCCATAGACTGAAAGCAAATCTGAGGGCATGAGAATGACAGCAGGAGATTCACACTCTTGCCACTATGAAGGAAAAGACTTCATGGTTAAGACTGAAGCCAGAGCTTTGTCTCCTTTACAGAAGGTCTCAAACCATACTTGGCTTCCTTGGCACTATTTGATTAATCAACCATTTGCTTAGGTGATTTGTTCCTGCTCTCATTCAAGGCAGATGCATCTCCCTTCAACTTCAAAGAGAGCACGATGACACCTTTGTGAACTGTGTTTCAATCTGGCTAACAGAGGGCTGCACTTAAAACATTTTCTAATAGAGACACTACAGAAAGCAGAATTAGGTCCAAACTATGTTAAAAATTCACTTTTAGCAAATAAAAAAAAAGGTTACAACATCCCAAAGTTGGACAAACAGGTTTAAAACGAATGCAGATGGCCCAATGTGCCTTTTATCCCTTATCACAGACATTTATATTACATGTCAAAATACTGCAGAATACAGTGATAGTCAATGTTGGAACTCTCTGTCTGGGTCATGCAGAGTCATCACCAGCTGAAACAAAGTGTATTTTCTCCTGGAGCGGGTCACTGTTCTCCTCAATCATCTCACGCTTTTGTTGTGTTTATTTTCAGCACAGAGTTTAATCTTAAAGATGCCATTTAACAAAGAATTTTTCCTGATACTAGCAACATATGGAAGCAGCTGTTTGCGGCTCTTGTTCATAAAATGAGTTACATCTTCCTTTAAACAAGACAGCTTTTTATTTTGCTGTTAAACCTGCATTTGAATCAGAACAAAATGATAATAAACATGTCTAGAAAGGTCTCCAGCTCAAAGCAAGTTACTGTCCATGAACTTTGCCACCCTTTGCTTCTTATTTCCTGGCACAGGACATTTGTCTGATTTGGAGAATAGCTATAACATGCAAAACATGAACTACATTTTGGCACTCATTTCTTAATTATTGCTATTATTGTCATTAAAAAAAAATCTTGTGGTTGAAAATATCTTAAAAAATGTTAGCGTCTGATATGTTACACATTGCCTTAGTACATAAGAGCAAAAATAAAACAGATAATGGTCTGTACAGCATGTTCAAAACATAGACTATATCTGTATCACTAAATAAATCAAGGCCAGGGAGTGAACTTGATCACTGAGCTGCCTGTGCCAACTACCACTTTTCAGTAATAATGCCCAGACATGACTGATGGGAGAGCACATATGTTAGGGAGCACTTACCAGCAAGTAATGTGGGTGAGACTACAACAGACAGATTAGAGCCTGTGCTGCCCTCTGACACTACTTGCACAGCCTTTGTGCATTCAAAGATCTCTCCACACCTTTGCACCAAGGCATGCAACATAACCCCACAATTTTCAACCTATGAAGCCATCATTCTCACTGGTAGAGAGTCCTCACCTTACTGAAAATACCTAAAGAAAACCACTTAAAGTATACCTTAGATCCACCAAGAAACTGTATGCTCAGAGGAGACACAGCCCCACATGCTGTGTGAGAGGGACAAGAGAACAGTCCCTGTCCATGACAGGTTTATCAGCATAAACACAGCTATAATATCCCTATACTTGAAGACCTTTTGGGCATGACTGCTTGGAGAGAAGGGCATTATGTCAAACAGTATGTGAAAGGAAAATGTGAATACCCCTGATGCCTAAACCTTTAGTATGTCGTTTGATGAGCTTTAGCAGATCCTGCAGTGGAATGTGGTGCTGTCTCTTTACAAAATAAAGCAGTTTTCGGTCCATGTAGAGGGAAGGAATAGTCAGCTAAACTGGCAGTGGAGAACTCTAGGGACATCAAAAAATGAAAAATGTGGATAAAGACATAGAGAAAGGTGACCCTAAGACAGTGACCAAGAAAAAGACAATGAAGGGAGTTGAAATAGGTGAGTCAAATGAGGAGTTTCAAGCAGGGTCAGAAAGTTGAGAGCTGAAAGTCCGCCTGGACATGAACTTCAGTGAGGTATCTTAGGGATACTTTCAGGATCATGGTGGGCATGTGCAATGATTTAAGTATCGTTGAAAAGCCAGGTCTCCAGCAGTGTTGTGTCTAGCATTTTTGCAATACTTTGAAATGCTAATAAATTAGGTAAAAGAACAGCTTTTGCGGAGATTGTAGGTTAAAAAAGACAAAGTTTAGGGTTGAATTGAGGATATAATATTTTTGAGCTCCTTTGCTCTGAATAAACTGATACTCTGTCTAGCTTACCATTTGTAAATGGCTGATTTCTCATAGACAGAAGACCACTAGTAGACCACTAGGAGGACACAGAAAAGAGGGAGGCCTCATGCTAGCTCAAGTTTGGAAGCCCCTTTTGGTTACTGACTTTTCTGTCAGTGATATACTATATAGGTGCAATATTTCCTGCAGGTTCCATAAACCTCAGGGGGAAAGGAAGTAGTGATACAACATTTTTAGTAGGTAAAACATGAAAGAAGGTAAATAGCAGAGGAGTCTGTCCAGATCAGATGAAAAGTTAATCCAAACATATGTGAAAATAATTTTTAACAAAAATTTTTCCCGGTCTTAATTGCACTTTAATGCACAAACATGTAATTAAACATATGAATGGATGGATACCAAATGATGACAGCCAACTCCTAGCTATAAACAACACTTTTCTTTTCATACCTCTTATTTGTCATTTATTGAAATGCTTTCCTAACCCCTTTAACTTTCCTCCTTCCAATAGATTAATCAGTTTAATGCAACAACCTAGAAATGAGAAACATTCATCTATCAATTCCTTCCCTGCTTTTGACCTGCAGTCCCAGCTGGGAAATGCTAGACATGCTCTTGGCTGAGCTTCTTACTGCTGTTCATGGTTAGTTTTAGGAGAGATGGACTGAAAATTTGCAGTAACAGTGCTGGGTTCTCTTCGTCCAGGAAGTCCCTTTGAGTTCCATCTGTAGGTATTAACCTGTAACAAACAAGTATCTCCTTTCCCTTAGCTAACCTGTGTTGAAAGCAAATCACAAATAACCACTGGAAGGTGAAAAAAGAGCAACAGAAGAGAATTAGACACCTTTTTTTACTCCTCCTGAACACATCAGAACTCTGCCACAGGTCTTTGGCACTTGGCTCTGGCAGATCTTCCTCTGGTGGATTCAGATGATGTCTTTTCTCACCTGTCCTGTTATTTCTTTGCTGGAACTTAGAACTCTCAAAGCAGATTCAGCAGAGGGGCATGTCTGCCTATCAGTCTCTGCAATACACTGTCTAGGTTTACCTCACCTTCACTGATATCTCCCTTGCTAATGTGCTGGAAAGGTCAGATGGTGATAATGATGTTCTCATATTTGCTGTTCTGTAGGGAAAATTCCATAGTTACAAGTCTATCAGAAACAGAAAAATAAGTTAATGCTATCTGGGAAACAAATACACCCACTAGGTCACTGGTGGCCTTTGTGTGTAGCAAAACAGTACTGCTATTTTTATCTGAAGTTCTCGCAAAGCTAAGCAAATGAGGCATTTAAAGTTTTATATCTTATAGCACAGAGTTGATTTTTTGTGTTTTGTTGGTTTTTTTAAGTAAGTACTTGAAATTCTTTTGAATCACTGTACCCCTTTTCAGAAACGAAACCAGAAGACAAATTCAGACATGCAAATAAAGTAAATTACCCTAGCATAAATTAGGAAACCCATTAGTTCTTGCATTGCTGAAACTTAGGTAACTTTTGCAGAGCAGATTTTTTTAGACATCAGAGAATATGGGGAGTAAAAGGAATCCTAGGACTTTACCTAGTGGATTCCTGCATTGAAAACCTCTGTATTTTTTCTGACCTTTACTTATTTTATTAATTAATTATTTAAAAATGAATTCTTTAAAAACTTTTGGAACTTCCTTGGTACCTTCTTCAAGTGCTTAGTTATCCTCAATGTGGTAAAAGGATTTTTATTTTTGTGGGATTTTTCCAATATCTGACCTAAAACTTCTTCATTTCAAGTTAAAGCAATCATTTTTTCTCTGCTCTGTCAGTGGACTTGGAATATAATTGATCACTGTCTACTTTACAACAACCTTCTACATACTTGAAGACTGTTATCATGTCCCTCTCAGGCTCTTCTGTTGTAGACTAAACAAATCCAATTCTTTCAATCTTTCCTCACAGGTCATGTTTTCTAAACCGCTTATCATTCCTGTTCCTCTCCTCTGAACACTCGCCAATTTGTCTGCAACTCTCTGAAAAAGTGGTGCCCGAAATTGGGTCAAGTTCCTCGCTCAGAACCCAAAGCACCAAGTAGGATGGAACTCCTACCTCTGCCTGACACACAGCATTTCTTTTAATTCACCACAGAACAAAGTGTCTGTTCAAAAAAATACATTGGCTCTTGAGTCATCCTTGGTCTGTAGTCCATAATCCCCCTCACCCCCTTCTCTGCAGCTCTGCTGTCTAGCCCCGTCTCTCCCTGCTGTTTGTGTGTGATTGTCCCTCCCTGGAAACAGTGCTTCACACTAGTATTTATTGACACTCCTTTCAGATCATTCTTCCAATTTTCACAATAACTTTCGGTATCCCTTCTGCCTCAGAAAGTGCCCACAATCTCTCTTATTCTCATGACATTGGAGATTTTGTTGTGACAGTCTGTACACTCATCCAAAACACTGACCAGAATGGATTTACCAACTACACATTTTAAGAGTAACTACTCACACCTGTTTCCAAAGACGTTCAGCCACCTTGTAATGCTTTTATTTAGACCCTTTTCCTTTAATTTGCTTGTGAGAAAACTGTATGAAGAAAAGTCAAAATGCAAGATTAACATACATATCATATGTAGTCCATCCCTTTATTTACAAGGAGAGCTACCTTGTCAAAGAAAATAATTAGAATGCCTTGACATTCTTTTTCCTGATAAATCCTTATTGGTTTTTTCTTATCATCCCTAAGTAATTATAAATTGACTGCATAGTAAATTGTTTCAGTATCTTTCCCAGTATTGATATGAGGCCAGCTGGACTTAATTTTTCAAGTCTTCTTCCCCTCTCTGTTTAAAAGGCAGTCACTATATTTCTTTCTCCTCTGCTTATTCAGAGCATCATTTAGTATCCATAACATTTAGAGCATATTAGTATCCCCAAAAAATACTCAGTAATATTAGAATGGCTGCTTTACTTGTTCTGTTACCTCTTCCTTTCTAGTGAGAAAAAAAAGAACAGTGATATTATGTGAAGATGTTTTGAATTATGTTTTCAACCAATAAGATGTAGGTATACCACTTTTATCCCTTTTATGAACAATAATACCAAGTGAAAGAAGGAAAAAATTGTCTCTTTAAGATATGACAACAGACCTTTGTCAGAACTGTGAGCAAGTCTCTGTAGGCAACATTTTTCCTAAGAAAATTATGATTTATTCATCTAAATCACTCCTAAAATTTTATCACTTTCTCCAGATTAGCAATTGGACTATGAGGTCTAAACATCCAGTCTTCCTAGGCTTCCCCAGAAGTGCCTTAATCAGTGGTCTATTAACTGTATTCGCATTCTAGTTAATGAAGAAATACAGCTGTTTTAGTTCCTACAATTAAATTTTGTTGGGGACAAGGGGACAGTGGAAAGTTTCTGAACCTTTCAGTATCCTGTATCAAAATCTGCTTCAATTTAATCACATTTATTAATCTTCACTATTTACACTCTGGAAGTGCCAGAAGCCTTTGTTAAGAACCTCAGGCTTATTATTTTATGTAGTTCAAGTTCTTGTTGAATATCTCTTTTCTCTGCCCTCGAGTATCAGTGTAGCCCCTGAGTGAACCTAGTCTTGTTTTAATTTTGCCATTTTCTCCCTCGGTTACATTGGTAAAATGTCAAATTCTGTTTTTTCTGGCAAACACAAACACCCTGAAAAGGCAGAGAAGATGAATACTTCTGCCAGTCTCTTAAATTCTGCAAAGAGATAATTGGAAGGTGAATGAGACAATAAAAAAGGTTCATTAATTTATCCATTTATTCTCCATGTGCAAAAGTTGTAAATTCAGCTGAACAGAGATGCCTCAGCCTTGTTCTGTGAGCATGCAAAACTCTGGCCAAAGCCATTCAGTTGGGAAGGGACATATGAGACTTAAGGAACATGTGATTGCATTGGGAAGAGAGACAGAGGTCCCTAGTAGGATGCTATAATATAAAGATATGTGGACAAAATCTCACCAGCATGACATGCTAGAGGACAAGGACCTTTTCAGTCAAACATTACTTCTACCCACCTCTTTAAAAGAAACATGCTTTTAAGTTCTTCTATAACATACCTCAGAAATTATCTCCACAATAGAAAAGCTGTATTTAAAAAGTTTCAGAGCTGTTACAGAGGAGAAAAATGTTAAGACAGTTTTATTTCACTGCTGTTTCAGCATTTTAGCACTTAGATGATAAACACCATAAATTCTCAAATACCAGTGCTTAATTTCATGAGAAATTAGGTACCTGTCCAGAAATGATTTTCATAAACACCTTTAAGGAACTAGGCCTTTACGTCCAAACACAGATAAAATATGCCATCTAAACAGACAAGTGCGCTAAGTGGAGGTTTTCTCTGTTTAGGTGGGACAACACTACTGACCTTCTCCTTTCCAGCTGGAAGCATGCAGGACAATAGCTGAAATGTGCTTCATCAGGGTAAACAGAAGATGTGACTGTAGTCATGGACTTGGTACCACTTGCTTATGTTTCCATTCTTAAAAGTCACAAAACTCAGGCATCAAGAAGGCTTCCAAACTCTTGAGCCAAAACCCAAATGGAACATTTAAAGGTAGGTCAGATACCATTATATTGACTAAATTAAAATGTTTCTGTGACAGATGTCTACTGCCAATGCTTTTTCTTTACAAATAATGATGAAAGAACAAAGCATTTGTGTCTTAACAATGTTAAACTATTGAATATATATTCAACTTCCAAAGTTTCTGTCCTCCAGCAATGTCTACAGCCTGAGGGTTTAACCTAAACTCATCTCCTGTAAAAACATGCAGATCTAGACACAAAAAGGTTACACAACATCTTTACTGTTGGTAAAGCTAATTTGTCCTCTGTTTTTGCTGTAAATTCAAAGGGAGTAGAAGCCCCAGTCTACCTTTCTGCATTATCAACCTAGTATTTGATTTGGCAATATCTAAAGCTCATTCACCTAATGATCTTACCAGTTCTGTATTCTATATCAGAGCATGAATTACAGAGAAATATTTCATACTCAGAAAACCTACTCATCCTTGATCTTTTGGCATGGTGCCTCAAAGCTTGCTATGCAAGATACTCGCATGTTGCTGTATCTTGCTAGTTATTGTATTTTTTTTACTAGAATTAGAACTGCAAGTGTTCCAAGAATTTCAATAACCTGAATTGGCATATTTACTGTAAAGCCCAATTCACTTAGGAAACTTAGAATTTGTGCTTAACTGCTCCCTTCTACATACATGTACAGGACACAGATTCAGGCCAGAATCTGGAAATAAAAAAATTGTCAGACAGTATTTATGAGTCATAATTTAACTTTTCACACAGGCTTTAAAATATACATTGGGACTTCTGAGAGGAAAATATTGAAGGGTGAATTTCAGGATACTTTTCTGGGAGAAAACTCTTATCAAGAAGAAAAAAAAAAAGAACATAAAAAATCATTGTGTCTTAGCAAAGGCAGCCTATTTCAGCACACTGAAATAATAATTTAAAATTACTCTATCATATATTTCTATTCTTTCTGTACAGGATCAGTCCTGTCAAAATATTGATAGATAGATAGATAGATAGATAGATAGATAGATAGATAGATAGATAGATAGATAGATAGATAGAAATATATAAAAGAAGGGGGGAAGGAGGGTTATAATTTTTAATTCTTTTAGGTATTTAAAATTTTATTTTTAAAGATTCCAAAGCTTTTCTCCATACACAGTCATGTATAAAGGGCTTATACAGAACCAAATTTTGCCTAGAGCATAATGCTGAAATGTACTTAAAGATAAAATTTTGATGTCAAGTGCTTAACTTCAGTACTTCAGCACAATCAGGGCTAAGACTGAGCCCATTACAGGCTTTGTAACAGTCAGCATCACAGAAAAAGTAATCATCTTGTTCCAACGTCCAATGCCTAGGCATCAGATTATTAAGTAGTAACACGTGCAACATACATGGGGAAATTTCTAGAGAAACAGTCTAGAGTTGGTTACTTTGCATTGAAATATTATACAGAAAAAAAACCCAATTTTTTTTTTTTAAGGTTTGTAATATTGACCTGGATCCAACAGACTGCAATTACATTTGATTTAACTGAAGTTTGTCATAAGTGGAATTTATGATTCCAATGCTTATTGGGGCTACCTAGATAAGCCCTCAGAAATTATAACACCAAAAAACACATGATGTTCGTAGGTAGCAGGTCACTATGGTTGTGCAAATGATGGTTAGCAATAAGTACCAGGTGTCTACTGAGTCTCATTCAATCCAGCAGAGCTCAGAGTGTGCTTTTCTTAGCAGCCTTCTGGGCCAAGTAAGAGATGTAAGTAGAAGCTGAGAGCACCTTCTCTCAAGTTAGTGATTTCCTGGTGCCATGTATCTGGGACAAAAGGCAGATTCAAAAGATAATTTCTCCCTTCCAGCTCTCAAAGAAACAAGACAGCCGGGCAGCGAGTGGCTGGTGCCCACACGCTCCTTCTGCTGGCTCCTTGCCTCCTCCTCCCCCACTCAGCCCTCCAGCATCAGAGGTAAAATGTGGCAGGTTTCAGTTCTGGGGTTTTTGAGCTCTCTCAGATCTGCAACATGACACATCATGTCTGCCTGATGCTCATGTTCTGTTCTCCATAAGACTGGGTTAGAACAAAAGTCTATTATTTGATTTTGAGACTCGTGTCTTAGATCATCAGGAGACTGTGACATGCTTCAAGGTTTGACAAAACAAAGAATCAACTTGTTAGAAAAACATAGTGGATCCCTTCAGTAGAAATCTCTCACTTTAATTTTAACACACAGCAAATAGACCTTCTTTCTGATAACCCTTGGTTGGCAATGGGAATGCAAGGCTCATTAGGGTCACGAGGCACAATGAATTCTGCCCTTGTAGTTCGAGGTGTTTCCTTTAGAAAGCTCCACAGAGCGTTGATCCTTCAGCTGATTCCCCTTATTCTTCAGGCCACAAAATTACTCCATTGCCCTCTAACAACTCCAAAACAGTTTCAAAGATGAAAAACAATGTTTTGTACTGCCCAGGGCCCCTTCAAAAGCAGTGAATTTGGTAGAGAAAGCTCTTAGCAGCCAACAGACCACACCCACAGTACAGAGGAAAGAAAACCAGGAGCTTCCCCCACAGCTTTTCCTTAATCTGATACGTAACAGTAATAAAAGGCAAAACCCTTCCTAACCTCATTTCAGCAGTCAATTTAAGTAGCCCAATAATCAGTTGCATTTCAAGGAAACTTTTTAACACTGGCTGTTTATGGTTTTTTTCCATCTCTGTCCTCAATAGCATTCATAAAGTTCCCTCTAATGTATTCATTTATTGGATTTCTCCTTGGCCCCTTAACTGATCTGTTAATGAAGCTGCAAATGAAAACCAGGCTATAAACTGTTCAGTACCAGAACTAGAAACTGTCACATTTTGCTTTCTATTGGTTTGTTATCCATGTGATAATTTTCTTATACAAGCTAATATGAATCAATCTCTACAGAAAAAGCTCATGACCTAGTGAAGCAAATGCTTTAGCAAAATTTTACTTGTAATTCCTAGGGTCTCTTCCCTCCATAAAGACAGACCAGTTCTCTCTTATAAAAACTCAGAAGAAAGGTACAGGCAACTTGTTTCTGCTGCAGATTTCCCTCAGTGGAAAGTATTCATTTGGTGACCATGGTCAATTTAAAGGTTACAGAGACCTGACCACAGGTATTCCTTGAGATCTGAGGGGAAAAAAGTCTTACACTGTATAGCATCTGGAATGGGAAGGACAAAGTGAGTAGCAGATAGTGGCTTCTCCACAGTTGTATGCATGTCTGAAGACTGGTTCTGCCCTGCAAATCACTCACTTAAATAGTCTTTCTCTCTCCCACGATCCCACTGATGACAGCCAGGACTCTGTGAAAAAAGGCCTGCTGCATTCACTTTTGCCAAGTACTCTTTTTCATGCTCTTCTTTAACTGTGAAAGGTGTTTGGCTCTTCCCAATCGCTCATCCAAAGTTCTCTTCTAAGAAATATTTCAGAATAACATGCTATTTCACATTTCTACTGCTCCAGCAGCAAGAGCAATACATCTGCATATAGACATACACATATATGAATATATATGTATATATGTTTGTACATGTATGCATATATATATCTATTATATATCCATTCTATTATATTATATATCTACATTACATATTAGTCAACACTAGGTTATCCTATTCAACAAACAAAAGGATATCACAGAGTTTTGCCCATGGTAATAGGAATGAGATTGGAAGTTTCCTTGGGACAAGCAAGAAATAAAGTCTCTGCTTGGGGCCGTTGCCCGCCACTTGACACATCTACATTACCATCATGTTTTTGTTGTAGCAGGGTCTGGAACTGAAGATCTTATAAGAAACTGCAATGCTATACTCATGTTGGTATTATTTAAAATTGTAGAATCAATGAATTCATGGCTTGGGGAGTGTCATGAGGTTACTTTACCTTTAAAAAAAGTTAAAGTTGCTGGGGACTCCTGGGAGTCTTTTCTCCTGACCAATTATCGGTCATTGCTGAGAATTGACAGCAGTTTTAGCCATTGAAAAGTAGAATCAACTTGTGAACCCCACCTTAAAGTGTACAACCAGAAGTCTGTGGTGCTCTTTGTTTCCTGACTGTGAAGGGTGGCGGAGCTCCGGCTGGCCTCCGGTTCTCTGCCCAGGCCATGCGGCCGGGGGGGGGGGGGGCCGGGCCGGGCCCGCCACGTCTCTCGTCTCCCGGCCGGGAGATGGGGCTTGCCGGGGCTTGCCCCGGGCCAGGTCGGGCTGGGCCGGGCCCGGCCCGATCTCTGGCTCGGCTGCAGGTTTTGCTGTAACTACATTCACTAGAAAACTGCCGAGTGAAGAAGGAGAGGGGCTTTGAGCCTGCTGCAAGCAGAAATGGAGACCACGCTCTCCAAAGCAGCTATGAGGAACTTTCCATCGCAGACGGCTCCAGCTCCTGTTCAGCAGAGATCACCGAACCATCTACAAAAGCTTGAGCAAGATTTTAACTCTTTCTTATCCAGATAAGACTTGCAGATTAATCTTTTTATCTAGAAAGAAAAGAGGAGAGTGATCAACATGAAAAGAGACTTTATAAACTACTAGTGGCAAGAAAGAAAAGAAACTTCAAGAAAGGTAGAGAATTAAGAAGATGCTTTAATTAAGCTGAAATATCTTTCTGTTAAAACTATGGGGATGGACAATGAAGTCCTGAAAAGAACTCTTTTAATTCATGATAGTGTATGGGGAGGAATAGAGTGTTCAAAGTGTAAATTTGAGTAAAAAACAGAGTAATTGTGGTATAGTGAAGTGCTGGGAGATTTGAAGCCTTGAGAGGCAATAAGAAAACTGTTTTCTAGTGAAGCGCACAGAGACAGATGAAAAATACTTTTTTTGCCTTTGACTAACTTATCCTTAAAAATGCTATCCCCAAACTAATGACCCATAACACATTTCAGAGTGATGTGAAATGGGAGGAGTGAGCTTTGATAACAGCAGCTCTGAGCAGCTGATATCAAAGAAACAGAAGACTATAGCAAAATAGCCTTCTTGTGAGAAACTCCATAAATTAACAGAAAGGAACTTCTGTTTCTCTACAGAAACTGAGGAAAAGACTATAGAAAGAATTGGGACTGTTTAAACCATCAAAATTCTAAAGTTTTTGTCTCTGTTGTCATGTGAACAAAAGAATGGTGAACAGTAAGAAATGAAAAGGTTTTTCTAAAAGTTTATTCTGGTGTTCTTATTCTTGTAGTTTGTCAATAAACTTTCTTTATTCCTTTTAAGTGTTATGCCTGATTTGCTCTTGTTTTAATCCATATCTCACAGCAAGAAATAAATAATCCTTTTTTCCCCTTTTTGTTAATTACTGGTTCAAAACCACGACAGGGAGAAATCAAAGCAGAAACCAAGGCTATACTTTAATTGAGCAATAATACCATTGCTTAGAGGTAGTCCTGGAAACCCTTCCATCTTTCAAGAAAAAATGTCTCTGGAAAAAAAATATTTGGGCTTTTGAATTATATTCTATGTAATTCTGTAAAGCAATTATAATAGTAAGAAACACAGGTTCCTAATCATGCATGGGTCTGTCATCCATTAATAATGTTTCCAAAACTTACCAAGCTATTATGATACAGAAACTGAAGTCATCAATTATCTCACAAGTCACTGGTTCAGACCATGTCTGCCTAGGATCTCATGCTTCATGGCAGCATACATGTAGAAAATCAATTTTGCACTTAGAAAAGAGAGCATTCAGAAGATCATGTGATCATAAGTAGCCAAAGAACTAAAAACACTAAATGTTTATGTAGGAAAAGGCTTACATTTCAGAGAAAAAAATCATAGCAGAATCAAACTTTATCAGATATGTAGTCATTTACATTTTCAGTCATTAATTCCGTTTTCTAAACAGTGATTACCATATACTTTCAAGCTATCTAATCTAAAATTAGAATATAGAGTGCTACCAGTGAGAACTGCAAAATAATAAGCAATAATAATGTAAGAAGAAATATATCCTAATGTTTTCAGCACCGTATAGCTGATCATGTGCCCCAAATGGGATATTTTTCCCCCTCTGAAGTGTCAGGTTCAACATACACATTTCAGGCAACACATGAAAAACACTTTTGGGAAACAATCAAGGTTTTGGGCTCTTTACCAAACTTAGTAATAGTATTTCAGGTAAAAAGTTCATGTTTTACAGTGCCTGAGTGTGGTACGCAATGAGTTTCAGTGAGGAACTTTCTACTGGGTGTTAGTTTTTCCTGAGATTTGTTGTCCTTCCCAGAAGGAAGAGAACTGCACATTGGGAGCCTGGCAGGGTCGCCTGTTTCTTTGAGGAAGGAGGAAAGGTGCTTGACGTATGAAACCAGGAGAGTTTCCCCAAATGTGCAATTGTGATCACAACGTTTAAACCCTTGAAAATAAGAAGATACATTCCCCTAGGCTGTGGATGAGCACAGAGGACATACAGACCAGCATGAAAGTAAGGAGTGAAGTCTGATGCAGGTGGAGGAAGGGACATAAACATTAGTAAAAGAGCATAAGCACCAGTGAAAAAGACTGGAAGATGCTGAAAAAAGCTACTAGAATATGCAAAGGCAGGAAGTGTAGCTTTGCAAGAGAGCAGAGTGACATTGTCAGCAAAATCTTGCTCAGTGACAGCAAGAATCCAGAAAATGCAGGAAATTCCTGGAGCCACAAAGGGGTAAATTTTAATAGCAGGATGGTGGGGAAATTTGATATATTTACACACCTACATGAGAAGAAATCTTAATATTTGCAAAAAAAAATAAAAATAGCTATACATGTACATGAGGGAGGCAGGAGAATAGACAGAAGTAAATATTCAAATAGTTCACTAACCACTATGAGTAACTAGAAGTTTTTCTAGAAGGGATAGCATAGTTCTATGAATGGTTTCCGACATATTCAGCCATACCAAAGTAAACACAGAATAAAACAAAACAAAAGAAACAAAATCAGACTGTTATTCCCCTCTCCAAACCTCAGATGAAGATAAAAGTGCAGCATTATTTATTTTTTTTAACATAGGAACAAGATGGTGATCCTTCAGCAGCAATAGCGTAGCATTAGCCTAAACATCAAGATTCTTGCACATACATTAAAACACAGGCTTCTGTCTGTGCATAGTAATGAGCAAAGAGGTAGAAAATGTGCATTTCTGCAGCCATGCAGCCTCACTTTCCTGAGAGGCATCCAGCCTGGAACATAGCTGGAGGGAGGGAAGATAATACACTTCAGCTAGTTTACTATTCTCCTCCAGGATAGCAATTCATGCAATTGCAATTCAAGTGAAGGTAGAAAAATATAAACCAAATACCATACAAATTAATTTCTCTTCTGAAAAAGGTGCGATAAAACATGGGTTTTTCCTTACACTGAACAGGAGTTTATGCTGTAGTTACGTGCTTGCATAATAGTAATGATCAATTTTCCCTGGTAAATTTTAAGATATTTTGTTATCTCTAAAAGGCAAGTTTTTTCACATCAGGTTGCAATGCAGAAGAGCAAAGACAGAAAGAGTTAATTGGGAAGTGCCTCCTGTGCCCATAGATACTGTCTGCTCTGATAGCAAAGGCTTTGCAGTGAAAGAAGCCAGAGTAACCCACTGGAACAGGAAGAGGCTGGTAGCAATTAATGGGGAAGTTTGTTTCTGCTCTGCAGAAAGGCAATTGTCTAGTTAATCCCTTTCCTGCGGGGACTAACAATGACCTGCTCCCAACAACACTAGGCTGTTGTGTGACACTTTGCCTTCTGTGGGTTGAGAGCCAGCCAAATACCTCGCACAGCTCGGCTCACAACCATACTATTTTAAGACTTCCTCCTCCATAGAATTCCTTTGGTCCTGCTCATTAGATGCCCACTTAAAATATATTTAGGGCAAGGGCAGTTCCATGTTTGTTACTACATACTGTGCTTTTTCTTCTGCTGCTTTTTTCCACTGCCATGGTTCAGGGCAATTGCTGAATTTCTACCTGCATTAAATAAGCAGCAGGTACCAGAGATGTTATATTTGGTTATAGGATAATGAACACTAACTCCAAACCACAGAGAAAGCTGGAAAGTCACATTAGATTTTGTAGTTCAGCAAGTATTTGGACTTCTTTTGACAGTTTTCTGTATTTCACACTTAGTCATTCATGCCACCAAGCTCAAATTATATGAATTAAAAAGTGTTTGGCAATCTTCCATTGTGTGGAACTGTGTGGCAGGGCATCGTTTAAGAAGCTTACTGTCGGACCAGTGCCATGATATGCAGACATGCCTGACAGCTGAATTCAGGCTTTTTCATGTTGTGGCTTATATTTTAATTACTTTGAAGAGTACTGTACTAAAAAGGAAATGCCAGATAGACTGTATCATGGCAGCCAGGGGAATATTGCAAAGCATCAGAACCTTCTGAGGTGAAACAACAATTAATGTGGGGAATGTTGGGTGGAGGAAAGGTTCAGGGATTATAATAAATTCAGTAATAAAAAAAAGTGTAAACGGCACCTACTGCATGATCATTGCATTAGACAATATTGTTTTATCAGAAACACAAAGGCCAAATTTCTATTGTCATTTTCATAGCTGATTAGGCAAATTACTAGCAATTTCTTCAAAGGCCCAAATTTAAAAATTCACCGTAAGAGATTAAGAACTTTATAACTGTCCTTTCTTAAATGCTAAATGTTAGGAATGCACCACAACCAGTCAGTTAAAAATTAATACTTTTTTCACTTAGCAAAACACTGTTTCAGTGTTTTAAAATACAGTGAGGAAAAACTAGACCAAGTTCAAGTTTTTTTTACACCTCAATGTAGAAAAAGCATCAAGGAAGAATGAAGAGCTGACTGAAAACATTTCACAGACAAGACAGGAACAGACAAGACAGAAAGGTACTCAAGTTTAGAAAGCTGAATATACAGAAATCTAATTGTTATATACTTTTCTTCCTATTCAGCTAGTAATGAACCATGCTTATTTCTCCATCAGATGCTTCGCTTCAACCTGTGTGAGAAGAGTACTCCATTATTTCCACCATTTCTACCACCCAACATAGTACAAAACACAATTCAGTAGAGTTTCACAAGTTATGAGCCACTCACTGCCCTTGATCTGGGATAGGAACCCATTGATCTCAGGGAGAAATGCAAGAACTAGAAAACCCTCAAAAATAAACTGCAGACCAAACTTGCAGCAGCAGGAAATGGACTAGATCAATGAATATGTCTGTTCCATCTCTAATTTCTATGATTAAAGTGTGTGATCAAAGGCAACACAAGGCTCTAAGTATTACCACATTCAGAGAAGGAACCATGTCCAAGGACTAACACATTTCGGTAAGTGAGAGGCAAATGCCTTAGAAATTCCTCCAGTCAACGGCTGCAGTTCCCCTGAATTTTGCCAGGTTATTCTTCTATGTAGAGGAAATCAAAGCTTGTTGTATAGACCTTCTAGTATTTGACAGAGACTGTATCAGTTCTCTCTCCACCAATGTTATTTTTAGAAAAGGGGAATGTAATTTGTATCTCTCTGAAAAGAATTCTACCAAAGTTGAATCCAGACAAAGGTACTTACTGTTTTAATTATCACTCGCAGAAAAATCTGATATAATGAAAGTTCAAAGTCAAATAAGGGCTCTTAGGGGGGGAAACAGATATATTATTCACGTAAGAAACACATATGATTAGATCCTGGTTGTTCAGTTAGAAATGTGTGAAGCAATGTGGGAATGACTGTCTACCTGCATCTTTTCCACTAACTTTTCAACAGTCCAGAGGATCAAGGCCTGGCTTGAGTTCTGAGGGAACACCATGACACAGTGCACCCTTCAGCAGACTCCTGCGCCTGGATGTCAAAAAGCAAAGAGTGATTCAGGACACCTACAAGGGCTTCCAGATCCTCAATCTTGCACAATCCTTGAAGTCAAGATTACATTCAGGCTATGTTGCAGAAGAATATGATTTTATCGGTGCCTCCTTTATCCCACATTTTTGTTGGGGGTTTTCTGTAAGGCGGATCATGATCTTGAATCCAGACTCTAGAATGGACATTTAAATCCATTTAGGCACGTTCATAGATCCAAATGCATCTTAGAGGACCATGGTTTTGAGTTTTTGTGGAATTTGCAGGTAGCTTGTGCTGCTGGTACTTCCTCATACTGTCACAAACTATTACTTGGAGTGTTCACAGAAAGGAAAAGGATCAGAAAAAGGAAGGGTTGCTGTTGCATGGATGTTTTTCTTCTACTTTCAGATGTCACTGTGAACTCTACCAATGTAGAAGCCCACCAAATATTTACTCTTTCTTGTCTCAAGATTCTAGAAGCCTATTTAAATCCACAGGTTTCTATCAGCACACGCATCAATACAGAATACCTGACATGAAAATCCCACTCATGCTGAAATGAGAATAAATTCCTGGCAGGATGTGCATTTTTTCCATACCTAGAATTTCTGTCTGTGTTTCCAGGAGTGCATATTCCCTTTTACCTTCCTCTTTCCCTTTGACTTTGCAGCTTTCCAACACATGGCATGACACACCTTTTTGCAAGGAAGAAGGCAACAATAGCATATACTTATAATAGTACATGTCTATTAACAAAATATTCATGTCTGCTAATGTCATAAATATGTTAGTAATTGTTGAACTGAGGTCCAGAAGAGTAAGAATATTATGATGAAATTTATGGTTTTGGGGTCATTCTGGCATGACTAGTTTATTAAGACATGCAAATGAAGGTTTCAACAAAAAATAGTGGAAGAAGGAATCTGTCCCAACAATTTACAAGTACAATGCAGGGTCTTTGTTGTGCTCTTGTTTTAGGGTCCTGTTGGCTATCCATATAGTGTCCATGTTACAGTTCATGCAAATTTTGTGCAAAAATCTTTCCTCATTATAAAGTGTTTGGGATAATCACCTAACCAGCTAGCATAAATTATGCAAAAGCACACTCAAACAGAATGAATGACAGGATAATCCTCTGTTTCATAGGGTTCCTCTTCTTCCTCCTCCTTCTCCTCCCCTCTTTCAATCCCCACTCACTTTTCAGCAAATCACTGGGTTGTCTCCACTGGCTTTCCTACTGCCATGGTTTTATTATGCTTACAATCATATTGTGTTCTAGTGCTTGATTATACACAGAGACTCAGATTAAATGCATTGATAACAATCACCCTTAAAGGTATAACTAGGCACAAAGCAAATTGCTTTTTCATGCACATTTTAATAGCTGCTTCATTTTATGTGGCACATTCTTGGCTCCCGAAGGCGATCAGAAAAGGGCTCTTACTCTGAGGAGGGAGCACACACTGTAGCGTCACGCAGAACACTTGAGCGAGTGAACAAGTTCTAACAATAGCATGGCAGAGCCAGGGCTGTTAAAAACGGCTTCTAATTTTACTCAACTGGAACAATACTGTTCAGATCTTTATTTTTATCCTTCTTTACTCTGGGGACAAGGTGTTAACTCATTGGAAGGGTATGGCCCTTGAAGTTCGCACCGCAAAGCAACCACAAGACAATTGCTCTTTCTGTCTCTCTTTACCATGAGTTACTCAAATCTTCAATTAACTAAACAGAGAAGTGGCAATCATGTCGCTGTAAGACACTGGAGACTTGCAGTCAATAATCCCCAGGAAGCAGCCAGACAGCTTTGGCAGCTAAGTCCCAACACAAGATTGCATGTCATTTTCCAAACAGATATTTCACTTTCTTTGGGATGCTGTTTCTGGAAATATTTTGGCTCTAACTTTGCTGATTTTAAAAATCTTCATCATTTCTATTCATCAAATAAAAATATCATGCTAATTATCTTTTCCTTTCAGGAGTTTAAACACAATTTCACTTCTGTTTATTCTAACAGATGCTGACCAACCCTTTTCAAATGTATTGTGCAGACTTGGCCTGACCATTTTGATCTATTTATAAAGCAGAGAAAGTAATCAGAAATTCTAGAAATGTAAGAATAAACTGTAAAAGATATGATAGCTTACAAAACCAAGACTTTTCCTGCAAGAAAATAGTATTTCACTTACCTCTACTTTTAGTTCTAGGGATGATACAGCAAAAATCATAATGGTGAATAGTAAAGAATTACTGTAGTTCAACTATGGAAAGAAATGTAACAAGGAAAATGAAAATATCTTGATAGTGAAGCTGGTTTTAGCAAAAAAAAAAAAAAAACAAACGAATTTTGGTTTTTTTTTAAACTAAAAGTTGACAATTCAGAAATTAAGATGAATAGTTATAAGAAAATATTTTAAATCCTGAAATTGAATACTTTTTTGGTACAAACTTTTATGATTGTCACCTGACACTTCTTAGATGTGAATGTTTTGTCCTTAGATCATCTAGGGAGTAATTCCCTTTTCCTGCTGAACTTTTGTAACTGAAATAATGCTCAGAAAATAAATATTACAAAACTAAATTTTGTGGATTTGAAAAAGAAAAGTCTAGTTTGATTCTGCTTCCAGCCACTCCCATATGAGTATCATGATGTCAATTCAGTGCTTTTAGCTTTACCAATATCTACCAACACAGGAGAGCACTGGGGAAAATGTTAATTTCCAAGAATAATGAAAGTGTCAGCTTTGGTCTCATGTGAAATATTGACAAACTCAGGCTGCAGTTCAGATTATTCCCATTCAAAAATCAATGAACTTGTGTTTTAACTCCTATTTCCTTGAGTTTCTGAGCTGTTGCCCCTGTGTGTGCACTTCTCCCTTAGCTTCCAGTCTGCTTCTACCTCTCTTTGTGTGGAAGACTTGTGTGGCCTGTGTTATCTCTGAGGTCTTCCAGGTGTTCCTTCTGATTTATCATGTTTTGCAATAACAACCTGTTTATTAGTTTCTTTCTCTTCATTGAAGAAATCATCTAATTTGGTCAATAAGTGAAAGCAGACTAGGAGAGAATTAAATACAGCAATCACACAGTATTTTGTGTCCTTCAGGTGATGTATGCCTCGTTCTTGGTAACTGCTGCCAATTTCCTAGAGGGAAACTAAATACATGCAGTATGACAATGTAGATACCCTTTTTCACAGATCTCAATCTGATACCTAATATAAATATTGTGTATATATATATATATATTATATATACCTAATACATATATATAACTTCCTTCCATTGTGCAGCTTCTTATGATGACAAACCAGCTGCCTTTTATTGCTTCTACAATCCTTTGTCAGCTTCTTCTTTCCTCTCTCCCCACTGAAGTCATATGGTTGGAAGGGTATCTCATCAGAGAACTATTTATTTCCCTCCTCTTTCTGCCTTGCCCATGCAACTCAAAGAAATTGAAATAACTTACCACCACAAAAAAATTTATAATCTCCTTTGGAGACATATTTTTTCAATATTTGTAACTCTAGTCAAATGAACAGCCATGAAAAATAGTATATAAAAGGATTAAAGCAATTGGAAGAATGTTTCAGAGGAGCTAAGAAAAAGAAGGGTCAGTGCAAATGTCCAGGTTTTATAGACTTCTTCCAGCCCTGCCAAACCATCTACAAATGTGTGAATGGGCCTGGTGGAGTGAAAGATATTATTGTGGAAAGTAAAAAGTACTCAATTTTTTTCATATAACAAGTCTACATCCCCGTTCTATATGTATCACAGTTCTGCTCTAAGCCTTTCTGTGCCATTCATGTCAGGCTCATTCAATAAGCCTTAGGTCATGAGACTTCACAGACCAGGCTTAAAATTAGGCTGGAAAGTCAAAAACTAGCATTCTGCTTGTCTGTTCTAACAGAGAAGGTGAAAATTTAGTGGGCACGGAAACTGACTTTCCTCTCATCCCTGGAAGTTTGCTACAGGCAGGCCAGATGTAGCTGTATTGCTGCTAACCATGCTCTTTCTGTTATGTGGTTGAAGGCTTGAATCAGGAGGTCTGTCACTACAGCAGTTTTCAGAAATAGTAACCTACTTTGAGAGTTAATATACTTTTTATAAGGTTTCAGGAAAATTGGAAGGAATCTTGCACTGTGTTTTGATTTGGCACATCACCATTACATTGTAAGGAAGCTGTAGTGGATGGACACTGAAGTCCATCTTTTGCAGACAAAGTTATGAGACTGACTAGAAATGGTTACACAGATTGGCTGAAGCTTTAATGAAGGATTTAGAAGAAGAGCCAAACAGACATGTAATATTCACTGAATGGCATCTACAGCTACTTGCTGTAATGATTTTCCAACCATAACAAGTCAAAGTTCAGAAGAGGAAAAACATTTATAACCAGCATCCAGAATAATGGAAAGTTCATACTTGTCTGTCTCCATTTTCCTGAGTCAATATCATCCCTGTACTTCTGCTTTCTCAATTAAGATGATTGCCATGAGATGGGAGCATTTCATGTATTGGTGATATAAATCAGGAGGATGGAAATCAACAGAGGCATGAAGAGATTAAATGGTTGCTAGTTTAGAGCTAGCTTTGAGATATGATTCTAATCCAGTTTACATTATCAACACAGTGGATTATAGGTGAGTGTGCTGTTTAAATCAACACAATGTGCTGGTATTTAGTCTCTAAAACTAAAAATTGTGGCTCAAAGTTAATTCATAGAATACTCAATCTGTTGACTTCTGAGCTCCTCCTGAGGTGCATTTGCCTTAAAAATGCTTTAAAATATTGTAAAATGAAAGAAGAGCCAGATGAGCTCCAAAAGTCTGATTTTTTTTTTGCTATTTTTTTCCACTTTGGTTGTTTTTCTTAACCCATTAATTCTAAAAATAGGCTAATGTTTAATCTTTGTATTACAATTTGTTTATGAGAAGATGATGTCTGATTGATATTTGTGCCACAAGAAATAACAAAATCTCATGCAGTAGGACATTGAAATGAAAAAACCTACAGGCCCCACTTTTTCATCAGTTTTTCATAAGTTGATTCTCTGTAAGCATCCTTATTCTCTTTTTTCTTTTAGTCTCATTTTTTTCTTTTCCCACCCAGGCAGATTATTTTTCATCATAGCCCCGTATGACATAATTCTTCCAAGAAAATTTAGGTTTGAAAATTGAGACATTGTCATTTACCAAGAACAATGTTCCAGGGAGCATCTGCAAATTTGGTGCAGGGAAAAATGGTCATTTCCTCTCATAAACATAGAAGAAATGGCAATATCCTGAATCTGTTCTGTGAAAATTCACTCCTTTTCACTGATGTTTTCTAGGTAGTAAAGTTAGTCCTCAGTCTGCCAATGTCAGGATGTATCATTGCATCTGTCAATGGCATTAGAAGGCAATGTGAATATCCAGAACAGTCAGCAGAAAATCATGTGCAACTCGATAGCAGTGGCATGGCAGAGAACAAGAAACTGTCTACAGACCCAAAAACACTGTTAGCAAAATCCCATTTATTGCCTCCAGCAGTCTTGTCTTCTCTCCTCTCTGGCTTATATGTAGCAGTTACTCCAACAAATGCAGTAAAACAATATTGGTCTCAAAATCAGTCTGAGAAGAGAATCAGACCTTAGTCTCCCAAAGTAGGTCAAGGACTCTGTTTGTCAATACAGGAAAATGTTGGAGCTGGCAGGCCATAAGCAGCAAACAGGCACAACCAGCCAGTGATACCAGCCAGTGGCACACAGCCATTCCCCAAAAGAAAGGTACTTTCAGAGTCTGGGCCCCAGAAGAGGAAATTAGCAGCCATATCTCTGGACACTCAAAATAAATCTTCTTCATTGGATTGCACTTTATATGCACTTGATTTTTCACTGGAGTTAGATTTCCATTACCTTATTTTCCTTGCAGACTGAGGAAGAAAATACAAATTGAGTATTTTGGCACTTTAAAAGAAAAATTAGTGAATATGCAGCCTGAAGGAGCTCAGGGCGTTGATTTCTGTTCCCTCCAGTAGGTATAAGAAAAACAAAATAATGGAAGCTTGACTCAAGTAAGTGAATAAACGAATTTACAAGGGATAAGCTAATTTCTGTCTTAGACTGCCTGCAATTATGAATGTTTATTAACTAGACTGTCTGGCTTTTGGAGGGGAAGAGTGCAGGAATCCCTGGAGCAATGCAGCTCAAACAGAATTATCAGTCAAAATTAAAAAAAAAAAAAAAAAAAAAGTCCAAGCAGAATGCCAAACAGTACAAAACTTCCAGTGCTACTGGTGGGCTTAACATTGCCTGAAGTGAGCAAGCCTTGCACGCACAGTGGGCCTATTGACTGCTCAGGAACCACTAGCATGAGTAAGGGGATGTCAGGAATGACTGGGTGCTCTGTCCTGCTGAGATAAAAAACAGGTGGTCAAAGCCCAATCCAGCAGCAGAGGAAAGCATGTGAGTACACTTACTGACTTCAAAGGCACAGCCCACATGTTTAATGTTAAGGATGTGCTAAAGTCTTTTGCTAAACTGGAGCTCATGAGATTTCAGAGATCTTCACTCCCAGTGACTTTGGGGTTAGCTGAAGTAGCCTGTTAAGTCTGTATTTCCCCAAAGGACAGCATCAAGCTTTTATGCTGCTGTTTTGGTAAAAAAAGAAGGATATTTTAGAAAATGTTTTCCTTTAGAAAGTCATCCAATCAGTCGTAGGAAGAAACTTTTCCACTAAGAGTCTTTTTATTAAAAAATTAGGAAAAACCCCAAACACTGAAATATTTATTTCTGTGTTGTCAATGTGTTACAGATAGGTTCATTAATGTCCATATCTCATATGCTGAGGCTTAGAGAACGCTGGAATCAGCAATGAAACAAACAGCTATAGCAGACAAGGCTTTTTTATCTCTTCACTTCAAGACATTTTTAAATAGCTCATAATTTGCATAGACTCTGTACACACAGCACTGTGCAAGTCTATTTCAGTGCACAACTGCTTTTGTACGTGGAAGCCACATTGCTGCACAAACCAGAAGATAGATGCCCAAGTGGACATTTGTACATAAATATCCCAATTACAGGCCATCCTTGGCAGGAATACCTACAACTGTAAACAGTTACACTTAGCATATTTGGATGCAAATCTTGGTATTCCCTTTTTTAAAATATAGGAATGTAGGATGAAAAGGGAAATCCTGGAGCTGTGAATATATCTCCTGCAAACTTAGAAAATATTGTCCCTTCCTGAGTTGACTGAGCTTCTTACTGAACAAGATAAAACTCTTTTTTACCCCTCCTATTACTTGTTAGTAAGAAATTCATTCTAATTTTCCAGTTTGAATGTATTCATGTTCAGTTTTTGAACACTTTTGAGCGGTCTTTTTACCTTAATCAGCTCTTGTGACTTCCTCCAGCTTCCTGCTTTCATGTGTATGTATACTGAGAAAAAATTCATTTCTCTCCCCTCTCAATCTTTTTCTCTTTATGAACTAATTGGATTCATATTTCTTCATCTGTGCAGGCACAGCCCGTAGACAGGTGTGGTGCTCAGACTGTATCACCCGAGGAACAATTCAAGCTGGCAGAGTGATTTAGTGACACACCTGTGAGTCAACAGCTCTGCCCAGCTTTCCCTGTGCAGAAAGTTGGTAGTCATCCCTCTAGCTCTCTTTCCAGCAGTCATTGGCTCCTGGCTGTTTAAAGTACTACATTATGACTAGCGGGGAAAAAATAGCCCTGTAAGACAAAGATTTCATCTAAAAAGAGAATCCAGCTTTTAGAAATTGGGTTATAATTTATTTTAACAATTCGGTGTCTGCTCTGCAGTATGAGCAGAGCACTTCACAGTGTTTCCTTGGGCTGTCATCAGACAGGAGTCTCCTGCTGCTGCCAGCACTTTGCACTATGCACACTGTTCTACGTATGCCTTTCATGTCTGGCCACTGAGTATGTTTCCTGGCTCATCTCTAGAAGACCTACATTTTCATTTAAGCTTTCATGCCTGTCCTAAGTCCAACAGTATGATTGCTTGGCCCCCTGCACTCAGGATCATGTGTTGCACACCATAGTCACTACTCACCAAACAAGAAGTAACATCCTGTGGTCTTTTATTATGAAGCGATTAATATTGGAGTATGAGTCACTTTGCTGTTCCTAGCACATTTGTTTCAGCTGCCTGAAGTGTCTCATGAGGGATGGAAAGGTACTGTAGCATACTTGGGGATTTTGATCTTATGTTCCAGGGTCCCAGATGCTTTATATTCACAAATGGATATACTGCATATGTGTCTGTCAGCCCTCATAGTGCCTTACTCTTTCCTTCATGATCAATGTAGTTTCAACTACTACACTGGATGAGTGTTTTGATGTATTTAGTATCAGCTTATTTACACATTGCTTTCTAATGGATTCAGTGAGATCACTTGTCCATGTCCCACCCAAAGGTAATTTTATTTCTGTATTCCAAAATCTTAGTGATTTCATCCTTTCCAGTACTAAGATACCTCTTTCCCTGTGTATCAGAGCTCTGGTGACAATTGCTGTAGTCCGCTTCCTTTACTTCTTACAGCCCATCTCTTAAAACCCTGCAAGGTGTATCCATGCAACATCTTACCTTGCTCTTCAGTTCTAAGAGGTGCCTAAATTCATCTTGTGCCCACATGGGCAAACACCTTTGTTCCTCCAGTGCCAGAGGTAGGCATTTAAAAGTCTAGCCCTCCAGGAACACTGCCCAGCCTTCAATGCCGGAGTCCAAGTCCTTCCTCCATCTAGTGCCAGGTGCACTTAAAAATTAATCAATATACGAATCCTGAACAAGGACATCATCACCATGCTTTGTTCATGTGTGAGTCAGTCAGGCAGACACATCTGCTTTTCACTTACACCTGGTCAGTCTGCCTTATCCTCAGTCTGGGCTGGCACACAAGAAAAACCAAACAGCTTTACATTATCAGAAACCATCTTGTTTCTTGTTGACTCTTTTTTTTTTTCTCCTGAGGACTTCTTACTTTTATAGACATTATATATATTTGATGTCACCTCAAATAAAAAAAAAAAACAGAAAAAAAAAAAAAAGAGAAAAAAGAAAAGACTTGTAGTAATATACTGCAGGCATTTAAGGAAGAGGGAAGCAGACTGTTGACACTAGGGTATCCCTTGTATGGTTTTTGCTTTGGGCATAAATTTGTGGTGCATGGTCCAAAGGAACAATCACAGATTCTTAGAGGTGTGTCTATGTAGACATAGTCACCATAGTTGCAGGGCTGCTTTGCTTGATAGTACTTAAAGCCTGATATATCACTTACATTTTTCTTTACTCCTTCAAATGCCTGTTTGTTGGTATCTCACCATACGCCCACTATGTGCTAACTGTCTCAAGAGTTCACAGGCTTCTGATAAGCATGTGCAGAATCTAGAAAGATAAGTTAGGCATCCCTATAAATCACCAAACTTCTTCCCACCCTTTAGTTCCTAAACACTCTACATTTTTCAGAGTGCAGCTGGAGTCTCTCAAAAGTTAACAGATGTCTAGGATCAGAAGCAGGAGTTTTCTGACTGGTTCTGTGCTTGTTTCAACAGGTGTACTGTTACCTCTTCACTGTAGGACTGGCAGTTCCTGCTGCCCAGTGTTCCCTGAAGCTAAAGAAATGCTCTGTATCCTCACTGTCTACATGTCCAATGTGCTTCTATCTTCAGCTCACCATGAAGCAGCCTCCACCTCATCCAGTATATGCTTTGTTTGGCTTTGTATGTAGGGTGAAAGCCAGGGTGACTTTTCTGCCTTTTTCACATTGAAGATGTTTTGGTGTTGAACTGGAGCACGGTCCAACAAAGTCTACAAAGATTTGTAGTTCCCCATCTTTCTACATGAGAAGCTTCACATGTCACTCTTGTGTGACAGTTAATTGAAACTTTAATTTTTCTAATTATAATTATTGCCTAAGACCAAGCCACGAACATTCACACATACGTAGTGCCATACTTTCTCCTAGAACAGGGTCCCTGCTCTAGCTCAGGGCTACTAATCTTTCCAGTGTCTTGTTTCATTAATTTCTTGATGGCCTATGCCTACCTCAAGCTATTTTCATTGTATGCCACTTGAACTTGGTCACATTTTTGCAGTCTAATTTACTGTAATCACTGGGATTATATTGGGCCTGGATATATAATATTGCTGGAATTAGAAAGATTTCTATCCATCAAAGGAAATAGAGGAGAACTAAAAGAATTTTACAGCAAGCACCAATGAAATTATAAACAAGATCGTGCACAATATCAGGGGATCCCAGGCTAAGGCCTGAGTGTCATGTCAGTCTAACAGCAAGGTTGCAAGATTCATTTTCCCAAAACAGCAGAGAGGCTGCATATAGACTACTTATTCAGAGAGAGCCTTGCTTTGTGGCATCGCCTAACTTGCATGCAGAGATTATATGGAAAACATTTATTGATACTGTGCAAACAACTCAACTGCTTGAACAATCATCAGCCACTGCCCAAAGCTTGACCATGTGTGTGTGTGTGTGTCTGTGTGTGTGTGTGTGTGTGTGTGTGTGTGTGTGTGAGACCAGTATAGATGTAGCCTACAGCACTTAGAGAAACCTGTTTACTTTGTTATCCATGTAGCTTTGTTGCCAGCAGAATCAACATTTGTCTTTTTAGGCATTCATATTCCTTAATTTTTGTTCAGCTTGCATCTAAGTTTCTCTCTATTTTATTGTTTGAGAACACAATGTTTTACAGCCGTCACCTTAATTATTTGAACTCTAGATATCCTTTATGGCATCTGTGCCTTGTTTTATTCCACTGTGTCATTTATAATTCCTCTCCTTGACTTTTTACAGAGACTACAAACTCTTCTGTGATGCAAAGGATAGTTTATTTGGAAACCCATCAATCCCAACATCTCTCCCTCTTATATTTTTTACTGTTAGTCAATAATGCTTTGTTTGATTTCAAGACCTAGTTTCTAATTTATTACCAACCTTAAGGTATCCCAGTAGGCAATAATACAAAAAAGACCATGTTGTCTAAGCGGTTGTTTTTGGACAGGGATGGTTTCAAATATGCTGCACTTGCAAACCAACAGCTGGGCTGATTTCCTCGTGCTCCTCTCAAGCTCTTCTTCCTTACAGCCTGTAGTCCTTAGACTGGACATTAGGGAGAAATTGTCAATCCAGTCAAATACTGGAACAGGCTTCCTAGGGAGGTGGGTGATGCTCTATCATTGTTCAAGAGGCATTTGCATAATGTTCTTAATGACATACTTCAACTTTTGGTCACCCCTGAAGTGTTCAGGCAGCTGGACCAGATGATCATTGTAGGCCCCTTCCAACTGAAATATTCTATTCTATTCTATTCTATTCTATTCTATTCTATTCTATTCTATTCTATTCTATTCTATTCTATTCTATTCTATTCTATTCTATTCTATTCTATTCTATTCTATTCTATTCTATTCTATTCTATTCTATTCTATTCTATTCTATTCTATTCTATTCTATTCTATTCTATTCTATTCTGTTCTATTCTGTTCTGTTCTGTTCTGTTCTGTTCTGTTCTGTTCTGTTCTGTTCTGTTCTGTTCTGTTCTATTCTGTTCTATTCTGTTCTATTCTGTTCTATTCTGTTCTGTTCTATTCTACTCTATTCTATTCCCTTTCTTCAGGTTCAGCATAGGTTGCTGCAAGAAGAAAGACACCTCTTAAGCTATACTCTCACCCACTTTCCTCTGGTAAGCCGTCTGGTAAGAGTAAGCCAAAAAAGCCCTACTTAATCTTTCACCCCAAGTTCCAAGCTGCCTCAGGTAACCTGCAAAGAGGAAAGGGATCTTTGGTTCAGTCCACTCAGACATAGTTTAAGTCACAATCTAGAATCTGTTTCTTAGGTACCAGCCTTTAAACAATATCAAAAAATGTCCATTGCTGAAGAAAGACATCTGCATCCTCTGGATTATGTAAAACAAACATCTGGCAGCCATGGCTTCCTCTTAGCTTTGCTGTTGTATGTAGTAAATGGAAGTTTCAGCTCCCACAACTGTCATTTGGCTTCAGCAAGCACTATGACTCCCCTTTTGTGAGAAATGAAGAATAATCTGGCTAAATCCCAGTTTCAGAGCTAGCAAACACCAAAGGTCCAGTCCCTCCTGCTGTTGCTAAAAGCTGGCTTCCCACTTCCAGGGATTAACAAACTATGCAGACATTCTTAGGAACTGAAATAGCAGACTTCTGCTTTGCAGTCTTCATCAGAATGAGTGAAGCTGCTCCCCATTTCACTGCCATAACCAGCAATTTTCAAAGCCTTGGATCAACAGTGATATTAATATCAAGCAAACTTTTGATTCTCATCTTTTGAATCTTGATGCAACTCAAGTAAAGTGGAGTCATCAGCAAAGTCTGGCCTAAATTATTTCTAAGCAAATAAATACTCAAACATCCTATAATAATAAGGTAAATCCAGAGAGCGCCCAATGAAAGCAATGAAAAAGGAATCAGTGTCTGCAAGAGCTTTCTGGGGTCCCAACACACTCATGGAAGAATATGTCCCTGGTTCACTCTGTATTCCCATAAATCATTCCCATACCAGAAGTCCCTGCTGAGGCTGTAACAATGCACAATGTATATACTGCCCTGCCATTGTCTCCTTTGACTTTGCCTAGGGACAATACACTGATTCTGCTGACAGTAAAAGCTCTGTGGCCACAGAGCTGAAAACTAGATTTTTCTCCAACACAAACAAAAGTTAGAAGAGAGAGAAAACACACAGGGGAACAGTGTCTGTATCTCAGTAGAGCTATATCCTTTCTCATCTCAACTGTGCTCTGAGAGATGAAAATATAGGTAACACAGACAATGATTACAGAGCCCTTTATAAAAGAGAGGATTGCAGAGACACTTTGAAAGTTTCTTCTTATTGTGTAAAACCCCCAAATGAAACATTTATCTTTACTTTCCAAAAGAGAAGTATCTTATCTGTCTTATTACCTCAGGTTCCTTCAAGCCTCAAGAGTAAAACCATTTTTGGTTTTATAGTTAGCAACATTCAGGCAGAAAGTGGTCACAGAGTGACCTGTGAACTGCATACAATCATTTGTACCATTTTGAGACTTCTTAATAATTGAGGTATGTATGGCTTCAAGAACCCATCTTCTACTAAAACAGTTGTCTCTGCTGATCACTACATTTTCCACCTTAAAAGCAGACTTTTGATATTTTTCCTGTAAATCCAGGTACTCCCTCTAGTATTCCATAGGGCCTATCAAGCTAGTACAACTACAGAACGAGTCACAAGATTTAGTTTTTCTACCTCCCCCAAAGTACATATCCACCTCCCCAACTAAAAAATATTTCAAGAAAGTTTATTATCAATATATTTACTATTTGGTAACATTTATATGCCTACATAGTTAATGGCAGCAGAATAAAGAGAACTGTGGTCAGATCTGCTGCTAGCAAAGAGCATAATAAGTGAGATGCAGCATCTGAGGTAGTTAGTAGGGTGATTAGTGGAGGTAGAACAGGGTTTGTTTATTACACAGGTTTGCCTTTAACATTTCTCAGTGCACAGCCTGTCTCTTAAGATCAAAATTTGGTGATCTACTGCAACAATGACAATAAAGACCCTGTTACTGCTGTTGAATCAATGGCCTTTGCACTGTACGTACAGTACAAAATACATGCATAAGCCTGGCAGCTGCTAAACTCATTGATATATAACACCAGTCCCAAAATAGTGATATTTCACTTCTGGAGCTTTATAAATTGTTAAAGAAATAAAATCTGCCTTTGGGAAATAATGTTTCTCTATGTATCATCGAATCCATTCCCTTCCTCCTCCTCTCCCTCCGAGATTAAAACAAATTGTGCTGAAGCTATAAATCTTCCCTATTGGCAATGGAAAGCCCTCAGAGATGTTCTTTTTGTGCCATTTCAGTAGACAGAAAGTCTAATGTACAGAGAGATGGTGTTGCTTTTTTTCTCTCTTTTTTTTTTTTTTTTTGTAAGTAGGGAGTCAGAAAAACATGTCCTTCCTTGATCTTTTCAATGTACATCAATATTTCTTCAGTCATATTAATGTCGCTGCACACACTCCAAGTGGTTTCAGCAAAAATCGCTGGGAAATGGAGCATGCCTGGGAATTTTTACCATCATTTTCTTGTGTAGAGAGGTGCATCTTGAAACACCATTTAAACACTGTAGGCAATGCCAGTAACAGGACTGAGTCAGCCACTCTGTCCTGAAATAAATATGGTTTTGAAAACTCATTTGCAGAAATTCAACCTCCCTTGCTTGTTTTTCACAGAGCACAGTCTCCCAGTCTATAACTGGATAAGTAATGATCCAAGAACTGGATTTGTATGATGAAGATTCAAGTTGAGAATTTCAGTAGTTTACTTAAAATTACTTTTCTCCTATTATTCCTGAGGGTAAACTATTTCTTAGACATTGGTCCTGTTTTTTTGCAAATGTTGATCAAGCATTTCTGAAACATCCACCCACTTCCATTTTTCAGTAATGTGAACTGTCTTTTTTTCACCCACCCATCATTTCTTTAGTCTCATTTCCTTTGCTGTCACTTGAAGAAATAGGGAAAACTGAATGATTTTTTAGAGCTTCTGAGCTTGGTAAACATGGGCTTTACATTAGAATTTCCATCAGTTACAGCAAATTCATAACCAGAGACACCCTATTCCCCTCCTTCTTTTTTCCTCATTGCCTGAGGAAAATAAAACAACCTCCCAAAAACCCTAGGACAAAACTAACATTTTCTAGTAAGAGATCAGAAAGCGACTTTATTAATGAAGTAAGTAAAATAACAGTGTAGACTGCACCTTTTTTCACTTTTAACTGTGCACCGTACAATCAAGGCAGAATTCCCAGTCATGCTGTGCTCCTTTCAACTGCAATTGCTCTCCTCAGTGGAGAGTCACCTTTAGAGGAAATGCTAAAGCATGAATGGTGTAGATCCACCTCAGCACATCACTGCAGCTTTTGAAACACCCCTAGGCACGAAGTTTATAAAATTAGCTGGTAGGAGTCTGAGTCCTTGAATCCTACTTGCTTAGCTGAGCTATGGAGAGCCCGTCAGTAACTGTGGCGTTACTGTATGTGTGTAGTTAAGAGCATGGAAATATTTTTGCAGCACTGGAACATAAGAGAGGGAAAGATATCCTGCTTTATCACAGCAAATTGTATCACTTTGATCTTAGGCACATTTAGGCCTTTGTAAGCTTTCTCTACTAATCTCTGGTTTAGGAGGCATGAGCTGGATTCCCATTCCCACGTCAGCTGAGGTAAGCACAGTCTCTGCAGGGCAGGTCTGAGAGTCTGTGAGACCCCAGGAAGGGGTGGGAGAGCTCTGCAGTCACAGACGTTTTGTTCTCCAACTGAGCATTTTTCACAAGTGCTCCATCCATCCATACACAGGCACATCCCAAGCCTGTCCTTGTCTCTGAATAACTCCCTTCCCGCCTTCTGACACAGGTACTTGAAAATAATTTTAGCTGAGAAGTTTAAGCCTTGGTTTACTCTGTGCTTGCCCCCATATTGAATCAGCATCTGCTGCCATCATATAATACAGGTACAGACCTCATCCCAGCAAGGCCGATCGTATCACATCATCTGGCCTGGCATTTGTCTGTCACGCTGGGGCAGGGAATGTGATACCAAGCTGACAAAAAGCAGCACACGGCCCTGCCTGGAGAGCCCCTTTGTTCATCTAAGCCTCCCCTGCTGCTTTTGTAACTCCAAATGGATTTCTGATTCCCTATCTCCTGGCCTTTTCAAGCCAAATGGTTTGGTGAGATCACAAGGCAGCAGGTGCTGCTCCGCTCAACATTTGCACCTTCCAATCCAAACACACCTCTCCCCACCGACCCTTAAAATCAATCAAAGGGACTTATCAGTTTGTTTTAAGCTTTGATGTTTGTCTGGGGTTTGTTTATCTAGCAGTTTATTCCTGGGAGTATGTTCTTGACATCTTGGAGTAGGTGGTAATTAGCAACAAGGAAGAAGGGCTGAGATAAGAAGTGGAATTTGAAAGTGGTGATACTTGGTGAGGCAGCTGTGCCACATCCCCTCCTGCTTTCACCTCGACCACTGAGGCGAGCCAGAGACAGCAAAGGGGCAAACAGCAGCCACCCTGCCCTTTCAACAAACACTGCCTGGCTGTGTTTTGCTGCCTGGTGTGTTCCTCTGTGGCAGGAGCACAGGAGCGGGCCTCTTTGGCCGCTGCCTCCTCTGCTTCACATGCACTCCTGAGGCTACTTCTGCAGATCCCTTTTTTTCTGTCTGAACAAGCTTTCTACCTGTTGGCTTGCTGCGAGAGCAATTTGCTTAAAAGAAGGCATGAGGATCAGGTCTTGCTGTCATGAGACAATGTATACTTTTGCCTTCTTCTATTAAGCAGCATATAGACCAAAGATGACTCAATTGCTTCTTTTATAGGAGGAATAAATGCTGCTGTAGCTCTGCATTTATGGTATTCACTACACCCACATGCAGGTGCTTATGCTGGGACATAAACAAGGACACACACAGCCACACACTGAACATACTGCCTGGTGTGTTCATGCTGATATGGGCTAACTCCAATCAGCAACTAAGCCTCATGTAGCCACTTGCTCACTACTCCCACCCTCCATGGGATGGGGAGGAAAATCAGGATTAAAAAAAGTAAAACCCATGAGTTAAGAACAGCTTGATAATTGGAATATTATAATAATAATGACAAGTAGAGAGAGAAAGGAGTAAAACCCAGGAGGAAGAAGTGATGCACTATATAATCATTCACCCCCCACTCACTGATGCCCATCTTGTCCCTCAACAAGCAGCTCCCAGTCAATACCCTCCAGTTAATACGCTGGTCATTACATTCTGTAGCATGGAATATCCCTTTGGCCAGTTCAGGTCAGCTGTCCTGGCTGTTCTCCCTCCTGCCTTCTTGTGCACCTGCTCACTGGCAGAGCATGAGACCTGAAAAGTCCTTGATTTAGAGTAAGCACTACTTAGCAACAACCCAAACATCAGTGTGTTATCAGCACTATTCCCATACTAAATCCAAAATACAGCACTGTACCAGCTCCTAAGAAGAAAACTAACTCTATCCCAGCCCAAACCAGGACACACACATACAGACATACAAAGAGGCTAAGAGCCATGAGAAGCCAGAGCAAACATTTTTGCTCTAAACAGCCTTGGACTTAGCAGGTTTAAAATATGAAGCCAGGCCTGGACATGAATTTTCAGATAGCCTCTATCTTTATAACCTTCCCAACAGAATTCCATACAATAATGTAAGACTTGATTACATAATGTGGAAGTAAAAGCACAGTAACCTAGTCCTACACTGCATAGCCAGCAAAAGGATAGGGTAGCCCACACTGTATACATTGCATTCTCAGGAGAGGAAAGGACTCTTGTAATCAGGATGCTCGTCAAGTATTGTAGCAGGCACAAAAAGATGTTTATTCTCTGTCCTGGCTTGTGGAGCAAAGCCAGAGTTGAGAGAGCAGTGTAAAGCAGGAGGTTTTTAGAGACTAGGCGAAATAAAAGGCCCCTGGTCTGAGCTGGGCCACAAAGTTGCTTTCATAGGTCAGTGAGTGAACCCTAATGAATAAAGAGAAGCCTACTAGGTTTTGGGACAAGCCAAATCATGATTTATCTTATAAGCAGGCAAGACCAGGATTTCATTTAGAACAACCAGATCATGATCAACTCCCACTTGCACTCCTATGTTTCCAGGGTGGGGACCAGTACTTTGAAGTCCACATTTTTATTATGTTTATTACATTTCTCAAGGCTCCAAAACACTGATGTTTCTAAAAAAGATGAGAAAGGTATTTTGATTTGAGTTTGGTTTTGTATTTTTTCGTTGGTTGGTTGTTTAGTTGGTTGGTTGGTTGGTTGGTTAGTTTTGGATGCTTTGTTTGGATGGGTTTTTTTTCTCCAAGAAAAAGTTATCCATTGAAATTAACCTGAATAACTATATGAATGAAAATCCTCTGCCTTTCTCAAGAACAGGCTCTGGTCAGACTATTTCACCCAGCTGTACTCTGGAGGATCCCTGTGGGAGGGAAGCTCACTTGGCAAGGCACTCTCTGTTCCAGTAGTAGATGACTTCACTCTCATTATGCACAATCTTTTCCTACACAGTGTACATCAAACCAAAATTATACTGCATGTGTTAAGCTTGTAAGTGCACCATTTTATAATGATCACATTGCTTGTGTCCCAAGGACATTATAAAGAGGGTAATTCTGCCACTGCTTATGATTCTATGTATTGCCAATAAGCAGCTGGCCTGTAGCTTCATACACTAAGAAGAGACTACTTAATAAAAAACAGACTCAGCTTTGAGATTGCCCTTAAATTAAATGCCTTTTATGACAATTCTTGCTCCATAACAGTATCTCCATTTACAAGCGACAAGTCACCGTTCCTAAATACCACGTATAATCACAGTTTGTATTGAAATGGTGCCTCTGAAGCACTGCAAATACCTGTCATGAGATATTGTGTTAGAACCATTTGTTCCTAATGGAGCTGTCTTTTCCTGTTGGCACTGATTTATCTTACAGACATCAGAATATTAACACATGTCATCTTTTCACACGTGTAGGAAGGCAAAATGACAACGTGGAGTTCATGATCCTGAGACTATTAAGTCTTTTTTCTTTACTATATTAGACATCAAACACTATAAAAAGTAAACAACAACAATAAAAAGAAATTTAAAAATTTTAAAAACCCTCAACAACATCATGTATTTGCATTCTGTCTATCCTTTATAGCCTAAGAACATAGAGTTTCGGATCTTTCTCGTTCCACATGAAACTCAGCAACATAGTCCATTTTCTGTTCCAATGTTTAGTGTCAACAGAAGTTTAGGATCTAGTTCTGGTCCCCACTGAAGTCATGGGAATCTTATACTTGATGTTAATGGAAATTGGATCAGGCCAGTAACTGGAGACGCTGAAAAGAATCCCAGATGCTGCATAACAAATGAACTATCCACTGAGGTAGTCCCTCTGCTCTGGGAAGCTGCCACTGGGAATTACTGCTACCTTTCTGTGGAAAGGCTGGAAAAAAAAAAACCGGATGTCAGATGTCCAAGCTGCAGTTTTAGCGACACGGAAAATTCTAAACAAATAGGACTCCACCAAATGAAAGAGCTGTTTGGGCTTTGAATGGGGACTAGACACATTTGAAAACAGCAAATCATACTGCTAATTTGTTCTTTGATAGAGCAGGTTAGCATGGTTTGAATCTGGTTCCCTGAACAATTGTGAGACAGAATTCTTCAGCTCTTCACATGTCAAATTCAAAGCAAAACAGGTTAGTAATTTTATTTTTTATTTTTTTTCTTTACTCAGATCCCATATTATTTGCTTAGCAGTTTCCATGCTTGATCAGTTGCAAAAGTTGCAAATGTATTTTGCATGGTTTTTGAGTTCTTCCAAAAGCTTTGCAAAGGGGGCCGTCATTCTGCTGTAGTGTGTGGTATTAACCTCCCCTTAACATTAAAAAGGTGCATCCACCTTGGACCTAGTCATGGCATTGATATGCAGAGGCAGAACCACAGATGAAAAAGAGGATGTAGTGATTCAATCTTTCTTGCAAAATGACTCAAAGAGGAAATTGCATGCTATGAAATGACATACCTCACTGCAACCTGTTGTGACCATGCCTGCCTGCCATACCATACTCTGTGTTTATCTTGGAAATTAGACAGACGTGCCAAGCACAATTCAGGTATAAATCAGTACAAAGGCAGCTTCCTATTTGTCTGCCTTACTTTACACAGCTGACAGCTCCCAAAATCTTGCTGCCACTATGATCCAATTTGGTGTCACTATCACACCCAAGGGAAGTTTATGTGAGTAAGAAGGGTGCATGAAACAAACACAAAATGCACAAAAAAGTTAGCAGAAAACAAAAGTGACTGTGAAAAGGAAAAAAGTGTGCCTAGTGTGAATTATTTACTTTTCTTCATTCATAATTATCACCTAGTAGAATAATAATGAATCCTTAGCTAGGAAAAAAAAACCCACAAAAACAAACAAACAAACAAGAACCCAAAAACACCCAAAAAACCAAACTGCTGTCAGTTACAGCAGGTTTTCACATCAGAGCATGGACTCCTGTTATATTCTAATCCTACAAAACAATAAAATTAATTTGTAATTAAGGCATTTCTATTGCTAGTCATCTGCTACAGACTTTCCACTACAACTTGCATAAATTGCTTTCCTTTCTTGGTTTTTAAAAGAAACCTTCTACCTTGCTCATTGTGACAATGAGTAGAAATCAACATTAAGTTAGCACAGAACAAATATCCTAAAAGGACTAAGTTAGTCTTGTACTAATGCACTACTGCAGTACAGGAAAAGTGGCTGCTTTATGAGTAGGACTCTGGTTATCTAACGCTCTTCACAGCATGCAGAATATGGACTTCAGCCAGGTTTTCTGAGAATAGGGTAGCAATACATTTATCTTTGTATGTTTGTGGGGACATCAATGGAAAATTGACATTCTGTTGCATTGTAAGAAGCCTGAGATTTCCCTATTCAAATACCTTAAAAAAATCTAGCAGCACAAAGCACACTTGGAAGTTTCTTACTCCCTGTTCTGCTCACTGCAAAAGAAAATACATTATAACCAGATTCTTTGCATGGACAGTGAATTTTCCTCATTGACTTGAGTGAATCTGTCTGGTTTCATCAAGGCTTTCAATAAGTACCCATACTTACTGAAATAATACTGATTCTGGGACAAGTGAAAGAATCATAAAAATGTTAATTAAAGATAAATGCTTATTTTCGAACTCTCATGAATCTCCACAAAACCACTGAATCATTACAGGATTACACTCCCCAACCATTGAGTCCAGCCTTTGACCAATTACCTGTTTGTCAACTAGACCATAGCACTAAGTGCTCTCCCTAGTCATTTCTTGAACAGCTCCAGGGGCATTGACTTCACCACCTCTCTTGACAGTCCATTCCAATGCTTAAAACTCTTCCCATAAAGAAATTCCTCCTGGTGTCCCACCTGAACCTCCCCTGGTACAACCTGAGGCCATTTCCTCTTGTCCTCTCACTTGTCGCCTGAGAGAAGAGACCAACCCCCACATGTCTACAGCCTCCTCTCAGGTGGTTGTAGAGAAGGATTAGGTCACCCTGGCCCTCCTCTTCTCCAGGATAAACAACCCCAGGTCCTTCAGCTGCTCCTCACACAACTTAATTGTATAGACCTTCACCAGCTTCTTTGGACATACTCAAGGTTTGGCCTCAGCCATGCTGAGTACATGCTGCTCTGGTCCTGCTGGCCACACTATTTTTGATATTGTTTTTGATACTTCTCATGGTCCACATCAAGACTTTTCTTAGAGCACTGATGATTTATTGTGAAAGGTTTGAGAAACTTATTCAGTCTCTCTCTACATCAAATCCCTGGCTGTGAAATACAGCTTTACTCCTCCATTTCGCACATGGTTTGTCTGTTTAAACTCCAGTTTCTCTCCAAGGCATATCTTTTCCATATTCGGTAGCATGTTAGGATTCACACTGACTGACAGATCCACGTATTTCTGTAATAGCAACAATAATGAGTCCTCAGGTATTCTTAAAGAGACTTAAAGATAAACTTTCAGCTACAGCAAAAACTCCTATCTTTTGTTCTAGAAAAATGTCCCTGGAACTGCCCTACTAACTCCAAGTGAGTCTTCTCACTCAGTTAGGTTTAGGATGAACTGGATGTTTACACAAGCAAAAGGCATCTCACCAGAATTTTCCTGGGGAATAAGGACTTTGTGAAATCTTAGTATCTCTGAAAAGTCATTAGGAGGCTGAAGTACCATGCTTTCTTAGCAAAGTCCTAGTATAAACTGTGGCAGAGGGAACTGATACGAGGGTTCTTGTAAATGTCATGAAAGACTTATACCAAAGGCCTCTCAGAAATGTGCCCTTTCAAAGAGAACAATAACCATGAAAATACAGAAGAGCTTATGATTTTATGTTTTTCTCATAGTTTTGCAGCATTCTGGTGTTTTATAGCACTAACAAACTATGACATTTGGCTTTCTCCTGAGTCTTTCCTAACTTGTGGGGATACCGCAAAAGTACCAGATGACATGATAATCTGGCAACATATATCGCTCACTTAGGCATTAAAAAGGCCAATAAAAATCATAAAACAACTAACATACTGAGTTACTCAATTATATGAGTGGTTCAGCCAAATTTCATTTTTTCTCCTCTTTTCTTTTTGCCTGTCTCCTGTTCTGATCTCATAGCACAGAGCCCTAGTAAGTGTTCAACAAGAAGGGCCAGTCTTGCTCACACAGGCAGAAAACTTAATTTGGGGATCAGTTTTAGCCAACTACCTATGACAACAGCCAGTACCCACTAACAGTGTAAGACCGATGAGCAGATAATCTGCTTGCCACAAAGAAAAGGTTAACCAATCTACACTGCTCCTCTCTCTCTATTACTCTTCAGTTTGGCACTAGAATCTCTAGCCACAGACACAGAAATTGTTCTGTAATAACAGGCATCACCAAATATAAACAGCTGGTAACCCTAAAATTAGACCCGCTGGCTGTCTCTTGGTTTGGGGATATGTTTTATTATACCTTCCAACTGGCAAGCAAATTTTAAAGTTAACTTAACCCATTACAAGACCATTTTATCTAATGGTTGAGCTTGCTACTTTATGTACACTCTCTTCATTCTTATAAAGAGTTTTGCCAGAAAAAAAAACAAAAAAGAATTTAGCTAAAGCTAATTGAAAATTTTCCATGCAAAACTCTTGCAGATTACTAGAGGTCTTGAATTAGCAAGATTTTTACATCTGAAGTTTCTAATGTCTTCAGAAAACCTCAGCTTCCAGGTGACCAGACACAAGAACCATTCAGCAATAAAATGAACCTGAAATAATTTTCAATTTTCAGCTGCAAGGCCTTCTAGCCAAGGACTCAGACAACCTACCTACTTCTGGCAAGAAGGAAGAGATATGATGATCCTACTCCTCAGGTGCATGCTAGCGAAGAAACCTGGTATATAGCAAAACATAAAACACTTTAAACCCACATACTGTAATGCATCACTTAAAATTAACCCTCCATTTCTCAGTCTAAACTTTTCAGCTGTTTAGATTGTCATTAAATGTTGAAGTGTTCTCTGAGGAATAGTCAATAAAAGGAAACACAATTAGCCATAGTTCTCGCAGTTACCAACTGCTAGCTTCAAAGTTAGATATGCATGTCTGAGCACTGGTCACTCATCTTTAATAAATATATATTTAGGGCCAGATTTTTGCACCTGTTTGATGTCTTTTTTGATCTCTGAGCTTGAAATTAGTTAAAATAGTTAAATAACAAATTTATGTGTGTTTTTTTTGATGTTATGCAAACTGTCCTTTAACAGGACAATACTCATTCTGCCTTCTCATATTATCACCATTACTAGAGTCACATAACAAGCTTAGTAGTACTGCCAGGTTCTATTAACAAGTTTCATTTCTTTTTCTTGCATAGACTGGATGTAAAGCTGAACCTCTCCTACACAAAGTGAGAAAAATGAAATTTTCTATATGTAGTTTAAAAATTAACAATGACTGAGGGTCAAGATATTTGCTCTGACATTCACAAATGGGTGGAACTGCTGACACTCTATTAAAACTGCTAATTGGGGAAAAATTTAGGTGGGAATTACATTTGCACTTTGGTCACAGGGAAATCTGGCAGGCTCAGGGAACCTTGCACCAAGTACAGAATGAAACGGCACCTCATGAGTCATGCACTGAAATCACTTCTAACTGGGAGCAGCACAGATCTGGCAGCAATGCAAGGGAGATGGTGGGATACCTTCTCTTCGTCTCTCCTCTAAGCCTACCAGAAATCCCATAACTCAATTCTGATTCCCAGGACCGTTAGTAATACGAGTACACAGGCAGAAAGAGTGTGTCTTGAGATTTCAATTCAACAGCTTTTCCAGAAGTGGTGGCTGGCCAAGCCTCCTCTGCAGAGTTGTGGGAACATCACATGGGAGCTTACATGACTCCCAAAACATGATGGCTTCCAGCACCTCCTCCTTATGGGCATTCATCTGACTTTTTCCTCAGGTTTTCAGGGAAGTGGGCTTCTATTCCTTGGTACCACAAAAGGTGGAAAATGTCCTGCTTCATGACTCTGTCAGAGTCTGTTAACACGCCTTAATAACATCAAAGGTATAATTTAATAGTGATTGTACGCAACATCATTAAAGGAGATCAGAGCTCCTTTTGTTCACTTCATTTTCTACAGCCTCTTTGTCTATTTGAGTTTGTAGTGATGCCTTGAGAGGCTACCTAGAACAGAGGCTGGACAGTGCCAAAGGAATGAAGTAGGTATCTATTAAAAAGCCCTTCAAAGGATACACCTTGGGCAGTAGAGTTCGGCCATGGCTCTACCCAAGATGGACACCCAGTCATGAGTTTTCACACTTTTATAAGTTTTGGTCCATTTACATATTGGGGTTAACTGGCCAGTTACAGCTTCAGGTTATGAATTCCCATCCTCCCAGACTGCTTTCCTTAATTTGCTGTTTATGCTTTTTGGGCCTGAAGCTGTAACAGTGTCCTTGGTTCTCAGGTTGGAAAAGGATTATTTCGTATAACTAAACTGTGAAGAGAACTTGCTAACACTTTATATGAAGTTCAGAGTTATATACAAATGCAGTACAGAATCTGGAAAATATGAAAGCTAAAACTTAAAGGCATCAGTAGCCTAGAAACTCATCAGTATTTCTTAGAAAATTCCATGCCTCAAAGGCCACCACCTCCATAAATGTTAAAATATCTCATTCTGGGAGCACAATAAGAATACAGAAATAGTTTGTAAACACATTACTGATTTGGTTTTTACACATTACTGATTTGGTTTTCACACCTATGTAATCTACTTGAAAGTACATCAGTCTTTGAAAAACTCATGGTCATTTTCTCAGCTTTTCTTTCTCCCTCAGCTTTCTAAAATAAAAGGCAAATATACTATTTTGTGCACTGCTGCAGAAGCAAATGAGTGTAGAATTCTGTTTCATTATACAATAGAATTTGTGGTGGTTTGGTGAGTCCTAGTGTATCTCCAGGCATACAAAATACTGATATTTAGTTAAATGGAAGTCATGAGTGTATGACGGGTACACAGACTACTTTTCTAATGTCATAGGAAATAGTCCAGTCACACAATACCAAAGCAGAGCCTGTTGGAAATCTTTCAATTCAGTGTTTGAGGATCTGTTTGGTTAGGGTTCTTCTTCTTTTTAAAAAAACTCAAATTCCTTGAAACCAAAACTATTTGTGTGAGTTTTCACTAAATTTGTTTTAGGAAAAGTTTCTCAGGGTGATGATCATTTTTTGGTCAAAATAAAAGGGTGGAGTTGGCAGAGTGTGGGGAGAGACAAACAAATAACTGGGAACAACTGTGGAAACTGTCCCAAGTTGCCCATTTGGTTAGGTCACCTACCAGAGTGTGGGAAAACTTGAGATCATATTTCTGTTCTATCTGCTTCAGAATAACTGGACTTATGTTTCTTAACTCTCAGGTAAGTGTTAAGTCCATTAGGTGAACTGTGCCACAGGAGCACTCTCTGGACTGCTTATAGCTAATTTGTTCTTTGTACAAAATCAGTTTTCATTGGAATAGAGGATTTAAGCTACATCAGTGTCTTTACTTGTCACTAGTAACTTGTCACTGTCCTGGAGAAGGATTTTGTAGTAAACAAAAATTTCAAGGACTGCATTTCATATTCATGAATGTTTCAGGTTCATGTTACAGAATGCCAAAAGGGATGTGTTGCAAATATTTTAAGGGAATAAGAGAACCACCAACCATGTAGTTTTACTCCAGGAATGTAAGACCTAATGGATAGAAGTAAGATAATTCAAAGAGTTTAACTTGGTTGTAGAAGATTTTTGAACACAGCCCTTTGCTATTTGCTGTCTGGTTGCGTTCAGTATCACATTTGGTTTACCTTTACAGTCTATATAAAATATTGTTCTAATATAACATGTAAGAGGAGTTCGGTCCAATTTTCTCCTTGATAACTACTCAGGCAGTAGAAACAACTAGTAGAACAACTCTTAGAAGAGTGTCTGCTTCTCACCCAAATCATACCCTACTTCTAAACAAAGGCACACTTCTTGGGCATATGTTCCTCCTCTTACCTGTATTTCTGTCCCCTTTTCTTCTACAAACAGAAATAAGTGTTCCTTGCCAATCCCTTTGTAAGGATCTTAGAACTATGGATGGTCAGGCCTATCAAATGGCTTAGAATAAAGTTTAGAACCACACAATGCCCCAAAAAAATAATAGTTTTGCTCATTTCAGAGGTACTGAGGAAATATTTTGGTAGCTATATCCTCTAATTGTGATATAATTCCCTTGCCACAAAAAATAACTTATTAACATAAAGAAATTCACTTAAACAGCAAATACAATGCTTGAAAGAAACAACTGACTTAACTATCAGTTTCATGTCTTTGTCCAGAATCGTGATGTCTAACCCCACACATGTTATAAAAAAATTTAGGCTGGCTCTGATGAGGAAGAAATTGATTCTTATGCATCTGTCTACAGAGTCATGGACAATTTTTTGCTAGAGGTACTTTACTTTGAAACAGATCTCATGATTAGCTTATTCAGGCAAGGAAACCAGTTTCTTTTATTCTAACAATCTCAACAATAGTGACTGATTCTTTTTTTTTTTTTTCCCCTGTGTTGCTGTGATATCACCATTATGGGAGGATTCCTTTTTGCTTTGTCCTGTTTTTAAATTGAACATTTTACATCAGAGGGAAACATTAGAAAGAATTTCAAAACACAGTAGTATTTTAATCCCAATTATAGTCCTTAAAAGGCAATTTTAATGTATGTAAAAAAATCATGAATAGTCATATATATGTGTATGTATGTGTGTGTGTGTATATTGCAGCATTCTAGAAATTGATAATTATTGGAGGAAGAAGAAATGCTAAAAAAGTTCATTCTCACTCAAAACAACAGCCTTTTAGAAGGGAAGGAAAGGAAAAAGACCTCTGAAATGTGTCTTCTACCAAGTGCAATAATGACGGGTGTCTAGAAATAGACGTGACAGCTAGTACGGTGTAGCAACATGAAGGCAAAGGCCCCCAAGCAACAAGTGCAATTGATTAGAAAATGAGAACAACATTGCAAGTACCCTGCACAGGAGATGAAAAGGCAAAGGAGTTCAATGCACGTTCACAGACTTTGTACAAGAATATACATGTAACTCACAAACAGGTTGTACCACACCACAAGGAGCAGCAAGTGCTGACTGCAAAGTATATCATCCTGTCAGATACCTGGAGACAATGGGACCTCACTAAGGCACATGCCGCATCTTGCATATGGCCCCCAATTTTATGCTGGTTTTGTTGGCTTTTGTTCACTAGGTCCTTCCACAGCAGCTGTCAGGGACGGGGGTAGTGTGGTGGTCTTAGTGATAATCAGGGTCTAATATCAGGCCTAGGCTATATTTTACTCACCCTTCCTTATCTAGATTCTCTGAGCAATATAAGCATAAATCTTGTTTCTGTTAGTCCAGGCTGAACTTCTACTCTGCTCATCCAATTGTAGCACTTGGGCCACAGCATAAGCTGATGGTGCCACTCGTTTCAGTCTGGGAAGATTTAGTGAACAATTTTTATCTCCTATTGTGTCCCATTTTCATACAGCACCACTTTATTAGGAATTTTGAAGTACAAAAGCTTTAAGGGAAGGCTGTCCTCCTACATTAGTCATTGCTGCACTTCTCAACAGCATGAGCAACCTGCCAAGCCCATTACACAGCCTGTGAGTGCAAAGCAGAGACAACACAGAGTGCCAAAGGGAAGGGCAGCTCTAGGAACAGCAGCAGGAGCGACCTGGCAGTGCTTTTGCAGGCATTTCCCTGCTCACTATTGCCCCAGTCAGGTCAAGTATGCCAATGGACACTGGGGACATCAGCATGGCTGGTCACAGATGCATCCACTGCTTAGGCTCCCTCTTGCCTCCCTGACACAACAGAAGCTGCAGCTGACTTCTCCAGGACCTACTTGTGGTTCAAGGCAGTTATGCCCTCACATGCTCTTAAACTATTATTCATTCCCTGCACAACAGAGATTCAGCCTTTATCTGGTAGAGGGGTTGATACCACTTAACATAATTGTATGCAAAATCAGAGCACCTGCACAGCCAGCCTTAAGTTTAGGGATATGAAACATCATTTTGGAAGGTATCCTGCATGACAAAACCCATGCAACATTTCTAGATTCCCACAGGTGGTTAAACTACTTGATTTTTATCCTAGTGAGCAGCTTCTATCCGTTTTTAATACTTTATCTACTGAGGGCTATGTTAAGAATAGAGATGATAAGAACATTAAAACAAAGAAAAATCTTCATAACATTGATCAAAAAATTCTGGAATTTTTTTTTTTTTTTCATGAAACTGCCTTTTAACAGAAGGAAAAGCTGTAAGATTTGTAAGAACAGTATGGTTGGATTTTTTTCTTCCAGGAAACCCCAAACTTTTGTAGGAAGATATTTTAGACCTACATAATATATTAAGTGTTATGAGAGCAATTAATATTTTGATCAGGACTGACAACACTCCTTTTCTTTTCTTTTCTTTTCTTTTCTTTTCTTTTCTTTTCTTTTCTTTTCTTTTCTTTTCTTTTCTTTTCTTTTCTTTTCTTTTCTTTTCTTTTCTTTTCTTTTCTTTTCTTTTCTTTTCTTTTCTTTTCTTTTCTTTTCTTTTCTTTTCTTTTCTTTTCTTTTCTTTTCTTTTCTTTTCTTCTCTTCTCTTTTCTTCTCTTCTCTTTTCTTCTCTTCTCTTTTCTTCTCTTCTCTTTTCTTCTCTTCTCTTTTCTTTTCTTTTCTTCTCTTTTCTTTTCTTCTCTTTTCTTTTCTTTTCTTCTCTTTTCTTTTCTTTTCTTTTCTTTTCTTTTCTTTTCTTTTCTTTTCTTTTCTTTTCTTTTCTTTTCTTTTCTTTTCTTTTCTTTTCTTTTCTTTTCTTTTCTTTTCTTTTCTTTTCTTTTCTTTTCTTTTCTTTTCTTTTCTTTTCTTTTCTTTTCTTTTCTTTTCTTTTCTTTTCTTCTCTTCTCTTCTCTTCTCTTTTCTTTTCTTTTCTTTTTTCTCTCCTTTCCTTTCCTTTCCTTTCCTTTCCTTTCCTTTCCTTTCCTTTCCTTTCCTTTCCTTTCCTTTCCTTTCCTTTCCTTTCCTTTCCTTTCCTTTCCTTTCCTTTCCTTTCCTTTCCTTTCCTTTCCTTTCCTTTCCTTTCCTTTCCTTTCCTTTCCTTTCCTTTCCTTTCCTTTCCTTTCCTTTCCTTTCCTTTCCTTTCCTTTCCTTTCCTTTCCTTTCCTTTCCTTTCCTTTCCTTTCCTTTCCTTTCCTTTCCTTTCCTTTCCTTTTTAAGGCAACAGAAAAATCATACCTTTCTAATTAAGCTGTCTGGTGAACTGAGATTCTATATGGATCTGGAAGTGGAAATGGAAATACTAATTGTTAGACTTGACTATAGTGCTGCTAGAAGGTGTTAGTGAATGTTAGTGTAATTACTTTCTACATCTTCTATTTTTTTCGCATTCACTAAGAACTCAGCTACAACTCTGGTTTATTTTTATTGGTTTGTTTCAAAAGCATTTTCAGATTTTTAAACTGCAGACACATAGGTAGATGCAGGTCCAGATATCTGTACTGTGTTAAGTGATGCCTTCAGCCAGCTGAAAACTCTTTTTGATCTCTCTGATAATACCAGGAAAGCACTGATCTGAAAAGGCAGATTACCACCAAGGATTAGGCAGTACAATAGCATGCTGAGAATGCAAGAGGATGATGAGGTTTAGCAAACAAGCTTGTAACATATTTGAACTCAACATCGAACCCCAGTCCAAGCCATTGGGAAATGAGAAGAAAAATGAAAGAGTAAGAGAATTGCCTTGAAAAATTATTTTATGATAGAGGGTGAAATTTTCCAGTTACTAAGTTCTAACTAAAGTCAAGACAGAGCTTCCTGAGAGAGCACATTCTGCACACAAGTTGTTACTTAGGCTGAATGGACACAGAGACTCAGCTACACTCTAATTTTCTTGAGACAATCCTTTAAGGCATGTGGCTGGAGCAGGTCACTCTGCAGTTGCTGCTGTCCTCAGGCAGTATAACACAGTGAAGACAGGATTTTACAAAGCCCTTTTTTTTTCCAAGAAGAGATTTTTTTTCAGGACTAGCCACAGTAAATAGAGTGGTTATTTGGTATGTGAGATAAGTATTGGCCAATGTCATTTGAACACACTAGTTTTCTTTCAGCGTTTTGTCACTTGACCAGTTAAATGCTAAGGTTAAAACGCTGTTACACAACATGCATCCACCCTACTGTGTGTCAGAAATGTGAGGAATGTTTGCAAGAAAGAGCAGCTGGCTTACAATTCCTGTCACCAAAACCCAAAGCCAAAATGGCTAACATTTCCTGGATCTGCTTAGCTCACCTACAGATAAATAGTTTGCAGTCAGTGTGTGCAAACAGGAGCAGAGTCATTAAAACTGAAACAGGTCTTGGGCAAGATCCAGTTTGCATGTTACATATTCATAAAAAGCTGTGTTAGAATGGCTTCCAACAGTGCAAACGTCAATGAAGCCTGCTGGAGCAAGCCTTAGGTATGCCATCTATGTGTCTGATTGCCTAGAGTTCAGAGGAACTTGCTGAATGTATTACCAAAGGGAATGAAAAAGCTTGCATAGGGGTAGCTGCCCAGGTCCAATTTCTGGATGCTTAAAAGTAGATGTTGGTGTCAAAGGGTTTTACACCTTTAGGTTTTTTAAGCTCACTTGTTGTTTGTATAATCCTTGAGAATCTCAAACAGAAATACTTCATTTTGTTGTTCTTTCAAAGAACATATTAATTTATGTTATAACAAAAATGTTCATTAAGCCTTGCCTAATAGCACTGATTATTTGTTTATTTTCACTCTGTGTAGCCTATTTAATTGTGTGTACACATACCTATAATTACCACTTTGAAATGCAAATACGCAGTTACTAAGGATAACCTTTCTCATTTTTCAAGCAGCTAACACCCTTTTTTTATAAATGTTAACCATATCCTAAGCTCCGTGGAAAACAGCACATTTTAAGCTCTCCTCACATTGCAATGGCTGTCTCCCGAACCAAATTATCCTCACTGCCACTGTCACAGGTTCCTTTAGTTTATTACCAGTCAAAGCCCCTGATGAAGGCCATGAGATCCCTGGACTGAAGTACCTGCCAGCTTACAGCTGACCTAATTCTGGGATTCCTTTAAGTGATGGGAACAAAAATGGATATATTTCCTGTCTTCAGCAGTGTCTCATCAAGCTTTCAACTCCTCTTGCACCTTACTCTTGGAATGACCTGAGCTGGTACTGAACCATTTGTTATTCTTGATTATGTATCAGATAGTTTATTGCTGTCAAGTTGCACTAACAGATCTTGCTCACGCTTCTCTCCGGAATTAGATTTTCTTCTTGAAAGGAGGATTTGGGGATTTGACTGAGCAGCATGATGAGCAGAAGCTATCACAACACAATAAGTTATCACATAACTTACCTCCTAACTGTCAAACCCACAAAGTGCTTTCAAAATGATGATACCAACACACCTTTTCCCACCAAGCCCCTACCCTTCTGCAATTTCAGACATCAGTGGTTACCCATGGAAGATTCTCTTTCAGCAGTATTTATGTGAACAAATATTTTCTTGTCCCCCTGTTCACAGAAGGTGCCTTAAAGAGGCATGTCAGTTAGTGTGGGCTGTCTTTGAACACGTTATGAATACTGTTTTGCAGGATTTGCCCAGCAGTAGATGAGAACAAGTAATGAGGAAACTAGGAACATGGGTAACAAGGCCAGAAGGTGTGGAAGCTTTCCAGGAGCAGGGGGAGCTGGGTGAAGAAAAACTTGCCTTACCAATACATAGCCACAAACCTTTCTCAGGCTTTATTTGTACTCCTTAATGGTCACTCTCAAGAAACAGCATTTAGCAGAGTGAACACAGGCACATAAACTTCCATATAACGCTTGTAATTCCATAAACAGGGCATGTAAGAGTGGGAAATTATTAGAGATTGGTTTTATTTATTTAAATGGCTAGGAGAATTGTGTCTTTAGAATCAGGTTGAATACTTGTAACTGTAATCTTCTCATAGAGCCTCAAAGATCTTCTTTCCCTGCATGCTTTTCAACCAGATCTTTAGTTGTATAAAAAATATGAAGATGCATAAGATAAAGATATAAAGATGAAATAAATTTTATAAATGAAATTTATAAATTAATTATAAAGATATAAAGATGAAAATGGATTGAATTGTGAAAGGGTTCTCCCTATCTCTTAGTCAGCAGCAGGGTGAAACTAACCAAATAATAATTTCAATCAGTGAATGAACAGATGATATCCCAGTTCAGCTTCAAGCCCTATCAAATGGTACTTTAGTAGAAATACCAGCAAAGCAGCACACAAATAACATACATATCTTGTAGATTACATAATTTATTTGGAAATGTTTTCATACAGTTAAATAAACCTCAGAAAACTACAGTGGAGCCTTCATATAAATTAGCTGTAGTGCCTAAAATCCCATGAGCTATGAAATGTTAAAAAAAAAAATAAATTTAACTACATAGTGTTGCTGAGCAACATAGCTCCCTCTTAAACAACTTTCCCTTGTATGAAGTGCTTCAGAAAGGGACTACTGTGGAGTCTGTGTAAGTACTTGCCCTATGGGTAGTGTGATTTTGTTACAATCCTTTAAAAAACAGCTACACAGACTGTTACTGAATTCAATTACAAGGAGTCTCCAGGGTTATTCCATTACTTCTGTCTTTAGTTCACGGTCTCAAATCAAAACTTAAGCTATTCTCTTTTGCTTTCATTCATTAAAAAATAATAATTTATATAAACTTTCAACATGGAAATGTCTCAAAAGCTCTTTTGCAGTCTCAACTGAAAAGTGTTGTAGGAAGGTCTCTAACTTCACAAGATTTTGTTAAGGGCAGGACAGATTTCCCACAGCCCTACCTGGATTTGTGCTGTCTGCTCAAGGTCTTGGAAAGTGCAGAGCAGAAGGTCAGTTCCTGACGGGCCCTGCTCTGGAGTGGGTCTGGGTTGATGCCAGATGGCCAGCCTTGAGTTGCTGTGCGAGCATCAGCCCCAGGAGGACCGGCCCTTCCCCTGCCTGGCAGGATCCATCCTGATGAGCTCAGAACATCAAACTGTCCCTGACTAGTAAAAAAACAAAAAACAATCAACAAGTTGTTTCTCACAAATCAGAATTCTGACTTGCTATTCTCACTGTCACCAGGGTGCTTAGGAAGGTCGCATCACGTTGCTTGGTGCTGACCTCAGCTCCCGTACACCTGCATTATCTGTGCGTATACCTACATGCATCTGCAATGTTTGTAGTGGCCAGGAAAGGGTTAACCCAGGGAGCAGGTGGAAAGCAACCCAGCTGCAAAAAGATTAAAAAGGGGGTAGGAGAACCCAGTCTGAAAGGTAATAAGGCCGGCAGGCAGACCAGGAAAGGAGTGTATGAGCCCGGGGGAAAACTGCCAGGGCCACCCTGGGGTGGGGAAGCCAGTGGGCTGCTGTATTGAAGTAAGGCAGGTGTCTCCTGGTAGCAGCAGATGTGGCTTTGATCTGTGGGCATACCTGGGTGGGGAGAGGTTTCCACAGGGTGGGAACTCACTTTGGGGAGCTGACCTGTTTGCAAGGTTTGGTTCAGCTAGGTTTCAGTTCTTCTAAGTTTCTCCAGGAGCTCACACAAGGGATCGTTTACCTGGCCAGAGCAAGGTTGTTATTTATAGATTGATTTTTAAAGGTCTTTAGGCCTCTCCTGCCTATAAAAGTGGGAACTGAGTACTTAGATACCTCTTTAAAAATTGCATCTTGCTAAAACTCCTCCCTCGGACCAAACCAGAGCCAAGATTTCTCCTGAGGTTTGAAATGCTATAAATGAACCTTCTATATTGTTGCCTTATGCTTTCAACTCCAGGCACCTCATCCAGACAGAAAAGTAATGAAAGACCTGAAGTCGAGGGTTGGAAAGGAACAAAGCAGTCCTGTGGCTCTGGGTCCCGTTCCCAAAGTTATCGCTCACTCGCTGTGTGGCCTTGAGAAAGCCACTAACAGGCCAATCCACCTCCCAGTAAAGGCACTGGGAATTTTCCCATAGGCTCCAGTGAGTGCTAGACCAGGCCCTTAGACTCCTAACAGTCCCCTCATTAACCCCACTGCAAAGCAGGGACAATAATATCCTGATCTCACAGGGTAGTAAGGGGACTAATTTATTAATGTTCATAAAGCTTTTTCAGATCTACAGATGGAAGGCATTATGTCAGCACAAACTTTTCTTAATTATCATTCTTATGGTATTTCCAATTGTCTCAGTAAAGCCAAGGAGTTCCAAAAATCTTGTGAGAAAGTTTCTTCTCTAAAAAGTGGACCCCATTTCTGGGGATGGAAACAGATATGTTGAGATGCCACTGGAATGCAGGAATATTTACTGAAACAGGGCTCCAAATCCTTGAGGGTTTTGCATGAACCCTGAAGGCAGAGGAGTGTGCAATGCTCTAGGAAGGACAGTTCTTGAATTTTATGAAAAAACCATCCTAGAGCTTTAGTCTAGCGAGCAACAAACTGAGACCTAAAAAAAGTTCAAATTTGACTCTCAAGACTTGCTGCTGGTGGGAACCTTTTAAGCTCTGCTCCAGGCTTTGTCAGAACATTTTCTGAGGAAGCTCAGTCTCTGGTTCAGGTTCTTTGTCCAGAGAAGGAAATGATGAGCTCTTTCTCTCCCCACATCCCTACTGCCTGCCATGAGTTAGTCAGTCATCAGTGCCAGGTACAGAATAGCAACAAGGTCATTTGGGAAAAGGAAGAAGCACACTGCAAATATCACACACATATTCATTCACAGGTATGCATGTATCTGTGATTTATATATATATATACATATATATATATATATATATATATATATATGTGTGTGTGTGTGTGTGTGTATGTATATCCCATAACACTCCCTTCAATTATTCCACTTCACGTCCCCTGACCTGACTTTTGCATCTGTGTGCTTTATGTATATGGCTTTAGACATCCTCACTGCTAAAAGGTCAACACTGGGGAAAATCCATGGGTGTAAAATTCTGCTTAAAAGGCTGTGACAGAAATACTGTAGAAATCGGTATCACAAATACAGCAGTTCCCTTTTCCCTGTCATCTCACTCTTTACCCACGTATAACCACACCCTTACAGGCAGAGAGCTTGCTATGCTGCTCTGGGAAAGCAGGTAAATGTTAATGTTCTGATGGATCCATCTCTTTCAGGCATTATGTCAAAACTGGTCAAAGAAAGGAAATTAACCTTCTCCCTCCCTCCCCCGACTGTGCACACACGCACAGACACACGCATGCAGAGCCACAGCCAAGGCCTTCGGCAAGCCAGCTGATAGCAATCAGTATTTTGAGAAGTGATAGCTCATCTGTAGATTCAGCATTCTTTTGCAGCAGAAGGTATTATGCAAACTAGCCCCATTAGAAAAGCAAACATCAAAGCAAAACATGTTTTCGAAGAGACAAATGCATAAACCATGTGGTACCTGACACTGAAACAGAAATAGGGTAATTACCCTTTCTCTCAATGGAAAGCATAGCTGCAGAGGATAAAAAAGGTGCCTCATACACTGTGCCCTGTAGTTTCCTGTACTGTGCATGAAAGGGAGAGCCAGGAACACGCACCAGGGGAGAGCCTTAAAGGGTTGATTCCATCCTCCTCAGTGAAGGACAGAACATGAGCCAGACTGCAGCTGATTGTAGAGCAGCACAGCTAGCCCTGCTCTCGGCACCAGCTGGAATGCAAGGTGCCACTCCAGCCTTAGGGGAAAGGGGAAAAAAAAATAGAGTGCAGCTAAGGTTACACAATTACCTGTCTTGACAGTGTGCAGCTTATAAAAAACTATGCATACCGCCCTGACCATAAGTAGCCACAAAGTATGCTTCATGGGCCCTCTGACTGAAGTCTAAACAGAGGAAGCTCTCTGTAGGCAGATTTTTGCCTAGCAGTGGATGCTGTTGCTCAGTCACTGCTACAACAAGGGGAAAAAAACCCTCACAGGCAGAATGGAAGATGGGAGGTGTGAAACAAGGCTTGGATGATGCCTGTCACAGTGCTGGTAAAATAACACAGTTAGGTACCACCAATTAATCTAAATTAAGAGCTGAGTAAATCAGAGACTATCAGGACTTCTGCAAAAGTTGAACAAACTTCCTTTAGGGAGGAAAAGTTTGCCAAAATTCCCAGGACAAGTTAGAAGTACATACACGTGCTCTCTCTTTCCTTCACTTCAACCCCCCTCTTTTTCTCCTTCAGAGCCCATTTCTCCAGCACGGAGATCAGCTATCAGGCCAGGAGAAAGAGAGAGTGTGAGATGGCCGACCTTGTCCTGCAGTGCTGAGGGCCTGTGGGTTTGGGCCAGGAACAGGAATTCCCTGTACAGACACTGAGTCTGCTGGAGGAGACAGGAGAGCCTGTTCCACAGAAGAGCACTTTGTTCACTGCCACCAAGGAAAACTTACACAACAGACACACACACAACCATGGAAATATGAATATTTTAAAAGTGTGTTTTTTCCTAGAATACACAGTGCTCTTATTTCCTTAGGGGGGCAGTAAAAATTGGGCAAGAGCATATTGCCAAATGCATAAGCGTTAGTGAGGATATTAGTCCTGCATGCTGTAGTTACAGAGAGCAGGGCACCAGAGCAAGGTCTGAATAGATTAACAATTCAGAATGAGTTACTGAAACATCCACCAATCACATTTAGAAGAGAGGGTTAGGGTATTTTCAGTCTTCTCTGCTCCCTTAGTATCTTTTCTGTCAACTCATCGCTTCTCGGAAACTGCCAAGAGTTAAAACCCTTTTCCTTTTGTGCCTCCAAAGTATATATGCGTCAGTGTTTGTGTGTGTACATAATTTCTACACTCAAAATCTGAGGTAGATATTGATACCAGAGAGTGCTCTTGTGCAGCTGCTTTGTGCTGCACCACTAGCACAGGGTAGCCCTTTAAATAACCCAAGCAGGGCCATGTGAATACAGACAAGATAGAGTGTTAAAACTAGTCTTTGTGTCAGGAAGCCTAGCCTAATTTCACATGCTTCCTGAGGTATCTTATTAAACTGTTTGTAAAGGAATTCCTCTTGTTCCAGCCATCTAAAAAGTAGATGCCACAATAGACAACCAGGCTTCCTATAAATTTAACCAAATGGTGATTCACCTTATCTTCATTTATTCTATTTGTCTTCAGAGTCACTCCATATATTTCTTTCTGTGTCCTGTCTAAATAGTGAGCCCAGATGAATTGTTTAAGCTTGATAGCTAGCTTCTAGATGGCTACTGTTAACTCTTCTCTCTCTTCCTAGTTCATACTTCCCTATCTCACAGGAAAATTAGTCATATGAGAAAATATTAATTAAAGATTATGAGTTGTTGCCTTTCTGATCAGAATACACGTAAATAGAGCTTAGTGGCGTATTTGCAACTGTGTACATCCTGTTATTTTCTATGCAGTCAAGGCTGCAACTCTAACCAGCAGCAAAACACAACCCAGTGTGTGTGGATGTACCTCTGGACGTGGAACCATGCAAAAGCCCCAAGGCCCATATACTGGGGGAGCCCAGCACTCAAGACTGTAGAAATGGAAGATGACTGGAGGAAGATTTGATGGGGGCACCAGGCAGATATTCCTATTTCACCCCTAACACCAGGTCTCTGCCAAATACACTGTGTCACTGTTTACTCGTGGTCTTCTAACTTAAACTGGGGAACTGGCCTAGAAAATAGTCACCACAGGAAACAGAGTCAGCTTTATATCACCTCCTACACTGAGGCAGGAGCTTTTGAGTGAGAACCTCAGCTGTGGTCTGTAGGATACATGGATACATTACTCAGGGCTTACCAGTCAAACTTCGTTTTTGAGAACCACTGCAGCACTGTGGTGCATATATATGCACAGACAGAGAGACTCTGTATATTGTACATAGGATCATGGTTTCATCTTCCCTCTGTCCTGATTTAACTCCATCAATAAAAGATTTACTCAAAAATTAAAGAAACTCATCTAAAATACTGTATAGTACATTTTAAAAGTCTGTGGCTAGATCATAGTCAAAGAAAATATATGCTGATAGGAGACAGAAACCCTAGAATCCTATGAAGAGTGTTGCACCGGAGAAGCACTTTGTTTATGTTACAGGTATCTTGTCATTCTTGTGCCACAGCTGACTGGGAACTTTATATATCTCCACCAATACTATAAAAGCAGAGTATTGTATCCCCCACAGGAGAAAGACTTAACTTTGTAGATACCAGAGCTCTGGTAATTACTATGAAGTAAGAAGTGTTTCTATGATATTCTTCAACTGATTTGACTCTTATCCACTACCTCTCCCAATTACTATTCTTGTCTCAAATTCCTCGTGCACCACTAAAAGTACTATAGTGGATTGGCCCTAGATGCCCACCAAAGCTGCTCTATCACCTCCTCAGCTGGACAGGGAAGAGAAAATCCAATGAAAGGCTTGTGGGATGAGACAAGGATAGGGAAAGATCACACAGAAATTGCCATCATTGGCAAAACAGACACTGCTTGGGGAAATTCTTTGCATTTGTTACAATCAGATCAGAGTAGGACAATGAGAAATAAAATCAATTCTTAAAACACCTTCCAACCACTCCTCCTTTATCCCCAGGCTTAATTTTACTTCCAATTTTTCAATACCTCCTGCCCCCAGCAGAGGAGGGGGATGGGGAATGGGGGCTGTGGTCAATTCATCATACATTGTTTCTGCTTACTCTTCCTCCTCAGGGGAAGGACTTCTTGTACTCTTCCCATGTTCCAGCATAGGTCCCTTCCAAAGGGTGCAATCCTTCAGGAACAGACTACTTCACCAGGGGTCCCCCGTGGAGTCACAAGTCCTGCCCCAAACTGCTCCAGTGTGGGCTCTTCACAGAGTAACAGGTTCTGACAGGAACCTGCTCTTCCACAGGCTTCCCACAAGGTCACAGCCTCCTTTGGGCATCCTCCTTCTCCAGTGTGGGTTCCTCCATGAGCAGCTTGTGAACCTCTATGGTTCCTCCATGGCAGAGGGAGAGTCTTCCTCACCAATGTCTTCATCATGGGCTGCAGGGGAATCTCTGCTCTGGAACCTGAAGCATCTCTTCCTGCTTCTTCCCCACAGCTTTAAATCCTGGGCACAATGTCATATGGTCTGGAACATCCCTTTGGTCAGATGGCATCACCTGCCCCAGCTGTGTCTCCTCTCAGACTCCCATGCACCCCAGTCTTCCCCCAGCATGGCAGTACAGAAAGGAGAAAAGGCCTTGGCTCTGTGCAAGGCCTGCTTAATAACAAAACCATTTCTGTATCAACTCTGTGTTCAGCACAAATCCAACACGTATCCCCATACCAGCCACCCTACCCCAGCCAAAACCAACACAATAGGGCATTGTAGTGTGTGGTTGATCAGAGAATGCAAAGAGCCCATTAGCTGTAGATGGGTTGAGGGAGGGGTGTGCTTTCAGTAGTTATCCTGATGGATTCATCAACAATGAGGTCCTCCAGAGGCAAGGGAGTCACTGAAGTGGAGAGGAGAGGAGAACTGTAGAAATTTTCCTGTCATCTGGAAAAAAATGCAGAAGTTTTCAGTGCGTAGGAAACTGAGGCAAATGCACTAGATATCATACAAAGGAAGGGGAAGTCAGTGCCCTTGTGAAAGGCAGTGGAAGAATGAATGCCTGGGGTCAGGAAAGCCAAGTCAAAGACTTGAAGAAACAGATTGTGTGGTTCAAAGCATTTTTGAACACAACAAATATTAATTTTGATTCAAGGAAAATAATTATTTTCCAGGTTGGTTCCTATTTTAATTGGATCAATTCACATGTTTATGACTACAATAATGTGAAGGTATGTGATTGTAAATATCAAATAAGATGAAAATTAGCATACTGCATACTTTTTTCTTTTTAATATTATAAGCCAAGATTTTTGGCTTTTGCATATAGTTTGTAATTCAGATGCATACATAAAATTGTCTTTCTTTTGCAGATTAGTATCATTACAAATTATTACAGATGTTTCATCCTAATATAATTTATACTGTGATGGTCAGGGTATTATTGTAATATCCACACACAGACCAGTGAAAGGATCACACTCCGGTTTTTATCAAAATTAGCCAAGTTCCAAAGGCCTGTGAAACCCTTTGCCTAGAGGTAAGTTGGCATGGATTGCAAAATATATTTTAGAGTCTGGGGGAATATTTAACATGTGTAGAAACTTATGCTTTCATTTCTGTTAATACCAAAGCTCAAAATGTGTTTCAAATTCCACAAGCATACCAGGTACTTGGAGGTGACAGCCTACTGTCTTGGTTTACCTCTTTAGATGCCTTCTGCATTTGCCAATAATGGACTTGGATGGCAAATAGAAAAACACAAACACTTGCCATTTTAGAGGTCTGGTTGAAGTACATTACAAGTGCTGGAAGAATATCATGAAGTGTTAATCATACATGAATTCATAACCATTCAGAGTAGCATTCCTGGTGGCAAACTGTTGCTAAATAGCATTTTGCTGAGATTCACCAGCATATGCAATTAATGCTGTTTGCTAGGCATCATTCCTCCACTTTGGGCAGTGACCAGAAGACGCTAATGTGCAGTTAGAGAAAATGCCTTCTCAGTGTTTTCCCCTTGGCACATACACAGAAAATTCAACTAGTGGTCCTGGAGGAATCTCCAGTCTGCCACATAGGTGGTCTGCTGCCTGCTGAAGAAGTCTGAATACCTTTATATTTGGGACATAATTTTTCTGTCACACTATGCTCACTGCTCAGAATTTTCAAACTCACACTCTAAATCAAGCCTGGGGTTTCTCCAACGCATAGTTTGAAAAAATCCTGAGGAACTATTTTTAGCCACAGAAAGGGTCAGAGGATCCCCACAGAGGTGAGGATTAGTCTGTGTATAGGTATGGCAGCTACCTGATTTCTAGGTGACTATAGGTGACACATTTCCTGTGTGTTCTGACAGAAAGTCTCCTTTCTTCCAGTCTGAACTCTGCTTTAGTCGTTGCAGAGCTAAATGTGTGTCTCTGCCAAGAAAGCAGAACAGAAAAAAAAAACCCTCAAACAGTAGGTGGGACTGAATCTCAAACCAGGATACTCAGGTTGCAGAGTGCATGTGTGTCCGTACAGACTGGGAAGTATGCATGCACACAGGCAAGTATGCATATTGAACACTGAAAATATGTGGCATCTGGGGTGCACAGAAACAAGCCTTTATATTTCACCCAAAAAGCAGCAATTTGTGAAGAATGCTTCTTCTGGGAGACAGATAACACCTCAAACAAATAGAAGGAAAAACTGGGGGGGAAAAAAAACAACCAACCAGCAAGAGAATAATAGCATATCCCAAATGTTGTCTGGTCTGGAGAAGAAACAGTCATACTGCTGGTTGGCATAGAGAATAAATTAATTTTGAAAGAAAGTCCTTACAATTCCCTCCTGGAAAAATGTAATCCTTAGCTCAGCATCTCTGTCCTTGGAACTTGTAGAAGTCACTTCAGCAGATTCAGCTTACCAAACTTCGAAGTCTGCATTGCCTATGATGACTGTTGGAAAATATCAATATTATAACAAAGGCTATTTATATTTTGTAAGAACTCAAAATATTTGTAGTACCAAAATTACTGATGATTCTCTAACTATGCATGAAACATATTTTGCTTTGTTGACTTTGAACAAATGAACAGTAGAAATTATCTCAATTCAATAAAACCGACTTGTTGCATTTGACTGTCATTGTTCCTTAGGAGAGTTATTGGACACTTTTTAAAGTTAAACAACTATATAAAGCAGAAGTTCAATTTTCTTCATTTCTTTCTTTGTTCTCTCCAATTGTTTTTGTCAGCTTTTAAAGGTGTTACCCATATGAGAATAGATCAGTTGCTCAAGACCTGCATTATCATGTAGGTAAGCATTTATGTTATATGTTAAGTTTGAAACAAAGGAAAGTTGTATCTAGTTGGTCATGGAGCAATCCAGAGCAACAGAATTGTGGCAGTGTTTCAACAAAGCCACACTCATATATAACACATAAACTAGTATGTGTACACAGAGAGAAAGATTTCCATCACAGAAAGTAAATACATCTTTTATTAACCCCAAGGAGGGTGAATTTACTGTGAATAGTGCCATAAGTCTGATTTCAGTTGAATGGCTTAATCCTTATATTAAGGACAAGAGAAGATACCTAGCACTGAAATTCAGGTCTAAAACAAGTCTGTATCCAAGGATCACAAAGAAAGGAAGATCAACCAAGGAGAAATATCCAGGTGGAAAGCTTCTTTTCTCAAACTTGTCACCACAGCATTCAGAAATAGAATGTGAGTAACCACTCTCAGACACAGCTGAACAAAATGCTCTGGAACATATTTACTCTGGTTCCACCTTGTTGTTATAGATATATTAGACCCAAAGCAGATGACTACAGCACCAGAAGTACAACAATCCAGTCATACACAGAAAAACTGAGGCTGCCTAGGAATCTGTATTCCAGAATGTGCAGGTGGAAAACATCTCTCTGGCCTCCTATTTTAGGTAATGTCTTCACAAAACCAAGATGTGACATTGATACAATTCAGATAATTCCACAAATATTTCCCCAACAGAAGCCATCTCATGCTTTTAGGAATTCGCCTTCTTAAGTCCAGGATTGCTTCAGGTGACCCAAGAAAGCATAAAAATAATGTATAATAAGCAACAGATGTTTGGTTTGAATTATTAAAATTTCTTTGAAATGAAGTTTTTTACTCTACTGAAAGAAGGTGCAAAATCCCATTTGAGTAGAACTAATCTCATAAATCGTAATGTAACATCCAGTGGAAATAAACAAATTACTTCAAAGACCAAATATTCAGATTTATTTCAAAGGGCAGGCCTGTAAAAATGAATCACAGCTAACATACCTGACAATTTGAATTTGCAGATATCTAGATTGAGAAAATAATTTTAAAAAAACAAGTATTCTGTGGGGAAAACCCCACATTATTGCCTACACCAGTTAAACACACACAATGGCACTTACTTTATTTTCCGGTTTACCAAAGAGAAACATGGCACATAGTTAATCAATTTCAGTGTTAAAGGCTCTTGCTCATGATATTTAGAAAAGGAGGGAAGAATCAAGCATACATGAGCATGAATTTGGCTGTTTGTGCCAGATACTTGTCAATCTTTTCAGTCACATTTTTGTTCTGACTATGTCAGAGGAAAACATAGTCACCATCCAGCAGTAGTACAGCATTAAAACCCTTGCAGATTGTTCAAGAGAAAAATGTCTAATATAATACATCTAGATAATCTCATTCAGTTAAAGGCTCTGATTAAAATAAATCCTTTAATGAACACCAAATGCCATACTCAAGCCCATTCACTTTCTCCATCAAGTGGCACAATACTTGGCACTAAGTGTGAACATAACTGTTTTCCTGAATCTAAACTATGAAAAAAAAGGGGGTTTTATTATTAAGGAATTGCTTTATTTGAAAATATTAAACACTTTAAAATCCTCTACATAGATATTTACAGTCTTGTTTTCTAAGTGTGGGCTTCCTCAAGGTCCTCAGATAACCACTACTTTACATTACAATTTACATTACACTACATTACAAATCCTATGCTTTTGTCAGTCCAACCTGGATATATGTTGCTAAAGGACCCAGCTGCAGAACCTTGGCTCTTAAGTCAGGCACTAAAACTTGATCTGTGCACTTTGGGTCCCTGACCTGATATGTCAAATGAGAGAGCAGCTGACACATAAACCGGGGCACTTCCCAGACTCAGGGAATGCTGCTGTGGTCCCACATATTTGGATATATTGCACTGCAGTGTGTAACCCTCTAGTTAGTGTGTGTTACAAACACTCCCAGTCTCAAGAGCCTGATCCACCAAGGTTATGAGATCTTAAAACAACCAGCTAAAGGTTTTGGCTTCAGCTTTATGGCAGCTTATGCTTTATAGCTCCATTCAAAGCCTTCCTGTCAGTCTAAAGGAGGCTGACACCTTGAGTGCTCTCCACTCCTCTCAATAGCTGTCTAAGGCACTTGAGGATTTATAGCTGCAAATCAAAGTGATGCTTTAATAAAAAACTGTGTTGAACCAGCATACATTTTCCTTCTGGGAGTAAAATTTGGGCTTCAGATCACCTTATTTTTAAAATTATCTTAAATTGATTAAAAAAAAAAAAAAGGAACCTATTTATTTATTTGATGCAGGCCTGCATTTTAGAGCAACACTGAGTAAATAATTGCAAACTGCAAAACTGTCCTCCCATTGGTCTCATGCTACCAAGGTTACTTTATACCACATATGTATGATAACTGGCATTCCATGTGCTATGTCAGGACTAACTCACTGACACTGTGTATTTTTTTACTGCCATAATTTCCCTCAAAATCGTTTTGTGGGAAGAAATGGTGAAGAAAATCTACAGGGTTGTATTTTCACTTGAAATTATAGAATTTCTTGGCTACCAATACAGCGCCACTTGGATCACACTATCATTGAGTTGCTGCTGGAGTCTTCAACTTGCATAAAGGAACAGAGAAGCTGCATTGCTTTCAAGAGTTTAAGCATATCTGTGCTACACACAAGTATAAGGATGGGACAGGAATTCACCCAAAAAATAAGGAATATTTTCCTTCTAAATAAGGAAAATATAATTATTTTTGTTCCAAATATCTGGAGTTTTTAAGATAAAATAAAAATCCATTAAGTTCCATTTATTTTTTTTTTTAAGAAGAAAAAGAAAGAAGGAAAAGAAAGGAGAAAGACAAAGGAAAATGGCAGCAGTGGCAGAATAGCCAACTGGAATAGCTATTTCCTTTATGGAAAAACAGTGGTTTAGATTTCCCTTTGGAGCCATCTTCTTAAAACACAATTTTCAGGAAGTATAAGGAGAACACAGACCCCCAAAAAAGTGCTTTGAAAATATTTTTGTTCAGTGTGAAATACCAATATTTGTGCTAATAAAAAGCTTGCCTCTGTTTTTGATACAATGCCCAAAAAGAACTCCCAAAAGGAAGTAATATTGCTGTAACTAATATTTTTTTCACTGACACCTGTCAGAGCTTTTTTCCACACCAGCCATGACCTGTATCGAGTTTATCAGTTCTCAATAGTACTGCTCTTCAGTGCATTATTTCCTTGCCTCAAAATAAAAAAATTTAAAAAAATTAAAAAAAAAGAAAAAAGAAAAAGAATAAAAAAAGAATCTAATATAGTAAAAAAGAGATCAGTTACCATTTAGAAAATGAACAGATCTCATTTAAAAGATAAAAATTATCTGGTAACAATTACATTTGTAGCTCTTTACTCAGTCCAAGTTAGAGGAGGATTGCATTTAATGTATTTGATGTGAACAATTTGTATAGCATGCATCCGTAGATGTAGAGTTTTAAATTTCTCAGACAGAGAAATATCTCCATTGTTTCTTCCCATATGGAAGCTCTTTCTCCTCCCAGTAGCTCATGGGACCAGGCCAAGCCAAGCCAAACACACCTTACTGGCTTTTACAGCTTCATCTGCGGCATTGTCACATATTTAGTGAGTCACAGCCATTGATGTGCGTGTAAGAAAGTGGATGCCACGGATCCACATACTAACAGAGAGTCTTAATTTCTTTCCTTACCCTCATCTGCAGAGGCTTCAGTCCCAAAATACCCTCTGGGACTGTCAACACCACTTCTCAGTAACAAGAGCCTGTGTCTAAAGAGCATCTCTCTTTGCAGCAATTAAATGTATTTCAGATATTCACATGTGCTGTGGTTACCCCATAACAAAAACATACTGGACTATGAAGAGATTTAACTTTTCTGAGCCACTGTCATCTTGCCACCCATTTAATTTTAAAAATAATAGCAGTCACACACCACTTCACAGATGAGTGGATCCAAATTTAACAGGATTCCTTGGGGAACACTGAAAAGGCACATCAAGAGTGAAGCTTCAGTGACACAGACCAAAGGCTGATAAATATTTTCCGCAAAGCTGGGTGCATTGGGGAAAAGAAAAAACAACAGCAGCCTTTGTATCCTTGACCCTTTGCCTACTGTGCATTTTGGACAATCATATGCATGCAATCAGAGCCTAACAAGAGCCTGCATGACTTGCCAAAGCTAAAGTTTGACCTCAATCAAAAAGTGATTTCTGCAGAGATGAAGGAGGATTAGGAAAAATGTATTTCAATTTCTCATCAGGCCAGTGTTAACCAAGCTGAGGAAGTTATCTTGCCCCTGAAGAATCAGTATTTTATTAAAGAAACTCTGTGCTGAAGTTCTGAATTACACAAACAAGCACGGTGCCAAAAAAGCTTTCAGTGGCACGTTCACATCAGATTCTTCCCCACTATATTAGGGGATACGGCAGCTGGTTGCATCTGCACTGTACTGCCTCGATAGTTAATTTTTGGTGAATCTCAGGGGAGATTCTATAAGCTTGATAACAGTTTGGTAGTTGGGGTTTCTTTTAAGGAAAAAAAAAAAGCCTGATATCTTCATGTTTAAGTGTCTAAATGCTTCACATGACTCAAAACTTCTCAAGGTTTCATCAGCTCCAACTATTTCACAGTGCATTCTCCACATATTATTTAAATATACTATTTCAGTTGAAAACGTAACCCTGCCCTTGTACAAGCATCACTCTGCAGAAGATGTTAAACATTTATCTCATTACTGAACATTGTACATAACACACCTAATACAACTGCTACCAGCTCAATTAACAAGATTGCAAGGAGATATTGGGAATTGGAGCAAACAGTGTTGCATTTTTCTTCAGATGCCTGCATCGACTGAAAACTCTTCAGCTTAAGAGCAGGAAATAACTTCTCAGGTGCACAGTCAGATTGCAAATCTTAACTCCAAGCTACACATCTCCCCACCAAAAACGTCAGCCTGTGCTACAAAAATGGGAACAGGATGATTATGGCATGAACTCAGTTACCTTATTGAGTGCTAAGACATAGTGTACATTTAGGGGTTGGGCACCATTAACATTAATGAAAGGCTAGGATGTACATCCACAAGTTTTTACAGATGATGCATGAATGGATATGTATCATACTTCCTAAGGGCACTAAATGAGCAAAACGGCAAACCCAAAATTAAACAGCTCTTGCTTGAACACAACACATTGCATGTCTTGTTTCTTTGAGCAAGTGAGTCTGTGTGAGGGAAATCAAAGTTTAGGACACCACGTATGTGGAATGAATACACAGATAAGCCAAAGAGGCAGCTCTGGTTGCAATCCTATGTAACAAAATTTTACATTTAGTGTTTGCAGCTTGCTGGGGTTTGGGTTTTTCTTTATTTCCTCCTTCTTTGGAGGGGGGTGGGTGGTGGGAGTGTGGGTATAAAAGCCCAGAGGAAAATAACCAAAACAAAAAGAGAAAAAAAAATCATAAAATAATTTCAAGAGGAAAATACGGCATTCAAATACAGCATGCCTAACAAAAGAAATACCATACAGTGTAGTCATATACCAGCATTAAGTGATTCAAGAGTGCCCCTCCTGACTGTTACTGTCACACTGCTCTAACAATGGGCTGGCATGGGGAAAGAGGAGAATATATTTCAGTTTTCTATTCCTTTTTAGTAGGCCACAAGTCTGTCTTCAACTACAATGCCCAAGTTCTTCCATGGTGTCTTGGATTGCACAGACACCTGTAAATAATATTTTTGTTGAGGCAGATAAACTATTTTTTCAAAAACCAGCACCAGTAGTTTTCTTACATTATCTTGTTCAAAAAAAACATGTTTGAAATCAAAAGACAGGAAAACAATTCAATCAATTTTATTTCTGATGTGAGGAAGGGGTGTTTGCCAGCAGGTGGTTCAGGAGGTCCCTTGAGGTCCCCCAGCCTTTGGTACCTCACATTTGAGCTGCTACTTTTCCTCCCTAGGACCAGCTCTGCCTCACCCAGAGAGGGAAAGAGGGCAGAGCTGTGGGTCTGCAGCAGCTCTGAGCATACACACCTCAGCCACCACCTCAATAGGGACCTTCTCCAGAGGCTAAGAGGGAGGTCAGGGAAAGAGGATCATCTCAGAACTGCAGTCATCTCCAGAAAGGTAGGTCTCTTACATGCTACCACCAGTAAATCTGGAAAACAGGGGATCTAATCAGGACCCCTGTTCACCCAGGTGGTTTCTTTGACACTGTCATGGACACTACTGATCTGCTCACCAAGTATCTCTTTTATTTCTCAAGCCTCAGCAACTTTGGGAGGCAGGTTTTACCTGGGAGCAGGCCAGACCAGCACAAGTTAGACAATATATAATATGTAAACATTTTTGTATTCCTCATCCCATCACCACAGACTCAGTAAAGTTTGGCTTATTATTCAAAAATTTCCCTAAGGTCTGAATTTATTGAGAATTTTCTTGCTATACTTAACAGCAATGCCTCTATTCAAGCTTGTTTATTACAGGATTTCTCAGTATGATCTTCACATTCCAGTTACCCCAGCACAAGCTGTGATGACCCACAAAAAAAGAATTCATTTTCCTACCTTAGCTTACATACCTGTCGGTGCTAGTTGGCATCGTTGGTGCTATGGTATGGTAGCAGTACAAAATTCAATGGAGGTTTTACTATAAAGAATAAGTTGGGTCAATATAAATATGTTTCTCTATAGCATAGCAGACATTACTAATTCATTACATACCCCCTATAGTGCTACAAATATTAGATAACACTTATCTCTGAGAAAATTTTATTGAAAAATCTGTACGTACGTTTTTTACATAGGTTGCTAGTGGCATTTCTGTGGCTTCATCAAAAGAATGCATTAAGACTGGAACATAATGTATTCCACCTCATCTTCAGCAGGAATTTCTGTAGGGAGAAGACTGTGATTGTCTCAGTTCTTTTAATGGAATTAAAATCCATTGCTTCCAAATGGAAAAACAATATTGTCTTAATTTCCCTTGTGATGGCTCTTTTATATAATAGAAGTATTATGAGTAGTACCACTATTATTAAATGGAAAAAGAAATGTTGTTGTTCTATGGAATGTTTTCTACCCTGGAGAACAACAAAGAATCAGAGTGGTCAGGGAAGAGTTTGAAACATATTTATTTCCATTCTTTGGGCTTAACTGAACCCTGGAATTAGGATGTATGGTCTTGTCCAACTGGGAGAGCTGTGCATCATCACGAGCAGCTGACTTTGCTCACGTTACTTCGAAGGGGTTAACATCTGTGCTTTGAGAGAGATTCTCCAGTCCCATTAATTAAAAGGGGCTTTGTAAGCAAGTAGCTATTGTTTTAAAATGCCAGATTACCCTTGTAGTCGACAAGGAGATAAGATAGTCATAGACCAGAGCTAGTTTTCATTTTCATTTCCTCATTTTATTAGGTTTGAAACAGTAAGAGTGGGCTGCAGTGATTAGTACAAACAGGAGAGCCACACTTAAAAGCTGTCAGGGTTTTTGTGTATCTGTTTAAGTTCCTCAGGCTAAGAAACAAGTCTATCCTTGCATGTTTACAATGCCTGCTAAGCATAACTGACAAGGATTTCCAGACCCAACTCTGAGGGCAGAGCTCTTGTCTAAGTCTTGGACAACTTACGTCAGATTTTTGTAATCCGCTCTGCTCTGCTATCAACAGCCATAAAAGGGTCCCCCTTGAGATAATCAAAATGCTGCTTCTAACCTTTTCTTTCCTACTGATGGCTATGTGCTACCTTTGGTGTAAGCCCTTCCCATTTTTCATCATATGCAGCACAAGTTTCTTGGCCTTATCTTCAAAGCCCATCAGAATTTTGCCCCACCTTACCTTTCCTGCAAAGTCCCAAATAGAGGTTAACTCCCACCTCACTTCACAACACTCCCCTTTGTGCTCTGTCCCACTCACAAGCCCTCACCAGCAAAGTTTCTCATCAAATGCAGCTCCTGACACACAACCTTCACCCTCCCAGACCTGCAGCTCACAGCCAATGAACAAAGCAGGACTGAGCTGTATTTGACAGCCCTGGCTACTGGTGCCAGGGCCCCTCCAAATTCAAGCAACCATGCCCCAGACCCTGCTCTAAGACGCTGCTCAGGTGCTGCAGCTTCAGTCTTTCCAGCAACAGACTTGCACTTGCTTGAAAGATTTGTGCAACTGCAGCCTTGTGTCCAGTAGGTAACAGAATCTCCAGCACTGTGGGCAATATCAGGTCAGGTTTATTACAGTGCAGTGAGGTCTGGGGATTTAGGAACTAGTGTGCAGAAGAATTTATTTTCTTACTTTTCTATCATTTAGGTCAGGGTGTAACCTCAGTTATCCAGGGAGATTTCCCAACACGTACATTTATTATTGTTTGGCATCAGGCTCAGCAGTCTGATCCTCAGCTGTCAGAGATCCCCCATCAATATGATTTTTTCCATTGCTGGGCAGTGCAGTTGACTGGCACACAACGTGCAGCTTGTAAAATATAAGCACATTGCTTCACACTGTGCATGTGCTCCTGAGCAAACTCCCAGCAAGATACCACATACAGTGTTTGCAGAAAATTGTTGACACTTCCCCTAAATGTTCTGGCTGCTAGTGTGGGCTTGCATATCTATCCACCTAATACTCAGGTTTGACAGCAATGTGAATTCAGCATGTCAGGGAAGGTGGTACTTAAAGATACTGGCACGAGCAAGGCAGGTGGAGTCTAGGAGATTTTCCATTGCCAACAATAGCTGCCCTTTAAAACAGTCTCTACCTTTTTTTCCCCTTTTCTTCCTTTTTTTTTTTTTTTTTTTTTTTTGTGTGTGTGTGTGTGTGCGTGTGTGGTGTGTGAGCATACACCGAAGATTTGCTTCATTGCAAATGCTTCCAGGAAAGTAACACTTCTGTCTACAATCCGATTGACTTATATAAGGGCTAGCCATTGGTGTTTCAAACCTGATACACTTTTCACAAATACTTTTCATCAGATTCATATAAATATCCAGGCTGCCACTTCAGTGGGGTATCTAAAGCCTCATTATGGAAATATCCTTCTAGCTACATCCTTCAGTCAAACAGAAGCAGGATGCCAATTCTGGATGGAGATCCTCCATCCTAGCTTGCATAGTTCAAGATTAAAACTGAGATGAAATTTATAGGCACAAAATGTACTCATGTATTTTATATATCTTTTCATTATATCCAAAATAATTGCACTTTTGGGTTTCCTATGCATGTCATACATACTGCCAAAGAAAGGACTAAATCTGACCATAAAGCTTCATGAAAAATAGGTATTCTTTATTAACTCCTGTATATGAGTAAACAGAAGCCAAATGATCTATTAATTCACTTCCTGATCATATTTGCTATGTATTCATGGGAAGGACATATGCAGGTTCAGTGATTTAGAAAAGGAAAAGCTTACAATGCTGTCTACAGTTATTAATTCTCCCAAATCATGATTCATCTTGTCAGAGGACTTCATGAGGGCACCTGGCTTTACCATGGCTTTTCTTCTCTATTTTTGTTTTCTTCCTTTGTTTTTCTTCCCTGTCAACAGGTATTTGCCCTGAATCTATTTGGATTATAAATGCCCAGTGACCTAAAACCTGAAATGGAAAGTTGATGCTACAAGATACAGCCCAAATGAATCTCACCAAAAGCAAACATAACACATGTCTAGTCCCAAAGTGAAAAAACTTAATTGTGCATTTCAATCACTGGCACAGTTGAAACAGTCTTTCTGCCTCATAATTTTCATATCAAACCCCGGAGATTCCCACTCTATTTTTAATGTTTTTAACACTAATACCCCTCAATTGCAGGGATGATTACTCATGCTCTCCCAGGACAGATGTATACCTGGAACTGTAGTCCCACAAAAGGCACCTGAAGCAAAGGACTGGTCATAAAGCTGCATCTTGCTAGCCATGTTTGTCAAGCTGAACAGCTTGATGCATCTTGATTTCTGGGCTGGAATTCTCCACAGCGTTTTTGCACTTCCAGATGCTTTCATAGCACCTGAAGGCTGCTTTTGCCGGTAGTTGGAGTTCCCAGCTGAGCCTGTAAGCTCCACGGTGAGGTATCCTGCTTTGTGAGCTGCCCAGGAGCACGTCCATGCTTTTAGGCTGGGACAGGGAGCCAAAAAGTAATCGCCTGTATATGTACACACATGCATGTGCTGTGTGAGTGAGGAAGATCTAAGTACCTAAACACTCCTGAAGTTGCCTTATTCTTTTGCTGCTAGAATGAATCAGGTTTTGCATAGAAGAAGGGACCTTTTAAGCACTGGGTAGTGCAGTGGCAGACAAATCACACCAAATAGCACAATACTTTCCATTATACACTAATCACCACATTTAAAATTGTTATCATCAGATTATGTGGATGCATGATTCACAGCCCACTCCCTGTCTCCAAAGAATCGTTTTTTAAGCAGGCTGCCACGCGCCTACTGCACCTGATTGTTTCATCGGCACATTCCAGCTAACAAAGGCAGACGAGCCAGGGCAGAGCCCAGGACACTGATACACTTGTTCTATCCCCACAGGTGTAGCAGCCTTCTGTTTTGAAAGCTTCTGGGTGTAGGCGTTAGGGCTGCATTCTTTCTTTAATTTGTACTCGTTTCTTTTCGAGTCAGATGGAATGGCAGCCAAGTGAGGAGTGCACAGGAGGAGTGAAAACCCGCGTTCAAAAAGCCCTGCTAGGACACGGACCGTTACGGCAGGTCCTGAGCCCTTGTTCGCAAACAAAGCTGGGCGAAAAGGGGATGACACAAGGGGGGTTTTTTTACTTTAAAAGCTCCTTCCTATCCTCATGTATTTTTGCCCAATGTTTTTGGCAGAAAATGTATTCTGTATAACATACACCAAAAGGTGGTTCCATGTGAATTCATATTTTATGTAAAATTACTGATATAAGCCACTACTTACACTGTACTGTGGGTGCACATTTCATATATTTTATGTGCAATTACTAGAGCCAACTGTTATTTATATGGTACCACTCTTTTATTGTCAAGCAGAAGGGAGGCCACATTCTCCTTCCAGTTTACATCATCTGGGGCCAGGACAGACCATTATACTCCTCCAGTCTGACTCCTTGCACTCACACACTAATTTCCTCAGTGGTGCAAGTACAACTCACAAGTCCCACTACCAAAAAGCCAACAGTTTTCTAGGTCAAAGCTTGGGCAAGGTGTTGAATTGTCAGCATAAAAACTGAAGTAACTTATGTGGTTTGAAGACAGTTGTGTCAGAGATAACACATCACCTTCTGAAAGGAGGGGACAGGTCACTCAACACCTCACACAGGCACTGCCACATCTGCTGAGGTGGCCTGGCCCACAAGATTTCTTATAATGAATCTAGTGACAACCACCTGTTCACCAGGATTTTTATGGAGCTTTACCAATTTCGTGTAGATTAAGGTGCTCTGTCTGCATTGCATTGGAGATCTTAGCCAGCCAATTAAGAGATTAATTTAACTCATAGATGCTTACAAAACCTCTGTGTTCAAACTGACATTTGGATGAAAATTCAATATGGAAAGGAACAATTTTCATGGTCCATAAAAGGAACAGTAAGATATGTGTGAACCTTACATTCATAACTCCTGCTCATAGCTCTGGTCTGATCCCCACAGACAGAGTTAAGAAATTACCTTTTTCTTTATTAGAGAAGGTATTCAAGAAGGTAGATTTCTTGAAGCTCCACCTGTTTTTTAAGCCAGCTTCAGATAAACTCAGAATTCTGCAATTTTAGAAAAAGAAAAAAAAGTTCACAAATATCTTATTTCTTTTTCCTTTTCTTTTTTTTTTTTTGTGCCAACCATGAGTTCTGTTATCTTATACTTATTTTGATAAGCTACCTTCAGCTTTTCTGTCTGCACATGCAAGGCAACAAATCCAGCCCCATTTCCAATGCAAGTTTAGACAACGTGGTTAAATTAACAGCTTGAACATTAGAAAAGAGATTAGGATAATTAATGCCAAGATGATAGAACTAGGAATGTTTTGTACTGTAGGTAGGGCCACTATTTGGGAGGCCAAAAGAGGAGTTTTACCACCAGCTTGCAACAGGTTCTAACAGTGGAACTTGAAAACTGGAGTCACATTCCCCTGAAATGTTAGTCATATTTTCAAAAACATGTGCTGCAATCTGGTCTTCCAAACTCAAGTGGAAGCACCCAAAATATGCCCTAATTTCCCCATTTTAAGAAGATTCATTGTATACCCATATTTTTCTAGAAAATTAAACATTTCTTTGGATTACTTTGTGCGCTTGAGTTCAGAGTCAGCCAAAGAAACACAGGTTTGACACCTCAAAGAACAGAATAGCTGCTATCTAAAGCCCACAAATTAATTCAGGGGGGTTTATTTGGAATTAAGGAATACTTTATTTCCTTGCTCCAGGGCCTATTCAATGCCCTCCCTTAAGACACTCAGATCATGAAATAATTAAGAGCATATTTCTTGACCTGGAATCATTATTTACCATCAGACTTCCAGGTTCTTTGTACAAAATTCACTACATAAAATTACACTGGGAATTAATGACACTGGTTATAAAGACCCAGTCAAGTTTCAGGAAAAGTGTTTCAAAGCCAAGGGGAAAGGGAGATGTTGGATTAATGTCTAAACCATTTACAATGTGCTAAACTCCAGTGATATAAAATGGGGAAGAATTTGAACATTTTAAGAGATACTTTTGCAAGGAACAAGTATAAGCTTTGCAAAGTCCATTGTCAGAGTTCTCCATCTTTCCTAGAGCATAGAGCTGTACAGGCTTCTTCCTAAAATCCAATGAAATCACTATTCACAGTCTCAAAATAGTGTTTGATCTGTACAGAGGTGCACTGACATTTATCCATGAGATCCTCATGGGGTTCTAGATACTTCAGAATCCCATGAGAAAAGACAAATTTTTCCAGAGAGACACTTTAATTCTTCCAAAAAGGAAGCAAACCATGAGAAATTTTTCATTAAAATAGTGAGTTTGTTTCATCTTCTGTTTTAAGGTACAGTTTGCTCTCCGTATGTCTGCACCCATCTTTGACAGATGCAAGAAAAATGGATTTTAGAAGGAAGGATGTGAAACAGAGAAGCAAGAATGTAGAAAGGTAGACACATGCTTAAACCAATAAGTAGAAATGGCCTGATTTTGGAAATTGTTGAGAACTCAAGGTCCTGTTAGTTCCCATTCACATTACTGGAGATTTGATATGCTAAAAACATTTGCTTTACATTTTCATAACTGTCTTACCTTGGCACCAGAAGACAGGTTATCCAAACCTTCTGTTGTATTGCCCAACCTGAGAGGACATAAAAAGACTCTTGTTCAGAGGACACAGGCTCAACACTCCCCAAACCATAGCATCTGGACATCTCTTAATGTCCAGAATTAGAGCTTCTCACTCTATACTGGGATACCCAGAAGCATTCATTTTATTTGAAACCCAGACCTTCAGTTCCACGTGTGAACATAGAGCAGAAAACAAGTCAGTGACTGAAAAAGCTGCTCCTTGAATCGCCAGAGCTGAGGCCACCAGAAATATATTCAGAGTTTTTGTCCCATCTCTTCTCAGGAGAAAGTGCTGGAAAATCAGTTCATCAGGGCCATTACATCCCAAAGCAACATTAAATTTGTTTGATCTGCAAACTGCTCTGTCCTCAGCAATTTGTGGCTTTCTGTGTACCCTTACACCTCCAGCTTGAATCCATCCAAAAAAATATTCCTCCCCCAAAACACACATCCTTTTGTTTACTTTTACCTACCCTCCTGCTTGTTGAGCTGTACACTGCTCTATTATGTGGTCTCTGTGTTTTCCAGGCAGATTTTCCTCATCTGAGGGATCTCTCAAGTGAAGGTTATTTGAATAAATGAGGATGTTATAGCCCACCCATTCTAAGCCTCCTATCTGTCTTCTGAGAGCTGGCCCTTACAAAGAGCCAAGAGCTCGTCTTTGGACTGCAGAAGTCTAGAGGGATTCCTTTGCTAAGATGAATAGATGTAGAGGCTTTCAAAGTAATAATTTAGATATACAGTCAAATAAAACCTAGATATCTTAGAAAAACAGACTTTAGAAGACTTCTTTTCTTGCCACAGAACATGAGCTAACCACAGAACTAATTTTTATGATCTCTGTGAATCTGAAACATAGTTCTGGGAATTCCCAGAGTTCTTAAGTCCAACCATACCAAATTATAACATTTCAGTTTGTGTGCGTACACAGAGAAGTTGTCTTGGACCTTGTAGATTTGTCTGCCCAAACAGGTACTTCCCTGAGATGTCCTAATGATCACAGCCAATTGATATTTCGCTGGACAGTAATTTTGATTTCTCTACTAAACTCACTCATATCACTGTAGCAAAGCTTATGCTTGCAGATGTCAGGGTTGTTGTTGAAAGAAACATTGATGGGGGAAGGTTTTACATATGGATATAGTGAACAGCTACAAGCAGGATCATGCCAAGTGATGCTTGGAGGTGGGGGCTGAGAGATAGAGGGGGTCTTTTGTACTGAAGGCATTGCTGAATATCAAATGGCAGGTATCAGAGTGACAGCTTTTGTTTTCATAGCCTATTGAAAAGTTAACGAAGTAAAGAAGATATAATCATTCAGGTAAAGCAGGATACGAAGCAGGCCAGGGCTTGCACTAAAAATGCATAAAGTTATTTCACTAAAAGACAGAGGCACTTGCCCATGGCAGGTGCAAAACTTAGGCATTGCTCTGATTGCCTCAAGAAAGGAAAAAACCTGCAGAAAATGTTGGGACATGTTCTAAGCCTCCTCAACAGCCGTTCTCTCTCTTTTTCTTTTTTTTTTTTTTTTTTTTTTTCTGTTCTTTTTTTTTCTTGTTGAATACTTTAAGTTGTATCTTTATTGTCTGCCAGCAAAGGCTGTGGCTTTCAGAGCTCCAAGCAATTGGGGAGGGAGAGCACACACAAAAATCTTAAGTGGTTTAGAGAAGTCTCTGAATCAGGAGATTTCTTTTCATGACGAGGATGATATGGCAGAGCTTTAAAGTATGTGTCTGCTATAAACCATAGAAAGGACAATATTTGAGGCTGACTCACATCTGTCTGACTCTGCTCATGGGTTGAAGGAAAAATGTCAACCTCACCTCAGCTGCCACTTGAAAACTCTGAGTGTTTGGTTTCCTTGGTTTCCCCTTGATGTTAGGTGTCCGAGTCCTCCTGCTTTTGGGACATATGTGCTCCTATTGCTCTCAGCGATCTCAGCAATCCATATTGCCAGCTCACAGCACGCCGAGGTTTGCTCCAGGGTCCTTCTCACCTCTGGTGGTCAGTAAGGCAGGGTGGAGGCCAGGGGAGGCAGAGCAGGCACAGCTGGACCCTGGCTGTGGCACAGCTGGGACCTGGGAGCACCTGCAGCAGGGCCCAGCCAGCTCCTGTGCTGACCAAAGGGCCCGTTGTGTCCTGCAGGACACTGTCACCCCTCTGGCAGTACAGAGAGAGGGCCCAGGGTTTGGGGCTGTGTGTCCCCACATGACATGCTGCTCACCCACCCTGCAGGGGCTGAGCCCAGCTCTCAACGTGTGCCCAGCAGAGACCACAGCCACACCACAAGGGCATTCTGTGCTCAGATCCATGACTATAAAGCAAGGGCAAAAGGACATGCTGGAAGCAGTAGAAGCTTTTGCAAAGCAAAATCCTTAAGATTTGATGAATCATCAAATGAAGAACCTCTCAAAGCTGCCAGAAAACACAGAAACAGACAAAAGAGCTCTTTTGATATCAGAATAGTCAAGAGATGCCAATTTGTTGAGCCAAACCCATCACTCTGTGATAGCACATGGATATCTGTTTTCCTAGCTGCCTGCTTTTGAAATGGTTAGAGACTCCCACTGAAAACACGAGGTGGTGTGGATGGAGTTTAAAGGAAATTACTAATTTGGACTGGAAGTTGAAGGTACTTAAAAACAAGATCAACTCCTCACTATCATTGAGAGGTGGGGGGGAAATGAAAGCAGCCAAATTCATGCTATACCTTATTGCTCAAGCTCGGCAGTACCTGGAAGACTCAGAAGCAGGCACTGACCTGCATGCATTTTTCCAGTCCCAGCCCTTGGTGATATGAGTAAGAGACAGGAAAACAGAGGAAGCTTTGAAAACACAGGCTCAAAGGACAGAGGTGCACAAGTGAATTGTTTTCATCAGCAGCTGCCACACACAGAGAACTGTACAATCTAGCAAAATTCCTTGCAAAGCCAATGGCAAAGGCACTTAAGCCAGGAAGAAAAATCCCTTCTGGATGAAGTTTTGTTTATTTGTTTGTTTGTGTGACTGATGCCCACACAAGCAAACACACACCTGTCTCTCTCCCTTCCTCCTTCATGTGAACAGTCAGGAGCTGTTTGTGTAGGACAGCCTTTTGGTAACCCAGCTCCTTCTGTCCAGCATCTCCTTGCTCTCCCTGGAAGCCACTGAAGCAAATGGATCACTGAGCACTTCCCCAGGGAGAGGAATTTTGGTGCCTACAGCTAGATGGTGGGCAGGGGAGAGTCAGGGTTGTTGCAGTGGTTTCCTGTTAGCCTGTCACTCACCAGCCTTCCAGGCACACTCCTTTCCTCACAAGGCAGGCCACAGCACATTGGATCTTTCCACATCAAACCCAAATTCTTCTTGACTTTTACCTCCCTGCCATCCTTTAAGCCTCATTTCCCATTCCCAGTTCCTCCCCACTCCAGGTGTGCATTTTGAAATATCTCACTGATCAGTCTCCCTCTGTGGGAGAGATAAGCCATAGGGCCATAAGATAAAGACATCAAAAATGCCACTTTTCCCTCAGAAAAATTCTACAGCCTGCAAGCTGGTAGCTACTAGAAAGCTGGAAAGTAATTGTGGTGACTGCTTGGACCCAGGCTGTCTGTCATAATCCAAGGGATGTAGGTGACAACCGTGTTTCAGTGTAGCGCAAGGAACAGGCCTGGAGCTAGGAAGAGCTTGGGCAAGTAAAATGGGAATTCAGGAATACAGCTCACCATCATGCATATTCAGGGTAATGGAGTCACTGCATTGATGCAGATCTACTCCATCTAAGATTCAGCGCTCTTAGAGCCATTTAAATACAACTTTCAATCTGTGTGGGGTTTCAAACTCCAGCAATTTCAGATTCAGATTTAAACAGAATCACAAACCCTGCAGAGTCACAACTTAACTTGGCCAATTTTATCGGGATAAGCATTTGAAACAAGAAAATGTCTAATAAATTGTGTTTGTGACTATGTTCACAGAAGTTGATCAGCAGTATGAGAAAAAGCAATAATAAACTACCAAAAAGGATATATAATGAAAAACAACATGGAAGAATACTAGTCAAAATGACAGAAAAAATTAAAAATTCTGTCTCAGAACAGAACATCAGTAAAAACACTGCTGGCAGAGGAGAGACAAATGTGTCCAAAACTCTGAAGGTCTCCTATCACCTCTGTACAGAACTCTCTACAGAGTTTACATTATAAGCATAAATAAGATGAGATGTCAGTGAGGCCTGCTCCAAGTAAGGAAGACGTGAACCTTTGCTGATAGCAGGGGATTTTTACAGCAAAAAGAAGGATAGTTTGGCAGAGGAGACATGAGAAAACACTGGGCTCAGAATCACAGTGTGATCCAAGACCTTCTCAGAGCAGGATCTCTGTCCAGATTCCCAGCCTGCCTGTCCATGCTCAGTCACTTGAGCCAAGGATTATTTTATGTCAATAAGCTCAGTCTTTTTCCAGGGAGTAGAAAATTCATCCAGTGTGGATGAATTGGCTGATATATGAAAGCAACAGCTCCAGAGAAAATAATTTTAATTACTCTGTAGAAGAGGCAGCGCAGGCAAACAGTAGAAAGTAAAAACTCAAGGGAAAAGGAAAAGCTGATTCCAAAAGAATGAGCCCAAAAGAGAAGTGTGTATCTGATGTGTCATCAGTGTACTTTGCAATTCTCTGAAATGGAGGGATGTGTCATGTTAACGTGTTGCTGCCTTCCTGTGGGATAAAGGGCATACCATGTGTCTCCTGTTCTCTAGTGAAGGACTGATACCTGCAGAGAGCACACATTCCACCTGACCCTAGCTAAAAACAGAGGATCTGACTGCATTTTTAACAGAAATTGTGGGTTTAGAACTTTTTTTTAAAGGTGGCAGCCACTTGTTGACTATTATATGCTGAGAAGGAAATCCACCCCTCCCACCCCCTCCCAAAAAAAAATAAATAGGAAAAATACTCCACATTTCAAGTTACAGATAGCCATCAGATCACCCAGATCCTGGGTCAGTAGGAAGCAGGAGGTATTCTGAGCTGTATTTAAAAGGAAAAATAGACTCTCTCAGGCTATTGTTCAAAAGCAACTTGATAGGACTGAATTTTCCTATGAAGAGCTGCTCTGACAAGCTTTTTATGACTGAAAGGAGCAGGTTACTCCTGAAATTTCCCCTACTTAGTGCTCAAATCTGAGGAGAGGTTTTTGAAAGAAGCTTCCTCTACTGTGCTGAGTAAGTGACCTGGTTTAGCCTTGAAGCCACACTAACTAAAGGCCCAAACCAGACTGTCACCTAGAGAGAGCTGCCCTGATTTTCTTACCTCTGACTGCTATATTGCAGGGGTGAAATGCCACCAAATGGACTAAAAAAAAAAGAAAATTAACAATTGTTTTGCAATTATTTTGGCAGCACATTCACTGCAATTACAAGGAAATTGCATTTAACCATGTTTTATGGGCTTAATTTTCTGTTCAATTAATGCAATTGTTTTGCTACTGTTAAGTTAAGCTCAAATATTTAATACCAAGGCAGAAAAAATTTTTACAGCGCTTTATGGAACTGATTTGTTGCGTGTACCGTAATGAGATCGGGTTGTTATAAAATGAAGGAATTCTTTATTAAATAGTCAGCTTTGCTGATCTTAATTGCAAGCTGCATCTCTGCACGGCACCTGTACATTCTGATGTGTTGTCATAACCCTCAGAGCTATGTAAACAAGCAAGTCCTGTCGTGTTGCTGGCTGACTCCTGCAATCACAGAGACAAAGTGATCTCCAAGGAGTCAGATATACGTATGTACATTTCGGAAAAAAAAAAAAAAATAAAGGAGAAGAAAGAAAGTAAAGAAGGAAGATGCACTAGCCAAGCAACAGGACATTTTTTTAAAATATCTGTTTAGTGGGGAAGGTGAATCATTAAAATACTCAAAAGGAATACATGATCTCAGAAGCTCAGAGGGAATACAAGTGCATCTGGACAGCTGAATTCCTGATTCCAGACTGAGTTTCCACAGCTGCCAGGGGACTCTGGTTTCCACAGAGGTAAAACTAGCACCTCTAGGAAAAAGCCCACTTCAGCATCTACAGTTTTTTAATCCTGGTTTGAAACTGGGGCTCTTCTATTTTCTCGAGGCAAATTTTGAAACATGCCACAGCTCAGCAACAGTTCCTGTAGTTCATCCACAGGTTTTTAGAAGAAAGATTTACAAGTCAGTGCTGTGCTGGTAGGAGTATGAGCAGACAGATTCCTAGCTGGCATAAATCAGCATCTTTCCACCACAGTATATTGTGCAACATTGATTTACACCAGCTATGAAATTAGCCCACACTGCTCTGCCATGAAAAAAAAATATAACTCCCGGCAGCAGCAAGGAGGTGAAAACCTTCAAGCTAGCCTGATATTCATCTGTCTGGACCAGACAGATTTTGATCACTGTCACACTCCCCTTTCATTTATGCATCTAGTGGGCCTTGGCTCCAGAGGTGAAATTTTCAGAGGAGACTAATATTAGCCTGAGCTGCTTACACAGTGGAACCAGTGTGAAGCTGAAGCTAAGTAGTTTACAAAATCTTGGCAGAGTCTACTCATTCCCAAGTTACAGTATGCACCAGGCAGTTTCTGACAGAATGTGATGCACCCAGAGAAAATGTGGGCTCCCAAGAAAAAGGTGGAATTTCAGGAAAGAGACAGAGTCTGATAGTGTAACGGGATGACTGAATAAAAAACAAAACAAGAAATTTTGTATGGTCGTGTCTGCCAGAGTTTCAGTTGGACAGTTCATGGTCTCATGCTTTGACCATTCACATCTGACAAACAGGTGACATCTTTGACATTCTCTCAATCCCTCGTGATATTGGCTTTGAGCTTCAGAGGAAGAACACATCATTAAGAAATAAATATCCTGTATTTTACTGTACCTTCATCTGCAGCACTTAATAATCTAAAAGTGCCTCTTGGCAGAATTAAAATATTGAGGCAAATATCAAAGTTATGACTCTTCTGGCTCTAATGTATGCACCGTGGTGTGTGCTTCCATTTGATCAAACCATCTGCAGCAACCAGGAGAAAAAGCTTGCTTGTAAATTCAGACTTTGCTTTGAAATAGCCAAAGATTTGCCGAAAGCAGTCTCTGGAATTAGCAGTGCTCTTAAACACTTTGAGAGCCACTGACAGATAAACCCTTTCAAACAGTAGTTAGTCAAGCCTTGCAATATCTGTCCACAGCACATTTTCCTGCAGTGCACCATGTGATTAGACAGGCATTTCTGCAGTTTTCTTATTGATGTAAATCAGAAATTATGCCTTCATCGCTCTCAGACTTTCTCAATACCTTTTTCCATGCATAAAACTTCTTTAGTAAGTGCACAAAAACCAGTGTTAGCAGACACTACTTCTTTTTTTTTATTTCTTTTTTTCTTTTTTTTTTTTTTTTTCCCCGGACTGTCACCTTTCTTCAGGTTTTGCTTTGTTTCCAGCCAAAAGGCAAAGCAGAATACAAGCCCACAGTTCGCTGCCTGGGGACACAGGCGAGGGAAGGTGGCTGTGGCAGGGTTTCCAACGCGGTGCCTCCCCGGGAGCCGTGTGCGAGCGCTGCCGCACAGCTGTGCACACCTGCAAGGTGCGGTGTGCAGCTCGGGGAGGTGCACATGTTCATGTGAGTGCCCCCCTGTGGTACCGCGCTGGCAGCTGAGCCTCGGGAAAGAAAAGCCACTTGTTACCCTGCAATAACCTGTTCTTGCAGAAAGCATCAGGTTTCACGGCAGGTTGGCTCCCCTGGGCCCTACGAGCAAAACCATTAGAATAAGCTGTTGGAATCGCCCCTGCTAAAGCCGATCTGGAAATGCTCCTAGGAGCATGGGAACAAAGCGGTGAAGCTCTTCACAGTGTTGAGGCAGTATTGAACAATGTCATTAAGGGCTGGGTTCAGCCGCAGTTGTGAGTTATTATGGTTTGTTTATTGTTAGCATTGCCTGGCCAGGCCTTTGAGGCAGAGGAGCTTAGTGTGTGAATGGCAGCATTTGAGTGAGAGTCACCACCACCAATCACTTTTGATCCCAACAAAGCTGTGCTCTTCAAAGCTGGATGACAGGGAGAGAGGGCCCAAATGTGCAAACAGCTTCTAGGCAAGGGAGGCATCAAAATTCCTCAATTGGCTTTAATACCCTGAATTAAACTTGGTCGGTCTTGTAGCTGCTGCTCGAACTGAATGTGATGGCAGCAGAATCAGGCTGGAGTGAAGCAGCTCCAGGAGAGCTGGGCCATGTGCTTGAACACTGCTTCCCTTTCCCCAGCATGCTGGGGAGCCACCATATGGCCTTCCCACCATGGGAAGGTGGAAGGCTGCATTGCCCAAGGGCAAAACTCCACCAGAGTCCTTCCCCTAAGGCTGACTGGAGCAGAAAAAACTTGAAACTTGAATCCTTGCAAGGCCTGTGACATTTTGCTCTTATTTCTGTCACCTGCTTTAGGAAACAATATACTCTGTCCCCCCTTCTTTGAGAAAAGAATAACTGCTCAAGTTGGGATCAACACCCTCCCTTCCTAATCTTTCCACCCACTTGTGTTGAGGGTGACTCTAGGTTCTGGTTCACACCTTGGGAAGCTGTAAAGAATTAATCGGCCCTCTCCTTTTCCTGGGACCTCTTGATGACAATATTCCTAATGTCACTTGTGCAACTGCTGGCATTTTCTTTGCTACCAATAGTGTTTTAATCCGTGTCTCCAATCAGGAATTCCAACAAATAGGTTGAAGGATCTCAGTTAACTGTGTACTAACTATTTTCTCTTGCTTTGACAATAATTGGGGGGGTGTAGGGAGGGGAGGGGGTGAGGGGGTTGGTTCTACATCTAGTGAAAAGCAGTAAAGAATTGGAGGGATTTTAGCCTACACTAATAGAAGATTTAGCTTTAGTTTTTGATCTCAGTTGTTCTCTGAGAATCATGTCTGAAACCTTGAGCTTTCACTGCTCTTAATGACAGTCTGCATGAAAAGCACCCCGCCTTTTTCATATCTTCCTTTGGATATTGTGTCAAACTCAGAACCCAGGTTTGAAAATGTTGCCCATACCTATTTACTCATCCTTGTAATTAGATAACAGTGATGGGAGGAGTTCATCTGTCTTTTACAGGATTCAAGTAAGGGCATGTCCACTACCTTACCCTGGAAATTACTCAGCCTAAAAGCCTTGCTTTTCAAATGTTTTTCTTGACAATCAGGTGACTTAAAAAGCTTGCTCTCTTTTCAATTCAAAAGTCATTTCATTCTTTCTTCTTAGCTTTTTTGAGAAGCATTTCAGCATTTGAAGGAAATATTAGGCCAATAAGTCTGGATTATGAACTCCACAGAACAAATTTTGAGACGTTGCCTTGCCAAAAAATCTCAAGTATTATTTGTAGAGGTTCCTTTTATTGTCTTTTGTATTAGGTATCACTCTAACTGCTATTCTCCCTCTGCTTACCCCTTCCTAGAATTTTATCTTTTCTGATCCCAGAAAGGCCTGTGAAAAGGAAACTCAGTTACTGCCTATTTTGGTGCATATATAAGGATGTGGGGATCCCCCCAGGAACTGACTGCAACAGCTTCATTATTGACTTCATTGCTAGAAAGCTCCCAGATGGCAAGCAATGTATTTTCAGTCACTGCTAGACTAACATCACTTAGAAAAAGTGACCTAGAATGGTATCTTATCATCAATCCACTAAGTCATCCCATCCCCACACATATAGTTTCATTTAACAAAATGGCATTTGTGGAGTAGTTAATCCCAATTATGCTTTATTCCCTTTTGGTATTTAAAAGGAAAAAAAAAAAAAAAAAAAAACAACACCCAAATATGGACTGACCTCTTTTAGGGCACCATACCTACGTACTTCTGGAGATGCCAGGAAAACATCTGAGCCATCTTTCTGCCTTGCCAACAGTGATTTGAAAAAACATAGAGAAGAGGGACACACTCAAACACTAAGTCCAGAACTGAGAGGTTTTTGAGGGGTGGGAGGAGGTGCAATTGTTTGATAAGATGTGGAAGAGAGGAAGAAGAAAACACATCTTGAAGGACTTTGAGCGTGATCCAGATATTAGTAGGGAAATGCAAGACCAGTTTACAACATAAGCAAGCACAGAAACATGTGATCTGTTTTCAAGAACAGGTGAAAATGCAAATAATATTTTACAGTGTATAAGGTAGAAAGTACAGTAGGCTAGGTTGTCTCTGTCAGACATCTACCCACTATACCAAGTCCACTTCATAGACCTGTTTTCTTCCATAATGATAAGTCCCCCCAAAATAATTCTGTGCCTCCCAGGAAAAAAAAGGTCATTCTTCAACACCACCCAGCTTTTATATCAATTCTGCTTCAGAAGTGTCCATGATTTTTTGTCTGCCACTGTGCTACCTGCACGTCTGTGACAAAACCTGCCTTGCCCTTAATCAAGAAGGTTTAAAATATTCTTGAGCAACACTGACTGTGTAAGAAAGATAGCAAAAGGGAACCATTAAATGCTAGCCACCATCCCTTCCCTGGTATGCTGGAGGGAAGTGTTGTCATGCATCCTAGAAATGTTGGTTGGAGGGAAAACCTCTGCAGGTTATCTACATCAGCCAGAAACCGTGGCCACCACTGTGTCAGGTCAGTTGGTATTTTGCTAGATGAGCCTTGAAAACTGCTACAGGTGGCAATTTTACCACCACTTCAGATAGGATGCTCCAGAGCCACACTACCTGTTGATGAATAAACTTTCCAAAGTTTTTGGTCTGAGCTTCCCTAGTTACAACTTGTAATTAGCTCTCTTAGAAAGACTATTTGCTCATGTAGCTAGTCTGATTGTTTAGTTACTAGTAAGTAGCTATCTGAAAAGAGTTTGGGCCTTTAGATATCTCTGTCATTTTCTTTTTAGTAATTGTAAGCTACATTTGATAAGCTCTTTTTCTTCTCTGTGAAATGAAACAAGCCCACATCTTCCTTAACAGGCAATGTGCTCCACAACCCTATGTATGTTTGTGGCCTGCCACTGGACCTTACTCAGTGTCTCAGTATCTCTCTCTTAACTGAAGAAACCAAATCAGGCACAATATTTCAGGTGAACACTCACCAATAATGCCAAGCAGAGATAGTTTCACCAATCTGTTGTCCAAGCTCATCCTAGTGGCATGTGGTTTCCCCTGCTGCCAGCACTCTGCTGCCTTGAAGGCAGTCTGGCTGCTTCCCAGCCACTCAGTTCCCATCTGCCCGGATGCAGAGGGTTAGCACACTCCAGATGCACAGCTTTGCAGCTCATGTTGCCCAGATCTAAAGCTTGTCTTGGCCCTTGCAGCTCTGCTACACGGTGTGTCAATGACTTCTCCTGATGCACCACCCTCCACAGATCTCCAGAGGGTGCATTTAGTCAAATCTTCCAGGTCACTGATGGAGATATTAAACCAGTAGTCCAAGTATCAGCCCTTCAGGTACTGTGATGGCTGCTGACCGCCAAGTTGTCCTCAGGACATCAATTAGCACTCTTGGAGCCTGCCAACCCTGCTAATTTTCAGCTCGTCTAATAATCTATCCATTCCATATTGACCAAAACTACTATTTAAAATGCTGTGGAGGTGGTCTCAAAAGCCTTTTCACATACATTCTGTTCCCTTCTCTTTCATCCATAGTCATTTCATCATAGAATACAATCAGGATGGCGAAGCATAATATCCTTACTATTTCCATGTCTGCTGCTTATCTTAATTTTCTTGTTTCTCATGTGTCTGGAAATGGAGTCTGAGAGGTTTTACTCCATGGTTTATCCAGACACTGAAGCAGAACTAACCAGTAGTTCCCCAGATCATCCTCTTGCTCTCATAAAGTTGAATTTACTGTTAATTTTTGCTCAGCTCTCGAGAACCTTCCTCAGTCACCAGGATTTTTCACTGAGGACAGGCAGCAATCTTGCTATCCTGTCTGCACCCTCAACACCTTTCGGCGCATCCAACCAGCTTCTCCCCAAGATTTTGCTCCCCTGCTGTTGACAGCCCTTCCCATTCCAATTTATACCAGTATGCACAGAGCTCTGGGTGAGAGCACTTCCTTTGAAGGAAGACAACAAATTTATTGAGTACTTCAGCATATCCCATGCCATGAAATATGGGAACCTCAACAACTTTTTATACATGTGTGCTGTTGCATCTCAGCCTGCACATCAATCCTTGTGTGGTTGCTCAGTCCTTTACACCTGGAGATGGAAATTTTCTTAGAGGTGGTCTTTTAGCCTTCCATACAGCTTAGAATGTAACACCCAGTAGCCACTACTTACAAAATCCCCGAAATAAGGCAGCACGTGTCAGGTGGAGCAGGAGGGATGACACAACTGTCCTGTTCTGCACATTACTGAATGTCCAGGTCTATTCAAAGGGAAATTTCCAAAGGAATAAAGCAAATTAGGCTGCCACTTTCCCCTTCGAAAATCAGTAGGTGTTACCATTTTCACCTACTAATGTAAGTGTTTAATTTATAAAATTAGCTTCCTCTGTGCTCAAAGGAGCAAAAGGCTTAAAGGAGGCAAGTCAGAATACCTGAAAGGTAGGTCTCTACTCTGACAAAGCTAGGAGTTGGGTGGGAAGGGGTGAATACCTTCTTAAATGTTCTTTATACATTCTTGAAAAGCCCAATCCAGTATTTGTACAAAAAGTGCAGTGCTCCTACTTCACCCTAGTTTCACCCTAGTTTCAAATGTCTCTCACTTATTAAGCTAAACTTCTTTTACAAAGTGTTCAAATACAATATGTTGCTGCACAACTGTCTTTTTTCTACAAGTGAGAAAATAGAAGCATACTTAATGTGCTAGTCCCTAGATAATTTTTTTAAGAAGGTCTAAGTAAAAGAATGATAGATAAAAGTTGGATGTTCCCAGCATATTGAAAAATTAAAAAAAATCCTGTTTGTCATTTTTGGAAAGGAGAACACGACAAACATGTTTGATGTGGAAGAAAAGCTTGTTTGTAGATGCTGGAGAAATTATTCAAGGACAGTTCAATCATATAAAAAATGACCCCTGCATTACTGCCAAGGTCAGTGAGACCTAGAGCAACCTGCCACAAAATTGTAGTTTTGTCTGCTTGTTTGGGCCATTTCATCCCTTTTCTCCATTTCCTTTTGGTGCTTTGGAAACAACTAACACTCCCCCACTTCCAGTGTACTTGGCACTCTACCCAAGATGCCTGAAAATCCCTCAGAAGGATAATATAGACCTTATGAGGTAATTTTTTCCCACTCATTCTTTGGAGGGAGGTATGAAGTGATGATATTGTACTGCATCAAATGACAGATGCTATCATTTTTATTTTTTTTTTTTTGCTTGCTCTCTCTCCAACTCATTTGCTAACTTCCACAAAGTCTAAGTACTTCAGCTGTTTATGCTTTGTACGGTCATAATTAGTCGTATCCTGCCTTGGGTTTATCTGCTGCTATCCTCTTAAGAAAATCTGTTCCCTGTCTAAAGGCTCTGAGATCTTACACCTGTATAAAATATCACTCTTGAGAACATGAGGTATTATACAGTCTTTATGGTTCATATTCTCATGAAAGCACTTTTATTGCAGTGCAGTTCTGGTCTTTCCTCTCCCTCTAACTCAAGGGAATTTGAAGCTGCTTCTTGAAAAATTCACAGGCCACATAAAACCAGTGACTTCAAGTGGAGCCAGTTAAGTACATCAGAGGGATTAAAAACTGATAAGAGAGGGAAAGAATAGAACTGTGTTTTCTTTTTACTTAATTTATACATTAATCACACATTCCTCATCATTCACCTTTTTTGAATTCTTGATTAACATCAAATGACCTTAGTTTTATGGTATTTTTTGTTATCTAGGAAATGAAATACAAATAAGACTTTGTAGCAAAAGACAAAGACAACACCAAAAGTAATAATCACAATGCAAGCGTCTAAACCACCTTCACCAGACTCCAAAGACAGAGGCAATGTAATTTCATTTATGTTGTAGGCTTTAGGAAATAGTAGGTGAAAATCAAGGAGAATCTCCACACAGAGACCAAGAAGTCAAGAGCATGTTCTTTCTCTCTTTCTCCATGTCCACAGGCACTATGAACACAAGACTTAAGGTGGTAGTCTACAGCAGATTTTCATTTTCCCACAGTGCTTTAACCTTACTCAGAGCACAAAAATCTCTTCTGTTAATGCTACATTTGTCCAGTTATTTACTCTTCTTAACACGGAGTTCTTACCAAGGGAAAAATGTCATACAAATGCATGAATCTGAGCATGTCAGCATCTCTCAACAGCTCTGGCTTCCCTCTTAGCACTGACCATTTCAGCTAATACTGAGTCACAGCTGCACTGCCCTCCTTTGCCCTTCCAGCACAGAAGATCATATTGCTTCAGCCTGTACCTGCTTGTATGTGTACCTGTGAACAATATGGACACTTAGTGCATGCACCAAAGCCACTTTGTGCAAGCAATTTTCCCCTTGAATGACAGGACAGAGATAGGATATGGCTAAAAGTCAACTGAATGAAGTAACAGAACAAACCCAGTGTTTCATATGAAGCGGATGGCATGGAGCAAGCTTTGATGTCATTAGTATAACATTAAGAAATCTTACCTCATTTCCTCAATTAGTCTTTTCCCATTGTGCCTATAGCCCAAAAAGTTTACTTATTTGAGCTTGAAAGGGTGGAGTGTTTTGGCAGCCACAATAAGTTGCTTTTAATTGAGGGGTTTGGCTGTCTGGTTACATTTCTTTACTATATCTAATGTTGTGAATGTTATATAATAACTTTGGTACAAATCTTTTTTCTTGGTTTGTATATTCAAAGAAAAACAGACCAAAATGCCACTGAGACATTGAGAGTACGACGAAAAATATAGATTTGTCTACTATCCATGTAAGAATCCATAAGCTCTGCAAACTTCCAGGTATTTGTGGAAACTTAAAAGTGTAGAAATTATCAGATTCGGTACTGGCATTCACCAGTTTTGAATTATTGGAAACACTGTCTCTGCTCATCAGAAAAAATGCCAAAAGCTTGTGCAAATGGGGAGGGCAGAAGAAGGCCTAATGGTGGTTGAAATGAAATGTTCAAAATTAAAACCCAATAAAAATTTTCACACAAGTGATTTGGTTTCTTGTTAGATTAATTAACATTGTTTGTATTACATGACAAATTTGCAAACACCATTACTATCAATTCTTCCATTCAAATGAAATTTAAACATTATTATAACATTTTGCAGGGCCAACCACTTACACATCTTTAAAGAATCATGAAACAAGAACTCATATGCTTTTACAAATGCTCCAGGGCCATCTATTCAACATTTACGTCCTCTACTCTGAAGATAGACAACAATGCTTAGGGCTAACTGTGCCTTTGAAAGACATCAGAAGCCACTCAATGCAAATATATGGAGTTAGGTTAGTGTAAAGCCAGATTCATAGTTCATATCTACATCAGGCAGATATGAGGAAAGAGCACTGAGATCCAGAGCTCACACAGACAGGAAAGCCCAGCCCTGGAGCTATGGTGTATGTGCTAACAACTGTGTGCTATCTTAGCAGTGAAGGCTCCCTTTGTACGCAGCTAGGGTGTCTTTAAAGAATAAAACCTAGTCTAAATGCAAGGCATTTCGTTAAACTCATCCTGCACCATATAAAACCTGCTTTAGACTCAGGAAAACTACAAATGGAAATTACAGTAGTCGTCACCAAGTTTCATAAACAGTTTGCACTACATGTGGTCAAGTCCGTAATGAGCAAAAAGCACTTTGGATCTACCAATTATGATATGAAATACCAACTAAAGTTTCTCTAATTAACTTCTTCCTAGCATATTCTTCTTACTGTTATCATATTTATTGATGGATTTGATTTGATTTTGGACTTTTATTTTGCTGGAGATAAGTCTGAAAATTTCAGAGGGACTTTTAGAAGGGCATAAGGGAAGTGGTCCTGCAAAAGAGGAATGTGGAAGGGACAGATGGTTCTTTGTGGGCTTCCTGTCTTCCTATGACAACACAACTGGGCTATACCAAGCCTTATGTCCAATTCTATTACCTAATACAAGGGCACAAACATGTAGAGTTGTGCAGGCACTGTGGAGGAGAGGATATAGAATGAGGAGTAATGACCTAACCTCACATATCCTGGCTTTCCCATCAAGTCATGCCATACCTGCCCCTAAACAAACTCTTTGCTCTTTTCCTGCCTTGTCTAACTATGTTTGTCTGCCTCCAGATGGGACTTCCTCTCCTGTGCTCCTGGGGCTTTCCTTTTTGTTCCCCCTCTTGCTCATGCCTCAATAATTTTATTGAGAATTTACTCTATCACCTTCTTGTGTCCTCAGTCTTTCTTCTAATGACACAACCTTAGTATGGTTTCCAACACCACTTCTACAGCCTTGCTATGCACAGCTGCTTTTTCTCTTATCTTTCCCCTACTGCCTACTTCCCTGAGAGCATTCTTCCTGGGATTTTCCCCTCTGCCCTCTGTGCAGCTATGCCACAATCTTTCCTCTGCACAGCAGCTGCATGTATACAATATATGCAATATATACAGCACACCATAGATAACCCCAGGCTGGGTTGCATGGGGGTGCTTGCAGAACATGTGCTGGTGATTTTGAAAATGAAATGAATGGTTTCCTAGAAATAATCGCCAGCAATGTGCTTCACAGGCAGTACTTGAACCAATGCTTCCAGACTACCATTGCCCATTTCTTTCAATCTCCTTAGTTCAAGAGGTAAGTTGCACATGTTTGGTTTTTTTCTGAAGTAATCAGCACTGTGTACAAGCAGAGCCTGTTAAGAGATAATACTTCTGTCCCTGAATCTCTTCCCAGCTGCTTCTTGCTGTTGTTCCTATCTTCATAAATTCACTTCTAAATCTCATATCCTTCATTTTAGCCAGACTAAAGTTCTCAAAACAAGTCTTGGCATATCTGGACTATTTCCTTGCTATATATAGACCAAAATAAAATGGCCAGCCAGAGTGTGACCTAGTGAGAACATACGGAGCACCTCACAGACTTCAGAAACAACTAACTGTGGAAAAGCATAATTAACTCACAGCAAGGCTACTGTGAGATGAAGGAAGAATTTCTACAATGTTCTGCTACTGGATCTGACCTGGTCTTATGGAAAATTATACTCTGGTGCAGGGAACTTTTGAAACTTTTGGAAACTTTTACAAATATATCTATATATACACATGCACATGTATATATAAAGCGTAAAGGACAAAAATGTTAAAGGTGCTGGATTTGATCTACTTACATAGACAAATCTTGTGGAGAATGGGGGAATATCACATTTTTTTAATGTTTCTGTTAAAATTAGCAATTCAAGTCTACCAAAATTCAAAGAATACTGAGACTGATGGTCTGAAAGCAGAATTTTCTCTTTTCTGTATTGAATAAGGTTTGACTCCGTTTGTCTGTATACGAAATAATTGTTTAAAAATCTTTTCTATTGCAACCAAAAAGTTTAGTAAAGTAGCCACATTATTGTAACTTAAAATATGTTTTACTGGTCACAGTGCAAAATAATGACTGAAGGATGGGATGGGATGGGATGGGATGGGATGGGATGGGATGGGATGGGATGGGATGGGATGGGATGGGATGGGATGGGATAGGATAGGATAGGATAGGATAGGATAGGATAGGATAGGATAGGATAGGATAGGATAGGACGATAAATCTCATCTCCCAGACACTCTAGGATAGGTGGCTTCACATACTGGCTCTAATCAAAGGCTTGGCCCAAATAATGGAAGTATGAGAGACAGTACAAGAAATTGGAAGAATTTTGAACAGCCCTTTGAAGGGCAGTTTTTTAATTCTATTACCACTGCCATATTGGAATCTTCAGAAGTGCTGCTAAATTTTGGCATGGGGTAAGACAGTAGATGTGTACTAGAAGAAAATATAAGGACTGAACAACAGAGCAGCCACTGAAAAAGTCATGCAGCCAGTTAAAAGCAAACTAAACAACGCCAGCTACTGCTCCACATATTCTCATCTGTGATACATTAATGCACAGCAAATAGGTATGAAATGTCTGAGAAGAAACACCATGTAATGAAGATTTGATGAATTAGGGGAGATCAGTGACAAAATTTATTTTATTGATTTCACCAGCATCCCTAAATACTCTGAGCAGATCATCAGCCAAGGTGTTGCTGCCAGGTTTTAGATATTGGGCACTTCTTAGTTATATTTAATCTAATGTTATTTCCTATTTTTTGTTAATAATCAGCCACAGCCCACTGGATACAGGCCACTGATAGGTGAAAAGTCAACAGACATTTCACTCTGTTTGTCCTGTTTCAGAATAAGGTTTGTAGGCCGCACCTTGCAGGAATGTTATTATGGGAGTTATTAAAAATCTATTTTTGCTGAAAACAATGCAAACGGAAGGAAGTGAGCCTGTCAGGAGACTTATTTCCTATTCAAGCCGACAGGTAGTTGGAGAATGGCCATCTGGAGTTTAAAAATTGCCAGCTGAGCCTCTCAGATTTGTCCCTTCCTGCATTAACACATTCACTCTGGATAACACAGCGATGTTGTCATGGCACGACAAACAAGAAGCAAATTTCAAGGGGGGAAGGAATTGAAGGAAGTTAGTTAGCCATGAGAAAAATTGTTTGCTCTTGCAGTGCTAATAGCCAAGAGGCAAACACTTGGACACGATCCACTCATCTGGAAACACTTTTGTGTCATGGGAGCACCAAGGTACCGAGCAGAAGGAGCCACGGGGCAAGGGTTCGGCTGCCGGCACGGCTCCATCCCCACAATCCGCCTGCTCCCCAGCTCCCACAGCCAGATAGGCAAGTGTCCCAGCTCACACTGCTCTTGGCAAAACAGATCCTGCCTTCTGCCTGCGGTTCCAGGGTGCTAAATCTTCATTTCCTGAAAACAGGAAAGCTCTCCACCTAAAGCCAGCTCTCACCCTGAGTTCTGCTGCTCTTTCTGCAAGGAATTGCATGTGACCCCATCCCTCTGGTTAAGTGAGTCTAACAAAATCACAAGCAATCAAAATGAAAAGCAAGTGAAGGCTTTAGGAGAGGAAAAATCAGCAGTCCTCCAGCACCTCCCCCCACAGCTGACCATCCCTTTTTAACTTCACTGTGTTGACATGATTACCCTACAGTTTTAGACTCTAAGTCACATAGGGCTTCTGAGCTGAAGTTCATTTTCTTCACCAGAGAGTGAATAGGAAATTGCCTGCATGACTGGTTTGCTTGGCTTGTTGCAGTCCTTGTGCTGGCTCCAGCAAAATTTGTTTTCACCTTCAGCATGCTTTAACTCTTGGCTAGGAAAACATCACTCACCAAGGGTCTATCACCAGAGCGTGGTTTGGCAAATGCATGTGTTGCAAAATACTGCCTGACCTAAAAAAAGCTTTTATATAATAGTAAGTTTTGCACGTGGAGCCGAGCAATCCCAAGCACAAATAGACTGGGGAGAGAACGGATTGAGAGCAGCCCTGAGGAGAAGGACTTGGGGTGTTGGTCATGAGAGGCTCAACATAACCCGTCAATGTGCACTTGCAGCCCAGAAAGCCAACCGTCTCCTGGGCTGCATCAAAAAAAAGCATGTCCAGCAGGTTCCTCTACTCCACCCTCTTGGGTGCATGCAGATCTGGGGCCCCCAAAATAAGAAGACTGTGGACCTATTCGAGTGAGTCCAGAAGAAGGGCATGAAGTCAATCACAAAGCTGGAGTAATTCTTCTACAAAGAGAGGGTGAGAGTCAGTTGGGGTTGTTCAGCCTGGAGAAGAAAAGGCTTTGGCAGACCTTACAGTAGCCTTCTAGTACCTGAAGTGGGCCAACAAGAAAGATGGAGAGGGACTTTTTACAAGACAGTGTGATGATAGAACAAGGGGAAGGGACTTCAAACTGAAATAAGGTAGGTTTAGATTCACTATGAAAAAGGAATTCTTGACTATGAAGGTGGTGAGACACTGGAACAGGTTTCCCAGAGGGGCTATGGATGCCCCATCCCTAGAAGTGTTCAAGGCCAGTCTGGATGGGGCTCTAAGCAATCTGATTAAATGGAAGTTGTCCTATCCATGGTAAGGGGGTTGGAACTGGATGATCTTTAGGGCCCCTTCCAAACCGAACCATTCTGTGATTCTATGGTAGAGGTCCCCTTTATTATCTCATCTCCTCCCTACATATTCATTTTATGCCTTAGTACTTTATAGGATGTACATACACAAAGGCAGAGTTTGAGCAGTAGAAGCTAGAAAAGAGTTTAAAAAAAGACTTGGAAATTTTTGGAAGTGTTTCCATTCAGGGGATTGACAATTATGGAGGTGTTATTCCACTTTTTAAAATTGTAATATTTTGAAGGAAGGTAACAAATTCATACACTTAACAGAAACTGTTGTCAGCATTCTGTGTACATGGGGAAAAACAAACCTCTATTTGAAAGTGACAACCAGCATCAAAAGAAAGAGCTTCCTTTCTCTACCAAATTTTCAGGGTCCATTTCAGGACCTTGCTGAATCAGGGCTCTCATGTGCTGAACTAGGGCAGCTGGCATTATTGAATATTAATGTGGTAAGGTAATCCCTCAGCGATCCATGACACTTATGTTTTTGGTTTTACTTAAGTTGTAATTTTCAAAGTTGGACAAGCTTGGAGGAAAAAACCACCTGGCAAACAAACAAACTTTAAAAATTAAAAGGAATTTTCCAAGTTCACTGGATTTGCAAGGCTAGGCGTACTGCAGCTTGATTAGTAGTCAATGAAGGAGAAACAATTACACACCAGAAAGTAACATTCAAGAGCTCATGAAATGTGGCCCCAATGTGTTCCTTTTTTTTTTTTTTCTCTTTTTTAATACATGAAGGAATCAGCTGCTATGGTGATAGGCAAATAAAGTAAATAATTCCAACAAATATTCCATGAATCGGAGTTGTGAAATCTGTGAACAACATTATGTTGTCCTTCCATCCTCTTGGGGTAAAGAGCTGGTCAAATGTGCTGCCTTGAGTCTAAACTTGCCTGTTGATGCCTTATTTTCCTCTTAACTGTTCTAATGCACACCACCAGCTGGAACAGACGAGGTGATGCAAGGTGAGAGGCTGACTTCAAAATTAAATTGGAGCATGCTAGAAGCCAAGATTTCTCATAACGTCATAGAAATATGCATGATGTTAACTGAGATACAGTTCCTTGCTCTACAAACTGCACTAGGAGCTATCTATGTGCTACCTAAAGAGACAGACTCATATGCAAAGTGGGTACTCCTATTTTTTATTTAACCATGTGAAAATGCAGACATCAGGTAGACCTTAGGCTAAGCATCTGATTATAAAATCCATTTTCTTCCTGTATTTGCAGTGCAGAAATCCCATGCTGAATGTTCCTTTCAGTTTCCTTGCTGAATTTTGTATGGGCAGTTTATACCTGGTTTATTTCAAACTCTGTTTATAGTTTTTATTTCTTTAAAAAGTTGTTCTTCACCTAGATGAATACTCATATTCACTCTTTGAATGGCATGTTTTATACTCAGCCTTGAATTCTTGGCAAACCATATACTCAAGATTTACTAAAATATTATATCCTTGTGGAGATAGTGAATTCCCTTGAGCTTTTTTTTAAAGACAGATAAGTACCATAATCATTTGCCTCAATTACACCTGCTATGTCATTTTCACTTTAATTTTGAAAGGTGAATTTATCCTTTTTAATCATTATTAAGAACATATGTATTTCCTGCCAAGGCAGTCTTATAAAAACAGTGGAGGCATATGAGAAAAATTCCTCTGAGGCCTCAGGCACATTGACCTGTCCTGAGAATGTGAAGCGAGGAGAGATTGATGCATGGACTACCTGTCCAGGAATTTGGTAATACTGGATTGGATTTTCCATGGTTTTTCTCTCTCTCTTAATTTCACTGGAATTACATATCAGTCACATGTATGCATCCATGTACACACACAAATGTATACAAACACACACACACACAAAAAAAGTGCTCCTTTGGAGCCATGAGGATAATGTTAGACAAGATCTGGCTGTGGTTTAGTCACAGATGGAAAAGTGAATTTCCACACTTTCATATAGATTTTTTGAGAGTTTTTCTGTTTTAGCTATATGGCTATAGCTATTTGTAACTTAAATATTACATACAGTCAATGTCACCTTCAAAGCAAACTAGGTGAAAGGAATGAGTTGTTACCACAGGAATTATAATTGTCAGTAAAGCATAGAGCCGGGACAGGCAACTCTAATGAAATTATTTGATTTAGAATTTAAAAAAAAAAAAAAAAAAAGATATTAAAATATCATTACATCTATTTATCTTTCTCTGTTATCTCCGGGAAGACATGCTGAAGGCCACTGATATTTTTCCAGTGATGTGGATGAAGACATTATGTAAAGGACGACACAAAGGCATTTCAAAGTAAAGTCAGCTACTTTCTCAAAAGTTCATCTTCTGTTTCTGGAATTCAGACAGTGAGACTATAGCCACTTGTGGCTGTTTCTAGAAAATTAAGCATATGAATATCTCTTGTCCTTCTAGCAATATGAATCATTAAGACCAGAAGACAGATAGTTACAAGTCATTAGGCTAACCTCCTGCAACACACCAGTCTTTGAATTTCACCCAGAAATTCTTGCAAACCCATAACTCTGAGCTGACTTCGATCATACTGTTAGAGAGGTGTCCAGTTTTGATTTAAATATTTCAAGGGATGGAGAATCCATTAAATCCCCATGTTATTTATACCCTCACATCTAAAAACTTATTTCTTATTTCCCGTCCATATTAACATAGGTTCAACTTCCAGTCACTAGATCTCTATTTTTTCCCTTATCTTCCAGAATTAAAAAGCATTTATCTATGTAGGTAATTAGAGAGAGGGATTAAAATATTGCTCTAAAAGGACAGTATATGGAACATTTTTTTTTACCTTAGTATTAAAGGCTTCCCCTTTCCAGTTATGCTGTAAAGAAAGAGTAAACACTGAGTGAAATTACTGTGAAGCAGGAAAGATCAGACTTTTCCCTCAAGCCACTTCACTTGAACAGGCAGAAACAAAGCAACTAATCCATAAGGATCTGTATTAAAATGAACAGCTTTATTATGCCCTACTTTGCACTTTATTTCCACATGCCCCAGTGTTTTGCAATACAGACTTGGTTTAGATTGGACAGCCAGTGTTGGCTCCACATTTTCAGTATTTTAGTCAGACTCCCAATATCACTTCAGTGGGATATTTAGGCCAACAGCAACTTAGCTTGACTTCCTTACTTTGAAATGAGACAGACTAGCACACTAGACATGAGAACTTCTCCAGGTATCATTTCTTTGAAGCCAGATTGAATACTAGGGGACCATTCCAGCACTGCCTTGTACCCTGTATGTATCACTCAGCTGGGTGGAGCTGCCCAGTACAGATTCTAGCCCAAAGGCAATGACAGTGGGCAAGGAAGCAAAAGGGACAGTGCCTTTAGCAAATCAGATTTTCGCTTGACTAACCATTTATAATAATAGTGAAAGACATTCCATTTTTCAGCCTAAATGCTCTTTGCAACCATCATGGTAAAAACACGTGTTTTGTAGTCTGCAATATTTTTTGGCACAACTGAAACATAGCTTACTGATTTATTGTCTTGATGATCTTTTCTTTAGCCTTAGCAGTTTGCGATGTCTCATGTGACATTGCTCTTGACAACCTGATACCTGAGTAGAATTCATTCCTCTTTAGCCACTACCAAAAGGTAACAATTTCAGTGATAATTTAATGGTTTGTAATATATACATAAGCCACACAGACCAGATCAAGTGACATTCACATGAAATGTTAGCCCCAAAACTAGGTCCCTAAATCCCTGTGTAATTACAGCTATCAATATGTTTCATGCACATGTATCCACCATCCCTTTCAGTGTTCAGTTTGATCCTTTGGATGCAGATTTGCAGCTCCTGTGCTGTGAAGACCAAGCTCAGATACCACATGCAGGAATTCTAGGGTGTTTGGCTGAATAGGACAAGGTGGATTTTATCTGATGAGATTTTTGTTGAATTTAAAGAGCAGATACACTGCCCAAATGTAAAATACTATTTTTCTCACTGATTATTTGGATAGCCTAAATTTATTGCTGATGAATTCCTTTTTATTCTTAGTTAAGTTTGCTTTTGTTACCAGTGCCAGATTTGCCAGTTAATACACAAAAACATCACAGCCTTACGGACTGCAGCTTAAGAACAGATCTTTGTGTTTCCTTTTGTCATTAAGTTCAAATATCAACAAAATGCAGCCAGTAAATTATGAAGAGACTCAGGAAATGTTTAGTTCTAAAATCTTAATTGTCTTTTATTCCCTTTGCAGAGCTTTTTTATGAAATCAACTTCCTAAAAATTTGCATGATCATCTCTTTAGGTAATCAAACATCTAGAGACATGTAGACTGGATCCGAAAATGAAAGGTGTCACTCATTTACACAGCTTGTTTCTATCTACCATTCCTCAACACACTGGCATTTCTTCCTGCAGTACAATCTGATGACCCAGTGCATTTTCAGTATCCCAGCTCTTCTGGCAAGACAGGAATAAAAACCTTTCTCTCTGCTTCTCAGAGAGAAAGGTGAATGCTCTGCCTAATATTTCCCTGTTGACAACCAGGTTCATAACAATTAATTGAGGGGGCAGGAGAGAAACCTGTGTTGCTGCCTTGAGCCCTCACTTGCCAAGCTACAGGCTGGAATTTTTGCAGCTCTGTCCTGAAACTCTGACAAGAAGGGTTTACAACAGAAATCTTGCCAGACCCTTAACTGTAGCGACTTATAATATTTATAAGTACATTATACTCTTTCCAAACATATGCACTTATTACTTATGTCTCTGCTTCTGCCTCTCTTCTGGGGGACTTCTCTGTATAAACAAAACAGATTCTCTTGCTTATACTTAGAAAATCTAATTGCTCTGCGTCTCTAGCTGTTATACAAATGCCCAAACAGCCAAGAGATTCTTTCAGTGCATTTGCACAGCAGTAAGTCTCTACAAAAAACATAAACTTCCTTTTCCACTTTGCTCTTCTTTTCTTTCATAAATCTGCCCATTTCACTTGTGTTTGGATAAGATTCTCCTTTTTTTTTTACAAAAAAAAAAAAAAAAGTTAAAAAGATGCAAGTCTGAGGTGGATAGGCCATCAGTTATACAGACCAGCCTTACAAGAGCTGACAATTCTGTCCCTTTAAGTAAACAGAGGAACAGAAAAGATACATAAACAAAAAGACCTCTTGCAGGGCTGACAGCTTGTCTGCTCCAGCAAAAGCAGGTTCCCAGGGAAAGTGATTGCCAAATAGTTATAGGGAATGACAGGGATTTCCTAGATTTTCCATTAACATCTCAAAGCAGTTTGTTCCTGGGCACAGAGATGCCCATTTCTGCTGATGAGTTAGACAGATGTGGCCTGCAGGTGAGAAACTGCTCAAAAGTAGCTAACCCAAAAGAACACAGGCTCCTCTCCACAAGGCTTTAGCAGAATTCAAAGTCACTAGAGCTTCTAGTGAACACAGACCAGGATGTCCTTACCTGCTGCTGGGTTTCAGGTTTGCAAATCAAGTCAAATTGAGAAGTAATCTGACATCAGCCTCGACTGAGCTTAAAACAAAATGAAATAGCATTCAATTCTGAAACAGCAGAATTCTACTGAAATCATCTTTCTTGTGAGAGTTTAGCTGTGTTTTAAACAGCACTTAAGATGGGTCTAGACCAACTCTAAAACACTAAGAAGTCAAACATGTATAGATATGAACGTGTAGCCTGATTCTAGTCAGGAGCACTAGGTAAGTTTTCCAACAACTTCAAGTAAAAATAATAATGCCCAGAGCACATTATACACAGAAATGGTATAAATCAGGTAAATTACTCCTGCGTGGAATTTTCTGGAAAACAATTTCTCTGGTCTCTCTGATGTTGATGCAGTCTCTCTTATCAGGAGAAATGTATACTGGTCAGCATCTTTCTTCTACAGTTCTTCTGTAGTCATAAAGAGGCCATAAAAAAATGAAGCAACTTTTTTTTCAAAAAAAGCTACTATCCCATAACAAATGCTCTCTAAATTATTCTTTCCTGTTGCACTTTATTCTTTCTTAGGTTTTGTTTTCTCAGAAAAAGGATTTAGTTTTTAGTGAGTAAGCTCTTCTGTCTACACATATGACATATGTGATATGGTTGCAGAAAGAATGGGGAAAAATAAACTCAAGTTATCCCTAAATTATATGATGAGCTGTCTGAATGACTGATCTGATCATAACATTAAGAAAATTATGTGAGGTTGGATGAATGTCTATATTTCTAATCCTGATAATTTTAAAGATGTGAAGACAAAGTTACCTGTGGGGGGAAAACCATTATGGAAGACCAAGTATAATCCATATGTAGGAGGAATTGTATTAAGATTGTTCTTAAATGCATATGTGATTCCTTTCTCAAAATATTTGCATTAAATTCTGGGGATTAACCTAAGTAGAACCTCCCACAAAACACCTCAGAACTCAGTCACTAATGCTGAAACCTAACATTGATAGTAGGCTTGAGTTTTATTGTCTGAAAATATATCTGATCACTCATGAGTCTTCTGAATTTGAGGAACTTAAGAAAGAATTAACCCCTGCACTGAAATGATAAGACACAGAGATAAAGTCTAATAAATTCCTTTATTCTCCCTTTGTTTTTGGCATGAATTGTGTCAGAACACTTTAGCCTTGGATGAACTTTATCCTGACAACTGAAATTATAAAGCCAGGAAGTTAAGAGACTACTAAGAAAAATGAGACCGAGGGGGCAAAAAAACATACAAATAGGTTTGATGACAAGGAACAAATTTCATTAAGAAGAAACCCACATGAGGAAAACCAGTTTTTACTTTGCTGTTTTAATGGACAAAGTCAGCAATATAAAACAACCAGGTCATCCATCTATTCCTGCAGGAAAACCACTGGAGCCTTCAATATCATAGTGTCAGCTGCTTTTCTGTAGCCTGACCTCATGAGCTAAGAAGCATGAACTCTGCTAAAAAAGATTCCTTTGGGTTCAGTAAGGCTGCCTCCTGTTTTTGAGTTTGCTCTATATGTGTGTGTGGGTATTGTGACACCTGCAGTCTGATAGGGCTGTTATTGCTCTAACTAGGCAAACTAATTTAGGCACCCGGGTTTGTTTTTTTTAAGTCATGCTTAAGTGCCTGATTTTAGCCTTTGAAAACAGGAAACAAGTGCTGTAATTGTAAAGAAGTAATCTGGTAATCAACCCACTAAGGACAAGAAATCAAGGGTGGGTTTTGAGGGTGGTTTGCTTTTTTCCTGGGATGTCTTTGGGTTAGTTTTTTTTGTGTTGGTTTGGTTTTTTGTTTTGGTTTTTTTTATCCAGAAGCTTACAACTGAACACAACTCAGACACTACTTTCCTTAACTAACCCCTAATTCTGCTTAGAGCAGAAAGGAAGTGGAGGAGGAGGAGGAAGACTTAAATGGACTGAACCAGAAAATAATAGAAGAAAAACAATACTATACTCTGGAGTGTCATAATGAAAAATCAGTTTATTCCCAGTTAGAATAAATTTTTAAAGAAAGAAAACACAAGAAGATAATTTTCAAAGGAACTGCTTTCATAAAAAATTGATGTGTGTATCATGGGGCTAGCTTTAAAAAGGAAGCAATAATTTAAAGACCATTCTCTTTCCCAGAACCCTTGCTTCAAATTTGTATTGAAATAGCCAAGGGCAGAGCTGTTTAGAAAAGCAGTTAGAGTCACCTGAAAGTGATTTCAGCAGGTTTTGTTTTCCTTCCTTTTGTTACTAGACCGTGATTAACAGCTATGATGCATAAGGAGAGCTAAGTTATTAAATCAAACTTAACAAATCAGAGTGGCCATCCAGGATGAATGCTGAATTGAATCGTTTTGCTTTCCCACTGCCCAAGACATAATGAAAAGCTCTGCATGTACAGTTTATGAGTCAAATCTTGACCTCAGCTATACCCATAAGTGAAAGATGGGTACTGTGCATGCATAGCTGATTAACAGCTTTGTTTCTAGGTGTTAGGAGACCCAGCAGAGCTCCAGCAAATTTCACTCCTGAGAAACTAAACCAAACATTTTTGAGAAATGACAGGACAACAGATATATGCAGCCAACTATGTAAATCCATGACTTGGCTTGTCAATGATGACATTAGGCAGGGTTCCCAGGCAATGTAGAGACACAACCATCTTCTGTATTTTGCTTCTGGACCTGTAACTGAAAGTTTAGAATTTGGGTCTGCCTTCCACGCTTATTTGCTGAAGATGATGACCAGAAGCTGCCTCTAAGCTCCTGCCTATGTTCCAGCACTGCTCACCTGAGCTGTGGTACTTTCACACACAGTGTCTCCTCAGTTATTCACAGAAATTTCCTCCCACTCCACTGACAGGAGAACAAACCATGAAAATGGAATGAGTCCTAAGATACTGAATATTTCCCCTCCCCATGCTGGATGTTTACAAGCATTCTTTGCTGTCAAAACAATATTCGTACAAACCAGTGATTGTGCTGGGGTATTTCTGTCTAAGCATGTGGCTAGATATATAGAGAAACACTCAGAAAACAACTTTCTTAAACAAATAAACAGCTGAGCTCTTGAACTTTATGCTCACAGTAATCTCTGTCATCATTAATCACACTCAGTGTTTGACACAGCAGCCTAAATGAGAGGGGCATGGAGAGCAGGGCAGTAGGGTAGAAAGAAGTCATAATCTTCTGTTTAAACTGAGAACCATTTTCTTAAACCTGGAATATTGGATGGGCCAGATCAATCTGCTCAGGAGTGTTGATCTTTTGAGGAGACAGACCCCATACCTTTGGCATGAGAGACTCTAGAAGTACACAGATAGCATTCACAGTTAATTGCTAAAAGCCAACATAGCTTCTGTATGGTAGCTTTTCAGAGTCTGTTTCTGTTTTTAAAATTATAAAAACACAATCCAACTTTTAAGAATGAGAGCTTCCACATTAAGAAGATGCTTAGGGAGAAGGATCACTTCAGAAGTCTTGAAGAGGAGTCAGATAAGGTGCCACGAACTACTGTTTCAAGCAGATTTTCCTAAGAAAAGTCTCTCACCTATAGTCACAAATCCAGGTGGAGAAGCTGAGGTAGTCCCTGTTGTCAACATGTATTATCCTCCTATAACATCAGAACATTATTGATTTATATAAGTTACTGGAGTCATTCACATTATTTTCTTTGGGAAGGGGCAAGAAGAGAAGATGGGCTGCTGGACAGATTGAGTGGGGAAGGAGATGTGGGCAAAGAAAACTGGTTATTTTTGTTGCTAGCAAAACCTGCTTTTTTTCCCCCTCATTGTCAAATAGTGCTGTTCAGCTGATGAAAACCAGATGGGCCCTCAGACATTTGATGAAGCAATAAGGTCCACATGCTGAATGCTAACATGAAGCAAAGGTGCTAATTACGGGCTTGTAGGTTAAAAAGAAAATGCTCCACCTGCACACTATAACTTCTGAACCTTCATTTGCTAAGTACAGGAAAATTATAATGTAAACAACCTGTCCCACTCATTGTTCTTTTATGAGGGAAAATTTGAATTTTAAGGCAGATTATGACCCTGAATGACAGAAAAAAAAGCTATGCAATAGATTTGTCCATTGAACCGACTGAAGAATCAAACCATTCCTAGGTAGAGAGAGTAGCTGATGCATAGTTTGAGACCAACTGTGTTCCTTACTATTGCCTCAGCCTGGGCACAAATAGATCCTGAAAACCTTTAGCCTCCTGTAAAAGAAAAAATAAAAATGAGTCCTAGAGCCTTAGCAGACAGGTCTGATTCCCAACTGCAGCAAGTGAGCCATGGATCCCAGCATGAGACTAGGGACTTCTGTCCTTGCTAACTTTCTGCTGCTGATGGAGCTTGCTTTGCTGCTGATATACGACAACTGATTGACTTGTTTGCTTCCACAAACAGCACAGGCTTACTGAGGAAGCTACAGAAGCTGGGAAGGTGGCAGTCCTTCTCTCTCCATGCTTAGTGTTATGTCTCATGATGCACAGTGGAATAATTACACCTTGAATTGAATGATGTGCTGTTTGCTGCTTTCCTCACCCTGGCCTCTTCCCATGCTCAAATTTTCTCTTTTCAACTACATTGCCTTGCCTTTCTTAAATTTCATTTCAGGACAGATTTCCACCTTCCTTCCTCATTTATTCTTTTGCTCCTTTGAAGTCCCTGCACTACAAGGAGCTGTCTGTGGCTGCAGCAGGAACACAGGTGAAGGCATAGGACCAGCTGGATGTCGATACATCTCTCCCTCCAGGGCAGTGTTTGGAAGAAAGGCATGCTTGCCTCTGGCAAGTCAGCAGTACTGCAGTGTTGTGCTCCTGCTTCTGACACACTTTTGTTCAGCAGCTTCTCGTGGTGGGGAGAGTGGTGGAGAAAACATTCATAGCATGACCCTGTCTAAGATCAGCAGAGCAAGCCTCTCCTTGCCAGCTTGTACCCAGCTTCCTGTTTTGATGCACCATTCTCTGACTACTATTAAATCCCAGTTTGGCTCTAAAAATATTACAAAATACATTTTTGGCAATGGCTTTCTGAGATTCCAAGCAAAAAAATTCATTTTTGGGAAGATGCCGAAATCTAATAAAAGTCTTCAGGAGAAATGTTTTCTAACTATAGCTACTGTGACCACTTGTTGCGTTTAAGCACTGATGTTTGGAAATAACCTGTTATGGGGGAAATTGATACACACTTTTCTGGAAATTATTTATAAGCACTGTTGTCACCAAAACTGCTACCACCCTGTGGAATAGTGTGACCCTGAGACAAGGGACAGCATCAGACTTAAGAGACAAGCTGAAACAGTTCTTGAATATAATTCAGAGAATGGTGACCTTTCACAAATGAAATTACAATAATAGGAGTCTTGGAAGTAACAAGTGTCACCAAATAATTTCCCAGATACTGCTAACTTGGAATAAGCCTGAGGAATAGTACTGGGCAGGTCTCTCTGGAGTCTGAGATACACAGGTCTGCATTCTCTGAAACCAGATTAAGATCTAAGATCTTAAGGAAGGTAAAATTAAACAATTGCAGCAGTATTTGTGATACAACCCCAATAATTTGGGGAACAGGAAAATATATGGTATTAGAAAAAAATTCCATGGATTCTGGTCACACTAGAAGTTTCATCTGCTTGGTACTATTTTCAGCTTGAAGGTGATACTGGAGAGTGTCTTCCTTGATAAATACTTGGGTTTTAAAGACATGTCACTTTAAGCAGAATTTCCTCTGATATTCCTGAAAGTATGTATGGATAATATCATTCTGCTGAATGAAAGTTAGTAGCAATGGACATGCCCTGGATGCAGCATACAGCCCCCTTGGTGTATATACATAGAAAAATCCCACAAGGCATACAAGTCCACAAGTGGTCTCAAGATCAGCAGTTTCTTCATTTCATAGGTTTGCAAAGTCCACTGCATATTCTGATGTTTGCTGAAACCCAAGAAGTATTTTTTAATCAGTTAGAAAGGTCTCAGAGGATTTCTCAGAAGCATAGAGGTGATAAATGGACCCCAGATTAGGAGATGTTCTGTTAGAGACTTTGGAAAGCAAATGTTTCCTGTCCTAGTTTCCTCACATTCCAAGCCATATAAAGGTCATACAGTAAGTAAAATCTAAATACAGCCAATACATACGATTCTTACTTTAGTTCTATGAGAAAATGCTAGAAGATCAATTTGCATTAATTTTCACTTCATACACAGACTGTTTCCTTGCAACACACTTTCTCTGCTAGGTCATATCTAATAAAAATATGCTTACATGGCAATAGCTCTTTTCTTATGGATCTACAAATATTCTACTGAAATAGCCATAGTTTAATTTTCATTTTTCCTCCGCACAAAAATCATACTACAGATTCCTACAATGAAATGAGACATGAACTTCAAATAAAACAAGAGGTTAACAAGAATTTGGATAATTTCCATGTTAAAATGGCTGGAGCTAATACACTCAGATTATAGACCACATAAGATTGTAAAATGCATAATTTTTTTTTAAATACATCACAAATTGATTAATTAAATCTTGGAACTGCTGACAGATATCATAGGAAAAATATCTCTGAGGGGAGATGAAAGACTGGGAAGGACAATGGTGTCTATCTTTAAAAAAGAGACAGAAGAGGAAAGGGGAAATTTTCACACTACAACCCCAGGATGCCAGAGAAATGCTTGAACAAATAATCAACAAACCATCTGTAAATACCTAGAAAATAAACAATGTGATAAGCATAAGCCAGTTTACATTTGCCAGAACAAACTGTGCAAAACCAAAGTAATTCCTACAACCACATAACAGGACTTGTGGATAAAGAAGTCATAGTTGTAATATAGCTCATCTTTAGAAATGTGCCAGACTGTGTGACACGATGTGCTCTGGAGAAAATTATGGAAGCACAGACTAGGTGAAAGAGAAATAAAATTCTCTTCTTGGGAGGGAACAACCAATGGCTAAAGGACTGTTCCTATATCTAGTATTTCTCAGTATTTTCACTAATAGTCCATAAAAGAAAAAGTATTTAAAAAATATGAAAACCAACTTATTCATCAAATTTGAAGAGGACACCAAAAAAGACAAACTCTAAATGCACTAGAGGATATAAAAGAGACTGTAATCCTCCTACATTCATTTTATCAGTCAGACAGGCATACTTTCCACGGGGCAGAGGACTATTTATTGCCTCTTTACAGGAATAAACTGCTGCATCAACAGCTAGGGAAGTATTTAGATAGAAAAGAACCAGGGGTTATGTAGTGGATCACAGGGTGAATGATGCAGTGTTTCAAATGACACACTGGAATAGCCTGCAAAAGAAGATAAACAGTCCACAGGAGACTAGAATCTCTTTCTTCATCTTTCAGAGTTTGAGAGACCTCAGCTACTGTAGCTGAGTAAAAGTATTGAGCACTATTGACAGGAGAACTGCATATTAAAAGCTTACAAAATATGCCTTAGAGGAAAAACTGGATGATTTGATTACTTAAAAGAGGACAAAGGGGACATGCTAATGGTCTTAAAAGAAGACCTATACAAAAGTTGCAAATATGGAGTACATGTTTTCTATGCCCTTGGTGTTTAGGACTACATTAAAAGAAAGATTAGAAAGACTTAGATTTTGTATTAACAAAGGCTTCCTAAGAGTATGAATGGTGAAGATCCGAAGTAAACACGTGAGGAGACGGTGGACTCATCAAAATTAAACACTTTTAAGAAGTGATCAAACGTGTAAGACATAATACAGTTATGGTTGGTGCTGTCCTTCCATGTTCATCACTTTGAAGTCTTTGATTTTGTGCTCCTGTGAAATCACAATCCACAGAGAGCTGATGGCCTCTGAGGTCACAGTCTCCAGACTTCTATCAGTGTATCTCTACAGTACAGTTCTCAAATTAAAGTTTAATGGCAAGGGCAGACAGTGGTCCACAGAAGAATCTGAGGTTTGACAGTGGCCAGTTAGCTGAAAAAGCTTGGACATACTGGCACAGGCAATCAGCTCAGTTCAAAATCTGAACTTATTTTACATCCCATCCTTATTTCACCAGGATCTCACTGAAATATGAAAAAAAAAAAAAAAAAGAAAAGGGCAGGGGCTGGGGATAGAGGGCGACTTACCCACTTCCCTTCCTGCTTTCTTTTTATTTAAACTCATGGAAACCAGGATATTCTCCCAGTTTTGCCAGCAGTACAGCAGTACAATTTTTTCTTTTTTCACACAACTAAGGTGGAGTAAATATAACCACACAAGATGTATAATTATAACCTGAAATGCATTGCCTAGAACATACTATTGCTGTCAGGAAATGGAATTTATACACAGTAAGGACACAGCCCTCAGATTTGCTGGACATTATCAGCCGGGCTGTGAATCAAAGGCAGCCAGTCCAACATGTCCAAGTGAGTTCAGCATTCACAAACCACGTTATGCTTCTGCCTACTTACTACCAATAAAACAAATGTTATTACTCTATATTTTTAGGTAGGCCAGATTATTTTTCAGCCAGTGTTCCATATGCTGAAGAGGTCTGTGTGACACAGTGAGGCTCACTTGAGCTCAGAGAGCTTGAAGACAACACATTTTACTGCTCAGCTTTGGTTCTGCACTTCAGGAGCTGCTCTACAGCAGTGTTGCTGAAGCAAAAGGTCACACATGGAATAAACCCACTGCAAAGAACCATCTCTGCTGATGGAGAATGAATCCTAACACCGCTTTGGCACCTGTGGGTATCAAACAGCAGCTGTACTCCAAGGAGAGGAAAGAACACCTGAGTGTTTCTGCTGCAGCCCCAAGCAGGCAGGCAGTGGTTGTGGGTGTCTCTAACACCTGCCCTGGTCCAACAGAGACACCCTGAGCAGCAGCTCAGCAAGGCTCCAGCTCGCCCACAAGAAGCAGACCTCGCCATGCATTAGGATCTGGCTGTTAGACCCAGGACACATTTTGGCAGGTTGGCATCTGGTGGTTCAAATGCACCTGCTTACAATTAGCTAAAGTAAATTCCACATAAAATATCACATTGCTTGGATCAGGGTACCTTGCTCGCATACTCATTTGTAACACTTTCAGTACCCTAGTTGTATTATATCCTAGTTTTATTAAAGGTTAGCCACAGAGGTTTGCTTTAACTTTCATTGACCTTTTCTTCACCAGAGCTCCCCTCTTAAGAATTCAGTTAAAGGACCGTATATTGAGGACAAAAGAAAGCCCATTAACAGCAGTGCAAGAGACTGAATTGTGCTGTATGAAGACAACTAAAGTAAACAAAACCTGCTGAGTATTCTCTGTGATGCCGAGCAGAAATAGATTAACTCCTAATATGGAGTTAATACTCTTCCAAAACACACAATAGCATTTCCTTGTACTCCTAATTATGACAATAAAACAACTGTGTTTGGAGAGGAAATGAAGAAACACCAGAAATCACCTGGTCACCCAATACATGTGCATTATTGAGCTATAAACTTCCACTTTTGGATACCACCACCACATTCTGCTGCTACAGTGATATTTTTTATGTCTCACAATATGAACTTTAAGAGGGACAGCATGCCTGGTTTATGTACTATTGTGGGACATTGAGATTTTTACTGGAAAGAAATAATGAACTATCAAACAAGCATGCTCTAATTGTGCTAATAAATAGACACAAAATCCTGTTAACTCCAAAAGCCTGGGGCATAGTGTATTTACTCCAGGAAAATAAGAAGTAAATTAATTTAGGATAGGATGCACCTGGAGGAAGTTTAGACCTAACTGTTGGCCCAAACCAAATGTGAAGGATGTCTGGATCCAGTTCCATATTCATATTCCATCTTGCTTCTACCTCTATAACATGATGGAATGGGAAAAGCCAGACTCCAGATCCAAAAATATAAAATATTTCAAGGATTAATATAAACCCTTTTTCTCTTTCAGTGAGACGTAGAACATCCTTGTGGTCAACATAGTGCAAACTGGATGCAAACATAAGCATATGAAATTTAACTCTCTCCATCCATGTTCTATTTCTTTTGGTAACACTGACTTCACATTCTTAACTGCATTATTCTTCCAAATGGAGGAAGAGTAATGCTCACCAGTAACATATCCTAATAGGTAAAAAGAAGTACAGAATAAAGATTGATTACCAGCTTTTCAAAAAACTCTTCCACCCTGATTGAAAGTTGAAAAGAAGGTTTTTATCACAAAAACAATTATGTTGCTGATGTCCCATTCTTTTTATTTTTTATTCAGCACTTCAGTTAAGCTGAAAATATAGCTGACATGTAGGCTGAAGGGGCATTTGGAAGTCAGGATGCTGACAATGAAATCAACTCCATCTTGTAAAACCATGAGATTAAACACAAAAGATATCGCAACAATTTTTTTCCTTTTTCTTCTTTTTTTTTTTTTTTTTTTTTTTTTTTTGTTGGTTGGTTGGTTGGTTGGGTTTTGTTTGGGGTTTTTTATTTGTTTGGGGTTTCTTGGGTTTTTGATCATTGAGGTCAAAGTATTGTGGCATGTTTATCCGCCCCTACTCTAGCTGGCAACCCTTCTGCTTCCTTTTTCCAACTGGAGGGGAAGGTGAGAGGCTGCTTCTCATTGTCTGGCAGGGGACGTTCGTCTCATGGGAGAGAAGATGCCTTCCTACTGACTACAAAAAAAAAGTCTCTGTAGACAGGATATACAGCACACTCCATGTAAACTTCATTTTGATGTAATTGATATTCACAAGGCAACATCACTTTATGTGTTACTAAGTTTTCTCTGGCATACTCCAGGGGCTGAGCCCATCTGGGGCCAGAGAGCAAGGAAAAGGCTCAAGATTGCAGACTTCCGAGTGCAAAACCACCTGGCCAGGTTTTAGATGTCTAATCCAAATTGTCGCATATTAATGCACAGGATGTTTCAGGCCATGTGGAGCTCCCAAGCATCAGTGTTAGAGAAGCTATCTGATACACTTAAAGAGGCACTGATTCCTCTATAAAGGAATAGAGGCAACCCAGAGGAGGGCCACAAAGTTGATAATAGGACTGGAGCACCTCCTCTATAAAGACAAGTCTTTAAAGGGAAATTTGGGCCTGTTCAGCCTGGAGAAGGCTACATGGAGACCTCACAGCAGCCTTCCAGTACCTGAAGGGGGCCTACTGGGGAGCTGGAGAAGGACCCTTCATCAGCAACTGTAGTGACAGGACAAGGAGCAATGGGTGAAAACTGAAAGAGGGGAAATTCACATTAGATATTAGGAGAAAAGTCTTGACTGTGAGGGTGGCAAACCACTGGAACAGGGTGTTCAGAGAGGCTGTGGATGCCCCAGCCCTGGCAGTGTTCAAGGCCAGGCTGGAAAAGGCTTTGAGCAATCTGGTCTAAAGGAATGCGTCCCTGCCCATGGCAGGGTGAGCTGGGAGTAGATGATCCCTTCCAACCCTTAATGTTCTATGGTTATATAAATGAAAATGGCATAGAGTTCTCATACAATCTTATACAGTTACTGTATCCTGGTATACTGGTTATTCCAGTATTCCAGTTTATCCAGAAAATGTCTCTGATACTTCAGAAAAGTCTCAATCAAGCAAGAAACCCCAAAGAGTCATAATTGTGATGTACCAGAGCAAGGGAATGGGAAAAACTGCTGTCCACAGCTTTAATAAATTCAAACATCTATATCACAGCAATACAACAGAAGTAGTTTTTCATATCTAATCCAAAGAAGCCAGATGCACTTAGAGTGTGTGTACATATATACATTAAAATCCCATCAAAATTGCTGGGAGTTGTGCAGCCTCACAAAAGGGGCACAGTCTTCTTACTTGAAGCACTTTAGCCATGAAAATTCCAGAGAACTTATCTTGTCACTAGTCTCTTGGGATGCATCTGTCTCACATTCAGTAGTTCAGGTAAAGCAATAAAATTTAAAAAAAAAAAAAAAAAAGACAACAGAAAAGCTTTGTGAGGTTTTATTAAAGACTTTTATGCAGAGCAGGGTTCAACAAGATATTTGCTACTCCACCAAAGATTTATGCCACCAAAAGCCAACTTGGGCCTTTAATATAAACCAAATCCCCCTACATTTAGTTGAGCGCTGGAGAATGCAGTATCACATTAAAGTGAATCTAATAGCTGAAAGGATGGAATCTATAACTTATATTTCTCTCTCTATAATTCTTGTTGACTTGACATAGCACCACTCTCTCCAAACATATTCTTATTTCCCCAAAGCATGAAATTCTAGGGAGAGCTGTAACAACATCTCGGTCTAACAACTTTGTGATTGCTCCCTCTTCATAAAACAATTTCCCTGGGTTCTGTGCTTCCTTGACAGCTCTTTCTCATTACAGAGCTTTCCCTACCTCATTACTCAATATCCTATCCTATATTGTCCTTGAACACAGAGAGCTCCCTCTCCCCCACTTCTCAGTAGGAGACCATGACTCATTTTTATACTCCCTCCCCAGGAACCAGGACTTCCCCAGGTGCATTTCATAAGGGAGAAAGCAAATGGTTGCTTAGGCAAAAATATGTTTCAGGTGAATTCACATCGAGACAACAGACAAGCAGCATGGAGGAACCAGATTTACCTTTCCCATTGTTAACTTATTCCCAAGTCTAATTCCCTTCATAGGCTATATCACCAATTTCTACAATTGCCCTTGTTTTACACTGTTGGCCTCTGCTTTCCTATATCCTCTTCCCTCTTAATTTTAACATGCTTAGGAAAAGCAAATCACCCCAAAGAAATTCCTAGGGGAAAGTCCTTATGCAGCTATATGCAGTACATAAAGAGGAGCTTGTTTGCTCAGCTTATTGATGAGCAGAAACTTTGCCAAGCTGTAAAGAGCAGGACTGTTACTACTTGATTATGGACAGCTGCTTCACACTGTTACAAAAGGCAGTTTTGCTGCATGTTTGAATTTTGGCTGGTTTTTCTCATAACAATTCTGTAAGTGCTTGTGAAAACCTCCAAAGCAACAGCTTAACAAATATTATTTACCATCCTTCTTTTCCTGTGGGAGTCATTGTTACGTCATCCTTACAGGTGTTTTTCTTATAGCAGCCTTAGTATGCAAAGTGGGGATTGGTGGCTCCACTGCATCACTTTAATTCTTTTACTTGTACTGTGATGTCAAGATTGTTCTGCTTCTCCTGCCTGGTGCCTTCTCTGATCTTTCACCGCTAATAAGTCTCTCCTCTCAATTCCTAGTGTATCATAGAGGGATTTATTTTCAAAGGTGCCCAATTTCCTGTTGCCTGTTAAAGTGGATCTTCCTAGAAATCGCTGTGATCAGATAGCACACTGTGACTTTGTTCTCCTATCAAATTTCCTTGGCATTGGAAAAGAGTGATGGAGTGCCAACATAAGCAAGAGTAAGTGGGCAATTTCTTAGCTGTTGCCATCAAACAGGTTCATTTGCCCACATTAAATTCTTAAAGTTGAATTTCTAACACGCAGGATTTCTGTTACACACTGAGCAAACTTTGATCTCCATTATTTCATCTGAAAGTGGCAGAAATATGAATTTTTCTAGGCCTCACATGTGAGAGACACAAGACTCAGTGGAAGTGCAAAAGAGGAGACAATGAAATCAAAAGGAAAAGGAAAGGAGGAGAGGAGGCCCTTTGCAAGAACAGCTGGAGAAAGGAAAACCCTTCAACTGCTGTGCTGTCTGCCTCCATCGCTCTCCTCAGAGCCCATGCAGGTGCTGGGCCTGCTGGTGGGTTGTGACCTGCTGGCTGATGGCACGAGTGATGAATTACAGGCTGCAGCTGGCTCTGGCCAGTGACCTCCAGGTGGGAACCCTGCCCAAGCCAGGGGTCCTTCACTGGCCTCAGAATGCAGTGCAGATGCACGTGGCATGAGGAGATGGATGAAATATATCTCACCAGAGGTGTGAGGTATGCTGCATTCCCACGCACAGACAGTGCCGCTCTGTTCAGCTCTAGGTGGGATACGGCACTTTCCTTCAGCAGGTTTATAAAGTGCATCAGGAAGGAGGTCAGTAATATTCCTTATATCTTGCAGACTGAGAAAATGGGACACAGGTGAACTAAATTACTAAGAACACCCAGGAAATGTCTGTCAAGGCCAGGAATGGAAGCCAGTTCTACTCTGGTGCCTACACATGGCTTTGCTACAAGATTATCCATTCTGGCCTGTCATGTGTAAGAACAGACATTTTACAGGCAACTTTTCCTAACATTATTTTTTTTTTCTATTATTATTCCTCTTAAAATAATCCTGCCATTAAAACACAAGTGAATTCACAGGCATAAAACTCCACTTAAATAACATTATATTGACAGAACCTGACACAAAGCCTGGAAATTCAGAGTTATGGTTGGCATTCCCTGCTGAATTTGAGTCACTGTGTCTTTTATTTTCCACATGAGCATTAGTGTCAGCCTTAAGTGTGGATTTCCTGACTTTTTCAGCCTGTGTCATAACCTTCACTTTATTTAAACACAGATTTTTTTCCTGCAAGTATCTACTGAATAGGTCACCAGAATTACAGTGTCATTTTACTGCTTCTAAAGTAGAACCTGGCAAATAAACTAAGAAACAACATAAATCTTGATCCAAAAGCCAAGTCCTAATTTTTCTGACTATACAAAGAAGAAAAGAGATAGCTGTGGGTTTCTTCAAAAATAAAAAAAATAGCATATTTTGTCTTTTTCTGACTGGGACTAGAAGGAGAAACTAAAACACTAAGTCTTCTCGCAGTGCCTTGCTCTGCTATTGCAAAGGCAGAGAAGGCAGACAGCTCAGCCATGGTCACATATCTGAGCAAACGCTGGTTGCCAGGAGAACCGCCAGGACTTCCATCAGTGCACTGAATTTTTGGCTGTGGTGAACCAGTTGGGTCACTGCAGCTCCCGGTGCATGCAGAAGGGAGATGTAGAGTCAGTATGAGCAGTGGAGTATGGGGGAAGAACAGGTTCATTTTACTGTCAGCATGCCATGCTCTCCCTGCTACTCAACGGGGCACATGTCCAGACACACAGCATCATTTGGCACGTGCCTGGGTGATGTGCTGTCTACATCTATGCATCACACCTGTCTCTTGAGAACAGGGCTAAAGGTTCATGGTCATGCTCCCTCTCATGTGTGTCTGATGGAGAAGGGATGAACAACACTGAGAACAACACCAGCAGAGTATCAGCCTCAGGAGTCCTCCAGCTCCACCTCTGATGGACCAGAGAAAGAAGGCCAGGCTGCAGGTTGGATATTTGCAAAGCCAAATCTGAATTCATGGACAGAAATGATCAGCTCACCAGCCCTTTGACAGGCCACCGGTATTATCTGTACTGCTTTCTCTTTAAATCTCCCTCATGCCAAATCCCCTAATTTGGACACTTGGCATATATTCTACCGATTAAAAGTACACATGTGCTGAGGCTGTTCAGATGCACCTTTACAAGACTGAAGGCATCAACAAAGCTTTGCTACTTAGAACTCCACTGGGCCCTGGCTCAAATCTGCCCTGACCCAGCATACAGCTTCCCTCTCTTCGCTAGCCAATAATCGGGTACTATTCAGTTTATCAGAATTTTTCTTGTTGCTTAATTCCCAGCTTCTTAAAAACATGGCTCTAGTAAGTGAGTGGAAGAAAACTGGGAAGACGTAACTTTGTCTCAGACGTAGCCTGGTATTTTAAAATAAAATACTAGACAAACACTATTTCTATCACTTACGCAATTTCTAAAGCCTGTCTGAGAAACTACAGGAGACGGCCCAGTTCATTCTCCTTAAGATAGAAAATAAGACAAGTCCTTATCACATATTTTACATAGAAGCTCACTATATACTGTGGCTCACTTAAGGGTTGATAGTGAAGTTGCAAAATTGAGATCAAAGTAGTTTTCAAAAACATAATCTCCTTCTTTTAAGTAGAATCTGTAGATTATGCAGTGTTTCCTGGGTACGCATAAACAACCGGCTTCATGAAACCTCATCATTTAGTAGTCTTGAGACAATAGTACATTCTTACAAAACTTGTCTGTGACAACTCATTATTATAGCAGAAAACTAAACTAACACGTCCTTAGGCCTCATCACTGGAAGGTCTATTCTCAGTTTAGGATCACATTCTACATTACACATAGAGAAGAAAAAATTCTGTAAGGCCAAAGAGAAAAACACATCCCAGACTAAGAACAGTATAGACTTGGACTTCTGCATATCTTCAACACATCCCATTAGGCCCATTTGTGGGTCTGTCAACATGATCCAAAACTGGAAGAGGCCAAACACTTTGTGTCTCAGTTGTTCTGGCACTAGAGCTGTCCCTGTGGTTTGCAGCCACACTTGTCTCCCCAGTGCCAGAAATGTGCAGCGCAGAACTGGCCCAGCACCGCTGACAACAGTGAGAAGTTTGAGGGAGGGAGCAGACAAAGCCAGAACCATGCATGAGGCTCACTTTTGCAAGATCTCAAGACTTTCTTCTGGACCAAGGCAAGGATCTCAGTGCCTAGCTCCCATTATTTAGGGAGAAGGAAGGCATCTGATTTCCCTGTGGCTATAACCACTTCTCCAGGACAGATAACATAAGATTTATCAACTTCACATCTATGTCAATACTTAAGCAGCAGGACTGTGAAAAGTATTTTCTTTTGCTGTGTCCTTCTTTTCTTTTCTTTTTAATAAGAATAAACAATTATAAAGGGATAAGATTGTCATTTCCAAGATTGCTTTTGCAGTAACGATATATAGCTATATACAGAATCAAGCAGAATACTGAAGTCCTTACACCAAGGTTTCAAAGATGGAGCAAGGAGAGGGAAAAAAAAAAAAAAAAACTCATTTCATTTTCCCACTGGAACAATGCAGAGAGCTGTGTGAGCATCTTCCCACATTGCACAGCTGTGGCTTCCACCTGAACACCAGCAAGAACAAGCAGGGGGGTTGTGGCAGGAGATGGCCCAGCCTCCTCTCCTTGAAACACTACCTTGAAACATCATATTTGAGGTCAGTCAGGTACACAGAATGGGGAGCCACCATCTGAGAAGCAGATAGCACCTGCCAGTTGTCAAACCACCTGTGGGAGTGGATGGGAGCGAAGTCCAGCGGTGCAGCCCCAAACCCAGTGCCAGGTGCCCCCAGCACCCCCACAGCTGGAGAGCTCTCCTCCCACATCAAGAGACCCATTGGTACCCAGTCATGGAGACTCCAAGACACAGGCTCTCATCTGGGAAAAGAAAAAGTGTCAGAAGGTTTTTAATCCGAAGGACAGTCTTTTCCTAAATACGTAACGTTGCAAAATCCAGCTTCATGCTTTTGCGATTAGTAACTCAATTGCAGTGCTTGTTCCTAAAATTACATCGGAAAGACTTCAAGACACTATGCATAAACATGTGTATTAAAACATAGAGGCTGCTCCCAAAAAGGTAAAAAAAAAAAAAATATCCATTTTTTCTCAAATCCAGAAACTTTGACATCACATGTATGCATAAGAGATTAGGTGAAATGCCAAAAGTAACAGTTTCAATTGGATTTCATTACTCTGTGATGAGGTTGTCCTCTGTTATTTTTGGTATAGCTCTTAATGAGCTGAGCAACTATGCCAGTCTAATAAAGATTTGCTTAAGGTCTTTCTTCAATTTATAAAATATAGTTTTAAATAAATCACAATTTATTCTGACTAAGGAGTAACATAAAAGACTCAGTTACAGAGCAGAAGTTTCCTTTTGTGTTCATGTTCATAAGAGGGTTATGTTTGTGATCTCCTTAGTATTCCATTTTTCCCCCTTTTTTTCCCCTCTGGATTCCCATCAAGCATGAACTCTTCTTTTAATGGTCTGGAACTAGGAGTTTCATGGGGTGGAGTAGAAAAAAATGGGAGAGAGGAAAAATAATTTCACACTTAATACCTGATAGGGTGGGTCATTTTTGCAGAATGGAATATAATTTTTTTAATTTCTTCACTGAATAAAATACATTTGTCCCGTGTTCTTTACACCTCATTCAGACATGAATGTCTCCTTTATTCACATACCCTGAAGAAAGATGTCTTCACTTTGGAAAATACTATGGTTAGTCAAATAAGAAGGAGATTCTCTGAGTATGAAATTGCTTAACAAAAATGGCATATTTCATAACAGAAATGAAAAATCAAAAAGACCTCTCCACATCTCTGCATGAATTCTTTGTCTAAATGAGTGCCACATGTCATGGCTTCTCAGGGAGAGAGGGGAATTTTTCTTTCTGAATCTCGCATATGGTACACAGTCTAAATCAGATGGAGATAAAAAGGCAAGCAAACTATGCACAGTTTAGTCATGTGGGCTCTTTGGACACTAATGCTGCCTGTTTATCAGAAAACATAATTAAAAGGAAAAAAGCAGAAAATACCCAGTTTAAGGAAACTAGGCCCATTCTTTCCAGTGGGATTATCAGTGGTAAAAACTAATCTCGTTAAAGCACCAGTTAATTTCCCCTTCAAATGCTTTTCCACATGCTGCAGTGGATAGGCACTGTGAGACTTGAAAATCTATAGATTGTTTTCAGTACTTCAGAAATCTCCTCATTCTCAAGGTTCTGGTAGGCCTTTTGATGCAATGATGCTACTCTGCAACTGAAGCCTTGGGTGCAAAACTTCAAGCAGAAAAGACAGCAAGATTAGGTCCCAATTATTAACCAAGATTATTAACCATGATTAGGTCCCGCTTACCTGAACAGATTCTTCAGAGAGTCCTGTGTTCTCAATGGGCCTAAATTCCTTGTTTAAAATAAAAAAACGTTAATAAAGGGGGAAAATGTTGGTGGGGTTTTTTTTATCAGTGTCAGCAAGACTATATAACTAAGAGCATATTACCTTAGTGTACTTGTAAGCAATGACATTAACATATATCTTCTTAAAATAAAATTCATTATGATAATCCTTTAGAGCCAACCATACAGAAAAAAAAAAAATCCCAAACAATAATAAAACCCCTAGAATAATTACTTGTCTCATAAATTACTTTTTCTACTTACCCTGCCCTTCAGTCTTCCAGGAATAGCCTGGCATATACTCGGGTGTCTGTTATAAATGGAGATTAATAAAGCTTATATTTTAAAGGAGTTTAATAAAGTACAGAACAAATTAAACCAGAAGTAGCACAACAAAAAGCCTATTAATAGTGTTACACCAGGGCCCCCTTAAAGGCACATAGCTTTGGTGTATTCCAAGTATCATCTTCCACAATACCTTGAACAGGATGTGGGTTAAAAAGGTTTCACAATGTGTCTGGTTGTCAGTAAATCAGTTGTCAACTTTTGGGTTAGTTTTCACTGAATCATTGCTCCAAATTTTATTTCTAGAGAACTTTATTCCTTTATTAGATGTGTATTTTGGGGTACATGATACACACTGGGTTTTGTTTAATCTACCTTTACAGAGTTAGTTAGTAGGTTTAATTATTCTAATAATAACTCTCACAGTTAGGAGATGTTTCTGCCCCAGTGCTACTTATACCCCCTTGGAGCACCCAATATAATCCCTTTTACCATGATAATACAATATTACTTTCAAGTTAATACTTTTTATTTTGGGAGTCAAAGAGTAGGACGTAGGATCATTTCATGCTCATTTTAATTATCTATTAATATTTAGAGCACTTCACAGAATTTGAGATGAGGAAAAATTACATGTGCCAAAATGCTGAGCTCCTTGGTTTGCATTTTTAAGATGAATACATTTATTACAATTTAATTAATGTTCAAAACAACAAAAGATAGAAAATAGCTTTTTAATATGAGTAATTATTCACAAATAGGAAGAATCATGCCAAGGAAGCAAGGGGAAATATGTCCATATCATATAGATAATTTGCCAACTTAGCAAAAGAGTACCTCATGTGTAGCCATAGCACTGTTAAGTTAGTTGGCTATTTACAGTTAGGTATCTGGGGCTAAACCCACAAAGGGGTGTAGTATGATGACTCTTCCTTTTGCCTTAGCAAACTAAGACAAGCATTAAATCCTGTACTGACAAGTTAGCTGCCTTACATCCCTCCCTCCACCATCAGGAAAATAGGCAGTGTGGAATGGGGTTGACAGGTCAGCAACAGGGACACACATGGACGCAACACGGGTGAAGAAAGAAGAGAGCATGTCTGCCATCCTGCCACTCTCCTCAACCTAAAAGCACTGAATTAGACTAGTTTGATATCTTGCACTAGGCACGTATGATTTGTGTCTGTGTGTTCATCTCCTGGTTTCAGCTGGGATTGAGTCAATTTTAATCTTAGTAGCTGGTACAGTTCTGCACTTTTTGGATTCAGGTTGAGAATAATGTTAATAACACACTGATGTTTTGGTTGTTGCTAAGCAGTGCTTACTCTAAGTCAAAGACTTTCCAGTTTCCCATGCTCTGCCAGTGAGCAGGTGCACAAGAAGCCAGGAGGGAGAACAGCCAGGACAGCTGACCTGAAGTGGCCAAAGGGATATTCCATACCGCAGAGCATCATGCTCAGTGTATGAACTTGGGGGTGTTGGCTGGGGCAGGGGGGTGATCTGTGGCTGGGGACGGGCTGAACATCAGTCAGCAGATGGTGAGAAACTTTTTTATCTCAACACATGAGTCTTGGTGATATTTTTTTTTTTTTTTTTTTCCCACTTCTCCACCCTATCCACAGAGAAGGGGCAGGGAGTGAACAAGTGGCTATGTGGTACTTAGTTGCTAGCTTGGTTTAAACCACAACAGTGCACAACAGGCTTATGATTTCTCTTGAATCACAGCTGGAAGAAACATCAGCACAACCCATTTTATATAAAAGAACCTAAGAGGCAAGCTCTCTTCTTGTGTGCTAAAATACATCCTAACTTGAAGCATGATGTTTTTCACACCTCCTGAAGCTGGGACATTGAACAGTCCAGTATATAAAATACATAAAGGTTAGTGAGAAAACGTGGCTGGAGGGGAAGGGCAGTATTGCTGGGAGAGATGTGGATGATGCCCAGAGAAACTTACATAATACAAATTTCTATCCTGTTAGGTTTGCACACACGGAAAAAATACATACCTACTTTTTCTTAAACCACCTCTCCCCTTGGAGCCTCTTCTCAACTCTCTTTTGAACTCTGAGGATTTTTCCACTCTCTGATATCTCATGCTTTTAGTACCCTTCCTTCAGCCTCTCTGGACACCCTCTCCCTCTCAGCATTGTTGCTGTTTAAATGAGACTGACAAGTCGCTTCTCCTGGTTGTCCCCTTCTTTCTTCCTCTCCCACAGTCCCCTTGCCTGAAGCGGGATATCCAGCTCAGTCACACTCCAACTCAGCTCCTTACAGCACCACAGCACACAACTATGGACCAATTGTGAGCTATTACATAGTGTATACTAAATTCTTTGGCTTTTAGGGTCAAACTTTTATCGAAATAACACATTCAGCAAAAACAAAGTAATACTTGAACATTTGTGCCGGGGAATTAAAGACCATGTACTGCCATGATTTCTTCTTTCAACAAATAAAATTACAGCATGATAGGAAATAGGCTGGAAGAGGTGTCAAAAGGCTATTTGAAGTAATATCAAAAAAACTCTTCTCAACACAAGCTAGAATCAATTTCAGTTCAGCTAATCCTGATGTTTAAACATCTCAGTATAGCAATAATGCAGCCTTCCTCAATTATATCTTTAAGACTTTAGTTATCTTTACAACTGGGAAGTTACTCTGAATATATCTTTTAAATCACTCTTAATTAATCATTGTTTTAATCACTTTAAATCACTTAAATGTACAGTTTATCCTTCTCCTTTCTTTCTACCTTTTATGTGTTTGAATACTGTCATTGTACTCCCAAGTCTCATTTTTGAGATAAACTCAGTTTTTCCAGTCTTTCCCATATCTCAGACTTCCTAGCCTAGTCTGGATCCTTCTCAACTTTTTTAGATCTTTTTTGGCATCCAGTACCCAAAATAGTCACAACTCTCCAGCTGAGGCTTTGAGAGAAGAAAGATGAGTGGAAGAATTACTTCAAATAAGCCCACCAAAAGAAACATGACTCATTCCACATTAAGTGTGGGTCTTGGTGAGTGAGGTGGCACAATCAAAGTAACTTTTCCAAAAGCTCAACTCCATATTTTCCAACAATGGTAGAAGATTCAGCACTTTCTGAAAAGCAGACCCTTCAAATGCATGTGAGCAGCATAATGTAGAATCAAACTGTCATTTGCTATGAATATCCCTGAGTAAGGAATGGCCAAAGGCTGATGTCAGCTCTTATATCTGATACTACTAATCACTGAATGCACCCCTATAATTTTTAGTTGGAGGATGAACTGAAGACTTGATTCTGCAAAAGACTGTGTATACCACCTAAGCCATATTTCTGTGTAGTATTATGGGGTCCTCTGCAACTGGGTTATTTGCTGTTTGTACAAATTACCAGATGACTTTATAAAGGTAGGAAGGAAGACAGCAAAAATTTGGGGGTTCCCAGAAGCTATTAAACTTTTTTACTTTGGATATTGTTTTAGCCAAAATAGTTCTGAGAGGAAAAAAACATTTTCTCTTTGTCTAACACTTTCCAAAATGGAATAAAACCTTTAAATGAGCTAAAAGTTTTCATACCATGGTATTCTACAAGGTTTTAAATTATAGGTTTCTGATTCTTCCATCCCTAAACAGTAGCCAAATATAATAATGTAGGGAATATAATGCCAGTTTAGCAGGTTTGGAAATAATGTTGTTGTGTTTCTTAACACAGAACACTTTCACATGCTGTGGGACTTTCAAGAATGGTGATGTGGCAATGTATAGTTGGCAAGGTATACTCCATGACAACGGTTAATTAGTAAATAAATGATCCCACGTCCATTTCCACTGAGTTCCAGTTGTAATAGCACATTATGCAGGTTTAAGCTCCAAGCTGACTAATTCTAATAGTTGTAAATGAAATGTTGCTTTGCTTTGATATATGCTTTAATATTCTCCATTGACAAGCAACGGATCCAGGAGCCAGATGTAGTTCTGGTCTCCAGCACAGTGACTCTAAACTGTAGGAACAGCTAATGAATGTGTTGGGATGGTAAAACCATGTGCAAGTTTACAAACTATTTTAGAGAACAAAATAAGATATTTAGTCACAGATCTTCATAAGGAGCCCAGACTCTTCCCATGCACCATCCTGTATTAAACCTATGCAGGAGGGCTCCTGTACCCTGGTTCTAACATTGGACACAAGAAGAGAGACAACAGAAGCTCACACAGAGACCACATCATATGGTCTTTTCTAGCAATTTCTCTGAATTAAAGGTTTCCTCTTCAACTTTGTCTTAAGGCAGAGTAGGAGCACTCAAATGGCAAGTTATGAGTGGGAGGCAACTCAGGAAGTTGCTGCTTTTCAGGAACAGACAAGGAAGATCCCTGAACACAACAGGATGGGACAATTCCTCAGACACATTCACTGGACATTGACAGCCTATTTTCATGCCTGCAATGATGGTGAATGTATGCTCTAATCTCACCAAGTGGGCATAAGCTGAGGAAGAAAGGCTTACCTGACCTTCTGGGATCAGAATTTTCTTTTAGGGTTGCTGCTCCATTAAGATCTCTCTGCTTCACCTGGGCAAGCCATTAACATTCACCTCTCCCAGCACAACCTCTCTGTCCCTCTCTCTCCAAGTCCCTCCATTCCTGATGGAAGAACGACCTTTGGTACTGTGATGATATAAAACCATCTTGGGTACGATGCTGGCAAGCCTTCTCTTTTATAAAATTAAATAGCAAAATCTCTTGCAATTTATAAATGAAGGAAGAAGCTATTGGCCTTTTTAAAGATTGTTAGGCACACTATCTGGGTCAATTGAGTTTCTTCATAGAATCTAGGTCAAGATTTTCACATGCAGAGGGAATTCATGTATCTCCCATCTTGTTTCTCTGGTCTCTAATTAGGGGGAAATTTATGCTTCAGCTTTAGGATACTTCTGTTGAATTTAAGAGCAGAAAGATAACAAATGCCTTAAGCAAGCAGACTTTTGAACCACTTGTTTGGTCAGATCCATATGCTGAACTTTGCTACCACTTTCTAAATAAATACAACTTAATAAGAGGGAGACAAAATTTTCTGCTGCTCTACATCAGCAAACACCAAGAAACTCAATGAGGATTCACGGCCACTGTGAATCTGACTGCAAACACTGAATTTTCTACATGTACAAGTCTGAAGGTTGTCTGAAGAATAAGATCCCCCTACATTCATACACAGAACTTCTATTGGCGTCAGTGGGAAGCCTGGGATAGTACAAATATATTACACACATGCTGGTATATCCTGTGTCTGCAGAAGAAAATGTTTGTTTAATTTAAAGTAAATGCATGTAGTGGGTCACATCCTCAACCTGACTACACTTCTCTGCCAGAACCATGTCGTCTTCTGATGCTGAAAGACTGCACAAGTCTTTGGATGCACAGAGAAGGTCGAGGATATTTTAAGTTTCATAGTATAAAAATGATTGCCATGGAATATTAGAAAATATGTAAGAAAGACAATAACTTAGACATTCCATGGTCTGCTTAACATGAAATAGAACCTCATGATCATACAGTCACATTCCTATACTTCTCCAAAAAGGCTATTTTTAGGATGGGGGAAATTTAATACTCAATAAATGTTTTCCATAAAAGAAGATGTAAATGTAAAGTCAATCTTATTGTTAGCAAGTCAGTTATATAATCCTCTGGCTCTCACCAGCTACTACTATTCTGAAAAACGTGAAATATCTACTTTTTCCCTATATTTCTACTATTTATTGCTGTTGAACTTTCTAATAAAATATAGTGACAGCATGTTTCCCCCTTTTATACAAAGGTCAGCTGAGCAAATGCGGGGTTTTTTAAAGTGCATTTTGTGATTTTCAGCAGGCAATTTCATTGAAAAAGCTTGTCTCATAAGCCACAGTTTGTTAAAAAGCACTTGAAAAAATAAAGTCTTGGCCAAACTACTCTGAAATTCATTGTACCAAAAATCAGACCAGCTACTTCACAAGATCTGTTTGAAATCTCCAATGGTCAAAATCTCTTTCCGTCAAGATTTCAAATTTTCACTATGATTTCAAATATATAAATATATTATGGGAAATATGTAGTGGTGCTTTGCTGCATCCCTTCTTCATCTGTGAGAAAAGCAGGTAGAAAAATGTAAAATAGTAGTACTGGACACAACAGTGCTACAACACCACTGCACCACCACACACAGAGGTAACACAGACTCTCATTTCCCAGTCATACAACACCATTCACATACTGTGGTTTATCTCTTGTGTGCAAACATCAACATGAGAACTCATGAACACTAGAAAAACTACTTCTTTTACAATTTTATTTCTTCTCAAGACAGACTACTCAGCCTCTCCCTTTTTCCAAGAATGAAATAGCTTTTTTAATGTATGACCTTAAATACAGCTGAAATAGAAGAATATGACCTGTGTTTATAATTAATCATTCCCATCTTTTTTTTTTTTTTTTGGTCATCCAGAATTAATCTTAACACCAAATTCATAGGGTTCCTTGAAAACCATTGATGAAATTGTTAATGTTAATGAACTTCCATGGGAACTTCTCATGCACTGATAATTACCCATTTCAATTTATGTCTTATGTAGGTTGTGTATTTCTCATTTGGGTAATACAGAATCACACAACCCAGTCTGGAGAACCATACCAGTGAATATATCCACATTTCTGTGTATCACAACATCATTGATCCAGACTGGGTAAGGAGCTCTGCTGAAGTCAGGGAGGAAACCCATTCCCTGGCAGCTTCTGCATTGCATCTTTTCAGCATAGCTTTTTCCTCACCACGTGTTGCTGCACAGTTTCAGGACAATCCAGAACTGATCCCACCATGGCCTAATTCTGAAATTACCACAAACAGAATAAAAGCCTAACTTCCAAGGTCCTGATGTAATGGCTGAATTATAGCTAAAACACCAAACTCCTCCTCTGCAGGTACAAATAACTGGCCTCAGAGTGCCCTTCTAAAAGCTTAGAATCCATGAATTTCAAACACATGGTTAAGAGCACTGAAACATGTTGGCCTCCTTCCATCTCTTGAAAAATGGTTGCTGAGCACCTGAACCTTATTTTGAGTTTTAAGGCATGAAAGAAGGAAGAGAAATGTGGATGAAACTAGTTGAGGCTTTAGTTTCACAGTAAGAAATTAATTCTCCTTTTCAGTATTCAGGGAGTCTTGACAGTATCCTGTGAGTATATACTTAAGAGCAAAACATCATTCAGATTGGAATAAACAGATCCATTAACAGCCTCATCACATCTGCCTTTGAAATCTGCCCAGGCTCCCTGAAAATCGCCTGTGCCAGTGACCATGGTTGGTCCTGGCAGTAGCCGGTAAGGAGGGAGGATCCAGGAAGAGCCATTACTCCCAGTTTGTGGGGTTTGGGGTGGGATTTTTTAGCTCCCCATTGCAGTCACAGTTTCAGCACACTGAGACTGCAGAGACACATGAGAGGGACAGGACACCCCTGGAGACATGCCTGGCACCAGCTAGACAAGCCCAGCACATGCACCAGGCAGCCCAGAAAGTCCCTGTGGCACAATGGCACCATAGTAAAGTTTCCCTGGGCAGCACAGAGGGTGATGCCACTGAGAAGGAAGCTGCCACGGCAGAAAGAAGGAGGTTTGGCTTCTTTTATTGCCAGACCCATGGGAATTGCCCTGGGCTCCTGCCTCCTTCCTCCCCCACCACCATCTTGGCAGCCCCCCCTGTGCTGTCAGGCACAAGCAAACTTTCCATTAGTCAGAGGAAAAGCATCCAGAAGTACTTGCTATGGATTTATTCCATATAGCTTTAACCATATTTTGAAATGTGAGATCAATGGCACTGTATATATACCATTATTTTTTATACGGAACAAATTCATTTTCACACTTGGCATACAATTAAACATGAGGGTCATGAAGAAGCAGAGTTTCTAAAGGCCAACACATTTTATGCTGGGAGAGCACTGCACAGCTACCCTCTAATAAGATGTAATATAGACCACAGCAAGGCATGCAATAGTTTGATTAAAGTGAACACTGTGGCAAATAAACAAAATGCTTAAAACTGTAAATATTACCTAAGCTAAGAAATGAAATGGTGGGGGAAAAAGAAATGCAGAAAACAGATCTGACAAGTCCTTGAACAATGTTTCAGCTTCTCATGTCTTGAAATAATTTTCTCATGTTGGGACTGTTGTTTGCTCTGAAGTGATTCTTATGTGAGGGCAAATTCACTGTAACCTTTCCCACACGCCTGCTCTGCAGCATGTACGTGGCTTAAAGAGAAACTTCCACCCTCTGGAAAGCTCACCAGCACACAACCATTAACTGCAAATTTCCTTCACCTTCCTCCTGGATCTTTTAATTTGTCTCCTCAGAGGTGCTAATTAACTGGATTAGTAGTGTCCAAAAGCAAGCTGCCCTCTCTTGCAAGCTGATCTTCTCTCCACAGCTGAACTTCCACAGAGAACCACAGGAACAGGGTGATTTCACAGAACACAAAACATTTCACCCGTAGGGATGCTTTGGCATAGTGAGACAGATCCTTGCTCCTCTGCTCTTATTCCACCAAGCTGGGCATGAGCCAGCTGCATCCCAAAAGTCATATGGCTCTGTAAGCGCAGGATTGAGCCAGGACAAGTCTGGAGAAGTCTGCCACATGGCCACTGCTGTTCGTGACCAGCAGGTACCTCCATTGCTGTTCCTGGAATACAGCAAAGCAAATTCACATCTTTTATGCCTAACATGGCCTAAGCAAAAGTAGAAGGGATTTCTTAAGATCCTGACCTACAAGGGACAGTGGAGCTGCACGGTCTGTTGATGTGTTGGAGTCCATTCCCCTGGAAACATTCAGCCTGTCCCCTGCACTGAGGTTCATGAGGGATCAGTTGTGCCATATTCATTCACCCACCCCTATACAGTCTGGGAAAACTTCCCACCACAGAGGTAGACAGAAGTTATAACACCCCACAAAGTGGTTTAGTTTCACTTTTGCACAACGTGTGCAAGGTTCTGTTCATCCTCACCCTAAGGACCCCCACTTCAGGCTGAGACAATCTGGCAATGTGGTCCGGATGCTCCAGGGCTTAAGGAAATCTTCTGAAATAGCTTTCTTCTATTCTGAATTTGATCTCCTCAATATAATCAGATTTTTTCATCCCCTTCCTCATTCTCCCTCCCCCGTACCTAAAGCGACTCCTTCCCTCTGGCTTCCAAGAGCCCCCCTTTCCAAGCTATATTTTATCAGGGCAGTCTCAGTTTTGGCACATTTTCTTCTGGGCTCAGCTGGCTGATGTCTTCCCATCCCATGCATTCCTCAGGTCAAAGGTATACCCCAAAATGTACTCACTCCCTCTGACCCAAGGGAAGCAATGGAAATTGTCAGATTTGAGGACAGCAGCTGGATCAGTGAAGACAGCCAAGACTGCAGAGTCCACATGATTAATTTCAGGGAGGTTCTTACTGAAATCATGTTAGGTTTTTTTTTTAAAAAAATAAAAAACAAAGCAGGAGAGGAGTTCAAAATTTGGGCCTAGATTCATTGCAGTTGCTATTTTTACTGAAGTAGTTTGCCCACCCCTGGTGGATTTGTGTTATCATAATCATTTCTATGCTGGCAACAGCCTGCAGTGTCAGAAGCAAAGAAGTATGATTTCACTGCAGCACTAAGCCAGGGGAGAATCTGAATCATGAAGGAACAAGCTCTGATGGGAACATGAATAGTTTAAGAACCCAAAAATACAGTTTTGGTGAACTAATTTCTTTTTCCTGAAATGCTTCTTTTCCCCACTTCCAGTCCACTTCTAGTACCACATCCCAAGGCTACCTCTTTTGTGCTTTAGTCTTGGAGGAGGGAGTTGAGGGTGAATTGCTCTGGAGACAGCAAAACAAGTAGCAGAAAGGGATTAAATTTTACTCTCAGTCTTCAGACAACTGCACAGTAATCTTTTCATTTTATTGAGTGAAATAATGTAATTAAATCCAACCCTCTATGTATCCAAGATTCCTGCTGCAGAATCTCACCTATGGCGTAGTCTTTTACCCCTGAGGAATAAATAGCAAACCCTCCATAAATTAATTTATGCTTAAGGACCATGGATGAAAGCAGTACAAGGCAGCAGAAAACGTATGGAAAATGTATGTCTCTTGCAATCAGTTTTCCTAGAAGAAGGATCTCCTGAGGCAGCAGAAGCAAAATTGAAAGTCTTGGGTATTGCTGGAAATAGGGATTTTATTCCAGCATTCAAGAAATTGGTTTTCACTAAAGGAAACATAACTCCTATGTAACCTGATGATGATGATGTATAAATTATCTGTGCCCCATAGACCATTTAAAAAACAAAACCTGACTTATTTTGGTTGATTTCACTTTTTCTGGTGCTGCAAAAGCAAGTGTCAACTTACATGAAGCTGAAAAGGTGTTTAGTGGTCAGGAAACATGTCCTTTTTAGTGCACAGGGAATGCAACTCTCAGACAGTAATAGTCCACCAAAAAGAGAAAAGAACCTTCATGATTTATTATTCTGATTTACAAGCATGACAACTGTTACCTTTTGTAAAAAATATCACTATTACATCTTTGCAGAAACCCATAAACACTAAAGAAAAAAAATAGAGGTTTTGCGGTCTCACAACAGCAAAGAAATTAAAGAGTCAACTGAAATGAAAAGCCCTATAAAGCCATTTTTGTTTCTGAAAATCTATAGGTAGGTGCTCACATTACATCTGAGTGACCTTCTTACTAGAGCCAACCTCAACACAGCTCCTCTCAAAGTGACACTGTCATGTGTCATCACACAAACTATCAGCTCCTGCCATTAGACCACAGAGGGTTTTAACCAGTGTGGCGCTCACAGCAGCAGCAGCAGACAGCAACACACAGCAGAGGAAGCCTTTGCACCAGGGTCTTCACAGGCTGAGCACAACTTAACCAAAGAGGTTACAGGGAGGTCTCTAAACTAAAACTGCAAAGTATCAGGAAGTCCTACAGTACACCACCAAACAGCTCAAGGACTTCCACAGGCAGCTGACAGGAATACTCTACATGAAAAGCCTTGAGTCAGAAGGCTGAAGCAGGTGAATTTCCTTCTATTCCCTGCCCTCTATTTTTCTACTCTTTTTCTTCAACAGGATACAGGGAAAATTTTACCACCACTAAATGAATGTCATAGAGTCAATGTATGTACCACAGAGTGGCTTTGTTGGGGTTTTCTTGTGTTAGTATCTTTAGAATTATGAAATACTTCTATAAAAGACAAATATATACTTTAAATGTTATATATGCCATCAATACCCTGGGGTACCAAAGAAATTTATCTTGAAATAATGAAAAGGAAATATAAATAACAACAAAAAATCCAGTTTTGATTTCTTGACAGTTGCCATTCACTGTGTATGTACACAATCATGAACAAAGCAGTAAAACTGATACCATGCACCACAAGTTTTCATTCACAACATTCACAGATCTCTTCTAAAATAACAGCAAATGTAACTTGACAAAGTCATATGTCTCCAATACGATGCAAAAAAATCAAAGCATTTTTGTAAATTAAATAGGAATAGAGTGGTCCTGCCAAAAATTTGGGGTACACAATTTAAAACTTTATGCCCGGAATGGACATTTCACTTCATTGAGATGTACTCCATTTCATGACTTAGTGTCAAGTGTTATTAAAGCATCAGCTGAGTACAAAAGTAAGCTGATGAACCAGAAAAACATTAGTCCAAGAGAGATGGAAGAAACTTTTTTTATTAATATAGGTCACATTTGCATTACATCAACAGTAGCCACTCATCAAATCCCAGATAATATTATTTGGGAACATGTCAGAGCTATTATAATAATACAAACATTTAGGCCACATTGGGAATATACTAAACACACAGTAAACCATTCGAGTACAAAAACAATGTGGACAGTTTTCTGGCTTTATCAAAACTAGCATGAAAATATGGAATTGAACAACAACAACAATAAAAAAAAAAGCAGCAACAAAGCAACAAATCTGGTTTAACCACTGCACAGCAAATATGTTAATAATCTAAAATCATTGAGTACATTAGCACATCCACTCTTCTCTTAATATTTCCTGTTACATAATGGTGAATTCTCACAAAACTTCAAGAGTCATCTACAGAACATGGTTACAAAGTCATTCCCAATGAAGTGCACAAGTACAGCCTGACTTGCAAACAGCAAGGCAAGTTAATAACAGGGTAATGAAGAAAGTGCAAAAAGTTCTCGTCTCTTATGATCTGCTGTGTCTTTTTATTTAAATTATATTTCATTCATATATATTCATATATATGAATATATATGTGGCAGGAAGAATGTAGGTGGCTTTGTTGACCCTGGCTGATCTGAGGACCCAGGTGTTTCTGATAACAGCAGAATCCTTTTGTCGTCATAACATTTCTCTTGCTTCAATATCTGGTTTCTCACTAAACATTTGCCTTGCAATCTATCCCAAGGATGCAGAGCAGTGGAATCCCTCACAACAGCAGCTGTAAATGTGCAGAGAGTTAGCTCTATTACCCCTGGGTGCCACTTCCCCAAACTCTGCCGCCCTTCATCCTCTTAAAGAAAAATCAAAGCCTGGTGGCTTCTTGGGAGGCATCAGCCTTCCTTGATATATTCAGCCATAGGGAGATAAAAACAAGTTTCTCAGTGCAATGACAACAGGAATCAGAACAGCGGGGTTCTCTTTGAGGAGACAACTTGTTTTTAACACAAAATTAGCTCAAGGACTTTAAAAAAGGCCAAGAGCAAATATTGAACTGCATTACTACACTGTTTCTCAAGATAAAGTTACTAATAGTGGTACTATTAGAAGAGCAAGGGGAGAAGAAAAAGGCTGTTTATAGTTTTAAAAAAGGAAATGTGATTAAAAAGCACACTCACAAGAGGCAGAAAAACAAAAAGCCTGAAAATCCTTGTTTCTTTCAGTGAACATATAGTCAAAGATAATCATGATTGTTTGACTGACTCTTCACTGCATATTGCCTTTGTTATCTCCTCCTGCTCTTGCCATGGTTTTTCTCTTCCTTTTCTCAGCAGCTGTTGCCACAGGCAAAATCAGCATCTTCTTCATCATTTGCAGGAAATTACAGTGCTAGACATCACTCCATTCACAAATTGTGGCTCCACAATGACTACAACAATGTGAAGCCTGAGCCGCCCAACAGGTTTTAATTTACATCAGGTAACTGGATTTGCACTTGTGCCAATGGGAACAGTACCTGGCCTAGAGAGCCAAGTCATAAACAGGTGGGAAGAAGTTTGGAGAGAGTTCATCACCAGGGATATGAGAAAAGTGCGCGTGAAAAGAGTTTAGTCAGCAGTCAGCTCTAATTTTTTTTTTTTAATTTTTTTTTTCCCACAATGGGTTTATCCAAGAGCCCTGTAGACTGTAATCTGCATACATGACGCAACCCTGTCTACTATGGCATTAAAAGGCAGGTGTATTCAGAGACGCGCACAGAGAGATCATTCGCAATCTCTGAATCACAAAGATATTCCTGCTGGCTCTTTGCTCTGCCACCTGTACACTCATCGTTAAGTCAGAGACCAGACCCACCAGGCGATTGTACAAGTTCAGAAAATCAAAGCCAGGCAGACGATGGCGTGGGAGGCTGAGCACGGATTGTTGCAGGGCTCTGACTAACGCTTCGGCAGGGAAGCGCGCAGGAAGCTGTGCAGAGCCAGGAAGGACACTGCCCCGGTGCTTCCTTTCTGCCACTTCAAAAATATCCACTAACAGACCTCTTCTAAAAAAGAAAAAAAAGCGCTTTGGACACAACCTGACGTTAGCTCTTGGCCTTTGCCTCATATTATCTTACTGAAAAATAGAAGGAAAGTACTGCAAGTAGTTAATAGCTTCTCTTAAACAGGATGCTGAGGATAATGATTACAAGGCACTCTGTAGAAAAGACTTTGAAACATTCAAGCTCTGGACATGGATGTAGTTTGTACAAGTCCTTGTTACTGCTTTGTGAACACAGAACAAAGTGTTTTCTTTCACTTACTCCCTTCCTGGGCACTCTTCATGTACTCTCTCTCCACAGAGTGTTTTAAAAGAGAATGTCAAACAACAATGACAACAACAACCAAGTCATACTGGTTACACCATACACAGTTATTTATATTGCTTTCAGTTTTGGAGTTTGCAGGGGTTGTGTTATCGGAAACTCAGAGTCATGCTGAAATCTAGGCTTGAGACAGAGCTACCAAAATGATCTCTGACCCTGAGTGAGGCACTTGATCTCCCAGTGCTTCAATTAGTTGTGTTATAAAACTGGGTAAAAAACATCACCCCAATGAAATACAGATGGTTCCTCAGAGATGAAGCTATCTTCCATAAATTACAAATGTAAGGGCATACAAAAAAAAAAAGGATCTCAGATTTTCTTCCCTCATTTTGGTAGTTTCTTTGATAAAATCGTGCGCAGCTTCACATTTATCCTAGTAGTATCAGAATATTGAGCTTACACACAAAGATGTAGCTGATTCACAGCTGAAAAGCCTCCCTGATAAAATTCAGCCTTATGCAAAGTGCCTTCATAAGCCTTATTGACCACTCAGCATAAGCCACCGCAAGCAGGACTTATAGCAGCAGGAAGCATGAACTTAAGAAATGGCAGCTCTGTAATTGCTCTGTGTTTTAAAATTGATAGGTTTGACCTTCTACATTTATCTTCTGTGGTCATTAATCCGTTCTGAGGTGAAAGCCAAAGTTGCAGTGTTATGTCTTTCACTATTCATTTTTAGCTAAAATTCTAATCTTGTACATTGTTTAATATTCCACACTGAGAACGGGCTGGAATGGTCCCCAGGAGCTCACCAATCCATGCATAGCAAACCAAGTGCCAGGCATTCATTGTTAAATTAACAAAAGTGCACACCAAATTATATTGTCTTTTAAGGCTGTAAAGGGATTTCACTCCTACCTATCAGCTAACTCCAGTAAAAGCCTTAGGATTTTTAAACACTATTCCAGCCACTGTACTCCCTGCAAAATTTCAGACTGAAAACCTCAAAATCCTTCTTCATAAATTCTTGAATCACAGACTCTTTGATCAGCACCAACTATACCATTCAAGGATTTTTGTAAATCCTGAGTGCCTTGGGAAATGCAATATACATGTAGCAAAAGGGTTACCTAATGGCCATATGGAATGCAGTTTATTCTTGCCCACTTGCAAGTAACATAGAAATGCCTGTATGAAATGTCTCTGGGGGCCTTGGTGCAAGACAGATGAAAATTCAGGGAATGGGCAGAGCAGAGAACAGAGGAGCCGCTTTGAATGTTGAACTGCCATTCACATCAGTGAGTGTTTGATTCAAAAATGAGGACAGAAATGGATTACCACTTTTTATAAAGAGCAAAGCCTCTGACATGATTTAAAGGTTGCATCATAGGTACAATAAGACCTCAGCTGATCCACATTGCACTATCTGCAGGGCTGCACGCAGGAGAAATCTAAGCAGAGCTTTTGAACCTAAATAATACACAAAGTCTCAGTGTATGACCTTCATATGTATTTTCCAATCAAAAGCTTTATAAAAGAATGAGCATTAAAAAAAAATTTGATGCTGATTAACTAAGTCTGACTGTAATTAAGTATATGAATAGAGAGAAAAATGCAAAATTTTATTAACTGTGGAAGGAATGCTAGATCCTTAACTGCCCAGCAAGTTCATGAAGACAAAGGAGATCAGTTTACAAGGGTTAAGTAAACATAATATTTTATATTACAGTTCAAATGAATCCAATTTCAACAAGATTGTGTAAGGGTCTAAAAATTGGTTTACCAGATTGAACATTTTTATGAACATTAAAACCCATTACATTGTTCTGAAGTACAGCTACTGAGAAGCCAGAGCCATGTAAAGAAACCATTTGTTTCTTAGCCCTATGGCTGAATTTCTTCTAGCCTCCTTGCTATTCATGTCTGATGGGTTCCCTGTATTTATTTCTACATGCCTACATGTTGTGCATTTTGTACTCTTTTAAGTTTCCAAGGCCATGTCAAAACAAAATGCATTCCTCAGCGGGTCAACATAGGAATAGCCACACCAGACATTAACGTAATAACTCCATGCTTACTGCAAATCTGAGAAAAGTAACCAGTGGTTGTGAAACATGAATTTCTGGTAAAGGAAGGAGGCAGTACATGAACACAGTGCTCTGAGAAGTGCTGCTTTAGCAGGAATTGACCTCGAGGTCTTTTATTTATCTGTAGTATAGACACGCACTTACAACCTCCTCATTCTGTTTAGCTAATCACTGACTCTGATGAGGCTGCAAACAAAGCTGCCAGTTAGCACTAATTATGATAGCAACATTTCATTCAGAAAAAAATGAGTCTGAACCACTGAGCTCCCTTGGAGAGAAAAAGTCCTTTTAAGCACTTTTCAAAAGACTTCCAGTACCCCATAGAATTTGACCACAGATACTATGTATGTATTCAAATGTAACAGCTCACAATTTGAAGGAAAATCAGGGTTAGATAATGGAGAAACTGTTACACAGCATGACAAAAGCAGAGTGGAACTTTGGGCTTCTTGTAGCATCCAGAACAGTTCCCCCATCAAACAACAACCACCGTTCCTGAGGAGCTATGAAATCCAAGCAACTCCCACCTTGCAGCTGATCATTTCTGACCTGCTGGTATTCCAAATACTAAGGCATTATCAGTTGTCTCAGTCTTACTTGGGGCCTGCTTGTATTGGGCCAGTACAAAGCCACTGGCTCTGGAGGGGCCGAGCGGCCAAAGGCTGCCCTGAGGGGATGCACCAGAGGCAAATCTGTTGAAGGCTGCATCATGGAAAAAATTACCCAAGGCATTTTCAGGTTTTTTTATTGCAGGGCAGATAAACCTTTAATGCACCTCCCAAGCCAGGCACAAAAAGGCTGGTGCCTGAAGAAAATCAAGGAAATGGAAAGATGTGGGTTGCGCTGCATGCTCAGCCACACTGGCTCGGGTCCTGCTGACCCAGCAGCAGCTCTGGCCATGGCCGCCAGGACCACACCCACTCCAGTTCACAGATCTGTTGGGATGCACTCAGAGGAAATCCACATCACCACTAGCAGTTCCTCACACCAGGAAGGAGCCACGTTCTATTGCACCTGAAATACAATACTTTACTTCTTGGGATGTAGACGTAGCAGATGTGTCAGGTGAGCCAAAAAGGATCCTCCCTTAGGCAGGCTGGCAGGAATGAATGTCAGGTTTGTCTGAACCAGGCAGGACCCACTCTTGCAGCTGTTGCACTGAGAAGACACATTATGAGATGTGAATTAACACACTGGCATCTGTATTAGCTACATTAAAACCACCAAGAGCATGGACAGGATTGTCCCCACCATGTGTGCAGAAAGTGAAATGCATGGGTTTGTTCTGTGGCTCTTCCTTGGTCTCCTCAAGACTCCACTGGAACAGGTTGCAGATGGGCAGGCTGTGTACCTGCACGGCAGGAGCAGAGCTGGGAAAGTGTCCAAATCCAGAATGGAGCTAGGGAGTAACCCAGTGACTGAAGGTCTGGTTTGACCAGGAAAAGCACAGCCTTCCCAGTAAAGACAATGATGAGTTGCAATAGGAGTGGGTGGGTAGGGTGGGGCGAGGGAAGGCTTGAGAGAATTGAGCCCGAATGACTCCCACACTCCAGAGAGCTGGAGACTGGCAGCCATCCTTTCTGGAGAGAGACGTGCTGGGGTGTGTGAGCAGCAGAGAAAGACATTATGGCTAACAAATATGGGTAGGAGCTGCAATATTTGGACTCCAGTTTTTAATACCACCAAGTACTGAATATGTATGGGTCTGAGCATGTGGACCTAACAGACCCATCTCAATTTCCTAAGATTCCTAAAAGCAAACTTTTAGTAGTGTAAAACATACAATATAATTTGGAAAACCTGTGTTGCTGGGGGAGGTAAAAAGGCATGCCTCAGCCTTCATGGAAAAAAAAAACTGTTTTGGCAAGGGCAATAATTAATGAGCTAGTGGTCACTTAAGGTGGGCATAAATATTTGCATCTCAGAAACATTTGCCACCTTCTCCATGCTCCCCTTCACTCTGTCTGTTTTTCCCCTTCTCTGCAGTCTCCTCTCTCACGCGCTCTTTCCCTCCCCTTCTCTCCCTGCCTGCCTGCCTATCATCTTGCTCTAATTGTTTCCAGATTTGTGTGGGAGGTCAGGGCCCGGGAGTGCTGCTTCATGCCAAGTTTATAAACAGAGCAGTGTTTCCAGATGGCCACTGGCTCCAGCCTGGCTAGCAGGTTGATTGGGACCAGAATAACAACAGGTGGAGAACAGACAATGAATTCCTTGACACTTATTTTACTCCCTCTGCTTTTTCCCCCCTTCCCTCCTCCCTGCAGCCACCACGACTACCACCAGCAGACCTTCAAGCTCTTGAATCCGGGCAGGGAGTCAGGACACGGGGGAGGGAGGGAGAGAGGAGGAGGAGGAGGAGAAATGATGAAAGAAAGTGCAAGTGACTTCCTTGACCAAATAAAATTCAGGGCAGGAAAGGGGACACATGCTGCTACTTTCCTGCCAGCCATTACTGTTGCTGCTAATTAAGGTGTCCTTCAAGCCATTATGGAAAAGACCCTCTGAGGTGAAATAACAGAGAATAAACAAGATATCTCCTACAAATAGGGAAAATTATGATTGATTTAACATTGTTCCTTAGGCAACTGCATGCATTCAGCTTTTGTCAAGACAGCCTGGGCCACTAAGGCCATTGGCAGTGACAACACATCTGCAGTCACTGTCAGCTCTGTACTCTATTTTTCCAGACAGAGCTAGTTTCCCCAAGGCTCCGGTTTGCTAAACCCACTCCCAAGCTCTTGCCCTTCCCAGTTTCCCTCACCTCTCCAAACTGATATCTTCTTCCCACTCTCCACACCAAATTCCCACTTTCCTCATCAGAAGTTGTTTATAGAAATTATGGGGGCAGGGAAGTTCTGCAAAAGAAGTTGCAGAGGTGCTTTTCTTTCTTTTACCTTGCTCTTCCCAGAACATTTGGGAGAGTTATTTGGCACAAATACACCGCTCCAATGATTCGGGCTTAGAGCACATCAAAATGAGGTCACTGATGACACAAAACTGCAGCAGGTCCTGCTTCAGAAGAGGCATAAATTAAAGCAGACAATCTTGATTTTGGGCCTGAGATAATGTGCCCAAACAGTTCATTTATTTGAATGGAATATGGTGGTAATGTTGTCTGTACAGGGTACAGACACCCCTACCACCACATTCCTCCTGGAAATTCCCAAAACAAAGGCAGAACAAATGGATCAGGGTCACAGGAGTTATGCTTAACTTTAAATGCCCAGGCTGCTTCAAGCTGCAGTAAAACATTTTGGAAATATGAGCAAAAACACGTCAGGAGGAATTTGCACCAGCACATTCTGGTCCCAATGCCTGTGGTTGCTACCTCCTCTGTCCCCAACAAGACCAGCAGGATTCAAGAGCTGAATGCAGGGCTGCTCATCCTCCTCCCAGGAATCCAGACAACTGGGAGCTCCACTACAGAAGGAGAAGATGAGGAAAAGGAAATGAAAGGGATACTAATGAGGGGACATAAAGAGTAACAGTCAGTCTTCCAGATTAATTCATTTTATATCACTGAACTGCAAATGTTCTTATTTTCCTGCCTGGCCCAGTTCTGCACTCCTTAGGGTAAGATAGCAGAACCATTAAGAAGCAAAACTGTAAGTGATAATAAAGTACTATCATCTCCAGTGAATTAATGAATAATTAGCCTAAATTATTAAAATTGCTGTGCATTACCCACTGATAGGATCAACAAACTTGGTATACACAAGAGAAAGCAAAAAAAGGTAAAATTTTCTCTCCATTTCCCACTTGTGCTTACGCTCCAGATGATTAAGTTTAAACTAGGTTTAATATCATAGAAATAAGCCCATAGACAAGTATTAGGATAATAAAATTAAAAGCTCCCGTCTTTAACAAAATTATTCTTTAAAAATTAAATGGCTGCCATAAACAGCATGTTATCCAAATCTAGTAATTAACTCAAGACTCCAAAGTGTTTTTGTTTTTTTTATTTTCTATTTGTTGCACTCTTCACACATAATTAGAGAAATTCAAAAAGCAGTGAAAAGGCATACACAATCTCCTCTGTTCAAATTCAGTGCTTAGTAAACTGACTGAGCTGCTCACATGTGTAAAACAGACAGAACTTTTCCCATTCATTATGAATAGCATATTTTCTTATTTGTAACCTTATATTCAAATCCTTAATGGTTGACATGTACTCTTGGATTGTCTATAGAATATCCAAAAAAACATTTTTTACTCAAGTACAAGTGTGAAGGTGAACTGAAATTTAATAGGACTACAATTTGCTTCTACTCAGAAAGCTCTTATATAAATGGTGTGTGAAAAGCAAGCATGATTTAAAAAGCATTTGCTAATATTTGCAATGCAAAAGATCTCAGATTCTTGCATATGAATACCTGGAAGCAGATTTGGAAGCATTTAGGGGTTTTCATGAATGTCAGCAAATTGTTAACAGGTTTTTATTTTCCTGGAGACATTTCATGACTAGTCTTAGCTGTCAAACTTTATACTGTGTAAGTTCTACATCTACAAATAAACACAAAAACATATTAAGTTAAAAAATCTTTGCACTTCCAAAGCTTCTTATATCTCAGGATCTCAAAAAAGTTTAAACAAACAGTGTGCCTAATCCTAAGGTTTGGTTTAAATGAGGTCACTCAGCACCTTTTAAGTAGATGTTTAGGATATTTTGCCAGAGTGAAAGATAGATCATTTTATGTCAATAGGGTAAGCTCCAACCATTTGGAGGTTCTCCCAGTTTCAGGCTGTAAATTCTTTGGAGCAGAGAATGACTTTGACCGTATCCTTAGGTAGTAGTATCTCAATTTTACTGGCATAACTGAGATGCAGGTAGGCTAAAAAAGGAAGAGACTAGGAGGATGCTCACCAAGGCAGGATTTGGTCTGATAAAAAATGGTAATTCTTATGTTCATATGACTTTCAAAATTCTGCTCATGCACAAACTTTCCATTTATTTGTAGAACTTATTGAGACTGTAGATTCAATCCTTTTTCATGTACCATTAACTCTACTCCTTTTGGCACAGGACTATGTTTTGCACAACTCAGAAACACTTGGCTATGCCTCTCCCATTGCTGATCCTGTGTTCTACAGAAATATATGTACCACGTTTTTCACAAAGGAACTCAGTTCATTCCTTGGTTCACAGATGTTTTGTAATATCTGCATTTCTGCTGAACAGAATTTACCAACTCTGAAATATCAAATCCAGGATAAGTAAACCTGAGAGTCAACTGTGTACCAATTTCTAAGTTTCTGTAGTGAAGGAAATGATCTGATATAGAACTATGGATTTTTATGCGAATCCTGATTCCCCTTCCAGCAGTTTAGCCCTGACTGTGATGACTACAGTCCCCTGTGGACCTCCTGTTGGAGAGAAGGCAAAATGACATTTGTATTTTAAACCGACAAAGAACAGCTTTCAGGAGTGGAACGGCAAAGGCCTAAGAATTACTAGCCTAAGTGATTATTTTGAGTTTGTTTGCATAATGCTGATTTGCAGTGTTGATGTCCACATGAACACAGCATGGTAAATAGGTGTTCTTGTTTTGGATATGACTCCTTAAGCCTTTTCACACCAACCAGCACAGTGGGAAATTCCAGGGAGTCTGGCTTCAGCCACTGGCTCAGATATCAGGTTAAGCTTGAAAGGTCAAGTTCTGGAAATCCACACTGCAGAAGCTTGATATGTAAATGCAAGCAAAAGGATTCATCTCACCTAACTTCCTAAGTCTTAAACATCTGCTGCAAGGTGCTTAGATTAAAGGTGCTTCTTCTATAATCATCAGAGACAGACATCTCTACAGGCATCTTCACTGGGAGGATTTCTCACTTGAACACTATTCACTGTAGAAGGACTTTGGAAAACTAAGATAGCAATACATTCTTTTTCAGATGCTAAAACAGATTCTGCTCCAAGCATGGTAACAGCTTTCTGGACTTTGCCAAAGATTAAGCTCTTCAAAAAGGCTATTGAGATGTACTGGTGCAACAGCATTTTCAAATGTGAATATTTCTGAACATTCCTGCTGTAGAGAGATTACATAAATGCTTCCTGAATTACAGCTTATTTAGAAGTGCATACCTTAGCTAATATTGCTGAAAAAAACAAGACAAAACAAAAAAACCCAGCGACATTTCTCCTCATATAACTTTTGAAACAGCTCAAACCAATATGAAGTCATTCTTCAAGAAGTTGGCAGGGTAGAGAAAAGACCTCTGTGGAATAGGTGACAAGTACCATTTTTAAATGCTGAGAAAACCAAGTAAACTATCCACAGTGATAACCCCATTCAGTGACTCTGAAATATTTGTTATGCCAGTCTAAAATCTGAAGTGCTATTCTGAGCCCATGATACAGGCAGACCTGTGACTGAAGATGGGACAACATGCAAATATTGTTCATACAAGCTCCACTAAATTCTTAATTAAACTGAAGCTCATATTTATGCAGTTAGAGTCCATTCACAAAAATTCAAATAGCTGGGTGTACTCTCCCGACAGTTCAGAGACAAAAGGTATGATTTTGCCAAAACACTCCTGCAAAGACTCTGTACATATACAGACCCCTCATAAAAGCTTTTTTTTTTCCAGGAAACACCTTACAAATTTAAATAAATACACTAAGAATGAGGTAGCTAGTCTGAGTGAGCTTCACTTGATGGTACCTAGTGGCTGCTCCTCTGAAGAACAGAGCACAGCTCTGGGCATTAGACTATCAGATTTCTGGTCTTCTGCTAGCCAGAGTCCAAGTTCCCTGGGCAAGGAGGTAAAACGCTTTCTCAGTGGGACACCATAGTCTATCCCAGGTGGTCTGAGAGCTACTCAGGTCCAAGAGCAGCAGGTCCCAGAGATTAGTCAGTCACCTACCTTAATTCATTTGTTTTGAAAAGTGCAGAAATACTGTAAGCAATTGCATTGAGAGTAACAAATACAGGAGTAATTAATAACATTCTTCTGATATATTTGCTATGTAGGAGCCAAAACAAGTCACCTCAGGCTGCTTTTCTTTTTCTGTTCTTTGCTTCCTTAAAGACTGGAGAGCAAACACAGCAAATACAGTTGACTGAAACATGTAATATCTTAAATGAAACACATGTCATGTCAAGAGCTGCTCCATCGCAGGAAAAGGCAAATTAAAGTGACACAGGGAGAGACATTATAGTTATGACCACTGAACATGTAGCATCTACACTAAGTAGAAAAGGTGATAGAGAACTGTGGATTTCAGGGAACCTAACCAATGAAATTTAAATAAAGCATTTTCTCCACAGGAATTTATTGATTATGAGGTCAGAGCAAAAGGAATTCTCTGGGAGATTTTCCCTTTATGTTTAATGAGATATTAACTGCAAGATTTTTTTTTTTAAAAAAAAAAGACTGCTCTTTTTCTGAAGAATACTATAGTATGTCTTGAACTGCTTACATGTCTCCTACCACCAGAGCTTATAATGATACAAGTTTCAGTTCAAGAAGTAAATTTGTGGCAACAATCTGCAGTATGTAGGGTCATAAAGTCATATTTGGTATTCATGCAATTTTTAAAAAAAATTAACCTCAGTTACTTTTAATCCTCTACTTATTTTCTGATTTAACTGCAAGTATAGTGGTCTGGATATTGTGGTATTACACCGACTGTATAATAATTAGCATTATGCTGTACCTGTACCTTTTGTATAGAACAAATTGCAGCAATGGAGTTCTGCTCTAGAGCTGCTGTGATATCATGGACTGAAGAGTGAAGCCCTAAAATGAGGCACTGAAGTCTGTAAACCATTATAATAGTACTACTTTGTCTAAATCATAGAGCCTAAAAGATCTAATAGATCAACACGTTCATCTGTCTGCCAGAGGACTGCCCATGTTCTGAAACTTCACAACAATTCAAAGAAGAGCAAATAATAGAGATTAATGAGCAAAGAACAATGTAGTTATTGCAGTGGAGTTGGTTTCTGAAACAAAACAGAATTTAGCAGCTAAATAAAGTGGAAGCTATTAACTGCATCTTTATTACTATGCAAAGGCAAGTAGCAACTGTGTAATTTAAATAGGTCCATTATGCAATCTTTTTTCTAATTCTTTCCTGATCCGCTAAACTAATCTCTGTTTCTTAGGGGGTTTGAAAATGAATTAAATGGATTAAAAACGCAGCTGAAAGCCAGGATTATTTAAGGAATGGAGAACAATAGGAAAACATGACAAGGAAAGATCAGCCATTTGACAATGAAGCAACATCCTGAGCCCGAAGCATAATACTATTGAGTAAGCATCTGAGAAAATGTTTTATTTCTTCACCCAGGATGCATTCTCTTTCCTCACTCTCCTCCACTCCTAGCAGTGGACTTTGGCTTGATGTTAACTTAGAGAAGTTTAACTTGGGTTTTCCTAGATGGGACCAAGAACTCCACTTGTTATGTAGCTCTGCAGTAAGTCCTATATTTATGGTGTATACTGGATGTTCCAGTTTCATCCTTTTTAAATATAGGCAGCTACCCATGAGTTGTAGGACTCCTAAATGTCCTTTACAATTGATGGAGAGAGAACTCCTCTGAGAGCAGCTGACAATTCAAAGAGCTAAAATACAGATTGTCTTCTGGAGATCTCTCATCCTCCACTGATTCCAATGGAAACCTAAAATGGTTATAGTTAACACAGGTGGCTAAAATACGTGGGAGGATTCTCATCCAACTTAACTTGTTGTTCTACATTTACAATTCCTCCTCCCTGCCAGAAGTGAAGGTTAAAAAGGTTTTTCTTTCTACAGTATTTGTTATACATATTTCAAAAACTGTTCCTACCACACTTTCCCAGGCAGCATAAACAAGGATATTTATCTGGCTACAATGCTGGCTTCCTCCAAATAATGTTTTGTTATGTAATTATCAGAAAATAAATCTTTGTCTATCCAATAATCATGCTGCAATCATGCAAGCCCTAAGATTTTTAATTTCCAAAGAGATCATAGTGTCTATCAGGATGTAAGGAATTTTCACCTTATTTTTTGGTTACATGGACTAAATCATTGCAAGTCACAGAAGCAGTGCTGCACTATCAGTTAATTTAGTGCAGCATTTTAATAACAGAAGTCAGGCACTTCTGAAGATTTGGAAAATATATTGAAAGGCTCTATATTTGAAACTAACACCTTTTAATTTAGGCATGTTAAACCAGTGTTACCCTTTTATCTAATTTCCTGTTCCTTTTACTAGTGATTCAGTTACAGCTCCTTTCTGCTAGGAACTGGCAGTTCAGTAGTTCAGTGGACCAAAAAGTAATGAAATATTTTGCAAGGTTTGTTGGAAAACCAATATAGTAGTGCTATTACTAATGAAGAACATACTCGTACTACAACTGGACTTTAGGAAATTAATGAAAAATAACAGGCCCTGCTCTGCCCATTGTCGCACTTGTACAATCCTTACTGATTATCCAGAGCTGCACATGCTCACCTAAAGATAAAACTGCACACTGTGGTGGGGGCTGAATCTACTAAAAAGCACCAAATTTGTTCAAATTCACTTACAGGAATAATTTAGAATCAGAGATTTTAGTCATGGTCTGCATAGAAGGTTGATTATACCTGATAGTGAACACTGTTGTTAAATCATCTGGCCTGATACAGCAATTAAATCATCATTTGATGATCACTGAAATTCTTTGGAATCCGGTTTTATTTGCTGTGTTTCAGGACACCTGACTTGACTTCAATGACTGTGATGCCAATTTCACCTGACAGGTAATAATAAATTGTGCTTTTGCAACAATTTTGTGGATAGTTTCCTTTGTCTGTCTCTTAACTTCATCTTTACGTGCTTTTTCTTCATAGCCACTATATTACTTATTGCCTGCAATTTTTATTGTTGTGGTTTTCTTTCTACTTTTTTTTCACTCTTTTTTCCTCTACTTCATTCCTTTGCTATTCTTCATTTTTGCTTAGTCTAACATTTATTGTGGTTTATTTTTAGGCTACACATATATTTGTGGTGGAATTATAATCTGAACATTTATATACTGAGTTTATGTTTTTGTTGGAAAAATATATAATTGACGACTGTTCTTACTCTTCTGAGAAATGCCAATAACAAATGGCAGGGTCCAGTTCAATGACTCCTCTACTGCTTTAGAAAGAAAAAACACTAAAAGCAGGCAAAGTACAACAGGATAATTTTTTACCGTTTATACTGGGGTCAAAAATATTGCAAATATTTGTGTTTGACTTTCAGATCTGTCATAATATGCTGAAATACCATTTGGATGTCAATAACATTTTGCAAAAAACATGGAAAAGGTATACTGCAAATAATCACGTTGAAAGGAAATAGCACACTTGAAACTGGAAATTCCTTTTTTTACTTCTAGGCAGGTTTCTCAGTTTATTTAGATGTTAAAGAGATCTATTGCCTTTTAAAGTACAGTACTCACAGGTGTAGTTTAACTGCCCTTTTCCCACACATGTTTTTGCAGACTAACACCTACTGATACACTTTTCAAATCCTTAAATCCCCTCCAATTCTCCAAGTGCTCTCCTGTCTTCATTTCTGAATGATGGTCACAAAGCATGAAGCCTACTGGAACAAATATAGTTTCTGAATGCTAGTCCACAGGTTTCACCGCTGTTTGAGCACATGTGTAGATAAAGTCTTGCTTACGTAAAAAAAACCCCACACTGTTAAAGTTTATCTAAAAATTGTTTACTATTTGCAAAATATATATATAATATATAATATATAATATATAATATATAATATATAATATATAATATATAATATATAATATATAATATATAATATATAATATATAATATTATTTTATATATAATATATATAATATAAATATATATAATTTATATATATCATATTTATATATATATATAAAATAAATATATTTAAACCTAATACATATGGTAAGATTTGAAGGAAATGTTACAGAGTGAATGACTGAAGACAGGCATAGGCACATATTTAAAGTGAGGTACGCACTGAGCCAGAAGGGCATACCAATACACAGGCTCACTGAGGTGACATTATCGGCACAACTAGGAGAGTTTTTACTTTTGCCTTTGTTACAGTAATCCCCACTGTTTATTTTGTCACAATTGGTAATATTTGTTAGATGCAGAACATCTATCATGAATTAGTAATTTCAAAAAGAGATGACTGGGGAAGGTTGATTTTTGGAAAGGGATTGTTTGTGTATTTGTTTTCTTACAATTGGCAAAACTCCAGCAGCTATTCTCCAGAAATTTCACAAGAAACATATCGGCAGGAAATCTACTGGCAAGAAACGGCAGATGAAAGAGTTATGTACTGCTGAATGAGAGTTTTGCACCTGCACATTGCTTGTGCAGTTGAAGCACATGCTATTAATATAATAACAATAGCATAATCGGTAGGATGCATAGTCATCTACCAAGATTATTTCATTTTGAGACTTCATGGACACTTTTGGCATTACAAGGAGCTGAATCAACTTCAAATGTGCACTAAATGGAATGGGGGAAAAAAAAAAAACCACACACTTAAGCAATTCTTACCAAAATATAATGTTTAAAATTAAGATTAGAACTGTGTAACTGAGCCCAAACCAATCTACTGGATGTCCAAGGACACCAGTGGGATTACAGGCAGGTTTGACCAGTAAGTAAGGGGCACAGAAATACTGCTTCAGACTAATTCACTGGATTTTGTTTTATTTCTCCTTTGTGGAGGAACTTATTATTTTTTCTCCCTCAGGGTCATTAAACTTAGACTAGAACAGAGATGCTCAAAAAAAACTCCAATGGAACACTTTTTGGGGTCAGGATCTGGTAATTCATAAAAATATTTCCAATAAATACCAAAACACATCAAGAAAGTTTCAAAACAAGTGTTGTCTCAGTTTTGAAACCTGGAAGGCCTGAGGTCTTTAGTTCAAAGGTAGACTACTTAGTGGGCCATCCTGCAATGATAGGCCATCAATCCTCTACCCTGGCAGTCAAAAGGTTGAGCAATGGTCTGCCAGCCAGAGCCCTCCAGGCTTCCAGAAGAACTCAGCTAAAATCCAACTGTCCCTGAAAAACTTTAGATTTCAGCCAACTGCCAAGATCTTTCTTGAAGTTTGCCAAACAGCTTTGCTTTTGAGACTGGTTCCATCAGCCTTTCCATGTAGACATGTGGAGTTTTTTCCAAATAAATCATTTCACTGCAAAGAAACCATTTCCATTTTATCCATCTCCAGTAATCGCCCAGGTTATGCAAAATGGTGTGCCATCCCTGCATTTCTCCCTGGACCCATGATGCTGCTCTTGACTTCAGGCACAGGAAGGTCATTACAGACTTTGGAGATGTGCGATTCAGTCTTTCCATGCTGACCGACACCTCTCCCACGCAGAGTCCCCTCCTCTCGGGGTTTCACCTCGAGCGGTTCCTAAGCAGCCATAAGGAGGTAATGTTCACTGCTTCCTCTGTGAGAAGGCTGAGACCTGGGCAAGATGTTTCATGAGGAATTTTGGCCCTTTCCTACTGGAATCTGAAACACCATGAAAGTAAGAGAAAACACAGTTGTGACAGAATTACTAAAATCAACTGAAACAGTAATAAAGAAATGTGAAAACTATATTGCTATTTTCTGTGTAAGTATTATGGCATATCTACCCAGAACATATAACAGCATTTGGAAGAGCCCAGTGGGGGAGTGGAAAATGCACAGCTGAAACTTTGCATTACAATGGTACAAAAACTGCTGTCCAGCTTCACTTGCTGCCAGGCTCAAGTTTTCTTATGTGATAGACAGCTTTGCCTTCACTGAGAGTCAAGGAAGCAACAACCTACTTACCTGGAATTTTACCCACCAGAAGGCCGAAATGTTGAGCATGGCCTGTGAACTGAGAAGAGACAATGAACCAACATCCCTGGAAAACCATGTGGTTGTCAAAGATTTTCTATTCCTATAGACAAAAATGGTTTAAGGTCTGACCTGCAGTGGTTTAATCATACGTTTGCTGAGCGAGATTTTTCACTAGTCTCCATACCAGATAAACCACTGATCTCATCACTTTTACTATAAAGACAGCTAAATCAACATCAATGTCAGTATGTTATCAGCAGTGTTTTTCTGAGGTTGGTTTTCTCCCCTTTATTGGCTGCAAAATCCATTGAGTTGCAAGGAATACTGAGGGGGAAAAGCCATTTTAAATTGCATTTCTGCATTGTCATGGGTTGGACTCGATCTCAAAGGTCTTTCCCAGCCTACTTGATTCTGTGATTCTGTTTATGATTTAATGTTGTTTGAACGACTAACCTATAAACTTCATCATTTTGCTATTAGAAAGAAGGAATAAAAATTATATTAAACTTGTTAAGAATCACAGAGTTCTCTTCCAGCTTGCTGACAGTCAGTAAATCCTTAAAAAAATCTCTCCCACTTCTTTACATGTAGATATTAAAATTCAGCAATCTAGTGAACTGGACTATAAAATCAGCATATCTGCCCCAGAACAAGCACACTTTTTGCTTTGCAGTAACATCCTTTGCAGAACGCATTTGTGGGACAGCAGGTTGGCACTGAGCGGTGAAAGGTATTCACCATTTTGTAAAACAAAGCAGCCATGGCTAATCTTTTTTGTTTCAAGATAATAAAAGGAAAGTCTCATTTTGCAACTATAAAAAAAAAGAAGTTAAAGTAGTACAGCTGTAAGCAGAAATGCAGTCCACTCGTAGTTTAAAGAGCTCCACGCCTGCTGTACATAAAATAATACACTGGTATCATTAGTGTAGACAACAGCTTGTTTTCAATTTGGCTGCAGATAATGAAATTATCCCCCAAATTACCATAAAGTGGAACAAATAAACACGAAAGCAAACTCTTTTTTTCTCTCTCTCTCTTTTTTTTTTTTTTTCCTCCCTTCAGCAGCGCTGGCTTTCAGCTATTTAGAATGAAAGCAAAGCTTCTGTTTTTCCAGAGCTCCAGTTTGACCTCAAGCAGATAAAGAACATGAAATGACAAACACGCAGCAAAGAGTTACTGTGTCCTTCCCCCCTGGCCTGTGTTTACATTAGGAAATGTAGCCGGGGAGGAGGGAAGGGGAGGCAGGAGGGCTGCCTTTCAGCGCCGCGCTCGGCTCCGCTGGCTCCGGCTGGAGCTGGCCCCTGTTTCTCAGTAAGCTTACTCCACTCCAGATGTGCCGCGGCTCCAGCGTGGCTGCCATGTACAGTAAATCGGCATCTGAGGGCTCGTCAATCTGTGGGGTAGAGCAATTGCGGTCTCGCCAGGCCGCCCCACTGGCACAAACAGAAATTTGCGCCGCTGAACTGGAAAAGAAGGAGGAGGAGGAGGAGGAGGAGGGAGAGGAGGGAAAGGGGCGACAGGGAGGGAAGGAGGCAAATAACGGGAGAGCAGTGTGTGAAAGTTGAGGGGCTGGAAGGTGTCTGCTCCCGGGAGGAGAAGGGGAAGAAATAAACACTAACAGTCAACTGAGGAAATGTTCTTAATGCATTTGTAAATTTACTTGTAAATGTTTTACACTTAGAGAGAAAGGGGAATGCTGCGTATCATTTGGCAATGCTGGCTGTCTATAGGTCCCTGTGGATATGCTGCTTTAGTACGACTTGTAACCAGGGAAAGAGAAACATAAAATAGCTGGGAAAACACAGCCAATTAGTCATTACACATAGATTGTAAAAACAAGAGAGAGAGAGAGAGAAAAATAAATGCCCCTAGAAAACTGAGTCCCTCTTGTTTATGTCCCTGAAACATGAGCACAAAAACCAGAGGCAGCGATGCCTTCTAATCAAACTGCAACTCGCAAGCCAGTCAGTGCTCCCATTCAAAATCCTCCAGGATTTCCTGACGCTCACAAGATTTACCTATTTGCTGTCATTGTAAAAAACAAATTGTTTCACTAATCAGGCAGTTTGCTTTGGACCCAACCCCAGCTGTACGAACTCCAAGTTGGACGTTCATTTCTGATCTCCTGCCGCCTACGCAGCCGTTGCTAACTCAGTTTTAATAGGATGAGAAAACGATCTTTTCTTTTATAGTGGGTTCAAATGAGCTACCCAGCTTCAGGCTGACTATAGCTGTGTTTTCCTAATCACCATTTTTTTATAGCAATTCTGAGGATGAAAATGCCTGCTCCCCCTCCTTTCTCTTCCGACAGCGCCAAGTCTAAGAATGTAAATAAGTGTTAAATTGAAACACAGAACAAAAATGGGTCAGATTTAGTGTAATTGAGTCATAGTTAAATTTAGGCTGCTTTTATTTGCAAATGTGTACTTTAACAGCAGTTCCATACAGCACCTCTGGATAGAGGGAGATGCCTCATTTATTTATTATTTTTCCTGTGTTTGTGCCTGAAATTCTCAGCAAAGGTTCACAGCCCCATTGTGCCAAGGCTCTAAAAGATGAGCTATGCATTTTAAAAACATACCTTTGCCAGAGAAGCTATCCTCAGAGTACCATCTTCATTAAATAGCAACACCTTAAAAGGACAGAAATATTGTCAGCTGTTCCAAATTTTCAAAAATTGTGAACCAAAGCTGAAAAATCCCAAGGCTGCAGGAGAAAAAGTCATAAGATTTTCAGAGAGTATATGCAGCATCCTTTCTTGTCTCCTAATTTGTTAATTTTCAAACCCTCCCAACATGCTGTAAAATTATGAGTTTCTTTTTTAAAAGGAATGTTAAGTATCCTTTGTCGCAGTATCCTTTGATTTAAGGAATGAAGGCTTAAAAATATCAAATATCACTAGATTTGAAACAAAGCTTTAAGACTTGGCACTACAGCATACAGTTGTCTATGGGACTTGATTTTCCTTAGCACTCCATTGACTGGATGGGATACTGAGCTCTCTTCTCTCTCTTCCTTTACCTCCTGTAAGGTATAAGGTGCTTTGATTCTGACCACAAAGAACATATGTAATAATGGATGAATAAATAATTAAATATGATTATTCCTATGCATAACTTTCATTCTGGGTTTTCATCACTGGAGGCACTGCAATCATTCCCTCAGATACAGGGAAATAGAGAAGCTCAACAAGACCCCAGCAAGCAAGCAAGCAGAACACATCTGCTACTGAGGACAAGTCCTTGTACCAAGTAAATGTGCCACATTATGAGCTCTTCTGTGAGAAACAGGACATTGCTTCCAACTTTTTCTTCTCATCCCAGTGTCCAGCCTGTGCTCCAGCCAGCCCCCAAAGACAGTTCATCATTACCTTATGCCTTGTACAGTCATTCATGTCAGGAGAAATGGGCGCTAAAAAAGTGTATCAAATCAGGAAGGCAAGATTGGGATCAAAATTACCTCAAAAATGGTCCCTTTTTAGGCTTGCCAAAGCACTGGTAAATGTACAACTGGGACTTCCCTCATGCAGGCAGAAACACAAACTGGGTGATCGAACAGGTGTTTCCAACAGCCAGAATCTCCACAAAGAAAGGCAACACAGACAGGTCTCATTAGACAGTAGCTGAATTTAGCAAGGAATGTTCTCACCCCGTGTTGAATGAGTGGCCCAGGGGAAAAGTGATACTTAGAGGACACGAAGAGCAGCACAGTTCTTAGCTCATCCACCACAATAATGGCACTAATTTGTGAATAAGTGAGCGTAAAGCTGATAATAGTTGTCTGTAAAGAATCGTGTATGATGGTAAGATGATATCAGACAATGCTAAGTGACCATGGAGGAATGTATCTAGAAGCCAGGACACAAAATGAGTGCAGCATGAAGAGGGTGTTGAAATTGAATGGGTGAGAGAGATAGGACCAGCAGAACAAATAATGCATTCCCTCCTCAGAGAAGTCCCTCTCAGTATTGTGCTCCTAACTCACTACAACACTGTTCTTCCACATTAGTTTGAGCCATGTTTTTACCATGTAAAATCAAGCCCTTGTTTACACACGTATTATAAGTGGAGACTCTTAAACTCAGGTTTGATTGTCAGAAAGTGAAATTTCCCTGACAAAAGTTTAAAAAGTACAAAATTAACTGATTATTTTACTAAAATATGATATCTTCTTTCTTAAATGGCTCAATTACTGCAAAGTGCACTTTTGCAAGACAGAAAGTACTAATGAGTCAAGAAAAATTGCTTGAAAAATGAATCATGGTTTGTATTTCCAACAATAACTGCATTTTATTCATGCACTAGAATCTTGGATCTACTATTTTCTTTGGGTTTTCTTCTATACACATTCCAATGCACCTGACAACTGAAGGAAGAACAGTACTGTCCAGCCATTGTGTGGGAAGATGTCATGTAAATTTCCACAAGAGATTCTGCCAAGCCTTCCTCTTACACAGACCTCTGACACCTGCGTTATTTGGAAGGGTTAGTTTCTGTATCATTGAATTTCCCCGAGGGACTGAGGCAAGAAGAGCAACTGAGAAACTGGCTATAGAGTAATCGTGCAGAGTAGATACAAATACAATTATCCTTCCCTACTTAAGGGAAATGTAGCAGCCCTAGGTCACCAGGAAGACAGAAGTGGTTCACCTCATGCATCTCCTAAAAATGTGGAGATTAACGAAAATCTGTTAAGTATCCTGTTTACAGTTATTTCAAAATACAATAAAATCTAAGTAGACTGCAAGAACAGGCTTTGTTGTAATTGCTATTGAATACAGCATGAAGTGCAAACTTGGCATTTCTGCTGATTAAAAAAAGCATATCAGTAATTCCACTGGGCTTATATATACTAAATGTTTAACATCTCAGTAGCATGCTCTTTATGATGCCTTTGACACCTGCAGAGAAATTACATCAAATCTGTAGCAGCAGTATTACGTAATGCACCAGAGTTCAATGTTCAAAACATCCTGTTCTTTACATAGCCTCCTGTCTTACACAAAAGCAGTTAAAAATAATAGAGCTTGTTCAAGAGCCAGATTTACAAGCTCATGTTCATAGACTTTTAAGGCTCATCTTGCAAAGCAGTTTTGTTATACCTGAGGGCTGGGAAAGGGGAGGCAAGAGAAGGAGCAAGAGGGAGGAAAAATTTGTGAATGGACTGTTTCAAGTTTTCAGGGAAAAAAAATAAATAAGTTTAATCACTCTGCATTTATGGAAATTAACTTATTTTTCTGAAAATAATATGAAGAAGAATATGAAGAAGAAGTGAAGCTTGTAAGAAATAAGTAACAGAATAAGTATCCTGTAGCTGGACAGGAGATTCATTAAAGTCATGGGATATTTATGTTTGTAGTTTGAAATCTGGAGGTTTGGATCAGCTAATTAGTAAGATAGATACCATTTGCAAAACTTGGATGTTGATTCTGAAGCAGATTTTGAGTTCACCAATCATTTGGAGTGTTTAAAGGAGAGGAAGCTTGGCTGTCCTCTTGAATTTCACACTAGAAGACTCTAGCTGCCTTCAATGATGAAAGGAAAAATGAATAGGAGGGAAAAAAAAAAAAAAAAAGGAAAGAATGGCTATATGTAGGTTTCTACAGCCTTGCTATGTAACATGTAAATTGTAATTACCTCAGTGCTGCTGTTACAAAACTATGCAAGTAATCAGCCACTCCTCACTGGCATCGTGCATTCCTGTTGCTGTTGAGGGAAATCTGAGCAGAACAGTGCAATTCACCAGAGCCTTTATGTTCTTGTCATACTCATGGGTCCTAAGACCAATCTTTTTGCAATCAAGACACAAAGCTATAACTGATTGTTTTATTCTTGTTTTCACAAGCTGTTGAGAGCTGTGCTGTTCTTCAGTCTGTTTATGAAACACTCATTTACACTGGAAAGCAGTGTATCGATAGTATTTTGAACTGGGAATAAAGGGGCCTGGCTCAGCAAATCAGTGAAGTCTGCTACCAACTCCTAGCCTTTGAAGCACTTCTTAGGCACAGATTGTATTTACAGTTACTAAGTCTAAAAACTGTAAAGACTTTCATTCTTGCTTAATAAGGTGCTTTGAGATCACAGACGAAAAGCACCAGGAAAAAAATAACAGCAATTTGTACAAAAAAATAACCAGTGCTGCAAAATGAAGCACCAGGTCAAAAACAAGGTGAATTTCATACTTCCATTGAAGGGTCCTCAGTTTATACCAGACCAGATTCGAGCCCAGCTATTTTGTCCAAATACCTACATACAGCCTATTTGTAATGTATCCCTCATAAAGCTCTTCCTCTTACTTCCTGTGAATAGGAATATTGCAAAACTGTACAGAGGAAGTGAAATTTCAAAGCTTTGCAGATACCAGATGGAAAATGTGATAGGAAACTGAAAAACAAACATTTTGTGTTTTCATATATATAAATTACACTTCCGAAAAGTTAACTTCCACTCATATCTTTCCCTTAATTTTTTTACCCAGAACTTTTCATTCTTGTACTAACAGTTACACACTGCAAGGGCTTCTACCAATAAAAATAATAAGAGTCTGGTATATGTTTTATTATCAAAGGCAGCAAAAAGTCTTCTTTTATGTAGAGGAAATAAGCCAGAATCAATAGAGATATAACCTGTTGCCTTTATTAAATCACTGCAACAAGACTTCTCATTTGACTTTTACCAAAGTGCAGTCCCCTCATATTGAGATTCTCTGGGCAATTTTTACCAAGGTTTTCTCTGCAGGAAATAGCGGACAAACTCCAGATCTCTGAAAGAATGACAAATAGTATGAAATACAGGGTCTCCCACAAGAATGCCAGCAACTTCATCTCTTATGGACCTGGGAAAGACCAAACAAAATTTACACATGGCCAAAACCCAGACTGGGGTCTGGCATTTGAATCATCCTGGAGTATTTTCAATCCATCTCCTTCTATCCTAGAATCTGCTTCCTTTTTTTAAAGCCATTTAAGCTCAAAACATCTTATTTATACTGTTACATCAGCTGATTTTGAAATTCTTCGCATCCACCAGCACATCTGAAAACCAGAACACTTATTTTGCATTGTAGATGTGAAATAAAATTTGAACTTTGTAACATCAAATTATCCTGTATAATTTGTCTTTTGTATTTACTGGCCATTAAAGATCAGCGTTGCCCTGTAACTCCTTGCTGATGAACACATTCCTTGGAATGCCTAATTTGTGAGAGATTTACACTGTGCAAACATTATCTACAGAGAGCAGTTGATTCTCTGTAAATCAATTAGATATGCCTTTTCAGACGCATGTCTGTTGGAGGCTGACAGAACAGGGCTTTCTTTTTTACCTGAAATGGGGATTCCAAAACCACATCACCTCTGAGAAGCCACAGGGTGGCTTGGAAATAAAATGGTCCTGCAAGGGCAGCCTCATGTATAATTGAAATGCAATTTAAGAGGTCTTCAGAGGAATTTCTCCAGCTCTGGAGGAGGCCAATCAGCAGTCTGACCTCCAATAAAGACAACAGAGGGAAGCTCCCTTTGAAAGATAGAGGAAACTTTTATTCTTTGAAAAGCATTCTTAGGGGCTGTCTGCTGATACAGTACAGACTTATCTCCTGAGGTCCAGACAAGTCTGTGTTACTGATTATACCAATATACCTCATGTGGTCCTCACTGCCTTTATCTAAGAATGGGAAAAGTCAAGGAGAGAAAGCACGTGGCAAACAAAACAGAGCCCTACCTAAGAGAGAGGTTTATCATTACAAGTGTTCTAAGAAATCTCCCTGCATATATATGAAGTTTAGGAATTGTACTGGTTTATGGCTCTCTGGAAACCACAAAGCTGTCAACAAAAAAAAAAAAATGGCAAAATATGTCTATAAACCTATAAACCTGATGGATACATGTACAAACAGATAATTATATTTGCAATAATGCATTGTGTGTGCAAAATGAGCATCTGTACCTAAAGGTATATACATGATTTCATGATGTTCAAATACTAAGTCCTGCATCTGGGATAGTCTAGAGACCAACTGACTGGAAAGCAGCTTTGCAAAAAAAGGACCCAGGGCTCCTGGAGGAAAAACTGAACATGAATCAGCAGTGCGTCTTTGCAGCCTTAAAAGCCAACCTCATACTGAGCTGTTTTATTAAGAAAATAACCAGCAAGTCAAGGAAGTGATTATTCCCCTCTATTCAGCACTTGTGAGACCACATCTGGAGTACTGCATCCAATTTTGAGACACTGACAAACTGGAGTAAGTAAAGCTGAGGGCCACCAAGGTGGACCAAGGGCTGGAGTACGTGACTTGAGAGGACAGTTGAGCAAGCTGGGTTCATTTGGCCTGGAAAAGGAAGAGCTGAAGGAGAGGGTCTCAACACCATTGTCACAACCTAAGTTATTCAACAAGCTTACATTAGTACACAAAATTTCCTGTTACTGTGGCTTGCCTGTCTTCCATCTCACATCAGAAACAGAGTAAGTGCAGGCTCTGTGAGTATACAATTTGTGGGACAAAGTGACCCACTGGTGGGGCAGAGTAGGACTAAAGAAGACCTGGCATCAGGCCAACCAGCATGCCTCAAGCAAGCTAGAGCAATGCAATAAAATAACCAAATCCATCCAAACTACAGTAAAAATTCCCATGACTCAACCGCCTCTGTAGCCTGTCAGCTCTACCTCCCACCTCCACAGCCCTAACACCAGAGCCCAAGCTGACAGATACTTCAATTCAAACACTGTGGTTATACTGGCCCCCTCCAAGCCCAAGGCCCAAATCCATGAATCCTGCTTTAATCTGCTCCTGAGAATGTGTGTATTTTTTGGTCAGAATTTTGGTTGTCTATATTTGGAAAGTCTCACCCACAGTCTTGAGCTGACTGAAGGAAGCCAAAGAAAATTCAAAATGTAGTGGTTACCAAAGCTGAAATCCTGCCTCAATGTGACTGTTCCATATGTATTTGTACACTGTTTATGTGCCTACCAAACCTCCAGGAACTCAGTCTTCTCCTTAGTTCCTTTATAGGAAGGAGATGAGAAAGAGTCCGTTTCTACAGAATTCCCCAGATAGAATCTACTGCAGAATACATCATTAATAAAGGATTTTTCTATTTATTTGTTTCACCCAGAGCAGCTGGTCAGTCACGTCTCTCTGGGGCACGTCAACTAATACTTGTTATTTCATAAGTTGAACATTTTTTAATAATACTGTCTTGTCCCTTCCATTTGTATTCCATTACATGGGAGTAAGGAATTATGTTTGCATTAGACTGTAGAAATTTAAGGGAAAAATATTTATGAAACATTAGAAAAGGATTGAGCAGAACTGGTGGTTATAAAATCCTGATAAGCCTGTGTATGAGAGGTTATGTTTCATACTGGTAAAGGAGCAGGCTAAGAATAAATCTGAATCATGCTCATGTGAAGTAAAACTAATGAAAGACAACCAAGGAAAAAATATTAAAAGCAACAATTAGAGTTTTTTTCCTCTCAAAAATCTCAGAGTGCTAGAGTGCCACTGAACTCAGTAAGAATCCACTACTGATTTCAGTGAGAAATGCTGGCCCACTAGCCACATTGCCACAGTTAAGCAGGATATTAGCCAGCAAATGGCAGAGCTGGGAATACTACCCAACTCGCCTGGAGGCAAATCCATGCCTAATCCACTGCACCATTTCCTCATATTAGAAGGCAGCAAAACAGCACAAATTTCAGGGGTATTCTTTAATGAGAATGGGAGATGGAGAGATCTGGAGGCTACCTATAAAGTAGAAAAATGTTGGACCTGTTTGACTTTATATCCATATGCCACTACTGACTCTAAAATATGAACATATCTTTGCTCAAATGCAGACTATAAAGGGAAGAGTCAGAGAATGTGGAAGGAACCCATGAAGAAAATATATTATCCAATTTAATTTTAAAATAACATACAGCAATGCAGATTCTGTGCATTGAGTCGGGAGTCAAGTTTGCAGGTCACAATCACACGTGATCCAAACACTGCTTCTGCTGAAGTGGTTGAATCAACTAAATGGTTCATGTAAAAGGAGTGCGAAGCAGGGGTTTTACTTTAAAATCAGATGTCTACTGATCTTGTTTTTCAGAGATTACTTCTCCTCAGTTTGAAACAGGTGATATCAGGCTCTTTAATAGAAGACACGATTTGTAACATGATGTCTCACCACTGTATGGGTGGTGTATCACTTTACTCCTGAGACAGATGAACCAACTTTGCAGCTCTTTCCAACAAGGATATTGAAACCATTTAAAATGATGAATATCAATCTGTTTTCAGGGCAAATACTATTTGATAATTTCCTCTCACTGGGGTCACTGCTGCACATGATTTCCCATTCACTTCATGTTCTAGGAGGTTCTGCATCCTCAGAAGAACACATGGGATGGGACAGGAATAAAAGACACCAACTTTTCACTGTCTTGCTGAATGGTTTTGTTCCCAGTACTCAGAATGTCAGTACACAACTGAAAAAACACTCATAGTTGAGAAATCTCGCAGTCCCAGGTAGGGGCCCCCTCCCTTTGGCCAGGTGGCCAGTGCCTCTGGTAGGGGTTCCCATGTACTGGGTGAAGTGTGGTGGCTGCTGGCACTGCTGGCACTGGCTCAGAACAGACCCTGGCCCCAGTGCCCAGTGTGGTTGATGGATCTGCTAAACTACTTCTGACTACCTGTGCAGCATATTTATTTTCCAATAAATAATTTCAAAGCAATAACTGCTACATATTAATATTGTGATAGTTTTCTGAGAAGAGAGCAGTTATGGCAAAGACTATCTGAGATGGTCAGTAATTTCAAGTGATTTAAATTGAAGGACATGGTAAACCTTTAATAAGTTACCTCACGTGAATGGCAGAACATTATAGGATTCATATCTTACAGTTCAGCAACCTTCTAGATGGGCCAAACCAAGATCCAGGGGCAGAAAATTCCTGCTCTTCAATTCGCTTTAAGCCTTCTGACTTTGTTGATTTAATACAAACATAATCAGCTTCATGACTGTTAATGGGAAATAAGCGTTACTGACACTTCAGACTACGAACATTTCAAATGTTTCCTCTGATATTAATATTTGAAATCTTGTAAATAAACTTGTAACTTTGACATTCCAATCCTTCAGCAAACACTTTCTTTTTAATGACATTTTACTCACTACACTGTTCACACCTACCAGGAGCTTTACTTCTGTACTGGATTTCGCTTTATTTTTTTCTAAAAAAAAAAAAAAACCAAACTTGCCATTCTGCAGCTGTGTAATGTATGACAATAGAGGGTGATAAACACTGCACAGCTGAAGCTGAAAACAAGTTGAGTTAATGGAATGAGGTGAAGGTGATGACACTTTTTTTAACACATAAAGTCATGAGATATATTAAACAATATGTTTTACACACACAAAAAAAAAGAAATCCTTCATTTTTCCCTAAAGAATCTCTGATGGAAAATTAATTCCCACTGGAGAACACACACTAAAAAAATAAAATTCCTAAACTCTATTTAATGACTTCATAAATTCACACAAAATGGGATAACATTTATGTTTCTAAGATCCCTTTGAAGTAGCAGTCTTCCATTCTGGTGATAAAATCCTCTCTGTTTCTGGTGGCTGCTGGATATTAGAGAGTTAAAATGGAGACCAGTGGAAAAGAGTAAAGCATATGTTATATGCAGCACATTACTTTCTCACTGGGCTTCCCATGGGCCAGTGAAGTTTGGGAACCACTTCTGTAAAGGAAATGTATATGGTGTCAAATTATTGACAGTCCTGTGTGTCAGCTCCATCTCTGCAACTGATTAGCCCCAGAATGACTTTGGCCTCACATAGTTTCTTACAAACATTATTTAGTCAGGCTTCAAAACCTAAGTAGGCAACACTGTTATTCCCAGTTTACGGATGATTCCTAAATGCAACAGGGTTAAAAGCTACTGCAAGGGGGCACATTAAAGGAGCATCAGAAGCTGGAATAAAATTTAGTTTCCCAACCCTTTCCCACTTAACCATAATGTCCACAGTCTAAACCACTTAGATTAAAAAATCAAAATAAAAATTAAACTCCTTCCCTGAAACCGTGTCCCCTGAAGCCATTTCTGATGCCTAAGTAAGCATTGTAATTTTTAGAGCTACTGTGCACCTGCAGCTTCCAAACAGTTTCCAAAGGTCACCTACTTATCCTAATTTTTCCAAGCCTCAGCTTCTTAAATCTTTCAAAACATGGAAAGAATAGCAATCTGTCTCCCAGTCTTCCTGCCCACTTAGGTCAATAAGAAATTTTTTCTTTGACTCCAGTAGCTGTAAGGCTTCCCTCCCCTATTTTTTTTCCTTCAGTTTTGGAGAACAATTGTCTCAGGGTGGACAAATGTCTGCTTCAAGAGAAACTGTTGTGCTGAGAATCACTATCTAATCATTACCACCCATGCACCACACAATGTAAACCATAAAAAAATGACAAGCAAATGAAACAGAATAAAAATAAAGGAAAATAAAACAGTACAATCATCCTAACAGCAATGGCTGGAAACTCATCTTGGAAGCTTTAACTGCCTCTGTGGCACAGAAGCTAGGAGAGATTGTTCTGTGCCACGATGGCATTGCCCAATAACCCATTCTGTTAAAACTAACAGAGCTGGCTAAACTATCCTGCCTTGTGTTCTTTTTTAATTGATTGTTTAGTTTAAAGAGAGGATAAAAAAGGCTGGCGGGGATCCAAGCTCAATTCCCTGCTGCTATGGCAGGAAAAAAGTACTGATCAGAATATTTCGCTGCAGAATGAAATGTGCATCTCCTGGGCTTTTTGCAACAGCAAAACGAATTTACATTTCTGTCTCTAATATGATTCTGTCCTCTCAGTCATTAACAGTTCCTTGATCCCTTCTCTTATTCCTGCCCCCTTTATCTTAATTATTGAAACTTGTAATATAAACAGCATTTCTTCACCTACTGTCTTTTTGAATTGTTGATTGTCTGGAAAATGGCACCATCACACTGTTTCAGGGCATTTCCTCTGCACAGCAGTGGCATTTCATTCACATGTGGTACCCTCAGACACCAGCTATCATTTAGGGCTACCAGGGGCATCTTTGGGAGCCAGACACTGGGTCAGTGTAAATGAACACAGAACAGTGTGACCTCAGGAGCATTGGGCAGATTCGCACAAGGCTGAGGATCTGGCCATGTGACTGTTTCCAGCTAAAATTACATTCTTCCCCCACCACACACTGGAAAATTAGAGACTGCAGATCTTTCTAAACATGCTTATGGATGTAGAAAACCTTTTCATAAGGTAGGGAGGGCAAAGGAGGAGAGGTTTCTTCTGAAAGGCAGCATGGGACAGGGTTGGAAGTGCCAGCACTTTTGCCCCCTCGTTGTCACATTCCTTTCCCAGGCCAGGACGATGAGGCAGGCTGTGAGCCACAGTGGCTGGGAAGGATTGCATTGCTGAACAGGGACGGGAAAGGGAATGTGGTTTCCTGAAAGGTTTCCAGCAAGTACATGGGAATGGAACGCCAGAGAGAGACATGGAGCTGGAAGCACTTCCCTTCTGAGAAACACTTCCAATCCGTTCCTGGGGCCAAATGTAATAACAGCTCTGACATTATTATTACAAAGGGGGAAAAAAGCCATTCTTTTAGCTTGCCGCTGTGATTTCTCCATTTTGAAACCACACCTTCTCTGAGACCTGGAAGTCATGTGGTTTAACACGCAAGCCTGCTCACAAGGGATGCTTCTTGGGCCCATCTCTACCAGCACTTACCACCAAGTCTTACTGAAGGTGCCAGGAATGCTTCTGGCACCAGAGAAAATTAACTTATAGTTTGCTTTTCTGCTTAGGTCTCTCTCTTGATTTATGTGGAACACATTGACACAAATTCTCTGCAATACTTGTTTTTTCCAGCTGTCAGTCATGAGCCAATATGGGACATGAGGGAAAATTTTGCATGAAAAGCCTCTATTTTGCCATGTGATGTAGCAAATTTTTATAGAATCCTTCTACATTGTCAAACTCTCTCCCTTTCTCCAGTTCATATACTATATTGCACAAAAAATTAAAGGAAACTATTTGAAGCATCTCCCTAAATAAGGTGACAGGAAAATACACTTACAAGAGCATATACTAACAGACTTGTGTGAAATATTCAGACTATCACTAAAAGGGTTACGAAATAACCTTTGAAGGAAAAAATGAAGAAGCAAAAGCTGCAGGGACCCAGTTTCTGGTTTACCATCCAGGAATATGCTGGAATATGCACAGAAGTTACAAAACAAGTGCCATTGACAGTACAAAGGGGGAAGTATAGCCATTAGAAACAGTATAAATTGGACTGGCATGAATAATGCTTCTCCCCAGACTTCATTCTAGAAAAAAACTAAACAGGGGGGTGGCATTAATTCAGCAGCCTCTGTGTCTAAATAGGGTCAGTTAAATTGGTACCATTTTTGTTTAGATAAGGCCTCAGACTCACTGACTCTCTGGAACCCCCTCTTAGTCTTACCTCTAACCACTTTTTCCAGCCCATGGCAGGGAAAAATGTACCACAGAAGGCAGAGCCAGACACCAGCAGTATCATAAGAGCCTCAACGAACAGTGTCTCAGCAAACACTGGGCCAGAATCCACCCCCACACACAGTGAGCAATTCATTTGTTTGGGACTACTTAAAGAGGCAACTTTTAAGCTGCCAGCTTACTGACACCTGACAGCCATCAGCCTGCAGTGCCTAAGCTGCTATAAAACATGAGTCAGTCAATGAATTACATGATTTTTGGAAAATAATAGTAATTTAGAACATTCTTTTCACATTTCTGTGCATGCATCATTTAATCTTGTGGGTGTTTTGGTTTTGGGTTTTTTTATCATTATCATTTTAACTAAGCATATGAAAGGAATAAGAACACAAAAGTTCTTATCAGTCTCAGGAAAAACTGAAAGATCTTTTTTTGACAGGGTTATATCCATATTTTAAGTAAGGACAGGAATCTCTTTTGATATTTTTAAGATAAAGATATCTTTTTTTGAGGAAATAGAGGCCTAACTACACAGCTCAAAACTGACAGCAGACCTCCCTTAAAATTTAAAATATGAGATTGCAAACAGTTGATGATGAATTTTATGTGATAAGTTCAGGTAACAACTGAGGAAGCCATTTCTATAGTATTTCTGGGGCTGTAGCTAACTCAAACATTAACACGCTTCACAGCCTCATTTCCATTTAATTAATTTTTTTTGGAGATAAATACACTGTACTTTGGATGAGGTTTTCTTCTTTCAGCTTGATTCTTTCCATCAAACAGAAACAGCAAAGAAATCAAAAATTCGTAATAAAATATAGAAAATACTCTCCTAAGCCAAAGAACTCCTAAACTGTAGTCTATTTATGTAAAAGACTATATATAACTATACCTTAGAACACACAGTCTTGCACTCAGAGGTAGGTGTATATAAAAAACCTAAATGCAAAAGTTTGCCAAAAAAAAAGCCTGAACTTAAGGATGGCTAAAGTCACTGGAACACTTCTTCCTGATGTGAAGTACAAGGGGCTGCAGGAGATTCCTTCCACGAAAGTGCAAGATTGCCAGAATCTGTGTTGATAAATAATTTATTCCTGAACACAAACAAGCTTTAGAAACATGGTTTCTAGTTTGCATCCTTCAAGGAAAGAAATTCAACAAGCGCTTTCAGAACAAGCTCAGCACACACTGATAAACTGAGGACTCCACAAAAAGTCAATTGTGGACACTGCATATAAATGAAGCAGGAAGAGGAATTTGTGTCATTGATATCTTTGTGCTTCTCATTCAACACCAGGTTAATAATACACAGACTTAGGCCTGGAAGCAGGATTCTTCCCTCCCAATAGAGCACCCTAAGCACTAAGCAACAGACTCACACTGCTTTTTTCCTCACTTTGCTTTGATGAATCTCATGGTCCTTGCAAGCAGCAAACATGTGCACCAAACGGTGGCACACACAGGAAACTACTCCAGGTCATCCCATCTTGCTGGTGTCATCACACTTGGGGAAGAGTGTAAGAGGAGGACTTGATTCCTCCCTCCTCCTCCATAGAGACTAAGGAGAAGACAGAGCCAATGTCTACCCCATTCAGACAAGCACTCTATCTGCAAGCCTTCCCTCTGGTTATGCTGTGGAAGAGAAGTTACCCACTTGCTTTTGCACACTTCAAAGAGGATGAAGCTCTGGATCATGGCTAGATAGAGGAATCTTCCCACAAACCCTGCTGAGGCTTGGCAATGGCTATGACTCCAGGCACATCCTAGCTAAAGTTCAGTGCTTCCTCCTGGCTCACTCTAGACATCTGGTTATTCACTGTGAGGGTTTTCCGACTCATCTCTGTGAATCACCACTTCTTGGTGTACAGTCTAGTGCACTCAGACTGATGGTTTCCCATCTGGTGAAAAGACTGCTGAGCTCATCAGACACAGCATTACTTAACAATGCCACAGCTACAAACAAACTGTTCTGGATCAGTAAGCACCTCTTCACATTTGCCTTGCTTTCTGACTGACTCCTTTTCTGATGAAAAGGCAGTGGAATGGCATGCTGTTGGCATCCTCTGTTTTATTAGTATGACGGTCCTCATGTACGTCAACAAGAGATTTTCATGTCAGGCCAACACGACACTGACATTCTGAATCACCAGCAGCCCCATCTGGTTCTTGCAGGGTCTCATAAAAGCAGCATGTATGCCCATAAACTCAGAAATGCCATCAGCGCCATGGAGGACGTTCCCACTTAGGCAGTTACCTTCATGTGATCTTCAGGGCTGCATTTGCATCAAACCAGGCTCAGCAATTCTGACCGTGCAGCCTGTGCACAAACCAGAGCAAGAGAACTAGAGGTCAAGCCATCAATAATCATAAAATGCATGATTAGGTGACCAAGCAGCAACTAACTCAACCAAGTTTAGGAAATTAATGCCATTCACTTTGATTCTGTACTTGAATATTTCCTGAAGTCCTCTATTATTCTACTTCAGCTCCCATCACACTTTCCAGAGAATACTCCACAGAGACCTGACTGTTCTCCATCCCTGAGCTTGACACTGTGTCACATGGCGAATTAAAGTGGAATCCCTGCTGGGCATGCTGGGCTTGCCACTCCAAATAAGAAAAAAGAAGATGAGAGAATGCAGCTGCCAAACCTAGCAGAAATATGGCTGAAATTATTCTGAAATGTTCCTATTGCCTCCACTGCTCCCAAGTTTCCCCATTCTCTGCTGTCATTTTATTCTCTCTTTTATAAGAGGAAATGGATGCTAAATCAGCAAGCTAGGTTTGCTCTTTAGCATAACAATTACTAACAATATACCTTTTCCCCTTTGTTATAAATTACTTTAGTGTGTAATTCAGCCAAATGAGAAGACAGACACCACTCACACACACTGTCTCCATCCTTTTGTGTAAGGCTAGGACTAGCTGTATTCACCAGCCAAGAGATCTGCAAAACAGCGGCTGTTTCCTTCCACTCCAGTGGCATTCACAGCTCTCCTTCAACTACTACCTCTCTTCATCTCCAAGAACTGAACTGTTGCATCCAGGAAAAGAATGAGGCTTTAGTCATTCAAGATGCTGAAGACTAGAGCTAAACCTCCAATTATTCCAGATATTTTTTTCTCACATAAGGTTGGCCCAAAAACCATACTTATACACCAAATGCTACTTGAGTTAAAAGTACAGATATCTTTGGAGATTGTCCTTAGCTTCTTCAGCTATATAAAACATGCCCTATTAGGTCACTCCAGCAGTGGTGGAGCACACAATGCTGCATGCTCACCTACAGCACACTTAGGCATGCCATCAGTCCTCACCACAAAATCTGGTGGCATCCCCAAAAACTGGTTTCTAGTGCTTTCTACTATTCCTTTCCCATGTACACTATGCCTACCTCACACCCATAACATACAGCCCTACATGACTCACACTACTATTTGTCAACCCTTTAGCACAGGGGAACCCCAGCAGCATGAAGGGAAAATGTGAGCCAGAGGAAACTGTGGGTCAAACAGCTTCCAGACTCCTGCTTAATGATGTCAGGCAGCTCCCATAAGAGAAAAGAGTAAACACCTGCCTGCATAGGCCTCATGTGCCTTAATATCTTCATGGAGAAGGGTTGTCTTTTCCCAAAGACTCTGTAGTGTGTTACACAAGCAGGGCCTATAGGTATTCATATAGTATCTGAATACCTATAGGTATTCATTCTTTTGTGTGTTCACAAAGGCTTGGATGTTCTCTCCCTGTAAGAAACCTATGGAGATAGACAGGATCGGGGGACTCACCAAGACCCATGCATGACAAAGCCCAGGTAAAGAGGAAGAGCAGTGGAGAGCTCCCTCAGACCATTACATGTGCATATGCAGGGGAGATAGTGACTGAAGACATCACTGATGGAATTCACACAAAGCACTGGACAAGGGAAACAGCCTTCCAGTCCACCCTGACCTGCTTAGCAGCCAGGCAACTCGCAACTCCTTACACTACTAAAACCCTGATATGTCAGCTTTGCAAAAGATAGGAAACATCAAGAGAAATGTCTCTGGTCATGTCTCTGCATAGATGTCTTGTCAAATCTCTGTGTCAACAGCATCTAAGTCTTGCACAATTCTCTGTTAGTCCTGGAACACCTCTAAACTAAAAGCAAAGAGTGACCATCCAGGCTCTGGGGTAGGTGACCTAGAGGAAATAGCACAGAGGTCCTCTTGTGTAGAAGAGAAAGGAAAAAAGGAATGTCCTACTCTGACCTGCCTTGTCTTGTCCTTGGCTGAGTTTTTGCCTGCAGAACACAGAAGAAAGCTCAGAAGCACTGAGGGGAATTTGCCACGAGGTGCAACACGGATCTCCAGCTCCTGCAAGCCCTCCCAGCTCTATCACTCCAAATCTGATTGCTTGAAACTTGCCAGCAGGCTGAAGATGTGAATTTCACTCAGACTAGGGACACCAAGTCTTGGCCCTAACTGACACCATGATAATGATCTATAAGAGCTAAAGATCTATACAAATCAGGAATATTTAAGACATAATTACCCATATTTAATAGATCACGAGAGTACGTTTTTCTGAGGACTCAGGTCTAGGGTGAATCAAACACGCTGCAGACACTGTTGTGTCCCTGGCTTGTTCGGATTTCAGGTCCTACACTTCCAAGTCAGAATTTACTCAAATTTAAAGACCGTTGTTATTCACAGTTCACTTGAGAGAGCAAGTCTGAGGTTCACAGCTGACCACATTTTCTTCACAAGCATACTGTGTAATTTTAACTCCCTCCTGACTTGCTCTGTTGCAGATCTATTATTAAAAAATGAATGTTCATTATTAAGAGATTTCTTATAGTATTAAACATTGAAGGATAGTTCCACAATTGATTTGCTCAGTGTAGCTGTACTGAAGTCCTTGAATGATCACTTAGTTGCACCAGTGGATAGGTAGTCTTGTACTTTCAGTATGAAGATATTTCTTAGTTTTATTTCTCTCCAGCTGAACTGGTGTGAGGAGGGAGCAATATCATTGCTCTTGGCAAGACTCTCAGCTTTGTATTTGCTTTTATGAAGCTTCCAGTCAAGCTTTTGCAAACTCAGACATTTAGTTACTGTGGTTTTAATGCACACCTCAGCCTATAGATAATTAGCTGAAGGAACCACCAATTCCAATTCTCTGGTAGCTCACCTATCATCACTAGTGTAAACCAACCAGCTTTTCCTCCACCAGCAGCCTAAATTCCCCAAAGCGCTGTTTCCAGATGGGGAAATTGCCTTCACAGGCACCTGTTACATCTCATAATATCAGATAGCACAACGTCTGTTCTACCTCAGACTCATCCTACAGCTCTGTGAGTCACACTACATGTTTCATGTACCCAGTGAACTAAAGCAAACAAACAGGAACTATTTGTATTCTTCTTACTTATGCCAGGGCTTATAATAAATCCCTTTGAAAACACTTCCGAACAGGTAGCAGCCGGCACACAAGTATTGCCAAGGATTTAAACTAGTCTTTACCTGTTGCAGCTGTTGGGAAATTTCTAGCTGTTGCTAGAAGTGTACTTGTACCTGCATGCTGGGATTGGGAGTGTGAGCAGGTGTTTGCAAACCACAGCTACATTGCTAACCATGTCTCAGACTCAAAACCAATCATACCAGCAATGTCTGGCACATTATCTTGCTGCAAAGATTCTCATTCAGTTCGTCTTACAACAGTGATCAGAACTGCTTTAAGCTATAAAAGCCTCTCCAGCTAATTTCTGAGTACAGCGTGATCCTCCTTACCCTGAAGGCCCTTTAAGATCTGACCTCTTTCACTGTTTTTCCTGCTGTCAGCCAGGACAGCAAAAGAAGAGGTGGTATGCAGGCTGAAAAGCCTAGCAGTCCTCAATCAGCCCTTTGTCTTCCATGCTCAGCTTTTTATCCAGGGGCAACAGTCTTTTTCCATTACCAGTAAAAATGAACTCCCCAATAGGGGTGATGAAGAAACAATAAAACTAATCATTAAGCAGGCCTGCTGAGAAGCGAATTCCAGTCCCAGGTCAGATCTAATTGCATTCTGACACTAAAGTAATGGCCTGGTCATTTATATTAGCAATGTCATGTTTCTTTTTATTTATTTGTCTCCATTCTGCTCTCCATCACCATAAAGAAAGAAATATAAATGTGCAGATTGATGAAAAGATGTACATAGAGATCAAAATACACATATTGTCCTGTGGTGTAATTTTCACATTTTTACAATACTCTTTCTTTAGCCAAGACCAACTTTGGAAAAACTAAAAAAAAATGTAGCATTTTGGAAAATGATGAGCAACTTTAAAAGGAAGATTTAGGAAAAATTATAGTGGTGTCACAGTCTATGACCAAGGAAAACCACATACACAGAAAAAGACAAATTTAATCATGCAAGGACAAAAGATATATAGGTGTTACTGTGATTTTTGAAACTAAGGAGATTTAGATACCTACCTTTGAGTAATTACAAGAAAAATAGGCTACTTTTGAGTTCAAGTGCATGCACATGGTGTGCACGCACACCCCCACAAATATATTCCTGAAAATATAACTATTTTTGGGTCTCTTTCCTCCCTTGCCACATTCCTTCTATTGCTTTTACCATTAATGATGTTTTGCCCCTCTCTGCATCCTAAGCCTCCTCCCCCACTGTTTTTCACAGACCCACAGTCAGCCTCACAGCCTATGACTTCTTCCTTCGAGAATCTAAACAAGATGGCTTTGCATCTGAGTGAACACAATGGGCCTCTCTTCAAAGCCAAGCAACATTTTTCCTATCATTGTTTGCAGGGGAAGAGTCACTGTGCACTCTGCTCAGATATTACAGTCACACAAGCCTTATTAGCTTATGAGTAGATTTGCTGTCCTAAGAGGGTTCGTACAACTAACAAGATCACTTAATCCCTTTCTAGGTCCCTCAGCATTTGTAACAAGTTTTGTAATCGCTTTTTAAATAAAATGTTCTGACCTTGCAAACTCACTTGCAAGCCAGCTCAATCCTCTGGCTTTTTTCCCTCTGTATAGCTTTTATGACCTCTCCTATCTGGATAGCAAGCCCTTTCCCAAAGTATCTTAGTCCAATCCTCTTGATGCTATCCAGAGCTAAAGGCCCTCAGCATGTGCTTTGGATCTGATCCCTACCTGGCTGCTGTGCTCAGAGAGGCGTTGATCAAATCTGGTAACAACAAATCAGGGCCCAGAAAAAGTAGTTGTAGAACCTGGAGTTGTTCCATCTAATTGCAAGCAGGCTTTCACAACTCATTTACTGAAGAAAACTTCCTTATCAGGTGAGGATGTGACTAACTTCCACCCAGATTTCATGCTGTGGTTTTTATCAAAAACACATGAAAATATTTTTTTTTCTTTATCCATAGAATCAGCTTTCCAAACTTGCTGTATCAAAAGCCTCAGGATGGCACAGTGACAATCCTGCCCAGTGTTTGCCATGCACTTCATGTTCTGGGGTTAGCCCTGCTAGTGAAGCAGGCCTGCATAGGGATGCTACAGCTATATTTTTGCATTCAGCTTTTTTTTAATTTTTGTATTAAGCTCCATGCCGTGATGAATACACTGCTACCAGTATCCTAGGTAGCTCCTTTAACAACTCATTTATTTCCAATAATTCCAACCTTGTGAACATTCATTGTTGTTAGGACACGCATGCATTCCCTGTTGCATTTATCTGCCCACGCTGGCTCTTTTTAGTTCCCTGTGGTGAATCTCTTAAATGTCACACATGGATGTCAGGATGAAAACATCTGTGAAGGTCTGGTACAGTCTAGCCCTCACTGTGCACACGTGCCAGAAGAGCCAGGCTGTACTGCCTGGGCTCTGCTTCCACCTCTGACACTGAATTGCTGGACAAATTCCAACAAATCACATTACATGTGCCTACATTTCAGTCTTTCATCGGATACAGGGGAGTTCTCTGATTCTCTAGGGTATTCTGTGGCTTAATAAACACTTACAGGGTGGGATGGATCAGTGTAGACCAAGGTGGAAACACTGGGATTTTCGTCTAGGAGTAGTAACATACCAAGGATCTAAAACCACATTGAAAGCTAGAGGGATTTTATTCCCAAGAAGGTGAGCAACCAAAACATTATAGACAGTATTGAAGCTTAATTAAATAGTAAATATTATTATAGTGATAATTTAGAACTTTGCTTTCCAAGACCAAAAACACATTTTGGTAAACTCTAATTAAGACTCAATTCATGAAACACAACCTCTTTGCAGTGGATAACTATATATGTGTCATAGTGTGTAGCAACATGACTGAACAGATTAGAACAGGAAAGCAAAGGAAATGCCACATCTAACCTGCAAATTCAGAGGGGATTAGGTAAACAAGAAGGATCCCAGGTGGAACCAGGATTAGGGCACCTTGAAGTTGCTACTGCCAGACAAATGATTAAGAACACTTAAGACCAGTAATTGTGAAGCAGCTACTTAATACCTTTTCTGAAAAAATACTACCTGCATCAGCAGTGTTCCCTACATCCTCTTGAGACATGAGTACATCAGGTGAGTACATGAGGACATCAGGTGAGGATGCCACCTCCAGAGGAACTACTGCTGACTGCAGCACTTGGGAGCTGAAGGAGCTTCCCCAGCCATGCCAGGATGTCAGAAAGGCACTAGGCAGCCAGAGCCCCTTGCACTTCACAGCATCCTCTCTCTTCTCAGTATCAAACTGCCTGGAACCACCTTCTTCCACAGTCCCACATATCCCAAAACATGAGCAGAGGAATTTAATTGCAAAGAGGCTCCATTACTCTTATACCCATAAGCTGCTATTTCATTTCATACTTTGCATAAGTAAACTAAACTCATTTTCAGCAATTATTTTCCCTTAATCTCCATGCCCTTCCCTAATCTTGATTAAAATATTTAAAGTTTTTAATACATTTAGTTTTTCAGTCTTTGACTGTCTTTTTCCTAAAAAAAGTAAATTATATCTTAAACTCCTATTATGCTTTATGCTTTTTATTTTTCTAAATTACAGTTTTGCACCAGAAATTTCTTGGTTTTATATAAAACACACCACTTAAAACTACTATTTATTATGTATCATAAATAAATGAAAAATTGCCATTTTGTTAGATTTTTTAAAGCATATAACACATCACAACGCAAATATGCCCTGGTACAAAAATTTCTGGAGATAGAGCTGAGTTTTTACACATAGCTAACCCCAAAAGTCTGGGAAAGCCTAAGCTTAGGAATGACAACCCAAATACTATCCAGAGAAGTGATCCCATGTAGCCAGAAAATATTGGCAATTCCTGATACTGTCTTTCTCTTATTCCAAAAAAAAGACCATGGGAAAGAGTTCCAATGTATTGTGGGAGCATCCACCCAATATTAATGTATCAACATTAATGAGTAAAAAAAATAAACACATGTGACAGAGTTGTTCAACACCTATCAGTCCTCAGTTTAAGGTAACTGCAATTAAAGGTAGCAGCAATCAGGAGCTTTGTAAGAATTCTGAGAACAAACTTTCACTTATAAAAGTTTGCTTACAGTCTTCACAGTACTTAAAAAATCTGGTTTGTAGGACAGTTATTCCCAGGTTTTCTTGTCATTTATGGTTTTTATTAACATCCATATCAGCTTCAGCTCCTTGTCATGGACTGAATTTCCAGAAGCTCCACTTCATAAGGCTTGTTGGAGCCTATTGTACACAAGAAATTACTTGGATAAATATTGCTGGAGTCAAGACAGAAAAAAAACCCTCCTCTCTTCTTCCATCCTCCAAATGATTTATAGAGACTTAGTGTAAGAGCATATTTTACCAGTAGTTTTCTTACTCAGGAGGATAACTAATTTAATAATCCCACTGAACAAATGACAAGTCTGATTGTCTCTGGGAGAGAAGTGAAGGAACAAAGAAACCTTGTCACACCATGTTTTTTAGGATGATGTTATACAACCCCCCATACCCTTGCCAGCAACTTCTTGTGACTCATTCTCCTCTGAAAATGCTGTTATCGATCTCATATTGAGACAATGAAATTTAACTTATTTGGTGTCTGTTTCTGTTCAGCTGGCCTTTCACAGAAGCCAGAAAACATTTATAAAAACTGGAATGTAATAAGAAGATTTGGGGAGAATTTATTATGGATAAGTATGATAAATAAACAGAGGGCAAAAGTTACTGAGAAACCGAGGTTTCTTCCAATTCTTCCTCTTCTGAGGAAGCAGCAGAGACTTTTCATCCTCAGTCAGAGGAAACTCCGGTTTCAGCCTCAGTTATGTGTTAGGAACCAGCAGCCCAAGGCCATTATAGTAGCAGATGCTCCATCACCAGCAGCTATGTGTTACTCCACTGGGGATACCAACACAGAAAACACAAAGCCTTGTTTGCTGTCCTTGCACCAGCTAAAGTACTCACGACCACTTCAACCAGCTAATACAGGTCTACAGTAGTACCTGAACAGGCTGTCTTAAAACATGATCTTACTTGTACTGAAGGCAACAGTAACCTGATTTTGCTGTGAAGGCACTTTGGGGATCCCCCTTGCTCAAAGAAAAGTCACCAGAAGCCAAAATATACATACTCCAAAACTTACTTTGATAGGAATGAGGAATAACGAAAAACCATGTCTTTAAGCCTAGGTGCTCTACCAAGATTTACCAGGAAGCAGGCAATCTGCCAAGCACCCCTGTACTCCTTGCCCAGCTCCAAGCCTTCAGTCTTGCTCCAAAAGACCCAGGTTCCATTCGGGGCCTTTCCACTGCCAGAGAGAGCTCTTCAAACCTTGCTGGAGCTTGCTCCCTCTCCTGCAGCAGCAGGTTATTAAAGAGCCTGTATTCCTCTGCCTGCCCCCACAAACATAAATCCTTATTTTACATTGCCTCTCCTCTAACACTGAACATAAAAGAACATACTTTTTATTGAAGTTTTATCTTTGCCTGGGCTTCTAAAAACCCACACTGAACACTTTGTTATTATGGCCCCTTCTGGATTTAGAGGTATATAAGCTGTTTGTGCTTGGCTGCATGCATTGGTATTTTTATGTTCTTATGTATCTTTATCTGTACAGTATCTCTGAATACACTTAAAACTGTTTAAAAAAAAAATCCGTAAGACTTTGTTCAAATACACGTGTAGAAAAGCGATCTGCTACACACATATTTCCTCATCGCTTGAACTTTCACATTCAGCAAGGGTTGGAGTGTTTAATTTTGGCCATTTGTTTTAATTTGGCCATTACAGTTTAAAGGTCGTGCCCCAGATTTGGCCCCGTGAAGATGTATTTTGCTCCAGTTTAAAAAGGTACGAGGCATAGCATTTTCACATCATAGAAATGCTTCTCTCTCTTTTTTTCCTAATGTAAATTTTGCAACGCTAATTCCTTTCATAAGAGACGTAGGGATAAGTGGTGGTTTACAGTTCAACCTTCCCCTGGTGCCCATAAATATTTATTGTTCCTTGCCCTGTTTCAAGGCCCAGATGAAATTCATCTTCGTGGGGGGAGGGAAGGGCGGCGGTGGTGGAGAGGGAAGGGATGTGGAAGGGCGAACATCATCTTTAAAGTATAAATGTGAAGAAAACGAAAACAGATGCGTGGAGAGGAAAAGAGAAGCTGGTGGGAACACGGCAGGGCTGGAGCGCATTTTCCCTGGGAGACGGCGGTGCCGCGCATTTCCTCGGGACTCCCCGCGGGCGGAGGGCTCTCCCGCGGACACATTCCCGGGAGGAGCGGGGAGCCGCTCCCCGGCCAGGTCCCGGGCCACGCAAGTGCACCGTCCTCCCTCTAGCCAAACCTCCGTCCCTTCCAGCCAGAGACGAAAATGCCTCCCAGCGGGCAGGCTGAGGCGCGGCCCGCGGCGCTGCGCTCGCCCAGGCGCTGGGCAGGGCCGTGCGGCGGGGCACCAGACGGGGCACGCCGTGCGAGGACAGCCCTTCGCAGGCGGGCGGCAGCGGGAAGGAAAAGGGGGAGGAGGTGCCGGGAGGGGGACCGGGAAACTGTAACTCATTGTGGCTGGGCTGGACTGGCCGGGGTGGCGAGCGCTCGCAGGGCCAGCACATCCATCAACCTGCCGAGCGGCCGACAGGCTGGAGCCGCGCTGCTCCCGCGCTCCGCGTGTCAGCAATGATCCGGCCCAAGAGCGCCGCGCCGGCGCTGCCCGGACACCGCTCCGGACACTGCTCCGGACACTGCTCCGGACAGAGCTCCGGACAGAGCTCCGGACACTGCTCCGGACAGAGCTCCGGCCACTGCTCCGGACACTGCTCCGGACAGAGCTCCGGACACTGCTCCGGCCACCGCTCCGGCCACTGCTCGGGCCAGCGAGCCCATCCCGCCCGCACTCCGCGCTGCCTGCCGGGCTCCCGCACGCCTGCGGGGATCCCCAGCCTAAACCCCCTCGGATCCCTGCGGCTGCACCCGAGTTTAATTTAATCCCGTCCTCTCCAGTCGCATTAAAGGCCGCGTTTGGTCTCGCATCGCCTCTACGTCAGCCGTAGCACCGCCGGCTCCAGCAGTCGTCGTGTGTGCGAGGGAAGCACCGGGCCCTGGGGCTTTCTGCAGCGCTTCAAACGGGGCGCACCAAACGCTCTTCCCCCCACCTTCCCCCCCATTTTACTGTTAAAGAAACTTCCCAGTTTGACCACTCAAAAATTCTCTCGTGGACAGACCTTCCTCAGAGGCAGCTCAAGCTGTTTCTTAGTTGCTGTGCCATGAATAAATGGCTTTGTGGAACTACACAACTTAGACTTAGCCGTGGAAAACCTGGGGTCAAACTGGTGAGAAGTTTCCCTTGCTGTCCACTGGTAAAGCCACGGCCTTAAGAGCTGCAGGTAACACCTGGGCACTGGGCCTAATCTCCGCTTGCAGCTTGCCCCCCACCCAGCTGGGACGCTGGCACAGGACATGAAGGTGCTGCCTTTGCTGCGGTGCCTGATACGCATCAGCTACAACACCTCCTCATGTCACCGGGCCTTCGCTCACAGCTCCTGCTCTAAACTTCCTGCACTTTGTCTGCTTAAAGCAGAGCCAGAGCACTGCTTCAGTGATGGGGAGAGTGAGAGTGATTTGTCTGATTTCAAAGTTTTTGCTTGAAGGATTTAGTTATTTTTTACTTTTTTTTTTAGAGGCTGATTTAAATAGGCGTTTTGAAAACATAAGTAATAGCACTTGCAAAATATATGCAATTTTCTGAACATGGCAGACCATTTATATATGATACAAACCTATCTCTGACATGTTTTCTACATAATTTCCAAATTTTCTTTTGGTTTTGTTGTAGCTCATATGCCTTAACAAAAATGAATAGATTTCTGTATTATTATTAATATTATTATTATTTACTATTCAGTAGTGTGGCTGTTATCCTGAAAGGGAAGATACAATGAAACATGAACAGTTCTTTCATCTCTAAGAATACAGATGAAATTTATAACCTTAGGTAGTGCATTAGGAACACATCAATACTCAGGAGAGCGGTTAACACATTTTATCTTTAGGTATGTTCTCACAGCCTTATGAAATCAAAGGTACTTAAGAATCAAAATAGGGAGGATTCTTTTATAAGAATAAACTTCAAAATATAATCATAGGATCACCAAGGGTGAAAAAGACTTCCAAGAGTCCAACCATTAGCTCAGCACCACTGTGTTTACTACTAAACCATGCCCCACAAGTGCCACATCCACATGTTTTTGAACACTTCCAGGGATGGTGATCCTGTAACTTCCCTGGGCAGCCTGGGAAGCAGGCTTGCGGTGCTTGATTACCCTTTCAGTGAAAAATACCCAAACTGCTTTCCTGCAGCTGCAATCTAAAGAATGTTTCTGCCTTACAATTTATTATTCCACCATCACCAAAATGTTCTTTGCTTTTTTTTTTTATTGGATAAAAAAAATATGTAGTGTATCGGGGCAAAAATTAAATGAGATTCTGTTTTCAGATGAAGTGAGAGGGTGGATTTTAGATGGGCAAATACAATTGCTCTAAGAGGTGTTCTGCTAAGCAAAAAAGGATTCATATCCCTATACTTAAAGAAGTACACACTGAAGAGTCCAATACAATATTTGTCCACAGTACTGAAGCTCTAACAGTACCATTTTAAGCTCTATCACTCCTGCACTACCAGCTCAGAAGGGCTCGTACAAACATAATGATGATTTCATTGTGATGTCTATATTTTGATATAGCATGACAGTAATATCTATTACTAAGATACAAGAAAAGGAGGAAGTACACAAAATCTGATAAATTGACCTCTCAAATTTCAGAAATTATTACTGAAAGCATTTTTTGCAATATTTAAGTGTTTTCCAGGAACCCTCAGCCTCTGATATCAAGCCAGTCCTGTTCCTGCTCAATAGTGTGCTAGATCTGACAGGATAACATACCAGAATGATTCCCACTACCTCCACTGTTAAATGCGACATGCACAGTGTGAAAAGTGACTCTCATGTTTATGAATAAGCACACCTTCGCAAAATCAGGCTCACCTCCAGCACTCTGATCTTTCTACACATATAATTAGCATTATCAGCCTGGCATTTTCTGAAATGATACCTGTGCATTTTGAGCACTGCATTTTTTATTCTGAGCATTCATGCACGTAAGGGCAAAGGCAACTGTTTCTGAAGCAAGGTAGGTGGGAAACTAGTGGAGGAATTAGCTTTAGAGTGGTGTCATTCCAGTTTGTAGTGTAGCTGCTGTATTCTTAAGAAATAACATCAGGCTTTCACTGGCGTCTGGAAAACATCATTTGCTGTGCAGGTACTCTGTCAGCTGTTGCAGGACAAAGGACACCAGTGAAACATTACATGTGATGTGTCATGCCGAAAGACTACTGTTCCATCAAACTTTTCCACTTTCAGCAGGACATAGTGCTAGAAAACAGTGAGGAGGAAAAAAAAAAACTACCAAAAATACCTTGAAAATATGAGAACAAACAAGTGTTACTCTCACCAATGAAGCATTCCCACCAAAGCAGCAATTTACAGCAATTTACAGAAAGACTGAAGTATTATACACCAGAGAAATTAATCTTGCATTAATTCTTAGAGGTGGCCATGAATGTGACAACCTTGTCAAATCATTCATTGCTGACTAAAAGAAAATGTAATACCTATTAAGAGGGAAACATGGTTTCCTCAGAAATTCTCTTTAAAAAAAAATGTTGAGATTTCTGGTTAAAGTGAACCTATTAAAAGATGAGTATAGGCAGATCTTAACAAATATTTAGTGATATAAAATATTTTAGTGAAATGCCAGCAGTCACACAGCAGCATTTATGCTAGGTGGCTGCCCTGTATTAAATGATACAGATTTAAAAGGATTTGGCTAGTCAGATAACATTCAAATTATAATTGAATCCAAGCCAGAAATTCTAGATCCAGATACTCACTTAGATATTTATGGAAACCAATCCAAATGTAACATGGTTTCATAGCTAACAAAAGAATAACAAGTAGCTGTTGCAAGTTACTGGACCTGTCATACATTATTAATTGTGGATCATCCTTGCCAACTCTCATGGTTGTTCTGTGCTCAGCTCTTACAATAATCAGTATTTTTCTTGAAGTACTAGTTCCCGGAGTCACATGAATATACACAAATCTCATCTTTCTCTCTGTATTCTTTTAGCATGTCCTAATGAATTCTCACAGTAAAGTACTCTATCTTGTGTGTACAGAGAGGGAAATTCAGGACCTTGTCTTACTTCCTTTATAGTCTGCAGAGGAATTCCAGGTTTATATTCATCAAACTTCTGGCATGTTACCTGGGCCTGTACTGCAGTAGGTGTTACATGAGGAGACACAAACCAAACTGATCAAGATACCGCATCTTAATAAGCTATTATCTATCAGGTAAGTAGATAATACTCTTATGTGCTCTTACCATGTCCAAACTGTGATGTACTTCTAAATGAAGGTGCCTGTTCTGCACTGACTGTTCTGACATCAAGAATGCCCCTGAATCAGGAGCTAAAAGAGATCATAATCACAGCAGAATTAACAGCAGAATCTGAATCCTTTCTGAATCTATACTTTTTAATCTTTAATTTAGTAGATAAATGCTCTGTAATCTAAATGAAGTACACAATAAAGTACACCTGGCTTCTGGCCATGTAGGAAAAAGCCCTACAAATATTGCTCCACTGATTCCACATTCATTTGGTAAGGCAGAAATAAGCCCATTGTAACAGGAGATTGCCATAGGATCCGTATCTCCAGCTTTGCAAATGAACATGCCTTGATGTTTAATTTTCCGTGAGTTCCTCTGCATTTAGGTACCAGCAGGAGACCATTATACTGTGACAGCACTCAGTTCTGATGACATTATCTTAAACTTTTCCCAGTTGTCCGTCCTCACCCCTGTTGTGCTGCCGTCATCTATTAACATTCCACTGACAACAATGAAAGATGTTAGAGCACAGCGTGTTAACCCAGTAGCCAGGCTGGGTGCTTTCACCTGGACATAGGTTTGGCAGCAGCCAGAGAGCTAATTAGCTGGATGACATTGTGCCAATTCCTCACAAGACTCATCTGAGATGCTTTGCATTTATAATTCATGGATTCGTAGATTTTTATGGCCAGAAAAAATCATTAGGTCATCAGGCTCTCCTTCTCTGTTATAAAGGCCATACAATTGCATTCACTTACTCCTGTTGTTAACCCAATTACTTGTGTTTCACTGTCTTCCAGAAAAGACATCCAAAGACTTCAAAAGATGGCTAACCCACATCTCCTTTGGAAGTTTATCCCTACAGCTAATCACCCTTAGTATTACACAACTAATATAGGCTTGGGACTAATAAAGCTTAGTCCCCTATGGATTCGTGTTTCATGGTTGGCTGACTTCGATGCATAACAAGCTGTGAGCTCTGATTAAAGCTTCTTCCCATATAGAGAACATTTTTAAGGTCTTTTCCCCAAGTCCTTGTGGATCCTCTGTGTGTTACTAATGTGACACCTCACATTATGGCTCTGACAGTACTTCAGATCACTACAGATCTCTCTGTCAAGATTGCTCAAAGAGAGGTTTCACCTATTCTTTACCAAATGCTTTCATGAAAGCTGCAGAAACATAATTGCTTTTCAGACCTCTCCCCACCAAGAGTGACTCCAGAGAAACATGGTCAAAAGTTACTGGAGGCACCTGTACAAATATATGCATGCACAAATACACATGGCATTGTTATTTGCATTCTTTTTCCTAAATAATTGTGCCTTATTTACTTTAAATAATTTGTTGCTGTCTTCCTCATTATGTTTTTCTTTTCCTCCTCAGTATGACTTTCATCTCCAAATCATGTGAGTGCCCCTTAGCACCCAGAATCTGCTCTGAACTGAAATCATTAATGCACTCAGTATTCTTTTTAATATGATGAACATCTTGAGTTACTTCTCCTTCTTATCCTATTGAGTTGGTTTTTTTTACAGGTTGGAACAACTTTTATTTCTGTACTCTTTTTATTTTCTGTACTCTTGCAAAATTTTTCCCAATACAGACATCATGATATGAAGACAGGCCCATATGCCCTACTCTTTTTCTGTATTTTCCCAAACATCTGAGCTGGTCCAATAAACAAAAATGCATCCCTTGCTACAAATCTTTCCGTATCCTTAGACCACTGTAGTTACAACAACATTGCTAAGAGACAGGAACAGTATGCAGTGTTTTCAGTGTTAATCTCCCCAGTGTCAGATAGAGGTAAAAACACCTCCTTATGCTACTCACAACTCCCCTTCTTATATATCAAAGGACCACATCAGTCTTTTCCCAGAACATCTCACTGGGAACTCATGTTGAGTGACTTGTCTTCTTTGACCTCTAAATCCTTTCCAGAGCTTTCTAAGACACAGTCTTCCTATTGTTCAGAGAGAAACTGCTTATGTTCTCCCAAAATACTATACACATTACACTAGAAGAAAGGTTTGTTACAAACAGTTGTTTTGGACAGCATAACAGGGTTCATAGCCAAGTTTCCCAAAATCAGTGTAAGATATATCCAACAGAAAAATGTTAAAATTAGGAAGACTAAAACATACTATACTAATCTTAATATGTCAAAATACCTGCTTTGATATTGTGGGAGAGATAGAGTAGAAATGGGAATCCACATGCCATTTTTGATGATTTATATTTTGGAGAAAATAATAGAAAAAACTGTTACAAAGGCAGGATTTATTTAGTAGTACTGGTAATCAAGCAGATTCTTGCTTGATTACACTTGTGTGTCTGAAACTAGTGAACTGAAATGGTATGAACCAAAATCAGAGGCTGTTTTGAAAATAAAGGGCTTAGCTTTCCTTTCAGGAATTATGATTGTAAAAGTGAATTCATATCTCAGAGAGATGTTGAGACACTCCAATTAACTGCTTTGACAGTCTGAGCAAAACAGATCTATAACCATGTTTAAATATTTCTTTATTTTGCATATTACTCAACTAAATTATCTTGTGCAGAATTATTTTTATTAATCAGCCCCATCTTACCTAACCGCTGTCAGTTTTGGTAATTAAAAAAAAAAAGTCAGTTGCTTGACATGATGTTCTGTTGCATCTACAATGAAATCTAATAAATACTGAGGAGAAAACTAGTAATTTTCTTGTGGGAAAACTGTGGCTAACTTCCACTGGGTCATCTGACAAGAAAATAGCACTAAGTGATGTTGATTTTGGTGATTACATACCAGTTCCTGAGACAACCATTCTCCTTGTGGACCAGCTCCTTGAAGAGCTGTCTGTCTCCAGGAAAGGACTGAGAATTCTCAGCTTCTGTCAGATAAGAAGGGACTTGCTATGCCAAATCCTGCCTTTGAGAAAATGTTTCAGGGAAAAACCTCTGAACATGAAATACAGTTAAATGGCTTTTAGAGACAGTTCTGTCTCTTGTACCATATTTATCAAAGACATAGCCAAATTTTTAAAAAATAATTGTAAGGTGACAGTTAAGAAAAGTTCTTGTAGAAAAGGAGTGTTGATCAAGTTGCTTTCAAGTGAAGCTTGCAGACAAGAATAATTTTACATTTAATATTTATTACAGGAGTAGTCATAAAGCAGTAGCACAACACACTAAAGATATTTTTTTTATACCTTGTTGAAGAATATGCAGATGTCCTTCGAGGAAAATGAGAATCATTTTAAATGAGAAGCCTTTTAATTGTGAGAAATTAATGGCTCTTCTCTCTTCTGATGAGTTTAATGCTTGTAGAGATCTGACTCTGCAAACACTAACACATAGAAATTACGTATCTATACATCAAGCTATTTTCATTATCAGAATCCAACATTGACTTGTTTATACAGCTTTAAATAGTAAACGACAAGCCTAAGTAAAAAAAAAGAAAAAAAAAGAAGTTAGTAAAAGTCTAAACCTGAGGCAATACATAAATCTGCTGATACTGCAAAGTCAGCACTCAGAAAGAAGAAATCCAAGAGAGGCAAACTAGGCTTCTAACTGTGGAAGTTAATTAGCCCAGTTTTTAGCTAGAAGGGAATTTCTGTTTAAAATTCACCCAGGTTTTAGGTTACAATGATTTAAGATTACAGACCACCTCCCTCCAATATATATATATATATATATATATATATATATATATATATATATATATATATATTTATGTACATGGTAAATTTATTTTAAGGCCTTCCACTGAAAAAAAAAAAAAAGCCATGATAAAATACTAAGGCCACCTTAAAGATTCAACCATATATTCCTTCCAGTCATAGAGGAAAAAATATTTCCCATGAGATTACAAACAAAGAGGGATTAATTAGTAAGAGATAATTCTTAGGCATTGCACAATGCATTCATGTCCCTCAAGTCAGCACATTTTACTGAATGATAATGTCAACAGCATCGGTTCTTACTGGTCGAAATTACATATGCATGATACCTTTCAATTTGAAGACTATAATAATCTCAAGGGATTTGAATTTGTATTCAGGCAAAGAAGACATCAGTGATATGATACAATTTTTAATGTGGGTTCATTCCTGACTTGAACACTTTTTAGTTCAAACTACTGATAATCAACATGGGGGGGATTTGCTTTTGATTTTCTCAATAGGAACAAGCCTACTGGAAAGCTCATCAGTGGAAGCTGCAGGTGCACATCCCCTCTGAAGATGTTAACCTAGAAGAAAAGCCATGACCCCCCTGAGATAAATACAATGTTATAATTATTGGAAGACATCTAAATAGTAAAGGAGGAAAATTCTGGTACAATCTTCTGATAGGAAAGCAAAAATTTTAACATCAATTTTAGATGAAGCTATATCAGTTCATGAAAATGCCATGATTCTCTCTGACAGCAGAGGACTGTTGCCCTAGCGAACTCCTCCAGTCTCAAATTTGTGTATTCATTTGAAAACACCCATTGGCATCATTGTATATGGGAGCTGAATTTGTCCTGAATTTGACTGGAAATCTGTCTCTTCAGATACTAAGGTCATATTTGGAAATACAGCTTTAAACTCTTCTGCTTCTTTAGTCATGAAATAGATACACCAATTGTGTACTACACTAGGCAAAACCTTTATGCGTACATTTGCCAAAAAAAACAGTGATAGGGAGAGAAGAATGCCATGTCTCTTTACTGTGCCTAGACACAGTGCCATTTGAACACAAAACAAAACACATGGCAGAGGATGTTTGTGAAGAAGGAGCCAGTCCTCACAGTCATTGACTGAAGAGAAATCTCTGGCAGTCTTTAGTTCAGGTTCTCAGACAGCTCTAAGGAAATCAAGGGTAGATATCTTTATCATTAAGCAATAAAGCTCGAAGGGAAAAGAAAATACTTGTGAATATCATCTCTCTAACCATCTCTGATAAATTAACTGTCTTAATCCCTTTTTCCACTCCTTTTTTCCACCCATCCTTTTTTTTAGGTGACTACACCCTTTCACCTGCTTCACCCTCACCCTTGCCAGCTTCAGTACTTGGAGCAATTCAGAGAGCCCTGCCAGCAAACCTCCTGCTCCACTTACTGCTGTGCTGCCCCACCTCCCATCTGCTGCTCCACAGCCTGTCTGAAGAGACTGGGATTGGCAAGGAAGGAAGTGAAACACTCCAAGAAGGCAGACAGAGGGAAGCAGCAGGTTCCCAGCTGGTAGCAGATGGAATAGGATTTAACTTTTCTCCCACGAGACCTGAGCAACCCATAGCTAGATGGAGTTGCCCTGCAGTCACTATTCATTTTCCAGAGACATCAAAGGTCTAGCATGCTACATTTTGCACTGCTTCTTCACAAAAGAGTAAGATGCTGTTGAAAAATCAAGCAACTGCACTGCATTTTCATGATAAAAATTGTAATTGCCACTGAAGTGGTGTTTAATAATTTTAAATGAAGCTCTGAGGCATTCTAAGAAAAGAAATATAAGACAAAGGATTCTTCTGTAATATAATGCAAACCCCTCACTCAATATGTGAGTGAAATTTATGTAATTAATTAGTGGCACTTAATGAACATTTAAATATCCTGTGCCTTTGGCTATCACAGGGAAATATTCTGGTCAATGAATGCAATCAAATTAGTCAAGGAACAGTAAGGAATTTTTTTTTTTTTTTTTTTTTTTTAAAGCATGAAAAGTTATCTGTTAAAAAATTATGTCTAAAAAATGAAGAATAAGTACCTGGTATGTAGTGTTTGTGTCTGAGGTCACTCTCATTTGGAAGCTCACTAGTTTACTGCAATTACAAATGAAAAGCTTTTCATTAATACTCATATTTGGGGAGGTAAATAGCTGCATTGCTGGCTCCAAACCAAACCAACTTTAGACAACTGGTTGCTGAGATCACAGCAGCAATGTACAATATGTATGCAATGTATATGTTGATAGCAACAACCACATACAACATTTCACAGAAAGTCACATTTACCTGAATTTTCTAGGGCACTACAACACAGCAGGTTTTTTTCCTGTGATCTTGAATTATAAACGTATAGATATTTTGCCAAATTTTATTTTCCAGTCAAATTACTAGAAAACAACAGTAAAAGTTGCAACATATAAAGGAAAACATAACGTCTGAGTCCCTTTGGAAAAGCCTAGCAACAGCATCAGTTTGGGTAGGAATTTCAGCTAGGACAAGCCTTCAAGCTTTTTGCTGGAGCAACTAACCATCTCAGCTCAAAATATAAAACTTTCTGGAATGTCAAGGTACATGAGGAAAATTTAGATATGAATCATGTTTATTCAAGTTTTATTTAAAGATAGCAATAATTCCTTTGCACTCCTTGGCAGCCTAGGGCTGCTTACAGGTTACACCTGTAACTCCCATTATGTTAATGAGATTATACTTACTCATTAACCTCTAGTGTATTAATGGCTAATTATGTGTCTTATTATTTAAAAGTGGATGCCCCATCCACAGGTTGTGTGGGGATAGGACGGCTGAATATGAATGTTTAGGTGTGTGAAATGAAAAGGTAAAGCTGTATCTGCAAAGAGTTCTTAGAGGTTAAATATTTAACATTAGGAGGATATTCATTACATTATATATAAATTAAATGAATGTGCAGATGTAATAAAGACAAAGCACTGACATTGTAACTTGCAGCAGGCATTTGCTTCAAAGATGCTCTTGATATCAGAGTGAATTTCTTTAGTACCAGTCATCATCCTCTCCTTAGAGCACTCACATGTACCCTATAGCATGTACAAGCACATGCTGTGCTAAAATACAATCTACTGATGGCTTGGCTTCTAAGACAGTATTAAATTCAGGTCATTTTGACTGAATTACACAAAATTTTCACCTACAGTTCTTTTTCAGAATAGAGGTGTTGAAATGTGCTGAATAGCATACAGCTATTTTACCCAATTATTTTGTGTAGTGGGGAGATAACAATAGAATTTAAAACATTTCAAGTAGCAATACTATTTACCCATTTAAATGTTTAACAGTGTTTCAATATGAAGCATTTTGATTCCTGGATTAAAGAAAAAAATATTTTAAAATTCTCTTGAAGTTATTTCTCATGTAATAAAAAAATCTTCCTCAAAATCTTATCCAACTTCTTGTTATTAATTTTTTGTTTTTTGAAACTGCTAGAAAGCCAAATAACCCATTCTACACAACATCCTTTTTCTTAAACAGAACTTCTCAGACAGGGCCTAGCCTGCTGAACAGCATTTAATCACTACCACCAAAGCACAGTTATGGTGTCATGCAAAAGAGTGTCACTGAGTCTCTAGGTATGAGAAAGATGATTTGTTTGACTTGATTTTTTTTTTCCTTCCTAATAGCACTGAGAAATCCCTTTAGGCAAGACCCTTTTTTTTTCTTTTTTTTTCTTCCTTTGTTTTAATTTTTCCTTAAGCAAAAAGGAGTGGGACTCATTTGTTAGGTGTGTGAGACTTTGCAGGTCTGGTTTTACAATACACCATTTAGTCTTTGGTGAGGCTTGTTAAACCCTGAAAGAAAAGTCATGCATTGACTGAGTGACGCCACCCTGAGGTTGATTCCCAAGGGAAAGTAAAGATTTGGTCCTGCCTTACAATCATTAGGGTGACCGAGAACACCTTCTAGCAAGTGATAGCGTACCCAACCTTGGCAAGCTGCATAATAACATTAAACCCAGTGATGTAATTATTCACTTCTAATATAAAGGGCAGGGTTCCCTGGGAAATCAGGAGCAGGGCTGAGAAATACATTTCACAATACAAACGGAGGCAGTTTGTCAAGACTCTAACCTGGGAAAATTAACTTGTGAAGCTGTCCTATGCATCCAGTGTGCCCAGTTCAGAATAATTTCAAATTTATGCAAGGAGGATCTTTAAAGCACTAAATTATCAGGCTTGAACGCCTTGTTTGAAATATCACTTTAATTTGTTGTGGCTCAGAGATCTTTAACTTCTTATTAATTATGGAGATACATAATGTAAATATATACATAAGTTTAGCATAGTAATTTAAACTAAGGCCTACTGACCTATGAACATAAGAAAAATTTATAGGTAGAAAATATCTTTCATATAAGCTAGTGAGAAAGCATCACTCAAGATGGCATATAAAACTTTTCTTCAATGTCAAACATCTTTTTCATGAGCATTTCTTCCTTATTTCTTTACTCTGTGTAACCTTGTGTGTTGCCAGGTAACAAATTTTTACTGTGTAAAGGTACACATTTCCAAATATATCCTTAAATACTAACTGAAAATATTTGCATCTTCATTCATTTATACACCTACAGCTTTGGATTTGTTTGAAAAGGAATAGCTACACATGCCAAAGAAGTGACTGTTCTATACATCTGTACACAGAAAAATAGATTTTTCTGCAAGTATATTTCAAACTGTGGAATATTTGAACTACAGCCCAAGTAATTACCTGAACAGTCTACTGGGAATGTACATATTAGAACAAGTTGTAAAATAATCTCTTCCAAATAGCTATTAAAAACAAAATTACAGATCCTGGGCCAGATTCTCAGCTGTTACAAATTGGTGGCTGTTACAAGTCTCTGACTTCATGTGTGCAAAGGTTGAGCTCCAAGAGAAGTTTAACAGTGAAACTACAAATTACTGAAAAATGAGGTTCAGAGTAGAAGCACAGGTGGTATTCACACCATCTCCTTCAAATTCCTTTAGGCATGTAGCCTGGCTTCTCTGAATCATGCCAGCCTCCTCTACACTGGCAGTATGAGGATCCTGGGTTTCTCCAAACTGCACCATAATAGATGACTAAAGCAGAAATCAGTCAGACAGTGTAAATGCCCTGAATACCACAGAAAGGTCATGTCTTCTGTCAATATATCTGAATTGCTAGAGAGACTGCTTTCAAGAGAAGAAGTATCAAACCATTTCATTGTAAAGGTTGCAGTTATTTGCAAAAGCAAATCAGTTGTTGCTCGAATTTCTGCATCACTTTCTAATTTCTCTGGGATTCTCTTAATTAAAAAGTACCCTGGATATTTTCTTGCTGTCTATAATAAGAAAGATTCTTATTTTCTTCTTTAATGACAATCTAAATCTAGTGTAGTAACCAACTGACTAACACAGGGAAATCCCAATCTTTCAGCTCCATTGTATAATTTATACAATATGTTCAACACTTTCCCACATAATAAACGTGGGAATCCCTTACAACCAGTCCAAGGTCTGAGGTTTTTTGTATGAATCATGTTCACTGCATCCTGGCTTAACCACACCCCCAACTACTTCTGCTGGGAGCCAAAGAGTTACTGCAATCTCCACTGGTAGGAGATACCATGTGCGAAAGCATTATTTACAGCAGGATGCAGTGAAGATGAGAGACAGAGACTGATAACTTTATCTCAGGGGTTACCTGGGAAAGACTGCTCTAGGTCTATTTAAAAGAGGAACTTTAAATAATGAATAAATTAAGAGATATTATCATTCAAATATTACTTCTTGCTATGACAAATCTTTCATGTAACCCTTAGCCAGGTTCTGTTTATTTAAGGTGATGCTCATTTGAATAGTTTGGGAAAGAAGTGCTTTCACTGTACCTGTTATTCAATTTGACAGTTCTTTGCAACATGGGAGAGTCATGTTTGAACTTGTACAGAGAAATGTCATTGTCTTGTCTTAAGAAAAGATATTCAAGATACCTCAGATAATGTTCACATGCATTTAGCCTCCCTGAGTGGAAAATTAATGTCTGGCAGAAGTTTTTATATAAGGGAGACGGCAAATGACAACAGGTTGTCCCATTATTAATGCAAAACTGTCAATCTTTATTAGTCTTTAAAAACTAATGTATAGTTTCTGAGTTATGCTCAGTGCTGCAAATCCAGCTAGACAGTTGCCTGTAACATAGATGTCTCCACTGTATGTTTATTCCTATTGCTTAGAGCTCTCATAGATGCAAAACATAGCACAGACATAATCACCTCTTGGTCTTTTCTCTGTCAGACATATTTCACTTCTTTTATACTGTGCCGTCAGATAATCTCAACTCCACCTTTTGCAATCAGGAACAAAAGTTTGGCAATGCTTTAGGCTCTCACTCAGCTCAAATCTGACCACATGACTTGGACTTCTGCTCTGAATCATCCTCTGGAAGAACCTCCTAGATATACACCTGTCTGTTGACTCCAGAGGGAACCAAATCTAAAGGCCAGTCAGCTAACTCAGCCACCTAAATCTTAAACTCGATTGTGAATGTTAAATAAAGCCACTCACAGTTATATGGGGGTAAGAAATTAAGGGCAGAAATGGTTCGGTGCTACATTTGTAAGAGTGAGTTTTTTAGAGCATTTTCCTTTCACTAAAGGTAGTGTTTGAAGTGGGAGAGAGAATCCATAAAAGGAATTGCTTTTGCACTATTATGCAAAGGTGCACTAGTCACAATCCAACCACTTGTTGAATATTGCATGTTTGCCACGTCTGCATTCACTGCATGAAGCAAGGAGGTCAGAAGTAGGGATCTCGAGTTTGGTTCTTATCTACATCACTGATTCAGTTTGTAGTATTAAGCAAGTCAAGTAAGTGGTGTCAGGTAGGCATCACAGGTTTTCCCACATCACAGAAATGCTGTTTGGCTGAATTAATTTATGCTTATGAAGCACTTAAACTTTTTTGGAAGTCAGTGCAGTATTATGAAAAGGAATTTCTCACAGGTTCCAGAGGAGCTGGGATCCAGAGGAACTGAGGCAATAAATCAATGTTCTTATGGAGTGAGAACACTGTGCCTTTCTGAAAGACAAGCATACACAAAAGTTAAGAAATTGTTTATTCCAGCCGTAATAGGAAACTTTTGTATATAATTCCCCTGCTTACTCAGAGGCACTTTTAACATCTGTCAGGCCAGGCCTAGCACTTAGCACACAGATCTGAGGACAGAAACACATGCCCCATTCCCTGACAGCAGCTCGCCCACCACTGCTGCCAGACTCAGGGACCACGCATAAGACACCAGGCTCAGTTCCACCAGTGTGTAGTTGGACTTCATGGACCAAATCCAAATTTGTGCAGGTGTAAATGAGAACCACACAATCTGTTCCATGCCTTTAATGAAATTTCAGATCTGATTACATGGCACTCTCTTCCTTTTAACGATTCAAGAAGGGATGAGGACTGAATCCAAAAGCTACTCACCTTCCATTCCTTGATTCTTTGAGGCATGCAGTATTTCAATCAGAATCCTTATCAACAGCTCCAAACATCATTCCCACCCCTTCCCATTCAGACAGTGCCAGTCAGGTCCAACAGCAATCACCACAACATTTGGAGTTGTTCAGGGGAAAAGTGTTTAAGGGCATCCACCCTTTTCTTTTAAATCCCCCGATTTCAGTCCAGAGCTCTTCAAGCTCTAGCAATAGAAAAATTACATCTTTCACTCAAACACCACCAACCCACTCTTCTTTCTTGTATTTAATCATAATTCCTGTTCACTGAGTTGTTCTTTCTCCTGGGTTTCTACACCTGTGCTCCTCTCCACTTTTACTCAATCTTTAAGCATCTGGTAATATCCAGTCCTGCCAAGTTTTCCTATGAGAGCAAGCACAATCAGAGGCCAATAGTGACAGTAATCACTGTAACAGACAATTTCAAACATTGTGTGTTCCTCTTACACTACAGGGACTGCTTTCCCAGCCCAAAGGGAAAAAAATTAAACTCAAAACCTTAGAACTATCAAAAAATGTGTATTTTCAGCTAGTCAGGAAAGATAATGCAGTATTTTGGTTTTGTTTTTTTTTTTTTTTTTTAATTCTTTACACCTATGGACCCCTACATGCATTCACACATCTGTACTTCAGAACACTTTATCACTTCAGTTATAATTTAGAATTTTTAAAAGGCATTGCAACTGATTGCAGTCTGTTGCTGTCACCCAAAGAGTCTGGAAGCATAATCAGTGTTGTATTCCTTATCTGCTGTATTTCTTTGTCTCCTTTTGCATCCTGACAGAGGATTAATCACCTGATGGGAATACCACAGACTGCAGAGATCTGGTGGGAAATATATTTCTGAATGACTTCACACTAGTCAGAAGTTCATGATGTCTATGATTTATTGTCTCTAGTGAATTTCTCATTGCTTTTGAGAATTTAAACTAGTTCAGCTGCTCCTAGTGATGAGGCACAGAATGCAAATACAAGGCCACAGTAACTCTGTGAAGCTCATATTTGGAAAGCAGCTTTTCCAAAATACGCAGAGAAATTATGACTTTAGACCTAAGGAGGAGAAGAGCAACTTACTTTTCAGCTGTTTCCACATTCTTTTCTGGCTGTGCTGTAAAGACTTATACATAGGAAAAAGAACGTCGAAGAACTGTGGCCAAAATCTGAAGTCCTCCTTCAATTTTCATCACATTTTTACATGGCAAACTACCTCTCAGCATACTTCCATGTAATAAGATACACACATGGAACAGCAGAAATAAGAACAAGGCCAAGATGTCAGGACTGCTCTTTGGCATATTCAGGATGTACCAACTGGAAGCTGAAAATGAGAGCAGCTCAGGTAACAGACACGGTTGGACAGATGGGGTTTATATACCCCAGGAGGGTAGAAATGCTCACTAGGATCATTCAAAAGCAAAGGCAGATGGCAACATCATACAAATTCTACCCTGAATAAGGATTTCAAGTTCAGAGCCCTGATCTGAAGGAGCAAATATAGCCTGGCTGCCATCACTCAACATTTCAACTAATGTTTGAAACATTGTTATTTCTTAATTTCTTCGTCACTGTTCAGTTTTGATATTCACTGCTACATCTCCTCTTCAGCCTTCAATATGGTTAGTAATTTCTTTGGGATCACAAAACTATAAAAGCAATGTTTAGTCATACAAAATAAACACTTAACATTTTACAACCTCTAAATATACTTCTGAAAACATACGGTATCTTCTTTGGCCCAAAAAGACTTTAAAGACTGTCTTCACTGAGCAATGTGATAAAAAGGACCAAAAATATTCAAGATACTGGCAGGGTTTTAAGTGTTAAAAAGTAAAACATATTTGAGCATGCATGTGAGTAATGGTCTGACTACTGACTGGTCTGCCTCTGTGAAAAGGGGCATAAAGCCCTACTGTTCTGATATGAACAACTGTAAGTGACAACGCTAAACAAAAGTAGTAGGAAACTAAGGTTATCAAGAAGTCAGTAGTCAGTAACTAAGCTAGTAAGTCAAGAAGCTGTTTATCTGTAGTAATATCTACATAAATACCAGAGACTTACAAATTCGAGTGCACAACAAAACCAGAGAACTTTCCTAATGCTTGATTTAGGAGAAAAGAGACACTGTGAGATGAATAATTGGTTAGGCTTTCTTCCCTTTGTCACTCCCCTAACAGTCTGGATATGCGTGTCCTCCATTTTGAGAATTTATGTGTTCCCTGAAACGAAGAGAGGTTTCATCGCCTTTCAGCTATCACATTCACCTCTTTCAGAAGGTTTGCTTTGCCCAAATTCTTTGACAAGGAGTGAGTGAAATCTCAACTGCACTGAAGGCAGGTGGGAAATTTGCCATTCACTATAACAGAGCCAGGGTTTCAACAGAAAGTTTATATCTGTAGAAGACCAGACTGAATCTAGTCCAGTGTTTGTGAACTGCTTTGAAGTAGAGAGTGTTGCAGCACAGAAAGTATTGGTATTATTACTATTGCTATTGAGTGCATGACAGAGAAGAAAGGTAGAAACCTCAGAATGAACTGGAAGGAAACACTGATTCTGGAGATCTTTCCCAGAGGTCAGTACATGGCATTTTTCTAAACAGTTTCCTTTAAAAGTGTCTAGTAAAATTCTCTTTCAACCTAAGAACTTTCTTGGCATGTTAATCAGAAGCAGATCTTCCTACCAAGCCCAGCCATCCTTATGGAAAGCATCCTATCTTTTCCTTTACATAATTTTCCTGAGTTTTATTACTGGTCTCTAAAGATTAACTGAAATACTCTACAGAGAGCTTATTTTATTTTTAATTTTTTTCAGAACCACTGCTGAAGCCCACGCTGGAAGGAAAAATTTATGTTTTGCTTTCACCCTGTCTGTTCTTCCTCTGAACTACAGTGTGGCCCATGCACTGCACTGGCCCACAGAAAAGAAAGCCTGGGATCCAGTGTTGTTGGCAATTATAAGCTCTTCCGTTACTTGTGGTTGTCGTGTATTTATTACCACCAGACAAGACAACGGTTGGTCATCAAGGAAAAAAAGCCCTCTCCCATGATCTCATTAACTAGTTTATTCTGCCACAGACTCATTCAGAATTCTTTTCAAGTTACATGGACAGCACTGCAGTCAGGAAATGCGTTAGCTGCTACCAAAGGAACTAATATTTGGGTCTTGGCTGTTGCTTCCCCACAGTATTCTCAGATCACAGTCCCTGCCATTCCCTCAAACATCTTGCTCATTGGGAAAAAAATGTTCCCTATAGGGTTCAGACGCCCAGGAACTGATCTTCAGCTGGTGCAGACTGTCAGGGCTCCCTTAACCTCAGGCAACCCAAGGTTCTAGGCTTCAGAGGATTTATCAGCAACCCAGCAGCTGTGAGAAGAGCACAGCTTTAGGTCAGAGAAGGAACAGGCCAGCAGTTGTGAATCAGCCATTGGCACACTCAGCTCAGCTGAGAATTCCCAACCACAGCCTACAGAAGGGAGTTGTTACATCTTGATTAATTTCAAATCACACTGTCTTCTTTCAGTCTCTACCTTTTTTGGTTATCTCAGTGCACAGCAATGGTCCCAGTGGTTGAGATCTGCACAGTTGTATTCTTGACTCTGATCTTAATCATGTGGCCTGCAATGGAAACAGTGACAAATAACTTCTATCAGTCAACTAAAAAGAAAGAACAAGCTTGTATTAGTCTTCTAAATTTAAGCAACTACACTACAAGCCAAATAAAGGTGGTGCTACAAAATATGCTATTAAATACTTCACTCTTTAGGAGGTATAATTGCAGCTACAAAGAAATTGGAAGTACTGTAACCTATGAATCTTACAAAACAATTTATTCTTCTGTTTTCAATCAAGATGTCACTTACTAACAAGCTATTGCTGCTAAGATACAGTACATTAGCACTGAATTAATGCATCTAGAAGATGTATATCTTCTAGAATGGAATCTGGAATGGATCTGATTTCTATATGAACAACTGTGATCACATCTATCTATATGCAATCATGTCAGCACTTGATGCTCCTACAGTTATTTTTCAAGAAGTCTTTTAGTCTCTCAGTGCTTTGGAAAATGAGCCTACTTATTTGTAAACTGAAATATGGATCTAAATGCCCAAGTTTATACAGATAGATTTTAAAACATTGGAAACAGTGAAAAAAACTGCATTAACAAGAACAAACCCAAATATAACCATCTATTTTTTTATCTAGTATTTGCTGCAAGTATATATGTATTCCCTATTTAAACTTACCAGTAAAAAATAGTATGTTCGGATGTAACATTTCAACCAATAAACACATTCCTAAGGGAAGATATGGCATGCTTTTCCACCACTTATCACAGTCAAACACACCAGCTGCATCTGTTCAGAGCAGTTCATATCTCACTTAACGCTACTTATCATGGCCTGTGACATAAAAAACAAGGTACCTGGGCTCACTCTCCGTTCTTAGGAAGATCCACAACACTGCACAAATCAGTATTTCCTTCATGCCACACTGCTCTTAAGCATCCATGGGTGATTTCAACACATACTGGTTTTTTGACTCCAACAGAACAAGCAGGCAAGGGGAGATTTTAGAAAAGGAGAAAGATGGACAGAGTATTGATCCCTTTCTCTGCCCTTAAAAACACACAGGCAGCTTAGGCTAGAGAGACTTAGCAAAAGATCAGTGTTTTACCACTCTCTGAAATCAGTGTAACACCCTTACAGATTTAAGAGGGTGAGGATTTCGTTCACTCTGTTTTTTCCTGACAGAGAAAGTCTAGTGGTCTACTTTTATGGGGTTACTTCTTCCTTTTCTGTAATCTGGGGCAGCAGAAGACCTGGTGCTGCTAAAGCCCTTTGATGTGCTAGTTTCTGCAGTTTCTATGTCAGCTCTGCCTGTCAGGGTCACACATGTTCACAGCCCCATGGCTGAACAGTACCTCGTAGCACATCTTCCCTGCCTTCCCTACTGCTGCAAACACACAGGCACCCTCCAGCCATGCACCTCACCTCCTCAGCAGCTCTGGAGGCCTGTGGTGGGTCGGCTCCACTGATCAGCTGGAGATTTTGTTTAGAAGGCTTCTTTATGCTGTTTATGCTGCTGTCAACACCACAAACCTAACCTGCCACCTGGTTGTTTACATACCTCCACTCCAGGACACCCTCTACTAACACAGCCCAGTGTGTGAGGGTGCAGCTTCTCTTTTTTATTTTTATAAGGTTTGTTAACCACATTGCTATAAGATATTCATTCAGATTTCACCCAAACAGACCTCTTGCTGTCAGCATTTAATTATGCTTGCATTCCTATGTAAATAGAGCGTTAGCCAAAATAGAGCTTTTTATAGAAGATAAGGTCAGGCACATCTTTACAAGAAAAGGAAGCTTTGGAAGCTTCTGTACTTCTGACAAGAATAAATTTCTAAATGCAATGGAAAAATGCATAGAATTGAGCATGTTCTGTTGGTGATAAATCACAGTATTGAAAGTAGTACTCTTTATATATCTTTATTTGGAGGCTTAAGAGTATATATTTAATGTCTGTATATAAAATATGTCGTTTTAAGATTACAAAGTCTTTTCAGACTTCCATTGAAAAATACTATGCACTAATGATCACTCTTTTTAATGATTCACAGTTAAGAAAAGATTTCAACCAAGTTTTTCTCCCAAGCTGGGTATCAAATTATTTGACAATCTTTTTCTCAGTTTGGCTCATGTATGTAAACATATGGAGAAACATTATGTTCTAAGCTTAACCACAGATTTTATATCATAAGATAAGCATACATTTTAAATACAAATTTAAAGCTTAAAATACTGAAATCTCATAAATTCAAATAGGTCCCTAGTCTCCGAAGTATAAATGTCCATTACCCTTTCAAATAATTTTAGAAGAATAACACAATCTTTTGAACAAAAATACCAGACCCGACCCCACTGTGTTTAGATTAATGGGAACTGCAGCAAGCCTCATACAATTTTTTCCCCACTAACATGAGTCTTAACTCAATTGTCAAGTTTAGTGTCACCTCCAGTCTAGATTCCTGTGAAAGGTCATGCAGATCTAATGCACTGGCTCAACTTCTATTGTACTGGGACATTGTGGTTAACTTCAGATCTCCAGCTAGCATTCTCAGAAACCACACTGAGGTAGAACTGAAATCACATTGAACAGAGCTATTTCCATGATAACAGTTTTTGAAAAGTGCAAGTTTCTGGGTGATAAGAAAGTGCATCAGCTAGTTTGGTTCTTGATTTGGTCATATTCAGTGGAGTTGAACAGAAATTAAGTATCAGTTAACCTGATGCTGCTCCAGAAATTTATATGGAACAAAATTTAGTGTTCTCAAAATAAGACTTGACAAGTTATTTTCTTGTGGCAAATTTGCCTTGACAATACAATTTGATTTGTCCAAAGGTTCCTATGTTTCTAGTAGTGTCAGAGGTAAGTATCAGAATAATTTAGGGGCTGATAGTTCGTATGGATCACCCAAGTTCTTCTTTCTGAGACACCATCAGGAAATCAGAGCAGAATTTGGTTCACCATCTTTTGCAAACCTTTAGATACCCTAAAAATGCTTCATGAGAAAGACAATGAAGCATTTGCAATTAACTTATTTTATTGCTGAGTACTGCCCCAGTACTGTGATGTAATTCACCTGTGCTGTTTGACCTAAAGGGGAATTTGGCAGTTGAAGCTGAGATGTTCTCACGGATCTGCCCTATTACCTAACTTTACCTACTGCTTCATTAGAAAAGTGTAAAATGATTTACATATAAATGTAAAATCAATTTTATACATATACAGTGAACAAATGTCTTCCACTATATGATTAAAAAAAAAAAAAGACATTTGATTTGGCTGGAAATGCTTTGAAAAACAACAGGTCTCATTGACTACATCATTGAAATGCTCTAATGAATTTTTAATGTCTTTAGTTGTTTAACTGGATCTTATTACAAAGAAGCTGAAGACACAAGGAGCATGATGTTTCCTCCACTGGCACATTTAAGAAATCAGTAAAGGCATGCCAAGAAAATGTTCTGTTTTCAAAACAAGCCTCCAAAACTGAACTCAGGGGGAAAAATAAAAAGCATTTTGTTGTTGTTTCTATAATTAAACTACTGCTGCTGATTTGAAATGTACATTACCCTTTTCTCAAACTGAATACACTTGGTTCTGTCCTTTACCTTCCTACTGGTATGATATTGCATCTGTGGGTGGCTGACAGGTGGCAGAAACTGATCACATTTGAAAACAAATTGAAGGTGAGAGATCTCTTGCTGCACAGACAGTAGGAGGGAAATTCTGCTATTATAATCTATGTGCCATTTCCCCATGAAGTTAAAAACTTGATTTCCGAGACGCTGACATGCTTCACTTCTAGCTACTATCGCACAGCCTGCCAGCTGCAGAGATCCTTCCTCTCTGCTTAGTAACCCCGTACTGATTAACAATATGGAACCGAGAAAGTTCACCTTTCGCTGTTTTGTCAGGTCCTTCATTTACTACCAATGTCCCCGTGTCTGTTGCATGTTTTAAATCTTATATGCAGTCCCAAGCCATAGGAACTCAAGCACAATGAGATGATAAATCATTATAGACTCCCCTAGCATTCTGCAGTTTTTCTGGTGACCAACCCGCTGTGCCTTGAGAAGCCCCCCAGCTTGCATGGAGGCTTTCTTTGCTGTAAAAGCCTATGTTTTATCATCACCAACAGAACAATGGAGCTGGCTACACATGCAGTGGGAGCCCAGTGCACCACTGGAGAGAAGAGCCTCTTGCAGAGCTTGCAGAGCAGGGATCGTGAGGAGTGTAACACAATGAGGCCCACAGAGCACTAAATGCACGTATGGGTTGCTGTGCCAGGGCTCCACTCAACAGGCTGCATCTCCTGGCAAAGTGACAGGGTAGGATTAGTGCTGATCAGAAAGACAAGCTACTTGCTCCATTTCCTCATGTAAGAAAGAGAGGAGTAATACAGTGGGGATAGGAAGAGCTTCAAAGCCTGCAAGGACATGAAAACTGATTCCATATTAAAAAAAAAAAAAAAAAAAAAAAGAGGTGCATCTTCCAGCAATTTTTCTGAGCAAAGTGAAGAAGGTCCCAAAGTTCACTCGCCCATAGATTTCCCTGAATGAGAAATAACATGTAGAAAGTGGGTGTCTTCTTCCCAGAACACACTCCAGAGTGTTTGAGAATGTACCTCATCCTCCCCCACATTTGTTTGTTTTATCCATCTGCTATTGCCCCATATTTGATTATGAATTGAAAGCATTCTCCTGGAGCTGCACTCTGAGCTTTTCAAACTGAAGTGTTTGAATAAGGCTTGTCACTACAGGAAGGATACAGAGGGCATCACATTCCCCAGCTGCCTCCCATCACCCTTTCCCCCTCCCTGCACCTCAGGGCCAGCAAGCAGCTTGGATGCAAAAGGGGGGAGCTCTAAGCAGCTGCTATCTCTTCCCTGTTTCTCCTGCTGAGCAGCTTCCATGCAGGAAAGTGGCTCTGTTGCTTGATTTCGAGTTGGAGGAGCCTGAGGGCAAACAGAATGGTTCATTGGGCTGTCTAAGCCTGCAGTGCCACATTAGTAGAGGATGGATTCCCCCCATCCTACACAGCCACAAAGGACATGAGAGAGAGGTCATGTGGCTCCCCGATTCTCCCTGCCCCAGCCACAATGCCTGATTAAAGAAATTATCCTAATTTTTCCCAGATGAGTGTCCCAAGGAAATGCACACAGTCTTACAAAGCATTTCTTTTGGAAGAGTCTGCAGAAATAGGATGTTCTGCCAGTACTCTAAAGTTGGGAATTTCCCCATCTTCCAGAGGACTTTCCAAGAAGGGGCATTTGAAGGTGATTTTCACTTCCTCTGCACTGGCTGAACAGACACACGAAATAACCTGTTGAAGTCTTGGGCTATGGAGAAGTTTCTCTGCTCCAGCCAAGTGTCCTGCAGAACAAGCTAAAACTCTTCAGCTCAGCCTATAGGAGAGCTCTCTGGCACTGTCAATGGCAGCCAGCAGAGCTGGGAGCACCCATATTGTTTGTGCACTGTTCTTGAGTGAGAAGAATAAAAATCTTTTAAATGTATAGCCTGTTTCTTAAGGAGTAGTTTGGGGTTTTTTTTCCTGAATTACTTCAATAAGCCATTTGCATTTGATAATTTAACTGATATGGGGGATGTTTCAGGTAACAAATTTACTGCTTTGTTCTTCACAACATGAGGAAATTTATTTTATAAACAATTTTTCAACTTCAAAGCTTTACAAACTGACACAAAACACAACACACACACACACACACACACACCCTACCCATGCTTCACATTTTAGCCATTTGCAGAGCCCAAAAGTGGTGTGGAGACGGCTGACAGTAAGGAGATTGAAAGAGTTTTTCTGTGTGGGCTCCTGCTGCAGCCAGATTAGATGAGGGAATTAGAGACAGGGTGCGGTTCCCACCTCGAATGCCTCTCCTGCACTTCACAGACCTTCACACTGCCTTATTAACACGCACTTCCCTCTCTCCTTCCAAACATGCAAACTGCACCCTCTCCCAGGTCCCTCCTTAGCTTAAGGGCGCTGGCATGTTCTCTGCTGACTTTCTGGAACCCAGGGATTTCCAATTATTTCCACATCCTCCTCCTATTTCTCTTCTGGCTGTGGTGCCTTTGGGCTGCCGGCTTGACTTCCCACTCCATAGGTCTGCAAGGCAAAGGCAGAAACGCCAAAATTAAGAGAGCAAAGTAATATTTGCACAAGGCAGAAAGGAAGAGGAACAAATATAAATTGCCTAGGGCCTAATCTGCTTATTCTCTCTATCTTGCTCCTTTCTAAAAAGGCAGACTTCGTGTCTCCTCAGGTTCTTGTTAAGCTTCCCAGAGCATCCAGCATTGTCTCTCTCAGTTCTTAGGAAGCAATGAGGAGTGTCTTCTTTGCTTTTAGGCACAAAAGGCTGCATGAAGGTGAGTACACTCAGCATGTTTCATTTGAGTATGTGTCACCACAGTGCAGCAGATCTGAGAAGCCTTGAACATACTATTGCAACATTTTAAATTCTTGCATTAGATGACATCTTCCCAGAGCAAAAATTGACCCCAATGTGACAAGTAATTGTCGCAGAGCCTGCACCTAAGGCCTGTCCAGCACTCAGTCTAGCAATTCCCTCACTAAGATACCAGCTTGGCCCATCACACAGCCCCTAACACACTCCCTTGGCTTCCTAGTGCTTGTTTAACTGCTTTTCTCTTTTGAAGAGTATCAGAGACACTCTTCACCCCATTTCTTCCAGACTAGAAAGCTGGTGGCTATAAGCAGCCTCCTCCAAGCCCTTCCCTGACCAAGGCTACAAAGGGCCCTCCACCCTCTTGCTTGCTTGTGGGTACTACTACAAAATACCCTCTTTGCCCTGTTCCCAGGCCACGTATTGCAGGGAGGGAAGGGGAAGGAGGGAAAAGGAGATAGCAAATGGAGTTATTCACAAGAAGGGTGGGGGAAACGTAGAGAAAAGCTGACTTGAGATGCAAGGCTCTTTTAATTTCCTCCTTCTCCTGTAAGGACGATTTCTGCTGTTCCCATTCTTCCCCACTCTACTTCTCTGCTCTAATCCAACTCCTGCCTCTAAAGGAAGGGGAAGAACTGTGCCTGTCATTTGCAGAAGTCCTGGCTTGATGCTCTTCTCTACGAAGTCAGTCAGTCAGAGCAGCTTTCCACACTGGCAGAGCTGGGCATGTGGTGAAGGTCTAGGGTCAAGTTGTCGATAGCACTGCAGGTCTTCATATGCCCATCTGTTAGGTGGCCAGAGTAAGACACACACCAAGCATTTATCTGGTTAATTACTCCTTTCATTTTCTGCATTATTCCCCATTTCAAAATCTGTATGCATACACTTGCAGCCCCTAACAATGGCATGTTTGTGTGATTCCAGCTGACCAAACAACAGAAGTTATTTATAACTACAGATGACCGGACTCTGCTGTATTTTCATTTATGTAATTTTCCTTAGATCATCCATTGGAAAGGGGTCATACTTTCATGTTTCTCACACGCAGAGGCCCTGTAGGTTAGTACACAGGAGATGAACCTTGGCAGCCTGCGCTGCTGGACTGCCTGAAGAAGAATTCTCACTGCAGCTGCCTGAACCGAGAACACACAGGGGCTGAGGGTGAGGTAGTTGTTCTCAGTGCCACACCAGGCAGCAGGTGGCTGAAATGGAAGGACCAGTGATTCTCAGATATAAAGCTTTTTAAAATGACTACTCATTTGTGGGTTTTCCTTTTGTCAAGGCTCACTGGCATTTCAGAGGAACAGTCAGTGCCTGAGGAATAAGTGAGTGGAATATTGAGAAGTGGCATTAAGTAAACAGGATAAGCGACCATAACGTAAAACTTCTTATTCTTAGATCAGAGCCACAGCATGTCCATCCATGCTAAAAGAGCATAATTTCCCCATCCACATCAATGCACTGAATGAAAAAACACTTTTTTATTTTTAGATGGTTCTCATAGTACAAGTTTATATGGGGACAGGCTTGAATTTACTTTGGTAGTTAGGAGATCAAAGGCTACCTCTTTGAGGCCCTTCTACATACAATCTTTTCACATTATATGGAAGGAACACTTTCTGTAGTCCTTTCACCATGCAACAATAGTATCCAAGACAAATTAATTCAAACAAACATACTATAACAAAAAAAACCAAAAAAACAACCACAAATTGCAAAATCCTGTGTTTCTATCTAGTAAATAGGGCAGTTCTCCACAAGGCTCTTAGAAGAGGCAAGAGACACAAAGGGAACTGATACGTCCAAGGTCTCCTTTTAGGGTTACAGATCAAGATTCAGAGCAGCCAGATGGAGACAGCAGCATATTTTACAGTATACTGATGCATGAAATAGGCCTCACAACTAATCCTAGCAGATGCATAGCCAGCCAGAGCATATCTATAAAATAAAGCCACAATATCTCTTTCTTAAAATAGAGAGTATTATTGGTGATTAGAAATACACAATAAAACTCAGAGATGGCAGTAAACGGGACAGAAATTAGTCATTGAGATTTCATTCCTTTATGCTAAAGCACCATAGGCATTTTTAATTGATCCAGCCCAAAAAACAAAGAAAAAGGTATGCAAAGAAAAAGCAGAGGTCTCCTCTGGGGTCCTTAACTATCAACCTGCACTGAGGAGGCTGTGTCCATGCAACTGAATAGTGGTGCTGTTCTCTAGTACAAAAACTTTTCCTACTTACAGAGTTATGTTTCCCATTTGATTTTCTTCTTTATCTGTGGGAAATTTAGGCATTTGCTGAAGATTTAAGAAAAGGGAAGTCGCCTGGTATTGGGAATTCTGATATCACAGCCATGGAATGCCACACACTTATTAGCCAAGTGTTTCCATTCCTCTGTATACATGACTCCTTCCTCAAGCCAATAATTTTTATAACCTTTTGCCCTTTTTATGGCATCATAGCTATTTAGTAATATTTACTTTTTTCCCCATCTTGTAAAATGTATGACGCCGTTCCCTTGCTGGTTTGTGACTGATCCCCACATAGATCAACTCAAACTCAACAAGTAGTTCACAGAGTTTGCGTTCCCAAGTATGTTAGTCAATAACCTCTAATTTATCTAAGGAAAAAGACATCCAAATGATTAAGGAGGAGGTACCACAGCTTTTTTAAGCTTCTGTCTGGTGCCATTGGTCTCAGGCACCAGTCTTACACCTGAATTTACTGGAAGAGCTTTTATCTTTTGGAAACCAGTGCCTTCTGGGCTAATATCAAGATTATGAACTTGGCACTATATCCAATATAGGGTTGTAATTAGCAGCCAGTATAGCACTTCTGTTCAGCAAATAACCAGTTTATTACTAAGGAACTATTTGTAATATTGCTGTCTACTAAAACAAGACATTATAGTAACTGCTACATGGTTTAGGCCAGATAAAGTTCCATTGTCATCCTTATGTCCACTTGCAAGAACCATGAACACCAGTTAAAGTGCCAATTTGTCAACAAGTTACAGACTTTCTTTAAGGAGCAAGATCCAACTGCTGTACTTACATCAGAAAGAAGACTGAAGCTGCTTTCAGCCTAATTCCCAATGTAGAATGGATTGTGAATTATTTTTCTCAACATATGTATTAAAATGGATGAGTTCCCTGAAGGACGTTCAATTAATCAACTTAGGTGGCCACACCTTCAGTAAGAGAAAAGTCAGTGTTGCCTACTGACTGTTGAGAAACCATCTTGTAGAGAAAAGTGAAAATTTAAGAATATAGTTATACGTCTTCACATCCTGGAACGTCTATACTGAAAGAAAAACTGATTTGGAATATGCACACATAATTTTACTGAGTCCAGAACATGTCTGAAATAATATGTGCTTTAAAATATTTGTTTTGCCCAGGAAACTCCAGGAATATAGACCTTCCATATTGCAACTCAAAAGAGAAGTGTCAAATAGCTGCCAAGTTCCACGTGGTACCCCGAAGCTTTGTGCTTTGCATCTTGTCTCATCAGCATGAGGTCATCTGCAATCTCTGCCTCTGAGAAAGGTCCTTTCCTCTTACTTCCTCTAACAGACTCATATAAGAATCTGAAACACAAAATCATAGTGTGTTAATAGAGTCAATCAGAGTAGAACTATTGTCTCTCTAATGTATTGGATTTTAAAAAGTGTGAAAACTTTCATAGAAATCTTGCATACTAAACCAAATTTATATAATGAAGTGTAATACTGAGCCACAGTCCTCCTTTTACCCTTGAGCAGAAAACGTAAAGAAACAGTAGTCTGTGGGGAGGAAGCTGTACAGAGCAGGACCTGCATTTTCCTTCACACTGGATGACACACTACCTATGGTGTTGCTGCTAGAGACATTCCTGAGAAGCCTGAAAGAACACAGCAAGTGTCTGGTAAAATATGCAGCAATCTCTGCAAGATTCAGGCAAAACACTTAACATTTTCTTCCTGCAACATTGCTGCCCTTTCTTTAGTTTGATTGATAAAAACTGTCATTCTTCTCTGTACGGTCAAAGAATAGAATCGTAAAAAATCACTGAACCATTTAGATTTTAAATGACCTTTAGGATCCTTGAGTCCAACCATTAACCCAGCACTGCCAAGTCCACCACTAAACCAACAAAGACTATTTAGGCTGCCCATCACATATGGGAAGCCTTGGGTAGGAAATCTGTCATACAGGTTTGTGTAGCACCTCTCCCCCAGCTCCAGATGTCGGAGGGGAAGCCATACAAGACAGAGTTAGAAACCTCAGAAGTATGCTTGGTCTTGTCTATCCCTCATCCGCCAACAGTACTAACACTGCAGATCTGTCCAGTGTGGAAATAGGAGTTCAAAAGCCTTTCCACTCTCTCTGCTGACTTCAATACAGCTGCTAAGCTTATGCATGATATGTTTATGTTAAGGGTTTGGTGTAAACGGGGCTTGTTTTGCATAGCTGTCTGAAAATGTCCCATCCCCTCCTTTTCAAAAATGGGCAAAAGACCAAATATTTCTGTAAAGCTTTTAAAATCCTATAGTCTACAGAAGAAGATGTTAAATCTTATAAAGCAAAATTGAAACTTTGCAGAGAGCAGGCATTTTTCCTGTTAAAAATGCTGAGTTTAAAAGCTTTCAGATAATGCTAATCACCAAGCTACACTAAAAAGAAGAAAGGACAATTCTGCATGAATTCTGCACCTTCCAAATAGTTATAGATTCCTTTAAAGGTTTGTCTAACACAGGCAACACATTGTAAATTCTTAGTAAAAATCACGATCAGTAACAGCATTTCACATAGTGAAGGGTTTGTAATGTACCTCCTATTTATTTTGGTCTCAGACTCATCAGGAGAAGAGAAAAAGCTTGTAGTTTCTTGATGAAGTAATTTAGTGAATGGGGAGCAAAGAAAGTAATTTAATTACTGGCTTAAACAATTTATGTGACAGCCATGCAGTTCTTTTATCTTCTGTTAGGCAATGTATTCATTTTTTTAATGTCTAAAGCTTTAACACAGTGTGTCACAGTGCTAAACTCAAAATGTGTGGAAAGCCCAGGGTTTCTGTGACAGAGAATCAAACTGCAAATTAATTCATTCCTCTTTGCTGCTTGGAATAGGGACTGGTAGGCACAGCTTTTTCCAAGTTTGTTTCATCCTAAATTACATATGTGTACTTAAGACATTTTCCAGTGGGCAATACAGTATCACAGCAACCTTGCACTGAACTGTACTGAGGAACAGTAGGGTGGGGAATGGTGTGAGCTGGGCTCAGCACAATGCTCACATGCTTTTCTCTGGGCCAGTGAAAAGTCTGGTGAAGAGGGCATCATGCACAGCTCAATGACACCTCATAAAAAGAAGCTAGATCACCGTAAGAAAATACCACAGGCCCATAGGTAAGAAAATACCAAGCCCACAGGTAGCTGAAATCTCAGTTGGAATATCCCCCATTAATGCCATACATTCATGTCCAGCATCAGTGAATCTGGCTCTCTTTAGCTCCAAAACTTGCAGACAATTAATACCCATTTAGGTAATTCTGGCCCATGGTTACTCTTACTCTGAAGTACAGATTGCATTCAGGAGGTCTTGTTGAAAAATCAAGGACAAGAAGCAATCCAGTGTTATTACCTCTGTATTTATCTTCTAGGCAGGAAAAAATGAAGCATGAGACACCAGTGAACCAAGCCCTGTTACCTCTCAGAAAAGATTACATGGGAATTCAAATGTCCTGGTATAATTCCCAGATTCCTGAGTTCACATGAACAGCAGCAAAAGAGGAAAATTGCTCCATATCCTGTAGAGAGGAAATGAAAGGTATCTGGAAGGGAAGAATGTGCTGTGTGGTGCGAAAATGCTGTTTTGATTCCTGATGCTAAACATCTGCCATATTTTTGTGTGGAATCACTTGACTTAGTGAGAGAATAGCATCTTCAGGATTGTGAAAAGTCTATTCCAGACTTGAGCTGTCTGAATTGGCAGCTGTGAGAACACCCACAGGAAGCATGGGACCCTGGAAGAAAAAGTGTAGGAGTACATCCTGTGGGGATAGATAAAAGTCAGAGCCAGGCTATGGGAACCTCTTCAGAACAAACATGCAAATAGAGTTTCGCAAGTCAAAGTCCCAACTGTTTGTTTAGGGATTTTTCGGTTATTTGTTGCTTTTGTTTGGCTTTCACAGAACAGAAACAGAGAAAGGATCTCAGAAAAAAAAAAAAAAATTAAAAAAAAAATTAAATAAAACCTTAGATGTTTCCTTTATTGTTTGGTGTGGGTTCATGTGCTTTGTGTGCAATGCTACAGCTTGCTTCATTTGCCTTGTGATAGGAGATTGCCATAACATACCTATTTCTGGTCCACTGAGTTTGATAGTTTGTCTGCATACACAGCCAATAAGAGAAATGCTAGGGAAGAGCTGCCTGTAATTCCTCACTGTTGCCCTTTCATGGACAAATGCCTCTTCCCATCCATGTGAAATCTTACAGTTCATGAGGAAGTAACAGTTGGAAAGAATTTAATCCATTTCTTAATTATTAAGTGCTCTCAGTCACCGAAATCAAATAGTAATTGGTGTCATGGATACAGACAGTTTCCTATGAATACTGACAGGTGACTGCCATAACAACACTCGCTCCCTTGTGCTCCCATCATTGTGGCAATATGCTCATCTTTCTTCTACCTTTATGTGTCCTCCTGAATAAAGCTAGATGGATTTGTAGATGACATTTTCATTTGATATTTGTGCAATATTTTTCTCAATCTTTCAGGTAGCTTTGTGCTGTTTGTACAAATAATACCCTGCAAAATCGATGCCTACAGATTGATTGCACATTGTGTCAATTAATATTTCCTTTTCTTTCTAACATTCCTAATTCCTGTATCACTGAGAAAGTTGAAAAGGAGGTTTAAATTGGCTTTCTGCATACTATTTATTATTCCTTGTGTGGAACATGCTGTATGTTCCCTTGTTCTTTTTACTTTCCTGTATAAATAATCTTACTCTTTTCAATTTCTTCCTACATGAAATATTTTCTATGTAGCTGTCTGCTGTTTTCACTATCTGCCTTGAGTTTGTTTCTACTTCTGCATCTGCCTTTTTTTGGCATGGGGTTACTAAAACCAAATGAAATAATGAAAATGAGGACATGGCATATTAGAAGTAACATGTAATACTCTCTGTTTGATAGTCTACTTACTTCTACTGTGTAGCCGAATACAGTAGTACTGTGTAGTTCTTTTTTCTGTCACACACCCAGAAAAGACATTGATTACGTTGTTCATGATAATTCCTTAAGCTTTCTTGTTTCACAGGAAGTTACTACTACATTCAGAACCCATTCATATGAAAAAATAATTTAAAGTGTATTTTCATGTCCTTCTGTTGTTAGTTTCCTAAAAAAAAAAAAAAAAGAAAAAAAGAAAAAAAGAAACAAACAGCTGCCAGCTCAGTAGAAGTTTAAAGAAGTAAACATTTTACAAGTTACCATGCAGTGTAGAGAATTGGTGACCATCTCTCAAAGTGCCTTTTGAGTCCCCAAATGCTGATGGGAAATATTCTGGAGGCACAAATAGAGTGCAGATGTTGGAGAATACATCTTAGAATTCTGCTGAACATATTACCCTACTGGGAGGCTGTTTTGAGTCTCCAGGGACATTCCTCTGAGAGCCCAGCTGATTGTCTCATATTGAAACAACATGTCCAAGATACATTCCAAGTAAAAGAAAATAGAACAGGGGTACTCTGACCAAATATAAATCATGGGGCTAAAGGGCAGTTTATCTTCCGTCCTTCTACCATTTCTTTTCTCCCCCAATGAATATTCCCCCCAGGGAAACAGACCGCTGGGTAAAGGACTGCCAAACATGATGACTCAGACATTAGGCACTGTCCCCAAGTGCTTCACAGATGGTGTCTGGATGGGAAACCCAGATCTTTCGGCACCATGAGCCTTCCTACATTTTTTTTCTACTTTTTTTTTTTTTTTTTAAATTCACTGCAGCATTACTTCTGATCTCATGTCAAGCCCTTATAGCACTGTTGCCCCCCGCAATGAATCCTGATCCTGACCTTGTAACAAGCAATGTCATTGGCACATGAAAAAGATAGGAGAGAAATCCTAGCAGACCTTGGGGAGTGGGAAAAACAAAGCTAAAATAAACACATTACTTAAAAGATTATTCTGTATCCAATTGGAAAAAAATTAGCAAAGTCTGCTGCAAAATACAGGCATATTTTGAAGTACAGTGCATTAGTACAACTGCATAATTGTAGGTACTATGAAAGAAAATGTTCTCTGCACAGGTTTTATTGGTCTGTTTCTTTTTGTAGAATCCTGTTTGTTTCAGTAAAATCCTATTCCTTTCAGTTTTCTTTATGCTTCCCCAAAGCAAGCACAACTTGGGATGCACATCTGGACCTGGGCAAGCTGAAAGCAATGGCATATTTCTGTGCTTCTCCAGTACTGTATGTTCACACTAGACTGGAAAAGTGCTCTGTGGGGGGAAAAAAAATAAAATAAAAGAACCACACCAGCATTTTTTCCTCCCATGAAGACAAGCTCAAGAAATGCTCTGTAAAGCCTTATGGACTATGCACAATGAATCCAGCTATCACAATCCCAAACAAAATGTATCATAGGAAATGTGAAATACCCCTTCCTTTCTGTCTCCCCCTGTCTTGCACCACACACACACACACACAAACCCTGTTGCAAAGGATAAAAGAAGAGGAATTGCACAATGAGAAAAACCAGGTCCAGCAAGTATTTATTTTTTCTTCCTCTTCTTCATCTTCCGTTTTTAACGTTTACCACCAGTACCATCCATAAGAAGCAAAAGAAGAATTGTTCACTCCAACTGGAACGGATAAATATCTAGGTATTTTTTGGGCTTCATTCTGTTCCAAAGACTATGTAGCAATTCATTGAAGTTCTCCAATTTACACAAATTCAGCTGAGTAGTAATTTAATTTTGTTTAAATCAATGAAGTTATTTTAGCATGTATAAAAAATAAATGGAATGTAGTCATTTTGTTTTGAAATTCCAATTAAAAGGTCCCAGAATTGAAAGCAGCAACTCTTATGTCAGTTGACTTCTCTGTTTTTTAAAAAGGAGTGTCAGATAAAAGTTGATAGCACTCTACAAAGCCAATGTCCCTGAGCCAGGGGTTTTACAATCAGCAGGAACAGGGTCACAGACACTGACCACCACAGGATTCCTTGCTTGGAGATAGTCACTTCAGAGTTACACCTGGAAAGATATACTTCTTAACAGCCAGTTGTTGAGCTGCTAAGGAACCGACAGCATAAATCAGCATAAAACTAGCCAGGTTTCCAAAATGTGCCTAGCAGGCAGTTTTCAAGCCCTGCCTGGTTTTGGAAGCAACTTTGTCAAAATTGGACCCTCTCCACAAAGTGCTTTGATGTTGATGAATCTGTAAATTCCAACGAAAACTTGTTTAGTCAGAATTTTTCTGACCAGCTCTACTTCCTCCTTCTGCCAAGCCTATTTACTCATTCTCAAACTTTCTGTGTGGCTTCAGGCAAAGGTTTTCTGCCACAGCCATCCCAGCTGCAGAGTTCAGGCACAGCTCAACACAAGCTCTTGCCCACCAGGGTCCTCCCCTTCCATGTCCCTAGGGGAGAGAAGCTCCATCCAGCAGTGCAGCTCCCAGCTTTCCTCTCCATCCCTTACACCACTCCATCCAGACCCATGCTGCTCAGGAGGCTTTGTTGTGAGGACTAAAGTCCCATCACCCCCATTTTACTCCATTATCCCCCCAGAGAAAGTGAAGCACAGAGAAATAACCATTGTCACAGCAGCATTAAAAGTATGGCATGGTCAATATGATGCCTGGCTTTGTACTGAGCCCAGTGGTCCATAACATCTATTTGCATGTTTTGAGTCACACAGAGACTACTGAGAGCTAGAGTCCATCATGGATGTGGATGAACCTGTGCATAAAATGGGGAGGGAGGCTGGGACAGAATAGACCAAGATTATATTAAAGTATTTCTACCCTGGGTTTGCAAAAACAATGCACTGCATTGAGACGAGGTGTTATTGTCTGCTTCTAAGTGTAGCCTCCCTTTCAAGTTTTTCTTTCTTAATAAAGTATCTGAGGTCATGCTATTGTCATTAGAGCTTGGCGAGTGCTCAGCAGCTGTCACCGTGGCAGCAGGAGTGTGCCTGGTGCCAGTCCCCTTTGTCACGACAGCCACACAGCAATGTAAGGAGAAGGGCCTTGCAGGATGCAGGACAATACTGGGAAGGAAAAGGAGGGAATCCTCGACCTTGGGCCAGGCCCTGGTGGCAGACTATTGAACTCTTTGCATCTCAGCAAACCACAAGGAGTAAAAATTCTTGGAAGCTGCAAAGGTTGCAAGTGAAAACAAAAGATTCTATCATGTAGGAAATAGAACAAAACACAGAGAAATTTGTTTTGTTTTCAGAGATAAAATAAGCAAATAGCATTCTGCAAGGGTCAGGAGCACTGCACCCCACATGCAGCACTTACGGAAGGGAGGAGGACAGAAAAGCTGAAGGGAATCTGGAAGCAGGTGGGCAAGTGCTCTCTCTGGAACTTTCCAAATCTTGTGCTGTGAGCAAGGGACTCCCTCATGAGAAAAAGGGTGATGACGCTGTCCACTAGAATCTAAAATATAAAATCATCTATCCAGACAGAACCCTGATTATGTAATACAATCAAATAATTGTCTTTCGAGCCCATAGCTGAAGTAAGTGATAGAAACAAATAAATCATCGCTTCTGAGTTAGGTGATTGGAAAAGACCAGAGCAGGATAACTAGCACCAACTTCCTCATGTTTCTGTTAAAGTAAGGCTAAAGCCTGTGCCCATAAGTGGCCGCAGGAACAGACAGTGAGGATGGTGTTATTGGTCCTTTTAGGCTTGTTAACTTAATTAATATTTCACAACTGACACACTGGAGCATTTTGTCCCCTTTTTTATTTGTATATCAGCAACACCCTTGACTAAGAGCTGCTTAGCTATTTCTTTCCTGCTCATTTCTATTCTGAAGAGCCACTCCAAAAACACCAGCTATTACTAAGCTAACCCTCACCTAGCAATCAGCGCAGCCTCCTTTACACTGTGTACTCTGTGAACAACTTTCACAACTTTGTGGGTGTTCCCTTAGGACAGGAAGTGAAGAAATAGATCATATCCCAGTGGAATCACTGATGTAGCTCTGAACTGGCAGGATGCTACCCAAGCCTAGGCCAGCACCCCTGTATTTTGAAAAATACCTTGGCATTTTGAAAGACCACAAGTGGTCAGAACCTCAGCTTTATTCCTTATCCAAAAGAAAAATACCTCTTGAAGCAGAAGAGCCCCACAGTGGGTGAGCAGGACTCACAGTGCCACAGTGACACAGGCTGCTCAGAGCCAATGTCCCTCCAAGAGGCCAAGGAAGGCCTGGCCTCATGGCCAATGCAGTCAGCAATTTACTACATGTAAAAATCTCCTCTTGGAAACAAAATAAAATGCATCCCAGTGAATGAAGGGAACCAGTGGGGTGGCACACACTGCGTGCTGTGGCACTGTGGGAAGGAAGCAAAGGTTTGGGTATTGTGACATGAGAAATATGATGGCCTTTGGGTCACAGCAGTCTCTGTGCCAGCAGCCAGGCTGGTTATTACCCTGAGACAATACAAGTTGTTCTTTTTCTTTCTCAGTAATTTCACAGCTTCTAGCCCCTGCTGGAGTCCTTTGCTCCCATGTTCCCTGCACTCTGGTCTGTGGATCCACTCAAAAGATGGTAAAGTTCCCTTAGATTTGAAAAGGGGTGGTTAATTAACACAGACTAAGGACAAAACTTTTAACCAGCTCCTTTTGTGTTTTTCCCATCCTTGGTCTTGTCAGTATGGGTTTGCAAGCAGCTAAGACCTGAAAAAGAAAGGGCACCTGAAAGAGTGCTCTCCCCCTCCCAAGTGTTGTGTAGTCAATCACCAGCTCCCAGGAGCTCACATCCATCAGCAGCAGCAGAACCAACCCATATATCTCGCAACAGCAGGTGCATTATTCCCCTGAGCTATTTACTTGTAACAGCCCTCATGGAGACTGTCCCTCCCTAGAGTGATACCACTATCTGAAATGACTCAAAACATTTGAAGAAGTGGAGAATGTCCTTGGTGCAATCAAAAACAGACAGGAATGGACACCAGAACATGAATAAACAGGGCTGGTTTTGTCTAGACTCAGGTACTGTCAGCCTCTCAAGACAGCATGACAAAACCTCAAAAATTAAGCAGAAAGGTAAACATGCAGTATCTTCCCTTTGAGGGGAAGCAAATTGCACGGACAATCTCCTGAATGAAATGGTGCAGGGAAAGGGGGGTCCAGTTGGTAAGTGATAGAGACAATGTGTTGTTTGAAATGACTTGGGAAATATGAGTGTGGTATGTATTTCTCCAGGCGTGCTTACAGCAAAGAAGTTCACATGATACTCACAAATCAGCCACCCTTTCCCTTGCACCCTGCTGAACTTTGTTTATGCTTACCATCTTTTCCACTTTTTTTTAACATTACTAATAACCACAAAAAGAAAAAAAAACAGTTTCTTGGCTGCACATAAACTGTTCTACAACCTTTCTGTAGAGAAGAAACAGAAGGGGGAAGGGACGAGCAAATGTGGCATGGACTCTGTGACTGTGGTTTTTGTTTCCATAAACCTTAGAGCACAAGAATGCATGAGATATTTACACAAATCTTTCCACAATTCCTGTGGCCTTTGGTAGCATTGCATTTGCATGACTTCACCACTGTGGCTGGTTTGTGCTTTCTCAGCAGCCTTGCCTACAACAGGGAGAAATCCTGGCTATTCCCAGTAGTTCTCCGTCTCCCACCCTCAGATACAGACACACCAGTGCATGTTAAATACAAGCTATGTTAATGCAGGAGTTCCTGTCCTGCTTGTTGTCCAGTTTCCCAGGGATAGTACAGGAAGTTTCCCAATTCATCTCATAAATGCAAAAAAATAAAAATGTTATACTTGAAAATATTGGTCATTTAGATCTTGAGGGATTATCAAGGGATATGAAAGGAAGGAGGATGCTTCTGAAGTTGCACAAATATATAAGGAAAAGTGCAAAACAAATATTTTACATCAAGAACCTTATACTTGCCTGCCCTCCTGCCATCACAGGATGGTGGGAAGCTGAGTGAATGAAGAGAGTGTCTCCAAATGAGTAGGAACTTGGCTACTGAATAAGAACTTGGCTACTGACTAAGAATTTAACTACTGGGGCTCCGTCCTCTGCTGCCCTCACTGGGGACTTCCAGCAATCACTCTGGTCTGTCTGTACCTCATTTTCTCAATCTAATAAAGGGCTGTTGCTCAACCTTTGCAAAATGCTTTGAGTCAGTGCACAAAAAGTGTGTTAGGACCAAGGAATTTTTTCACTGAATGAGAATATCAGGTCAACAGACAGGCTGCCAGTCAAGAAAACAAAGCCACGATATCTTACAGGCCAAGGTGTCCCTCCTTACTACTGCAGCTGTGTCAGCACTGGCTTCTCCAGTGTTAGGAGATGTCTTTAAAAGGTTGCATCCTGGATGCTTGCTGTGTATGATTTGAGGAGGGAGACTAGTGAAGGAGAGCACACGCCACAATGTGTAAGTCTCACCTGTGTTAGTATGGACTGTGCAGGGCAGGTAGAAATTGCTTAAAATTGCATTCAAGGCTGTGCTGCACCTCTCTTCCCCACTGTGGCTGAGCCTGAGGGAGATACAGCCCAGAGGCAGAAGTAATAGCAGATTCATTTTCAAGAGTTTAACACTTGATATCAGAACCAGTGTGCAATGACATAAGGCAGAAGCATAACCACAGACAGCTTGTAAAAATTCAGCTTTGTCCCTCGCAAGTGAATCCATAATTAAAACTGCAACCCTAGTCCACTGTATTTATCCAGCAGAAGGACTCACTCCTGCTACTCCTTGACTTGAGTCAGCAAGTTTCTCTATTTGCAGTAATCCTTTACTTTGACTTTCCTTCATTATTAATAAAACAATTTTAAACTCTTTAATGTCAGCCAAATGGTGTTTCAAATTATATTTTCCAGGGAGAAAAAAAAAGGATAGTTGAGTGTTCAGAGGAGAAAACTTAGTTATGTTATAGTTCAGCCTGGGAGACTCTGGTGACTCTTAGAAAGTGTTGAAATTACAGGTTCATGACGTACACAGTGTTGAAACACCATGTTTCTGCAACACTTGGTCCAACGCGAACTTACAATTTCAACACTTCCTAGGTCTTTTGTAAAACCTTATAACTGACCAGAACAAATGTAAATTCCCAAAAAAACTAAAGCAATGTGCTGCAAAATAGGAAGACTGGAAAACCCATTTAATTTCCAATGCTGCTACCCTTACACAGGATAAAAATTCTCAAACTATGTTTAATTTGTAAAAAACCTGTCATCCAAGATTAGCTACTCTCACAGCAAAATAGTGGTCTCAAGGCACAACTGGTCTGATCTGAAATGGTAATATCCATGTTTCTCCAACTTGTTAACTTTTCCCTTGGTGTCACAAAAAAAATCCATCAGGAAAGTACCTGTCTCAGCTTAAGTAAAGGACATTCACCAGCAACCTCCAAAATGTGCTGTTCTGGAGCTTAGCAGAGACCATAATAACAAAATGTTAAACACAGGGACAAAACCTTTGTGACCAAAGGGAATCTGCAATTTCAAAACACAGCAAAATTTGATATTTAAAAATACACTATGGCATTATTTCAAAATACCATTTGTTAAACAACAGGAGGCAGGAGAGCAGACAGAATCAGGGTTCAAACAGTGCTTGTTTGGAAGATGAGAAGAGTATAGGATTTGTCCTCAACAGGTTACACTTAGCTCATTCAATTTCATCCAAAAAAGAAAAATAACTGTCACTCAGGGGAGACACTGAGAAACAGCTTTATGTCCCAGCTCCTGTAAGCAGCTTGGATCAGAAGGCTGCTGCACCTGAAGCCATCAGAGATGCAGCCAACTGGAGCACTTAGCAGGATGGGGACACCCCAGTTCCTGCTCCTGTAAGCAGATAGGGGACCATCTATGTGTGTCACCACTCAGGCATGCGAATGAGGGCAAGGGAAATAAACCCTCAGGCTGACAGTCCACACAAAAGCCAGGTCTCCTGTGGAGGCTAAGTGGGACTTCATGCGATGTGTGCCTTCTGGAGGGGCCCAGGAGGAGTCCCAATACCAGCACGTACCCTTCTGAGCACTTATACAAAGCATCCTCCGATAATGAAGAGGAAATAGAAGTTTAACAATACATTTCTTTTTGTTTACCTGGCTGTATTTTGAATATTTAATGCTAATTTTAGCACTTGGGCACTTGGAAAAGGGTAAGACAGAATAAATATGTTGTATGAATTGGGCTGTAAATATAGAGTCCCTTACATACCAGTCTGGGTCACTCTGCATCAATCAAAGCTGGAATGACAGCAGAAACAGCAGTTTTGATGTTATATGCAACTAAAGTTCTCATTTATTTTTAGAGAACATAATTTCTTAAGATAGCAGAAAGCTTATTTGGAAAATCATGATAAATTATTACAAAAGTCTTTCTTCTCCACAACTTCTTACAGGAGCTGCTTTTTTTTTTGGACCACTGCAGTGTGCTGCGTACTAGGAAGAGGGTACTTACAACAGGATTTATTTGTAGCAGTGAGCCAAAATACATATTGCCTTAGACGAGAGTCAGTATTATCACAAAGAACCATGCCGGCTGGGGTTTAATTAAATTGGACCTGGGTGTCAGATTTTAGCTTGGTAAAGTTAGCAGCTGGGATGAATTGGACCAGAAATGTGCTGTGTAACAGGATTTTGCTGGCATTTTTGTGAGGGGGGAAAAAGGAAAAAAAAAAAAAAAAAGTATGTGGAATATGTCATGCAAACAGTTGACAATGTAGCTGCAACACCAAACATTAAATAAATAAATTCCATACGTAACACGGGCACAGAAAAACTTTTCAGGAAAGCGCCTCAGAGCTGCATAGCCTCGCGTCTATAAATCTCCATTAAATCAGTTTGAGTGGGGCGAGTGTTAGAGACAGAGCTGCCAGAAATAGCTCTTTTCCTGCAAGATGTAGAAAAGATTACAGCCGAGATTGAGACGGTGGGGTGGGGAGGGAAAGCAGGGGCAGGGGAGGGGTGGGGGGAGAAAAGAGGCAAATGAGTTGAGCTGAAGGAGGCGGGGGAGCTGTGAAAGGCATCTCATAAAAGTCCCATTTGTTGGAAGGCTGCAGGAAGTGGAGGCAGCTTTGGCACACGTGTCCGTGGTGCTAAATTAACTGTTAACACAAATAATCAAAGTGCAAGGCCCATCAAGCCGCTGGCGCCAGTGAAATGAGGGAGCGGCCAGGTCAGCGCTGCCTCTGGAGTGAGCCGGCTAGCAGGTGGAGACCAAGCAGGGACCCGACAGGATGGAAGTGCTTACAGAACACACTGACCCACTGACAGAGGGAAACAGGGCTGCACTCCTGCTTTCCAGCTATTGTGTGCATTTTTTATTTTGTATCTATTTATTATATTTTGTGTATTTTTTTTCCTATTTTATTTATTCTTAAAAAAAAAAAAATTCTTTCACTGCGCTGGAGTGCTTGGACACCCCAGGCTGAGTTGTAGTACAGTTCAGCCTTTATTTGGCAGCATTGGTGGAGGAACAACTGAACAGGACAAAGGAATAGTTTAGGCACAAAAGCACTGACTGCCCTCCAGCACTACCCTTCAGAAGGAAAAACTGCTCTTTAGAATGAGATATGAAAAACAGTGTGGGCAGGGGTATTTCCACCTGGTTTGTTCTCTCTCACTGTCAGAGAGTCCACAGCCCTACTCTGTACTGTAAGTATGATGCAGATACTTCAGAAGTGTCACGGTGTTGCAGCCACCCCAGCATTGAAGCACACAGACCCACCATGGTGGCACTTGCTCTGAGTAGGATTAGACTTGGAAGCAAGCAGGACTTCTCCAACAATCAATCTGAACATGCTAAGGTTCACTGAAGGTCTCAGAGGATCTCACTGTTTTGTGCTGTGAAAACACTAATTTTTCCAACTATTGCCCAGGTCCAATCTCAAGGAGATGCTCGCTGGAAAGGATACCTGGGGAGCAGCTTCCCCCACACTGAAACAGCAGGAGTTCTGTGCTGATTTCATTAGCTGCTTCATTCAGCTCCCTGACACAAGACAGCTGTAAACCCACTTTAACTGCCCAGTAAAGTCAGGTTTACAATTACTTTGTATGACCAAAGCAATCACAGTACAATGTTGAATCAGGCCCTGGAATTGCTGGGATCTTTTGTCTCCTTGCTGAGGTACAATACACAGAGCTACACACTATAATGAATCACACACATACATATATATATATATATATATATATATATATATATATATATATATCATATGCATGTGCTATGTACATACGTATTTACATCACACACTTTGGTCTAGTGTGGCTTTTGTTGGATATCCATGCATTCTCTACAGATACAGTTGTGGGCACTTATATTTTACAAAAAAAACCAAAAAAAACTCACTTGCAGTTATAAGGTGTTACAATAGAAAATGTGGGTCATTGCTTAGCATAAATTCTGCTCCAGAAAACATGCTGAATCAAATTACTTTTAATCATGATTACTTACGATAGATAATGAATAATATGGTACAGAAAGGTACCATGTCATAGAATCACAGAATGGTTTGGATTGGGAGGGACCTTAAAAGTCATCTAGTTCAAACCCCCCTGCCATGGGCAGGGACACCTTCCACTAGACCAGGTTACTCAAAGCCCCATCCAACCTGACATGGAACACTCCCAGGGATGAGGCATCCATAGCTTCTCTGGGCAACCAGTTCCAGACGTGGAACTTCACCCTCACAGTGAAGAATTTTTTCTTAATACCCAATCTAAACTGATCCTCTTTCCGTTTAAAGCCATTCTCCCTTGTATCACTTGTAAGAAGTCACTCTTCAGCTCACTTGCAAGGCTCCTTTAGGTACTGAAAGACCACAATAAGGTCTCCCAGGAGCCTTCTCTTCTTAAGGCTGATCAACCTCAATTCTTTCAAGCTTTCCTCATAGGAAAGGTGCTCCAGCACTCTGATCATCTTCATGGCCCTCCTCTGGACTCACACCAACAGGTCCATGTCATTTCAGTGAGGATACACGTCTTCTGAGCACCTAAACTTTAATTATGTCTTTAATTCATACCTGAAAGTAAAAAATATCATGTATCTTTAAAAAAATATTATTTTTTTTCTCAGCTCTCTTTCAGAGAGCAAAATGCCCAAGAAAAATATGGAGAATATGGACGTATAATACTCTTATCATAGGGCATAGTTGTTGCTTTTAGTGAAGAATTTTCTAATAACTAAAATTAAAAACAAAAATAATCATTAAGTGTGGTAGAAATATTCACACAACTCATAGAAACAATGTTTTAACGAGGTTTAAATCTATAAAAATAATGTGTAATCTTCCCTGTATTCCATAGGGTTACTTTGACATTTATCAGATATGAACTCTGGTAAATCCAAAGATGTACCACAGTACTAATAGTAATTTAGACCAGTACCTTTAATATTAGAGATCATCCTTAGTTCATGTTGTAAACTTTAACTTATCTATAGCCAGCTGCGTGACCTGTATGAAGAACAGTCAGGAACATTAGCAGCTGATGTTTGATGTGATCCAAGGAGCAGTTATAAAGATAATTTGCTCTCAAGTCAGATTTGTATAGACTTTTACAGGTCAGGAAAATATAAGATCTCGCAGGAAAAGAATTGGTCAGAGACACAGAGACAGAAAAACAGAGAAAGAAACAAAGCGAGAGGAAATAATACTGTCATAGGCCAAAATTACTTGTTATTACCCTCTGCCCCCTTCTTGATAAGGGTTAAACCAACTTCAGTGAAACCTTCCACATGTAAAAGTCAGCTTGACACAGACAGAAGTTTTCTATAAGGGGAATAGACTAAGTTACAGAAAAGCTGAGAGCTGGGACTTACACCAGAGGTTGGATGGCCTCTGCTGTAAGTGGTTTATCAGATTTACCTCTATGGACACGCTATGGACCCCTTTAAAGATCCTGCTGTGAGTTGTTGATGGGTGGGAGGTTGAGTGTATGCATGTGTCTTGGCAGATGGCAAGTGCTATCACAGCTACCAAATTCATGGGAAAGTTACAATTGCTTTGAAAAATGGAAGCCAAGCACTTCCTGAGTAGGCAGGAAAAGGGTAACTGAAAATTTTAAAGACTTGAGAATCTCTGTTAATTGAATAAGAAATTAAAAGAAAAGCCCATTAAACATAAAGTGTATATTTAAGAGGCCCTTTTCTGACCGTAAGCCAAATTAGAGAAAGAATGTCATTGTTACAGTTTGATAAAAACTATTGGAATATGAAGAAACCAAGTCAGGAAAACAAAGTTCCAGACATATAAAGATGAGATCGCTCTAAACACATCAAGACTGAGTAAGAGCGAACTTGGCTCCTGTCCTACAACTCATAAATCCAGTCAAAATTTGTTTTTGGAGTTTTCAGGGTAGATTATAGATAGTGCTAGCTGTATAATGTTAGGCATTGTTGGTTGAATGGTTATTTCTTTCCCAATACACCCATTTATGAAGACATCCCAGCCTTGTTCCCTGTGGTCAAACCTTGGGATAGGGCTCTCCGCAGCACTTGTCTCCTCTGTATCTTCTGCTGCTTGCGCAACCTGCTGAAGCATGACACTGCTTCACTTTGGCCTGGGTTTTCTTCCAATATTCTGGCTTGAGTAGACCAGTCCAACAAGAGTTTGGGCCATAACTGGGCCAAAATCCTGTGAGAAAAGATGGGCATGGAGGTAAGGTTTCCTGTTAAGTGATGTGACATACATTCCTTTGACCCTGCTGCTGATTTACACCAGTGTGGTATAAGAATGACACCCCCTGCCCTCCTTTAGTGTTTATGTTTCTAAATTGTTTGTCCTTTCAACTGTCAGGAAGGAATTCCTCCTCCCCACTGCTCAAAGCAAAGACAACAAAAACTAGGCCCTCACTTCTGTGTGAGAGAAGTGGAAAAAAAATTCCTGCTTCTCTTTACAAGGACCTTAGAAAACATAACTCAGGAGATTGCTGCAGATCCAGACTGGGAAGAAAACATATATCACTCCTATCACACATAGGAAAAAATGTTTTCTAGTCTGAAAGAATAAAGGTTAGATAAAAGGGTAAAGTGAGCCTGGGCCCATTGGAGAACCTTAGCCTGGGATTCAGAGGGGTTTTTTTAATAACTATTACCTAAATATCAAGAAATCTCCACCAACATCTGTAGAGAAAAATAATATAAATTATCATTTGATCATTTCTTTAGTTCTTAACAGGACTCAAAATATCCACAATAGGAAATATCAATGGAGCAAGGCATCCAAAACAATAACAAACAAGGAAGAAAGAAGCAGAAAGAAGAAACAAAGAAGACACAAAGTGAGAAGGCACAAAGTATTCTGTGCAGAAGCATGTTCTTTCCACTCCTCATTGTTGACTTAAATAATTTCTGTGTACCTTTTACAATATCAGCTCTAAATTCTTGAGAATGCAGAGCTCTAACTGGAGAACACACAATGTAATGTGGCCAGTTCATTTGGGAATAATCTCTGATTTGGCCCTTATCTTTTACACCAGTAATGAATACCTAATCTGTGCAAGATGAGAGTCTCATGTCCCATATGACACCAGCACTGTGTAATGTCCATCCCCATTGAAAGCTCTTAGGTCACTTGGCAACCAAGTTCCTGAAGCATAGGCATGCATGGACTGCAGAATTAGCACAATCTGGGATAAAGGCCATTTACCAAAACACTTGCTGGAGAGTAGTATCTTTCTGCTTATAATTTCTGTATTTAATTTCCTTCAGTCCTTCTCCAGACAGTAGCACTGAAGCTTCTTCCTCTACAGGATACTACAAGACCTGTGGCCTCCTGTTACAAAGGAGTGGATGCACCACCACATCCCCCAAAATTCATGTATGTTGAAACTGGAAGTTCTCATACTTAATCCTTTCACTCAACTCCTCCAAACAAATGTCGGTTCATACAACACACCATCCAAGGCAAAGAGATTTCCAGATCTAGTTCCAAGGAAATTTTTCCCAGTACACCTCTACCATTCCAGAAATGGAGAAGCAGAGCAGTCAGAACCTTTAGCTGATACAGAGAGAAGCAAAAGCCGAAGTGAGATGGCTGCTCAAAAGGCAGCTTCTGTCCCAGCACAGAGAGGTGGATACACCCCACGGTACACTCACTTAAGTTCTTATTTTCCCAGGTCCTGCCAGACTGTGAACTGCATTTCTCAGCGAAGGCTTGAAAATTGTTTGCATTTGACTCACAGGAAAACACAGGGGAATGGATTTGATGAAGCTTTCCCCTTGTTTTGAAATGGATTGAGAAGAACAGGCTACAATTTTCAAAAAATTACCATTTCCAGCTCAGCCCCATACCAGTAGACACATGAATAGTGAACTTGATTTAACTTTGACATCTTGTATCTTCAGCAGAAGTCCAAATAAAAAATGATCACTGAGAATGGTTACTAAGACTTTGTTTTCCAGAGTTGAGTAATATGGCTATTCTTCCGGCAATTTCAGAAAGGCTGACTACAAACCACCATTTTTTAAATTTCTTTCTTCAAAACTGGCAATTCTCTAACTACTGACAAGCAAATCCAAGAACCGCCTGTTTCATAACCTAGGTGTCCACCTACACTAACCTAATGTGGTTTGCTGTCTTTGGTTTCCAGGCTACATGTGATCCTAGACTAACACAATAGGCTGTACTTAATATTGCCCAAGTGGCCTTAAATAATCCTTTCATTTTCAGTTGCCATTAATCCATGAAAGAAAAGAAGAGGCTGCCTGAACTAGCACTTTCTCAGTTTGTTCTATCATGAACTGGTTTTTCTCAATGGAATTGTACACAAGCGGTAAAGATAAGTATGCCAGGAGACAAAGAGGGGAAAAGAAACAGGCTTTTTTCTCCTGAGGGGTTTTACTCTTTCCTCATCATTTTCTGCATGATATAGCTCCTCTCTTCATTGCCCAACAGGGAATCCCAGAGGCCAGAGGCAAATTTTCCCTTTAGTCTTGGAGCATTCATGATGGATTCTTGTTTTAAGAAGAGGTTATTAGTTGTTTGCTCTTGAGTATTATATCATCACCATTACAGAAAAGCTGGTCTCATTCTAAATTTCGTTTATTCTTTGGCACTCACAAGATATCTTGGGTTACACAGCTAACATCCCTTTATGTGCCAAAGTCAATGAAACCCTTTCCATTGGCTCCAATGGTGGCAGATGAAAAGTTGCAAAGGTGCTGAAAAAATGATCTCTTTAGGGCTTAATTCTGTTTCCACTGGTAAAATTCCCTCTGACTTTGACAAGAGTTACTTTAAGTCCACTGATTTAAATAGCTTTTTAGAAATCATGAAACTATTCAGCTATCATATAAACTTCTGCTTGATAAGAAATGTTCACATACCTTGAGGTCTGTTTATATTGTACCTTGTTAATAGAAGCTATCACTTAAAAATGTCTTGGCTACTGTTTACATTTTCACTACTTACACCATAGTCCATATAAGTTCCTGTAGAAATAGCAAAAGATGCAATATTTAAAAGAGATCTCCAGTTAGAAACAGTATCTAGTTCGATTTTTAAAATACCATTCCATTTCCACGTTCCTAATAAATAATGGAACATTGTTAATCCTGATCAGAAATTTAACCACTGAGGGCTTATAGCTGCATATCATCTTCTACAGACATCTTTCGCCCCATTTTTATCTGTTTCACAGTTTGGGAAAGTATAACCTAGTCTCCTCTCAGCACTTAACTTCCCAAGGCTCATACAGCAAGCAGAATATTCCTTTGATGCTTCTCCAGCTTTGTAATAACATTGATGTGCAGGAAAAGATCCATTATTCAAAAAGACACTGTAGTAGCCATATGCATGGATTAAACATAATTTTCCTTTTTTTCAGTAAGTTTTTGCTTAATAAATTAAGACATTTAATCACACACACAGAAAATCAATCTTCCATACACTTAAGGTCTGGATAGGAGGAGCTTTCCTCCTTGTTTTCTTTTTTTTGTTGTTGTGCCTAAAGGATTGTTCTCCCCATCCCAAAATAGTTTGTGTTATCTTGTATTAATTTCAAGAAACTATAACCAGAAAACTCTCCATGTTCAAAGAAGAAAAAAGGCACCTTTTATCTTAACTGTTCCACACATACTTTTAATTCTGAGCCTGACATCATTGCTGGCTAAACCTTCATAGATGCCAGAGTACTAGCAAGTTCACTATGGTAATGAGCTTCAAAAAGTAAGTTACCAAATCTCTGCTTACAGATGTCAGTAAGACATTGAAGAGTTTGAAAACTCAGTGTTACCTGAGACTTCTCAGAATACCAGTTTTAACATTTCCACTCTCCATTGCTTTGTCATCTCTATTAGCTCTTGAAATGGAGTGTAAGAACTCCAATTCAAATGATCAGGTTTAATTTGTGAAGAGTTTCAGCTCCAAATACAGTTAAAACCAACCTGATTTCAAATTGTTTCAAAATTGCTCTGATAAAATTAACTCTCCCTTCAGTTCTGGTCCCACCACCACCCTCTTGGACTGGAAATTCTCACATTCCAATACTTCAATTCATAGCTCACAAAAGAAGAGAAACAAAAAATATAACTTTACATAGATATTTCAACAGCTATTTTAAGATGTTCTACACATCTCTAGGTTGGCCACTTGCAGCATGGATGATCTAGTTATGCCAGTTACTTAGATAGATTGTCAAAATTTATTAACCACCCCTAATTTTTGCAGGGAATGTCAAGTAGTGATGCCTGATACTTGGGAATAAGTGTTTCCACAGAGAAGGGTTTTGCAGTACCTTTGAATTTTCTCTTCAAGGTTAGCAGGATGATGTTGTTAAGGGAAAACTGTGTCCTGTTATGCATAACAAAGAACTCCCATCTGCTTTCTCTGTTTTTGCACAGTATTCCTGTTCTTATACAGGTAATGCATACTGCAGGAGCTGCCAGCGTGTTTACATCCCAGAGGATGTTCAGACAAAATTTTAAAATGTGAGCACCTGCCACTACACACAACCGAAAAAAAATAATAATCAGCTTTTGAACACCTACTAAAGTGTTGGGATCATCAGAGGTGCCAGCAAGCAATCACAAGGTTACATCTTACACTCCTCCTTGGGCTGTGAGACAACCCCATGCTCTTGTGCTGTCTTCCACCCATGTGCTAAGGCAAAGCAGCAGCACTGGCACAAAGGCCTGCAAAGGCAGAACTAACAGCAGCCTTCAGGGCAATTGGGATGGCACCACAGCAGAACAGCAGGTGTTCAGCTTTTCTTCTCCCACCCCACCACAAAAGCTCAATTTCTGTCTTTATTAATTTATTTTTTTTTCTGAGTTAGTCATGCTTCATCTTGACTGTGTTTGTTTGTTTTGAGGAAGAACAAGGCAACAGCCTCGTCAGGGCTTCAAATACTGCTGTTATATGCCACAAGTGGGAAGGATTTGGTTAGTCACTTGGAGAGGGAGCTGCCTGGGAGGAGGGCAGGCAAGAGGGAATACAGACAGGAGAGAGAAGCAGGATGGTTGCCTCTGGGCCCCTCGAGGCTTTTACACAAGCTCCTCTTCTCTCTAAGCACCATGACCTTCTCTGGGTATTAAAGAGGGTTGTTTTGTTTTCTTCGAGCTAGGATGATTCCTGCCACGTATTTGATATTAGAATTCCTCTCTAGTGGTTTGCAAGTATTTGATCCCCTAGGGCTTGTGATGCTGGATCCACTAATGATTCACACAATGGCATTAATGTCATTCATGGATGAAACCACATTTCCTTACCCTACAGGGTGAGAGCAAGATGGGAAGACTGTGGCTAACATTAGGAAGGCACTGGGTGGGAAAGAAAAATTGAAGTATTCAGGTCAAAAGACAGTGGGTGGCTAAGTAAAAATCCATGATTTCTGATCATTCTGGAGGTGGGATGAACAATAGAGATTTCACCCTCAAATGCCTGAGGACCCAGCACTAAAAAAAAAAAAAAAAAAGACAATAAATGCCCCCCCAAGTGCGCAATTTAAAACCATTCCCTTTGAAAACAGTTCTTGAAAACGAGTTGGCAGAACAGTTAGATCTCCCCACAGCAATGCATCATGAGATCACGTACAAGGAAACAGCAGAAGTATCAAAGCATGCTTTACTCAAGCATGCCCTTAGTTGCTCTGCTCTCTTAAGCTGGGCAGCCCAGATTAGTGCCTAACAGCAGAGACTGCATGAGGGGCTGGGTAAACACTGCCAGTTAAATGGTGTCCTAAATCCTTCTTGCCTTTGAGTGGGAAATGGGGCTCTTAATATTTAATTATTTAAAATAATCACAGCAGACTGAAAGCGGGAACTTACATTTAATTGCTAATGTGCATGCATAATTTGGAAGGAACATTTCACACACTCCTTTCCAGCAGAGCTTCCACCATCAAATGGTATGAGGAAGGTGAGAAATAACACAGGAATGTAGGAAACAACTTCCAGGAGGACAGAGGGACTGAGCCAGATGATTGAGTCTGGCATGCCAAATCACCTTTACCCAAAACACAAGAAAGTTTAAACAAAAGTAGAAGGAAAAAAAAAATTATCCTTGAATAAGAAGCACATCAGAATTAACTGCCTGTGGGGGGATGCTGAGAGCACCAAGCAGTGGGATCAGCTCAGAAAAACATGGCAGAGAAATTTCCAGCAGAAAGGCCCATTCCAAGGCTGGGACATAACTAGATGACTCAGAGAGCCTTCCCAGCTCCAGGATGGAATAAAGAGGAAAGACTTCCAGTTCCTCACAAGAGGAGAAACAACACTTGGATCAGATACCAGCCTAACAACAAAGGTGCACTTTCCATAATCTCAAAATGTCCAGGCTAAGAAAATATACATTGTTCACTGGTTAACAAAACACAATAACTGTCAGAAAAGGGGGTTGCATCTTGATTTGTGGATATAATTTATACACAGGAGAGTCTCAGCTCTAGCTTCAGTTTTGTTGGTGCCAATCCTACCATTTAAGGATTTGATCTCAGAGACAACTACTCCTCCAAGCCACGCCACTGACGTCATTTCCCAGTGAAGTCCCCTTACACCCACAAATCAGGTGCTGAAATCCCTTTGTGGGATAGTAAAAATGCTGGCACAACTAACTGCCAATGTAAAATTATTTCTGAAAATGAGAGGGACAGGTCAAAGCCCCTTTAAAAAAACAAGTCTTGGTGGCTATGCAGAAAAGGATTATATTATGCTTAGCTAGTGCGTGGGTGTGGAGAACAAGGGACAGAGACAGGGTTCCTCAGTACGCCCTCCCCACAGCCCCTTGCGAGGCAAAGTACATAGGCAACATTTCAACCTCAAATCCACAAACAGATCAGGATACGCTGGAGGAGAGAGAGACAGATTTCTTGTTTTTTAATAAAAGGTAGGATTAGGAAAAGACGTAGGTGGGGAAGGTGTAAAACAAGCAGGCAGGCAGTCCTTACTCAGCTTCCTTCTTACATTCATTGCTCTGAAAAGTGGACAAGCTTTAGGAAGAAATAAGACACATGGCTGTGGGTAAAGGGGGGGAGGAATTAGAAACTGTAATTCAATCTAATATTTGAGGCTTGGCAAATGCACCTATGGGATTTCATGAAAACCCCCGAATCTTTTTCATTTCGGAGCAATTAACCAGATCCCAGCATCGCTGGCTCCAGTGAGCCGCTTAGCTCTCTGTTTTATTACCCATTTCCTTTCCCCCTCGCCAGCACTAGCTCCCATCCTCGCACTTGGGAAAAAAAAAAGGGGGGGGGGGGGGAGGGTAAAAACCCCACACACTGTTACAATGCCACAAAGGGGCCACCACAAACAAGTGCCAGCCAGTGCATTTCAGAGCAAACACAGAACACACATAAATGAGGCTCACATTTGGATTAAAACGCTGTTGTGTTCAGGCATTTATGTGTGGCATAATTAAAAACATCCAGCTGTAATTTAATAGTTCCCACCAAGCACAGACATAAAGTCTAGCAATTTTTTCCCTCTGCATATTTAACCCTTAGAGACAGAAGGAAGAGGAGGCAAGGGGCAGGGGGAGGGAGCAGGAAGCTGGGGAGAGACAGAGGTCTTTTGAACACTTTTTTTCCCCCTTCCTTTGTGTTATTCTAGTTTGCTTTTTACCTCCTGTGATCTTTTGCTTCTACAAAGAGAATGCAACTGTCTTCTGGATGTTGTAGAAACAGGAATCACATTCTGAGAGCATTTCTGTAGTTCAACAGCAGTACGGCTGGGTACAGGATCCTCAGTTTCCAGAGGATAACATCTGTAGCTGGATGCACTGATTCACAGTTTGTGAATATGCCAGATTTTTCAGGCTTAAAAATCAACTACTAAAAAGTCGAATTTCACCACCATTACTCACCCTGAGTACAGTCTTTCTATTCAGAGCGGCCCTTCTAAATCAAAGGCAGCAGTGACAGGACTAAGTACAGAGTTAGGACAGGAAGGCTAAGCCAGCATTTGCAGCACTAGCTAAGCATCTGGGACACCAGGGCGGGTTCAGTCCCTTCTCTGCCACGTCGCTCATTTTCAGAAAGACATCTCTAGGGGCATTTTTAAAAAATGTTCAGCTACCTAAGGGCCCACCTGTACCACTGGAAACCTGAATGTTTCAAAGTTTTTCACTTCTCCCCATGTCAATTCCCTGTAGGCAGACTTGGGAAGGTAATATTTTCTTCCATCCAAAAGTATGTTACAAAGAGAAATGTATTCAAGATTGGGATGTGCTGAAATTCCACAGCAAGGAAGAAAGCTAATAAAGAGGAGATAATCTGCTTGGCCCTCTATTTCTAAATGCATTCAGGCAACTGTCCATTACACTGACTCAGCTAAACAGCAGGACTTTACTACAGAAAGGAACACAGAATTCCACCCTTATTCTGGAAGAATGAAAATTGAATTAAATGCTCTGCATAAGTTCACAGTCATGGCCAACTGTGTCCTAATTTTCCAACAGTGTGTATAACAATTGGCCTAGGACCTTAAATCTATCAGTCTCCAGAGACAGAAGACTACCTTTGCATATAAAAAACCTATAGGATTTCTATTGCTAGCTGTTCAGCTCTACTCTTTAAACACATACCTTCCCTACAGAAGATATATGCAAAAAGAGCAAGAGAGAGGAAGTGGAAAGGACTTCCGGAGAAGTGCTGTAAAATAAAGAAAACTGGAAAAGAAGTCTCTTCTGTCCATATCATTTTGAATTTTAAGTTAATTCATACCTCTCTTCAGCTTTTTTCTGTCACACCCAGGTCAGTACCTAGTGGCATGAAAACCTGCAGAAAGCATATGTCATTCTTGCCATCCTGAGGAGTAAGAGAAAGCATCCAACCTGTCCACACAGGATTATGGAAGCCAGCCATGCTGTGAACTTGTCCCAGCTCAATCAGAAGCATAACCTTGACAGGCCTCATACCTAGCTGCAGTTAAGTAATCAAGAAGCCTGGTGATTCTTACAGAATGGCTCATAATCAACATATAGAGAAAAGATCTTGAAAGACAACTTTTAAAAATATGTAAAATAATGAACGTGAAAAAAATATGGTCAGCTCATGCATGTCTCATTTGTATTATATCCCTGACAATGAAAGGTAATGCATCAACTTTGCTCTGAACTATTTGCTCAGATGTAGGAGCACCACCACTGTCAGTATCAGCACTGTCCTACTGTGGGTGCAGCCAGCTAACCTCAGCTGTGGGGTGAAGGAAGGGATTACCTAGGGCTACAACAACAGCTCTGCAGTTGTGAAATGTAGGATCCCATGATCATACAATAATTCAGGTGAAAAGAGCCGCAGAAGGTACAATCAGCTGCTGTGAGGTAAGTCACTCGGGCATACCTACTTTGTACATCAGAGCACCCAAAACACTCACAGCTCTGCCCCCCCTGGATACCACTTGGCTGCAGTACAGTACGGTGTGATGCAGAGACAAGGAGAAGTTCTCACTCAGATCTGGTAGCAAGAAAGCTTCCAGTCTCAGCTCATCCCTGAGAAATCCAAGATTCTTCTTACGAAGATCAGCTAATCTGGTTCACTGTGGCAGTGATGGAAATGCAATGCTCCTGAATACTGAGTCATTATTGCTGTCTCTGTACTCCGTACCTGCAGTGCCCATATACCCTTACCTCTCAGCATTTCCCCTTCCCAACAATAAAGTATTCCAGACTGCTCTAAGAACTAAATTTAACCTTTTGACAGCCTCAAGCCCTCCAAAGAGACGACTCCTGTAGGTGCCTAAGACAGATAGATGTGTGGGAGTGGGTTAGGTAAATAAGTTCCAAATGAAATCCCACAAACTGTGGCTCAGGACTACTGAAGCATTGTTTTTGATTGCCACTTTATTACCTCCTTTATTGCCTCTCAAATAGATTGCAGAGAGCATGGCATTCCAAGAGAGAAGAATGAGCCTCCCTGTCCTAGTAAAATCATGGGTTTCTTCCAACTAGAAATCCTAACCCAGATCTCTTTTTATATAAATAAAAGTCAGAGCAGGTCTTGCACTGTAGCAATTTCTTACAATGTCATTTTAAAAGTGCTCTGCTGCAAACTTCCCTGCAAATGAAAACAATCTGTCTTCCCAAGGCATCCTGCAGAGTGTGTGACTTTTCAGGCAAGGTGGGAGTGGGTGATGATGAAATGAAGATGGAACAGGGTGACACAATACACCAGGACTTCATGAGATCTTTTTTCTGCATACTGACCCTTACTAATGAGAAAAAAGCTCCACTGTGTCTTAAACATTATGAAATCACAGACAAAAACAACTAGCTGATGATGGCTGCCAACAGCACTTCTGTTCTGTCTCTGTACCTCAACACTTAGCAGTGAGTGCTGGGCTTCAGTGACACATGTAACAGGGACTAATAGCACGCAGCACCCAAGCAGCTCAGCAGCCAGTCTGCCAACCTGCTGCTTTTGGTGTTCTGATGTAATGGTAAGTCCCAAGCACACAATGTAGGACAATAATGTTTTATGTTGCAAGATATTGCTGTCATAAAGTTTCCCAGGTAAAAAATACTTGGAGGGCACTAAAACTGGGGAGAGTCACAAGATGAACAGTTTTCCTGCTTGCCTGAGTCAGAGCTTATACCAAGGTTCTAGCCAGTGAAAAGAAAAAAAAGATTTGCCCTGGTTTTAAGAATACACACGAGCTGGAAAGGTGCTACCTTTGCACCATAGCTATTCTGCTTTACCTTTCACCCACCTTCACCATCCACCATCATCTTAATGCAATATATTGAATCTATATATAGTACTATAAAGGTGCCAAGAATGTTACAAATAGTATATAATTTTAAAATTACACCAAACCCAGCAGTCATAAGTGTTCTATACATCTTATGTCACCTCCAGATCACTATGATGAGAACCATTTCTATCATACAAGCTGAACCAGTGAGCCACAATGATATCAGTATTAATGCTTCACCATGTAACAGCCAGAAATCTCCATCACCACCAAAACACAGCCTCTGGAAGTCAAGGACTGGTTCAAATCTTGTTGCACCATGGTTACTGTGGCACATAATTATAGCCAAGGACTCTGCAATTATTCCTAGGAAAGAGCATAGTGGCATCTTTACTGTCAGAATAAAGCAGATGGGGACTGGGTATGGGGCCCTGCAAGATTGACTGAGCGCATGGGTAAGGCTGTGAGCCATAATATGAAGCCTCCTGGCACAGTGGGGGCAGAAAGGATGACAGTGAGCTGTGAGGAGCTGAATTCAGAGTCTGGCCCCCTGGCTCTGCAAGCCTGTAGGTACCACCATAATCCACAGTCACCTGGAAGGCCCTTTGCCAAACTGGTACCAGTATAAATAGACTCACGATACAGGGCTTGAAAGGATGAACCGTTGTTCTTCTTAAGGCCATGATAAAAAAAAAAAAAATTAAAAATATTAATACTAATACTAATACTAATAGCACTTCACATGCTAGTCAGAATGCACTTTCCTGGGAAATGCATTATAATACCAGGCAATGTTTAGCATCACATTTGAAGTAAGCACATCCCAGTGATTAAAATCCAGGCAACGGAAATAAACACATCAGCAGGACATGCTGCACAGTACTGAATTGGGACTTCTTTGTTTTATGACTTTTTTGAGCGTCAAATACTGTGTGAGAAAAACATTGTTCGAACTTAACCATCTGTATTTGGTTTCTTTTGAGTGCATTACAATCATCAGTAAACATTTTAAGCCTATAATCAGAAAACCTGCTTGTACTTGTGGGAGAATAATTGTGACAGTAAAAGGTGTCTTTGTAGCAACAGAATTGTTTTATTTCTTTTTAAAGTGAATTTATTAGAAATTTGTTGCTTTTAAATGGGGCTAGTTCATGTTAAAGTGACATAGTCCATTATGTTAAGCTGGAAGAGAAACAATTTCCCTGTAAACTCAGTAAACTGTAAACAGTTTTCTGCATATCAATATCCCACTTCAAAAGGGAGGAAAGTTTCAAATTATTGCAACTTTCAAAGCTAAAGATCTGGTGCAAAGAAAAAAAACCCTGGAGTTTAAGGTCAGCATTTTGTTTTGATAATTTCAAAACATATCTTTTAATGCAACTTCTTAAATATGTTATTAGGTTTAATTTTCAAAACAAAAAGTATTTTTAAATGAGAAAGCCATTCAGTTAGAAACTACCAAAACATTCTGACGGTTCCAAAATTTTATTTCCACATGAGTTTTCAAGTCAAGATATTTGTGAAAGCCAACTCTTTCCCACAAACAGTCTCAATTTCTGTGAATCAGCATGTTCTGTCTCTGAAGACTTTATTACCAGCATGACACAAAGGCTCCCACCTCACAAGACCTCTTCTCCAAGAGCCTGTTACTCTCCACCCTCCTGGGGGCTGCCACTGCAGCAAGAGTGCTGGGTTTGGCTTCTACCCCTCGCTGAGAGACAACATCCTGCTGCCAGCTGTGGTTCTCAGCACAAGTCTCATGTCTCTGCTGAAGTCTGCTCTCTCTCCAGCCAAACACCAGAAAATAACAGGAAGAGCACAGGATAAGAGAAACACTGCACCTGCAAGCATCTCCTTCTACCTACCTCCTGGGTAAAGCTTCAGACCCTTCGAAGCTCACTTGGAAAAGATGAACATGAAGAAGAAGAAGCTGGCCATCCCACCCACAGCTCCCTGAAATCTCACAGCCCTCTGTACAGAAGTACAACAGTAGCCATCAGGACACAGAGTGGCATCAGAATCATATTTTAATCACCCATGTTGAAAAGTACTGAAATGGTCTCGCTCATCATTTGTTCTGCCTCACTGGAAAATGCTACTCTGGCTTCCAACTCATCCTCTGCACCACTCTAGCCAAGCCCATGGTCACAGGATATCTGTTATCCCAGATAGATCACCTCAAAGCTCCCCAGCCTCAGCCTCAGCACTGACCCACGACCAGCTTACAGCACCCCAGGGATTCTCCCAGTTCCTGGTTCTCTATACCAGAGTCAGCAGCTGCTGTCATTGCTCTTGAGCTCTACACATGGAAATCCCGGCCCAGGCACAGGGGCTGGAAAAAACTGCCTTGATCCAGGGTAAGACTTTCTGCTCCACTCTTTAGAGGTACTCAGGTGCTGAACTAGCTGGTTGGATGTGCCAGCATCATTCTGCAGTCTTAGTAGGTTAACTGGTTCAAGCTGGAAGAGGCATGCAGGAGATACAGGCAGTTCCATGCCCAAACAGCATAAAATCAAAGCTTGGTTTCTAAACTGTATGCAGAAAGACTGCCCACACCATCCCACTCCTCCTTCCTCTAACAGTGTCAGCATCAGGGGTTTTCTGTGCCTCTTGAATGATGAAAGCCATGCAACCTTTGGCCTCATGCCTTATAACTCCACCCAAGGCATGTTGTAATTCCCTAGAAATGCACTGTTTGTCATGTTTTATTATTTAATTACACTCTGGCTTTATTTGATTTGAGACAAGTCTGTTTCTTCACTAGTTACATGTGAATTTTAAGCCCTTGAAGGCAAGACTGTGAGCACAGATGCCTTGCAAACCTTGCTGATACCAGAACTGCTGTGCTCAGCACCTGTCGTCTTCCATTTGCCTTGCTCATGCTCCCACTAGGAGAAGCAAGGCCCTCCCAGCTAGCACAGTGCCAGCAGTAAAGTCTACTTTGTTTGTATCTCAGAGTGGACGATGTTGTCATGTCATGCTGTACAGCCCCAGACTCCCAGCTAGGAGTTATCCTTTACAACACCTTGGTAATTCCTTAAACAAACAGAAATGAGCAAAGGGAGAAAATGAGCACTATTTTTGGAGGAAAAATTATCAAGTAGGGAGGTATTTTTCTTCATAGATTTTTATCCCAAGAAGTGACAGCAGCAGATGCCAAGAAGAACTAATTAACAACACACCTAGGATGTTAATCAGAAAAAGAAGAGGGGAAAAGAAGAAAGGTGAGTGATTGGTCATTCCCAGGTCTAGGCATGAATTTTGTGCTTTCTAGAAGTGTACAGACCTTAGAATGGAGGAAAAGCAAAGCACCTTGATGTAGCTTCATTTTTCAAGGTTTGGCCTAGCTTAGCACATGCAAAAATCTGTGGTAGTACTAGACAGGCTGACAAGCTATCCAGTACAACAACAATTATTTCCATATCATGAATGTCAAGGTTATTATTCACATGAATTCCCATGGAAGTTAGTTGAGCAAAAGTTTGGAAAATTCCCCCCAACATATGAAAATATCATAAAGGTATTTGCAGTAAATTGCAAAATATAATTAAAGTTGGCTGGTATGCTCTATAATCCCTCTCATTCTCACTAGCCCCACTGATTTTATTCCTCTCTTTTTTTCCTCTATTTTTAACACTTGCTAGAAATCGAAGTCCTACCTAGCTAAGAAAGCCTTCCAAATAGGAAACTGCTTATTTAGAAATGTGTAAGGAAGAAGGGATAACAAGTACTCTCTGTAAACATCCCTTACCTCCTTTTATTTTGCCCTTTCAGAGAAAAGGGAATTTGCCATTTGGAGCCAGCAAAGCCTTTTTGTTGCCTGTTTCTGGGTCCCAGTTGATCAGTATTTCCCAAAACACAGCACTGCTGTTTGAGAGTTGCATGTTAGGCATCTAGAGTTCAACAGTAATCAGAATTCTTTCTGTTTTGGCAGAGCTTGACTCAGTTTGGAAACTTTCTGCCTGAGTTTGATGTCACTTAGAGCAGTCAATATGGCCATCCAAAAAAAGTAATGCTAAGTAAATAGAGTTTCTGCAACTTCTGCTAAGGCAACAGACATCATAATCTGTTCCCAAATTTTTTGTAGTCCAGGGTTAACAAACAAGAGATACAGATTTCATTATTTTATATGCATATATAGATAGATAGATTTATTTAGTTTAACTAATGGATACTCCTTAATTTGTGTAACAGTCAGTTCTGAAACACAGAGCAGGCCAATTGTTCTTATCATTTCTGCCAGAGGTGATTGAATCTATGCTGACATTAAGGAAGTGGTAATAATAATCTAATCCTTATGGCTAAATCAAATCCTTCAAGTCTGAAACCACCAAGTATCGTCCAGGATACATTTGTGAGTCTGCAGAAGGAGACACTGAAACAACTGACATGGTGTCTCCCCTATGTTAACTCGAAGGACTGCCTCAGAACACTGCAAATACTCATGTTCTTAACTATTTATTGTACAAAAAGGAGCGGGAAACATGAACCCTCTTCAAATCCCCAAAAGCATGGGAATGAGAAAAGAAAGTTAAGGTAACTGTTGATAAAATTCTGGTTAACATGCATGACATTTCCGTGACTATATGTCTCTGTTCCCTCACAAGAAAACCTTACTGCCATTTTTCACCTTGCATCTTAATCTTTCATCCTTAATAAAAATTAACATCGAAATTTGCTGTCTTTAAACTAACTTCACACTAATTTGCACACGAAGTGTCACTTGCCACAAATCAATTTTTAGAGTTAGCTTGTAACCTGTAACATAAACCATTTTTAAATATCACTCCGTACCATTGCACGCCAAAAAATCCAGGGATGTTTGCATGTTTGGTGGATCACAGACCATTTTATGTGCTGAGAGATACTGAAATGGCTCTCTAAGGACTGTGGGCTGCTCACTAGACTGTTTTCCCAAAAGCTTGATGTTTCTTGGTAGTTATGATATGACATATGACATCCATAACAATTATTTTAAGTAGGAGGGTATGAATCTCACAGCTGCAAGGGCTTGGAGAAGCAACTTGCAATGTGACCTCAAGAAACTTCATCTTTGAAGGGGAAAAGTTTCATTTAGACATTTTGACTCTTGTGTCATTCTTTGTGTCTGCTGTTTTTAAACTGGATTGGCTTACTGTGAAATCAGTCAAAACATAACTATAGTAACCCTTAGTACACATCTATTTACTTGCCTTGTTACAAAAAACAGTAAATCTGCCCTTCATTTAAGCAAAGTCAGAGCTGTTTTCTGTTTACTTGCCTGTGCTCTTTCTATTCATTCCTAAAATTTACTTAGCTTTTTGACTGGCTGTGAGCTAAGGTTTGCATAGAGTTACCTGCAACTATTTCAAGGTGACCTCCCTGAAGAGCAACAGCCTATGTGGAGTCTAGCACTGCATAATATACGGTCATGGCTGACTTTCCACCCTGAGTGGATTATTTTGCATTTATTAACAGAGAATTTCATCTGCCATTTTATAGTTCAGTCTTTAAGGGTTATGAGCTTTTTTCTGCTGACCTGTAAAGGACCTTCTTCTTGAACAAACTTACCTTGTCCTTCAACCTCTCATAAATATAGCAATAGTCTCATATATGCAAACTAAACTAGTAAGACTTTAGCAGAAAAACTCTTTACTCTGCAAAGTTAAATTTTTACTTCTCACATCATTTTGAGATGGGAACTTTCCCACTTACTGAACAACATCATAATTTTATAAGAGGAATGGTGATGACTTTGGATCATGTTTCTTGGAGCAGCACACAGCATCCAACCAGCCTACATTAACTCCTTCAAAAAAATTGGTAGAACAGCGAGGCAGGACTACAAAACCACAATGTCAATTTTTCATAATGTGCACTCTCACCTAATCTTTATTACTTAGCTTCTAAAAGTCTGCCTGCCACAAAGCCAAAGACTCTAGACTGGCAGCACAACAGCCACTTTCCACCCCCAAACAGGTAGGATGCATATTCCAGTTAACAATCTGGCAATTTCATATTTGTGTCATTTAAACTAATCAGTAAGCAGTGCTTCTCTTTAGAATAATATAAAAATTATGCTATACTTAGCTTAAAACTATTCTGCCTCAATTTGAAAATACTTTCTTTCCTCTGCTCCTGAAAAATATTAAAATAACTGTAAGCTCCTCCATGGTGAATATCGGTACATTTCTATCACACTGTTATCATATTCTATAGATTTAGAAGTAGAGTTTCAACTTCTAATGTGTTTGAGATAGAAAAGTGAATTTATTTCCTTTTCTATCTTTCATTATTTTCTTCAAAAGCTTTTTGGTGTACCTTTCCATGTTTTGCCATATATCTTGTGAAAGTTAATTCTCCTTTGTATGTTCCTTATTTGTAATGACTTCCACATAGTCAATTATGTCTTTTTATTTCTTTTATTCTTTGCTGGTCTGTTTAAAAGCTAATTTTCTGAGAAAAAAAAAAAAGCACAATACACCTCAAAAAGACCCTAAACCTACCCCTTATACCTCATGACATTTTAAGGAATTTAACATTTTGGCTGTTTTAATTTCCTTTCAGAGAAATTTCCTCAGTTTTATCTAACATCTCTCTGGCTCTTTCATGCCCACAACAATGTTGAGCTTAGGTATATGGCAATTGCTACTGCACTGACTGTTTGACAGTGACCTTTTAGTCATGTCTGGCACAGGAATTCAGACATAAATTTCAAGCTGTTTCTCTTCTTGCTTCTTCAGTGGCCATTTACTCTAAAATTTAATTCATAGCGTAGCAAAATAATATTTCTGTCTAATACACCCATATGATGTTTGCACTTTCTATACAGAAACAAAGTTTCTCATTATTATCATAATTTTTCACCCTCTCTTACCATGTCACATTCATTATTAGTTGTCCAAGCAAGTGATCAATATTGTAACCAAAACACTATAATATTTATTTTTATTCACACCACAGGCAAACTGGGGTACAGTTAATTTATTTAGTTTCTTTTAACATTAATTTTAATGTATCAAGCCTCTTATCCACCAGCAAACTATTTTGTCACTCCTATACATTTCCTATTCTAATATAATAGCTAATTTTTCCTTCAACCTATTGACATACATATATTAATATAATTTCTGAGCTTCTAAGTATGCCCAACACTAACAGGATGCTTCCAGAGGGCTGAATAAATTCAGGGCACTTCAGTGTAGTTCAGCTGATGAGTGCCAGCTCTGCCTACATTCCCTAGAAGTGAGAGAGGTCAGGTCTAGTCCTGCAGCCATCCCCATGGTACCAGCTAGGATGATGCTAGGTCCTTCCCAGCTGGAAGGGAAGCAAAATCCCATACTAACATCGTTGGCATAATTTGGGAGATCCCTTATTCCTGCATCCTGAACTGACAGGGGAAGCAAAGAAAGGGTGAACTCTGGTTTCTGCACAGTAAGGCTCTCCTACACTACAACCTAAGCAAACTCTTTCAACAGTGCTAACTAGCACACTTTAACAATTAGACACCATTATCATGTTTTTCTCTTGCCTGAAGAGAGCCCACACTTCAGTTAAGAATGAAATATGACCAAAAAAACATCAAATTTAAACGTTTACTATTCTTGTCAAGTTGCAACCCATATTTGGCCTATTAGTCAGAAAAGTTGGAAAGTATTAGTCACTTAAAAAGAAACAACTTCCCTTTTTCCTTACTGCTTTCCTGTGGTACAACCTAGAAATTCTACAGAAATCCCCTTCTCCATTTGGACCAGCCTCCTGATCACAAAGACTGTAATTAATGGTTGATTTATAATTCATATCTTTTAGGTATCTTGTTTTAAAGGCATTCTTATAGACAGTCTACTGTACACCTTAGCACTTTTCCACTAGCTACTTACCCTTGCATAAATTATCTTTCAGTTTATTCTCAGGTTAAACCTAATTAGTTTGAAATGTCCAGTGCTTAGATTTTGTAAAACCACTTTATCAAAGAGCCCTCAGATACATACTTGAAAAATGGAGATCAAGCCAATTTTAGTATTTATTTTTTTCTGCACAGACTGAATTATGATGGGCTGCTGCTGCTGCATTGAGGAAAAGAAGTGAGAAGCTAAAAGAAACCAGAGCAGAATCAAAGTGGGAGTGAAGATGAACACTGATGACTCCAACACTGATTCTCCCTTGCTACCCTGAAGCAACTACTGTCCCAGCGTCCCATGACACTGTGAGATGTGGAACACAACCAAATCTTACAGCAGCTTCACTAAGTCCTTTAGGTATCAAAGCCAAAAACAACATCATGGGTGTGTCAACTTCATTAGCAATGATTAAAACGATCACACAATTGAAGTGTTTTGCATGGCTCAGCAAAGGACTCTTCGACAACTTAAATCAAAAACATCTTGTTTTACTGTTAACTGTTTGGCTATTATTAATTGCTTATGTGATTACACCAGCAAATGTAGGAATTTAAAAATACAAACAGGATAAGACCTGTTCTTTACAATGAAACATAATTTTAGGAAAACACCTGCAAAACAGAAATGCTTCTGCATTCAAGGAAACTAGTCATGAACCTGGCAACTTAACAGAGCAGATTTTGGATATAAAAGCAAACACAGGATCTCATTTCCCCCAACCCTACAGCACATGCATTACGGGTACATGTGCTAAGGACATCTCCACATTACATCATTTGTATAAAGAAGGCACCTTTCACCTGCTGAAGCAACACAAAAGAAAAAAAAAACCAAAACAAAACAATAGTGGACTTTTTTGATTCTGTCCCAAATTACCTTGCTATGACTCCTTCTTTGGCCTCTGAAAGGAGGGCATGGATTTTGCAGTCTCCCTTTACCGGTCTTCTCATCATGCACGTAGTTCAATGAGACTTCAGTAACAGCAAACTCAAAGAGTGGTTCTGGACATCCTGATTGATGATAAAGATTTTGATGCACAATTTCACGTTGTACCTGGACAAAGAAGCACAGTGATTTCAGTTTCAGTTCTCTAAAAGACATCATGCACTCAATATGGCAAAACCCAAGAGGTGATTCCAGGAGACCATCTACTGAAATCATGAAGGCTTTTTTTCCAAAGTAAGGACTCAATAAGAACTGCAAGATTGACCCAAGGTGGAAAAAAACCCAAAAAAACAAACTACCCACCAACTAAGAAGAACTGATGACTATAAAATCAGCAGATTTGGGAGGAAAGAAGTAAAATAAGGTGGGAGAAAGTGTTGAGTATATAAGAAAAATGACAGAAATGTACCACAATAAACAAAATAACATTACACATGTTCCCAGTAGCAAGTGTCTTTCCTTCTCTATCAGTCATGCTACAGCAACCAACAAAACAAAGCAGATAAAATGACCCGTAAGATCTGCACTGATTTATTTCTTTGATTTGTTGTTTTTTATAAAATAGGCATCCACAAATAAACCCAAATCAAGTCTGTTATTGCTCTTCAGCAGCAGGAGGGCAGACTGTAGGATTGGGAACTTTTCAGATGTTATTTCCCTGCAATGCCGGTGGTCTTAGGTTCCTGGCCTTTTTAAACTCTTTTGCAAGCCAGACCAGCAAAACAGAGACTGGGAAGAATTAACACCATTACAATAGTAAGAGTCCAGAGCATTATTAGCTACAATAAATTCAAGAAATGGATCATATTTCCAAGCTAAATTGACATATAAGAATATTTCAAGGAAACATGTAGAATCAGTTTAAATAAAAATCACCAGTCACCATAAAGTGTGCTGGCATTCTCAAAAACTATAAACTCAGTTAAAAGAAAACACATAAGAACATGAAATTTGGCTAAAGAAAAAAGAAAACATAACCAGGGCTTCTGAAACTACTCTTTAAGAACAACATCTAATTTGCAGAGCATAGAGATAATACATTTATCTGTTAATTATCTGCTCATGAAAGCTTAATTCTGCTTGACTTCTGCATATACAATTCCCAAAAAAACAGCAGAGAGCTGTGACAATACATTGAGAGGACATTAGTGTAAATAAAATGTTGTTTTTCTCTAGATTCTGAGATTCTGAGATTTACCACTGCAATCTCTGTTATCACAGAATCACAGAATCACTAGGTTGGAAGAGACCTTCAAGGTCATTGAGTCCAACCCAGAAGATTTGCTTTGTTTTGTTGGTTTTTAAAAAAAAAAATCATTCTGTGATTCTATGAAATAACCCCTGATTAGCCCCATTTCACAAAATTTAGCTTCTCAACAGTGGAAATTGAAACAGTAGAAAAATGAACATTTGCATCAATTTTTTTTAATAAAATGTTGATACAAATGTTCATTTTTCTAGTAATTTCTGCCATTGAGAAGCTAAGTTTTATGAAATTCTTTCATTGACTATACTCTTTCTTGAATATATGGCAGATTTTAAGGACTGCAAAAATATAAAACTAAGGAAATTAAATTCTTGAGCATAAACCATGTGTGCCAATGAATGATATAAAAGATAACCAATATACACCAATGCTTTACAATATCACCACAACTTCAGGGCTATCATTTGCATGCTAAGTACATACCTCTTTCTAACAAAGCATGCAATTTGTGCTGAAGCAGCACTGCTTATCTAGTTATGTGCACTCTGAAACTCTAAAACTGTCATTTTATCCTGATTAAAATGCAACATATGAAAAATTTACTTTCACACTCTGCACTTCTAGACCTAAAATGATGTGCACTGAAGTAAAGACATGTCTTATTACTTCTACATGCATGGATGCCTTTTAAAAAAGATGAACAAATATTGAAATTATGTTGCAAATTCTTGGAATCTTAAACTGCATTTTCTTCTCTGCATTGAACAGGTTTATGTTTTAGGCAGATGGTATTCTGGCCTTTCTATTTCACTTTATGAAAATGGTATATTACACCAGATCTTCAGGTTTTAGGCAAAGACTTGATATAAGATGTCAGTGATTTAATTTTTTTTAATAATTCACAAGTATTTTAATGAAATATCATACAGGTGATTACTGTTAGAAAATAATCATCTGACATTTCTGTCATTTAAAATGTAGTTCAAAATTAGAACACCAGTTCACTAACAATAACCATCATTTACTTCATGCTCATGTTTTCAAAAGCTATTTAGAGCATATAGCCCTAACAGGTATGATTTGGTTTTCCCACCTTGTTCAGAGAGTATCAGTAACTGATTCACTTTTGGGATTAGTCCACTCAGAAACATACCAGAAAGCCTTCTCAGAATATTTCTGCTATCCTTATCCTACATAAACATCTTAATCATGATATATTACTACTAAAAGCTAGACAATACTGAATTATTTTCTGCCCAATATGCAAAAAATAGATGACAGACTATTAGTTATGGCACTCTTAAGTCCTCTCTAAATCAATGCATGTTCTAAACACAGATTTCCATGGTCAAACTGGGGATCATTTTTTTTGTCTGTGGAAAGCTTCTGTCCATCCACTGTAGGGAGAGTCCAGACAAGTGAGATAAAATCAAAAATAGTGAACTCCCCTGTAGAAGCCGGGAGAATATAAAAACTGTGTTTTGCCATATCAGCCAGAAAACACTGCTGAATCTGGATCTGTGTAAGCTACTTTCTCCAAATAAGGTAGTTTTCTCAAAAGGGAGGTTAAGCAGCAAATGCAGAAAGTCAATACAGGAATCAGAATCCTCTGGTCTTCTCTTACATCATCAGTCCCAGAAAAAGGACTCCACAACTGTCCTGTCAGGAATATGAATGAACTGTATCTATACAGTCACTAGAGGTGAGACTAGCCACAAAAGTGTCAGTATAAGACAGATTCAGTGGAAAGCTTTATTTCCGTCATTTTCCTGAAAACATTCTGGTTTTTTTTGACATTTCTTGGGTTTTGCTTCTTTTAAACACAAAGAGAAACATGCATCTCTTAGAACTGCCTGTTTCTCTGATAATAAGAAACCACTAAATTCAGGCAACTTCTAATATGCAATTTTAGTGATCACGCACATCTAAGCAGGTGTTATCACAGGATCACAGAACATCCTGGGTTAGAAGAGAAGCACAAGGATCATGGAAATCCAGCTCCTGCCCTTGCACAGGACAAGCCCAAGGATCACACCATGTGCCTGAGAGCATTGTCCAAACACTCTTGAACTCTGACAGGCTTGCTGCTGCCCAAGAAAGTGGTCTCACTTTCTTGGGCAGCCTGTTCCAGTGCCCAAACAACCTCTGGGTGAAGAATCTTTTCCTGGTAGCCAACCTACTTGCCCCTGACTCAGCTTCAGGCCATATCCTTGAGTTCTGTCACTGGTCACAAGAGTGAACAGATTGGTACCTGCCCCTCTGTTTCCTCTCACGAGGAAGTTTCAGACTGCAATGAGGTCTCTCCTCAGTCTCCTCCAGACTGAGCAGACCAAGTGACCTCAGCTGCTCTTTGTATGGCTTCTCCTCCAGACCCTTCACCCTATTCACAGACATCCTTTTCATGTCTCCAATACCTTTAATTCTTTTCTTATATTGTGGCACCTAAAACTGCCCCCAGCATTCGAGGTGAGGCCACCACAGTGCAGAGCAGAGTGGGACAATCCCCTCCTTTGCCCAGCTGGCCATGTTGTGCCATGGATGGACATGCTTGGCCCTCCTGGTTGCCAGGGCACTGCTGACTCATCTTCAACTTGCCAGTGACCAGAACTCCCAGATCTCTTTCTGCAGCCCTGATTTCCAGGATCTCACTCCCCAGTCTGTGCGGGCATCCAGGTTTTCCTTCTCCCAGGTGCACAATCTGTCACTTGTCTTTGTTAAACGTCATACAGTTGGTGATAATCTGCTAATTTAGATACATATAAATAATGTTACTCTTATCTTGTCCTCATTTCTTGGTCAGATGACTAGTAACAGGCTCCAGTCCTACAGGGGATGGGACTGCCTTTGAGTTTTTCCTTCGGCGTTTACAGCACAGAAAATTCACTAGAAATCACAATAAAAATCTCATTTAAATCATCTTCCATACTTCTGAGACACATCAAGGGAGGAACAATAAAAATATTGAAATTCAGCATCAGACAAATTACATGTTTTCTTGTTCACATGGAAAGGCTCACTAGCTCTCTAAAAACAGTGCATCTGTCAGAAGTCCTAAGCAGCAGCAGAACCACCACAAAACACACCAGAGTCTGCCAAAGTCCTTGAAGAAGACATGAAAGCAAGAAGCTCCCTGTTCTGCTTTTCACAGTCAAACTTTCTCCTCCTCGCTGTTCTGGATACCCAGAATTGTTCTTTCTGCATTACAACTGGTGAGAGAGAGCAGATCTCCCTGAGCTGCGCTGCTCGCTGCAGCTGGGGAGCAGTCCTGTGGCTCCATGGTGGGCTGGTGGAGGGCTCACCCAGGGACCAAGGTCTCCCGGGCTGCTGGCCCCTGCCAGTTCAGACGGGCTGCTAAAGCCAGCAGGGCAGACCACACAGGCTGCTGCAAGCACTGCCACAGAAAACGTCGCCACTCTTGCAACACACAAGATTCCCATGCCTGGGGAGTTGCTGGTGTAAATAGGCAGTTGCTTTTCATCCCTAGACCCTACCTCAGCACAACATTTATTATACATAAAGAAGGGCACACTTAAATACACTGCTATGCTGCGAAGCAACACATTAAAGACTTGCTCAATCAAAGATCTACTTAGAAGTAGGCTAAAGTTTCAAGCTGATAGATTTTTTTACTTTTTTTTTTTTTTCTGGAAAGATTATAACTCAGCAAACAGTGAAAACGCCACAGGGAAAAGAAATCCTTAAAACTACAACCAGAATATTGCAGTAATTATTTCAATACTGATTGAAATACTTCACTGGATACTGGGAACTGGGGTGTACATGCAGTTGTATGCAGTTGGTCCCATAAGCTTGTCCACCTAAATTAAGCTTTAATTTGTGAAAAAATTGGCCTTTGGGATGAATATCCTAAAAAGCTGTGGCTATTTTGCAGTCTCTGAATAAATTAGTTCTTCATCTGCCCCAAGTACTCCTTGAACAGCTTGGGTGAGCTGAAGGCATGCCTCTTATTTGTTTTTTATTCTGAGCAATTATAAAAGGAGACAAAAATCAAAGTACTGATGTTACTTAACACTTCATGGTTTTAGTTATCAGAGACTTGAAAGTATCTTATATTTGCCCTGTGAACTCTTTCATTCTTATATATTTCTCTTATCATACACCACACATCATTTCATGCCTACAACTGCACATGGAATCCACAAATATCATAAACCATCGCTCTTTGTCTACAAACTGATGTGTGCCAACTACAGTGTATAAGATAATGAAACACTTCACATGTTATTGGCAAAGTATATGAGCTGTTAAATATGGGACCTCACATTCTTACAGCCAAACACCTGGCAAAGTTGAAATGAATTCCACAGGTTTGGTAAGAGCTCGGGGTTTTTGTCGCTTATTCCGTGTCTACTCACAGGAATTTGGTTGTATAAAAGCCAAATATTTATGGTTCAGTGCCTGGGGAGGAGCATCTTTCCCATCAGCCTCCCCAAATAAAAAAGCAGTCCAAAAAGCATTGCTTAACATTCTGCCAAAATAAGCCTTCCTTGGAGGCTGAAAAGGTTTGGCAAGAATGGCATCCAACAACCAGCATTTTCTCTCCTGTTTTTGCCCAGTCACTGAACTCAACTTGGATCAGCAGAATATGAAAAAGGTCTTTCTAAACTCCTTCTGTTCAAGGCAAGACAGGAAGCTCTGTCATATTTTAACCTGCTCATTGCTTCCTTTCTTCAATCAGAGAAGTTCAGACAGCCTGGATGAGTCACAGAGAAGTTAACAATGCCTTCTGGGGTATTCAGCCAAATAAATCCCAAACTTCATGTCCTGAAGCCTAACCATCTGTATGAGGACCTCTTCAATGAGGCTGTTTCTCTAACTTCAGAATGAACATTCCTAGGCTCCTTCATATATATGGACAGTCTGACTTGCAGGATCAAGTGTGCTGAAATTCTCACTTAACTTCAGAAGGCCTGGTGAGTGCTAAATGCACATTTGTGAAAAGCACTCTTTTTCCAAACCAAACACTTCCAAGTCTATAGTATATTTCATTGCACAGGTATTCTCAGTCACACCCTACTGTCACCTTGAAAGCAACACACATGTCCATGCTGATAGAATAAAATTCTCAGAGATGTCAGCTCATTTGCCTCTAGAGTTGCTTGTACTACCATCCTGAAAATCCTCTTTTCGTAGTTTTACCATTTTCAGACACAACCTTGAACAGCATAACACATCCTGTCAAAACTAATACCACAAAGTCTCTAAGAGATGGCACTCTACTGGTTAGAAGAAGATGCATAGAAGAACTGAGTGGATCCATAGTGATCCAATGAACACAATGCTCCTGTCTAATCCACTTGAGCTCTGCAGGAGGATGACATCCAGCACATTCTTGGGGATTATTGAAAGCCCTACTAAGGGACTGAAAACATAAGGACCCAGTCAAAAAACAGGTAAGTCAGGCAAGGATAAAGACATTCAGAACCTCTTGAATCTAGAACATTGGTTAAGACATGGGATAACTCAAGTCATTCCCATCTGACAGCTGTTCAGTAGCCCACACATAACGAACACAGTGGCTTCAGTAAGTTGGCAGACAGATGTTTACAGTATAGCTGGAACTATGTGGCAACCTCAGCAGAGTAGCCAAGCGGTTTTGCTAGGTTAACACACCAGCAATAACGGAAGAAAGCATCCAAGTCCAACACTGCTCACCCTGATTTGCTGTTCATGGGATCAGTCCAGGTCACAGCCAAGAAGCTGCGCAGGAAGTGCTTGTGCTTCTGCTATCTGCTCTGATTGCAAATACAGCAGCAGTCCAGACAACACAGCATTCCACACAGATGCTAAATTAGCAGTTGTAAGCAATTTTTAAGTAATACAAACCTCTTTCATGAAAAATCCCCAACAACTACACGTGACAATTGTTTACATTCCTTTTAGCCTCTAAACAATTTTGTATTTCAAACTGGCTTTGAAATATGAATAATCCCAAAATCTCAGTGGCCTTGGCCTCCTTGAGAGCCAGTCTGGAAGTGTGGTCTAACTGCTCTCAACTTTTCCCCAATGAATGCACACAGTCAGCCGGCTGTTAAAGCACAGGGCTGTGTTCTTCAGACAGTTTTGCTCCCAAAAACCATGCAGTCAATGTATTAGTTCTTTTAAGGAGAATGCTCAATGAGGGGAAACCAAAACACGCAAGGTTCAAAAGGCCAACACAGTCAATTGATACTGAAATTCAGCATCCAAGTTATTTGCTGTATGGTTTTGGTTTGTTTTGAAGAAAAATCATTTGAGATCATCACCTGTAATGATCAGAGAGCTTGGGTTTCAGTTACTGGCACCCATCCCTCTGTCACCATAAAATAATCCCAGTGCTGGTGGCTCTTCTCTCCCTGAAGAAGCCTGATGAATCCTGGCCAGTGCCAGGGTCCTGAATTTAGTGTGAATTTAGTGGCCTCACCCAGACTCACCAGCAGCCACCCCCAACTTGCCTGTAGCCCAGTGGAACCATTTCACCAAGATGATGAGGGGTCTGGAACACCTCTTTTATGAGGAGAGACTGTGGGAGCTAGTCTGTTCAGTCCAAAGATTAAGAAAAGATCTCATTAATGCATATAAATATATCAAAGGTAGATGCAAAGAGGATGGTACCAGACTCTTTTCGGGGGTGCACAGTGACAGGATGAGGAACAATGACCATAAACTGCAACAGAGTGTTTGGGCATTAGAACAGTCTCCTCGGGGAAGTGGTCACAGTACCAGCCTGACAGTTCAAGGAGCGATTGGACAACACTTTTAAGCACATGGTGTAACTCGGGGATGGTGCTGTGCAGGGGTGGGGACTGGACTCCACGGTCCTTGTGGGTCCCTTCCGACTCAGCTCATTCGGTGATTCTGTGACCTTCTTTACATTTAGGGTGACAGAGCACTGGAACAGGCTGCCCAGGGAAGTCCTGGAGTCTCCCTCACCAGAGACATTCCAAAGCCACGTGGACGCCTTCCTGTGTCACCTGCTCTAGGGGACACTCCCTTGGCAGGAGGGTTTCGACTGGATGCCCTCCGGAGGCCCCTTCCAACCCTAACAATTCTGAGGTTCCGTGAGTGGAGCTGGACACGGTGCCTCCTCCGGAAAACGGCGGGGGGCGGCGCGGCGCGGTGCACTGCGCCCCGGGAAGGCGGCACGGCGGCGGCGGGGCCCGGCCCATGCGGCGGGGAGGGCGCTCGGCGGGCGGCCGCGCGGGGCCCGGCAGCGGCAGCGGCAGCCGCCAAGGCATTGGGCAGGGCGGCATCTTGCGGCCACTGCCGGCGCTGCCGCTGCCGCCCCCGCCCGAGGGGCCCGCCCGGCGCCGCCGCGGGCGGCCGGCGGCAGCTCCGGGCCCGGGGGGGGGCCGAGGCCCAGGCGCCGGGAGGCGGCGGGCGGGCGTCTGCCGGGAGCGGGGGGCGGGAGCAGGTGGCGCCTTTCCGCCCCGTCGGCGCGTTTTGCTCGGGGGTCTCCCGCCAGCCCCGGCTCCTCTGGGCCGTAATTCTGTACAAAGCGTAACCCCGTCCTGTCAATTAACAGCGGCGAGTTCAGAGGTGCGAGCACGGCGCGCGTTACAGCGGAGGTGCCTGTGCCCAGCGGAGGTGCCTGTTCCCAGCGGAGGTGCCTGTCTCCAGCGGAGGTGCCTGTGCCCAGCTGAGGTGCCTGTCTCCAGCGGAGGTGCCTGTCTCCAGCTGAGGTGCCTGTGCCCAGCTGAGGTGCCTGTGCCCAGATGAGGTGCCTGTCTCCAGCTGAGGTGCCTGTGCCCAGCGGAGATGCCTGTGCCCAGCGGAGGTGCCTGTCTCCAGCGGAGGTGCCTGTCTCCAGCTGAGGTGCCTGTCCCCAGCTGAGGTGCCTGTTCCCAGCTGAGGTGCCTGTCCCCAGCTGAGGTGCCTGTTCCCAGCGGAGGTGCCTGTGCCCAGCTGAGGTGCCTGTTCCCAGCTGAGGTGCCTGTTCCCAGCGGAGGTGCCTGTCCCCAGCTGAGGTGCCTGTGCCCAGCGGAGATGCCTGTCCCCAGCTGAGGTGCCTGTCCCCAGCTGAGGTGCCTGTTCCCAGCTGAGGTGCCTGTCCCCAGCTGAGGTGCCTGTTCCCAGCTGAGGTGCCTGTGCCCAGCTGAGGTGCCTGTGCCCAGCTGAGGTGCCTGTCCCCAGCTGAGGTGCCTGTGCCCAGCGGAGATGCCTGTGCCCAGCTGAGGTGCCTGTCTCCAGCTGAGGTGCCTGTGCCCAGCTGAGGTGCCTGTCCCCAGCTGAGGTGCCTGTTCCCAGCTGAGGTGCCTGTTCCCAGCTGAGGTGCCTGTTCCCAGCTGAGGTGCCTGTCCACAGCTGAGGTGCCTGTTCCCAGCTGAGGTGCCTGTCCCCAGCTGAGGTGCCTGTGCCCAGCTGAGGTGCCTGTTCGCAGCTGGGATCTGACCAGCCTTGCTGCTGCCTGCCCGCCCAGTCACAGAAAAACAAAATCACAGAATCACAGAATGGATCGACTTGGGAGGGACCAGACCTGGTCCGAACTCCCTGCTCATGCAGGGTCTTCCGAGAACACATGGCACAGAATTACATCCATATGGTTTTGGAGTATCTCCAGTGAGGGGGACTCCGAAGCCTCTCAGGGAAATCTGTTCCAGTGCTCGGTCACTGCACAGTAGAGAAGTTCTTCTTCACATTCAGGTAGAACTTCCTGTGCCTCAGTTTCTGCCCATTACCTCTTGTCTTACTGCTTGACATCACCATCTTCTTGCCTGGCCCCATCTTCCTGGCCTCCTTCTTTTGATACTTGACAAAGGAATTCACCCCACGTACCCTTCTAGTGAGCACCCCTGCAACCACCAAATACTGTCGTTGGCCCGCTAACAGATAGCTCTTCTGCCTCTGGTAAGCCAATCGAGTGTTACAGAGTAATGTGTATTTAACAGGAAGATACAGCTATTTAGCAGCCCTGCAAGACAGCTCTGGGTCACCAGCCATGTAGTGAGTTTGACAAGAAGCAAGGCGGGTGCATGACAGGGCTCGCAGCACCATGACAGAGAGCCAGGCCAGGCAGGAGGCATGGAATATCTGCCACTGCAGAGGGAAAGCTACAGAGCACAGGCAGCCACCCATGCTAGGGATCAGAGCAGATGCAGGAGCTGAAGTCCATACTCTTAAGGAGAAACTGCACGTAAAACTTCACATCTTCAAATGGTCACGACCCAAGTTTGAAATCTCTTCTGAAGGAACAGCATCTCTACTAATCCAATTCCCACTCTGAGTACACCAGGGCAGTGGTTCAAGGATGACTCGGAGGGAAAGCTGCCATTTCCTGACTCACCATCCCCATTTCCTGTAGCCTGGCCTTTCAAGTCTCTGGTTACCAGCTCCTGAACTGAACCCTCTTATCGTGTGAAGTGAGATGAAGTCACATCCCCCCCTCCCCCCCCCCCCGCCCCAGACTGTGTCTATACATACTCTTCCTCCTCCATGTTTTTGTCTGGAAATTTGTTGCTCATACTGTTAATAAGAACATTTTTCTCACTAAGGTCCAAGTAAAATTATTCATAAAATGAATCAGGTTTGCCAGTAACTGCATGGACTAGGAGACTTGATTATTTCATACTTATTGATGCACCGATGCTGTAAAAAGGCTTCCTATAGGGCTTTATTCATAAAAAGTTGAAAAGTCGCCTGGTAGTGCTCGTCCTGTCAAAAGTACAGGTAGAATGAAAACAGGTATTCAGTAAAGATACCTTCCATTAACAACAGCGGATTTGAGATAGGGATGATACTCCCCAAAGTATTCCTCACTGTCTCAGTAAAATGGTGCAGTCTTTATCTGCCTCCTCTGAAAACACCACGGAAGAACAGACCTACACAAGAACATACTTCGAGAGATTTCACTGTGAGAGGTCACAATCTTACAGCTATAATCTCACCCAATTAGTTGTGTCTGTTTTGGTCTGTTCAGGCAAACCTAATTAACAACTTCAAACAGCATTTTGCAAAATGCCAGGCCTAATCTTAAAATATATAAATCACATGGGAAAACTGCACTTAGCCCCTGATCTGCTCTGTTTATTTCTGCGGAGACCTTTTATGTGGCTGTACTCAGCTTCATTCAGGTCTACAAAACTCTAATAAAAAAGGTGACATTTGCTGGGGTATGTCTCACCCCCAGCAAACTGTGAGCTTGCCTTGAGTAGCCTTAACGAGATGTATTCTGAGCCCAGTGAATGAGCAGGAAATGCAACCATTCTGCATATCTGCAGTGCCAGGCAATGGCAGTTCAGAGCCCTCTGTGTTAGAAAGAAAAACAGGAACACTCAAAGCTTTGCACTAGTCTGGGAAAATTACCTTGGAAGAAGGGAAAATAATGGGAGATAAAAAGTGATTCATTTTCTATGCCAACATCCTGGCTGTGAAGTAAAGCAAGCAAAATTTCCTGAATTTCTGCAAGTAAATGTATTTTTATGCAAAACAGTCAGTAACAAGGGTGAAGCAATAATGTCCAACAGAAAACAGAGGGGGAAGGGGAAGGGGAAGGGGAAGGGGAAGGGGAAGGGGAAGGGGAAGGGGAAGGGAGCAGGAACATGGAGAGAAAATAACAGTGAAATTCATTGTGGAAAAATGCTGTTAATACAGCTGCATTGCAGCTAATACACAACTAATAGGAAATAAAAAGGTGCTGTATGAGAAAGGAAGAGCAAATGCTCAGAATACTGAAGAGAGCCGCAAATTAACTATGAACTATGATACATTAAATGTATCTGGCCTGCAGTATCCAAGAATAGTTCTAGGAGGCTGGTCCATGCACCTATCTTAGCAATATCCCAAATCCATGCCATGGGAAACTTTAGTGACCACCAATCCTACACAATAATTTGGACTCATAAGAAGGAAATGCAGACACAGGGGCCAAAAGGGGCCAAAAGGGCCCTGCAGATTGCCTTGATCTGGTTTCCACCTTTGCCAGTAGCTTGCTTTTCACAGAAAGGGCCTTACCAAATGCAGATGGAGCCATAGGTCTGCTTCCTCTTGAGGCGCTCTATAAACTCTTCTGGCTTACAATGCTGCAGTCACCCAACTGGAGATCTCCCTAGTGGTGCTTGCAGCCTTATTTTCCGTGCCACACACTGGATGGACCCCATTTTCAACATCAACTGTGGATCTCTATTTTCTTTGGTCTTCCATCTCTGTTGTCACCAACATGCAAACAATTTAAGAAGAAGTCTTTCTGGCTGAAGGAAGCAACTTAATAAAGCGTAGATACAAAATGAGCTTCTGTGGCTGAGAGGGGTTCCATGTTGGACAGACATAATAACAGCAACAAGCAAATACAAAATCAATTAACCCATACCAAAAAAATTATTAGGGACTACATGGGAAACAAGTTGCAGAGGTACAAAGCTCAGTCTGTCCTAAGAAAGCCAGAAAGGCTGTTGACAAGTAAGTTTATCATTCTGTGTCCTGCCAACCTCCTATTACAGCATCCAGCAGCCATCGGCCCACCCAAGTCCTACTGTCAAAAGAGCTGTATGTTCTTGCTGACAAATGTAAAGAGTCGTGGAAAAATATGTACAAACCCCAAAGCCTCACACACAGCACCTTACAGTTTTTAACTGTTATAAAACCACCCTGAGTAATTTCCAAAATCACAGCCAAACCCTAATGAATAACTTTTCATAACAATGTTGTGGATGTTTCTGTTAACATGTTGACTGTACAATTCTTAATTTCTTCATTTGGAGCTACTCTGTGCTAATAGACATTATGTTCCTTTCAGGAGACAGCAGACAACAATGTGGCTGTACTCAGGGGGCATCTTTGGGAAGGAGGAAGAAACTGTGCTTTTCCAAGAGCAGTTGAGCAACTTCTCGGGGAAAAAGTTTCTGGAGTGAAGAACAAATCTTGACAGTGGTGAAACATACAAGGAATAGGAGCCTTCAGTAGAAACTGAAAGGAGAGCTCTGAGAAGCAGAGAAGATATCACAACCAAGGGCCCAAGTTGATGTAAATACTTCTCTCAGGATGCTGAGAGGGGATTGTGAAGACTTCCCTTCAGTGCAGGAAGCCACTGAAAATTGTGGGCTGAGAAAAAGACCAGATTGCTTAATAGAGGGGAAGGTATCAATGGGTTTAAAGCTTCACATTTCCATTGTCCCCAAGTTTCTTTCTTTAAAGAATTGAATGTTATGTCTTGTCTTCTAATGAAATTATGCTTTTGTCAGCAGAATATATGCTAAAACTTGAATGATAGAGTAGATTAGCATGATGCCTGCACAAGTCAGTTTGGGGATAAAGAGAAGTCTCCACAGTACAGCAAAAACATTGACATACTGGAGGAAATCCAGCAGCAGGCCACCAGACTGATCAGGGGGCTGGAGCACAGGAGGAGATGCTTAGAGAGATAGTTCTGTTAATCTTGGAGAAGAGAAGGCTCAGAGAAGACCTGACTGCAGAAACTACCTGTCCTTAGGCTACAGATAAAACAGAGCCAGAATCTCCTGCATGTGTCCAGTGATAGACAATGGACTTAAGATGTAGCATGGGAAACTCTAATTAAGCCTAAGAAAAAAAATTTAACATATTATAGTCAAATACTGGAGTAGGGGATGTGGGTTTTCCATCTTTGAGGGTGTAAAGGGCTTGAATAGCCATGGCCCTGAGCTATCTGATCTAGCTGGACCTCCTTGGAGCAGGGGGATGGATTAAATGACCCCCAGAGGACCCTTTTTATGTAAATTCTTCTGTGATTCTGTGAAACTCAGCTTTCTAGGTTCAAAGATCTGATGTTTTCAGATGTTCTTCACCTTAAAGACAAGATGCAAGAAAGATCCTTGTTAGAGACACAATCTGCCCAGGCTGATTAAAAAATGTCAAGTCATTTTTGTGAACAGTGCTTATATTCTATGCTGTGGGTGTCGTATGAGAAAAGCAATAGTTATTATTTGTATATCCTGCAAGACACTGCTCTCTTGGGCACTTGCTCTCAGCCCTTAACTTGCACCAACACTAATCTCTATCCTACTGCTTACCCCTTAAGGATTAAAAAAGTTTCTATAGGTAGAAACCTGTATAATTGTAGGATAATGAAGCTCCAGATACACATCATTTGTTTCCTCCTCTTTTTTTTTTTTTTCTTTTTCTCTCAAAGGAAATATGTATCTTCATCCAGTGCTTTGCCTGTCTTCTAAATTATGAATGATAGTTACCTTTTGTTTAGGTTTTTTACCTGCATATATGCCCATGCACATGTTCACATCTATACAAAAACACACATACCAGAGATATCAACTCCTGTTTGTTTTTACATCTCATGCTTTCACAGAAAGCCATACCTTCTTCATGTGCAATGCAGCGACTCAGCAGTGGTCCCATCCTTTGCTGTGCTGGTCCAGCATGTCTTGGGGAGACTTCCAGGATGCATTCTCAATGAGAGAGAGAACTTATACAGGACTACAGTGCCTGCTCCACAGGGGCAGTCCTTAGAGTCCTCCCCTGTTGTATAGGTGGCTTTGCTCTGTATACCAGGGACAGCCCTATCACACTGGAAACTTCTGTGTGGCAAAACTGCCAAAATGTGAGAGGACGTGGGAGTCACACAGCTTGCTATGCCTTCTCTTAGTGCTAGCTTTTGGGTTCACTTTGCAAGAAAGAGATTAATACTGAGAAGACAAGAAGTCAGGAGTCTGAAGTTCTAGCTCTGCCACAGATTCACTTTCCAATCCTCAGTAGGCTACTTCATATCCCACATCTCAGCTCCAGCATAGATAAGAGGGGCAATTATAGCAACACCACAGCAGAAGCTTTGGGACTTCACATCTACAGAGGTCTTTGCAAATATAAACTGCACAAAAATGCAAATTCCTTTCTGTAACCCTTCAAAATAAAATATAGAGAAGCTGGTAATTCCTCCGTTTCTCTGCTATCAGGGAGTAAGGAGTAGCTTCAGTGGCACAATGTTGAGTCTATGATTTATGGTCTCAGCCAAGCAAAATTCACCAGTTTAATGAGATACTGCAAGTCAGTGAACCATTTCATTGCTTTTGGCTCCTCAGAAGTGTCTAGGCATTGATAACAATCACATAGTGTAAATAATTCTGGTTTGTAATTCCTCGTGTGTTTGAACTCTGATGCTGGCATTCCCATGCCATACTGTGTTAGACATTCAGACAACTGTGCTGATCACATATTTCCTCTTACTTTAATAGGCCTTTCAGGAATGAACAAGCATTCCCTTGTATACTACTATGGTTCCCATCATTTGATGGTCACACTTAATTAAGCACTATTTTAGCAGAGAGCTGGTTACACTTCATTTCATTAAGTGATTTCATGATCACCAGAGGTACACTGACAGCTCTTTTAGCTGCAGCTATATGAAAAGGGGCAGCAGAGACAACAGTAACATTTTGGAGCACTTCCTCATCAGTGATTTTCCATGCACTACTCTTGCAGAGCGCAGCTACATTGCCATTAACATTTAAATTTTTGGCTTAAGGCTATCTGAGCCTTGAGGTATGATAGACCATATCATATTACCAGCACCTTTAGCAATGTTGGTCCCTGAATCCTTAAAGTTATCATTTTTATATAAAGTAGATAGAAAGTAATTTCTTCATCTGTCTTCCCTCCTTTAGGTTTTTCTGTTCATAGTCAGCAAATAAATGTGATTAAAGGACAAAATCCTGTTTATAAAATGTGAGAAGGAATCAGTTGTGAAACAATGTTGAAAGGTTCTCCAGTGTGATAAGCCAGGCAGTTTAAAAACACTGGACAATTAACTCTAAAGTGTGTGTCACATGACAGGAAAAACATGACCAATGTTACATAATGGATATTGCACATACCTGTAAAACCATACGTTAAAGCCGCATGCTAGAAGAAACTTCTCACAACAGTTTATGTTCACTTATAGGGATATGTAATGCACAGATGGTTTAGTGTTTCTAATATGAAGGCAATTTCTGTAATTGAATTGAGAATTTTGCACAACTGTACTTCAGTCCTAGATCTAAAGTTCGGTCTGCCTGTGCTTTAAGACACATTTAAGAGGGAAAGAATGGTTAGGAAAACATCATCGTCATGGAGAGCGAGATGAAAGAGACAGATACGTAGTAAAAGCCAGAAATAATGCCAAAGACTTGAATTTTGTTATGAAGCCATTTGTCACAGAAGTTTGGGTTAAAAAATGTGAACATTGGTAAACTGTATCTTATATAAAATAGCATCTTTACTCTAGCTAGTCTTTAGTTCAAAATATGTGAAGAAATAGCTGAACATTCACTGTACACTAAAGCAGACGAAAAGAAAAAAGTATCTTGTGCTTAAGAGTCAAATGATATGGCTACTTGTTACTGTGATTCCTTAGAGACCTGTTCTATATAGGGATCATGAGAATGACATATTAATGACAAATTAATTGCTACCAATTTCATCTGTTCATACTTTCCTGTATGTATTAGGCTATAATAAATTGTGATGAGTTTGTCACTTAAGTCCAGAATATAAAGGAGCCACTACTTTCAGTCCTGGGAGGAATTCTCTTTTGTGTGTCTTCACAAACACATATACATTACAAAAAAACAAAACAAAAACCAAACCAACCAAACCAAAGAAACCATCATCTAGCAATGAAACTAGATACATAATAATGTATGGAAAAATGCAGCTTGCCATGCCCCACCCAGTTCACAACACAGTTATGAGAAGTTCCCTGTAAATTGTGTGAATTTTTGCTTAGAAATTACACTTGTACTAAAAGAGAAAAAAGTAAAAAAGCAACCCCACTATGATTTTTACAACTGGACAGCCCAAAATATTATTATAAATAGTTTCTATTCCTATAATATCTTTCACACATATACTCTTCACAGTACTTATGGTGGATTCACATCACTGTTCCAAATTTAAAGGCAGAGTAAATGATATGCCAAGCATTTAAGTGACCAGTTCAAAGTTGTGCAACAAGTTACTGTTATCCTGGCTGTCTCAAGCTCTCATAAGCTGCAAACTACACCCCAACTACAATTTACACTGAGTCATTTAGCCACAGACTTGCTAAGCAAAAAAAAATTACATTACTCAGGTCTTAGAAAGGTGATACTCTGTGTACTCAGTAAATCAAGGAAAAGGAAATCAGCAATGGGCTTTGAACCAAAAATGCAAATTCATGGCAAGGTTACTCAGATTTCAGAATCCCAGAGTCACACAGAATAAGCTCAGTTGGAAGGGACCCACAAAGATCATCAAGTCCAACTCCCAGCCCTGCACTGCACCATACCCAAGGGTCACACCATGTTCCTAAGAGTGCTTTTGGTTATCAAGGGAAGGTATTCTCACTGTCTTAAGAGGAAATCACCAGGGGTTTCTTGATAGTTCTGCTATCACACAAACCCTAATTCCTTCAGAAAGAACTTGTCATTTTCCAGGTAGGTGAGGCGTGGCTCAGTAGTGACAATGACTCTGCTACTAATGAGCAAAAGATTATGAACTGTAGCAGGATCTAAATAAACATCCATGTCCATGTCTCTTAGATGGATGATTTGCAGAGCATTTCTCATCCTGCTTCTGTCATATTTTAAATGGCCATTTAAAGAGCCTGTCTCATGTGACTTTGAGCATTTTTGGGCTGCCAGTTATATGCTTTAACTGGACTCTTCAGTTTTAAAGTTCTGTGCATTTTCTGTGGTACTACAAAAACAACATTATAATAAAAACAAATTCCTAAAGGGAAAACTAGAGAACATCCAACAAATCTTTGATTTGTAGGAGAGTCAGAGCTGCATGATTCAAATACCAGAAATTCATTTTCAGGAATTTTGGCAAGTTTTTATAACCAATAAATTATTACTAGTTTTCCTTGGTATTCAATATAACATTAATAGTGTGGATTCCTTCATACATGTTTGGTTTTAATGTCCAAATATGTGGGAATCCCTCTGGTATTTAACAGAACAAAATTAAACATCAAAATCATAAGAGGAAATCTAAAACATTTTCCTTTTTAATAGGCAGATACTCAGAGACTGAAGATTTAGTCTTCACTGAAAAGCTTTTCTAACATAGCTGCTGATGATGGTCGTGATATTTTTCAAGAGGCACAGACAGGGCATGACAAAAGCATTCTTGACATCCAGCTTTCCCATCTTATGTCTTCCATAAACATGTGAATTCTCATGTTGTCTCACAAGCATTTAAATTAATGAATTTTGCAGTCACCAAGCAGCTGAAGGAACACGTCTCTGGAGCTACAATCTCTCATGTCAACATACTACACATTTTAAGCATGTTTTGTCTGGAAGGAATCAAGTGGAAAAGCTCTGATTATGTTTTCCTGAGGAAGAACATGGGCTTGAAAACAAGTGACAAAGCCTAAGAAGGCATGCATGGCTTTGAATCGGGCTGCTCACTGGTATCAGGGATCTGTGGTGCCAGCTGGAGCCTGAGCCTCTCCTAAAGTAGGAAATGCATCAAGTCCTTCCTGCTGATCACCCCAAGCACTTGATTCTGCAGGTTCTACAGGATCCAGTAAGAACATGGATTCTCTCCCTGCTCCACATCCTCAATTATACCTAAAACATCAGGAAATACCATAGTAAAAGAACAACTTAAAATTTTTGGTAAACCATAAGGTTCAGTCTAAGTAAACTATTATGACTGGAATGTACTCAAATTTTAAAGACTGGAAAAGCAAAGTTGAGGTCCACTTTCTAAATCTAAGACTTTTCTGCTCTAAGATTTTACTTGAAAATAGTCAGTGACCCCAATGTTTATTAAGTTTTAAAACTTTTTATTGCTGCTATCTCATTACACAACCATTTATGACATTCTATAATATTTTGTAGTACATGCTTATAAAAATCAGTTCACATAGAAACATAGGCTTCAAGGAAGAGAAACAATCACATGGGTGTGAGAAGAGGGCCTAACAGTAGTAAACTCTGTTGACTGAAAATTATGAGGTCTTTAATGGTTTCTTGATAGCAACAGAGCTAAAGATCACTTTATTGCCAACCAAGCTGGTCTTTATAGAGCATGTAGTTGTTTACTAAGACTTTATTTTTCCCATGGTTCTACAGCATTATTCCTGTGACTTGGCCAGTTCTATCAAAGGTGTATTGTGCTTCCCAATTGTATGCTTCCCCAGACAGAGGAAGATTGAAATAAAGACATGATAAAACAACTTAAATAAACGCACAGCATAGAAGGGCACATCTCTTTACCCTCTCTCATTTACAGAACATACAAGACATTCAAAGACATTAGGAGGAAAGCAAAAGTGAAGAGGTTTCCTCTTTCTATACCACATATAATTTTGGTGTGAAAATCACCAACACGGGAAATCTTTGTACCCAGGAAATTCACAATGGCTATTTATGTGGATATCAGAAATTGATCTTTCATGAGTGGTAATAACAATTTGTTGAAAGGAATACTGAGCTTTGTTGCTTTGGGGATCACATCAGGTACCAATATGAAATGTAATTAAGTTCCATAGGTTTCCCACAATAAAAAAACTGTGTGGCCCAATGGCGCAAGCATTGGACTGGGCCTCAGCTTGAGCTGGCTTCTACTTCTATGTATGACCTCCTCTTGAACTTTGGAAAGCCATTTGTCCTCTCTTCACCGCAGTTTCTCATCTATTAAAAGGAAACTCTTAAACCAAACTAGATAATGTATATTAAAAGTATTGTGGGTTTTGTAAATCTTCTCTCCTTCTAGCTATTCTCAAAGCAAGGGATTTAGACCAGATGGATCTCAAATGAAGTCTCATCATCTTCACACATGAATAAAGGAGAGCAGATTTTTATATTTTTTTAAAGAAAACCCGGCTGAATTAGGCCTCTGACCTGGATTTCTCAGTGTCGCCCTTCTCAGTTTCAATGACTGGAAATTCACTGAGGCAGAAACCGCATTTATTTTGTTTATAATATATTTATTTTAGGCTTACTTTGTATACCAAACTTATTATTGCTTTTGGACACAGTATTTTAGTACAGTATTTAGGAAATAAATGTGGCGATGTCATAGCAGGGATTTAAAAAAAAAAAAGGAAAGGAAAAGAAATATAGTTTTATTTATAAGTTGATGTATAGGCACTGTACTGTAATGGAGTCTAAATCTCAAAAGTGTTGCTTTATATTTGCTTTATAGGACTATAAGAGCCAAATAATGACATTTAAATGATCTATTCCATTAACATTGTATCATTTTGTCAATCTGGAATGTATTTTAATCAAAAGCCCCCTTGAAATGGTCTCCTTTGTTGTATTTTCTTTTTGGCTCATTTTATCAACATCTGTTATGTTTATACAATATGAATTAAAACTTCGGAATGCTGTTTGTACTCAGCTACTTTTGTTGAGAATGTAACGTCCCAGGATTGGCAGTGTTTATGTAAATCAGTGCAGCTGACACAGCCATCATAAACAAATGAGAAAATATAACAAACACATTGTTCATGGAGGAAATGTTTGTTTTTAGAGTTGGCTTCAGTCTTACCAGATTGATGAAGAGTTGCTGATACCAGGGATCTGTAGTGCAGCAATTCAGCAGCATGGTTGGGTGCGACAGATTGGGCAGCTTCTCCACTGTTATCTGGAAAAGGCAAGAACTCATTTCTCTTTACTTCTATGCAGTGTATTAGAACCCAAGGTTCAAAAGATTCCTGGTTTGACTCCTAACAAAAAGACTCTTAGCAGAGCTACAGTGGCAGAACTTGTCCAAACTTTATAAATGCTTTTGCCAGTAAGACTTAAATTAGCAGCTGAAATTAGAGCACTCTTTAGTTTCAAATTTTTGTTTTCCTTTACTGTAACTGTATCTCTATAAAGACAATGTCAGTTGTATTGGCTCAGGGGTGAGGTTTTTAATGCTGTTAAAATTCATGCACTAAATGGTAATTACATGATAACATAGTGCAGAAAAATGCAACAGAACTGGTATCAGCCATCAGCTGAGTTTCAGCCATTTTCCACAGGAATACCTATTTGTATAAATAAATATAAAAATTAGTATACACTATTTATGTACTGCCACCTCATCACACATAACTGCCCTGCTCCTTCTTAACATTATTTTGCCAGCCACATTCCCCTGTGCAGACCAAATTTCAGTAATACATGATGACTTTCCAGTTGGGCCTGTATAAATTCCTAAAACTGCATTACTAATCTTCCCTTAGTAACTCACAATTTTCTTCCACTGTGCTCAGTGTTTACTATTCCTAAAAATCCATTGGTCATCTATCAAGGAAAAGAATGCTACATACTTTTCAAGTTTGAAAGCTTTTATAAATAATCATCATTCAGAGAGGTGCTATCTCATACTGAATTAAATATTATAACAATTCTGCTATCCGTAGAGAATTTGAGAAAGAGAAGACTGGAATGGCCTATCTGAACAAAGAAATTCTTTACCAGCAGTCTTGCACAACTTCCAGACTCTGAGTGGCATTATATTTTATGAGATCTGTCCCTGTAAGGTCTCTGGTCATCCTTAAATTTAAATTGCACCTGATCACTTCTTTATCTCAACCACATATGTTACATAATCTCTTCATTCATGGTGTACTCATCCTAAATCACCCAAATATGCTTATTTAACAAGGAAAGAACTGAAAGAAAAGAGGTTACCTTCTCATAGGAGAGCAGATGAGATGGGGAGAAAGACTCACCATTTGTCTCCTGTTCAAAGATGTGCTTATTCTCCAGGAGCATGCACAGCCTTAACCCAAAGTTAGAGCAGATGGACTACATTTATTATAATGGGCAAATTTTAAACAGCAAGTACACAATGCTTTAGCATCAGAGATATGATGACACCACAAGTACTGTGTGTAGGTTTGGTTCCTTGATATAAGAAGGACATCAAACTATTGGAGTGTGTCCAGGGGTGGGCAACCAGTACAGTAAAAGGCCTCAAGGACAAGATGTAGGGCAGTGGCTGAGGCTGCTTGTTTTGTTCACCTTGGAGAAAAGAAGGCTGAGGGGTGGATCCATCATAGTCTACAACTTCCCCAAGGACAGCAGTGGAGCAGGAGGTGCTGATCTGCTCTCTGATGGCCAGCAGTAGGACATGAGGAAATGGAACGAAGTTGCATCAGGAAAGTTAGGAAAAGATTCTTCCCTGAAAAAGTGGTTGGTCACTGGAACAGGCTGCCAAGGGAAGTGGTCATGGCAGAGTTTAAGGGCATTCGGAAGATGCACTTAACCATATTGTTCATTTTTAGGTAGCCCTGTGAGGAACAGGGAATTGGACTTGATAATCCTTATGGGCCCCTTCCAACTTGAGCTATTCTCTGATACTAAAGTATTAGTGGGCTGACGACACATTTGACTTTCCTAAACATCCAGCAGCAGCAGCAGCATCACACAGATGTTTTCTGATTTAGGTTTGGCATGTTAGATTAAAAAAATCACCTATCCTACATTCCTGACTTCTCCTTGACCTTGTCCTTAGCACGACCAGCTCATGAAGTGTCTAATTTGCACCCAACAAGACAATACCTATAATAAGCAAATACAATTATCTACATACAAGTAGGTAGACTGTTGTTGCTTCCCTCATCCTTCCTAATATTTACATTAAAACAAAATCTGCCAAAATTATGTCATATTTTAAATCATCAGTGAAACCTTTGTTCACAGTACTGCACTCTAGAATTGACATCTAATATTATTGCTGACTTAGTAATGTTAAAATGGAAATCTTTATAAGTTATATAATTTCAAACCTCTCTTCAGTGTTCTACCTTTCTACATTATACAGATAAAGCCTTGACAAGCAATATATTTAAAATTGCCATTTTTATCTTAGCATTTCCTGTACTCACACACACATACACACACTCCATTCATACTATCCAATTCTCAGCTTTGTCTTATATTTTGATAACAGACACCTTGGAGACCCCCACGAATCTTTTTGGTTTGTAGCATACTTAACATTGTGCTAGCCCTATTCTGTGATTACAGCTAGGAGCTAGGAGTTAGTTCAGAAGTACAAAGTTGTGCAACACACTGCTAAATTATGTGCTTGATGAACTCAGATGAGAGCAGACACCTAATCTTCATTAGGGCATCAGAAAAAATATAAATGGCATACTAAGTGACTTTTGTGATTGGATCACCAAGTATAAACTGGGAATTTTTCAACTGAATATTTCTGTGTCCAAAAATATTGTCTTATTCAAACCAAAATATGTAATAGGAATTTAGTAGTTTTAACATAAATGTCTCCTAGGAAAGATTAGTCTGCTTCAAGATGTTGTAAGCACTCCACAGCAGAAAATTTACTGGGCAATGAGGTCTTTAAGAACTTTAATGATTCCATGACTCTATGATTATAAGAAAACATGCCTGCCTGATCCAAAAGAACCTAGGGACTGGATATGGAAGAACTAGGTTCAAGTGGTTTATTATGAAATGCCATTTAAAGCAAGATATTCTGTGAGAATCTTCCTCTGCATTTTTGTACAGATTTGGAACACACATTTGAAGAAAACTATTACATCACCTCCACCTCCCCCAAGTTAACGTTGGAGAGAAGACCCCTTTCTCCTGAAATGGTCAGATGTTTTACTATGCAGTCTTGAAATCTGCATTTTTTCAATGACTTTGGACTCTCATCTAAGGTTCTGTAAGGGATTTTTTTAAATAAGTATGCCTGTGTGACAATAAGCTGTGGAAGAACATCAGTTCTGAAGGAAATTTGTGGCGCAGCCAGAAACACTAGGAGTCTGTCACCTGCTCCCAAATTTAAAGCACATCCCATTCACAGGACAAAGAAGGCACTGGGTATTCTTCCTAACTATTGAAATTTTAGTTGTCTCAATTTAATATCTGACTGGCTTTGGTTTTAATAGAATCTCTTTCACATTACTAAGATGAGTGCAACACTGCAGCAGAGCAAGTGGCTGAGCAAACACTTTGCCCTGGGCTCACATCTCCCCTCCTGGGAAAGTCACTGATCTTCCCTAAGCCTCCCACCACATGCATGCCAGCACATGGGCATGTAGCATAGACAATTAATGGACTTGGTTTTGAGGACAATGGTGAGAACACACTAAAAAGACATGCTACTACAGGCAAAACCTATTCCATTCAGAGTACATTTGGAGGAGGAAACAGAGAAAAACACAATATATTCAGAATGTGTTCACTGCAGCAGGAGGGTGTAGAGAAGAAACTAATCCAGTCATTCCCTATGAATTGCCTTTTACACATTACACATTACACACACATTACACATTTACACACTTTGTTTTGTGGGACTCTAAAGGTTCATATCTACAGTCTTTCACAAAAAAAGGTCTGTAATCATTCTAAGAGACATAAATACACAGATCTAAATTCTGCTCCGAGATCATTGTGGACAGTTCCAAGAAGTCTACTTCAAGAATGATCACTGGGCCAGAAATACTCCCAAGACTTTAATCCTAACATGTATAGACAGCAAGTGTGAAAGTTATGATCCACCCTGATCCTCAGCCAGACTCTCTATGCTCAGGTCCAAAACACTGTTCAGGTCTGTCTGTAGTCCAGACTGCACCATTTTCCACTTGAACATGATGCTGGAATTGAGAAAACAGTAACATTCACCATGAGCTGAAAGAGCAGAAACATTTGCTCATCACTGGTGGTTTGTTGGCTGGTTTTGGCAGCTTGCGATTTGCTCGGCACCGCTCTTAACTAAACCCAGCAGGGAGTCACTTAACAAAACTTTGAAAAGTGTGAGAGAAATTTGAATAGTCAAAAAAAAGCACACACAAACACAATGAAGGAAATCGTTGGAACATTTCTGATAAGATTCCAAGCCTATTAAAAACTGCCATATTCTGGAGAAAAATGAACATACATTATTTCACTTGGACTTCCAGAAGTCAGGCTTCAGAGGTATAACAACATCATTCTTTGATGTTACATACAACATCCTTTCTATCACATCATCAAGCCTTAGAAAGCAGACCAAACATGTTTCTTGCACTATTTTGTGAGGTTTAACAGGAAGTGCTAGGATTCAGACTTGGACTCTGCAATTGTTCGTTTACTTTTTATTTATTTAAGAAGGAGGAAAACTCTTAAGTAGGGAATCTCATTTCAAAGATACCCTGGCAAGGCATTGCAGTAGTTTCATATGCTCTATCTGTTATAAAGCATGCATCATGAAGATACACCTAATTAAGATAACACATTATTATCCCAATATCCACATGTCAGTTTTGGCATGGAAGTCAGGAATGAAAAGTATCTGACAGCTGATTGTGTCACTCTTTTTGTCAAGATGGCCAATTATCTGAGGAAACTACAAATTCTAAATATTGGGTGAGTGACATAAAAGGAACTACAGCTCCAAAGTAGTTGCAAATGTACAGAAGGAACATTAAAAGGTGATGCAACTGGCAAAAGCATTCAGGACAGGACTCTCCTAAAGTGAGTGGATAAAACAGTACCCAAAGGGACAAGAGGAGGAAGGAGGATTAAAGAGCATAAAGCATAATTTTTTGTTTACTTTTAGAAAACTTTAGGCTTATTTCTCCCGCATTAATCCACCAAAAGTACTTGGTTTTTTTGCCTTTTCTTTTTTTTCTTTTTTATTTTTTTAGCTGATTTTATCTGTTGTTTTGGCCAATATCCAAAGCAATCATTTGCCTGACTTCAAATAGTGTTGTGCTTTTTTAAACTTGTAAAAAAAAGAATATTCTGCATATGGTGAGCTAGACAGTAGATAAGGACTAGGTCATCACATATCAGGAACCATTTTAAATTAACCAAGTCTTCATCTTGCACAATAAAATCTCAGAGTTACAGGGTTGTTTCAGGTTAGGCAGACTAAATCATTACTGTTCACTTAATATTTCGTTCTTCAAATGAAGAGGGAGCATTGCATGAATTTTTGGCATTTTACCTAAAAGATGATAAAAAGGTCACTATCAAGTACTAGGCTGAGGTTTTCCAGGACAAAGATCAAATTCCGTCTATGCTACAGCTTTTAAAAGGACTCTGAACAAATATTTAGTATCTGCACCTCAGTTTTCAAATGTACAATACAGAGATTTCTTCTACATCAGAGCTATGCTTTGAAGTTAATACTCATTACTTAAGTTTCCAGTTGTCAAGTTTTATGGGCAATATCATCAGTGTGAATGAGCAGACAGCAAGACCAGAGCCTCAACATGAAAATGCAAAGGCAGCTGATAATAAATTGTAAATGCTAACTATTTTTCAGACCTGCAGAAGGGCTAGATTTTAGAAATGTATGAAGACTCAAAATCAGATTTGTATTTCCCTACAAGCTGGCTTGCTACTAGGCAGATTTTCAATTCCAGAGGAGCCTACCACACATTTAAATGGCAGGACAAGTATGTGATCAGTCTTTCCATTCACACACCAGTGTTCTCCGTGCCTATATTTGATTTCGACATTTAACAACACTCTGCACTTGCCTAAAAGCCACCCACATGCTGCAGTGCGGCTGCATACGTTTTTAATTTGGCTTTTTGGGTTAGCACACAGCCTCTGCAACACTCCAGTTTTCCCTGTAAAGGGCTCCATCACAAAATTCCTACAGCACCTGCACTATTATTTGTAAGGCCAAACAGACCTACTTATTTAAAAGTATCAAATAATGTTGTTCTTTGGAAGAAACTTTTCGCACTTCGGATGTGAAATAAAACCACTGCCACAGACTCTATAAACCTTCCTCCATCTGTGTTATTCATGAGCTACAGTGCCCCAGGACCCTGACAATGCATGGGAGGATCATAACGTCCAGGGCTTTTGTTGAAAGTACTGAATTCCATTTATTTAAATAGGTAAGATTTCTGTATAGTGTACCATTGAAATAAACTAGAGCAGCTCTTCAAAAGCAGGAGGCTGGACAGTAAAAACAATCAATGTGCTGACAGACTCTACCCTCTAACATGAAAACCAAGTAATCACAAAGGCACTTTGGTATTGCTGTCAGATATTGCTGTCAGCTCCCTAGTCTGCACACCTCAAAATAGTTTTCAAGTCCTTAATGTGTTTCCCCTCTCCTTTTTTCTTCATTGCTTGCTGAGTTCAGACAAAACCTTCAAACCACTGCCAAAGGTGTTTCTAGCTTTGATCAGACCTGATAGAATCACCCAGAACTTACAGCAAAGGCACATTGAAAAGGAAGGGGGGATGTTGACCATGGTCCTCTGGTAAGAGACAAAACTCCATTTTTATCTCCATTTATTGAATGAACTTAGCAGACTTCTGTGTTTGATTGAGTAACTTTGCATTCTTGTGATCTAAACTTAGCGATCTCTCCACAACAGTGCCAGAAAGAGAAGGCTCTCAAACAATCTTTCAAACCCATATCAGTTATTTTGAAAGTGCCAACACCAAGGCTCTCACAATATTAAGGTAGATATCACTAGTTCAGTAATCAATTTATGAATTAAATATTTTGGGTCTCCATTCATTTTTAACTTTCCTTTCTCTAAGCTGTTGCACCACATCACTACTGAAGGCAAGTACCTTTCCTCTTGCTAAGGAAAATAAAAGTATTACCTTATTAAAACAGTGTGTGAGGACTGTGAGCACATGTGCACACACACGCCTTGAGAGCAGTGTTTCATTAGTCCCAGCTGGGAGTGCAGATTAAAGAAAAATGCCAGAAACCATACCTACAGTCTGACATATCTATGATATGTTGCAATGCCTGATATGTTCTGTGGGAAAGGAGATCTATATGCTATACTCAGTTTCACTGAAGTGCTTGGCAGAAAACATTCCTGACTCACAACAGTGTCTGTGCACTGGACTGGCCAGAGGGGAGTCATACCTAATAAACTGCCATAAAATACACATACACACTCCACTCTGGATCATTGATTTCACTGCTAAAGGATGTTACTGTGTATTACAGCTTTAAGTTTTCAACTTTGTCATATTTTCTAAACTCTGATCTCTTCAATTTACTTTCAGTTATGTGACATTCCCCTTTAGCAGAGCGAAAGCATGCATTAGCTAAACAATGTGGTTTGGATTTAGCGTTCCCATGCATCATTGTGAAAATGTTTGTCTCAGCAATAGTGTCATAATTGTTACTGGGAACAGCTGCTCTACTATGTCTTCTGATTGAGGAGAGCAGAGTATCTCCCCATATCACCTCACAAGCAGGGAATCTAAAGCAGGACCACTGAGTAGAAGTAGTTCATGAGCACACACTGTTCTGTACCTGGCTTCCTTCTACCACAAAGGGAGCAGAAAGTGCAGGAGCACAGCAAAGAACATCAGCAAAATAAATATTGCCAACAGAAATGAAGTTTGGCTCCCTCCTCTGGCAGTTCCTCTGGATCTGGACCAGGGACTAACCTGAGGCAGAAGTCCTCCTCGCTCAGGTGCAGCTTTCTGGCAGTTCAGCTCCATTAGACATGACATCCTTTGAGCGAGAATTGGAGCAGGGAGTTTGCTGCTGATCAAGCGGATGTTTAATATCTCCCTTGAGTTTCTGAAGTAGAAAGATGTAACTCTCAGCATTCTTGCCAGCGCTCCCAGCCCCACTGAAGTCAGTTTCCACATCCAGATCTACAAGAGCGCTGGAGTCCCGCTGGGTTCGCTGGGAGCATCCCAGCGGCAATGCTGTGCTCTGCAGGCCTGTGCAGCTTGGCTCAGGCCAGCTGGACATTTTTAAGGAAAGCTTACAAAACACATTTGTGTGATTACACAGAACAGCAAGCTTTAACTCACCTTTCAGAACAAGACCTTATTTTAAGATGGATTGAATCTGTTTTCCAGGGTATTAGACCTTTTGAAATTCTTTGGATGGGAAGCCATGTTTTCAGTCAATACAGTCTTGCATACAAGACGTACATATATAACGAACAATCATAAAACCATAGAATGGTTTGGATTGCAAGAGACTTTAAACATAATCTAATTCCAGCCCTACATAGGCACGGACATCTCCCATCTTGGGGAGATTTGGTCCAAGACCAATCCATCCTAACCTTAAATGTTTCTAGGGATGGGGCATCCAACCATGATTAAATAGTTTGAACAAACATGGTAAAATAAAAGGATTTTTGACAACTTTACGTTCAATATTTTATTTAAATTTCTTTTTGGCTTCAAAGTACCTATTTCAATCAAGCGCAAATGCTGAAGTTTCAGTAAAATTGATGGGTGGGAAGAGATGGGGTTTCCTAGGTGAAAAAATACACACAAAATGCAAACACAATGCAAAAAATGTCACATCCCCTACAGAAGTAGCATAAAACCAAGTTTTACCCATTTATGCTTAGGCAGTTTTATTCCGTACAGTCTGCTTACCATCAGAGATATTGTGGTTTCTACATAATTACTTTATCCTAGTCAAATTAAATCAAGGAAAAAAAAAGTTTTCCTTCAGCTAAAATATAGACAAACAGAATGCAAAGTAATGGCTAACAGCTGTGTAGGTAAGAGTACAGAGGCAAGCACAGGGAATCCAACCCTCAGCCTGACAGGAAGAGAGGTACGGTATGGTACGGATCTGAGAGCCTCAGGCGTGAACAAAATGGCTTATTTGTTATGGTAAAATTCCCAAACAGGCTACTCAGTGGTATTTGTCAGCCTAGTAGTTTCTCCAGGAAAATTGTCTCCCAGCTGTGTTCAAGGCAGAAATTAAGATTGCTGGGCAGCATTCCAGCTTTTGACTCTCTTCACCATTTTTCCTCAAAGGACATAGAGGGGACAGATCCTGGTCTAACAGGACACCAGTGTGCACCTGCTTTACTTCAATGAACACCAGGATGATTGAACCACAGTACGGAAAAGCTGCTCCCTAATTTTCCTTGGCAAAAGTGAAGGCAAAGGCAAAAAAGGCCACCAACACCAGAACAATCCCTGGGAGGAACATGGTATTCATCAGTCACAAATATGCAGGAAAACTACTTGAAACAAGGAATAAAGAGCATTCCAGAAAAAAAGCACCTAGGTAGAGAGCACTGTCATCCATTACACATGCCTGTAGAGGGAAGCAATCAGAGGATGCAAAGCATGGCAACAAAGATGTTGCTGCTGACCATGGAGTATCATCACCCTCCTGTTATATCCCAGGCGTGTCCACAGACAGGGAAAAGAAATTCATTACCTACAGTTTTTCTCCTCAAATCCTCCATGTCTTCTGGTTTTACTGGGCTTTACATTATGAAGTAAACCTCTGGCAAAGAAGATGGAGCAGCAAAACACAAGTGATGATATGTTTAATCTCTTCATCATGTCAGAGAACCACTTCATTGCCCCACAATGGCCCTGCACCAGTACATTGTAACATATGTGGAAATGAAAAAGTAGCTCTTTTTTTCTGATTTGGTCTCATAGAAATTAGGCAGAAGCATAACTCTTATCTTTTCCCATTGGAGGAGGATCTGGAGCCACAGTTTAGAGCAGCCAAGACAAAAGAGAGCCAAGGGACCTCCCGACAACTCCTCAATATGCATTTACAGCCTCATACTGTTTCTCTGGCAGAAACGGCCTGGGAAGGAAGGCAGTGGTCCTATCCTCAGGTCACTCTGAAGAATGAATTCCACCTAGCCAGGAGGGCATGTCATTGAAGGCATGACATTTATAGCTCTCAGCAGACTCAGGACTAACACATTCATAACAGCCCAGCTCAGCTGCAGTCACTGGGGGGCAACAGGGGAGGCATTTCAGCTGCAGTGCAAAAGAATAGCCTGTTTTGTTCTGATGTGCAAGTATCATTACTACTGTGGGAGAAATGAAGGGGGGCAGCCAGTCCCTCAACCCACTGCACACAGTAAGTCGATCATCCCCATCAATGCATCAAGTTCAACAGCCACACGTTCCTCAAACTGAACTCTGCAAGGGTTTCCCAGGCATGCACAGAGCTCTGACTGTGGCAAAGTGTCAAATGTATTACTCTAAGGAGATCTTTGTTTTGGAAACTTGCTTCACAGCTACAGATTGCTTCCTCTTTAACAATTTTAAAGCCAAGAAGTTTTCTTTAGTAGTTGATTTTGTTCTTATTTTCTACTGCTTGCTCAGCTGGGGAAGATAACAGCTTCAGATTTAGGTCACCCATGGAAAAATGTGTTTGGTGATCTCATTTTGATCCCCAGTGGGTAAGCATCCAGATCACAAAGAGCAGGAGAAAAATCTAGCCCCATTAGGCAGATCTGGAAGAGAGGGGGAGGCACGTCTGTGATTTTATTAATAAAATTGGAAAATCTGTGTGCTACAGGCCAACACTAAGGTGCATTTGTAGGCCCATGCAAATTCCAGCCAACATCACTTGGCCACCGTCCTTGCTTTTGTAAGAACTGACACTGACCTTTTCTCTTCAAATGGGTCAGAATCATTCATATGTGTTATGAAACATAACAACGATTCGCCCATGCACAGCAACTTTCATTGTTACAATTTCCAAGTGTGGCCAGGTACTGAATAACTTTTATATTTGGACCAAATTTATAGCGTTTTATCCATTCTTATTTCATGAGAAAAAAATGGTACAAAAGAACATAAAAATGAGAATCATTAAAAAATTATGAGCTGCCACTGCCTTCATGCAAGCTTAGCAGATTGTTTGTTTCTTTCCCTTCATTAACTTGTTACTCCATTCTTTTTAATAAAAATATTTTAGTTCCAAAGGGAAAAAAAAATCCAGCAACCATATTTGAGAATCACTAATTACATCCAAGGCAACTCTCAACAAAAACATCAAGGCAATTAGTTTTTACATCTTCCCCACGACACCCTTTTAAGATATGTCAGGCAAACCACATCTCCTCCACTTTAACATTATTGATGTACAAAATGGGTAAATAACCTGCCATTTTTATGCTGTGGTCATGTCATGCCCATATGGGATTTCCTTGAGTCTCATAGGGTAAGAGGTTGAACAGTACCCTTCTCCTTAAAGAAGTTCACAGCATTTGTCATCGTGGTCTTAAGAGTTACGTGCTGCAAGAGCTGTAATTTTATGAGTAAGATGGAAAACCTAAACCCTAACTGCTTCTGGTCATGAATACACAAATTCCATGACACATTACTGGAGATTTGTTTCAGCGGATGACTGCAGGGCATTCCATTCCCAGTGTTGGTGAGAACAGCAGAACAGCAAAGTCACCTGTGGTCCCTGCTGGGGATGAGGCACCCAGAATTCATCATGAAAGTCCTCAAGCCACTAGGCAAACACTGGAGCAAGAAGGGGTGTTGTCAGAGTACCCCAGAACACAATCCTTGCTCCCAGACAACCTCTTCATATGTGTTTCACTGGAGTGAGGTACCAACTAGCCAAAAAAGCTGTTTGGTTCTTCTTTGTCAACCATTTATAATATTATCTTGGTTTTATTCAAAGCAGTCTAACAACAGCTCATTCATGCTGTGAGTGACAGGGAAACAAACTTCTTCCTTCATCCCTTTAAAAGGCTCCACCAGAATGTATCATGGAAGAGCTCTGAGGATTGAGAAAACCACAAACCTAACAGAATTTTCAAGGAGCATCAGCATTTCTCTACAGGCACCTCTCTTTGGAGTGTCCTAGTATCAGCCTTCCTTTCCTCCTTTCTGCTTCCTCCAACACCAATTTGCTCTGCATTATAAAGCATGACAGTATTTACATGAACTCTGCATATGCCTCAGCAGCCTGGGCCTGTAAAGTGAATTTTAAAGGAACTTTGGCTGTAGCTGTTGCTAGTGTGCTTTCTAGTTTTAGTGCTGTGAACAGCTGAGAACTAAAAAATCACACTAGTTTATACTCTGTAATATCTTCAGACTGGTACATACTGCAGACTATCACTCAGAAATTTAGGTTTTAGGGCCTTAGCACATTTTGTATTCATTATGTTTATGATAACATCACTGTGAGGAAACAAGTATATGCATCATACACAAGTATACAATACTGCACTTATTGATGTTATTACTCCTCCAGGCTACTGAAACCCAAACAATTCCTACTGTACAATTCTCATTGCAAGCAGATATTTGTCTTCCTAAAAGGTTTATACAAACTGTTTCACTTGTCACTGAAGCAAGTTCACAATTTTTATTAAATATTCACTCAGCTGCTGGTAGTTCATCCTTGAAAATTTGTTAAAAAGTAGGCGAATGGGCAAGTCCTAATCAAATCTCCACCAATGATGCACAAGTAGTTTTTTTTCCATCATCCACATTGACAGGAAAAAATACTTTTATCCTATTTGCTGACAGGTAGGTCCAAGTGTTGTCATGCAGTTAAGGTGATAAAACAAGTGGATAAAAAAAGAACTCTGTACAAGAAAAGATGTAGAATGCTACAGCCATTCAGGACAAATGAAACCATGAAAATTATGAAAAATTATAATATTACAAAACAAAACTGTCCATGTGTTTTTATTACATGTGTCCAGTTTTATTGTTGTTTGAAGCAGAATTCATAGGGCTTTGCTGTAGGAACTCCAATGCAGCAGGAAGTGCATATGCATCTTCTCTTTTCCTCTAGGATACTCAAGGTGGAAATTAAGTCACTGCCTCTCCCACTCATGACCCACCATTCAAAGGACAGTCTTAATATCCCTTCCTAAAAAGATGAATTCACTCTCGCTGTCATATGAAATATAGTACCACAAATACTTCATTTATCAGGAGATTTTATATGCCTTTTGAGAGTGCCCCATATGGCAAGGATTCCTTTAGTCTGATTCTTGTTTACCCTAGCATGTTACTTCCAGTGACTTTGTTGCTTATCTTGTCTGTAATATGATTTATGTTAACTCATTTCCTGTAAAAGCATACACTAATAAAATGAAAAGAAAATGTGGAGAAAGAGCTGGCCAGCTTTGAATTGGCATGGGAAATGTCATGAGTAACTGGATTCAAATCCTTTTAAATTACTGTTTCAATGAACCTTTAAGGCTCTGAAGGGCATTTTTCCCTTTTTCTGCTGTTCCCATAAGATCATTTCATAGTTGCTGCTTCCATAAATTCCTGATGCAATAGATGACCTTGTGCTAAAAGGGCCTGGGTCCTTTCTTTAAAGGACACCTGCTTTTCATGCTAAAGAAAAAAAGTTTTGTATATATCTCAAATAATCTTCACAAATAGATGCTTAAAGAAAAAAAAAGTTTATAAATAGCCAGAAACATCACATGACATCAATTTGATAGCATTTTTACCTTTTAATAGCTCCCTGGAACACCTCTGCATGTTGTAGCTTGGGCCTGCAAACCACTGGGAGACGGCCATGACTTGTTTGACTTTGCAAGAAGTCAAGGCAAGGAGGCAATGTTTTCCTTCAGGTGGAGGGCTCTGACAGCAGGCTCCATGACATCCCTGGCAGAGGACAATTCCAGGTTCAACCTGAAAGACACAAAGCAGACAGCTAAAAGTTTACTTAGTAAACAGGAAATGGCATACTGCACCACGTTAGCATTTGACGAGTTTATAATGTGTTAGTAAATTACTTCAAGATGGAAATCAATCTGCTTTATTTGCAAATGTAAAAAAAAAAAAATTAATTACCCAATAAAAGTGCTTATCAAGCACTGCCTTGCTTTGTGTGACATATGTGATAAACTCTACCATATGCATGACTTGGTCATCCTAGGCAGGATGTTGTAAGACCCATTTATCAATTTGCATGACTGTTCATGTTAAAAAAAGGTTTTTAATCTGAGCTGAAATCCTCTGGAATTCTGGATGATATCAAATAGATTAAAGTTAATCACTTTGGAGAAATTCAGGCGTATGCTTATCATTGCAATAGGGTTGGTTTTTTGCAGCGGTAGCAACTAGAAAAATTTCCCTTTCAAAGATAGCTGACAAACCATATACAAATTCTTCCAGTATTTTCTAACAATTTTCAGGTTCTAGGCAAAGTTTCAGGAAATATGAACATACACAACTGAAAAACATGTACCCACTATTTCTGATACTTGGGTGAAATGGAAAATAAAGATACTTTCTGCAAGATTTAAGAGTAATTTCTATAGAATTATAGTAGGCCAGAATCTTACAACTGAAATCAATGAACTGCTCTAGTTATAAGCTTATTTTATAGTTTCTATTTTTTTTAAAAAGCCCATTAATTATTCTGACTATCATCTGGACATGTCATAAGCCAGAACCTCCTGGTCAGACACAGGCTGACACAAACCACAGGCAGAGACAACTGGAGCATACATTTGCCCACATCCTGTTTTACCATGGTACCTTTCATCCCTGTGGTAAAAGTAACTCTTTCCATATGTTATTAATTATTGTCCTCCCTCCTGACAGACACGAGGTTGTTTTTTCAAGCCAATTATTCTGATGGTTTGTTATATGAGCACCTGCCTAAGAGTAAATGAGCTGAGAAGACAATGCACTTCATAGGTGGCACCTACAGAGCTGAGACAAGCTGCTTCTTCTAAACTGGGATGGATTTAAATGAATCCCAAAAGAGAATAGTCTTATGTGCATCAAAACACGTCATACCCATCCCCAATTATATGAGACAGACTGCAAGCAATGAACATTTGGAACATCTTATTACAGAGCCAGGACCAGGAACACCAATTTATGGAAAAAATGAACCTCTCTGAACTGCATTTTGTTTCTGAGTTAAAATGAGCAAATTACCTTGCAAATCAAAGTGGCTGGGTGCAGAATTTAGTATCAACTACTGAAAACAAAATTTTAAAATCCCCAAGAGATGAGTATTTTTCATTCTTAACCTCACTGAATGCTACCAATTAATGAAGCACAAGTGCTGAAACTCAAAGGGAACCATAGATGCTGACATGCTGCTGTCAGAACTGTGCCACTGTGGCTGCTTGTTGTATAAAACACTCCACCAAAGGAATTTCATTGTTCCTAAATGAGTAGATTCCTGTTCATCCTCTGCCTCTTTTCCATTTCCATAGGCCAGATAAAAATCTATATTTGCCTGCCTTAAGCTTTGTCTAGAAATATGATAGACCTAGCACAGTGAACACAATGTGAAAACATGATTAATGGTAATAGCTACTTCCTGAGTCACGTGAACTATGTACAAACCCCAAATGGTTTTTAAATAAGAGTAATGTGAGTACTGCTTAATTCCAGCAATTTCTAGAGTGTATTTCTTAGCAGAGTGTAGATTTTCAGTCTTCACAGCTTCACAGTTTTTCTCTATTGCATGGAAAGTAAATATTCTAAGTTACTGCAGAAACTTATGAAATATCCTTATGTTTTGTCAAATCAGCCACTTATAAAAATGTGAGGGATATATCATTATATGCTTCTGTGACCTTGGTTTTGTCTAGGATTATGGAGTGTGTGTATTGCCTACATCCACTATCCACCTTGCATTATCATCAGTGAGCTTTTGCAGAGGTAAGAACACACTAAGGGCTGTGCTGGTTCACTGCTCATCATCAGGGACATTTCTTTCATAAAGTCTTCTGTCTGTCGGTGTCAAGAATAACTTTGCTTTGGGGGTGTAGGAAACAAGCAGGCAAAAGAGTTGCTTTATGAAAGACTGTTACAAGGGCAAGGCATCTTTAAAAAAGAATTGGCTAAAGAAAGCCTTTATCAATAGATTGCTTCTCAGGTAAACACCAAGCCAAACTGTAGTTGCACCTATAGGATCATAGGAATCAAGGATTGTTCAAGTCAGAAGGGATCTCAGCAATTCTCTGGACCAGCCTCCTACTGAAGGTGGACTCAACCATGAGCTCAGACAACGTGCTTGGCCAGCTCTCCTGTCAGGTCTCAAAGACTTCCAAAGGATGAAGGCTGTGCAACCACCCCAGGCAGCCTGTGCCACTGTCCTCATGGTGGGAAGGTATTTCCTCATATCCAGTATGAACATCTCATTTCAACTTGTGCCATTTTTCCTCATCCACCATGCCCCATTGTGGAGACCATGGCTCCATGTCCTCAGTGAGCTCCAGTAGTTATGGGGGTGAGGAGGAGGGGACACACTGTTGGGAGCCTCCAAAGCCACCTCATCTCCACGGTGAACAAGCCCCAGTTGTGCAGCCTCAGAGCATGAGTGGTCCTGACCATTCCAGTTTGTCCCCATCTACAATTCTGTTGAAAGCACACTCCACTGTCTCCTGCAAGTCATTTATGGAAATGTGAAACAGGCCAGTTCTAGTGATAGACCCTGCAGTGCTCCTCTAGTTAGGCCTCCAGACAGTGCATGACCCATTAATCAGCACCCTCTAAAGCAAACCACCCCACCAGGTATTTTACCATCTGGTTGCTCAGCCTCTAGACTGAACACATTGGATACAAGGATATGGTGCAAAACAGTGTCAAAAACCTTGCTAACCTTCACAATCACAAGCTTTGCCCAAATGCCTCCCAAAGGACACTTTGCTCAGCTGGTGAGTGCCACTGATGCTGCATGCTTGTGTTGATGCAGCAAAACCTTGGTTTCGAAGCACAGTTTCAAACAAGGATATTTCATTTACCATGCTGAAAATGCCTTTTTATGGAATAATGAAGGGTACTTACATTTGGATTTTATCAAGTAGGTCAGTCTTACTTTAATAAATTTACTTCAAACAGAGAACTGTAGCCACACTACAGAAATAGATCCAGTGTAAATTTTTCTTTTATAGGACATGTGAGAACATTTTCTCCCAAAACATAATTCACTATCATAGCATAATGTGTTAAGGTATTAAAGCTATTTCACCAAAGTTATGATACCCAGGTTTCAGGTTGCTTTCAAGACCACATCCATGGGGCTGGATATAACATGGAACAAAGGCAATCTGCCTTATGATCTAACTAAAAGAGTCATTTGGTAAGAAGCCAACATCCCTGAATGGCAAACTGTCTTGAAATGATTCATGAAAATCTAGTTCAGACCCTGTTGCTATTAAATCCAATGGAAGTTTTCCCACTGAAATAAATTGTTAAGGATCTAACCATAACAGATCTAATCATAACATGGAGGTTTCCTTAGACAATCTGCAGTACAAGAGAACTTTTCTTCAAATAGATTTATTCCATATTTTATGTAAGTTTCTAATGAATAAAAGGACTTAAAGGTGGGTGGGAGAGAAGCATAATCCTAATTCAAACACGTGACAAGGATTAAGGTACATGAGAACACAGGCAATGCTGCTTGCTTGGATTTATTCACAGACTTGCCTTCATCTGCTTTAGGCTGTTTCTCCCCATTTTTTCTTTCTGCACTGATAATGTTTACCCATTGACTCGCCACAGGCCATCCTGCTCAGGACAGCCCTAGGCTTTATTTGGGCTTCTTGTAAACCACTGTTTTACTGCCCTGACTGACCACTGCATCTTGTATAAATAGTTCTCAGGAGGATGTTTTGGGGGTTGCTTAATACTTGTGGTGGTTTTTTGTCTGAGTATGGTCAGAAGTTTGAGCAATAAAGAGGATGGGCTCATTAGCTAAGGGAAACATCTCAGGTTGGAGGATGTTAAAATTGCTAATCTGTGTTATGAACATTGGCAAGTATTAGAGTTGTTCTGTTCTAGTCTCCACTATTCATGCATTTTCTGAGACTAGAAAGTTGTTTGTTTTTTAATACATTTCATTTTGCTGAAAAAATGGAGTATTCATTCTAATATTGAACAAGCCACACTGCTATTATGACCTGTAGCTGCTACTACATTATAAATATAGTATATTTATATTAGCTTTCTTACCGTCTATCACCTTTAAGGTTACCCCACTGTGAACAAACTCACATCACAGGAAACTGCTTACATTTAAATACAAATTCTTTTCTTCCTTGCCTAAAAGTCATAAAAAAGATTTCTACATACTTGTCACAGGCCCTCCAATTTTCTTTTCAACAGGACATTTAGTGAAAACAAACTATGAAAAAGCTTGTCCAAAAATTACATGCCAGTATGGATCTTGCTGTGTAACAGAATAGTACATATGTACTGCAAAAATGTTAATCATGTGCAGATGACTGAATTCAGTATTTTTGCAAGTAAGTTGTGTGAAAAAAAAATGGGTTTTTTAACATGTTCATAGAATACCATTGAGATCAATAACGGGAAACAGAAAGGCCTATAAGACCTCCTTACATTGGAAAAGAACACCACTTTAATTAAATTTAAAATTGATTTGCTCCACTCAGTGCCAGCCCATGAAATGGACACATTTAAGCTGATTTAAAGTTAAATTAAGCCTATAAAATCTCTGTGTGCTTTGATGTAAGTGCATGCATGCTACTGATGCGCTTTTGTTTAATTAGCTCTATTGAAAATCACTCCTCACTGGATCTTTGCACGGCAGACCAAGCCTATGACTCCTTGCTGTCTGTATTTCAGTTGAACACTAAACTAAGTGAGAAATCCTTATGGTTAATTCAGGAGCCAGAAGTTTTGCAGGGTTCAGACTCCCTTCAGAATATCTACAAATATTTACATTGACTGTAAGACAACAAGCTTCCCAGCATCCCCTGATGCTGGCTCCCTCAATATCCTTAAATGAGGGGACATTTAGCTATTCAGTCTAAAGGCCTTTTGGTAGAACAGCACTTACTGTGAAATGTGTTGTTTGGGTTAGCTGAATGTCTCCCTGACACTTACTTCCCAGAGAGGATTTGAAAGTTATATATGTCTAGCAACTACCGAACACTAAAGAAAAATGGATTTCCACCAGGTCTCATAGTCTTCTGGTAAATTGTCTATTTCTAATGCTTAAAAAATAGCAGAACAAAACAGAAACAGAAGTCAGAGATAAAAAGGTCTTTGTGTTTTGGAAAAAGAGATGCACTGGGGCAGGGAGGGGTGAGGGGTGAGAAAGATGGGTGAGGGGTGGGAAAGATGGGGAAAATATTGAATGTTTGGAGATTTTCTTCCAAGAGTTTGCTTTTCTGTTCCTTTACCTCATTTATGCTTCATTCTTATCAATTTTTTTCCACCAGCACCATCAGTATAAAATTCTATTAAGTCTATTAAGAACAGCAGCTTCTACCCATTTTGTATAGATGCAGTTGTTTATACCAGGGCATTTAGCTACAAATAAATGAATTAGGATGTGCATGTGACCTTGGGATAAACACATAAAGGATCGTGGAAGTGGATCCACATGCTTGCAGCAACTTAACCACTACAGCGTCAACTCATCACATGCAAAACCCTAGGTAAAAAACATAAAAGTCATAGTTCTTGAATAAGTTTTCACACTACAAGTCCAAAAACAAATTACAAATTGTAATTAGCAGCCTTCATTAGCCATGTCAGTATTTAAGGAAGTACAGGCATCTAGGTATTCAGAGCTATCAACTGCCTGCTCACTGCTTCCACCCAAACCTGAATGCATCTAAACTCAGTTGGTGTTTCTGTCCAGAACTGGCATTTCTCTGTGTGATTAGTAGCAGGTGTGGAAACATCTCATTTCCAACAAGCAGCTGTCTGGCACACATCTGGTCTCACCAGCTCTGCAAGTCCAATACAAGGAGCTGCACCAAGGCCGTTGAAGAGTGCCATCCAGCAGACATTACCTGTAAAAGACCACTTTTGGTAGAAACGTCAGAGAATTCCAAGATGGGTTCTCACCTCAGCTGTGGGGATTATGAGCCCTCACCTGGGATCTCCAAGACACAGGGGATGATGCAGCACCCAGGCTCTCAGGGGGCCAGGAGCAACCACCCTCCTGCCAAGGCTGCTCAGCTGAATGGTCAGGAGAAGGACCCCTGCAAGTAATGCAGAGCCAGCTCAAGAGAGAACATGAATGCGTATAAGTGTACACAGAAAGATCCAACATCAGATTACCTATCTCAATGTCTAATGGGCTAACCCAGGAACACATTACTCATTATTACTGTATTAAGAATGGCAGCAATTGAATACTATCCTTGTATTTTCCAAGTTATCATCTAAGCCTGTACTAATCCTTTCCAGAAACAAAAGGGTTAAGCTTGTGTTAAATCCATCTGTCCCAGCATTATAATCAGCCAGAGGCAAAGAAAGTAATTTCTCAATATTACAAGCTATCTAAATTCAAAGAAATATTTCAAACAAACTTCCATAGGAATGGAGAAGAGAGAAGTGAGAGAAGCGAGTAAATTGAGTGCTAAAATAAATGCTTCGTGATCTTGCTTATAACCAAACAAACAGGGAAATGCATCTTCTCTGGATGGAGCACTGCAGAGCAATTTCCCAGGGAAACTCGCAAAGTACTAAGCTGGCTTGTGCAGTTTGAATGCAAAGACATGATGAGTTTCTTGCATATGTATGCCAAAAAACCTAATCCAAACTGGAAAGAAGAGAGGAAATCTCCTATGAGACAGTTTTTATAAAGGCTTCATTCAGGGCCTCCACCCTCATGTACTGCACCAGCCACCTTAGTTTTTCCACTTTCCTTGGTCCAAGAAAGCACCAACTAGTATATTAAAAGTTCTGGCTTGAAAATGTTTGGGAATGGACAGAGACAGCTGTATAAGTTTTAATAATCAGGCACAGATTATCAGCTGATGTTTTAGTCAAAATGGGTATTGAGATTTAGGTCTAATAGATTACAAAACAAGTAAACTAAAGTAACACAGATGGAAAAAAAATATGAAAAAAAATTCAAATTTTTCAGTCCCTCTGAGAATCAGACACTTTGTAGTGGAAAAGTATAGTCAGGTTATTAAAACACAACATTAGTTACCTAGAGATACAGATTACACCCTGTTTCCAGTCCAGTAAATAGAGAGTTTTGACATTTTTAACTAGAATTTCAAGCAAAAGCACTTTTCAGCTGTAGAATCAGCTTCCTTGGGAAAGGCATTTAATCCCTCAAACTTCAGCATTCCCTTTTCTAAAAGAAATAAATCCATGATGTACCTCTTTCACATTAGGAACCATAATTACTTTTTCATAAAAATACTTTGAGCTACAAATTTCTGCAAACATTTTTAAAAAGGTCCCTTTAACTAACCCCTCTGCTTTCTACATATCATTCACATGCAGCACATGTGTTTTCCTCAGTTATGACTTAGAGCAAGGATCCTCCACTACAAGTGCAAAATGTGTTTAAAAAATTACCCTGGATGCTGCTATTACTTTCTGCTCTTCCAGGAAATAAATGGATGTCTCTCTGCACCTGATAGTGTATTTATGGTGAGATGTGGTCAATATATGCGCCCACAATTCTGGGAACAGATTTTTTGTGTGTGTGACTTGCTTTCTCTTTCTCCTTCCTTCTTTCTCCCCAACACTAGGATTCAGCTTCTTCAGGCTTTTTCTGTCTGATGTGGCTTTCGTGTCCCATTCACCTACTGTCAGAACTCCATGTATTGAATGGCAGCAGCTAATTAAACTACACTCATCTCTTTATGGCTTTTCATAAAACTACTCCACACTGTGGGTTTGGTTTTTTTTGCCTTATTTCTCTTGTTGCTCTGTGTACACACGGTGTAGTGAATAAAAAACCTCCCTTGTGATTGTGTGAAACAGCATTTAACACCTTCACAAAACTGATATTTTTAAAAAGGGTATTTCATTTCTCAAACATGCTGAAATTCATTGAAGTTTTTTGTGCCATCTGTTTCTTCTTTTTAAATAAATAACTCTTTTCATCATGGCAACCATTATGACAAGCTACCAACATTTATGCGGATGTAGCAACACTCACAGGAGCAGAAAAAGTGACATACATGTGAACAGCAAAGAGATTCTATTTCAGCTTAAGGTGAACTTGGAAGCAGTCCCCGATGCCAGAATGAAGATGATATCCTTACATGCAGCTCAGGAACACTGAGGTGTAACTATTACGTCAATGGATGTCTGTAGTCCCACATCCAGCAAAGACCCCCAGGGGATCCCAGCCTGCCTTGATCCAGACCCACCATTTCTTGAAGGAGTTCAAAGGGTTGTTCAATGACATCTTCATGAGATCAGCCGCACAGCTGGCTTTCTGGTGAGGTTGGCCAGCTCTAAGTGGAAACTGTCAGTGTCTGCCAAATGGTGGCCAGACACCAGAACAGACTTTCCAATTAGTGGAATACCCCCATTTGATGGCTGGATGTGATTTTCCTGCGTGGGTATGTGCATGCTCCACCTGTGTGCTACCACATCTGAGGGCTGTGGTGATGCCCTTGCAGGGAGCCTGTCGTCCCAGGTGAACCAAAAGGGAGTCAGGCAGTCTCCTCCTCGCTGGGCCAGCAGAAGCCGTTTCAAGTTTCCCACAGCTGAAAATCACTGTGTGCAGGTTTTACGCAAGGGCCTGTTGGAGCCGGAGCGGCTCCCTTGCTGCCCACCAGTGAGCTGTGAAACACAGGTTATTAGTTCCAGATGCTGCTTCAGCGCCTTTCCTTCTGCAGAAAGTGTGCAGAAGTCACTTCTTTTGGTTTCTCAGGACTCCCCAGAAATAGAAAACACCACCAAAAGTCACTGTGGATTTGTTATCCCTCCCTCAACATCAGGCAGAAAGTCTTGTCCATGAGCCAAAAGGGATCTGTGTTACACTCACTATGGATCTTCCAGCCGATTCACAATGGACCTCACAGCAAGAGCCAGAGCCTCACATTAAGTACCAATCCATTGTCGCTGCCTGTCTAATACATGCAGCAGGTGTGCCAGCTCCATGACAGTCCCATTCACACTCTAGCAGGAACCTTGTTTTGGACAGAAAAGAGAAGCGCCTTGTGACAGAAACCAGAGGGACATGTCAGCTGCTTCAAAACTCACTATACTTGATCTATGTCTTCATGCCTCCAAACTTCCACCCTAAGGCTTTAAAGAACTGCCTCAAGCCTTCCAAACTTGTAAGAAGTTTGTTTCTCTCAAAAATCTCTCTACAGAAAAGTCTTTTTCTGTCATAGTCATGTCATAGTCATTTTCTATCACTTTTTAATTATAATAGAGGCAAATACTGTAGATGCAGCTTTTTGCCAGTTTATGGTATAACATTCCCTTGTAAATTCAAACCATTCTCTTCTTACCACACTGTGATCATAATCAATACATAATTTTGGTAGAACTCACCATTGACATTCTGCATATTTGGGGGTAAATAAGAATCCAGCTTTAATTGTTCATGAGAAAAAAATGGGCCAATAGAGAAGCTGAGCCTGCAGTTTTCAGACATATCAGAGAATATAACTTCTTAAAGCCTTCTTTAAAACATTCCAGTGTAAAACATTTTGGGCTCATGGAAAGGTAATTGTGAAAATATACAGGCCCTGTGTAAATATTAAAGTATTTACGAGGTCCTTCAAGGATTTCAATCTGACAGATTGTTGGCTCATCTTCACTATCCCTGTATTCGTAACTTCTATTTTATATCCTTGGTTATAGGACTGCAGTAAGTACCAGTGCACCTCCAAGGGCAGGAGGTCAGCAGTGTGCTGTAACTCAGCCTCCAGCCCTTCCAATCAAAGGAGGGTGCTGCTGGCCAGGTCTCCAGCATCCCTGACCTCAGCCAGCTCCACACTTGCTCCTCACCCACCGCTCTGTGGAAGCCTGCAGCTCCAAACCTGGAGGGCACAGTGCCAGCTCTCATCCTGGTCACTTTAGGAAAGGGAATGGCTAAGACTGGGAAAGGTTTATTTTAGATTGGAGAAAGAGTTATATCTGTTAGTATTTACTCTAGCATGGGAAAGGCAATTTGTTTTATTTGTTCAGAGTCTGCTCTAAAAATAAACAGTAATGCAACTGGAATCTTTGGCTTCTTTTTATGGTTTCACCAATCTAAATAAATAAAATCATTTTGATTTGTGTCCATACTACCTTTAGGTAGTAGCTTCATTAAATAGTCAAAATGAGAGCAGGTAAAAAACCATCTTCTAGAATTCACAAGAAATTTTGCCTTTACATAAGGCCTTTTGTTTAAGAAATTGACAATACTTGGCAAAGACAACAGACGCTGAGAGCCACATGAGACATGGAGGCATTGTTTTCCCCTTTGTAACTGAGAATATTGAAAAATGAATTGGTTTGGCCAAAGCAATGTGAGAAAATGAGGCAGGCCTGAGAACAGAACTCCTCCTGTTTTCCTCCTTATAGCTTTCCTCTCCCTGTCTCCTTTGAATATTTACAATACTACGATTAAACTCTTTGCATGTGACTTTTTTTTTTTCCTAATAGATTTGGACACTGAAATCACTTCATGAAAACTTTGAAATTTGGGGTGAAATTTAACAGTTGAAAACAGTGTCTCTGTTCTCTGAGGATTAAAGCTGAAAGGGCCTGTTAGTTCACCTCTGTAGCTCATTCAGTGTCACTGAGTTTTGGGGTTTTTTTCCAAAACTCCTATAAAGAGAGACAATCAGGCCTCCTGAAAACTACAGAGTTAAGTAGCCTTGTTTACCACCACCTGTCAGAAAAGCATGCCTCCATAACATAAATATTTGGGTTAATACACAGCAGTAGCTCTGCCCAGCTGGAAGTTTGCCTTCCATTCATACTCAGATTAACCTTCTTCACACAGATTCATGTGCACCAACTCTTCACGTTGTTGCTTTTAGGAGCAGATCTGGATAACCTGGTTGCAAGCACAGTCTGAAAGCTGGTGTCCAGTGAAGCAAGCTGGCATCAGCCCCTGGCCAGATTAAGAGGATCACTGGACTGTCCCACAGAGAGCTGCTGTAGGTACAGGAGGGAGCAGTGTATCCTTTCACCCATCCCACATGGGCACCACCAACAGCACCACACTGAAACCAAGATAAGGCTGCACTGCTGCTCTTCTGTGCACATAAAGTAGCACCTGGATACAGTGTACTTGCCACAGTATTTTTGTCAGGGGTTCAATTCCACTGTTTATGGCTCATACAGCTGCTTCTTGGATAATGGGATCACACCAAACTCAAAACCCAGCACAGGAGAATAGGCAAAAAAAAAAAAGGAATTAAAATGGTTCTCTGCCATGTTTTCTTAAACCTGACATGGGCTTAAAGCCCAAATGTAATTTTAACAAATCTCACCCACATCTCAACACCTTCTCCCCATCTTTTCTGTGGTAGCCAGGATTCTCCTGAGACAAAGCATGGCCTTGTTACAGCAGCTCCCTTTTTCCTTTGTGCAGACAGAAAAGGATCCAGCTTCCCCCACAAACACTCTGGAAAAGATGGGCTGGATGCCCTCTGATGCAAAAACTTTGCCAAGTCCACCACCTAATGATGTCTGTCAGTAAGAAAGCACCAAGCAATCATAAAACACACAGCTTCTCAAAGAGGCAAGACAGGATGCAACACATGTTGCACCATGTTGGCAAGCTGTTTTTGAGTGAATACTTGTGTCAGCAAGATGAGAAAGGAATCTTTTTGAGTAGTAGTTGCTAGTGCAGGCTCAAACCAAAAGCATCCTCCCAAAAGTCTAGTGATTTTCAAAATCCAAGGTATCATTTAAAAAAAAAAATCACTAATTACCCAAATTTTATTAGAGGCCAAACCAAGACCTTGGATCTCAAATAACCCACAAACATGGGTTGGCTCAAATTCTGGATCCAGTGTCTGCGGTGTGGGCTAAGGCAAAACTAGAAGGGAGAAAGAAAAAAAATCAGCCTTGCTCCATGGATCTTTAATATAGGGCCACCTCTGATATACTTTCAAAAAATATAATGAGACCACTATAATATATATTCCAGCCAAAATTCTTGGCTCCCAAAACCAGGTTTATATGGTATGCAATACAGAAACACCCAGGAGACGCTATAAGAACTTTGACAAGGCTAATATTAAGCTAGAACAAAACAGAACTACTGGCACCAACTCCACTCAGCTCTTAAGTAAACTTGTCCCATTAAAAAGTAGCCTCTAAGATATTTTCTCTCTGAAGTGTATAGTAGCTTATAAAAAGCAGGAAGGGTTGCCAAGTCATAGATGTGTTCAAGTACTCCTTACCCTCATTAAGGAGCATTCCCTGGCAGCCAGCAGCTTTGAGTGTTCCAGTGAACCAGATTTTATAAGGGGGGTGTTTACAGTGGTGAGCAATGTAGCTGGAAATCATAGTGCACTGTAGCAGCCCTGTACTAGATACAGCTGTGTTTGGAGCCTTATCACCCAGAGCACAGAATAAAACAGGCAGGGTGATCAATGAGGTTCCAAAAATATAATGAGTATTAAGAAAACAAATCTTAAGCTTCCCTGCTCTGTAGGAAGCAGAGCATCCAGAGATGACAGTGCCTAAATACAAATTATGCAGTGAAATACCACTGAAGAGCCAGGTCTCACTTCCACCAGTTTTGTATATACCAGTATTTACAGAGATGTCTTCATAGTCAGCATGTAGATAACATAGCTTCTCAGTGTACCCACTGACTTCTGCAGCAGTTAGGAGTCACATTCTTTTGTGGAGCTAGACCTTAATGCTGCCCCCACTTAGTTCATTGAAGGGCTGTTTTTGCTTCTCCATTCAGTGTGTAGCACATTTTCTGCCTAGGGATATTATCCAGACTTGTAAGAGGAATCAACAAGATGATCAAACACAGAAGGTCATATCATCCTTAACACTGATGAGGAACTAAGAGAAGATCCACACTTTGACTGTACCAGTGCTGAGGACCTAAATTCACGTGTTCTCTTGAGTCTGTTACTTTTCCTCTCTGCTACTAAGCAGGTGCTGTTTACCAAAGGTTTTTCAATTTCCACTGAAGAAGAATCCAAATCTATGTGGCATTTAAGCAAGCTGTTAGTTATCTGAATCTTTCACTCTGCATACACAAATATAATTTATCACCTGTTTATAAATACATGCTTGCTACCAGTTCCTACATAGCTGACCTCTGTCCCTGTTTTGAATTTGGGAATCCAGCAATGCAAAGTTTATACATTTTGTGATCTTTCAGAATAATGTTGAACAAATAGTATGCAGAACCTGGCACAAATGTAACTGTGTCACTCACGCTTCCCCAGAGCAGCAAACCCTCAACCAAGCTGACACAACCAGAGGAAGAGGACAGTCTCTGCAAAATGACATCTGGGTGTAGGCATTTGAAGATAAAAATACTACTAAAGTGTAGCAAATAAGTAGAACTTAAAAACAGCAGAGGCTTACATAAACTGTGGTCACTGAGATAAAAGACTAAAGAAGCAAATAGGTAGGCTCCCACAGCAGCTTGTTAGCTGCAGGATCAGCCAGAGAGAAAAAAGAAAGAGAAACCTTGGTCCATGGGGAAAACACATAGAAAAGTTCATTGCCAGACACCCTTCTGTAGAATATCTGCTCAAGAACTTCTTCTAAAGTTTCAAGGATGCTCAGAAGCAATGAGGAAAGAGAGATAAGGTAACATGTAAAGAGACTAATTTTTTTTTTACTGTCTTGTCTTAATCTGAGTATTTCCCATGCTAGGTGAAGTAACAAGATCTAGGGCTTGGAATTCTTACAAAGACTTCCTATTAGGCCTCATAATTTGTTTCAATTATTATATTTTTACTTTAAGAGGGAGACCAGAAACCCCTTGAGTCACTATTCAAGGTTTGGGATGCCCATGCTATAAGAGAGCTGGGGACCAGTCCAAATCCCAGAGGTCTAAGGTGGCTGAATGGTGAAGCTTCATTTGTTTGAGGATAACAAGGTAACCGAGCATCCAAGAAGTATGCTGGAGAGATGGTACTTGTAGAATGGTCTGGCCAGAAGGGCCCTTAAAGATCATCTTCTACTGGAAGGTGTCCCATGGGAGGGACACCTTCCACTAGACCAGGTAGCTCCATCCAACCTGGCCTTGGGCACTGCTAGGGATGAGGCACTCTTATCATAATAAATATCTTCCTTATGTCCAATCTAAACCTATTCTCTTTTAGTTTAAAACTGTTGACCTTTATCATATCACTACAGGCCCTGATAAAAAGTCTCTCTCCATCTTTCCTATAAGCCCCTTTAAGTATTAAAAAGCTGAAACAAGGTGTCCCCAGAGCATTCTTTTTTCCAGTCTGAACAACCACATCTCTCTCAGCCTTTCTTCAGAGGAGAGGTGTACCAGCCATCTGATCGTTTTTGTGGACCTGCTCCGAGAGATCCATGTGTTGAGGGATCCAGAGCTGGATGCAGTGTGCCAGCTGGGGTCTCACAAGAGCAGAGTAAACCTGCTGGTCACACTTCTTTTTACACAGTACAGGATACAACTGGATTTCTGGGCTGCAAGTGAACATTGCTAGCTCATACCTGCTTTTTTGTCAACCAGCATCCCCAAGTCTGCAGGGCTGCTCTCAGTCCATTCATTACCTTGTCTTTACTGGTGCCAGAGATTGCCCCAGCACAGGTGCAGGACTTCAATGAACGTCATGAGTTCCATGGCCCACTCCTCCTGCCAAGGCCCCCATGATGACATCCTTTCCCTCAAGCAGATGAACAGCACAACTCAGATTTTCGTCATCCACCAACTTGTTGAATCCACTATCTGTGATAGTTTCTGGGGTCTGCCTTTTTATCCTTCTTAAAAACAGGTATGAAGTTTTCCTTTTTCCAGGCACTAAAGATTTCACCTGACTGTCATGACTTTTTAAATATGATAGAGAGCAGCTTAGTAACTACATCTGCTATTTAAGATATATATCAACCTATTCAGACTATGTCTAAGAGGATTTAGGCTAAAACTTGGCAGTCTGTAAAGTGTCTAGCTATAAAATCCTTACCAAGTTGTGTTGCTATGTATTTTGCTTTAGAGTATTGGTATAGTCTGTGATCAGGTTATCCAGAAAATTTCTTTAATGTGCTTGGAGAGAAAAAAAAGAAGGAGTGGGAGGAAAATGAGATTTTATATATATATAAATGTATATATATATATATATATATATGTCCTTCAAGTGAATAGGACCTCACTCTGAACCAAGAAAGCAGTTATAATTCTTTCCATGGGCTTGTCATCTAATTGGAATACCATGGAAACTTTATGGCTTCTTCCCCTCTGTTTTATCTGCCGTGGTACATATAGAAGTCATCCATAATGTCACAGATTGTTTTTATTTCCTCCTACTGCATTGCTGGCAATTTTTCCTCTCATGATAAATACAGTTAGATTATACCCAGCATTCAATGTGCTTGTTAAAACCTTTCAGACATGGCTGCATTTGGAAGAAAATGTGGACAGAGTGAGTCGCCAACATTTTATTTTTCTAGAGGGTCATTTGAAGCTAAAAGATTGTCCAGCAGAACTCAGTACTGGGAGAAAAGTGAAGGGATAGGTTGAACATGCCACTAGCCATCTTGGCCAGCATGACAGCCAGCACTGTCAGTGGGGAGGACTGGACATAATTTTGAACTCTCCCTAGGGAAAAAATGGAACAAAGGAATTTTCCTTTTTTTCATATACCTGGAGATGAAGGCACAGGACTACCTTCTTCTTTCACAAGAGGATGGAAAGCAACTCAGTCCACTGAAAAGGGAAGGGTGCTCCCTTCCTTTCCCAGGTACAGGTCATCAATCAGTACTTCCACCAGAGAATCTTGTCTGGTTCAGTGACATTTCCCCCTCCCATCCCTGTCAGTTTGAAGCATGGCTCTTACATTAAAAATCACATCTGATTCCCATATTTCAGGTGGCTTGTGATAATTCTGATGTAGAAGAGGATAGTAAGTAGAGATGAAGTAGCCAGATTGCTTAAAATAGCTTGGCATTGTGACAAATATTTAAAAATTCAAACAAATCCAAATATTTTTGCTTTCTTGCTGAGCTCAGGAGATATAAAATTGTTTTCCCTTACCCCTGCTTTCTGACAGAATAAATTCCTTGTACAAACATTGTCTTGAAGGATGCCAGAAAAGGGATGAAGTAGCTTCTAACAGAAGCCCATTTCAGGAGACCAAGCAGCAGGAACATCAGTTACCATGCAGATCAATGTCAGGCAGTACAAGGCATGGAGCAGGCATCCTTGTCCCCACAATCACAAACCTATGAATTGGCATGAAGTTCTGGTTGTAGAAAATCATGTGCACAAATTATGCTACCTCACCCCAAACACCTCTTCTAAGTATACTTGTCCTTTCTTCCTATGTAGTGACTGTATGTTCAGATGAGTGGTGAGGTATGTAGTATGTTTTAATACTTTATTATCCTTGAGCTAATTGGTTTTATCCTCGTGGCTGCATACAATCACTATAACTAAGCACAAAGCTAGACCAAGTTCACCTGACCTGCTACTGCAAATGTCTAACACCTGTGGTGGAAGCCACTTAAAGCACACCAGTACAACTGACTTTGAATAAAGGATTCTGAGTGAATCCTTCTACACAAAATAGAGAGTAATGTGAATGTAATTAATGTTTACACCCACAGTAATGTAGGTCTCACACTCAAAATCAAGTCAAATATTTTGCATGGTGAAAACCACTGCACAGAAATATTCTCCTCACAATACCTTACTAAGGCTTTTTAGTAAATATTGCCATTTCCCTTCACATCCCACTATTTCCCCTATTATTGCATCCCCTTAAACAGGTTAGCAAAATTCATTAGCAATTACCCTGGGACTGAATTTGCAACCCTTCCTCATAAGACTAAGAGGCTTTTGCTCAGGAAGTTTTCTCCAATTCAGACAAAGTGAATTACAGCACATGGCTATTTAATAGACCTCATCAGTTAGAAATTTTTAAGTACTCCAAAAACCTACATTCAAAGAATGCCAATAAACACATTTCTGCATGATAAGCTGTAGGACATTTATCCAGACTTAAATTTTCACCCTCCTTTTGTCTCTGTTCTGGGTTTGAAAAGATAACATTCGGGATGATTTAAAGCATATCCCAACAAGGGACTCATATGGCATAGTCAGTCATGTACAACAGAGTCATGCAAATGTCCTTTCTGCTTGGACATAGCCAGAGATTTCCAATAATACCACAGCATTCTTTGAATTTCTCTTTAAACCTAGCATTCAACTGTTTTATTTAAAAGCAGGAACATGTCAGTTGAAAGGAAAACAGCAACTGTGGGATTTTTAAGAATTGCTTCATCGTATCTGCTGCAACTCATTCACACAGATGGATATTCCTTTATTGTGGATTCCTTTTAAGGTTTTTTAAAGTATCTTGCTACAGGAAACTCTTCTGGAATAAAACCAACAGTAAAAATCACTATAAAAAGCTATAAAAGCACTCTGAAACTCTAAATATAAAAACTCTTGAAACTTAAACTCTAAAAAATACTTCCAAGTGATTGTTTTAGCCTATACAGAATATCTTCAGAACAGCAAGAGCCAGAGCCTGGCTCTCCAGTCATCTCTTCTTGCTTTTCATCCCATTTTATCCCTTCTTCCTACCCTTCTGTCCTCTAGGAGGAACAGTCAAGCTGACCTGGCCCAGACTCTCCTCCTTTATTGTCAGAAACATTCAGCCAGCATTTTACATCTGTGACTGAGAAACCCTGAGGCTTGTGCATATTTTCCCCAGCCCTGCAGCCTTCCTGAGCGCTGGGACCTGGAGGGAGGATGGCTCCTCTCTATAACAACACTCTGACTGCTTGGAGCAAGTGCCTCTGCACTCAGCCTTGGCCTTCACTTCCTCCAAGGGTTAATGCCTGCCGAGCAGAAATGCTGTTTATCTTTGGCAGGCTAGGATGGCTGAGGTCATTTTTAAAAAGACATGTTAAAAGCATTTTGAGCAATATCTTTTGTACGTAAGTAAATTTAAATGTTGGCCACAGCAGTGCCAGTGGAGTTCTAAATTCTCACTATAGATGGAAATTGGAGAGGCAATTTCTGTGATACAAAATTTTCTTGGATACAGGCAATACTGGAGCAAAAACATAAAGAAAATGTACAGATTACTTAGAAATCAATGATATAGTTGAAGCATAAGCATAAAAACCAGATAAAATCATTTATAAAATTTCAAGAAAACTTTGCATGAAAATTTAACCTATTATGTGATCTTTAGATAAAGTTGTACGCTAATTATAGATCAACTTATTTATGAACCCCAGCCTAAAGCAAAGTCTTATCTGAAAATTGACTTGATTTCACATCCAATTACTTAGAGACCTAGAGAAAACCATTAATTGAGAGTTCAAATACATTATGAGAAAGGGAATTGCAACAAAGATTCATACACAAAAGATGCAGTCATACATATAATAAAAAGTACGCTGTCTTAGTGCTGAAGAAGAAGGGAGAAATCATCAAAAACTGCAGCTAAAACCCCAGTGTATTAATGACAAGGACAATGGCAATCCAGCAGCAAAGTTCTCCTTAGGGTATCTTAACAAAAATCACGGAAGCAGAAGTTAACCCAAGAACTGTGATAGATTGAAGTCATCTCATATAAGCACATGGACAGGCACGAATCTTCATGCACACATATCTGTGCTCTTCATAAGGCTTTATTGGTATTCCCTGTTTAGAGAAGGGCCATCTGCTCCCTGCTGAGAGAGACAAAGTGCAGAGCCTCGGGATTTGGCTGCATGAGGAAGTTCATGCTCAGTGAGCTTGGGTGTGAATTTACTGCATATTAGCTACTCTGCACTAACTGCCCATTTGGGTACCCTTGGTGCTTGGGAAGTGAAAAACAGCATATTTCACCTTCAAAAAGGAGCCTGCCTAACTCACACAAAAGCACTCTTGAAGCTAACCTGCACAAAAGCACTCTTAGTGGGTACTAGAATCATCCACCCAAGGAAATTAGTGCCAACTAGCAGGCTGTAAATCCCTACTGGGGCTCCCTGCATGTTAATTCTCCCAGCAGACAGGCCCTTGTGAGCCCAGAGCAGCAGCCAAGTAAGCCCAGCCACAGCCCAGCACCATCAGGAGCCCATGTGGTCCAGGACTGGAAGCTTATACACCCTCTGCTTTAAAAATACCTGAGTACAAACCAGTTCCTAAAGATTCTCAGGAAGGAGCAAGTTATGCAGATGATTACAAAAGAAGAGAGAAAATATAGGTGACAAAAGCAGAGAAAGGAGGGAGGGAAATTGGGAGCAGTCACAAAACACCTACAACTCTTCAGCCATAAAGCGTGATGTTTCATTTATCAATATTCATTCCAAGACTGCATTCTAGGGGCTGCTCTTTAGGATGCAATTTGCTCTCAGTGCATATTGCCAGATTATCTTTTTTTTTTTGTTTTTTGTTCCTTTTGATCCTACGGGTGAGACAGGCTGTGCCAAAAATGTTTTTGCCTAGGGCACCCATCTATGCAAAGCCAGCAGCTCTAATAGGCACTGGAAGCACTCAGTGCTGACACTTCATACATCAGCAGCCTAGTAAATTGTACCTATTTTTTTTTCAATAATCTCTCTATATACAAAATCCTGAAAAATGTCATTTACACACAAAGAGACCACAATTAATTTATCAGCATAGTTATTCAAACCTCTTTAGACATCATCTTTGTCACCAGAGGAACTTTTCAACAACCCCCAATAGTCTTTAGTTTCTCAGGCCTCCACATCATTATAATCTATTAGGCACCTTCATGTTAGCTCTGTTTTATTATATAACACATAATTATGCATTTCATTAACAGCATCACCAGGCACAGTACATCAAAGAGAGAAATGCAGCTGCCCAGGAAATTCAAAAAGATGCAGTTTACTTAAAGCTCACTGTTAAAAACCTCCCCCACTTTCAGTTAAATTGTGACTCACATGTTTCAAAGATTTTACTCTGGCTCAGAGAGCAGAGTCCAAACAACCTCATTAGACACAAGGCTGCTAACACAGTGAATATTCCCTGAAGCCTTGATATTTCCAATAATGCAAATGAAAAAAAATCATCAGCTAGCTAAATAGTGCAAATCAATTTTCTTTCTTCTACTGAAAACCCACTTAGCCAGAGATCTCTCTTGCTACTTGCAGTCTACAAGGAGAAATGCAGAAGTCAGGGCCCATCAAAAAGACAAAACATATATATTTATTTTTTATTTTAATTAATTTTTCAATTAATTAAATTGAATTAATTATATTATATGTTCAAATAGAAGAGATGTCTGGCCAACTAAACAAAGAAAAGGCAAAATCTTCTTACTTCAGATAATATAAAAATCGTCATCCTTGGAAGAAGTAAACACCCCTGAAGTAATAATTTTGTCATTTTTCACAAGGGTACACTAAACTAAATTAAGAAAACATTTAGGAAAAAAAACAAGTAGCTGCAGGACAAAGGTACAAGACAGTACATATGGGAGAGCAAGTTTAAAAAGGGGGTGGATGGGAAAGTCTCGGTACCACCAGCCAAATCAAATAGTTTTGGAGTTGAGGCTGCAGCTGGCACGATACACTACCTCTGGGCACAGTTTCCCAGTCTTATCCCAGATTTTGTGGAAGAGTACACACTCCCCCTGGAAAGCACCTTTCAGTTCTCGAGCATACAACCAGAAGTTCCCTCATTGGAAATTTTTGCTCCTATTTATAAAAGACACCAAGAAAAAATTCTTCATGGTCGAGAGAACATTTCCAAAGGGTGGAGGGCTTGTAGTGAACAGAAAACTTTTGATCATTCTTCTCTTGGAGAAAATATGAAGGCTGCAAGCTAATCATTTGATGTAAAGAATGGAAGGAGACTACTATTCCCCATTCACAGAAGTAAAAGAGCTGTGCATGCAGCTTTCTTGAGAATAGGAGTTTATGGAAGTAACATCAAATAGGATTAAGTTACTTGTATTGTCACAACCATTTCATAGACAATGTAGATCTGCATTTCAATTTCTTTAATCTTGGTCTTATCATCTGCTGGCCCTCAGAAACCTGAGTGTTGGAACATTTGAGTCACTTTAATTGCCACTTAATAATGTCCTGACAAACTATGAATTAAAATGCCGTTATCATGATCCACTATTTCCATCTGGGATTATGCCAAAAGAGGCACCTTCTTCACATATCGATACAACTGAATACTCCCTTCCTGAACTTGCATTAATCTCTCTCTTTAAAACAAAGTGAAAAATATTCCTTTCCTGTGCACTTCACCTTTAAAGAAATCCTTTATAGTCTTAGGACTACATTCATTAACTCAACTCGCTTTACTGTCTCCTTATCACTCACCACCATCACCGCTAAAAATTTTTGGAAAAGTGGGATGCTGCATTACAGTAAACATAAATCTCCTGAAAAGTCACAATTGTCATGATAGCCTGAAAAGTCATGCACTAAAGTTCCCTCACCCTGCTGAAAATGATTATTTCTTGCAGCCTGAGGCACACGAAGCTGTGCATCACACTCTACAAAGGGCGGCACACCCAGCGTAGGTTCACTGTGAGGACGTCCTGCCAAACCCTAGTGCCAGGAGGATTGCACAATTAGTGGGATTCTTCCTCTTCCAGAACTCAACACCATTAACTATTCCAAGCCATTACAAGGAGTAGGCAGCCTCTAGTACCCTAGAGTTTAACTGCTGCCAAGACAGAGCACAAAAAAATATCTCAGTGCAAGGCACATACTTTTTAAGCGAAGTAGTTCTAATGAATCACACTGGTGCACTACTTCTTAATTAAACTTAATTTGTAGTGTTAAGTAAGCTCTCATGCCAATTTTCTCTGATGTGAATTTAAATATTTTTGTGAGTTTTCCTGAAGCCAACCAGCATTTTTTTGATGATTTCGTTGGTAGAAGAGAGAACATTTTTTTAAAGACCTAGTACAGAAGTGGGACATTGACTGCTAAAAAGAACACAAAAATACTCAGCACAGCTAAGTAATCCCTGGAAACATATCAAAATCCTTTGAGTTTCAGTCCTTGGGAACTTGATGGAAAATGCTATGCAAATGCTTGATTTCTCATTTCAGTCCCTCAAGGCCTATAAATACACCTGTTTTGACAGGTTGTGGCAATGGATGCAAGTGATATCAGAAACAGTGTTGGTGATAGCAGTGACTCTTGCCAAGATCCCCTGGAAAGACATCTATCAGTGATCTTTTTCTGTAATCTGGCTCTTTACCTTATGTACACAGCAGACATGAAACCCTGAAAGGAGGTTTCAAAGCTGTCTAAATCTGTGTCAGAAAGGTAACACTGCTGCGTGTTGTGTCAAGTGAACTTTCTATTAATAAAAAGAGCAGCATTGTGTATGTGTGTTGCTGAATATGCCCAAATATTCAGCAGGCTCACATATTAAATCTTTTCAGAACAAGCTCTGTACTGTGTAATAACCCAGATAAGCAACCTGTTACTTTTTTAACTCACAGTATTGCAGAATGCTTTTAATTATGATTCATGAGCATTTTTTTAAATAAAGTAGACAACTGCAGTGCATCTCTGTCATATTTAAGGGAAGCTAAAGCCAACATCTTCAGAATGCCAGAATTCTTAATGTCCCCAGCTCCTGAGGTCTAGAAAAGGCTGGTGAAGAAAGAGACACTTGACTACAGACAACTGCAGACTATTTTGATAAACACTCTACACCACAGGCTGAGAAATGTATTTCAACTTTAACTTCACTGGGAGATCCGACCTTAAATAACAGAAAACTTGCAAAATCTTATTGTTGCCTAAATGAGCATAGGTATTCATTCACTGCCAGTTTCTTAAAGAACTGCATTACAAAACCTGAGGTCCTGAAACCATTCCCCATCCCCTTCTCTGTGAGAATAGTTTCACTTATTTCATTTTCCAGAAAAGCTACTGCCAAAAAACACACAGTGCTCTTCCCCTAGTTGGAGTAAATTCAACAGAAAATAGTGGGACCTAGTGTATTGAACAGTTTGCTGATTGCACATTGTTACTCCAATCATTTTGGCATTAATTTGAATAAGACTAGAATCTGTACCACACTGCATCTCCTCTTTGTAAAAAGTTTGCAATCTGAAAAAGTGTTAAACATACCACTGGGCGCCTCACAACAGGCAGTGGAAGGAGAGAAAACACCCTGTTAGGAATATCTGCAGGCTTGAAGATTTTGAATAATTGTTTTAGTAGGGTTTAATCTTTTTATTAGAAAAAATATCAGGCAGCTCAGTAACAGAAAGCTAGGCCCTGTCAAAACAACTTCTGTGAACCATCTCAGGTGTAATCAGAAACAGTAAGTGATCTCTAAACTGTTTAAGTGTGACAGGCTGATGCATTAAACAGCCTAGCACTGGGAAGAACCTGCCAAATTATTTTCCAAATAATTATGTGCTTCCTCTGCCTTCTATACAGAAACATGATGTGAAAAATCTTGAATACTACTCATTTGTCCCAGCTTCTACAAAATATTTTCCTTTCCTCACCAAAATCAGATGTAAAAGCAGCCTTGTGGCATTCTTTCATGAGGAGTTAAAATGAAGACTGTGGCCATGGAGAGAATCCAAAGCTAAATTCACTATTGAGTAATCCTGCTGGAGTAACAGAATTAAGGCACCTATTCCTGAACTACTTTTAAGCAACTAAGGAGGAGAAAATTTGAACTAGCCTGTTGGGTGGGCACATGTGCCTTCCTGCCCCTCCAGTAAGGACTCTGTAGCACATGCCTTGTTAGCCAGCAGTGAAAAAAAATGCTCCCTGAGCATGCACATGTGTACTCATTCTAAAACAAGGGTCAGAACATTCTCTCATCTACACCTATGTAGCACAACATGACCTGTCATGAGCCTCTACTGCATTCTCATGCAGCAGTGCCTCTCCTGGCAGAGGGTGAGCGCCCTATGATTTTTGCTCCATGTCTGTTCCAGGAGCACAATGTCCCTTCCACGCCCTTCCATCTTGAGCAAGTCACAGGAAGGCACAATCAGAAATCTCCCAAGGTCTGTGCTGCCAAAACGTGCCGTGAGGACGCAGTCATTTGTTACAGCCAGTTCTCCCTTCGTCTGTTGCCTCCTGAGTGTTGCATACACTCTGCTAAACAAGTGGGAGAAAGGGAAAAGTATGACTCAAGCCTTCCAAATTAATTATCTCTTCTTTAAACAAGGGTCAGACTGAGGAACAGGGTGAAATGGGAGCAGTGTAACTAGAGTGACTTGATGTCAACCATTTGCTATATGATCTAAAGCACGAGACAACACAACTCCAGTCATCTTCACAGTCTGTGCAACTTTGTCCTTTCTAAAGTCAGGCACTGCTGCTTCACACATTGCACCAGCAACTGCAGAAACCACCTGCTGCTGCACAACTCACCAGTGGATAACAACCTGGCTGGCCACCGCCAGTTTGGGGTGTTAGTGGGATGTCACCCTGAGAATTAAATCTTCTGATCTTGTTTTCATAGTTTCTAGCAACTTTCCCAGGAAAGTAACTATAAACATAGATGTTTATGCATTCCATTAAAGAAACGTCTTTTGATGGACATTTCTCACGACCAGTGTGATTGGGAAGGTGGTAACCTAATTATCTGGTCGTTGCCGAGAATCTATAAATACTGAAACAACAAAATAAATCACTCTCTTTTTTCTGTCACACACACTGAGTTGTGTCTGTGTGAATCATTCCATGTCCAGCAGTGACAGTGGGGTTCTGTTCTAGAGATACAAGAAAAGAGGTCAGGTCTGGCTCTGCAGGCTTGCCTGGGATGCATCCATCAGGCACTCAAGACTTTTTCCATCATCACTCTTTCACATTTCACAATGAGAGAAGAGCTGTCATTAGGACAGATCCCACTGGATGCCATTTATACTCCTCTTTTCCTCAATGCTTCTACTTTTCCACATTCTTTCACGGCTTCCCTTTGATGCCCATCACCATTCAGTCTTGTTCACAACAGCAGCACACCTTTCACCCACGTTCACCACCATCACCATGTGTCCCAAACCCAGTCCTATTTCTCTTCCAAAAAAAACAGAGGACATGTAGAAACTAGCAATAAAACCTGTTGCTCTGCCCAAGAGAGGCCCATGGTCCTTCCTTACAGATTTACCTCTCTCGGGAGGTACAGTAGGAGCCTCCATCCCACCAACACACCCTGGCCAGCCCAGCAGCTGCTGTGTTGTGTAACCACTGGCTCCTGTTTCAGCAGGGTCCAATAATCAAATGGCCCCAAGCCCCCATTCATCAGAGCACCCAGTTACATGGGAAGTTTCAGACAAAAGTATTATGAACCCCTCGGGCCAGAAAGAGAAGAGGAAAAAAAAAAGGTTTATTGTGGTAGCTTTTGTTCCAGGGACAAATAATTTTCTCAGAATTTGTCAAAAACACTCTTGGCAGCATTATGAAGGTTTTAAAGTTAAAAATATAACAAAATCTAATGGTTTCAGATGCTTTTCATGTCAATGTAATTGGAAAATACCTTTAATATGGAAACAAATTAAATTTGGCAAAGAATTAGTACTTAAGACATCCCAATTGCATTTTGTAATTCAAAAAAGCTGAAAACAGATAAGATACTGTGAATTAAAAATAACCTCTGCATGTTAAATTCTCGTGAACTTTCATTAAGGTTTATGTTACATGTCCCAAATGTACCATTGTATGTTGTAATACACTACATCCCTTTATTTATAAAATACTTTCAAAGCTACTGATAGCTAGAGCCAGAGAAATGACTATATAAAAATGTTATCTTCTCAAATTACAACTTCATTTCCAATGTATGTATGTAAAAGAGAGATGCAATCTCAATTTCAATATTTCAGATGCACAACTGAACTTTCAGTGCCAGTTGAATCCATGTACAATTCACTTGTGTCTGTTTATTTCACTGATAAAACCTGGTACCAAAGCTGACACTGCTATATTAGAGATTGAGCCGGATTCTCTTCTAATTTGTTAATTACCTGCAGGCTAACCAACTGTCCCATAGTTGCAGTTCTTCTTTACAGATGACGAATGAAGGAATCAGAGGGGACTTGTTCTGACCTTCTTGAGCTGGGTTCACAAGGCTACCATCCAGAAAGAAAAAAAGGGGTTCATTTCATTTTCCCTACAAGCATGTATCTTTTATAAAATGATCCAATGACCCTAGAAATTGTTTATCATCCCTGTAGAGCAGTATTTTTCAGGTTAGAACCCAAGAAAATGTCATCTGAAATGCTGTATTGTCATCTCTTGAGAATTTTAAAACTGGATTTGGCTTGGCCTCTCAGAGTAAACTACATCTCCCACGATGCACCATGTATTAGGCCTCCTTCTTGAACATACCAAGAAAGTTTCTTTGGTGTTTCATGACAAATATTTAATTCCTTAAAGAAAAATGTTAATGTGGAACAACAAAGTTTGTAGCAAGACAAGTTTGGTTTTTTTTTGTTTGCGTTTTTCAGATGCTCAGCTTTCTGATGAAATGTCCAAAGTTTTTGTCAAGAAAAAAATCTGAAGTCCTCATTTTTGGTCAAAAATAGAGGAGAAGAAAACTTTTTTAAATCATTCTAAACCAGGTGGAGGTGAAAAAAACAAGCTCTTGCAGACTTCAGTATTTACCATCTCTCCAACCACAGAGTTATTTTACTACCTTTGACCATAAGATCATATTAATCTTACTTGACCATAAAATCTTTCACATGAACAAGAAATTCATGTATTTCAAACCAGCCTGTTCTCCTGCTTCCTGGTATGCCAAAAGTATATTCAGGTCTCAGAGAATTTTTCTCCTCACACCTCAGCAAGCTGTAATCCTTATCAAGGGAAGGGTCACACTTTGGATGGCACTATGAGTTTGGAAGGGAAGTCTCTACTCTTCAACTAGCCAGATGTAACACCATGTTTTATGTGCTGAAAACAAGACTGGTTTCTTTTAAAACCAAAAGGACTGATTAAATAATTTAGTTTGACGTCTTGCAAAATATACTGCTTCCTGTAATTATTTATGCCATAAGACCTGCCCTGGAAACTTGTCATGGACCAAGATCCAATAGTCCCCATTTTCTGAGCCTCACAGCACAGCTGTGGCACAGCTCTTGAACCCCAGCACTTCAGGGTCAGCTGCTACTCTATTTGCAAGAACATAAAGGCACTGGTACAGAAGCCCAGCTTTGTGCAAGCATTCACTTTGACTATTTAATAATTTACAGAAAAAAAAAAAAAGCAAGCTTAAAACAAAGTAGGTGGAAATTATACATTACAGAAAGGCACCTGCACTCTAGTTGAGTCTAAAGTCAGCCTTTGAAAGAGTTTTTTTATTGCTTCCTTCATGGAATCATAGAACGGTTTGGATTGGAAGTGGTCTTAAAGATCACCCAGTTCCAAACCCCTTGCCATGGGCAGGGACACCTTCAACTGGACCAGGTTGCTCAAAGCCCCATCCAACCCCATCCAGTCTTACCATAGCAAGTTCTAAGGCAGCAAGTGCATGAACAAGTCTCACATAAGACATAGTTTGCACTGAAAACCTTCTGCACCTCCAAGTCTGGCCAGCTCTGCCAGCGCACCTCCTGGAGTAACACCCTTTGCAGGCTCTCCTCATTACCTATATAACACAGCAAGTACCAGCAGGCATTATAAACCAGGGAGGGACAAACCATTTCAAGATGCTTTCATCCTTACTTTCCAGCTCAAGGAGGAGACAGGAAGAGGGAAAAACAGCCCCCAACCAAATGGAGGTAGGGGCTGCTCAAGGCAAGCAGGCACTACTGTTTCATGGAATGAGGAATCACAGAATATCCTGAGCTGAAAGGGACCCACAACGACCCTCAAAGGCACAGCTATACAGACTTTTGCTAGCATCCCATTTGTCAAGAAGAAACCTGAGAACTTGCACTCAATTAATATTCACATTTAATCCAAGCCTGATACATATCACTATTTTGTTGCCCAGTTAATGTACAATTTTTCCATCTTTGCCTGTAGAACAGCGCTGTCATCCATTAGATCTGGACTCCCTCAAGAGAAATTTGATTTAAGTCAATGAAGATTCTTGGCCTCCTGATGGTCTCTTTAGCAGCCAGAGGGTTTTCACTGTTTGGTCTTCAAACATTAGCTATGCCCTATTACCTTACTCGACTTAAGAAGGAAAGACTGGGAATTTATATTTGTGTTAGCATTTAGGAATTATATTTGTGTTAGCATTTGTGTTAGTATATTTGTGTCAGCATTTTCAAAACTATCCTTTCTGCTTGCATCATCATCACTGCAAAGAGTTTTAAATGCAGTATCTTGCATCCTACAGCCACTGAGCAGCTCTCTGTTGAAAAACTTGCACTGGTACCAGGCAAATTTAAGATACATTTTAGAAGTTTTGTGCTTATTTTTCTAACATCTTCTATCACCATTCTGATTTTGTTATAACTTCCCTCCTTCCCCTAGATGGGGATCTGGATCAGGTGTATCCTCATATACCTGTGCTGTATCCTCATGTCTCATCTGCAAAACAATGTCCCACTAAAATTTCTTGTGAAGGAACTTAAGCTCCTTGAGAGTCTCTCTCAGATGAACTGAGAAGGGTAACTCCAGAATTTGCAACAATGCATCCTGCTTATAATTTCATGTAAGTACATTTTGCCTAAATTAGAAGTACTGAAGGAATACACAGAGAGGGGAGAGGTATTTAGTTGTTACTACATGCTGTCAGAGCTATTTTATCACACTTACTCCAGATGACCTGTGACAATACTGTGGAACATGTCAGAAGTATACATTACAAGTGAGGTATTCAAATTTTAAAAAAAAGTTCATTTTCATTCACTAATGGAATTTATATAACAAATACATATCAAATTTCCTAACTGTAGGACAGTCATCACTTACAGCACCATAGTTTATTATATACAGTGCTCTGCCTGTTTTAATGTAAGCATCAAACAACAGAAAGCATGAACAAGCCTCATTTCAGAGCCTTCATTACTGTCTTAAGAACAAGATGATTTTACATACAGCTTTTTATTTCTGCCATATTGCAGACTCAGACATTAACAAGCAACTTTTTGTAATGGTCTGAGCCCCCATCAGATAGTCATATTTCAGTACCAACTTCAGGCCCACCAGCACAACCTGTTCATTCACAGCAGCCACACCCACCATTCACAGGAGACTGGGACAGTCTCTCTTGGCCAGTCTCCCCTGAGGAGATTTCTCTTTGGTTTATATAATGACATTGCATTTCCACTTCCAAATCCTATGAAATATTCTCATTTCTCCTTTAGTCTACATTTGTCAAAAGCTTGATATTCCAGTGTTTCACACTCAGAGAAGGGGTTAGAGTCTTAACCTTTTCAGAATTAATTGCATTTCCCATATCCATCAGAAGAGATTTCTTGGAGAAATAAATTTGGCCAATAAAGTGATATGCTGCTTTAATTCAGTTTGAACAGAATGGGCAAGAAAGGGTTGAGAGTCACGGTTACTTTCTAGCGTGTGTAGTAGAAAGAAAAATAATTCATAGGACAAAGGATTGTCATAGGACAAATGAAACTTCTCTCAGCTTGCACATAAGAAACATCAACAGTACTGGACATAGACACTAATACTAGGCTAGCCCAGAGCCACCTTTCCTCTTTAACGCTTGGGAGACATTTTTATCGAGATGTAAAGATAAAAGGAATGTTAAAAATACAGAATTAGCCAGAGAGCAAACACACTGAGGAAAGATGCTATTCCTCTTCCACATCTAGGGCACCCTGAGGCCTGCAAGCTCAGGACACATGACACTTAAAAAGACATGGGAAACAGAAGCCTGTGGGAAGGCAAGTCATAAGGCTATTCCTTGTACTTGCCAAAAAAAATGTCACCACACCAACCCTTTGCCACAAAAAGCTGAGGATGAGGGTCAAGTGTCAGCATGGGGGGTAGGAACAGGCAGCCAAGAAAGAAGAGGTGGGCAGATGCCTGTGGGGTCTGCCATGAGGGGGGAAAAAAAAACCTCTTACAAACCTGTTCACTACAAGTCCCACATTCATAACTGTTTCCAAATGGAAGGCTGTGAAAAGCCAAAACAAACATTCCCAATTCTTTTTGAACCCATCAGACAATATAGGAAAAATATGTGCATTTTATGGTTTGAGGGCACAACCTTTTAATTATGTGTTTGCATTGTCATGTCCAAGACCTTTTTTCTCCTCAAAAATTAATATTTCCTCAAGCAATGCAGCTATTTATCTTGGATGAAGATAAATTGAAACAGAATCTGCCCATGCAGAGAGAGGCACAGAAGGGTTAGAACATGACACCTAGGGGAATTCAGAACGCACTGCAATGCAATCCTCGTCATTTTTCTAGGGCCTTTTCAACTCGGTTCCCTACAGTTCTGAAGTTTCCAGATACTGTTTTGCATACGCTGTATGTGCATGTGCAGAGGCACTTAGTAAACAGAGAACAAGTATAGGTAGTGGGGAAGGTAGGGAGAAATTGAAGAAAAGAAAATGTAGAATTTTTTTCTGTACTGGAGCTGAATGAAAAGGCAGTTCCTGGCATTTAAGACCAGCAAGCATTCTGGCATATAATCACCTCTCGTTTCTCTGTGATAAAGCACAGCCTCATGAGCTGAGTAAAATGTCAATCAACTGCTTTTGGCCCTAAAGACTTATACCTGCAGAAAGACTAATGGTTTACAAATGATACTGAAATTAAAATATATTGAGGCATTACAAGAAAATCCAGGCCTGCTTTGGAAAAGATATACATAATTTGGGCTCTCAGAAAACTTACGTCTAGTGTTCAGGCATCAACTTTCCCCTCTTCAAGTCTTACACTCTTAGTTGGCCAAGAATTGACACAGTAACTTCCAAAATATGCATAACAGCAATAACAGAAGCAGAAATAGCAGAGTTCACTTTTACTTAATTACTTAATGGATAACTAAGTGCTAAAGTATCAAGTGGACACTGAAGTAGGACTTTTTCCATAATCAATCTAATTATTATTTCACAACAGAAAAGTTTTTTTGCACATGCAACACTTTTCAAGCTGGAACATAAAAAAAAAAAAAAAAAAAAAAAAAAAAAAAAAAAATAAAGTGCTTCCTACACAATTTACACAACCTACCACTAACATGGACCCAGTTTGGTTTGAGTGCCAATGAACAGCTACCTTATCAAGCACCGTGCAACAGCATTACTAGGAGGGAAAATCCAGGCTTAGTCACTCCGTGTGAATTCTGACATCTGTGAAGATTTCAGTGAGATACTTTTGGGCAAAACTAGTTGGGCAGCCAACAGTCTGGGTTTAGTCATGGGTGAAATTTCCACACACACCAACACTCACAGGACTTGAATGTCCTGCTGTAGAAGGGTGAAAATTTCCCCCTTGTGACCTCAACTTCACTTCTCTGTTGATGAAGCTGAATTTCAGCTGTGCCTTACAACTCACTGTCCCCAGGTGTTGCAATCAGGGGGATTTGCAATCAACAAAGAACAGCCTCTCTAAGTAAAATAATATTATTTGCAAATACTTCAGCTTTCAGAAGTTTGCCTGGAAAGTATTGTAATGCAGACTCAAGATGTTCTGTTATGAAAGGAGGGGGAAACAGAAATGTGAAGTGTGTTCCAAATAAATCCCAAAATTTTGAAATCCATGAGGCATAACTTGACCAGAGAGATCTGTGAGGTTTCCCATTAGATCACTTCACTATACTCTAAATCCTTCACTTATTCCATCCAGGAGGCCATACTCAACCCCAGCATTAAAAGGTGAGTACAAGGCCCTCATCCCCCACAGAAATGAATTCACAAGGCAAGCACTGAGACCTACAACTGTTTTGTAACCCAGCAGAAGCATTCCTTTTCGTCTTTGTACACCACTGATTGCATTATCATTTCTGTAATCTCAAAAAAAAACTTAAAAATAGGAAAAGAGACATATTTTTCAGTCAAAGTGTTACTTCCAAACTTACAATCCACAAGTAAAAGTTCCCAGATAAAAAAAAACAAAACAAAAAAAAACTCTTTGGGTAAACCAGAAACAGACAGGCCAATAATTTATTTCTCTCTGGTTCAATGTGCACAGGGTACCAGTGCTTTATTTAGCTGCAGCAGAAAAAGCTCAACTCAACCTTGGCCACAAAAATACTTGAAAACTCTACATACTTACCATTATCACAGTGAGGTGAATGGTTAGTCTTAAAACACCTCTGAAAAATGAGGCAGCTCTGATGGCAGCAGAGACCTGTATCAATCCATACTCCATATTCCCTAGTTTGAATAAAAGAAAAAAGGATCAATCCCATCATCCTGCCAAACAAAGCCCCTCTGCACCTGTATACAAGAAAAAGAGCAATCTTTTTGCCAGTGATGGAATTTTCTGGAAATGCTTTAACCTTCTTTTCATCCCAGATTAATTTTGTCCTGTTCTGTAGTGACTCCTTTCCCACAAAAAGCTCTAGAAACCTTTCTTAGTATGACCATTTACTTAATGCCAATCATAAGCATGAAGCTTCCAGATTTACCACACCCTGAAGAAAAAGTACTAACAGCATGTCTGTCATCATGTCCTTCCAAGCACAATGAGAATTAACCTTATAGCAAAAGTCAAAATTATAGGTCACAGAAATACCCCCAGGATATTTCAGATTAAAAGGCCACACTTCCAGAACTCCAGCCTTATATAATTTCTCAAAATTAAGTCTGCATTCGGCCCACAAACCTGACAAGTAAAATAATAAACAGGTAAAAAGGAGTAACGGGTATTAATGACCTGGCCAAAACTAACCAGGAATTAAGTTGACAAGAGAACCCAGGAGTCCTCAAACCAACCTACACTGAAGAGCTAAACCAAATTATAGCACAGTTGTGCAGGTTATTGCTGATGTGATACACAATACTCCATCCCATATGCAAGGAATTAGATATACAGACTCAAGTGTCAGACAATGAACAGGATTTGTACATTCACTTCCCAGAAATCATGAATTATTATTATTATTAATACAATATTCATTTTGATGATATATATTATATAGTTTTTTCTTTTCTGACTGTGCACGGGGGGAATTAGCTCAAATGGTAGAGCGCTCGCTTAGCATGCGAGAGGTAGCGGGATCGATGCCCGCATTCTCCAGTGTCACATTTTGCTGAACAAGGGGTTGGAGAGCAGCACTGCAGAAAGGGCCCCCAGGGATGGGTGGCAAGATGAACATGAGTCAGCAGTGCCCTGGCAGCCAGGAGGGCCAGCCTTGTCCTGGGGGGCATCAGGCACAGCATGGCCAGCTGGGCAAAGGAGGGGATTGTCCCACTCTGCTCTGTGGCCTCACCTCAGCCTCACCTCAAGTGCTGGGGGCAGTTTTGGGCACCACAGTATAACAAAGGCATTAAGTTCTTACAGAGCATCCAAAGGAGGGCCACAAGGGTGGTGAAGGGTCTGAAGAGGAAGCCTTATGAGCTTATGACCTCAGCTAATGAGTAGCTGAGATCACTTGGTCTGCTCAGACTTGAGGAGACTGAGGGGAGACCTCATTGCAGTCTGAAACTTTCTTGTGAGGGAAAGAGGAGGGGCAGGCACTGATCTCTTCACTGTGTGCCCAGTGACAGGACCTGAGAGAATGGCCTGAAGCTGTGACAGGAGAGGTTCAGGTTGGATATTAGGAAAATGTTCTTCACCCAGAGGGTGGTTGGACACTGGAACAGGCTCCCCAGAGAAGTGCTCACAGCACCAGCCTGACAGAGTTCAAGAAGCATTTGGGAAAAGCTCTCAGGCACATGGTATGTCTCTTGGAGTGTACTGTCCAAGGACAGGAGGTGGATTTTGATGACCTCAGTGGGTCCCTTCCAGTTCAGAATGTTCTATGATTCTATGATTTGAGGTATATCAACTCGCATCATTACACAACTTTTTCCCGTTTATTCATACAACTATGAATTTGATTGATGGATGCAGTTCTGGAATGGTTTTTAGAACTCTATGTACATCTAGACTGGTTATAAAAATTAGGTTATTGGGTCAAAAACATGAGTGCTGACTGAAAGACTTGACTGTCTATTCAGCCAAGTACGCCATGTTTCTGCAAACACTGCATATTAAAAATTGAATTAGACAAAATTTTGGGGAGGGCAGGAGGTGAATACACAGGGGTAGGGCAAAGGCAGGAGGTTGTGCACACAACCAATTCCTTTTATATTTTTTTGGTATTTTTGAATGGCTTTATGCACTTTCCAGCTTGCTTGCTGAACATTAATCCTCTCAGCATTACTGCAAGAACCTTGCTCTAGTCCACAACAGTTTTCTAAAACTACAACAAAGACCCAGCTGCAGTTTTCTCCAAAGTTCAGGGTGTTATGTCCAAGATTATGGTTCGGACTATTGCATACATAAGAAACAGATGAACAGTCTGGATCTGAACCCACAGTCCTACAGCTACGGAGATGAAGCCAGAAGCTGAGTCTCTTTCTGGATCCCCAGAAGATTCAAATGATCTGTGCTTGGAAAGTCCACAGTTCTGGCTATGGTCCTTCCACAGCTATTCTCAGATTATATTTCTTCATTCTTTTTTCCAATTTTAGCATCTCCTTCCAAGTAACCCATCCTGTTCTACCTACACAGCTTACTCCAAGCACTTGGTGCTTTGCTATTGCCAAGTTTCAACCTACAATTCAGATTGCTGCTACTTGACACAGACCTTTCCTACAGGAAGCACAAATCAGGACTGAAGTGAAGCATAGGAATAACCAGGCCACTGGCAAGCCCAGAACCTGCTGTTCAACAGCTAAGGATGAAATAAAATACCAAAGCAATGCAAAGGGATGTGCATCCAGATTCTTCATTAGTTAAAAAAGCTGTGTGATCCCTTGCTTCCCACCTTCAGCTGGAAACACAGCATCTGCAACACAGAGGAAGAGACATGCAGAGATACAAAACATTAAAAGGTCCTCTTACAAAAATGCAGCTTGCGGTAGTTTTCATTTGCCTTAACCTTATTTTTCAAAAGCATGGAGTTTACATGACAGCTTCAACATCTGGGGCACTTCCAGGAAAAGAAGTTCTCTCCAGTCCGGTCTGTGTGATCTAAATAAGGAGAAGCTGCAGCAATTTTAGCTGAAGAAAGGTAACTGGACTACATGAGCAGGACTCCTTCCCTGCTTCCTTTCAGAGGTAGCAACTCAGGATCTTCCCAGCATATTTGTCTCAGTTAGTTCTGATATGTCATAAGGGAGCATTACATTACTTTAAAGAAAACTTGCCTTATGAGTGAATACATTTCAATATACCCTCAAGTTACTTAAGTTTCTTCTCAAGAATCAATCACATAACTCCCCTTACCTTGACTGAAGGCTCGGTTAAAATATCTGACTCCATCTGGACTAATCCACGCACTTGATGAACAGCTTGTCTCTGAAATTTCCCACTGGAGCTGATTTATGCTTAAATATTAAAAACAAAACAAAAAGATTATTAAATGGGTGAATATAACTTGCCTTGCTGGCTGTACAGAATGTGCCAATTTACGCAAAAAGCCAACTTTCCCTTATATATCCCAATTAAGTTGTTTACTAATAAATCTAGTTTACTAGTTCTGTTTGTTACTTATTCTACTAACCTATCTGGTTCATTAATGCTTATATTCCTCTTCATAAACTTCTGGCTGCTGAAACCACAGATTCCCAAAACCAGGAATTACTTTATGCTATCTAAACACAAAAAACAGGAAAAAAAGAGATATTAAAATGCATAGCCTGGCCTTGATGGCTTTGCCCACACAACATTGTAACTCTATCAAATGGGATTATCTGACCAAGAATGTGTCGTTCCTGAGGAGCACTTCAGTGGATAAGCACTTGGAGCTGACAGATGCATTTGCAATTAGAAAGCTTTGCACTGGAGAGCGCCATGGAGAGCTGGAAGGACTCAGAGGTTTCTTCTTCCACAGCAGCACAGGCTATACTCAAACCACACCTCAAAGATGTCTGTCCCACGCTTTCTTAAAGCTCTCCTTTGGTAAACACTGGCGCCAGTTATTTCAACATTTTGCAGCTTAGGCTGCCAGTTATCATGCTGGCCACAACCAGACTTTCTGTACAGCTCTGCTATTCCTGGATCAATCTCTGTCATCCGGAACAACTGAACTCTGCAAGCAGGTAGAACTTCCTTCTTCTAGTCTGGAAAGCAGCCGGCATGTTTTGGACATCACCACAACTTAGACAGTAACAATATGAACTTTGTTCCTGGAACAAAGAGCAGATCTGTGGTGCTTGACCCACCTGATCCCTGCTCAGAACTACAAGGAAAAATTAAAATCCAGCCAACATGCAAGAAAGTGCAAGAAAATTTCTTCCAGACCCCAGGTTGGCAACCAAAGGGACACAGGATACTTCCCAATCTTGTATTTGCTTTTTACATTATTCCAACCTCTTCTCAAACAAGAAAATATTCCAAATTCATAATGGTCAATAAAAGAAGAAAAACCTGATTACTCTGCCCTGGTTTCGAAGCCGTATGATTGTGTAACTCACTTATATCAAAACCTCAAGTTCTATACATATGACTTTGCTACGAGTAAAGGAATGCACACTCTAAAAACAGCACATCTGAGAAGCAATTCAAAGCTTGCAGCAATGCCAAAATAACTGAGAGAGGAACAACAGAAGAAAGTGGGTTTTTACAATTAAAGTAATGGCTGGTTGAGCCAGAAGAGCAAAGCACAGAGAGTGGAGATGTATGGCTTGTTTAGTCACAGGGTTTTGTACCACTAACTCTTCCTGTTGGAAATCAGTGTATTTGGTGGAGATAGATTTCTCCTGGCAGCTGTAGCACTGCTCTGCCACACTGCAAGAATACATGTGCAGTACTGAGACTTGCTGATGGAAAAAACTCACTGTTTCTTGGCCCCCCACACCTTGCCTTCCCACAACCTCCTATTCCTCCTTCTCCAAGGAATATCCATGCCTGCTGGAAGAGCTACAGAACACTACCGAAGTTCAGTGTAAATGTGTGAGGAGAAGCTATGATAGAAAGAAGTGCTGTCATGCTGGCATAGCCACATACAGCCCCATCTGGAGCTGCAATCTCTCACTATCACAGTTTAAAAGCAAAACCATACACTTGACTGAGTTGGATCAGTACACAAGACAAAAATCAGCATCTTACAATTTCTTTGTCATTCGATTCTTATTGGATCTCTTAAAGTGGCAAGGGTGCTTATTACTAATCTGTTGGATCTCAAAAGGGTAATATTTATCTGCTTCTGGAGCACTGACTGATAAGCTCACATCACGCTGAGATGAGCCAAATTTAAATGATCCTAACTAAAGTCTTATAGCTGCAATAATAATTCCCTTTTTTCAATTCTTAAGAAAAAGAGAAGAGTGAACAAGCTTCTTTTTCACATTTAGTCTTATTAGAAGCTCATTAGAGACATCACTACCTTCAGCATGTGCATGACCTTACAAAGTCCAGAACAATTTGATGCTTAATTCCTTTCAGATCTATCCAGTTTTAACATGACATACTCTTTATAACTTATAGCTACCCAAATGAAAAATTGGCACTAAGACCATCCAGCCTCTGACTATTTTTGATTCAGAGACAGACAAAAAAAATTGTTGTGGTTTCAGATGTTTTTCCTTAACAGCAAAAAATAGTTTTGTTTTGAAAAATAATATTTTGCAAGCATTTAGTCCATAAAGAAAAAAAAAATTAAAAAAAAGGCTTTTCCTGTAGCAACCCAAATAGCCATAGATACCAAGTCCTGGTACTAAGTGACAAAGGCTGCTTTTATAAAGAAAATGTAAATACATCTTATAGAAAACACTACTGAATCGAGTATTACAAGTCAAATAATGGACTAGTATTGGTGGCAAGCATGGGAGAACATGTGTGCTTTCTATATACTTAAATAAGTCTTATAAGTTTAAACTTTTCAAAATTGTCCTGGTTCCAGCCCAGATCAGTGGGACAGGGTGTGGTGAAGACCTTGTGGAATTCAATATTATTTTACATCAGGGACATCTGAAAAGACAGGGACAGGGGAAAGGGGCTCTTTTTCTTCCAAAGAAGAGTAAGCATGGAAGGCGTGGGGTCTGTCCACCATTGTTTTTCATTGACTCGGGCTTTGTGAGCATTTGGCATGTAAATCGCCTTCTCTTTGTATATTTTTGTTATTGCTATAGTTGCTGTTACTGTTTGTTCCCTTATCTCAGTGCTATTTCCAGTAAATTGCTATTATCTCAATCTGTGATTTCTGCTTTTTTCCCCCACCAGAGAGGGAAGGGGAGCAGCTTGTGGTTTTTAATAGGCATACTAAATTGGGGAATACCATTCCTAAACCATGAAATTAATCCAGCCACTAATGGCAAGCTAGTCAGTATTTATAGTTTGTTTTATGCAATGTGTATAGGATGCTGCCCACATGGAAGGACAAATAAATACATTTTACAAATTTATGAATTTGCAAAACTAGAAGTTGGCAGTGGCTTGTGAAATCAAGCTGTCATTTAACCTCAGTCTGAACAAGTCTTTTTCTACTTCCTCTGGATTCCTCATATGCATTTCTTAAGAAATATACTTGTACTGCAAAGCCTGTATCAGATTCAAGGAGCTCTTCAGCTGTTTAACCACAAAATCCCAAGCCATTCAGACACATATTTCCTGCCTGTCTATTAACAAAGAATCACAGAATGACTGGGTTGGAAGAGACATTCAAGATCATTGAGTCCAACACATGCCCTAACACCTCAACTAAACCATGGCACCAAGGGCCATATTCAGTCTTTTTTTAAACACATCCAGGGATCATGACTCCAGCACCACACAATACTTGCAACATGATACTTGCCATTTTAAATTCCTGGGTTACAGCTTGTGCTGGATTACCTATTCGTGTGCCCACGAAGGACAGATCAAATCATGTTCCACAGCCAACTGGAGCTGAGAATAACAAAAATTTTTCATCAATTCGCAGTTCTAGATTTCCAGTTCAAGCACACCCTGTCTGTTATAGACTTATATACCTATCTACAAGGCCTTCATGTTTTGTAAAGCAGAATTAGAATTCCAAATTGAAGAACAACTTGTGGGATACATACAGCCACGTTTCATACTCTTTTACATGTTTAGCTCCCTTTTGTTTCTTTCTTTCTTTTTTCCTCCCTCATTTTGATATGTCAGCAAATATCTCTCACTGGAAAAGTTTAAGTGTGATTAAATTTCAGTGATTAGAAGATTAAGTGTGACTTTTGTCTCTACATGAATTCATTTTAAATACTCAGGTCAGACACACCTTTGAGTTTTTTCCACCTGAAATCTTTGGAACAGCTAACTGGAAGAAATGGTTAATAACTTTATTTACATAGATATGTCCATGGTGATCTTCCCCACTTGTGTTTCTGAGTTGTTTCTCATGTGGCAATTTCTCACACTCAAGACCAGAGTGCAAGGAAAGAAATACAGTAAATATACTATAGGAGTTGTCATACCTACCTGCAAGCATTAAGTCAAGAGTCCATTGTGAGATGTTAGGATGGACCAAAACAAAGAAAGAAAAGAAACTTTACTACTTTGTAACTAATACTATCACTTACCACAAGAAAATTGCCCTTTTGTCCTGCCCATGTATCTCACATTTGCTCATAAAGAATGAGTAAGGCTGAGATTCATCCAATCTAACTTCAGGGATGCCACTGTTGCAACCAGGTAACTGGACTCCAACTCTGGGGCCAGCAGAGAGCACTGGTACCTCCAGGAGGATTTGGAGCACATGAAATGCTCTACACACAGCCAGCCTGCCCACCTTGCACCGTGGCAGATGGTGGAGATGCAGCCAGGCCGGGTCTTTGTGGGCTGCGCTTGTGCACAGCAGGGACTCAGGATCTGTGCATCTTTCATTAAGTTTTTTTCTGCTGGTACTTAAAAATTATGCTATGTGTCAGAAAGGTTCCACTGTTTCAACTTGAATTTCTCCCCATTTATGCAAATTTGAAGTCCCTGGTCAGTATGAACAGTTAAAGACTTGTTTCTAACTTGCAAACTTATTGCTTCCGTTCTCTCATGAGGATATTATGAAAGGATTAATACTCAGTTTATCAACAAAAAGGAGTTCCTAGACATCCTAGCAGTACTAAACAGCTATAAAGTCTAAAGCTAATTAAATGCTACATGGGAGACACAGACATTGCAATCCAAATGGCTGAAGATACTTTATCAGGTCCTTCTAGTTTTCCATATACTAATTTTGAAGTAATTTTGAACAGGAATGAAACCAAAAATGTTTGAAATAGAACACAGCAGAAGGGGTTTTAACTGGCTGCTTTGCATTCATCAAAAGCAAAAGGAGCTTTTACATGAGATGACTGGATTGCATTTCAGTGCTGCAATATTATTCATCATAATATAGCTCAGTGTAACAGCTATATTTCATTCAAAACTAATGTTCAGAGTTTTATCTTAATTGAGATTAGTTTATATTTCTATACAAATAAAGATATGCCCAAAATAAATAAAAAAATATTTAGAAAATATTTCAGTAGATATCTGGAGAAAATTTACAGGAACACACAACCAGAGTAATAATATCTTTTCCAAGCACAAGATTTCATCCCCTCTGTGGATAGCTATTAAGCACCTCAGATAGCACATTTATGGAAACCTTTAAGTTGAGATTCAGCTGTGTGCAGTTGTGACAAGCTGTCAGACAATTGTATCTCAAGCCTTTGTTCCCCTGTATCTCAAAGATTATAAGCTTATGGGCAGAACACATCTAAAACAGATAGATGAAACTGGGAGAAGTTCAGTCTTCACAAAGCTTAGGTCAGGTGTTTTTGAAAACTTGACTCTGGGACAGTTCAAACCCAGGTCAGCTTTTGCCAAAACTCCAAAGTCCAAAGGGAGCTAGAAGGACAGCTAGCCTGGAGACAGTGGCTACACATTTAAAGCAGTAGCCTATCTTCACAGCTAGGCAGAAAGGAAAGCAATCCTCTCAAGTATCCCTTTAAAGTTTTGACAGCTTATTTATTAAGTATATATGCATATATCCTTAAATTGTCCACCCTGCCCATGGAAACACTGAGCTTTTGGAACAGAAGCATTAGTCAACGTGATTTTAAAAAAAAATAGAAAAAGATAGCACTGCCAGATTCTTGGCAAAACATTATCTACATTGTGATTTCCTCACAGAGAGAAAGGTGATGAATTGAGGAGAAGCAAATGCAGGCCAAGGGGCAGTAGGGCACTTAGAAGACAGCTTCGTCTAATCTATGGGTTGAAGATTAGATATTCAATTCCAGTCAAAGGAATGGTACTCTGGGTTATGTTGTGGGTGTGGAAGATACTGTGATGGGTTCTTTCCAAGTTTAAATGCAAACTGGTTTATACAAGATTATTTTTGGTTAAAGTCACTGTGACATAGTTTCTTTCAGCTGCCTCATTATGTGAGTTTATTAAAAAAAAAAAAATTGCATGGTTCTCTCTCAGATCAAACAGTTTCTTTCCTGCCTTTTTCTGCCAAGTTATAATAAAATAAGGACTGTGACCTGAGCAGGATCTTCTAGAACTAACAGAAAAGGAAAACTAGTCTCAATAAGAGTTCATGATACAAAGTTAACATTAAAAAAAAAAAAAAAAGCAGAATTAAAATAAAAATACAGGATTAAGGCAAAAAAATATGTACAGAAAAGCTCTATGAAGCTCTGTAAGCACCACAGCCCTAGGAAACACATGCTGTTCTCCCATTTTTAGGTATGAGCTGGCAAGGTGCTAACCACTCCATGAACTTTAGAGTCAGCAAGGCACTGCTTCTTAAACAACATAAAATAACTCTTAGGACTTTTCTTAGTGTTTTCTTTATGTCAGGTACTGAATCTTTGCTAGATGATCTTATATTTCATCCTATAGTGTCTTCTAACGTACTGGGTCTTACTGGCTTGTGTTGATGCATGTTTTGGTTTTCATTCCAGAGAGTAATAAGCAGTGTTTTTATGTGCTTAAGTAGTTTGTGCAAGGTTTCTGTAACATAGCATGAGAAAGCCAACAGCTTCCCAATGGCAGGGGAAATGGCTGTCAAACACAGCACTCAGACTCCAAATTGTTAAAACAGTAATTTTTACAAACCCAACCTCTTGCTGGCAGAGGTCCTTTGGAAGCCATGGCATTTCCACAGGACTAATGGGAGTCACACATGGGACTCCACTCCTTGCCCTGCTGGGTTGAAAACTGGATTTTGGTTAAGATATATCATTGCAGTGCTCAACAGCAAAAAGCCACCAACCTGTAAAGAGATGGGGGAGCAAAGCTGTAGCATAAAGTGAGCAGGCTGGGCAGGGGAAAGGCTCTCCCTAAAGCTGAGGAATCTTGTTTTCCTTACTGACCTTACTCACTCTTTCAAACGTGGAAGCAAAAAGCTTGAAGTAAGCATCATCAGGGTGTGTTACCTCAGTAGATGGTGATCAAACAGCTGCCAACAGAAATGCCAGCATCCTGCCACTAAGAGGAGCTGAAATTCAGCTGTCACCAACAGCACGGGCTCCAGCACAGCCCTTTCACCGAGACTCCTCCTCCTCTTCCTCCTGCCCAGGTCAGATTTCACCTCTGATGTGCCAACAGAGAGGCCAAGAGTAGATTGCAGCTCTGACCAAGAGCAGGACTAGGCAGAGGAGGTGGTGGGCTGCCAGAGCACACACAGAACTTCCAGAAATTAAATGAAATGCACTGTTTCTGACCCTATGGAGACGTAAACCACTGGGAAATGTGCATCTGTACCAGTCTGTGGAGAGCTTGCAGAGGCATGTGCCTCAACATACAGTTATTTACATTTTTAGCTCCAAAAGTTTCCTCTCATATTCAAAATATTGTTTTCCTCCCACTATCATGGAGGCTGTCAATGCAAGTCAGGGTGATTGCCTTTCCCTGAAACTTATGTATTTTTGCTGGCTTGGAGTGGAAGCTGCTGAAGGGATGTCGGGGCTGATGGGAGGAGAGCATCTCTATAACCAACTCACTGGTCTTCAGTTGAGCAATCCCATCACCAACAGAGAGAGAAGAGAAAGCAGGATATATAAAAACCCAGATATGGCATACATAAAACATACTGGCAAGTCTGCCTGTAAGAGGGCAGAAGAAAGGGGCTTTAGTGTGCACCAGTTTCCTTAAGGATAGGGAAGATCTCAACACTTAAAAAGACTGGAAAACTCCTCAGAAACATTTCCTCAAAAATAATCGAAATAAAGGAAACTTATGACAAGTAGGCATTCACTAAAAAAACTTGCAGAGAATATCAAATTTGAACAATTTACTACACATGCAGTAGAAAAGTTCTGAAGATTTTCTTTCTTCACATTTAATCATAGAATGGTTTGCATTGAGAAGGATGTGAAAAATCATCTAGTTCCAATGCCCCTGCCATGAGCAGGGACACCTTCCACTAGACCAACCTGGCCTTGAGCACTTCCAGGGATGGGGAGTACACAACTCCCCTGAGTAACCTTGTCCAGTGTCTCACCACCTTCACATCCAAGAATTTCTTCTAATGTCTAATCTAAACCTGCCCTTTTAAAGTTTGAAGCCATTCCCCCTGTTCCGACACTACATGCTCTTGTAAAAAGTCCCTTTCCAGCCTTTCTGCAGCCTCCTGCAGGTATTGGAAGTCACTCTAAGGCCTCACCAGAGCTTTCTCTGCTCCAGGCTGAACAAACCCAACTCTCTCAGCCTGTCTTTATAGGTTATTAGGGTCATAATGTTCTTCATAACAACAAGCTTAAGCTATAACCAAAGCATAAAACTGAAAAGCATTAAAATATTCAATATACAGGAACCCTTCACTTTTCCAATGGCATGACTCTCCCCAAAGACATGTGATACACAAATGGGAACTCCAAAGCCTAGATGTAAAGTGGCCTCATCATATTTTATCAGGACATTTGAGCTCTCCATAGATTGCAAATAAATGCAAAAGCACACCAACACAACTGCTATGTGTCACTAAGCTGATAAATTATCATCAGAGTAGAAGAGCAGTGGGAGAGGGACTCTACAGGTAAGATACTTCAAGCATAAAAACCAAACCAAACAAAGAAAAAACATCTTCTTTACTCTTATATACATACCAACAACAAATACATATATGCATCTTGAAAATCCATGTTTTCTTTACTGTGTTGCACATTATTAAGTACCAGCAGGCCAGATTCACTTTCCCATCCAGCATTTTGACCTGCCCTCATTAGTCTCTGTAAATGTTATATAATTAAGAGAACCATATTATTAACTTACAAAGATAAGCACAGTCTCCAAAAGGTTGCTTGTTTTTCTAAGGGATGATTTTGGAATTGAATTAAAGAACTGCATATGTAATTGATTCATCTTTAAATTTAGGCAAAAAAAGAAAGCTCCTAGAAGACCTCTAAACACTCCAAGGAGAATGGTTAGAATGAAGGCCAAGATATTCATGTGCAGCAACTTCTTAATCTGGGTCAAAGAAAGGAGAAAATTGTTCTGAGCATCCTGCCAGTGACATGAATTATTGCATCCTGTCTCACAAAACCTGATACCTCAAAGTCATTTCCATGGAGGAAATAAATCTTTCCTCTTGATTTAGAGAACTCAGATGAGTTTTCAGCTAATCTCTTCTTGCACACCTCACAGAAGTGGAACCAAGCAGGTAGACACTGGTGTTGGCACACGTAGCAGAAAACTATGATGTACTGCCCTTACCACTGGCACTCAGCACTTCAGACTACATCTAAATAACACAATATAATGGCTTTAATAAGCACTTAAAAAGACTTTGCTGAATCAGAACTTTGCTGAATGTTCATTTCTTAAGTGTCAGTCTGCATCCTTGTGGATTGAGATAATTTATAAGTAAATTTATTTAAGTAAAACTGTGTAAATTCAACCGTTCTAGCTGAGCTAGAACAACTGACAAAACAACAAATCACAGGCACAGAACATAATCTGGCAGCTGTAATGGTAATTATATTTTCTGTTTGACTCCTCAACAAGCAGCAAGGGTGAAAGCAATATCACGTTTTAATTTTATCTTCCAGGCAATAAAATGGGTTCAAGAGGTCATTAATAGTCTACTAAAAGCTGCGAGGATTTTATTTCCCTAGCCCAGGTTTAGAGTTATACACAGCCTTTTGATGAGAACCTGAACAAAGTAAGAGATAATAAAATGTACAAAAAGCTACCTGCCAGGATGCAGGAAGGTCACATGCCATGATTTGCCTGCAAAAAACCCTAAATTGGTGTTATACTGGGGTTAGTGGACGGGAAAAACTGTCAGCTGTCAGCCTGACTTAAATTGCTTGAGTGTGATGTCCTCTTATTGTTCAAACTCACCATGTGGCTGTACTAAACATGGGTGGTATTTCCTGAAAAGAGAAACGCCAGGGTCAAAATCCAGCCAGGCTTCAAGAGCTGGTCCACAGGGTGCTGCAGACAGAATAGCTGGGTCTGGAAGAGGGAGAATCCCAGCAGCCATTCCCAGGCACCAGATGCTCAACATCTGCAGGCACAGTCACAGGGAGCAGGGACAGACTTGGATATATCATGCCTTAGAACCAGGATTGCAACAATCACCTATGTAGGTACTCTGTACACTAAGCAAAACTTTAATAATAGTATTTTTACCAACAGCTGTAACAATACCCATCTTTTTCCAAAGGATTTAAAGAGATCTAATATTTAAGGTTAATATCTAATCTAATATTAAGATTGGCATGCAGAGGGAACAAGCTTAATCTGAAGTAGGAAAAAGATCTGGTTTATTAGCTTCAGGATCCAAATATCTTGGATTATATTTTACTTCATTCCAATCCTGCACTAAAACTAAAAACAGACATACATGATTTTATTGTTTTCCCTCCCTACCTCCATTTTAGCTAGGGAAAAGATATACTGAGATATTTGCTTTTGAGTAAAATATGCACATTACACTGTATGTGTGTGGCAGTAAAGTCAAGAGAGTATTCCACAGGCTGGAAATGAAAGGTGGCATAGCATACTCTTTGTTTTTGTTGTAATATAAACCCCAAGCTTTGACCAGTCATCAAGAAAAAAAAAAAATGGTACCTACAGAGCAAGTTTCACCTTTAGAATTAATCCTATGGCCTATGTAAAAATAAAGTGAAGTTTCCTGAAAATCTCATGCTACAGAGTACAATAAAATCCCCTGGTAACATTATGCTAGGTAGAATGAAGCTAAAAAAACCAAATAATTTCTTGAGAAACATAACCCACATGCTTTCAACTCAGTTTATTCACTGTAAACTGTGTTTCGTTAATGCCACAAAATATACAAGAAACAAAATTTCCCCTGAGCCTCATGTTCAGTGAAATGAAAATGCTTCTGCTTATCTGTACCATATTAAGAGCCAAAAACTTATTGAACCCTGCCAGAAGTTATGTTGTTAATAATTTTAACTAACTTTTCCCTCTAGTAACGCTAAGAGAAGATAGGAGGAGACAGGATCCACTTCTCTTTTTAGAAAACATCCTCAAGTGAGTGTTAAAAGAGCAAAGCTTATTGTAAAATAGCATCAGAAGTGAATCCACTTTCCCCTTGGCATGCAGCTGTTCATTACACAATACTTTGGTTTCAGCAATGAATCTGGCTTCAGAAGGCTTGACCTCTTCCCTGCCCATGTGGCCTCACCTTTCTGCCACAAACTTTCATCTTCTTGGCATGTAACTGCAGCTGTTTGGGAACCTGCACTGTGGGTTGCTCCACAAAAATGATTTGGGTGGAAACCCAATGTCTTCTCCACTTTCCCCTGCTGAACTTGTGATAATGCAAATGTATCAGGGAGCATGCATGCAAGAAACATTGTCCATTTTCCCATGTAGGTATAGCTACATGTGGAAAATGCCATGATCTTTAGTTTCTGCGTTGCTAGAGAGATACAAGCCAGAAGACATTCAGAGATCAATGAAAGTGATTTGGCAATTGCTTTAGGAAAAATTTACCTATCGTAAAAAGTAGCAGAAAGTGGATTGGAGTTCAGGATACCAGTTTATTTCTAGCTCACCAATTGATCTCCAAGTGGGTATTTAGGCTGGAAGAAGTGAAGATCCTGATACTTGCACATCACTTTTTGAATCATTATCATGAGCAATAAAAATGAATGAAAGACATGAAAATAAAAGCAGCTACTTTTAGGTGGACATAAGGTAAAAGGTTGTTTCATGCTGGAAGGAATAAAGCAAAGGCAGCTGAGGCTGAAGGTCACCTCCATTTTGCAACTAGGAACAAACAGTGATTGCATCCTTTCAAATGTTTATTCTGTAAGCACCAAGGAACAGGGGCACAGTACAGCAATGCCTGCAACAACAACAGAGTGCTTGAGCCAACTACAGAAGGGGAGGACAGTCTATTTAAAAGCTTCTCTGCTTTTTCCTTTACTGGATAGTACCTTCTATCCAGCACCAGCACAGAAAACTATCTTATCAATAGCTAATAAGCAAAGAGTAGATGTTTTGTCTGTTCACTGTAATTTAGAACAAAACACTCTGTGTTGTATTTAAGTGATTTCCAGATGTAAAGTGTGAAGGCTTCCATAACCTACTGATCTGACAACTCTGTATCCCAGCTTTCCCCCTTCTCAGTCCCCTCTTCTCCGATACTCCCCCAGCAAAAGCACTGAAAGAGACAAGCCTAAATCCTTGCATCTACTTCCTCCCACACCCACACTGTACCTACCCATAATAGAATTCTTTTCTCTGCTCCAAAAAATCAAAAATGACCCCCATAAACAAACCCACAGAGAGAAGAGAATAGTAAATGCATGGTGAAAGTGGCCACAAAGCATCAGCAGCAGGTTTGCCAGGCCATCCTGATGTCCCACTTCTTCTAAGAAGAGCAAGAGTGTCCTGATGACAGCACAAAATACCGAAGCTATGCCTGCTCATGCACCAGCTATAATGAAATTGGGCCTGCAACAGGCGGAAGAGACAAAATGTGGGTAAAAACACAAAACAAAAAAAAAAGGGTAAAAAAAAAGAGAAACAAAAACCACCATAATTTCCTCACACAGCCTGCTGGTATATTATGGGGTTATTACAGTGCCTTGCATCTCCAGGATGTGAGTTCAGACGTGTTTGCCTTGACAAAATCCTCAGCCCTACAGCACCATTTGGGTACCACAGGTATCATGTGACAGTGATGCTGCTGAACTAGCACCAAACAGCCCAAAAACAGGCAGATGTGCCACTTCCCATCCTGGAATAGTGCCCTCCCAGGACTGAGACACTGCAGTGAAAAAATGGTAAGACAGCTTGGGATTCACTAGAGAATAAGAGTACAGTCCTGAAGCCTGAAGGCTCAACATGCTGCCTCAGTCTGTAAATGTCTGAGAAGCCCACATGGAATATATATGCCTTGTCTCTCTCCCCATAAAGGTGTGGAGCCCACATATGCCCCAAGGAGCAACTCCAGCTAGTAAGCAGCACTAGAAACTCAAATAGCAGAGATCTGCACTGTGAGCCAGTTACAGTAAAGGGGGAGGGGAAAAAAACAGGAGGAAAAATAGGGGAGGAAAATAAGTATAGTATTATAAAAAAAGCATTAATGGAAGTATTCCTTAAAAATTTATATTATATATTTTCCCACACATGACATAATTTTCTTTTCAAAACACCCATTTTGTTCTATTCTGCATCAGACAAATGCTACATTTTTAAAGGAGGTCACAGTGTGCAAAACAGAGAGAGGGTTTTAGAAGAAGGAAATAAAATTATGCTTGAATTCTGTCTTAGAAAAATAGACTCAAGTCCAACCTTTGCAGGGGTTACTGGAGTGATGCTGATACATCTAATGAACTAATCAATACTGCTCAAAAGCTTATAAAACTTGCATCCTCTGGATGTGCTACTTGACACCTTTGGGGTAATTTGTAGACATGCTGAGCGTTCGGTACCAGCTGAAGTCAATGAGTGTAAAAAACACTTGAGTATTTGAAATAGTAACAAATGGCAAATTCTCAGGAAAAAAAAAAAAGAAACAAAAAAAAATCGGAGTCACGTCTAAATGTCATCTGGAGGCCCTTTTAACTTCTCTGTAGTGCTCACAAGTTTTATCAGTACAAGGACAGGTAAGAGTGAGAATAATGGAGAGAAAGTAAGGGAAAAAATTAAAGGGTCAAGCCCTTAGCAAAACTCACAAAGCTACAAAAGTCACACAGGTAACTTCATGTCTGATTTCCCAACTGACAGATGTTAAGACACTTCTGTGCATGGATTTTTACTTACATGTGGTACTTTCCCAGCGACATTGTTTCCAGGAGAAGGGAACTCAAGAGGTACAGCATGTCTCAGCAGTAGCTGGGCAAGCTTTCCTTGGACATCCCCAACTTCTTGCTCCAGCCAGCTGTACGTGCTACATGTCCCACCAGTGGTGGACAACACCAGTGTTTCATCAAGAATGAAACTGGACCTTCCCAACACATCCAGTAGAGCTCTCTGATGGTGGAATGCCTAAAGTGCCTTCAACAGCCTAATGCTTGCTGAGTTACTGCTCTGTTTGTGACTGTACCTGGAGTGGGTACCTCTCTTGAGCCTGTTCAGCACCAGAAGGCACCAGGAGAGAGGGAGTTTGTCAGCATTGTCTTTGTAAAGTAGTGAAGTCTCACTTAGACTGGCATTTGTCTCTGCTACTCACCAACAACCCGCTCTGTGAAGGAGACTTCCATACAACCTGCTTCCCTCAGGATGGTTCCTAACTGAAAGCTAGTGCTTCCTCCTCATTAACTGGATCCTGCAGAGAAAAACAAACATTTCCTCCACCTTTCTTACCACAATTGCTGATTTCTCCCATGAGTAACATTTTGTTTAACCAGCACATCTCAGATATATTTAAATGACAATCTTAAAATGCTAAAGGTAAAGGACATCCCGTATCTTCCCTATGATGCTTTTTGATTTATTTTTAAGCTTCAGATAGTTCACTAGTGACTGTTCATTTGAATTCTATTTTTTGAGGAAATTAACACACAGGATTCCTTTTTTTTATCCTTACTTTAGAAAACCAAACAAGGTTTTGTACATTAGCATGACAATAAATATCATCCAGATGTCATAAAGTGGTTGCAATTTCTTTTCCTGGAAACTAATGGGATTAATTTCAGTAGAACTGTTCAAAAGAGAGAGTTTACCAGCATTATCACACAGAGCAGAGAAGAGCCAGACTAAAAAAAGTGTCACAAAAAATTTACTTTTTCAAAACTCAAAATATAAAGCAAAGACCCCCTGTGAACATTGGGCAATCCCCATAATCTCTTTTTTCCTGGGACAGCATTATTAATTTAAGGATGAAGTCAATGTGTAAACATCCTGCTTTTCTCTCCCTCCTTATATAACCCAGAAAGCAATGAAAAATGTCTTTTGTATTAATGTATGAAACAACTCCAAAGTTGTTTAATTAAACAAATTTCTTCTAATTAGAGTGCATGGCTTTTTCCCCCTTCCAAAGTGAGAAACAGCAGGAATGCTGAAAGATTGCTGGTGCAGCATCTCTGTTTCCCTTCCAGATGCAATGGGCTCACCAGTGACTCACCAGGCACCCCTGGGACATCGAGGGCAGGGGTGGGGTGGCCCTCACAGAGCCTCACATCTCTGCCCCTCACTTCCTTATCAGCTGATAGATCAGGAGGTGGATGCCAATGGTGTCCATGGCTCAGGCCACAGCCCAGGAGAGAACTAAAGTTATGTTGTATAATTGAGAGCACTCTTTGGTAAATTATTCATAAACCAGTTAAAGGTAGAGGAGGACTTAGCCAGCATGCAGCAGCAAAGCCAGATTGGTTTCAACAGATTTAAACATGGAAAATTCTGAACATATCTTTTAAATATGCAAAGTCCCATTGACATAAAGGAGGAAGCTACTAAAGACTATCAGGCTCTTGACTCAGAGACTTAAATGTCTCTTTTGCAAAGATGATGGTAGTCTATGAAATGCCTGTGAAGAATTGCATGTTAATGTCTGCCCAAGTGTGGTGACACATCAGACTAGAGCCCATCATTTCAAGCATCCATTCCCAGGTTAACAACCACGGCAGCCAGAACAGCCCTACTTCTAACAGAAGATGTGTGATGATTTAAATTATTACAGTGTGTTCCCAGGCAGCACTTCAAATTACATTTAAATGGGGAAAAAAAATCCAAACCCTTAGTGGAATGAAAAATCTATTCATTGTATAATCTTGGAAGACTTCACTACAAGACTTAAATTAGGAGCCTTAATAAATCTCTCAGAGGCTTTTAGCAACTTACGTTGTGTTTATGTTTAATAAAAACGGTGGAGGGTTCCAACTAAATTAAATTAAACTAGCTCTTAATTCCTGTGTTTTGAAAAGGCATCACACTGATACTGTGATGACTTTATTCATGGAAATATGATTCAACTCTTTGGCTCACAAATCACTGTTACCAACCCAGTACGAAGGAAAAAAAGAAATCCCAGCTGTAGCCTCTGAGCTCCTGGAGACAAATGTCTGAAAGCAAAGAAAACAAAAGAAACCAAAAGGGAGAGCTAACCCTTGGGATCATTGTCTAGAAGGTTTGTGGCCACCTCTGACTAACCATGTGCTCCTTTTTTGAACATCTGAGTCATCCCCTAGGGTGCTGCACCTCTGTGCAAATAAATAAATAAGTATAAACCCAGAGAGCAATAGAAAATGTGAATGTTTGGTGTGGAGGAACACGTTTGGTCAGGATGGTGAAGAGGAGAGAACAAACCTCAAGAATGAATACTTTCCAACCCCAAAACGGATCAGAAATAAAACAACAAAACAGCCAACAAATACAACAAACAATCTATATCCTTTTAGCAGAGACCAATTTTACCATCTCTGCTCAAGATACACTTCCAGATAGATAATGAAGTGCAGCAGGATTCTCCTCTGAATGATGAATAAATGAAATTATGTCACTTTCCAAAACAAACAAAAAACCACAAAATCTGGCCTGCAGTTACCAAGTTTGATTGTATTGCAACACAGTAAATTTTAAGATCCTCTCTGACCTACACAGGAGGACCAAGCAAGCCTCCTCTATCCCCCTCAGAGGGCCAAGGGCATCAGCAGGGTGATGGGGATTCTCTTCCTTTGTATGCAAGAAGGTGGCATAAAAATATTATCCTTCAGAAAGATTATAAATTCTACTTGTCCCCACCTAGAAACAGAGTGTAACGCTACTGCATGAAAATCAAGCAGCTCCAACCCAACTTGCAATCTCCACCTGGTTCCTGAGGCTGCCCTCAGCGGGCACTGGTGGCTGCTGTGTTCCCAAGCTGGAAACACAGACCCCATCAGCCTGCACCCTGCACAGGGCACTTCTACAGGTGGCTTTAAAATTACTGTCCCTGTTGTGTGAAGCCACTTGACACTCGCTTTTTTTTTACACAGACTTTGCACAGGTAAAAGCAGTTACACGAGATGTAAAGCTGTGTGGCAGGTGGCTTTTCAGAAACTACACTGACTACAGTTATCCAGGTAACTGAGCATCACTCAGTGAATCATACCAGGGAACCAAGCCAGTGTTTAAAACACACAGCAAACAATTATTTTCCTTCACTGCATGGCATGAATAGCTGTGCTAATGAAAAAGCGATGGGGAAGAGCACAGGTGAAAAAAGCTCCTTGTGCAAGGTATTTTTTAAGCCAGTGCTGCTATTAAGACAGACATTGCAAAGCCATACCCTCATCCTGGTAGTTTTAACATTGAGAATTGCTATTTCTCACCCCAAATGGATCATGGGACCTTCCGGCTCACAGAGGAGTCTGTAGGCTACAGCCAACATGCATGAGAGAAATGTCCCTAAAAATGTCTTGATGTTAAAATGATATTGAATAGAAGTGCCATTCAAACTACCCAATAATTTTTGGCAAGGCAGACGGAGAAGCTTCTGGCAAAAGAACTGCAAAGGGAAAAAAAAAAAGAAACTGTCAACAATTATTAAAGTTGATGTGTTAGATGTGTCTATAGACAAGTTTTCAGTGTGACCCTCACCCTGCTCTGTGCACAAACTTTCCCAGAACTAGCAGACAACACAGAGGCCCATATAGCTTCTGGCGATGCACAAAAACTGAAGCTCCTGACAGTGTTCCTAGACACATACCGGGGCTAATGAGAGTGGAAAACGACTGACAAGGGCCCCTGTCCCAAGCCCCAACCTCCTCCTGATGCCTAAAGCCCATCAGCCTCTGGTCTTTGCACAGGCTGTCTGTGGGGCAAGGTGTACATGTGAACCTCTGTGATTTGTCCAGTCAGTTCAGTCTTTAGGAAGCGTAAACCTGCTTGGTTGTCGTATGCATAACAGCAAACTCCCTTTTCCTACTGTTGGTGGATTTCGGGGTAAGTCTAGTAAAATATTCACTTTTTCTCTCGCCTATGCTGTTAATCACCTGTCTATAATTAAATTGAACACAGCAGGACAGTAAATGACACCTTTAGTGCCTCATAAAGTACTAACCTGGGCCACGTGCAATACCCATATAGCACAGCTAAATGATCAATCTAAAACCAACAGGAACTTTTATATGGATGGTCTTTGGCTTAGACCCCTTCCAAACACTGAGTTTTCATGAGTTATACCAGCTGCCGTTTGTATTTATTTTATAAACACCACATGCTAAGTGTAAATTGCATCACCACCACCACTGATTTCACCCCAGACACTTTTATACAAGTTATGGGTGGTGGAATCCAGGTTTAGGCTAAAGGCCAAGAAGGACTCTCCAATGGGGTTGTATAATAGAGGCTACTTTTTTTCTTTTTTTTTTCTTTTTTTTTTTTCTTTTAATAAAATAGTGAAACAACAAGTATATGGAAGAGTAAAATATTTGGTTTATCGCCATGTTACTGACTCGTTGCATAGGATATCTAACACTTGTCAGCACAGAACCCAGAGAGAGAACCACCAGCCCAGACAGAAGCACTCACAACCAGATCATCAACACCCACAGACCAGGTCCAGTTTTTCAGTCATCTTTTGTACTACAAATTTCTGCAGGCAGAAGATACATGATAGGAAAAAACCAAAACAAGCAATGCAGGCTCTTCAGAAGGAAGGGAGTGAATAAGAGTAAGGTGAATGATGATTTTCAGAGTCAATTCATGGGTTTTTTTCCAGGACTTCCTGCCCATCTCTAAAAACACTAGAAAGGAAACTCAATGTCCTTTTCAGGGCAGAAGCAGGGTTCAAATACCATAAGAATAAGCACAAAAACATTCTCTGGTGTCTTCAGGCATTTTACTTGAACAGAGCCTTCAAAGTCTTAGATCAGTAATTACCTTAATGAATTTGCAGCTATTATTAGTAGACAGAATGTGAGCAAGCTGTTTCCTGCTTTTATTTTAACCAGAAGGACATCTCTCATACTGGACATTCTCACATTCAAAATACATCTTTTGGTCACCCCAGGTTTTTGGTTTGTTTGCTTGTTTGCTTGTGTTCGGGCTGACCACAGGCGTGCTGTCTCCAGACTTCCTCAACTCCCACACACTTTGCTGCCTTCCACAGGGCTCAGCTCTGACATGTTGTGGGTGCAGGTCAAGCACATCCCTGGCACTGCTGGGAAGGCTGTAACTCTGTGACCTCAGAAACCCATCAAGTGTTCTGTAAGCGCATTGTGCAGCACGGACAAACAGCAAAGCAAAGTGCACAAAAAAAGTTTTGCTCATCTGCAGCCGAAGGAGATATTCAGATGGGAAAATCTTCCAGGCCAGGAATTCCATGTTTGTACTGATGTCAGAGCTTACCTCCTGCCCTTCTGTATTAATAATACAATAGGACAGATTTTATAACATAACAGGACCAAGAATGTAACAGTTGTTGTGATGACCTGGAGTCAAAGTGTGGTTTCTTTCTATGTATTATTTACTTATACTTTAGTGTGTATATATGTATGTTTGTATATACATACAAATGCATATATACACATTTGCATGTGTATTTATCCACTGTTTATATATTTTATAAACATACATGTAGTTTGTATATATAAAAAAAGGGAAATAATATTCCAAGAGGATTATATAAGCTTTCCTCAAGGAAAACCTAAACTTGTTCATTCTTTTAATATTTTCTCTGATATATCCAGCTTCCATCTGTTCTGCAGAATAACTTTTCCCTTGCATTTCTGTGAAGTGATTGAGATCTATCATTCAGTACCTGGCAGTATTATTCCATTATCTTGAGTTCACAGAATACTGGAGGACACATCCATGTCTCCACTGCACTGGAGAGCCAGAACTGGGCCCCATACTCCAGATGTGGCCTCACCAATGCTGAAAAGAGGGAAATTATCACTTCAGCCTGCTGATAACAGTCTGAATGCAGCCCAGGAGGCTATTGGCTTCAGTTGTGGTCTATCAAGCACTGCTCCCTTTTGTTTTAAATTTTGTCTGCAAGTTTGCTGAGGGTGCACCAAAATATTATCATATGATCCAGATCATTAATGAAAATATCCAACAGTGTTTGACCCCAGGACTGACCCCTGGGGCATACCCTTGACGACCAGTCTCTGGCTGGACTTTGTGTCACTGATCATAATGCTTCGAGCCCAGCAGTTTTGCCAGGTGAATCCATCTCACTGCCCAAACATCCAATCCATACACCATTAGTTTGTCCATGAGATTGTTATGGGAGACAGTGATGAAAGCCTAACTAAAGCTGAAATAAAGAACAGCCACTGTTCCAGTCATGTCATCATAGAAAGTTGTTGTCCAGTGTAAATCCATGATTTTGCTTGATTTGCTCATTGGAATGGATGGCTCCTCACCATGGATGAGTGAGTGGTCCTCTTGTACCCTGGTTCTCTCCAGGATGATCTCCTCTGGGATTCTTCCAAGCAAATCCCTGAACAGACCAAAGTGCTCTCTTGAAGTCCAGTCCTTCACCTTTTCCCGCTCATCTCAGGATCCCATACACCCCAATCTCATAGTTACCGCTGCCCTCAACCCTCACATCCCAGATCAGCCTTTCCTTCTCTGCAAGTACAAAGTCCAGCAGAGTATGTCCCCTCATTTGCTTCTTGATCACCTTATCAGGAAGTTGCTATCAGTGCACCCCAGAAAACTCGCGGATTGCTTTTACCCTGATGTCTTGTCCTTCCAGCATGTATTGAGATGTTTGGCTAGACTCCCACAAGGATCAGGGCCAGTGATCACAAGACCTCTTCCAAATATCTGAAGACAGCTTTGTCTAATTCCTCACAGTTTACAGCAGACATCCACAACACCACCCCACATGTTGGTGTGCCCTCTAACAGAGATCTGCAAGCTCTCAGATGACTCTCATCTCTCCCAAAACAGAGCTCCAACCATTCCCACTTGTAACTATGGTGTGGCCTTCCCAAAGAGCCTCTATCCAGCCACTGCAGTGCTACAATCCAATAGCAGTGTCAGCTACCCCACCACATCTGTGCAGACAAGGAACTCATCTGCCTTGCTCCAGCCTCAGTGAGAGATTCCCAGCCCCAAATCTGCAGAGCTTCACCCTCCTCAGCTGTTTGCTCTGGGCTGTGGCCCTTGCTGAGTCAGGGAGCCAGGGGTAATTTCTCCACCGAGTGCTGGGACCACCTCTGGCAACTCCTTGCCACTGCTGCTGAGCACTAAAGCACTGCCAGCACAGACCTGGCCTCCTCCTGCACAAAGTGTGCTGGCTGCATGCCATGACTGATGCTTGTACAAGCTCCCCCCAGCACCAGCTGTCAGGATTCCTGACCCTGCCTGGTCAGGATTCAGCTGGAAAAAAAGGTCAAAATCCCCTTCTCACAAGAAACTCTTCAATATTTATACCATCTACTATAGGTATCACAAGCCAAATGAAAATTTTACCATCTGCTTCCTTCTACAGATGAGGAAAAGCAAGCAGTCAGGGGCAGAGATGCCTTAACACTTATATTGGTTTTACCCATTCAGTGATTTTTACCACCACCATTCCAGTTATCACAGAGCTAATGATAGCCATCAAGGACAAATTAATAATTCCACAATAATCTATTACTGAAAATATAGTTGACCCAGACATAGAGTGAAATAATATGTCTGATAGCAGGTCCACACTCACTAAGTACCTTAATGAAAGTTAATCCCTTCCCTTGGATATCACCCAGACCTAAAGCATCACATGCCTCTGGCATACAAGGAGGAAGGCCACAGCATTTTAAAGACTGCTTTCATCAATCCCATAAAAAGAACAAAATCAGATATTATACTGTACTATAGGCCAAGCTGTAGCAAAGGACACCAGCGTGTGCGTACACAAAGGACCACAAGGGGATCTGATCTCCATGCTCTCATCCACAGGCAGCACCTTCAGGCAGTTAAAACTTGACACTGTGCATTTTCTAATAAACTAACACAGAAAATGTCACTCTGACTTCCTCTTGCTCACCTGCAGGTAATTTTCCACCAGGTTCCATTTCAATTTGATGAGAGACTTAATTATCTGCTGAATCAAAAACCCAGCAACCCCACTGCTGTTCCAATTAGCCCCATCAGCAGCCATCGATCCTGATCTTTTCTAGAAACAGGAAGACACAGTTAGTTCTCAGAGCATAACACAGGGTTATTTGCCATGCTGTCTCTCACAAAGACACAAATTCCATTTTTAGAGCATTTTGATTATTACCTGTGACTGCCTGAGCGACAGGCTGATGTTGCCAATATCTCTTTTAAAAGTGTACAGGTAACAAAGATTTTCCTTCAGGTGAAAGCCATTTTCATTTGGGTAAGGAATACAGTTGGATTTTTTGGTTTTGGATTAGGGTTTTTTTTAATACAGAAGTACCAATTCAGTCTGGTCTCTGATGTTGAATGCTTGATGTCATATCAAAATCAATTATATGACCCAGTAATGAAACATTTGGTAGAGCACTCTGAACACATTTCAAAGTAATCCCTGTTTCCTTCGACTGCAATAATGCACTGAGCACATATCATGTAAATGTGCACTTTTACCTCCAGTTTCTGTCCTTCCTGAACTTACACCTCTCTAATAACTGTGGACCAGTAATAATGACAGATATATTTTGATATCACCCAGGACTAGAGCAGGCCTACTGAGATTCAAACACCGTGGTTCCTACAGATTATGCTGAGAGAAAAAAAAAAAATTAATTACTTTTAATAGTAATTTAAAAAATTAATTCTAATTTAAAAACTAATTATAATTAATTTCAAGAAGTCTCAGTAAGAGAATATTTGCCCAAACCTCTGCAAAGTCTCTTCCTTTTAAGGTCTATACACCGAGAGGTTAATAATTTCATTCTTTTTTTTGTATATTCAGTAAATTGTGAAGAGCAAAGACATAAGCACTTACAAAATATGCTTTTAATCCCTTGGCCCACTTCTACATTCAAAATATTTTCCTGTATACAGAAACAATAAAAAACATTTTTTTAATTCCTTCTGCTATCAGGCATCTCCCTGGAGTGTCCAAATTACACGTAGCTTTAGAGGTAACTAAACACTATTTAAGGTTTATGTTTAACTAAACATTATTTAAGGTTAAGGTAAGTTTACCTGTATGTTTTTTCTTGCAGTCACTTCTCACAAAAGAAGGGGTTTTTTTGTGTGAAGGCAAATAATCCAGACTTTCATGGGCTAGCAGGCATTCTCTCTACCAAAGCTACTACAGCTCAGATGCCTTCCCCAAGGCAGTTTGCAAGTTGGCAGCTTGGAGAGGAGAAAAAGACCCAATGCATGTCAAATGTTTACTGTAAATCAAAATCAGCAGCATTCTGTGTGTTTTCCACCTCCAAGACATGACTTTGGTAACCAAAGAAAGAGTACAAATGGATTTCTGCTGCTTTCCACCAACTGGAATTTGGACCAATTTGGCAAGGTCTCATCTCGAATAATCGTAGAATCACAGGATGGTTTGGGTTGGAAGGGACCATAAAGATCATCTAGCGCCAACCCCTCTGCCTTGGACAGGGACACCTTCCACTAGAACAGGTTGCTCAGAGCCCCATCCAACCTGACTTTGAGCACTTCCACAGATGGGGCACCTATAACTTATCTAGGCAACCTGTTCCAGTGCCTTACCACCCTCACAGTGAAAAATTTCTTCCTGATATCCAGTCTAAACCTATCCTCTGGCAGTTTGAAGCCATTCCCCCTTGTCCTGTCACTACATGCCCTTGTAAATAGTCTGTTCTTCTTGCAGGCTCCCTTCAGGTACTGGCAACTGGGTCATCCCAAAGCCTTCTCTTTTCCAGGCAATGAAGAAATATAAATAGTTCATGGCTGTGAATTAGTGAGTACTAAAGGGCAAGAGAGAAGAAAAGTTCTTTACACAAGTCACATGCAAATTACCCAAAATAAAGTCTTTTGGACCTATGGTTTTGCAACGCTGAAAGTTTCCTTGTAGCCCACTACCCACACTTTTCAAACATAACAACACACAGTCAAGAAGGAAATACTGCCCAAGGCAGTACATCCATGTCAGGATATAGCAATGGCCTAAGTCAAATTTCTTACACCATGACTGGGGTTTTTTGCCAGCTCAGTCAGGCATTTCACTCTAGACACTTCAAAAGTACTACGCAAATTGCAGACTTGGCAACAACCAATCTGACAAAAATGAGAATGAGTTGAAGAGAATTGATCTAGGTGGAAATCAAAGACTGCAGAAAATAATTGCTGCTAGAAGCTGTGTGAATAGCTACAAGCAACAGGAAATGCATTAGAAAAGTTACCTTCCTTCAGATATGGGGAAATTAATCTATCTGCCACCAATACCTCCACAGTGAAGTTATCTGACAACAAATACACATTGTGTGATCAATTAAATCCCTCCAGTCAAAGGTGAATTAAGGAATAGCAGGTGTGTCTGACTGATTATGTACACTAATAATATAAAAAGTGGTAAGCACTTCACAAACAGAAGTTCAGACCTTAGTTTTGTGTTTAAGCACAAAAATGAGATTAGACTGCTAACCTCTGCTTGCACAAAAACTGTGTTTAACTACTCCTGTTCTAAGTTTAAAATGGCACAGAAGAAAGCAGAAGCAAAGCAAGAAAAGCAAGCACCTAAGCAGAGCTCCTGGCTGGGATCCCATCACCATTTCATTCAGGTATGCCAGACTGGCTAACCCAAGGTCTGCATTTAGCCCATTTATTTCTGGAACATGGGAATTTGTATGATGCCATTTTCAAGTTTTGTAAGACCAAATGGTATATGTGAATAGATCTGGGTATTATAAAGATTGCAGCACAAACCAAAATACAAAATCCACTGAACAATACAGATGGGGGATGGGAGAGGAACACTGAAACTAAAGCTACACTTCTAGGGGAAACAGATGAGGCCAAGTCACACTGCTCACAGATGACACAGATATTCCCCATTCCATGTCACAATGACTTGTTACATAAACAGGATACCTTTTTTTGTTACCCAAACAGGAATATCATTCTCATCTGTAAGAGCACACCTGAGCATTTGCCTTTGCTGTCCCCAGCTGCCAGAAAACCAAAGCTGACAACTCCTCTTCCACCAGACTTGGTCTCTGCAGCGGTGGCACAGATGTACTTCAAATTCTCACAAACACCCATTTGCAATCTCATGCATTCAAATTTTAAAAAACAAAATAGAGTAAGAATGTGTTTTCAAACTTTGACCCCTAATTATTTGTTCCCCATGGACTCCTCTGTAGCCAACTTAAACCCACCAGTATACTCACTTATCTGAAATATATTTCATGAACCTCTGAGAAGCAGTGCACAAATGGCCAAGGTTAAAAAGCTAAATGGTGAAAAAGGAAGATTTGAGATTGCATGGGGGCATTGTTGCATCCCTAAGATGCAGGAGTTGAGGCAACTCTCCAAAGGACAGACAAGGCCTTACAAAACACATACATACATGGAGCTTTGTTCATTTATGATGAAACCTAAAGACTGTGAGACTCTGGGGCTGTAAAAGCTTCTGCACCAGACATTTCTCTCCTAAGAATACATACTGCTTAATTAACCTGAAAGAATTTGACCCAAAACCTATGCATTTTGGCTGTCACTCTTACATACACTGACACCTCCCAGTGCATAACACATCTTCATCTTTCCTTTGAAAAGTATTTTAGATTATGTATTTTCAGCTCTGTGAAGTTTGCGTATGGATTGTCCTGCTTTCTGCAATGCTTTTATCTCCAAACATCACACAAGGATCTTTCTGCTTATTCAAGAGCTTATAAAACTCAAGTTTTGCCATGGATAAAGAAATTCAGAGGCAATGACGAAAAAATACCTTCTCAATACTGGAACATAAAACGTCCTCACCTATGTAAGGAGACCTGAGAATCCAGGCTGCAACAAGTTCCCAGGTTTTTCAATAATTTCTGACCTCTGCAAGGCATGCTACCTGACTTAAAAATGATCTTACCTCATCACAGCCTAATCGGAATGGCTGCTTTGGAAACAAGGAGGGAAAGAAGGAATCTGTGTTCATCACCACTAAAAGCTACCTACACACTTCTTTGTGCAAATGCTTTGAGAAGTTATAAATTGAATTTTACTCAGTTAGGAAAGAGTTTTGAAAGGCCAGTGTGGGGAGAACCCATGTTTTTAAGCTGCCAAGACCCCATTTGGGAGCTACAGAGTGGTTGCTCCACTCCCAAGTAGCTTTCATGCAGGCCATGGGACTCTGCAAAAGGGTGATGGCCAAATAAAGAGGGTGGGCAGACACTGGCACAGGTCTCTCTTCCTTGGTTAACATAAGTGGGCTGAGCCAGGCTGCCTTCAGTTAGGACCTGGAAAGTAGCTCCCTTGAAACTAGAAAGACCAGAAAAAAATTGGAGCTCTGCTACTTGGTGACCAGGGTGACAGGCAAGGTGTGTCACCACACCAGAAACGCAACTACCACCTATCAGCAGCTGGCCATTCCAAAACCAAAGTTTTAGGCTAGCTCATCTAAGTCCTCTCCCAAACAACTGAGAAGAAGGAAGAACACATTTTTATTTGCCTAAATGCTTTGTAAGTGTAAGAGTATGTGTGTGCATGCATTACATGTGTTCTTTATCCTTTACAAGACCAGGATGGAATAACCCCAACTAATACTATGAAAATACATAGAGTTGCTAAATTAGAAGCCAGAGCAAATAAAGACTACCCACCAAATGGCAGTAGAGATACAGCATGAATTTAATACTAAGACACTTTGCCACTTGTCTTTAAATAGTACAGACATAAATCAGATTCCAGCTACTACACACAAAAGCACCTGCCACAGAACTCTAATTCTTGCTGTAGTTGAACTAAACCCCTCCTACCTGAACACAAGTTACTTGTCACCCCTCTATCTAGACAGGTCTATAATGTAATTTTAACTCTGTAGTGGCAATAATATAAAAAATCAGGCAAATACTTAGTTGGCATCTCAGTTTTAAGTAGACAGAGAACCATGTACTTTTTAAATGGTGTCAGGAGTTGTATGCATTTAATGACAATAACTTCCTCCCTCTCCAGTGCCCTTCTGTCTTCAGACACAGGCTCATTTATATGATCTGCCCATCTGTCAAGTAAAGCAGTGCACCATTCTTGTTGGCTTCAGTTTTAATACTAGAATCATACAGATATTATGCGATCATACAATCAGAAAAGTACAATAAAGGATTAGAGACTGAGAGTTAATGCTGTTAACACTGCCTGAGTAACACATCAATTCCAAACAAACCTGAAGGTAACAGTGAGAAGGTTTTGAAATGTCAGAAGAAATAGTTTCTACTGTAAAGAACATGAGCATTTCAGAATATATTTTTCAACAGATTGAAAGCATAGTGGTAGAATGAAGAGCTTCTGAAGCAGTACTCTGTTCACAGCATCCCACTCCAAAGATCAAAAACCATTACACTACTAATTGAGGTGACACTCAAAGACTTCAAGTACTGAGTGTTTAATGTGCAATCTGAATGACAGCTCAAGGAAGCAAATAATTATCACAGTCATTGAACAGAGATAATAAAGACATCGTTAACTAGAAACGTCATGGCTATCAACTTTCATATTATTTCAGTATTTCAAAGTTACAGCATTTAAGGAATGAAAGTATAGTACTAACATGGCATGGGAACTTTTCTATAAATGCAACAACTCATACATATGATGCTGACTTAAAAGTCATAGATGTTGAAACATTTTCTGATAACACTGTATTAAATCTCACATAGTGCAAGAGGTTAGTAGTATCATACAATATAGTAAAATTTAATCTGCAAATCTTCAGACAGAAAAACAACGTACATATGACGAGAAATCACTTCAGAAAACACAACCCAAAATGACCTATGACCATCTCCACAAATCCTCAAATTGTGATGTTGTGGCTAGGAGTTATTTTAAATTTCTCAGAAGCACGCAGTCCCAGAGTTCAAAGTGCAACATACCTCCCAGAAATGAGAAATAATGCTCTTTCCCAAAACTGCAGTCGCACAAACAACAAACACTGGAGGAATCCATCAGCCAGAAAAGGTCAGGGCTGTTGGCAATTTGCCCAATACCATTACAAAAGCAGAGCTTTTAGTACAGGCTTTTCTTGGTAATAGTATAGACTTTTCTCAGAATAGTATTGACTTTCTTAACTACATGCACACATTTAAATACAAAATTGCTAATCACCAGCCACTTAGATGAATGTGGAAACTAAAGATCCAGTTGTCATCACCACACACTTCCATGCTTCTGGTTTACACAGCTCCTCATTGTAGCAAGTTTTGCCAAAACTTAAAGAGAAACAAAGTCATCTCAACCTGCTGTGTCCGCTGCAATGTTTTAACAATTGTATGCAGGAATATTCTATCTTTAAGAACTGAAGGAGATGAAGAGAATTGGGTTAAGACCTGTGAGGCTGACTTTAGGGAGTTCCAAACACGACATCATTTCCCAAAGCCATTCTATGAAACTGAACCCTCACTCCTGCATTAACCCGATTTTCATGATGCTGGAAGATCTTCTAGAAACACCCTCTTCCATATCTTCATGACAACTTCACAGCTCTGTTTGAGCTGCTCTCATCCTAATTGAAACAGCTCTTATTTCTATGATAATTGGAAAAAATACAGAAAATTCTTCATGTGCTGTTTTCAAGTCAAGTCAGTAAGGGGTGTGTTTACCAGGTTTCTTCTTTCCTTGATAGTTTTTAGTAGAAATTGCAGAGGGAAATCAAACCCTTCCCCCTTTCACTTGTCATTCCCGCATGCTTAAAAATAATAATAACTATTATTATATTATATAATAATAACAGTAATATTTAAATTGAAATAGCCAATGTGTTAAATCAGCATAGCTACACACCTGTGACAATCAGCAGGGAGGAGAGTGGGAACAAGTACAAACCATCTTAGGAAAACCTTCACAGTATGACTGCACAGCCATTCCTTCGGTACTTCTGATTTGACAAATATACAGTTTGGGGTTTTCTAAGCTAAACTACATAGTTTATAGACTATAAAACCATGTTTACATTTAATCAATACTGCTTATATTAGAAGCAGAAGCATCAGCGATTGAGAGAGACGGGGACAACTGACTGGTGATCAGAATCTGAATTTACTGTGGGCTACATATGCTTATATAATATTCTAGAAAGGCTAGTAATTTTTTACTGCAATGATTTGGTTAAACAGCATACAAACAAGCTTATACATTTTTGCAACATCTTTTCTACTTGTAGAAATTGACTCAATCTTCTTCCCTGTTGCCAGTCTGATTCAATCTTCTTGCAATCTTCAAAGCTCTGTTTATTTTTGCTAAGGCATCTTGACTATCAAATCTTTTATGCTAATCTTTGCAAAAACACAGAAGGTTGGGATGCTGCTGTTAAGAAATGGTGAAAAGTCATAAATTAGTATAGAAAACATAAATTTTATCAAGAGATCTAAAACACTGGTTATGCGTGCATTATCTCAACATCTTCCATTAAGTTATCAATTTATAGCGTTTGTTGCTTATATAAATAATATTTTTAATATTTATCACTGTTTTAAAATGGTAAAGACTAAAAAACTTCATAGAACTGCTTGAATACGGAAATGCTACTTGACAGTTAGCTTACATGTATTTTAAAGAACAGAATTGACTGTACATAAACTTACAGCTCTTTACAAATTAAGCTGAAAGTATACATCCATTTATGAAAAAAAAAAAACCCAAAAAAACCCCACAAAATTATAAACCACTATGACTACTATGACAGTAACACTATGGTAATGTAAGAAGTTATTTTCTGAGGAGTTTTTTAAAGCATCAAGTATGTTATTCTTATACTTTCAGCATAACATTCTTCATACTTTAGCCCATGATCAAGTTGGGTCTTCAACAGAAAATGTACAGCACATTGATTCGGGGAATAAGGCAATCAGCAGAACAAGAAACAGAAAAAACATCTCCCACAATTATTTCAACAAAGAGAGTTAAAACAGATGGATTAACAAGTTTTAAACCTTTTTCTTTTTTTAAATTTATTATCATTATTATTAAATAAAGACTACAGACAGTCATGTTCCTCCAATACCTCCCCACCTCATAAATCTTTCAAGCTTCACAAAAGAGTTCTGAACACATTATTTAGAAACATTGACGAGAAACATATTTTGTCTCACTGCTTCAGATCTATCTGGAATTTTACTCACATAAAAGACCAACAGGAGTTTTCAGTCATCTTTCTTTGGTACAGTAACACATACTCAGACTTGTTTAGTACCAGTTTGCTCCTCCTCTAGCAGCAGAAATTAGCCATATCAGGGCAATCTGGCTGAGTTTTCATAAACGAGAGGCCAGAATTAAAGCAAGTAGTAGTCAGACATCCTGCTTCTGCTACAGAACAATTATCTGGTGGCCTACCAAGTGTGTCTTCTGCATCAAAAGAAAGCATAAGAGAAGTGTAACAAATATTTTTAGGCCTTGAGTTATTGTCCCAAAAGATACTAAATAACTACAAACTAACTATACGAGTAACCATGTAAAACACAAACACTTGTCTAATTATACAGTTGTTACCATTATAGATGATCACCTTTCATAATATGCACTAAAGTTTTTATTTAGGTATCCCCTATACAGTAACAAACATTTAGGAGGAATGTGCATTACGCATTTATTTGATAATAGTTGAGGGATGCACTGCTGACTCTGTCTTCCTTGGTGAAAAGTATCTTCAGATTGCATTCAGGAAGAGAGCAATCAAGGCCATTGGTAGCTTCACACCTTGCAACATTTTCTGTACTCTATTATCTATGAGTAAGGCACATGATTTGTAATGTGGCTACTTCCACAGGCTTGCTCATTGTATTTTAAGGTTTAACAAAGTATGAATCATACCATCTTTGGCATTTTTTCTTTGCTTCACAGAAAACGTATCCCTGCCTCGAAAAACCAAAACACAAGAACTTTGGCAATGCTTCAGAGCACAAAGCTGGTTTAAATCCCACCCAGTGACCATCAACACAAAAAGGTGTACATAGAGATTTTCCACTTTGTCCCTTATTCAATTGGTTTCAAATGGTGCTATGCTTCGCAAGATGTTCAAATATGGGTTTGAAAAGGAAAAAAAAATACACATTTCGTAATAACAGCAAATTCAAATATTGCCAAAAGAATATAACACAAATCAAATACCTGTGAGAGGGAAATGAAAATTCTGTCATCTAAGTAGGCTAGCTAAGGATACCATAAGAATATGAGAAAGCAAATTTGAAGTAAACAGCGATCAGACATAGACACTTGCAAAACAACTTTTCTGGAGGAGAGTAAGCACAGTGCTTCAAAATCTTCTTCAGGTAGCAGTAGTGTTTTGAGGAGGCTCTGAACTTTATGCAGTAGTTGAAGACGTTTTAAAATTTCATAATGAATTACACTTCAGACTTGTCCCAGTGTGAGCAAAATGGAAAACCAACACACCTAAGATCACTGCAGGAATATTTTTATAGTCATCGGTGTATTACATACTCCAGTGTCAGAGATCAGCTCAACTCCCTCCAGAACCAATTTTTCCTTCTGCAAAATGCATCTGCTTAGAGCTGGATATGCAGATTCTCAGCTATACAAATGGACAGACTATTACAGGATCACCTTGCACAACACACAAGCATGCTAACAACAGGCTCTTCTTGATGTACTGTGAATAAGCCAGTCTCTTGAATTACGTTACCAAATAATAGTCTACAAGCATTCGCTCAATAGTTTATGTTATCTTCCCAAAAATTCACATCTCAGAACTGTACAGTTCCATTATTTTAATTAATTATAGTTTAGCAGTGTTAGTGTCAGAATAAAGATTTAATGGCATCAAAATCATTCAAATTAAAACAAGGAAAAAAAATGTTGCAATGCACTTCAGCCAAACCATCACAAATGATATGTTATATAAATACAGACACGAGGTAGCTGGCAGCTATAAATCCACCAATTCTGGAAGTGCCCAATTTGTCTAAAAAGCATAAATTGACAAATCTCAATCGACCCCTTCCCTTAAAAAAAAAAAAAAAAAAGAATACCTAGTTTATTGCTTTTCATTGATTACATCAGGAACAAAGTCTTATCAAAGAAAGTTACCTAGACGTTGATGGCTTTTGCTTATATCCACTTTTTCAAAAGAACCACTAAATAAAACTTTGAATGCAAACAGCTGACTCACTCCCAATGTTACATATTCTCACCAAAATGAACAAAGGTTTGTGTTCTCCAAGGTGAGGGACAGGGAAAGAAGGCGTAATATCCACAAGAATAGCATTAACTACTTGCTTATGAGAAATCAGTAACAGAAATAAAACCAGTGCTCCCACCAGACAAAATACACTGAAAAAACAGACTAAGGACTGCAGGAAAGGCAGAAAGCTTCTAGCTACAAACAGTGGCATCACAACAAATGATTCATGTTAAGCAGATGGAAATATGATGATCTGTAGCACAGGTGTGATTTTTAGTAAAGCTTCCTGAAGTTTCTTTTTTGTGTGTTTCAGAAAAGGCAAAAGCGGGACAGACAAGAAAAAAAGGCAAGTAACATAAAAGAGGAAAAGATGCAAGAAAGCAAGACAAAGGACTGAAAAGTAGGACAAACTTCAGCAATGTGATCTGAAAACTGCTTAGAGGTCAAGTAAGCAAAGTGAAAGTTATGCTCATTTCTTGAAAGAATCTGGAGGGGAACTAAAGGGAAGATGAGTAGGCAAGTGAGTTTTGTTTGTTTTTATTTTGGGGTTGGTTTGGTGTTTGGGGTTTTTTTTAACTATTTTATATACACACACACAGAGTGCAAGTTTGTCTAAAGAAGTGATATTACAGATAACAGAACTTACTCCCCTGCAACATATGGAATATCTTGACCTCTTAAGTAAACTAACGATACAAAAGTGATAAGAACAAAAGGTGCACGTAACACCAGCAGCAATATTATGTTTGTCTTTCCACTACTTCTGCCAGTTACTGTACATATATTACATGACTATTATAGAAATGGCACAGCCTCAGACACTTTCCACATTTTATTTACATTTTAAGACTAACTTTAATCTCAATCACATATCCATACATTTCCTTTGTTTCACTAAAACTTAAATGCATGGTTTATTAGAACAAAGACTGTAAACAAATATTTGCCATGTCCAATACATGTAACACAGGAGCTGCTTAACAGAAATTAATCCCCCCATTTTATAAATACAGGTATCAAAACAATCCTGAACATACTTTGTGACACTACTAGTAGTCGGCACCCACACCCTTGCAAAATTAAACAAGATGAGCAACGGTATTCACTGTACCTGCTACCTTAAAACAAATTTAACTGCAGCTCTTTTACTAAGCAAGATGGATAAAGCATGCCATTTATATTTTGCCTTCTCCAGAAATTATTTTCAGTAACATATATTATTCCACAGCAATCTGACACTTTCTGTCATGCTTTCATCTTGTAAAACCTGAATTCCAATTATAGGCTATTTCAGGCTTACGCTTAAATGACAGTGCCTCAATAAGAGAAAAAAAATAATTGTGCTGCCTTTTTCTCCCATAGTGCCTGAAAACATATTGGGCATACATATATTATATATATTCTTACAAATGTCCAGGTCATGTATACCAGCTGAAATTTTTTAATGTGTGGGTGTTTGCATTGTGAGATTTAATCAAGACATTACATGAGTAGAAGGTTGTTGTTTTAAGACAGAAGTTTGAGAATCAGCTAAAATTAATTATTGTAAGTTTGTCCCTCTGGAGGTTGTGGAAGCTTCATATTTTCTTTGGACATCATTAGACGTCTTAGCTCTTGAAGTACAACTTTAATGCTATATGAATTTTGCCATTTTGCTAAGACTGGTATGCTCCGTGCATCCACCTGGAAAAAGAAGAGAGAAATCTAATTTATGATGGAACACAAAATCTCTACATAAATAACTGTTATCGACCTAATTGCTCTATGAAATGGTCTAAGCATTCCCTGACACCTTCTCTGTGGCATGAAGTCCCTGTGTTCCTAAATTATTTTAAGGAAAACCACTATATACTTACACACAGATACAGATTCTGCAATAAAATCCATGCAGGTGGACCCTTCCATCTGTGCTGCTACTTATATTAGTGAGAAGGAAAGGAGGAGGGGAGGAGGACATCAGCAAACTGTTCACTGCAAAACTGGAGCTGCTATCTCGCAAAATTTATGTTTTTTTTTCAAATTACCCCCAAAAAAGAAACAAGTGATCACCTTCACTATGCTAATATATGCACCTGGATGCTTCTCAGTTCTTTAAAAGAACCTGCCACACAAGAGTCCATAGTACACCTTTCTAAAAGAACATTTCACTTACTAGTTCTTTGCTACAAGTATTGTTAGTGATTTCTTTCACATCGATATTACACGGTGCTTCTGATACATCTAGAGCCACTACACGTACTAAGAAATGTCTTGAAATACTGAAATAACTGATCTGTAATGCTCAGACATTTCTTAGTTCTTTGCATCCTTCTCACAGTAAGTCATCTTACGGAGCCGTGAAGATTACTGTACATCACTTACCAACTGGAATATGAACTGAAAGGAAAGGACATGGGACTTCTCCTATGCGTTTATAAAACCTGTGGGACAATTTACACAATTATATTATAACGGGGAGGTTTCCATAGGAAAGTCAGCAATTGAAAGTCATCCTGGGAATTGTTTTGGCAGCAGGTTAAGTCCCAGCCCCTGCATGAAGAAACCTAACACAGAGGGGCCTACAGCTGTGCAACTGCAAAGCAGGCCCTGGGGCAGGAATAGGGCTATTGCATGCTACTGGATTCCTTTGGTAGAGTTGCAGCCCACATGGCTACAAGAGTGCTGGAAACCACTGTTTTATGATTTAGGCAGCATAAAACATCAAGCAGTTTCTTATCCCATCTTAATTAGGGCAAGCTGAAAGAAAAAAAAACCTGGAATCAGAAATAAGAATGTTAACACAGATGTTTTATTTCTAGATTATTTGAAGTGAGACTATTTTCAGAACACCAGATGAGACTAAACCTTTTTGTAGGAGGAAACTGAGGCCAAGGTTTAACAACATGCTGGCTTGGGCAGCAATACTATCCCAAGAAACTTCTGTTCCCTCTCTTGTTCCTTTTACAGTGCTACTGTCTATCAGCTCAAGTAAACTATGTACAGGGAAATATTTCTGAACTGAACTGACAGAATCCACACAGCTTAAAACACCCCCTTCGAAAGACGTCCCTAAGCAGGATCCTTGACCTTATTTACAGCTCAGCACTTAAAGGTATTTCTTTTAACACAATGTTCTGCTTCAACTGATACCCTGCCAAAAACAGTGTACCATGAAGCTACAGTACGAATGGCAGTCAGGTTACTTAATAATTATTGCAAGCATTTGATAAAAAAGAAAAACAGCATCAAAAGAAAAGCTCTATTATGCAGCAACATCATGCCAGTTTAAAATACACAAATGTAGGAGCTAATACAGAAAGGTTTTTAAAGTTAGTACTGGTGAAATCATCACTGTAATTCCTGTATTATTACTACTTTTTTAAAAAGGGGATTTGGCTTAACATGGTAGATGGGAATGGCTGAAAAGGAAGTTGCTCTGGGACTACAGAAATGAACATCTATCTTCAGTCTGGAAATTCTGCTTTCACACCATTTTCCTTCTCCTTGCCTCTCAATTTTGCCTTTGTCAGCTCCCTCAGGTCAGGATGTGTGCCTCAGTTACAGCACACAGTAGCCAGTCATCACTGTGTTCAAAGAATTCAGTTCTACAAAGACTGGAACGCGAGAGCTGATCACTTAAGAGTAAGCTCCTCCTACTTTTCTTTTTTTGCTCTGAATTTGCAACAAAAAAACCTCAGACTGCAAACTCTAATATTGCTATGAATGTTTTCTGACTAAAGACTTCTGCAACATGACATTTTTGTTGCCTGTTTATCTCAAGTCTCTTTTCTGCAAGTCACCAACTTCTTCCATAACATCTTGCAGCAGTAAAGATTTTGGCTCAGGTTGTTTTCTGTCTTGGAGAATTCATTTCCAAGCTAGTGCATAAATAACTGACTTTATGAAGAACAATGATAAGACATTTAAGTGAGTGACACAAACTATGTTCAAATCACACAAAAGCATTAGGAAATTTTCAAAAGCACACCCTGGAACACAGAGGGAGACATTTCAAGGTCACATAAAAGCTAATAAAACTGCAAACTGCAATCTGAAGACTAATTTATTTAGAATATTTTATTGGGTGGGTACACCACAGTAGAACCTTGAACAATAGCAAGAGATGCAATACATAAAATGCATTATTTTTTTCTAAACAGTTGAAAATAAAACAAATTATTTTACACAAAGATGCAAAGTATTCAGTGTTTATCATGTTCCAAGTAACTTCAACAAGTAGCAAATGTCTACAGCGAACATACTCAAAGCAGTAACAGGACAACTTAGAAATTTACAGCTGAGACTCCCAAGTGATGTAAAATGAAACGAGTACTTCCAGCTGTAAATGGTATCTAAATAAACAGAAGTGATTGCAAATCCTGCAAGATAGACTGCTGTGGAGCGCTATCACAGATGCAAAAATCAGACAACCTCAAAAGAAAACAGGAAAACAAACAGCACAATAGAATGCAACCTGTGTTTTATCAACATGTGACACCTAAGCCTCCAAGAGAAAAGACCCTGCAGCATTAAGAATGATAATCTACAGTTTTACAACTGTGATGACATTAGCACATAAAAGCATTTTGTTCAGCTCTACACCAGTACTTGGACTGGTTTTTCTGACCTTAGTAATCTAATTCTGTATACAAATACAGAAGCTCCATAGGTAAATTAAAAAGAAAAAACCCATAAAAAACTAACTTGCAGATAAGAAAAGACAATTTAACATGGTGCCTGAGAGCATCTAAGTTTTTTAAATATTCCTGAATTAGTTCTCTCCTTTCCTGCACTAAATTTACCGAACAGTGATTCCTGAAGATACGCTGCTGGCAGAAAAGTTACTTACAAACTCTTCTCTCAAAGAATAATCAACCAGAAAGTCAATAAAGTTGTACCTGTCAGTATTGATAAATTCTTTACATACATGTCGTTTTCATGCAAAGTGTAAAGGGATTTTTAAGCCAAGAAAGTTGAGAACCACTGCCCACAGGGCAGTATGAGAATAGTTTCTTAGATCCCTAGTAACTGCACTGATCCATCTTTCCCCTCCACCACTCACACTCTAACTCAACAGAAATTATCACCCTCTAAAACTCCCAGTGTGGGCCCTACTTTTCCACAGATGTTAACTGCCACACAAGCCCACCTTAACAACATTACAAATATTTTGAGCATAATCTGCTAAGATAAAACAATTTCAGCTGCTGTTTGTCTCACGTCTCTTTTCAGCAAGCCACAACTTCTTCCTGACATCTATAAGCAATGTGACCAAAAGCTGGCCACATGTCAAAACCCAGGGTGCCTGCAGAAGCATGGACAGAAGAGGAAGTCTGCAGATGAATGCAGCAAGCCACTTACAATCTATTAAATGAAAGATGACCAGAAAGCGGGAGAACAGTTTGGAGGAAATATGAAGGAATTATCATGAAGCAGCAATATTAACTGCTCCAGGATGCTGAACATGCCCCCACTGTTTATTTCACCATTTCTTTAATGACTACAAAGACAAGATAAAATGCAAGACACTGGGACAATGGCCACATTAAAAATTACATAATAAATGTGTTTTAAATTCATTACTTACGAAAATTCTTTTCATTAAAAATACTGTTTATTCCTATTTAAATCCATTAGAAAATGAAGTTATGTATTTGCATAGCAAATCCGTCATAAGATACACAAGCTTATGTTTTGGGGAGGACAATTAATGATGGTTTCATGCAAGGTTATTAACTCATTCAAATCAAATTTTCCTGGAACAATGGCTCAGTTTGAACAGTGCTTTTAAAATGACCAGGCAGATTTCCTGTCACAGTAGTCACCTTGTTTCTCAGCAAGCTGAGCAAGTGTAGACTTTTCCAAACAAAAGCTCAAACTTACTGGCTTCAGTAAACATGAGCCTTCAGGCTATGCTAGTCTAAGCTCCTGCTTCTGAAAACAAACACCTGTATCTTGGGGTATGCAGGGATGAAGCCATGAGAGCATAGCTCTTCATTGAATCACAGTAATACATGTTCCTATTGTCCTAGGAAGAGGTATGAAAATCGTCTTCCAAACATACTACAAGCAGCTTCTGCTTCTCACAACTTCTCAATAAACACACACCCTTAGACAACAAGCTACAGCTGTGATTAAGGGCATGAGCCAATTTGCAGATAGCAATTTTAACAGGATCCTCAGGTAGAGCAAGATCATTAGCTACATAAAAGTATTTTCAGAGTAATTTTAGATTATTTCTGAAGTATTAGTGCACTAGCTTTAGATGACCAACCAGAACACTACTCTACAACCTACAACAGCTCAAAAGATCCCCTGAGAACCTCTTTCCCTGCTACAGTTATTGAGACACTTGAGCTTCTCAGCTCAGTACTGTTAATTACAAAAATGCAAGTCCATCTTTCTTTTAAATCTTACAAATTATTTAAAATCCAAAGATGCTATCGCAGCTTTAGGTATTACCTTAACCCAATTACTCTGCATTCACTATAGACAAATGTACACACAGATGTGATTGTGTTTCCTGCTGATAAACACAAACACACCACTGAAAACGCAAGCCAGCCCACACCTCCTCTCTCTGAGCAAGGGGGCACCTCACTTGCTCACAGAATTTAAGTATCTGGTAAGTAACAGAGTAACAAACTTGCTTGAGCTGCTGCCACAGTTTACATCTTGGAACTCATTCCACCTCAACTGCAGGATCAGTGAAAGCAATTTATTGCAAATTGATCTTTAAAATGAAAGTGATTACCAGTTATTCCAAAGGTCTTAGGACCAAAGTTCAGAATCACCTTGGATTTGAATAAATCCAGTACAAAGGAAACAAGAGTATAAATACACCAGGTTATTACAGGTGAGTTAATATACCCAGAATGAGTCTCATCAGGAATAACCTCCATTTTTAATTAGTGGAAACATCAGAGAGAGTTTTTAATACTCCTGATACAATACGAAACTAATCCCCCTTTTATAAGAGTATTATGAGGAAAATACCTACACACAGCTTAAACACTTACTGTTCTCCTGTTCAAAACTAAAACCTTCATCTTCATTTAAAAGAAACAACTGTCTCAATATAAATAATGTTCATCTCATTGGTAAGCCACAAAAAGCCAAAAATATTTAAAGTAGTAGGCCACCAAAATTCAATTTAAATCTGTATTATAAAAATTAAATACAAAATCCCTGTTGAACAACCATATTCCTCACCTGATTTTCATGGAAATACTTTTTAGTATAAATTAACAATATAGTTGATCTTACCATTTCAACTTACCATTCCATTGGAATTATTTATTCCATTCATATTAATTTTAGTTACAAATCTAACTGTAGGAGGTGCTTCTGGGTATTTAGGTCCACACTCTACTTTCAGACTGTATATTCTGTTTTCATAGTTTGTCTAGAAAGCAAAAAGACACACTAATGCATTTCACTGAAAGCTAAATATTAAGAAATTTCTTAAAACAGAGCAAAGGCAAGAGGAATAACGATTAAGAAATATGAAATAAATATAAATTTGTTACCATTGTGTACCAACTGAAGGTCTTGGATTACTGACTGATTTTCACTGTTTAGGTTATATTGATTACTTCATGATTATGCATAAATTACACTGCTTATTGATTATACCATACACAAGTTCTAATACAATTCTGTTTTTAATTCACATTTACTTTCATCCTTTCTATCCACTTACATCCTCAAAACAACAGTGGCACAATACAGGATTAGGAGAAATCAATTAGCTTTAGGAAAATTACCACCTTCCTCTATGATGAAATACCTAACACTGAAAAAAAATTGGAAATGGAGAACGATGGAGATGCCAATAACTCAAGAGTTAAGATACAACCAAAAACAAAGTAAAAATATAACCTGTAAAAGAAACATATTCTGGAAGTAGTTTTCACTACAGAAAATATCTGGAATTTCTGTAGCCGAGAATTACTTGGTTTATTGGAGGATTTATGAGCTTGGACAGTAAAGTGACTGCTGGTTTGCAGATGTCATTTTAAAGTGACCATGGTACAGACAACTCTAAATGCAAGTATGCTTTGAGAAAGCCACATTAGAATTAGATAGAGTACTATTTATTTTAATCTTGTCAAATAGGCCATGCCAAGGATCAGTGCTTTGCTGGTCACTGACGCACATGCTTCCCTGTTCCAAAAGGAACATGAACTCCATTTCTACACCTGACTTTGCACTGGCACAACAGATAGAGGCAACATGAACAAAAAAGTAGTAACATGCCTGTCAACTTTCCAGAAGTAGCATCTTTAACCTGCATCAGTCAGCTGTCACTCTCCAAGCAGAAATATCAACCACACAGCCAAGTTATAAAACAAGAGTCTAGTCTGTGGTTAATTAAAATGCAAAGTGAAACAGGACTAGTGAAGCACCCTGTGTACCATAATTTTTGAACAGGCACAGGGACTGAACAGCAAGCGGGTCAGAAAGAAACAAAGCAAAACAAAAGGTTTGCTGTTATTCTTTCCCATTACTGTGAGTGTAATTAGGCACTGGACAAGGTTGCCCAGGGAAGTTGCAGATGCTTCAACCCTGGCAGAGTCCAAGGCCAGATTAGATGAGGTCTTGAGCAACCTGGTCTAATGGGAGGTGTCCCTGGCAGGGGGTGTTGGGACAAGATGATCTTCAAGGTCCCTTCCAACCCTTAACATTCTGATTCTATGATTAAAAGCTCAAGGCCAAATAAAAGTCATCTCGTCCTGCTACAGGTAATGTAGCTGGTACCACAGCAAGAAAACACAGTGATTAAAATTCTCATTATTCATTCAGCCAAAACAATTTACTTCCCCAGAGAGGGATGCTGTCAGTTATAGTGAAAATAGGACAAAATGTATATAACTCTGCTCACAACTCTGGAAAATCCCAAGAACAGCACTCATTCTCATTCCCTTATTCCTATGCAGGTGACTTTTCAATTTTGCTCAATTTATCAAGTCATTGTTTTACTGCAAGCCAGGCATCCCTGGCCAGCTTCCCAAAAAAACTAAAATCTCATTTTCTGGAAGTCAGAAAAATGTTTCCGTTAACCCAGAATAAATCTTGCCCTCCTCTCTTGCTGTTGGTCACCTTTCAAATGAAGCAAGAAAAAAAAACTGATAAGCAAATTTTTTGCACAACTGTAGAGACACCACGTATGAGAAGAACTTCACTGACAATATTAGCAACTTTCTCCATGTTTTGCCTAACTGCACTATCTACTTAACTCAGGCAATTCCAAGAAACACTCATCTTCTACAGACCCTGAAATTAGATATGCAATTCTTCTCAAGGTGCTGTCACTGGCTCGGGAACTGGTGGCTTCCACTCTCTACAGTCACTACATATTGCAAGTCATTCTATCTGCAAGGCTGCATGTCTCTGAAATAGCACAAGACACATTATTTGCATGCAGTCTTTATCATAAAGAAAACAAAATCACAGAACTACAAATTGACCAGGACTAAAAGTGTATCCCAAGCCGGGTTGAGTAATTTTATTATTTTTTTAAAACACATGGGACCTTACATAACAGTATTATAAGCATAGTATTATACACATCATAATCTCTTTTCAAAGATGTGCAGTAGTCTACCTTAGGTTGAACAAGAAAGCAGTCACAGGCAGCCCTGGAGGGCTTTTGAAGAGCCACGGAGACCCTATGACAGCTAGGTCAAATTTTCAAGTTTTTATCCCAACACATTAGACTATAAACTTTCCTCAAAATGTACTCAAACACTTGAAAAACTGATTCCACAGAAGCTAATATCCAAAGCATACAGTCATAATGTTTATATTTTAAACCTGTCCTCTCCCAACTGCACCCAGATCTTAAGAGCTCAGCAAAGTCATTCAGGTGTTCAAAGCAGTCTACTGCAAGTGGCAATGGACTTCCAAAAGAAAGTTGAATTACACTGAATCTATCTCTGGAACTCTGCTACTTTGGAAGACATTATTTTCACTGAGGCAGAGTTCTGATCTCTTAGACAGTTCATTCCATAAGCCCTGCAGCACCAAGGGACATACAAGATAGTTCTCATTCTAGCAGTGGAAGACATGCTAACTTAGGGCTACTTAGACATACTCATTTAAAGGTCTCAGTTACACATTGATCTTCTGAATCTCATTGTAACTTAGGAGAAAGTGTGCAATAAATCAAGATGTCTCCAACAATATCTGATGTGGCTGATACACAAAAGAGGTGATTACTTCTCTTGCAAGTTGTATCAGTCTAAACAACATTCTAAAGAACTTCAAAGGTCAGAAGGATTAGAGGTAATTAAAAGCTGCTAGTCTTTAGGTATGATTCAACTGAAATTCTAACACTTATACGAAGAGAGAATTTGATAAAACTTGTGGAAGCTAAAAATATATTGCCAGTTTACTACAAAACTGAAATTACCAGGCACATATGACAAAATGGGGAAAGACAGTTACCTGTTTATTGTACTATCAGTGTACACTTATGTTCAGTAACAGTGGAAATACAGGAATGAATATACTCTTAACTCAGTAAAATGGGTCTCAAATCACAACTGTCTTACAGACAACTGCAGAAACAGGGCAGGCTAGCCTGAAAACACTTATATGCCAGAAAGTGAGGAATTATACACTACTACAATTTCATACATTAAATTTTAACTAATTCCTTCACACTGTAGAACATTTTTTTGCAGCTTGAATTGCCTAAAAACTTAACAAAAATGTTTTATTTCATCACACTTACTCTTGGTGGCCCAATAATCATTCCTGTCCATCTGGTGAGCGTCATATCTTCATCATCTTCAAGGCCCCAGCTTACTGTACCATCACCTACTCCCTTCTGCCCTTCTTCAAGTTCTTCCAACAAGCGAAAATTACGAGGTACTTTAACTAGAGAAAATGGAAAAATGCAATTAATACTGCTCACATTAAGGAAAAGTTAAATAATTTTGTTGCTTTTATACATTACACACTGGCAACTGCTGAATGTATTTTCCAAGTCAAACAAGTATTACCTGCACAAATTTATTTAGCAGTCTAATTGCTTTGAAGCACCTAACTGCTTCACTGGAAGTTAATTACCACCAAGTAATACCAATACAAGCCATAAAATAGAAAATAGGAGAACCCTCTTTAGTCTAAGATGGCTTAGTTCAGATTCTCTTTTCCAAGCACAATACTGTTTAGATCCAGTACATTTCAAAATCAATTGACTGTCAAGTTCTAATCAACCAGAATCCACACAAAGACAATATGGCAAATTTACTCCAACACATAATTAAAGAATATAACATTTAACATAGATATATAATATATATATAATATATAATAACAGATAATCAACGTCAACTGTAAGATTGAAATATTTTCACTTGATTTCACTTGTTTTTTTAAAAAAACCCAGCAGTAAACTAATATCTGAAAACATTGAATATCAAGTCTTTTTTAATCTAGTGATTAATACTGCTACTTGCCAGAGAAAGAAGTATTGATTAAATTGTTAGAGATAAAGACATATTCACAACACAATATAAAGATTAACTGCCTTTAGAGAGTACCAACTAATAGTCACTAACCAAACTATCATTACAGGATTTTTATTATTATTCATGGAAAAAAGGCAGATATTGATAGATATTAAACAACTGCATGCTCAATTGCTTTACAGCATCAAAGCTACAATGGTACGTCAGCACTGAGGGAAGAAAGGTAATCAACATTTGTGCATGCAATCATGAAATGCTTTTATTTTCAAATAAAATATGCACCATAATGTAGTAACAATATTGTAATACCATAAAACTTCCACTTACTTACAGCTGCTTATAGTTATTTATTTTTTCTTATAGCTTCTTACAACTATAGTATTATCCATTATATTCACTAGAGATCCTTTCCTGAACTGTAAGAATCCAAGTGCTCCATAAAACTAAAAATTAAGACCGGATACACACGATATTATTAGCAAGTTTGAAAAAGATGAAGGTCAAAGAAAACCATTTTGCATATCAGCTATTCAGGTTTGCATCTCACTGTGATTTCAGGTTTTACATTACCCTAGTCTGTACTCGAAGCAGTCTCTATGTAAGAAACAAGGAGTTTGAATATACTATGTTATTATTATTTAGTCAGACCATAGATGCAGACATATGGACCAATATAGAAACACATACCTTTTAGCAACTCTTCAAGTAACTTATCCTGCAGAACTATAACTTCCCTTAAGCAGCATTTGAAACTATTTTTTTTAGTAACACAGACTAGGGAGAGGCTTCTAGAAACTGCAGAAACTATTGTCGCCAAGTTCTCCAAATTCCCAGGGAAAAGCATTATGGGTATAGTATCAGGACAGTGGAAGGAAATGAAGTCATTCATGTATGGCCTCACCTTCCGTCCTGCCTTGGTACTGCCACTCATCTGAGCTCAGACTGAGCTACCTCCACTTGTTAACTGAGCAGAAAATTATACATTTTGGCCAGTCTTCTCACAGCTTAACAAACCAGCCCAGCAAGCACACGTACTGAAAGCACCAGCAGAGTACATCAAGAAGCAGATCACATCTCAATTTTTTGACATAGAGCCTTTTAAAAACCTGCATTGAAATGCATTTTCCCATTCCTCTGGTCCCATTCTGATTTGTGATAAACATTAAGTCTGTATATTTACATATCTAATTCCGACTAGAGGTGAGAACTGGCAATCACACTTCAACCACAAAGTTTTTACTCCACATTCATACATGGAGTTGAGTCTGCCAAACCAGAATGATAAACTTCTACTTTGCATCACATGACTGAATAGATTCTGATTGGTATGTGCACAATACCACAAATAAAAAAATGAAAAAACATAACCTCCACCCACAAACCCCATGTACTTTAGCATTCACACATTACTTTAGGCTTCCCCAGTAGCTTAAATCAATCGTTTCTCAGAACCCCTGCTCTGACTGCAGAACTTCTGAATCACAGTTTATTTCTTTAAAAAGAATATAAAAGATGATACCTAACAGGATTTAAGTTTATTTCTGATTACATGCTATCACCTTTCAGCACCACTGAGATGACCCAACTGCTCCTGGTTCTGATGTTCCATGCCTTCTCCCAGAACTCTGTTGCTCTTACACTAACCAGGCTCCTCTATTTCCCAAACTGTCACACTAATTTAGCAAAAAGGCTATTTTTCCTTCAGGCAAAAATCAAATCCAACCAGTTAATCAACTGAATTGACTCAGGAAAAAGTAAGAACAAATGCCAGAGCTGACTGCTGTGTCTCTCAGTGCCTTCCTTTGCAAAAGATGGCTATGAGGATAAAGGAGCTTTTTGTGACAAAGAGCCACTGCACTGACTCAGCTGTATCATAAAATTATACCCAACACATTAAACTGTGGGAGATGACACTTACTAGGAAATAACAACCCCTTATGATGAACTGACCTGTGTTCACATATCTCCCATCATATTATCTGTGTTGACTGGTTCCCATATCTGCCCAAGGAGAGCAGTGAAGGACTTGGGAAACCTCCAGAACATCTCCAAAAAATAATTTAAATCTTCTCTGAAAAGAGACATTTGAGAGCAAGTGCCAGGCTCCCCATACTAACACTCTTATCACTGCTAGAACTAAGTAGCAAAACACTGCTCTGAAGTTAAAAATAAGAGTAAAAACACCTGTGTTAAAAAAAAATACACAGTAACCCCAACAAAAAACCCAACACACATGCACACAAAACCCTGTCAATAAAAACAACTCTCCCTCCCAAAACCCACTAACATATATGATTAATGTTTTATCATCAATACTTCAAACTTTAATTGAAGCAATTACTGAATGTTTTAGTAGGAAACAATTATTGCTAGATTTCTGACAAGTGACACAGGATACCTTAAAAATTAGCACAGTGTATTTAAAAAAGCAAACAAACAGCAAAAAACAACCTCTTACTATGAATTATAAATAAAGACTTAGAAATCTCCAGCAAAATTAACTGGAATTAAATACTGTCTGGAGCATCCACTCCTTCCCTTGTGCACACTATTGCACTCAACATGCTTGCCTTCATCATGCTATATAACATTTGCACAAAACAAAATCACCTAGCTTGAAGAACAGAACTCATGTACGAGATTGTGCCATCTTCCCAGTGAAAAACAACAAGAATTTCTGTCTACAAGTCCAGTCAAGGATAATCTGGATTTTCCAGAAATTAAGTTTGCTCCTAGTATAAATAGAAAGTAAAAAAATTATTCTTCTCTCTATTTCAGGTATTTCAGAAGGCACACTCTAAACTGCACGGTAATAGTGCATACATAACTTGCAGTTTTATCTCTAATCCAGACAATGCAATTCACCAAATACTTGCTAAACACTTTGAAATATTCCTGACTGAATTTGAGTAAGAATCGTTATTTCATTTACAGAATCTGGACAATGAAACATCTTTCTGTTCTCCTGTGCAGCTGATTAGCAGTATGAAATTATAGAAACCAGCACCATTCTTCAGCTGACTGCCAGACCTCAGGTGTTCTCCCCAGTGCCACTTGCTGATGGGATCACTAAGCAGCTTCAGACTGGCACAGACAGGTTGGTTTTACCCTCTGTAACTCCTCAGCTAAAACCTTGCACTTCCAAGTGAAGGGGATTAAAGCTGTCGATTTAAACACTGGCAGAGCTATAGGCATGGTAAATTCCCCTCAGCAGGCTGTGATTTACAGCTCAATACAACACTGCATTCAGCACAGCCCTTTGCAATGATGGACTAAGGCTCTGCGTGTGAAAACATAGATGGGTTCATTCAGATTAATGAAACAAAAAGCGAAAGCAACGTTCAACCCACCAACCTCTCTTCACTTTATCTATAAAGATCACCTCACTGTGGATTTTACTTACAAATAGCCTCCTGACACCCCCACCCAAAAACTGTCACAGGAACTGCCAAACAATTTTTACCAAATTCTCACAAATAGTTGAACTAAATATATTTCACTTAAACAAACAAAACATCACTCATGCTTACCTATACCAATGCATACATCACTCATGCTTACATATACCAATACTTTTTAATTTAAAAATTTAATAGTGAAACTGGGCTACAGAAATCTGTGGAATTATCAGTGAATTTAATATTCTGGAATTAGAAGAGAATGAAAGAAGACTCAGTAAACAAAGCCTGTAATTTAAGCATGAGAGTCTACTTTCATATATATGGAGCCACTTCAGACACTATATTCTAAATCACCAAGTTAATAAAAATGAAAAACACACTACCACAAAGGACAAGTCAGGAAAAAAATTATAGCTAAGCTTTTATCTGCATAATCTGGAAAAAAAAATCAGGAAAGAAAATAAAAAGGAGTCTTCAGTGTCCATTAGTAGCACCAACAACTTTCACTAGAGTAACAAATGAGAATTGCCTGGATGGAGCAGTTCTAGACAGAGTTCCACAGCTGGTAATGTCAGATCACTCAGTAATACAATGATTTAATCAGTACCAAGACACAACACACAGTCGCATTTATGTACACTTATGTCTGATTTGACAGAGCTCACTGGATACATTAAATCACATTTTTAAACAACTCACATGGGCACACTCCTGCAAATAGTTGGCAGTCCAAGCTCCTCACACATCAAATCATTATTTGTTGTGTAACAGGCAACCTGCTCTTGTCCCTGCAGGTTACGAAAGTGAACCATAACCCAAATTTTTAACAGATTGGCTCACAGCCTAAAGTGTGAAGTTTTCTGTTAGACCCAAAACTATGTAATTGTCCATAACAATATCCATACCAATATTTGGTTTCTTTTAAAATCTCCCTTAGTTCTTAACTTCAATCGCTCCTGAAAGTTACATCAGTACCAGGACCATTTTATCATAGTTAAACCAGCACACCCCATACCATACTACCAACACTCCAATAGACAGCTCTAGAAACAAATCCTAATATGCACACAAGAACAAGTTCTATCAAAAAAATCCTACATTAACACAGTCAGATACTGTCAGGGATGCTATTCTTCCTGATTGAGATAGCTATGTCAGGGAGTCTGTAATATGAAATAATATGAATTTTGAATATATGAGTTAGCTCTTGCCCACTGACTTCCAGCAAAAGAGAAATTGAAAAGTATGTTCAGCTTGGTAACAAAGAGAAAAACCTCTCAAACTCCATTTATCAGCTTCAGGCTCGCAGCAAAGTAAGTATTTCCTAAGGACAGGGAAAGGGGGGAAGGACGTCAGTCTTGCAAATTTCAAGCCCTAATACAATTTCTCCTGGGGCAAGGAGAGGAAGAAAAAAAATACAAAGATAAACACAGAGAAAACAACTTGTTCCTTTCAGTTTCTGAGAAATTCATCTTGCTCTGGACAAAATGAAGTAAAAACCTGAAATGCTGCACTAAAAACAAAGGTCCACACACCTACAAAAAGAGCATAAAACAACCAAAGCCTTAAATGGGCCCTGAAATGGCCAATACATTAAAAACAAAACAAACAAAAATAAATTAAGCAGAGAGGAAAGAGGGTCAGGGCATGTTAAATAGTAACATATTCTATTCTGGCTGCAGAAGATATTCCTCTGAAAAAAGCTTTTTTTCTTGTAAACTTGATGTGTATTCTCATTTGCCAGTTACCCTGCTCACATCACATACTCTTTAGCCTAGTAAATATTCTGAAAATACACACAAGAAAAGCCTTACTATCAGGAACCTACTATCAGGTGTATTCCCAGGTGTACCATAATGATATTGCAGTTTTGTGAGGTTGATCACTGTAACCAGGCTCCAAAACCCTGAAATACTTTGTGTAACTTGCCTAGTTACTACAACAACCAAGTTGGACATGATAGTTTTGTCTACAATAGAACTCCACTGCTGGCATTAGTAGTGGAATGCAGCAATTCAATAATGGACTTTGCTATCTTGTTGTTATTACACAGATAGTAAAATCACTGTTTCCAATAACTAAGGAAATAACCAGGAAAGCTTCAGTACATTTCAGTAAAATTCAAATTCATAATTCTTTATATCAGTCATAAAGTTGCATTTACTCTACTCTATTTTTCTCTACCTTTCTCCAACAAGTATGTCCCAAAGCAACAAAATTCGAGCAACAGAATATTATGCATTAACAGTTTTGGGTTTCAATTGGGAAAGTCCTATACTATGTTAACTTAAATGGTGGAACCAAGGTATTTAGCAGCAATAGGTGGTCCATGCACATTGATCAGGATGAGGAATAAGGTACTAATCAAATCCGCACCTCACAGAGCTGTAAGCAACACCAGTTTAGGTTAGTCTTAATGAATTTGCAGATTTAACTATGCTTACCTGTGGAAATTTTCTAGGAATAGAAGTTCAAGAACAAAATCAGGTAAAAATTAATTTCCACATAGAAAGAAATTATTCATCCCAAAAGGAAGGAACAAGAGAACTAACTTGAAGAATTAGTAAGAGATGAGTAGAAGGGAAGACTCCACAGCTCAAGTAAGCAGATGTACATCAATGAACACTACAGAGCAGAAGGCCATTTATTCACTGTATTCAATGTTCACTGTTATTCAGAGCCAGTTTTGCTACAATACTGAACAGGTATGAATTGGTAAGGACTAAGTGGGTTATTTCACGTCTTTGCAGGATGAAAACTATATATATATATATATATATATGGTTATGGATATACATATATGGTTATGGATATATATATATATGGTTATGGATATATTGATATAAAACACTACGTAGGAGCCCAGTAACTGGTAAACCTCTTTTCCTTTTATAATATTTGAAATTAAATATGTTGAAAGCACACAGACTTCAAGGAAGAGGTGCAATTCTAGGAACCGTGCACACTGAAGTTAAAGTATGCATTTCATCAGGTTTTGGGTTTTGTTTTTTTCATATAAAGATATGTCACTTGCTGAGTAACATTTCCCAGCATGAGCCAATAAAGAGCCACAGCAGTGTGAAAGCTATAACCCTTTATCTTAAAACCTCATTTTTGGTTAAAGCGAAGTAAAGCAATAATTGTTTTCAGAATTACATTGGTGAAAATTTCTATTAATTTCACATAAGTGAAATCCTACATTTGGTAGTATTTTAATGGGCACAGTCCAGAACTTAAGTTAGGCTGCATGAAAATAACTTTCATAGGAATTTCTTTCTATTCCAGTCCAGCCATAGCTATAAACATTCTAAATATGGCTTATATTAAGAAGGCAGCTAATGAGAAACTATTAATACAGCAGAAGTCTTGGTCATTTACTGCAACTCAGTATTCAGATTTTGGTGGAGGGGAAAAGGGCTGGACAGGTATAAACGTATTTATTTCTTTAGGGCAGGGCACTAACACTACTTTAAAAAAAAAAAACCAAACCAATAAAGATAACATAGATTTAGAGATGCAGGTTTTTTTCACCTGGCTTTCCATTTCATATGCATACTCATAACATGAAGACACTATCGACTACCTACTAGCAATAATAATTGAAAATAATAAATTCTACACAGAATGACATTTTCAGTGCTAGCTTTAGTTTCACTGGGGTGGGAATAAATTAATTTCTAGACAGCTATCCATTAGTAGCTGGATTTGCAGACACATACCTGATTTACAAACACGTTAAAATGGTTTAAACCACAAATCTTGATGCTGGAGTAAGAGATCTCAGCAGATCAAAACTGCAAAAGCAACATCAATTTATTCAATATGGTTTCACACTACGAATGACAAGACCTCAAAATAGAGTTCTCCAGCAGAGTGCATATTCCAAATAAAAAACTTCTTAGGGAAAAGTTTGTACAATTTGAGGTTTTATTAATTATGTTTTAAAGTGTGAAAAATTACTAGCAAAACAAATAGCCAAGTTACCAAGGCATCACCTAAGTCTTCCCTTCTTTTATCTTGCCTCCCAAGTAACCAAAAGGAAGTGAGTTAACTCCTTCTAGTAACTTTGATTTCTACCAATTCTGTTCTATAATCCTCTGGATAATTTCCTGAAGGCAGCCCTGTGGACACGACTCTTCCTGTGATGATCAGTATCTCCCAGGAAAACACATCATATCTGTTTAGTTTTTATTCACTTCTAACCATGCTCACGGTTATTCCTCTCTCCCCTCTTTCCCTGCTCCCCACTGCCACCGCTTTCCCCTTATGTACCTTTTTCAGAGAAGCAGCAATTGGAGGTGCAGCTGCTGTTAGCTACCTGATTCATCAGAGCTACTCCAACCTCTGGCCAGCACCCATGAAGGAGCCAATCTCTCAAAAATTCCATCAAGTTTTCCTCATTCTCCACCATCTCTCCTTACCAAGGCTCATGCCTCACTGAAAACCTGCATTCCACAACTCCTGCAGCCCAACTTGCAAATGTCCTCTCTGCTCCCCTGATTTGTTATGGAGCAACAATACCCTACACGCCCTAAAGTTGCACAAGGTACAGCAGTAAATGAGAGCAAGAGTCTTCATATGCACATCAGTGAGAAGAAGCACAGAGCAGTCAAGACTGGGTATGTGCACACACAAAATATAGTCCAGACGGAGAGCAACTCCAGCTGAACTCAGCTTTATTAGCAAGGATGCAATATCACTCTGTCTGTATGCTTTCATATAAACATGATCATCTTGAGCACTGCTGCTGGCATGGAATGACTAATGGTGCTCATAAAAATTACACTAATGAAGAAGCTTGCTTCACTACAGATACAAATGTTGTGAAGACTACATAATAGAGAAGGCATAAGCAAGCTCGTAGGAAAAACAAGGGGGGGGGGAGAAAGAAAAACAGAAAAACAACCCCAACCTTCAGAAATTCCCACAAATGTTTTAAGTAATTAAAATACCTTATCCAAATAAACTTTTTTAAAAAGTTACCACAACAAAAGAAAACCATAATATAAAACCCACTAAACTGGACTGGAATCCCAAAAGAAAAATGGTGTAAATTGCTTAAAAGCAATTTTACAAATTCGCACCAATATTAGTGGCATTTCTTTATAAATGTGTATTATATCTAAGTACATTTTTTTTGTTATAAACAAGACCACTATTAACTCAGACACTGCATGATCAGTGGTGCCTCACACTGTAAGAAAAACCATACAGGTACTAAACAGTTAAATCACTAAATAACTCATCAATTGACATCCGGGCTGTTTGGGTGAAGGGTGGAAATGCACAAGCTGACTACGGTTTAAAACTTAACTCTTTATAGTCAACTACTGAATGAAACACGAGATATTAAATAATTCAACCACCTTCCCATATGTTTTAGTGTATGAAATGATAGATAATGAAAAGTGACAGGTTGTGATGCTTAGCAAATTGAGAATTACTATTTCAATTTTGTACGAAACAATGTAAGGCAGGAAGCCAGCAAACAGAAGTTAGAAAATATATCTGTCATGTCAAAAACCACCAGCAATATTAACTGTGATTTAATAGTCTAAGAAATCAAGATTTTACAAGTCAAAGAAATCTTTCCAATTTTTACCTTCAGAAGTTAAAAACTAACCCCCAAACTTGTTTAGTACGAATTACCCCATTATTAAAAGCACAAAGCTAAATAATGGCAGGGGAAAAAAATAATGAAAGTTAAAATGGCTCATTTTTGAAAGTTGCATTTTAAACCTGACTTTGTGTTGGCAGAGAGAAAAATATTTGAAACATACACTTTTTAAGTTACCTTTTAAATTACAATGACATAGAAACTTTTTTTTTCCAGATAAAGGGACAGGAGGAGCAGGAGACTACAGGAACCCAGCAGAGCCAAGTATCCCATCATGAAACAGCTTTCCCAGGGTCTGCTTTAAAAGTTAAGAGTACAATGTGTGACCCAGATAACATGAGTAGCATCAAGGATTTAGTCTAGTAAAGCTGTAAAGCTGTCTTAAACGGTTTATAAGTCATTGATTAGCAAACAGTTGTTCTAACATTTGCATGAAGGTCCTTTCCAACATGACTCAGCACCAATCCACAGTCCAAAACATACAGTTCCTTTATCTATATAAAAGAAATAATGTTATTCTTTCAGTTACACACGTAAGCGTACACTTATGGATATAATCAGCAAATGCACCAATCACCACATATTTAGTAAAAAGAACTGCTATTAAATTATTTTCCTACATTATTTTTGTGAGTCATACTTCAGCCTGCTATTTTCTATATGCTGTGGTACTCAAAAGTTCAAATTATTTAATATTTACATGATCACACATTCCATTTCAATGAGAAGAAAGAAAATTTACAATTCCTTCTCTGGAAAAATTTTAAATTATATGAATAAAACTGTACATTTTACTGTGAATATACTGAATAAAGGACACTCCTTTTTATATGTATTGGGCAAAATGTTTTGATTTACTCAAGCGAATTGCAAACACACTTAACTATCCAGTTTATGAACAGTCTCAAACACAATGGAGGGAAGTGGTTTTTTTTCTCTATGCTGTTAAATATGCCTAATGCAAGAATTTTTAAAAAGAGCATACTGAATGTATTATTTTTCTGACTATTTTTTAAATCTAGTTGAAGCATCTCATCCTTCTAAAATAAAGACTGTAGAGCTCTGAAGTTCTAAGTGTTGAAGATTCCACTCCTTCCAAAATGCTAACTAGAAATGGTTTAGAGCCACAGACTTAAATCATCACACATTTTTGAAAACGCTGTAAACCAGAAGCTCATGTTATTCAGAACCAGTCTGACAGCTTCACAATCATAAGTTTCTGCAGAGATTCAATTCAAAATATTGGTTGAATTATATCTCATTAGTGTATTCCAAATGACAAATACAAAGAAAAACATTCTTTGGGCAGGACAGCGTATAGTAAAACCCTTCCAAATACTTAAATCAAGGCTATTTTGAACACTTTCCCCACAGCACTTTCTTTTCATTCCATGGTCTGTGCTGAGGTTTCCACAGGATAACTGAGACAAGGCAACAAAATCTAACAGGAATAACTGATGTAGTACTTTACATTCAGTTTCAGTCAAGATGAAATATGAGCTATAGTGTAGATAAAAAGAGTTAGTAGTGCAGTTAATAATAAAAGATAACAGAAGAGATAACAGTAGATAAAAAGAATAGGGACAAGAGAGAGGAAAGGTCTGTTAACAAAAAGAGGCTGAACAGTTTCACAGCATGTATTTAACACTGCCTCTGGAAAAATCTTCCATAAAGCAAAACACAAACACTAACAAATATGTACATAATTCAATTCCACCAACTACTCATAAGACTTGGAAATCTAATTCTTAGATGAGAAGCCTTCTCATGCATGCTTAGGTTTATAGTATGGACCATCTGCCTCCAACTGCTGAAAGGCATAGCTTCCTGAAACTCTGTTGTACATTTATGCAGGCTAAACTTTTCCAGAATAGTTTAGGTAATAGGCTTCAATACTATGTCTGATAACATCCCTGAATTTCAAACAAGCTCTTAAACAAACAGAAGATTACAAAGTAGGCCACTTTTTTATTGCAGAGGAAGTTGCTTTGCTGTGAGAACACTCTTACACAGCTATTGTGGCAGCAAGACATAAGTAGGTTTGTATTTAAAGACAAAGTTATAAAACACCAGAAACAAAGACAGGAAAATGATACAGGCAAAGCTCTGAGAAGAAACAGAGAATCTTGCCTATATATGCCCCAAAGTCGGAAAGAACTGATGGTCTATATATAGTTTAAAAGCCATTTGTAATCTAAACTTTTCTCAACCCAGCTGAATTTATCTGTGGTTTGTCAAGATGTTTTTAAGGAGGCAGAACAATCATAGTTGCAATTCCTTGTGCATAGGACAGGATGGAAAAATGCTCCACACAGAGTACTTGCTGCCTCATGGAATATAGTATTTCACTTCTTTTGTTTTGTTTGATTACTTTCATCTTCAAGAGAAGTCTGTGCTTACAGAGCTAACACAGAACAAACTTCGAGGCCTGTAAAATTCTAAAAAGCTCTTAAATTGATTTCTTGGGCCAGTTCTGGATAAATGAACAATATGGTGGAGGCATAAAAAAGAAAATGGGAGGGGGTCATATATCCTTCAAGGTAGAACACAATGGATAGAAAACAGACAACTATTTCCTCAACAAGGAGAAAAAAGAGTAAGGAAACAAACATTCAACAGGTCAGAGGAAAAGAGAAGCCTACCTGTGCAGAGTTTTCTAGACACTAAGTTTAAATTATATCATGTCTCCTACATGGAAAAAATGGTCTTTAAATCACTGCTTCTACAGCCCACTGATGAATGTATCCCCTTATTACTGCTCTGAATGGCTCTTAATATCTAGGTGTCTACTATACAGGATATAAATCTTTACCCTACTAAAAGACATCAGCTCAATTTGGAATGAAGAAGAGAAGCGTTTCAAGGCATTTAAGAAAAAGTATTGCAAAATATCTCACATTATAGAATATCTTGCAATTGAGAATTTTAAGAGAGGAAGAAAAAGAATCTCAGCTTTCAAAGCAAAATAAACAAAAACCAACAACAACAACAGCCCCATCCATTAGGAATGGCACACTCAGTCCTTACTTCACGCCTCAGGGAGTCTAGAACACACTCAAGACCACTTCCAGCCCATCACTTTTAATACCACCTTCCTTACTACTGGTCATGCACACTTAGGACTGCTTCCACAACCACCAAATGTTTGCAAATAGAACTAAAAAGCAAAGTTATTAAAATAAGGCACTGACGTGCATTGTGCCACTCCTACTCACAGAATCAATCATCTATAAAATCAAAGGGAAGGACATTTTTGCATGGGCAACTTAGGTTACACAATGAAGTTGTTTCGTCCTTACAGAGTAGAATAACAGGATATTAAATTATGGATTTTACAGGAAAAAAACATTTCACAGGGAGCTAGCCACAGAGCTTTGAACACACTTTCAAAAAAGCTTGCTCAAGACTACATACTAGAAGTAAATCAGGAATCTCATATAATTTTGACAGTAGATCAGTCAATTTTTCTTCCCTGAGCACCCAGTTTCAGCAAACCAAGGGCAATTTTCATTAACTTAGCCCTATCTACCCTCCCCCAAGCTACTGAAGCTCTCAGTTGAAGAGGAAGGAGACAAAAGCATTACCAACCCATAGTTACAGCAGCATATTTGACACTGCTGCCTTAATTCTCATATTTTCCCACATAAATTCTAACCACTTAGTGACATCATCAATGCCTTTAGGAAACATTCGCTTTTTAGATAGATGTATAGCCTTCTATTTTATTCTATTCCATTAAGGTAATATTAAGTGAAATACAAATTTTCAAAATGCAGAATTTACTCCTTATAATGATTTTTTTTTATCTGTTTCTTTTTCTTGAGATACACAAGAGATGTTTAAATGGTATGCCTGAGTGAATTATTTCTTTTAGCTTGAAACTGTGTTTATTTACATCTTCTACTATGTATTTTCAAACACATTAACAGACTGAATCTCTAGCTAAGCAATATGAAACTGGATGATTATGTATTATATATAGCTGCTCTCTTCTCTAGAAAATTGACTTGTTTAACTCCAGACCTGCAGCAGTACCCACACAAATAATCTTGATCCAGCTTCAGCTCCAGAAGGAGTTGCAATTTCAGATCAAATGGCAGCTTACAAATATCCATTTCTAGCACATGTAGTATCTACATGTAAAATTTACTCATTACAAGTGATTTTAGAAAGCAGGTAAGATACTTATTGAACAGCAATGTAACACTGATATATATACAATTTCTTTGGCACACAATAAAGAACAGCAATTTTCAAACTAAATTCTCTGCTGTTAAATGCACATAATTTGTTACATGATTGCTACAGAATTAGCAAGCCCAGGAAAGGAATTTCCGGGATAAAAGTAAAACAGTTGACCTTATTAAAAATTTTGCTGATGACTTCCTTGGGGCTAGAATTCCATTCCTGGACTTCATGCAATCGAAACATTTCTAATTTTTTTTCTGAAATAAATAATTATGAAGTTGAACTTTATAGAAAGAGCAGAATAAAGTCATAGAGCTAGACAGATTTAAATCTTAAGTCTACAACAAAGATAAGTCTATAGCAAATCAATCCCTTCCCTCCTCCACAAATGATTATAACCCAGGTTCCTGGCAAGATCAGTCCTGGGTGAAGTCTGAATTTTTGCATACTATGTGGAAAGAACAAAACAAACACCCCCCCACCCCATGTGTGTACCAATAAAAAGTTACAGTATTTCCTCCACAAGGATATGTTGTTTTAGAAGCCTGACTAATTTTCCCAGCAGTTTTGTTGATGATTCAGCCTGCTTGCTGCATTTTACTACAACAAATTAGTTTAATTTAATTTTTTCAACAAGGCATATATGCAGTACTGGCCCTTTACATTGTTTGGAGCAGTCACACATATTAAAAGTTTCCTACATCTCCTGCTTTTTATGAACTTTAAGTGTGGCTGCATTTCTGAGTCAAAAACAACCCCCTTAACTAACTATATATGAGATTTTAAAATAACTCTTTGTAAGACTGCAACACTTACAGTAGTGAAACCATCAAAGTTCAATCAAAAATATTTATTCTTGTAGGGTTGAAGTAGGAAGAAAATAGCTTTTTTCACTACAGAAAGTTTTAGTAACTGATATTCTACATTAGCCAAGTTGAATGCCAAGTGCCAGTACTCAATACATGACCTAAACCAACTTTGCCTCATAGTGTATTACAGGAAATCTCCAGTGAGAGCCTAAACATAAGATGAAGTCTTTCAGTGCTGCTCCATAATAAAACCCTTTTAAATTTAGACAACAGGAAAAAAGGTAAAAAAGAATCCTAGCAAAATAAAATTCAGTACTTCCCAGATGAGCAAATACTTGGGTTTCTCTAATATATATATAATATATATCCATTCTAGCTCCGTTTATCATAGGCAACAGCTATCTTTTTGGACTGCTCTTCCACATAGTTGCAAAAGCTACTTCACAACTCAGTTTGTTGCAACTTTATCATAATTCCATTCTGGAGATCCCACCTCCCCAAATGTATGACCAACTGGCGATGACTCTCCCTCCTCTAAAAAAAACCCCAAAACCTGCCCAAGCTTTCCTCACAGAATCAACAGCAAAGTACCAAGACCAGTTTAAATATACAGATGCTTCTTATGTTTTGTTATAGTCCCAATCCCCCAATGATCCAGTGGATTGGCAGCAGAAATAAATTAGTGGCCAACATTCATCCTACACTAGCTGCTGAAATCAATTAATTCCCCTATCCTGAGGTCCAGCATTCCCAGTTATAAAGTCTCAGGGGTGACAGAAGAGGAAACAAGCCCCTGAAGACTTCATGTTTTAACACGGGGAGAAAGGTCTTTTTGTATTTCAAGCCTCTCATGAAATGAAACTGAGACAGTATAACCGTGCTTCTACATTTAGTACTTGAAGCAATATTCTTGTCCTTTTCTTTGCCACCACTTTCCACAATGTTCTGCCATGCCAATGCTCTGCACAGGGTGTGATGGTTTGAGACGGGCTTTGTGGGATGCCTGCCAGGCCTTTCCCCTGAATTTGCCTATAAGAGAGACCCTTTGGCTCCAATGGATGCCATAGGGAGGAGAGCTCCACTCCTCCTTCCCACTATGCTACCAAAGTGAAGTACCTTTGTCCCAAAACACAGCACAGGACTAAGCCCCTCTCTCCCGAATAAAAAGGGGACACAGACAATCCTTTATTTTATATACCACTATACCACGTCCTCTACGTTCACCCCGTGGTATACTGAGTCAAATCTTCAGTACAAATCTTTCTTTCCTGCATTTTTGCCAGGCTAACAACCTCTCCTCCCTTCCTCACGTACACCAGCATCTATCCATCCATTGCTTTCTCTTGGCAGGTCAGTTCTTCCCTCCCCCGGCACTCGGAGCCCTGTCTCCCATCACGCACCCCCAGGCCGGGCTCTCACAAGGATGTCGCTGCCCCACAGAAGGAAGGGATCAGCCCCGGGGCATAAGTGAATTAGGAGGAATTTCTTAACGTTAGACATTGGAAGGGGCTGCCCAGGGAGGTGGTGGAGTCACCGTCCCTGGAGGTGCTTCAGGAAAGACTGGACGTGGCACTCGGTGCTGTGGTCTAATTGACAATTGCTGTTCGGTCACAGGTTGGACTCGATGATCTCAGAGGTCTCTTCCAACCTAAGTGAACCTGGGATTCTGTGATAACCTGTCCCGGCGCCCCTGCAGCTTCCCTTTCCCCCCTGTCAGAAGACAACTCCTCCCCACTCGGGGCTCTCCCGTCGGAGGCAGCTCTCCCGCCCATCCCGGAGAAAGGAGACCCGCCCCGGGCCCTTGCGGGGGCGCCTCCCCAGCACGAGCCCAGCGCGCCGCTCTCCCGCTCTCCCGGGCCCACCGAGCCCCCCCTCACAGACCTGTGGATCCGGCCATCTTGTCCGAGCCCCCCCCACACCGGTCCGGGCCCGCACGCCTCGCGCGTCACTTCCCTCGGAGCGGCTCCGTCACTTCCCGCCAGGAAGGACGAGGCGCATCCCTGGGGCGCGGGAGCGCGCGGGGCAGGGCGGGGCAGGGGGCGGGGCCGGCAGTCGAGGCGCGCCCCCGGCCCGGGAGCCAGCCCGGGTCTGCTCCCCCGAGAGTCCTCGGCAGCGAGCTGATCCGGCGTGCTCTCCTCTCTCTGTATCCTTCTCGCCAGCCCCTGTCCATGCGCGTCTCTCTCCAGGCACCCGCTGTGTCTGTTCCCCTGCGGGCTGACACCTGGGAAGCAAATTCCCGTGGCTGCATCCCTACCCTGCCACCTCCGCTCAGCCTGCACCGCAACCTCTAGAAATAAGGAAGTAGGCATACAGCGGTGAAGCTTCACTTAATTTTCTTTTGTTTTCTCAGCTTGGCTTTAAACAAGACACTTAGATTCGGAAGGGTCTTTGGAGAAAAAAAAAAAATAAAAATAAAAAAAAAGAAAAGTGCCAAAGGCATAAAAGGAAAGAATACAGATAAAAATTTAAAAACCACAGAAATGCCAGAATCAAAGAGGTGCTTATTAGAATTAGCTCCTCAAAATGATGTGATAGTTTTAAAGGCTGAAATATTTGACACTCAGTAGCATTAAGAACTGGAAAATTAATACCACAAATGTCTAGCCATGTTGCCAAGTGTTTCTTCACGTGCAGAAGTCAACTACAAAACTCAAGTCCCAGGCCCTTCCCCAGGAGCCCGTGCCGAACTCAGCTGAAGGTGGCCGCTGCGGTAGCACCTTGCACATCCTACCTGGGAACCACAACCTGCGCCGGGCCAGGGACCCATAGGCAGGTAGGAGAAGGCAGGTCCCCTGGCAGAGTGCTGGAACAGCCCTTGCAGCGGGCTCAGGAACAATCCAAAAGGGCCCTGGCAGCATTCATGTGGACATGAGGGAAATGCACACCAAAGCAACCTGCAGGCGAACACATCTGAAAGGGGACACATCCCAAAACCTGGGCCAGGGTCACTGCAATGTGGGATTTCCAGCAGGACTTGCAGCCCGAGCACAGGGCTGCTGCTAGCAGCAGTCTCTAACAGAGACTGTCACACACACACCTTGCTAACCGCTGACAACCCCACATCCTGTTCTTGACATTCTATTTTATAAATAACACTCAGTTTTTTTCCTTTACAGCTTATAGAGTTAAACTCATTCACAAACTTCTGACAGAGATCAGAAAGAGCCACGATGCAAGATGTTTTTCTTCCAGCTAACCTGAAATCTCTTCCCCAGTGAGGACTCAAATCACAAGAGTATGTTGAGTTGGAAGGGATCCACGGAGTCCAACTCCTGGCCCTGCACAGCACAATACCCACCCTCATACATAAAATGCTCTGCCTCCCTGCACTTATGCTTTGTTCATTTTAGCCTAATACTGTTTTTGCTATCTCTGCATACATGAAAATGATAAATCTACAATAGTTTTTAGTTCTTCCATTGATTTCTATTTTCCTTTATCAAGTTACTAGTTTTGACCAGTGTTTTGTAACAACAGAAATAAGCAGGAGTTTCAATATTTGCACCAAAATAATTAGAAGTAAACTTTTCCAACACAGTGAAACTGTTCCTTAAGCTGTATTTCAATGATCTGTGGAGCTTTCTGTTGTCAAAACAAGCTGATTATAGGGATTTTCTTGTGTAGCCTATTTCGGTATTTTTGTCGAAGTAGCAACAATACTGAAAAAAAAGAATATTTTGAAAAATTTTCCCCTACTATAGCATCACTGTAGTAAATATTGTGGCCTTGAACAGAAAAAAAAAAAAAAGAAAAAAAAAAAAGAGTTGTTCTTCTCCTGTTTCTTGGAAGACCATGTGCAGGAAGGCTGTTAGAGACCACTACACAAGCCTTGTCCACTGTGGTCCATCCATAATGTAACCAGGCTGTGCTCCTACTTGCATTAAGATAAAACCTGCTCAGCTCTAAGGTCAGAAAGAAGCACAGTGGCCACCCAATGCCTGTGCATTTTTTTTTAAATGATTAATCCTTCTTTTTTTATGTGATTCTGCGCTAACTTTTTTTTTAATGATTAATCCTTCTTTTTTTAGGTGATTCTGTGCTAAACAGAAATGAACAGCACACCTGCATGTCCTGAGACATGACAGAATAGAGCCACAGGCTCACCAAACCAAAGCCCACTTGTATTCCATGAGTCTCTGAAAGCACACAGTAGTCCATCTGTGTCCAGACCCATCCACTAGATGTCAAGGCTTCCATTTAGCAGTAACAAATTACTGCAATACTTACTGTAACCACAGGAAATAAAACATGGCCCAAAATGTAAAATAGGCATAAGGTCACTGGCCTAGGTGAGAACACCTCTGCTCAATGACTCTAAAAATTATTTTATTTCACTCTTCTTATATTGGGCAAAGTTTACTAGGAAAAAATGTAGTTTTTTCAACATTGAATTTGAGAGGAAAAATACCTGACAACTGGAAGCTGAACACATTTTAAAGGTGAAACTTCCTTTCCTTTCAAACAGGATGAGAGATCTGGGGTTGTTCAGCCTACAGGAGAGGTGACCCCAGCAAAAGCAGCTTCCCAGTATCTAAAAAAGGGCCTAGAAAAAAGCTGGAGAGTGACTTTTCACAAGGGCATGCAGTCATAGCACAGGGGGTACAGCCTTAAACTGAGACAGGGTAGGTTTAGGTTCGGAATTAGTAAGAAATTTTTTACTGTGGGGGTGGCGAGGCAGTGGAACAGGTTGCCCAGAGAAGCTGTGACAAAGATCGGATGTGATGGTGCTTAGAGCTACCTCCTTTGGAAGAATGTGTCCCTGCCCATGGCAGAAGGGCTGGAACAAGATATTCTTCAAGGTCCTGGCCAACACAAACGATGGTTTGTGTTTCATGGTTCTACAACTCTGAGTGCTTACACACAGTACTGAACTCACCTCTCACTCTCCAAAAAGAGTTCAAAATACCACTTGTGATTACAACTTGGTCAAAATAAAGTATTGGTAGTCATTCCAGAAAAAAACTTTCATAAATTTTATTGTCAAATATCACACAGTACCCATCAGGAGAAAAATCAGAATAGCAGTGTCCTCAACTCAGAAAACAAATGTTCCACAATCATGTTGCGAAATAATTGTTATTTAAGAGTTTCACAGAGTTTTGATTGTTGAGTGCAGATTCTACAGATGGCCCTCATGTTGTCCAACACTGTTTCCAGAGTTGCCGTATGACAGTCCCCAAGCTCCATCTCAGCCTAAAGATTTTCTAAGTAGTATCTGGAGCAAGGTATTGATAAAAGACAACTAAGGAATAATTATTTCCTATTTGCAGACTACAACAAACGAAGACATAGCAGTATCTTCCAGCAAGTTTAATACAAATTATTATTCAGAATTAATAACTACCTTGTGTAACTGATTTAAGCATGATATTACAGAGGACCATAGTGTAAAGTATGAGTGGTAATAGTAGTAAAAGTAATAAAAAATCAAATAAACCTCAATTCCCTCATGTTTCTTTACACAGAGTATCTCTATGCAATTTCTGACTCAGAAAGCACAGGCAGACCCAGAGTGGTGACTCCTTTGACATGGGGCTCTGGGAAATACCTACCCAATAACAAATAGTATACTTCCACAAGTAGTAGTTCTTCTGAGAGCCAGGACCCTTGTGTCTCTCAGTCCTGTAAAATCTTCACAGGATAGTTTACCTAAAAAATAAAGATGTAAAACACCACATGGGATGAGCAAAAACTTCTTACTTCTATTCATATTTACACCAAAAAAATTAGAAGTAAGCTTTTCCAGTGTTCACAAGCCCTAATAGACAGAAGTGCTCCAATGTAGGAAGCTGGGCATAAATGTAATGAAAAGTCATTAGTCCTGAGAGCTTTCAGCTTTTCAAGTCATTGCACACTGCACCTGAAAAGAGCCCCACCAAATTCCCTCATTCCATCAGTGCACAACTTGCATTTGATCAGCCAAGAAGAACAATATAATTCATTCCCTTTAAAAGCATAGAAAGTGTCAGGTATTATGCAGCAAAAGAAACACAGAAAACACAGAAGCAATAATAATCACACAGAAGACTACTGAATAGTCTCATTCCAAACAAACATACATTTAAATTATTATCTGAGTCCAAAAGGGACTCATGACAAGACCATAATGCTTTTCTCTCCATTAGACTTCATTTTAAGAGACATCAAGCAGCCTCACAGTCACAATTCCTCTTTGCTCTCCAGTACTTGGAGAATACAAGAGAAATAAGCAAATGCAATTTCTATCCCATTCTGTCCAGAAGTTAATTCCTTTCTTGACACAGTCTTGTCATGTCAAAGGAAGATCTCCCTTGCTTTCTTCAGGTGCTACTTGTACATCCATGCAGCAGGCTTTCTCCTCCTCCCTTAACATGGAGCCTAATTAATAACTTTTGGTTCCTGTTTCTGTGCACTCCCAAGATCCTAACTGCACAAATTCACAAATTCATGCTGTGTAAAAAGCACATACTGCACATTTCCTCATGCTATCTCAAACTGGAAGTACAAGCAATATATCTGAATAAGCAAGTAAGAAAATAAAATCAGAATTTAAAAAAAAAACAAAACCAAAAACAAATAAACCACTAAACAAACAAACAAAAAAAACATCCTCATGAAGCCTTAAAATGTGCAAGCATAGATTTGGAGATATAATTTCCATGGTATTTCAGAGCTGTGAAAATTCACAAGCAAAAGGCGCTATCTTGCCACCAGGTGCAAAAGAACTATAAAATGTTCTAGCCCGCTCTTTCTATTAACCAGCCTATACAACCAAAATACAGCAGAAACAATGAGTCTTACTCAAAGCATGAATACAAAATTTTGTTCACTACACACTATTATATATATATATATTATATATATACAAAATATAATACATATATTATATATATATATATATAATAGTTAACTAATGAATGAAATCATTAACCAAATACTTAAGGACCTATCAAAAAATTCCTCATTTCCTTTTCTCAATAATTTTTAGATGTCATTTTTTATTGTATTAAGAGGTCAGTAAATTTGATTATTTCATGCAAAGATTATATTTTTTTACTTCCTCTATGCAAAAAAACATCTGATTTTGAAATGAAAAACTGAAATACTTAAATCAATATGCTTTTTTTTTTAAATTTACAGTTCTTTCAGGCTTCTGTACACCATTATACAAAAAAAAAATTAAGGGTAAGTAGGAAAATAATTTTAAATGCTGCCGTGTGGTTTATAATGACATCAGTACTGAAAACACTGGAGAATGCGGGCATCGATCCCGCTACCTCTCGCATGCTAAGCGAGCGCTCTACCATTTGAGCTAATTCCCCACCTGAAAAAAAAAACTTCACAACTTGGACATCCACACTCCAAACTTACAAAAAAACACAACACAACTATATTTGATTATAAATTCGTTGCTTCTTGCTGAGTCATTCTTTCTACTCACCAACAACTGACTGCAGCCCAGAGTTGCATTCATGGGACACGTCCTTCGGCATGTACACTACCAGAATAATCTTATTCATCCTTTTATGACACAAGCCTTTGTTATTTAGCTGGCTGCATACAAGAAGCTCTCAGATCAAGTTTCTTAAAAGAAACCAAATGTGTATTTTTAGGGAAAAACCAACCAAAAAAAGCCCTACTTTTATTGAGCAACTGTTCCAAATTCAACAAAGAAACCCACATTCTTTCCAATTTTCAGGGCATGCACATGTAAAGACTGGTTCAGGAAACACTTAATGAAGGAAAAAAAATGTTATATGCATATGAATGAAACAGAGTTTTATAGTCAAAACTTACACATATGTGTCGGTGCATATATAAAGATATATATATATATGCACACACACATCCTGTCACATAAATACATATGTAGGCACACATACATCTTTTTGGAACGTGTCTGGCTTCTTTGAGGAGAGAGTGTCAAGCGAAAATAAAGTAGATCTGTATTTTTCTTATTTATTACCTCGCCAAATGCACTTCCCTGTAATTAATACATTACTTTTAACAGCTTTAAAACACTGGTTTTCTGAGAAATGAACCCAATGGTGCTCACGCGACTTGATATGCAGCATAAAGTTTATGTCATAGGCAGGGACCGTGATGATGTACAGCCCCCCCAAACTGCACCCACATCCCTGGGGGCCGGTCCTTATCCCCCCACCCAAACTGCACCCACAGCCCTGCGGGCCGGTCCTTATCCCCCCACCCAAACTGCACCCACAGCCCTGGGGGCCGGTCCTTATCCCCCCACCCAAACTGCACCCACAGCCCTGGGGGCCGGTCCTTATCCCCCCACCCAAACTGCACCCACAGCCCTGCGGGCCGGTCCTTATCCCCCCACCCAAACTGCACCCACAGCCCTGCGGGCCGGTCCTTATCCCCCCACCCAAACTGCACCCACAGCCCTGCGGGCCGGTCCTTATCCCCCCACCCAAACTGCACCCACAGCCCTGGGGGCCGGTCCTTATCCCCCCACCCAAACTGCACCCACAGCCCTGGGGGCCGGTCCTTATCCCCCCACCCAAACTGCACCCACAGCCCTGCGGGCCGGTCCTTATCCCCCCACCCAAACTGCACCCACAGCCCTGGGGGCCGGTCCTTATCCCCCCACCCAAACTGCACCCACAGCCCTGGGGGCCGGTCCTTATCCCCCCACCCAAACTGCACCCACAGCCCTGCGGGCCGGTCCTTATCCCCCCACCCAAACTGCACCCACAGCCCTGCGGGCCGGTCCTTATCCCCCCACCCAAACTGCACCCACAGCCCTGCGGGCCGGTCCTTATCCCCCCACCCAAACTGCACCCACAGCCCTGGGGGCCGGTCCTTATCCCCCCACCCAAACTGCACCCACAGCCCTGGGGGCCGGTCCTTATCCCCCCACCCAAACTGCACCCACAGCCCTGGGGGCCGGTCCTTATCCCCCCACCCAAACTGCACCCACAGCCCTGCGGGCCGGTCCTTATCCCCGCCCCCGCCCCAGACAGCACCCAAACCCCCGGGGCCCGGCGCCCGCCCCGCCAGGGAGCAGCGATGGCGCAGCCGCCCCGGAGCTGCGGTGCCCCGGCTGCAGGGGCCGCCCCGCGCCCGTCCCCCGAGCTCCCGTCGTGGCCCCTACAGCTGCGCTCCCTCACGGACCCTGGGCCTCGGCTCCTCGCGTTTGCTTCCCTGCTTCCTCGGGACAGCCCTCTTTACTTCCACAGACCCCTTCCCATGGCGTTCCAAAATCCCCTGCCACCAGCTGCGTGCTCTTCCATCATTTCCTTCCCCCAGCCTCCTCGCTTCTGCTTCACAGAATCACGGGATCAATTAGGTGGGAAAGGACCTCTGAGATCATCGACTTTAATTTCTGCCTTTAACACCACCACCATGTTAGCTAGACCATGGCATTAAGTGCTACATCCAGTCTTTCCTTAAACACCCCCAGGGTCAGTGACTCCACCACCTCCCTGGGCAGCCCATTCCAATTCTTCACTCTTCTATGAAGAAATTCTTTGTGATGTCCAAACTAAACCTCCCCTGGCATATCTTATGACTGCGTCCTCTTGTCCTGTCCCTAGATGCATGGGGGAAGAGTCTGACCCTCATCTGGCTACAGCCTCCTTTCAGGTGGTTGTGGAGAGTGGTAAGGTCTTCCCTGAGCCTCCTCTTCTCCGTGACTGCAGCTCCCTCAGCTGCTCCTCAGTAGGAAATGTGCTCCAGACCCTTCACTCTATTCCAGCTCTATTGTCTTCCTCTGGACACACCCCAGCACCTCAATATCCTTCTTGAAGTGAGGGACCCAGAGCTGAACATGGCACTCAAGGTGAGGCCTCACCAGTGCTCAGTACAGGGTGACAATCACTGCCATGGTCTTGCTGGCCACTCTATTTCTGATACTAAAATAATGTGAACACACCTGTAACAACTTTCACATACACATAACTTGACCAACCCAGGTTTTTTGAGCTGAACCAACCAAAGTGGCTGAACTCCACTTTACATCTTTCCCCTACTTACATTAACCATAGAGGCCACTCAGGTATCTCTTTGAAACATAAAGTGATACACCAAGCAAGAGAACTGGGTTTGGCTCTACCTTTCTGTAGGGTGAACAGAATTTATGAACTCCACCTGATCTGCCATGGCAGTGTTCACTTGTGCTCTTCTCCATAAGCTCTCTCTGCTCTTGCAGAGACAAATTATATAACCCACAATCTGCCACCCAGAGATTTTCTGACTGTTGCTTGAACATCTTCATTTACAGAAGAGATTGTTCCTTCCCTGTGTCGGCACTAAACCAGACAATGGCTCCTTGCTAAGCCAGGCCACATTTCTTACTCCACAGATGGGAGAAGTTACTCATCCATCAAGTTTAAGCCAGGCCAAGAAGAAATTAAATCAGAACATGAGTGGAGGTAAGATCACCACCTGACTGGTTTCTAACCGGCCTGGCTTGTTTTTACATCATTTACTGGCTTTTGGTGATGCTGAATCATTTTATGTACCTTAGCCCTGACATGTGATGAATGGCTTGGAGATACTGTACATGCACATCCATTTGTTCCTGGAGCTGGATTCTTTGGCAGGAGGAAAGACAGACTAGGAATAACTGAAAGCCACTGTCTTTATGTGGCAATATTCACTTTGTGCTTCACAAGCTTCAGCATTGATTTGCTACAATTTTTTGACAGTGCTAACCACAAGAAAATAGGGAGGGGAAAGAAAGAATAATGGTATTCAGGAAAGAATATAGCTGTCAGTTCTAAGAGCACTAATGGTACTAGTGAGAGTAATAATCAGGTATCAAGTTACCCTGGATTTATGGCCAGCTGCATGTTTAAGCTATACCTGATTTTTTGGTTGGTTAGTTGGGTTTTTTTTGGTTTTTTTAAATACTAAAGCTAGTCCTGTCAGAGTTAAAGCCTAGCTTTTTGAAGGGGAGGAGAGATTGACTGATAAACTGTGTATAGTTTTTCAGTATTTCTAGAATGCTAAAAAAATTAAGAGCAGTGTGAAAATGATGTAACACTTGTGAAGTAAGGGGAGATCTTTGCCATGTAAATAATTCAATTTTCTATGTCAGCTGCTAGAATGTCCACCGGCACTTCAGCAGGTTTTCTATTGAAACCACTAGGTGGAAAACTACAAAATTCAGCTGAAGTCAGGAACTTTTTTTTTCCCCCATGATCTTATTTATGCAGCATGAACCACCTTGGATGCTCACCTGGGCCTAAAAGTACCTGCTTACTTGATCATCTCTAGGAATTTAGAGTGAGTTAGCTAACCAACACTCACTATTGCATTATATTAGCTGTGATGACAAGGAACATATTTAGACCAGGCATTCCTGAGTAGCTTCCTGGTCTAGTCTTTGGATTTAAAAAAAAAACAACAACAAAACAAAACAAAAAAACCCTTATTTTTGTCTTTATCTTCAGAGAAAATAAAGCTTTCTTCAGAGGAAGTTGCTTAGAGATGACTTCTAACAATTCAAATGCTGCTATGATCCTAAAGGACTGGTAAACAACTCAAGATTCTGCACTGATCTTGTTTTAAGTTGTCTAACACTATTAACATTTTTTCATAGCCTTTTACTTACTTGAGAAGTGTTGAAGCAGCTGAAATTTTTCTAACATTTAGCAAAAGAAGAACTCAAAAGCTACATAAAAATAGCTCAGCTCTTGTTGAAAGAAATCAATGAATTTCTGTTTTTCCTTATTTTACTTTTTTTCAGGAAAAGTATCTAGCAATGCACAAAAATAGCATGGTTATAAACACACAGGAGATGGGTTATTGCCAAAACTTCAGAGACTCCAAGGAACCGAGGAATAAAGGTGTAAGCTGGAGCACATTAGCCTACACAGTTTCACCAAGCCTGCTGGCTGGATAAACCAAAGGTGGGTTTTACCATTTCCTGCTAAAACTGCCTTTTCTTGCTAACAGTTAACCTGATGCTTGGTGTCAAAGGTGCAGAAACTGAGATTGTTAACAAGACATAAGTAGCTTTTACAGTTGCAAATAGCCCTTATGTTCTATAATCTCCTTAAAAAAAAAAAAAAACAAAAAACAAAAACTCAGAAAGTGACAGAGAAAGATATATTGCATACCCAAATTATTCAGAATTCGCGTTCTCAGCTGTTAGAAACTATCAGGAATTTGGTTGGAAAATGGAAATTCTGTCCTCCTTAAATGCATATTATGTACATATTTTAGAATTATTTTTCAACCTCCGCCCTCAAAGCAATGCCTAGGAAAACACATGAGCGTAAACCTAATCATGAATTTACATTATGAAAATTATATTTAGGTCCATTTAAAGGTGTACACACTCAGCTGATAATTCCTGCTACTTACAGCCATTGCATTGGGAAAACTGGGATAAAAATCTGCTCTTTCCAGCATTATCTTTTCCCCCCTGAAGATACAGAAGGCAGCTTCAGGGACAGAAGAGCTGACCACCGGGCAGGCTGGTGGCTTTTCTTTAGAACACTTACCTGCCATCCCAACAGCTGCCTCATGCATCAGGAGGAGACCCAGCTAAAGCACTTCCCTGTTCACAGGATGACAAACCTCCCAGCACCGCCTGTTCACCTCTCCATCTATAAAGGAGTAAAAGGAGGGCAGCAGCTGCCCTGGGGGAGAGAGTTGCCATTGGGGAGAGTGGAAACACGCCTTCACAGAGGGTTCTAGCACAGGGCAGGGCACGCTTAGTGTCTGGGAGGGGCAGAGCAGAAGCCCAGTCCTAAGAGGCCGGGAAGGTGGGAGCATGCGGGAAGGGAAGCGGTGTGAGCTGCGTTGTCACCTGGGGCGAGCCCGGGCTGCGAGCATCGAAAGACAGAGCAGGCGGAGGAGGTTTGTGCACAGCCTTTTGCCCAAGGGCTTTCTGGTCGTGGTGGCTGTATTAGTGGGTCTCACAAAATCTAGTTTTGGAGTCATGGAGCTTGTTTGAAGGAGGAGGTGCAGGTGGCCAGTGCGACTCCTCAGCAGAGTGGGTGGTTTTGTGGGTTCTCGTGGGGTTCCTATTCCTGTGCTGCTCTGCCATGACTCAGGCTTCAGCCCTCCTTCAGTTGTTCTCAACACCTACAACGTCACTAATCCTACACTGCATTAGGAAATTTTAATAGCTGTTGTTTTCTTCTCATACTGCTCCTCCAGAGTTCGCTTACGTGTAACACTGAGCCCAGGAGAGAGGTGGAAGACTCAAATCAGAGGATAACTTGGGTTGAAGAACTTGTTGAAGTGGGTGCTATCCTAAACTTTTTTGTGGTCTTAACTCAGCATGCTTGTGATGTTTTGAAAGCACTGTAAGCAGGTAGCTTCATCAGTGAATGCTTTAATGATAAGTCTGGTTTCCCTGTTTACTTTAAAATTATTGTATATCATGGTGGTGCATAAATTTAAGAAAGAAAAGCTCTCAGATTTTCATATGGACCTAAGTAATCAGATGTTAAACATACACTATAAATATATATATATATAACTTAAGTGAGTTCTGTGAATCTTAACCCTCTAGTATTGGAACATTGCAGCTAAATACATTTTTCAGTTTATTCCATATAACCAGTTCCTTGGGGCTTTTTATAAATGGTTAGTTTATTTATTTGGATGAGGTTATTGTTCTTAAAACTACTCTATTATTCTGGAAAAAGTCTCATTTAGTGAGTCCTTAGTAAAAGCCACGGGATATAGGGACCTGAATCTTCTTAAGTCTTCTAAGCTATGAAAAAAATCTTCATTCTCACCCCTGTTAACTTTGGTGTGAAAAGTGAAAGATGGATAAAAATCAAAAATATAAAGAAATTGTTTATTATTCTGTGGACATCCATGGCTTGGAAGAGACACTAAATGAACATGAGGAAAATCTTGTATGTGGTGTCTAGTGACAGCTGATTAGCCAGGTGGCCTAGGCATAGCTAGGCCAGATTCCCTACTTCATTAAATTATAGGGAATGTAGACAAAATTTAGATTCTTACAGTGGGGATTTAGAAGACAAAAGTTGCAGATCCAGTGAGATTCAGGCAATCTCATTACTTTTGTAACAACCTTGTTTGTAGTAGTATACTACAATATATAATAGTAACTATTAAACAGTTTGTTTTGTATGTAAAATTAGAAACACAGTTTTTCTATATTGTCATCCTGTTTGTTTCAAGGAGGGCATTGTACATGTAGTATGATGTTGAAACTTTTTTAAACTCATTATGTTAGTAAGGTTGCAAGGTCTTCCAGAAAAATTTGGAGTAGGTTGTGATGTGAGTCTAGTCATTTTCCTAGGAAAAAACCTAAATGCATAACCATGTTAATGTATGACTTCCTGTTTCTCCATCTGAAAACAGAATGAATTCTTTGCCAGTCGGGAATTCATATGATAACCTAGGTGGAAATCAAAAATCCATGGATCCTTTTAGAAAAGGAGAATGGTGACTTGTATGTTTTCTTGGTATTTCAACTCTTTAATAGTTAGAGATTTTAGAGGTCGAAATAATAAGGGTGATTTTTGTATTGGTCCCCAGGGAGATGACAGAGAGTAGCATAAAATGATCTTGCTCAGAGCTGTGCTCTGAAATCACCATCTTCTTATTAGTGCACAGAGAGCACAGTGTTAACCTAAATGCTAATCTGATAAATATACACAAAAAACATTTTGGTGTCATACATCTTACAAAAGCAGTATATTTAATATGAATTATTTTGGCTTTTAAAAGTTTCTGTTGTGACTGCTAATGGTAACTGAAGTTACTTCGGATGCCTGGCTAAGCTGATTCTTTGACCAATATTACAGAATTTTGTACTAGTGCATAACCTCCCAGATGGACTATACTGATTTTCCTCAAAGGTGATAGCTGCAGTAGCAAATTCTATTAAAAGTAGCAAATCTTTATAAGGTTTATTATGTTTTGAGTTAGTTTTTGTTTTTGTTTTTTTCTTTTTGGTTGGTTCTTATGTTTTGGGATTTCTTTAGCATGTTTATGTCTTGTGCTTTGGGTATGAATCAATGAATAATGGTAAAATGGAGGCAAAATTTTATGAACAAGCAATAACATCTTCATCAACAAATCAAATGTTACTCTCGTTGTGGCCATTAAAAACAGAAATGGGGATTCTGGGAGGTTTCCTCTTACTAATGGCATGTCTCCCATGTTGCTTTTTATCTGATTTACAGTGCATTTGGTGAGGTGCTGTCTGTTGGAGTTTGAGGTTTTTGTTCGTGGGATTTTTCCCTCCAGAGGATGGTGTGAATTTTGCAGTCCAATTCCATATTTTGATATTGCTTTTCAGTAAAATTATCTCTGAGATCCAAAACACATTTCGTTCAATGCTTTAAAAGATAGCTTTTCCTTCAGTGCTTTAAATATGGGATAAATACTGGATACCGAACTGGAGACATACTTGCTTCTTTTTAGTGTGGTATCTATCAACTTGAAGGTTTGGCTATTTAACAGAATGAACTGACTATTCTATAGCTGTCCTTACTCATTTTGTCACTGCTTAATTTATAGTTCATTCTGAGTTTTGCTTGATTTTAACTAAATTTCACCCTACCTGCTGTGTTAAAACCTTAAGGCTGTCAGTGCCTAGTCACAAATTGAAAGTTTCAGTTTGTGTGCAGTTGTAAGCCTGCTTGGGGATTCCCTTAATTCAACCAAGTAGATGTGCTGTACCTTTCCAAATCTGGCGTGATGAAACCCTGGTCTTGCCTGGGCTGTGTTCTTACAAGCCTGATACAGACACAACTAGAAGGGTTCTGTTTGGTTGCTTGTTAGTTTTATAGCATAGGTGGTTTTGAGACTTGAATGGTTTTTGTTCAGGAGGAATACTAAGAAAAATGTGAAACATCCCCAAATAGAAGGAGCAGCAATCTTGCTTACTTTGTCAGGCACACTGACCTGTGGGGCTTTCAGTCAGCCAGTTGCTTACATGTCAGTGGTATCTGCAGCATAAATCCAGCAGTAAAAACTTAATTACCCCCTGCAAATTAAATTCAGATGCTTCTTTCTACATTGATTAAATAGGAGAGGGAGAAATATTTTTTTGGCAAAGCCAGTTGTTTCAATCAGAGTGAAGGAGTAGGTGGGAAGACACTGGAATTTTGTTAATGGTAGAATGTCCACAGGACTACTAGTATACAGCTTTAGGGCTAGACCAAAGACTGATATTTTGTTATTTTGTTTTCTGAAATAACAAAGTTATTGAAGAGCAGAGATTTGAAAGATCTCTATATGTCAGTGTGATTCATGTGTCTTAAAGCATCCTGGGGAAATCAAGAGCTGTTTGCATAGTTATTTAATAAATTTCATTTCAGATATTACTTTTATGTTCAGAAAGGCAGATTATTTTAATATTTTAAGTGTAACAGAAATTCACAATTCTCTCTTGCTGTTTGTGAACACAGTACACAGAATTTTCACTGCTGTTTCATTTTAGTAAAAATTTTTATTTTTTTATATTTTAGTAGTAGAATTTTGATTTTATATGTATGTGTCTGTGTCTTGTCATATGAGTGTGCTTGTCTATCTGGTGATAGCGTCACAACTTAAAAATGCCTGAGAGATATAAGTAAATAATGTGAACTATTACTTTGTTTCCTGGTGTTCCATTTGGTGCTTTTTTCATTGTTTTCACGAACCCTTGTTCCATGGGTGCTTTTTTGTAACATGAACCCCGCCTCTATTGCCACAAGAAAAAGAACTGGAAGAACTCTACCTATTCAGTCATATGTATTTTATATTGTAAAATGTGGAGAAGGGTAAAGTCATTTAGCCGATTGTCTTCCACCTAGACATTACAAATAGGAAAAATCTGTTTTAGAAAAAATACAGTATTTAAATATACCCAGATTTCTCTTAAGCAGCAATAATTGTTTGGTGTGAACGTAAGTCTGCAATTTCTGGAAACACAAGCCCGGATGTTACCCAGATGCAGCTCCGCTGAACAAAGCGTCTGCTGTTGCCTCGAGGGGTCCTGATATTATATTAGGCAAAATTCCCACTACGGCTGTCAAAAGCAGTGCGCTTGCAGGAAGACTTAATTGTTTCTGCGTTTCACGGGAGGGCTGTGCGCTGTTACTGCCTACCCGTGCCTTGGGGAGGGGATTAGAAGGGCTCGGAGCGCCCAGCTACCGGCGCTTGGGGGAGGCAGTCGGCTTTGTGTGGGAGCGCGGCGTGCGGCAGCGGGGGAAGCGGGAATGGCCAGTGAAGGGGGCGGGCAGCGGCCGGCGGGGGGAATTAGCTCAAATGGTAGAGCGCTCGCTTAGCATGCGAGAGGTAGCGGGATCGATGCCCGCATTCTCCATTTGTGCCACCTGTTTTGAGTCCAGATGCGTGTTCCCGGAGCGCTTTCTTGAGGCTTTAAAGTGAATCAGTGTGGGGACGCGTTTGCATAGTATGAAGTGTTTAAGTTTTTAATGTTGATCAGAGCTGATCTTTGTTTTTTTTCAGGTGCCAATTAATTTCTTCTCACGGCTAGAAGAAGACATTAAATGATACTGTGGGAGACCGAGTATCACTTGAAACTCACATTAGGAACAGGGGTGCCCTTCCCATCCTACAGCAAGTGCAAAGTAGCTGGAGAGACACTAATTCTGTGGTGAGCTGATGGTATATATAGACAACTACAGACTTTTGCATCTTCGCAGAGACAATTTCAGTAACTTTCCACATCATTAAAAAATAATCGTAAATGCTAACATTCGGTGCCTTGTTAAGGGACGGAAGTGGCTATTTTTTTTTTCCCTATATCACAGAGTAACAGCAATAGTTTAGATGGGTATGTGAAGAAATTGTTTCTCAGAGAGTGCACAAGTGTAATCTTTACAATTAACATTTCTTCTCCCCTTTTATTTGCCGTGTGAGTCGGTCTGTATTACCTGCTGTGCATTTTCCACCACAAAAACCAGGACATTTCATGGAAGAAAAATCTTTTCCCACCGTGGCGCCACAGCCGACCAAAACACTGGAGAATGCGGGCATCGATCCCGCTACCTCTCGCATGCTAAGCGAGCGCTCTACCATTTGAGCTAATTCCCCTTGCCAGAGGCACCATAGGGCGGATGCACTCCTCACCCGATAGCTGAAAAGCCAGGTTATGCTCTTGACTTATGCGGAGCATTTTCTGCTGCGTTTCTTGGATAAAACAATTCGTTTTCCTGAGCAGTGCATCCTCTAGCGTTTATTCAAGGAGAGAGAACTCATTTTTTTACAGCTCTTGCAGTGCAGCTACAAAAAGGTTTATAAATCTAGAAAGACTAGTCTTAGAAGTCACTCAAGTACAGTGAGATTTTTCTTCTCCTTTTTTTCAAGTCTTTAGCTCCTTTTCCAACTTTATTTTCTAATTAAACATACATAAATGATAAATACAATCGTTTAAAAGTTCATGTTTAGTTTCTGGAGAGGAAATATTCATTCATAAATTCTTATGCTATGTTCTAGGAATTATTTGTATTTCTACCTTTATTTATTGACTTTGATAATTCTGTCCAAATAGTATTGCATCTTAAATATATGGGGTTACTAAGCACATTTCTTAAATAGAAAAGTTCCCCTGTAGTCATACTAACTGACTTTGCAGTAGGAAGCGCATTGCTAAACCTCTGTTCACTGGCTGTTAAATCAAAGAATGCTTTCTGGATTTCAGGAAGGAAAATGTTGTTTACAAAGAGACTGGATACACTGATATGCTCTATTTAAATGCAGAGGCGTAAGTTCTGCTAGTAAACTGAAGTGTGTGCAGTAATCCAACAATACGTGTACTGGTGGTTTTCTCTGAAGGATTTAACTCACTGGATGGCAGCAACAGCCAGAACAAAATAAATTTCAAAACTAAGCATCAGTAAGTTACAACTTACTTGTCCTAGGTAATGTAGTACTCCAAATCTGTTACAATCCAGATTCAGGTCTAGATGTGGAACTACAACTACAGTGTTGATGCAAACATTCTCTTAAAGTTCAAATACTCTCCTGCCTAACTTCAGTCTCTGCACAATAAAAAAAAAATTGAAATTTATCCTTAACACTTCTTGCATTATATTGGAGATGATTTTATATACCTCACTTGAGTAGACTTGAAGGGGAAATATGTGAAAGCATTTTCAGTCCTTCTCACAGGCATATGTATATCTTAGGCTCACTGATGGCCTCCTGCATGCCTGTGGCCAGGATCTCTCCCATATCGTATTTCATGAGGTTCAGCTCTATTAACAGTTTTCTTTATCAACCCTGTGCAGTTCGAGTCATTATGCAAAATGCAGGTTACCTCTTCCTGTTTTTCACCATAATATCTCGGTCTGCTGCCACTGACAGGGCCTAAAGCTTCACCCATTCAGCTCACAGAAAAACAGTTTATTTAATGCCCAGATAAGGGCAAGGGAAGATCACTGCATTATTCTCAATTATTAAAACATGTCTTTTATATAATTGACAGCATTATTTTGTGATCATTAATTTGAGTGTTGCTAGCAAGTAATATGTTCTTATTTCTTAACCTGGTTGGGAAAACTTTCTTATCTATATCTGAAAATAGCCCAACCTTCTTAATTCCATTAAAAAAAAACAAAAACAAAAAAAATTTAGGGTGTTTCAGTTTTGAAGGCTTTGTGTCCACATACTTTCATTTAAGATTGCTTCAATCCATCTTCTTGTCAGTACTAATGGAAACTGATATAAGTTAATTTAATCAGGCTTAAATTTTGCTTTCTATATGGTCTCCCGAGGGGACATCAGGGCAAATGTGTGTTTTGTACTATCCTCAAGCTGCTCTGCTGTGTCGTTTCTGATGTGATTTCCCCGAGTGTAGGAGAAGGACAAATCCAGCGTGTGGCAGGTGGCACTGAAAGGCTGCAGGGCATGAGTTTGTCGCGCACGTCAGTGCGAAGTGCCTTATCACATTACTCGGCCTTATCACCTTAGTTTTTCGTCATTTCGGGCAAAACCGTAGGCGGCTCCAGGTCAGGCGGTAGTTAAATGTTCTGAACGGCTGCCCTGGGGTTATTCCTCGCGGTGAAAAAGCAGAGTAGAGGCGGAAAGCGCAGTTTGTAGTTGTAGCTGTTGAGGTCTAAAGTTACAGGATCTGGCAGTGGTCAGTGGGGGGAATTAGCTCAAATGGTAGAGCGCTCGCTTAGCATGCGAGAGGTAGCGGGATCGATGCCCGCATTCTCCACTGCCTGTTTTCTTCTTCGTGGGAGTCAAAATACTTCATTCCGACTATTTAAAAAAATGCTTAAATAAAGCCTGACGCGCATAGCAGGAAAGCGGCATGTCACAACGCACTTTGTTTCGTTAACAGCAAGTTACAAACGGATTACTTTTTATTATTACAAATATACATCTGGAAAACATGTCTGTTCCAGTTTGCTTTGTTTCTTGCTTCCTGATTTGGAAATGCTAAATGAAATACTCCACACGTATGATTTTGGAATCGAAGCTGGACGTGTTTTCGTTTGTGAGCAGAGAAGGCAGAGCAAGAGGGAAAACTATTCCACGGGTGGAGCTGCGGGTTTAGAGGCTCCTGGAGGAGCAGAGTCCTGTAATCCCCGGAGCGGCCGCAAGAGGGGGAATTAGCTCAAATGGTAGAGCGCTCGCTTAGCATGCGAGAGGTAGCGGGATCGATGCCCGCATTCTCCAGTGCTTTTTTTGCCAGACAGAAACTGATCCACACTATCAAACAAAAATGTGTAACTTAGTTCGGTAAAATGTTACTTTTGTTTTAATTGGCGTTAAACTGATTTTTTTCTTTCCTTCTTTTCTTTCTCTGCCCTTACTACCTAAATCAGGCTTATATAACTGTATAGGTCAATCCTCTGTTGTAATAGTTGACAGCATAAGCTAAATCGAGCGGGAAGAGAATTCTGCAGCGTGACATTTTCCCCATGCTTAATGAAAAACAACATATCGTGGTTAAACCCCAGCCAGTCACCAAGCCCCACACAGTTGCTCACTCACTCCCCCACCTCCCCTATAGGGAGACAATTATAAGTGTAAAAGATGGAGAATTCAGTGATTGAAATAAAGGCAGTTTAATAGGGAAAGCAAAAGCCATGTACACAAACAAAGCAAGACAAGGAATTAACTCACTGCTTGCCATGGGCAGGCAGGTGTCCAGCCATCCCCAGGAAAGCAGGGCTCCATCATGTGTAATGGCTAGTTGGGAAGACAAATTACATCACTTCAAATGTCCCCCCCTTCCTCCTTCTTCCCCCTGTCATTATATACCTGGGCATGTGGTCATATGGTCTGAAATACCCCTTTGGTCAGGTGGAGTCACCTGTCCTGGCTGTCTCCTTCCTACCTCCCATGCAAACACAGCAATATGAGAAGCAGAAAAGGCCTTGGCTCTGTGAAAGCCCTGCTCAGCAATAATAGACACATCTCTGTATTATCAACCCTGTGTTCAGCACAAATATAACATACAGCCCCACAACAGCCACTGTGAAGAAAATTAACTCTACAGCACCCAAAATCAGCACACAATGAATGATGGTTAGAGACCTGAATTAATGTGTCTTGATCACACAGTGGAATTAATTTAGGAATGCTTGTTATTCCCCAGCTGTCCATTGTGATCCCTGCCCAGATATGTAGGATCTTCTTTCATTCATGATCTTCATGAAGTGAAGGCAGAGTACAGTTTGGAATATTTCTCAGTAATATCCTATTTCAAGTTTGGCTGAAACAGTTATGCAACCTGCTCATTACACTTAAATAAAAAAGACCACATAAAGCAATCATGCTGCTTTGTACAGCACAGCATTGCATTTTTCTATTAAAAAATCACCCATACCAGGCCCTTGGGAATATTACTGTAAACAAGCTGCAAGACCTTCTTTCAGGACTGATTATATGTCATTACACCAAAGGTAGGTATCTTAATTTATCCAGTCATACTTAAAATTGAAGTAAAGAAACATGGTTTCAAATAGAATCTATCTATCTATCTATCTATCTATCTATCTATCTATCTATCTATCTATCTATCTATCTTTATTAGGTAGGTTGATTGAGGATACTTCCACAATACAGTCAGGTCAAACAAAACAAACCAAACAAAAAGTCTTTCATGCTCTCACAGAGCTTCCAAAAAATTGCAGAATTCTAGACTGAAAAGTGCTCAGCACAGGATCTGCTGATTTGAACTTGAAATTAACATGAAAGAGTCCTTTTAAGTCAAATACTTTTATTTCAGTTTACAGCAATACTAACAGTAAAAATTGCAATTACTAAAAAGTCATTTAAGATGATTTTTTACAATTCAATTGGAAATACAGGCAATATTGTCACCATGCTCTAAAAACCTCAAAAAACCAGAAAGCCCTTGCTGTATTAGTAATTACATTAAGCTAAAATGTAAATAGCATTACTGACATGAGGATTTTCATAATGTAATGACAGTGTAATGTAATCACTTAATCATGACTACCCTTGTAATAGCAAATGATAGCCCAAGTTGTGAAAATCTTGCAGTGGCAATATAGTAAGGCAGAGTGAAGCCATGACAGTTGGTTGGCAGGGAAAGGCTACGCCTGTCATAGCAGATGATAGTCCCAAATTTCAAAGATCTTGCAGACTGACACTATCTTGAGTAAGGCAAAGTACAAGTCGTGACAGTGGGCTCTGAAGCACAGGATAACTCACAGCAGCCTCACAGTCTTTCCAGTCACAGTCAGGAAGTCCTCATCAGCCAAAGCACGAAGTGCTTCTTCAAACATTTCCTTCGTGACAGCCTTAAAGAAAAGGAGAAAATCAAATAAAGATGGGAAAATACTTCTAACATAGTAAAAATGCTATACTTTCTACCAATTTTCTAACAGTTTTATTGGAAATTTTCATTTGTTCTATGTGAAAGTTGAAGCCTGGCCTGGAACCCTGAAGCTGAGTTTGCTAATTCCAGAAGCCAGAATAAACTAAGGTACAGTATATTCAATTCATTTGTCTGTAAAAGAACTGGCTTTCTAGTCATGTTTCTATTTCCTTCAATATTATGATTTGAAGACAAGAATGTTTATTTGGAAAAAAATACTTTTGAACATAAATGGAAATGTAAAAATAAAGCAGGAAACTTACTATATCAGACTGTGCTCGGAGATCATCCAAAAGCTGTTGGTACTTCAAGGATGGTGCTTTACCCTTTGATTGGATGAGCTTCCGTAAGGCTTGAGCTAATTCCTCTTTCCGCTTACGAGCTGTTACGCTCATTCCTTATAAAAGGAAAGAAAATACCTTTTAGCAATCAGCTAAGGAAGACAGGTCAAGTTACATTTTAAAAATCACAAAATCCCAACAACGGCCCTGCTTTAACAGCACGGAAGCACGAACCTGTTGTGAGAATGGATATGTCCACAATTCCGGTCTTTGGATCAGTAGCAGATTGTTTCAGTGCTTCCCGATGGAGGCGTTTTGCTTCCTCCACGTCAATTGCTTCAACCTTCTCAGAGAAGCGCACCTTGGCGTGCGCCTCTGCCAGCCGGATCAGAGACTCCAGCTGCCGGGGGTACGCGGAAACCATTCCCCTGCCACTGCCAATCTTCCTCATGTCCACGTATGCCTGAGAGGGAGACACTTGTTACATATTTCACTGCATATTAATTCCTTTTCAGTCCCCTGCATCCCCCACCTCTTACTTCAGAATACGAGCAATTCTGGCAAGCCCTTCCAAATACTGTATTTCTGCTCACACACTTTCATGGTTCGTCTGCAGTGATGAATAACCACATCAAATAAATTCTTTTCCATTATAAAGCAATTAAACCATGGTAATGAATCAAGTTTTGAACCACTTTAGAATTCCGGATTAGTCTTCTATAGCGGTACTTGTGTCTGTGATGACACATTTTGCTTTGCTAGACTTTAATGTGCTTTATGTGATGGAATCATATCATTCAACATATCTGAAAGCTAAATATTAGAATGCAGAATGACTCATCTGATCCGTCATTCCATTAGAGACCTTTTTTTTTCAAGGATCTTACAGAAGGTTGTTATGTAGATAGAGACTGTACGAACGAGGGAATTTCACCACTTCTGACAAGTCAGGAAAGACTGAACATTCCCAGCAGCAACTCCTTTACCTCAATGAGGGCTTGGCTTGCTTCTTCACCTAATCTGGGATTTACATAACTACGAGCATATGCAATGTAATCCCTCAACACTGCCATATCCATGTATTCCTCCTCCATATTTTCTTCACTTCGGTAGTACAGTGAAACCAAATGGCGAGCAAGGCGTCTGTCATAAGCTTCATCACGTGGATCCAACATCAAAAAGATCAAGTCAAATCTGAACAAGATATGATCCAGTGTTAGTGTGCATACTTTCTTGTCATTTAGGTACTTGGCTTAGAAGGATTTGACATAATAAGCACAGGTAGGAGTTACCAGACTGTGAATTCCTACTCTCAGTAGAAATTGCTTTCTTACACCGGAAAAAAAAAAGTTCATACAGAAGAACACAATTTGCTTACACCCTATGGACTTGAAGTTTTGAAAGCAAGGTACATTCTGCAAAATTCAGATGCCTTGTTCAAGGCTGACATATTTTGTTTCCTTAAAAAACCCACACCCCACACACCCTGCCCAAAGAAAGTTGCAACCACCACAAACAAAAAAATCCACACACATAACAAATGCACAGAACTTACTGCTAAAGATACTGCCCTGAAATACAACAGCAAAAAAATGTAACTAAATTACAAATTATTCAAAAAGCACTTGCAGTTTAATCCTGGAGAAAATGGTTTATAATTTTACAAACAATATATTAAAGTAGTCTCAACTATAAGCAGACGTGGATAATGCATTTTTAGCTAGCCGGTAATTTATTTTTGTAGGTTTAAATCCAATAAATAGTGGAACTGAGATACTGTTCAAACCTAGCAGCTCTTAATTTAAATTAAAGCCATAAGTGTTCTCAGGATATTCAGTATAATATCCTGTACTTCAAACTTCCAGTTACTGTGGAAATTCTTAACAAGATGCAATCCCAGCACATAGTTTAATTTTCTGTCAGCGAGCAATCAATGTGGCTCTAACAGCAGATGATAAGAACAAATGTCTGACCAGCACTGCTACTTCCACAGGTGAATTTTACAAAGCAGCACGAAGCAGGCATAGATCTGATGATCTCCCTGATCATCAGTGTTTCACTTTAACAGCTTTATGGAGCTAAGAAAAGGATCCTGAATTTTTCTTGAAGTTATCAATACATTACATTTCAGAACAGCTCTTTCCTAGGAGATGATTACAAAACAACATAGAATTAAACGAGAGATCCGATAGATCTTATCACACTTGCTCTTCAGGGTCAATGTGTAAATACTAAAAGACACTTCTGTGCTCACATAGATATTGTAAGGACAGCATTTAAAGTATGTGCTATAAAAGTTTTCCATTAGGTCATGAACAACACAATAGTTCTATTCTACTATATGTAATAATTTTGTATTTAAATATCTTATTATTTTAATATGTAATAATAAGACAAAGTGTAACATCCCCTAAAAATGACATGTGCAGTGCAGTTCAGTACCTTGACAGCAATGTATGAGGAAGCTGAATGTTCTCAATAGTAGTCTTTTTTGGATTCCACTGTGATTCTATAGGATTAGCTGCTGCTAGGATAGATGTACGAGCATTCAATTGGCAAATAATTCCAGCCTGTCAAAAGGAAAAACATTTTTGAAACCAGCTGCAGCTGTGCCACCAAAACCTCCCCCTAATTTCATGAGATCACCAATGTTACTAGATGGATTCTGTAGTCAAAAACTGCATTGTGAAAGCCTCTGAGTAAAGCAAGAGCAAAAGCTCTAGGAATAACTTCAGTTTCATTTACCTTTGCAATGGAGAGTGTCTGTTGTTCCATTACTTCATGTAGAACTGACCTTGTGCTTTCACTCATTTTATCAAACTCATCAATGCAGCAAATGCCATTGTCACTAAGTACTAGAGCTCCTGTCTGAAGAACCAGCTGCCGTGTTTCTGGATCCTTCATCACGTATGCAGTAAGACCAACTGCACTTGAGCCTTTGCCAGAAGTATACTGGCCTCGAGGAACCAGGTTATACACATACTGGAGCAGCTGGGATTTACTAGTACCAGGATCACCACAGAGAAGAATGTTGATGTCTGCACGAAAACTCCCTCTTCCTGTGTGAGTAAAATCCTTTCTTGATCCGCCAAAAAGCTGAAGCAGAATACCCTGTAAAAATGGAAATATCACTTCGTATATAGATGTAACAGAGCAAATCCAATGGTTCAACTGAAACATCTGAAAAACAAAGACTGCTAAAGTTAACACAACTCAACGCATCTGGGTTTCAAGCATTAAATGACAGAAATTTTGTATGTCATTGTAACCAGACTTTGGTTGGAACCTGAAGAGTTCCTTTGATGATGGGTCCTTAGTTTTCCTCAACTCCACCCCCTAGACTAGATGTGCCTTTATTAGCATGTTGAGAGGGTAACAACAAAAGGAACTGTCATTACTGTGTTCCCATTTCCTAAGTAAATCATTGTGTGGTTTTGAATTATACTTTCAGTAACCTGTGAACTATGATAATGTATAAATCTATTAAAAAAACCTCAAAGGAATACTTTTAGGAGTGTTTACTGTCTACCAGTACCTTGAGACCTGCTACTAATTGCAGTTTGCACAATGCTCTAGTACCTCACTTGACACTATTGGAACAGTCCCTTCTTGGATACATCCAAGTAAATGTTTTGATACTTCATAATTCAGAGTCAACCAAATGTCATTTTGAAGCTGCTCTTCTCTTGTGGATGCCTCTTCTCAGCAAGCACAGTAACCATGTTTGTTACATGTACTTACTTTCCTTTTATAAACAGAAATCTGAACTTCCAAGAAATGTCCAAAACGCATCCTGCAATTAAGTTTTCCCAGTTCTGCTGCCTTCCTACCTTTTCAGTTACATTCTCTCTAATTAACAGCTAATTAATAATAGCAAATTAATAGCTTGAAAAGAATTATGATACCCTTAAAACTAACTAACTCCATCCTGACAGGACCGTGACATTTTAAGATCGCTCAAGATAACAGTTTTTTGAATTTTTAAGTTTCAAGATCTATTAATAACAAACAGGAACTACAAATATATACACATAAAAATACATGTCTTACAAGAGAAATACAGAACTTTTCACCTTTTTGATATCTTCATGCTCATAGATACTTGGAGCCAATGCTAAAGCAAGCCTCTCATATATGTCTGCTTTTTTAGAAAGCTCTTTGAGCATTTCCACACGTTCCTCTGTAAACCTCTTTTGCTCGGTTTCTTCATCAACACAGTGCAGGCGTGTGGAGTCTGTCTTGCGATAGTGTATCACGTCAATGTGGGTCTTATACACGGAGTTTACGCTGCTGACGCGGGGATTAACTCGAATGGGGACTGCCCTGTAGATACCTAAATACAAATTCCAATCACAGCATTAGATATGGAGAAACACGCTCATTCCAAACACTTAAAATTTTACAAGTTCCCAGGAAGAGCAGAGCTTTTCTAAACAGCCTAAATACTTTGTCATCTAATTTCTCACTGTAAGTCATGTAGAAGCCATATCTAAGTTAACTAGATCCTTTTTTGCAGATAGACATATGCTTTCCATTCGTACCACAAGTGTTGTCAAACAATGAAAGCATTTTTCAAAAACAATTAAGGCTTGATGCTTTTGAAATTCCCACTCCAGTCAGCCTTTCCCCCTCTTTTTAAGTGCCAAGCTTAATAACAGCTTTCTAATGCATTTCAAACAGCTTGGGTTCTTTTACAGCAGTTGTTTTAAAGCAAAGTATTTTGTTATAATATGTTGCTGTAGTATCACAAGATTCAGTCTACATTATCACTCTCCCAACTGCAGACACTATTTAAGATACAGCTAAAGCTTCAGAATGAAGGAATCAAGGTCAGACAGCCTAGGGATGTGTAGTCCAATCATGAGGTCAAACTGGAGTCAGCTGGAGTCCACTGCTTGCTAAAGGCTATGTCCCATCAAGTTTTGAGTATCTCTAAGGACAAAGACTCCACACAGGCTTGCCAGTCAACCTATGATGAGGCTTGACCACACTAACAGTAAAAAAGTTCTTATTTTTAACCAGAATTATCTCAGTTTGTGCCCTCTGTGTGCCACTGGGCATCATTAAGCAGTCTGGTTTTGACTTCTTGACACTACCACCCCTCCACCCACACCAAATCCGGTGTTTCTAAACATGCTGCTAAAATTCCCCCAAGTCTTCTGTTCTCCAGGCTGAGCAGTCACAGCTTTCTCAGCCTTTCCATGTACTACCAAGACTTCTGTTATTGTAGCCCTTCGCTGAATTCACTCCTTTATGTTCATGTCTTCCTTGCCCTAGGAAACCCTACAACTGGACCCAGTACTCCCCTAACCTGCTGGCCAACACTCCTAATACAGCCCAGGAGAATGCTGGCACCACAGCCATGGTCTATCAAGCACTGCTTCCTTCCAGTTTTGTTTTTTTATTCTGCAAGTTTGCTGAGGGTTTAGAATACTGTCCCAATCAGCAAAGGTTTCCAGGATTATTGGCTCTATCACCTTTCCCAGGGCTCAAGTTGAAGCTGAATGACCTGCAGTTCCCCAGGTCTCCTCCTCACCGTAGGGAGTACTATCGGTTTTTTTCCTAGTATTTTAGCCAGTCACCATGACTTTTCAAAGATAACTGAGACTTGCAAAGAAAGTGTCCAGCTCCCTCAGCACTTGGAAGTCTATCCCATCACGTCCCTTTACCCGCAGTTAAGATCAAACCAAATTTTACCTGTGACGTTAACTCTGTCACCTGGCTGAACTTTATCAACAAGGTCATTGTGAGCATAGAGTGCCACCGTATGCGGGGTCTGTCCAGCTGGCATATCTTCAGGAGACTCCTGCAGTTTGATCTAGCAAAAACACCACTTAAGTTTCAGTTGCAAAAAAGCAGAGCTTTTCCACAGATTATACAACAGAATTTTGTATTAACACAGCCTTCAGAGTCATTTGCTCATGGACAAACTATCCCCAAACAACAAAACTGATTAAAAGAGATTATGAAAATGAGAATTCTGCTGATTGCTATTGGCATGGATGAATGTTGCTACAAACTAGGCTCACCTAGTCTAGACAGAAGTGGACATACTTTATATAAAGGGGCTTCCATACAGAAACATTAAGAGGTATACATACTTCATTTCATCCTCCTAATGTATTTCTTCTCCAAAGTATACTTAACTTTCACAAAGTTGTTTTACCCATTTCCATGTTTCAAAACACTTTCTCTTTTCATAGCATTCAATCACAAGATACATAACTAATACAGTTCATTATTTTAAGAGGGTAGGGGAGCAAAAACTAGCAACTCTTTCCTTTTAGCCACTACCTAAGTCAACATACCATCTGTTTGTCAGAGAACATGGATCTATTGTGAATCAGCGCCATACTGTGCGTTGTGTTGCAGTTCTTACACACTGATGGCTCAGCAATCCTGCCACGGTCGATTTCCACTCTGGTGGTGAAAGCGCAAACCTGGCACCTAAAAAATGCTTCCTGCATCTCAGGAATTAACTGTGAGCTTCTGATGACCATGCCACTGATGGTGATGAGTTGATCAATGTCTACAAAAATACAGAGACTCATGTCATGACCTCATACTCTAAAAATTTAAATAACCTTCAGAATTTCACATTACAATAGTTTTTAGGCAGAAGGTAGACAGGTTACTACTATTTTGTTTAAGCAAAAAGAATCATAAATGCATAATATAAATATTCTAATTTACAGCAGCATATATATAAAACAAAGAGTCATTTGCATCTGCAAAACAAAGAACACAAGTAGTTGATGATAGAGATTTCCTTTTTGGATAGTTATTCTGCATTTGGCTCTAAAGCATTTGCTTCTGAAACAGACATCAATGGAAGACATTGGTCTGGACCACAAATACAGTTTTATAGTCCTAATGTAATCTTATGTTAGTACTCACTAAGTTTATGAAAATCTTTAAGATTCTTTTCTAACATGGTAAACAAAAAGTTTACCTTCGGGGTTTAGATTTCTCATATTCCTGGTCTTCAGTGCATTATACGGCCTTACTTGAATTTGATGCTCTAGTATTGAATCAGGGTAACGATCAAAAAAGATCTCATTGGCAGCCATGTCAAATGTTGGGATAACTTCCTGTGTTAGAAACAATTACAAGTTAAATCACAGAATGAAGTAATTATGCATAAAGCGTTTTCTGTGCTGCTGATCAGCAAGTAATTACTAAAGTTACACCATCTGAACGCTTTCCTATATCCTATATGTTCTACTATTCACCTACTATGAAACAAGACATTTTATATTCAGTAAAATAAAATAGCCACTGAGATTGCACTAAACACACACAGTATACAACGCATTTAGACAAGCATTTTAAAACCCAGAAATATGAAAGAGCCACCTGAAAGCCAAAAATAAGTGTACTACTTCACCTGAGGATAGCAGATCAGTTGCCTGTAGAGATTTTCATCAAATGATCTTAGATGGTCACAATTTACATTCAGGAACGGTTCCCCAACCATATTAATCTGCAAGGGAGTTAGGAAATCTTTAGCTTGATGGCATGCAAGACTGAAAAGAGAAAAGCTGAATTACAAATTACTGCATTACAAGTACCTCATGAAGTCGTTGCATATAGCGTGGCTCGTTAAGATCCAGGCCAATGTCTTCATCCTCTTTATCCACCGGATCAATAAAGCGCTGGAGAAATCTCTGAATGTTAGAGGTAAAAGAAAAACAAGAAAAAATGAGAATTTAGCAGTACAAAAACCTCCTTTTTTTTATCAGATTCAACTAATACATGTTTAAATCAAACTAGCTTTTCATTTGCAAAAAAGGAAGAAAGAAAACCCACCTGGAATTTTTCTTTGCAGGAGGCCACGTTAACATCTGTTCCCCAAATAACAAGCTTTTGTCCAAGAGATTGCTCGGTTGCTGCTATATCCTCAGCCAGCTGCATGGAAACAAATTTAGCATATACAAATATTTATGTATTTAAAAAGAAGTTGTCAGATACAAGAGGTGAGACATCCACCTACCCCATCGGAGTGTAAATCCACTTGTCTGGCTTTACGGACCGACCCAAGATCCGGCCTCTGCCTGACTGGAGTTCCTCGTACACCACTTCGTGGTGTACCCTCTACCCTGGAGCTGGGTGTACCGTAAGTCAGAGGTGAACTGATGTCAAAGTCAAGAGGAATGGCTATAAAATAAAGTGTTTTGAAATGATTATTGAGACATTTTACATCTAACGCAGACTAAATTGTTCCTTCAACTCCATAATTAAATGGGTGATATCAGTCAAGCCCAGTGTTTTGTCAAAGCACACAATAAAGATGTTGCCAGTCTCCCTAGAAGATTTCTTTTCTTTGTATTAACAGTTCTTCTCAAACATCCCAAGTTTGAATAAAGCTTCCCTAGAAAACTTTACAGTACTACTGCATTTTAAAACTACACTGGAGTTCAAGCATGAAAACATACAGAACTTTAGATGAAACACTTTTTTTTTTGTATTTTGGGGGTGGTAGAGCAAGTGACACAACAGCTACTGGAATTAAAACCAATCCTATATATAAAAGCAAGAAAGGCTTTCTATGGCAAACAACCTACTTTCTTCTGTTTTAGTAGTTTTACTGTTCTTTCTATAAATATTTTTTTAATTAATGTATTTTCTCTGATATATATATTCCGTGCTAACTGGAAGCTAGGACAGAGATCTGCACTGCAGACGCTGCCTGCAGTCCTGTAGAGTTCACTATACTAAACTGAAATGAGAAACATGAGACAACGCTCATTTTTCCCTCGAGCGTTTTTCAGCCGGATCTGGCCCGAGGCCCCCCGGGCTGCATCCCCAGCCCCGCCGAGCCCCAGCTGTGTTACACTCTGTTACCGGAGTGCCGGAACTGCGGCGGGCTGGAGAACAGCGCATCCGCGGCGCCGGGGCTCTGCACGTCGGCGGGCGGGGACGTGGGCATGGGCTGCAGGTCCCCGGTGGAGGTGGAGTCGTCTGTCCGACGCTTCTGGGAAGGAGGAGAGCGAGCATCTTGTGCTGTAAGACAGAAGCGGACCCGGAGCCAGCGTTACAATAGCCAGGCCGCCGCAGCATGCGGACCGAGGCGGGGGCTGGGAGAATACCCCCGGGGCGGGAGGCCCACCCCGCCACAGCACTTACGAGTCGAGGGGTTGCTGCCCCGACCGCGCTTGCCCCGTCGGCGGCTGGGAGTGGAGGCTGGCGACGACATGGCGCTGCTGCGGCTCCAGCGGCGGTCCTACCTGGGGGTAGGGGGTCGGCGAGAAGAATAAGCGCGGCGGGCGCTCCGCCACCGGCCGAGCCCCGACCGGCGGGTTTCGGTGCCTTTCCGCCCCTCGGCAGCCGCGACCCCCGCCCGCTGCCCCCACCCACCTGTACAGCCGCACGAACCGCACCGCGCTCCGCGCCAAAGCTAGCGGTGTGCGCGCGCTCTCCCGGGCTTTCTGGCCAATGGCGAGGCGCGATCGTAACGGGAGCGCCCAACGGAGGCAGGAAGGGGGGGACGCGGAACCGAAAGGGAAAGGAGGAAGGAGATTAATCCTCTGGAACCCCGAAGTGAAGGTCGCGCCCGGCTCGACCTGCTACAACAGAGAAAGAATTTTAATGCAAGTTACTACTCGTGGTACAAGGCAGAGGCTGCCCTCAGTAATGGCACATCGCCTCTCCCCCCGCAACCTAGCGTGGAGCCGCCCGCACAGTACCGAATTTCGCGGCAAAACTAGAGCTGCAGGGAGGCGTGGGGAGGTTGGAGCAGCCCATTCTCTGAGGAGGGGGGGAACCACTGCTGTATCCAGCGTTACTGTCCAGTTGTGAGCTCCTTAGTACGAGAGACCTGGAGCTCCTGGAGCGGGTCCAGCGAAGGGCAATAAAGATGATTAAGGGACTGGAGCATCTCTCTGATGAGGAAACGCTGAGGGAGCTGGGCCTGCACAGTCTCGAGAAGAGACGACTGAGAGGGGACCTCTCAGTCTATCAGTAGCAACGTCTATCAGTATCTATAGCGAAGGTGACAAGAGGGTGGGGCCAGGCTCTTCTCGGTGGTGCCAAGCAGTAGGACAAGAGGGAACGGGCAGAAACTGATGCACAGGAAGTTCCATCTGAATGTGAGGAAGAAATTCTTTACTGTGCAGCGACCGAGGGCTGGAGTAGTTTGCCCAGAGAGGGTGTGGAATCTCTCTTACTGGAGATACTGAAGCACTGTCTGGATGCAACGCTGTGCCTGTTTGAGCAGGGAGGTTGGAGCAGATGTTCTACTGTGGTCCCTTCCAACCTGATCCATTCTGTCGTTCCGTGTGTGCATGTCCTGAGCCTATCTTGCGACGAGAGACATAAAAGCCCCGCAAAGCTCTTCCCTGCCGCCGGCCGTGACTCCGCTGGGAATGGTCTGGCGGAGCGCTTTTCCTGCCCGCGCTCAGCAGCGCGCGTCCCCCCGGCTTGCGTTGGATGCGGCGGGAGGCGGGCCCTTCCCGCCCGCTTCCTCGCCGCCGTCCGCGGGGGGCCGGGGCAGCATGGCTGGGGTGCAGCAGTGCCTGCTGCAGCTGCACCGCTGCCTGCAGCCCGGCGATGCCGCCGGCAGCGCCCTGCACGGATACAGCCTGCTCCGCAGCCTGGCCGAGACCTGCGTGGCCAGCCTGGCCAGCGGCGAGCAGGGTGCGCCCGCGGGCCCGGGCCCGGCGGGGTGGCGAAGGGGGAAGTTGAGCGGGGCCGGGGAGCGCTCGATGGCGGCGGGACACACGCACCGGGACGGTGCTTCTGTGGGGCGGCTCCCTCCGTGCTGCGCTCCACGCTTTGTGTCACTGGTGATTCCGAGGGAGGGGCGTCTCCTGCCCCAGATAAGCATTCACCGGGGTAAAAGCACTTCGGTGCGGGCCCCTCGGTGCTGAGCTGGCCCTCGGTTGGCTTTCCCTCGGCCCTGAGCAGGGGCAGGCTCCGGTGCGAGGGCACGGGCTCAGGCCGTGGGGGAGCTCAGTAGCGCCCAGGCTTTGTTGTGGTTTTTCTGGTGACGGGCGTCAGTCGTGCCCAGGGTGACAGGTGTCCCTTCTGCAGCAGGGGATGGGCTGGGTGCTGTGTATGGAGCCAACCACCTGATGGTTCCTTTGCCTCCCTGCAGCGCTGCACCTGTCCCTGGTGTTTTCCCAAGACCATGGCTTACTCGTCTTTATCCACAAATCCCTCCCCATCGAGGAGGTAAGTTGGCAAACTTCAGTGTTCAAGTAGTGCTATACGCACAACGTGTTACACCCTTAATTTATTTTTTTTTTTTTGTTTTTTTTGTTTTTAACTTTTCAGTTTCGAGATTGCAGGGAAGAAGCATTGAAGTTTCTTTGTGTCTTTATGGAAAAAGTTGGTGACAAAATTCATCCTTATGCCTGTAATATTAAGGTAGGTAAATGAAAATTGTTTCCTAAAAGTGTTTTTGCCAGGTAGTTTGAACTAGTTAGGTGGGTGTAATGTCATAACATTCACAGCTCCCAGTCAGCCTTGCCCATCTGTAGCATTCTTGTTAGAGCTGAAATAATTTTAATTTGTTTGACGTAAACTGTAATTCATACCACAGAGCAGTGTGTAATTATTTGTTCAGCTGTAGACTTAATTTTCTTAACTTTTCTTTATAGAACATAGTAGTTACTTGCTCTGAAAATTAGTTATTTTCACTGGAAATAGTAGCTGTAACTTCTATTTATACAAACTGAAGTTGCTATTTAAGTGTAAAATTTTAAAAGGGTTAATTTTAATTACCATTTAAAAAAAAAAATCACCTGAGAAGTTGTTACTTTTGCAATATATACAGAAATTGGTGGTAATTACAGTTACCTGAGGTTACTGGAGTCTGGATGGCTGAACATCTATGCTGCTTTGCATACAAATGCTTGACAGCACTACAGAAGTTTCTGATCATAAATTAGTAACTACTTATTGTAAGGACTGATAGTACTGAGGTAGAAAATTTGCTCTGTGCAAATTTTACTGAAGAAACGGCAATTTCTTTGCTTTTGTTGGGGTTTGTTATTTTGTCAGACAGTACTGCAGTGTTGACAGTAAAGCCATTTCCAGGACTAGATAACATTTTAGTCTTTTAAAAAAACTTTAAGCTTGTAAGTAACAGATATTTCAGAGTCAGAAAAATATGTTATCTTTGAATTTCCATCTTTACTTATAAGTATTGTTATCTTAATTTTCTTTTCTGGGTAGCAAACTTGTCTTAGTGTCTATACAAAAGAAAGAGCAGCAAAATGTAAAATCTCAGCACTGGAACTTCTGATTAAGGTAAACTGCATTTTATAAATCTCGCTTGTTTCTACAAAAGAAGTAGAAAATCTGCTGTATTGCTATAGTTACACTATATCATGCAGAAAATCTGTATCACAGAGTCACAGAATAAGCTGTGCTAGAAGGGATTCAAAAGGATCATCGAGTCCAACTCCTGGACCTGCACATCACCATCCACAAAAGTCACACCACATGCCTGAGAGCATTGTCCAAACATTTCCTGAAGCGTTGTCAGGTGTGGTGCTGTGACCATCTCCCTGAGGAGCCTGTTCCAGTGCCCAACCACCCTTTGGGTGGAGAACTGTTTTCTGACAGCCAGCCTAAACTTCCCCTGACACAGCTTCAGGCCATTCCCTTCGGTCCTGTCACTGGGCACCAGATCAGTGTGTGCCCCTTCTCTTCCCCTCACAATGAAGTTGTAGTCTGCAGTAGCAAGAGAACAGTGATAGGTAATATTCAGATGTTAAAAAATAACAAAACAACGTTTTAACAACAGATTGTCTTCAGTATTCTCCAGAAGGTTGCTTAGATGGGACATGTCATTCCTTCATCTGTTAGAGTAAGACACAGTTGTTTTGGGGGCAGTTGCAGATCTCTCTCAGTTTATTATGATTATATAAGGAGAAATTTTGCTGTTCAATTACTTTAAAACACTATGTATTATATAATATAAGATAAAGTATTTGAAAAGTGTGGAGGAGGACTTTTTTTCCCAGAAATTTAGCTGTTGGATGAGACAGTAGTTCCTTTGAGTGCATTTAGACCCTTTTGTAAATGTCTTTGTGCCTACTTAGGTTTGCTTATGAGAAACAGAACTCCCTTCTGAGTTACTCTGAGTCAGTTTTTTGAATTGGATTTGCTTTATACTAGCAGGGAGAGAAATACAGTATGATAAAAGTTGCTGCAGACTTGCTAAAGGTGTGCTTTAGCGGAATTTATATATGCATATGTATAAATCATGCAATGTATAGGTTTCATGTAGATGATTTATATATGATATGTATATGATAAAAGTTGTAAGTTTTGTATTTATGTGTATATAGGAAGGTAGTTTGTAGCTAAAGTAGATTGCATACCATTACTCTTCTTTGGCTAAGTCACGTTAGATCTCTTTCATTGAATAGTATACTTGTTTACTTAAGCTGAACTTACATGCATGAACTGTGTTTTTATTTAGACCAAGTACTACTGGAGTATTGATCTTAAATGTTTTTCTTTTTTTTTTTTAATCCATTCTAGTTGCTTCACAGTTTACAACGTTCCTGTTTGATGGAAGAAATGAAAATTAGAGAGATATTTAATAAATTTTATGGGGAGCTTGCTGCAAAAAGTAAAATTACTGATACAGGTAGGCCTTAGCTTTTCTTCAGTCGTCCACCTGTACTCAGCACTAGTGAGGCTGCACCTTGAATCTTGTGTTCAGTTCTGGGCCCCTCACCACAAAGAAGGACATTGAGGGGCTGGAGCGAGTCCAGAGAAAGGCAATGGAGCTGGGGAAGGGTCTGGAGCACAAGTCCTGTGAGGAGCAGCTGAGGGAGCTGGGATTTTTGGCCGGGAGAAAAGGAGGCTCAGGGAAGACCTTATTGCTCTCTACAACCACCTGAAAGGAGGCTGTAGGTTGGTCTCTTCTAGGTAACAAGTGACAGGACAAGAGGAAAAGACTTCTAAGTTGCACCAGGGGAGGTTTAGATTGGATATTAGGAACAATTTCTTCACGGAAGGGGCTGTCAGTCATTGGAACAGGCTTCCATGGAAGTGGTGGAGTCACCATTGCTGGACATGTTTAAAAGATGTGTAGATGTGGCACTTTGGAACTTGTTTCAGTGGTGAGACTTGGCAGTATGGGGTTAATGGTTGAACTTGATGATCTTAAAGGTCTATTCCAACCTAAACAATTCTATGATTCTAAAGCTCTTTGTAATCTTATTCTAAGCCTGGCTAGTGTTATCCTCAAAGCTACAGTTTTAGTGTGATAGTTCCTGCATTGGTCACCTCTAATGCGAGCTCATCTGTTCTGCCTTGCCTGATTACATTATATATGACATATTACTATGAGCTCCAGTTTGGTCATTATGACCAGTTACTGCTGAAATCTCGACATTACAGGTCTACTTCTCATAAAATTTGTTGTGCCTACATAGAATCCTTCAGTCTGAATTCAAGCTAGAAACTTCTGCTAGCTGTTTGCCTTAACAAGTGCTTCCTCAGTGCATGTGGCCTTAAATTAGTTTTCTGAGCCCTGTTTAAAAATAGTAAATATGTTTAACTTACTGATGTGAGAGGAGGATGCATTTTCCATTGTAGTATATAGCTATATATATATGTATGTGTGTATATGTATATATATATATAAAGATGTTTGCTCCATACTTTAATCAGCAATTGTACTGTCAGGGATGGTTTTCTCATGGTTGCAAGTTAATAGGAATTGCACTAGAAATGACAAAGCAATTATTTCAGTAATTAAGATTTAACAGTATGAAAAATTACTTTCTAGTATTGGAAAAGATTTATGAACTTTTGGGAGTTTTGGGAGAAGTCCAGCCTAGTGACATGATTAACAACTCTGAAAAACTGTTCCGAGCTTATTTGGGAGAGCTTAGAACACAGGTATGATTGGAAATTCTTTTCATTCTTTGGTTTTTTTGCTTTGTTTTTTTTGCATTGCTTTGGTTTTAGGTTGTTTCTTTTTCCTTTGAAGTGTATAGCACTGGCTGTTGGAATACCACTGTAGCTAGTACAGTTTGTAGGGATCTAACAGGACAATCATAAATGCTTTCTGAAGGACTGTTTAATTTGTGTTCTCTGGCGTGGAGAAGGTTTCAAAGTGAATATTCAAGGCCATCAGTAACAGCAAATTAACCAATTCACTGTATGAAAAGATGGTATGTGATGATCATTCCCCAAGAAATGTTACCTTGTCATGCAGTGGTAGTTTCTGATTTGTTCTGTAATGGCTGCAAAGTTCTTGCATGTGAGGTAAACATCATGTTTCTGCTGAACTTTCATACATTCTGAATTTTTAAGTATTTCTAAGATATTAGTGCATTTTACCTAAGTTTTGGTATGGTTGGTCTTGGTGGAACATTTCCATGTTTTTCAAATGGTCTCTTGTGCTTCCCTCCCAACGGTGTGACACTTAGGAGTAAAGGTGTTTCTGTGGAGTTGTTTCATAGAGTGGGGTGCTGATAAAACTATTAGGTTGAAATAAGTTATTTACCTACACTTCTAGGAACTGGGAAGCCTTGGTGTAAATTTATCTTAGCTTGAGGGTATTTTATTGTTTTCAGATGACATCTGCTATAAGGGGACCCAAGCTACCTCTTGTGGCAGGATGTCTGAGGGGACTGGTAGCACTCATGTACAACTTCACCAAGTCTGTGGATGAAGGTATGTTCTTTTTCTATGTGAAGGCAGTGATGCATTTTGATACGGTTTTACAAACTCTGTTGTACATTTAATTATTACACAGCCAAAAAGTAGCACCATTTCTGTGTGTAAACTCAGAATCAAAATTTCCCTGTTAGTAGGTGGTTTATGCCAAATACACAGTCACACAGTAATCTGTCTTTGTGTGTAGTGGCTTCATCATCATTTTTCTATATGTAAATCTTTGAACTGCTATTTTCTGACCACATATTGGGCAGCTGTGAGAGTCACATTGAAGCTGGAGTGCAGTTTGTATGGAGATGTGTTTCTCGTAAGAGTCTGCTTAAACACAGGTATTCAGAAAAATCAGCTAATACAGATGTACAATTTTTCTTCAAATTTAAGAATATTTCAGGGAAAAAATGTCTCTGTCTCTTAAAATGAGATATAAGGCTGCAATGTAATTTTCTTCATAGCAAGCTCACTCTGCTTACTTTATGTCAGTAGTGAAATACTCACTATTGAATTGTTTCACAGATCCTCAGACTGCAAAGGAGATTTTTGATTTTGCAATGAAGGCAATCAACCCACAGGTAAATCTGCTATGTGTTAATTGTTCTGCATAAACAAATTAGCCCTGGTGAAGAGTAAATTGTAGTGACAAACCTTTTCTGGTATTACAGATTGATCAGAAGCGATACGCAGTACCTCTAGGTAAGATGTAAATTATTTCCATTCATGCTGAGGTGGATACTGTCTTTTGTCTGGAGTTGTTTATTCTTTACTGGATGTGTTCAGATGTCTTTAATGTTCTAAGCTGGCTGGGGGAAAAGCTACTATACTTCAAATTGGAATATTGAGTTTAACATGTATTTGGTTAAACTAGTCAATGTCTAATCAGCTTATGAATAGCAGCATTATACTTGATGGCATTTCTCCTCGGGAGTAGCAGAAAACTGTGATGAGAGAAAGGAATGGTAGAAATAAGAGGAATGTAATTAGGAGAGGAGTGTAAAGAGGAGTTAATTAGGAGAAAAGAGGTGACATGGATTGAGTTAAAAGAAAAAACAAGGAGAAAAGTTTCACTGCAGGAAGGGGGAAGAATCGGAAGACTAGAAATTGGCCTGTGAAATGTGAGTGGCTTATGCAGAAATTGCAAAAATGCAAGGTTTCAGTATTAGGCCCATGGTTACTGTGAGGAGTAAAACCCTCTTTAAAGATAGTCTATCTTCCCCCCAGTTAATTCATTAAGGATCTTGAGATTCCATTTATGCTTGTTTGGAATAGTGAAATTACCTATAATCTGAGTTCTGTATTTGTGTCACAGTTTGGCAGAGGAGGTGACTTGTGGATGTGTCCTGACAACACAAACCAGATCCTTCTAAATTGTGCAATCAAGTATTCTTATTTGTAACCACTGAAGTCCCTTTCTTTTTCAATATTAATGTAAATTGCATCTGAACACAGCTGTGCATTTCATAATGTTGTACATTTAAAAAGAGTATTTTGGAGGGTTGTTTTATGCTGAAGTTCTTAGTGTTTGGGTACCAATACTGTAGAGTATCAGTAGAGGCTAGAGGAATACATTTTATACCCTCCAGTCATGATGAGTCTGCCCATCTAAAGTCCTAATGTGGACTTTCACAGTCTGGGCTGGTTGTGTAAAATGTAAGCCTGGTCTTTAATGAGAATTGTTTTTAAATTGCAGCTGGGTTACAGTTGTTCAGCTGGCACTCTGCTCAGTTTGGAGCCTTGCTCCTGGACAACTATGTGTCCCTCTATGAAGTGATGTGCAAATGGTGTGCCCACACGCATCAGGAGCTGAAGAAAGCCAGTTATTCTGCACTAGATTCATTCCTCAAGCAGGTGTGGTAACTTCACTGGGATCTCCAAGTCTAAAGCAAAATTAAATTTCTTGAAATAGTGGGAATATTTGGTGGTTGGAAGTTCAATGAATCTATTTAATGAATAATTATTTAGTTTGGAGTGCTTTATTTACTTTTATTTCTATTTATTTATTTATTTACTCTCATTACAAGCTAGGTATCTTCTAAGACTTACTGTAATTTTTTGTGAAATGCTGGAATGTTTATATCTGTTTTACAGATTTCTTTAATGGTGGCTAAAGATGCAGAGCTACACAAGAGCAAGTTGCAGTTTTTCATGGAGCAGTTCTATGGAATCATCAGGAAGATGGATTCGAGCAGCAAAGAATTGTCCATCGCCATTCGCGGATATGGGCTTTTCGCAGCAGTATGTACAAAGGAGTTATTCTGATGAAGGAGCTTACTGAAAGCATGTAAAGCTGGAATTCATATACCATGCCTTTTACAATTTTACACAGCCCTTTTAATAGGGAATGCTGCTGTTTCTGAACTAAGTGTTGGGCTTAACCAATTACACTATAAAATACCTTTTGGATGAAAATTTTTAAAACATATACTGAATCTAGTGGGAGTTCTTGCAACATTGGGTTGTAGTTACTTCTTGTGCACAAGTTCTGAAGTGGAAAAACAGGAGCTTCATATACATCTGTCACAAAACTTCAGGATGTGCTTAATTGCTTAAGGCAATACCTTGTTATCTCTCTGCATTTAAATGGTAGAATCTAGGCTTCACTCTGAAAGTAGTTCAGAGATTTTTACAGCGCTCACTCAAACATCTAAAAGGCGCTGCTGTCTTCAGGACAGTAGGAGGTGATTTGTGAAACAACCACAAAGTAAACTACAACAAGAAACAGCAAACAAAACCATGCTTACATACCAGTGTGGATGGCAGGTATGTTTGTCAGGAAGCACCATTAGGAACAAACTTCCAATTTCTATTAGCAGTCAATTAAAATGGGAATATAACAATAAAGTTCATAAAAGAAAGGGTGGTATTTATATATTTGCAGCCTCTGTGCTTGATGGTGGTACCACAGCTTTCCTATAATAAAATTCTAGACTGGTTTTTTTTTGTGTGTCTCAAAACAAAAATTAGGTTAAATTATCTCAAAGATTATTTAGAGAAGTTTAGGAATTGAGATGGAATGGCTGGTTACTAGCAGAATCCTCTTTTTGCTACCTTCTGAGCAGACTGCATTTGTTTGTAGAACTTTGCATGTGCTTTGTTCAAACCTAGTCTTCTTCTTCTGTGATATGAGGTAGAAAGGAATTGAGTTCAAGGTATTGGTTCCAGAAAAAATGAAGTATTTTCAGTTACTGAGTTGAAAGAGTCCTATTAAAAACATCTGTTATGGAATGCAAGAACTTAAAATTCATAATGTAAATACAGAGATAGGGTAGCACTGCAAATTTTAATGAATTTAATGCTCCAGTACCTATGAATCTGTAATATGTGAAGACACACTAATAGTTTTTTCTGTGTTTAGGTTAAGTCTTGGCCAAGCATCAGATACTGGGTTGTGAGGAAGTAGTCTTGGTGCTGCTGCAAGTTGTGACTGTAGCACTGAATTTGTGTTAATGCTTGGTTCAGTTTCAGAGCAGAATATTTCTTTAATTGTTAAAATAATCTTAAAATAATACTTGAAATTGTGAAAAGTGGTAGATGGATAGTCTTAATTTTGTCAGCATGTTTTCAGACTGACTAGATTCAACCTTTAGGCTAACAGCCATATTTCACTGTTATGTAAAGCAATGGTCAGTTCCCTACCACAGTTCTTGCTTCTGACCTGGTTCCTGTCCACAAAGACTGTTTTTTGACCTAGTTCATGCTATGAATTACAAACCATTCTATAGAAATTGGTAAGCTTTGTTACAAACCCTCTGTTACTCTTTGGGATACTTTCAACTTGTTTGTTAGTTAGGAGGAGTCTCTATAGGTTCTGTTTGTAGAGGACCTATAACGATAAAAGTTCGGTATTTGGACTGCTTGCTTAAGTGTTTGATAGTAGTAACCTGTCAGTGATAATCAGTTAAGTTACATTAAGGTAAGCCACTTACTACTTTAATGCAGCTAATTCAAAATATAACTTAATCTAAGCATCCATAATGCCATATTTACAGCCAAACTCTGATGTTTTTCAGGCTGAATTTATGTCACTGCAAGTTCAGGTACTTTTACATTAAATTACACTGCATTAGTGAGCTATTGTTGTAGTCCACGTCAGATCCTGTGTTTCTCATATATGTGGCAAGTACTTGAAGTTAGTTTATTCAGATGTATTGAGTTTCTGGAAGAACTTCAAATATTACTCCTGTTATGGTTCAGTGAAGACGTGGCTGGGTTTTACTGCTACAGCATGCATTTATTTGCTCAGCTCTACAAAATTGCCAAACCAGGTTTTTATTTTCTCTCTGTAAGCCCTGTAAAGCTATACGTTCTGAGGATGTGGACAACATGTACGTGGAGCTCCTTCAGCGTTGTAAGCAAATGTTCCTCACAGAAGCAGAAACAATAGATGAACATCTGTATCAACTACCAAGTTTCCTCCAGTCCATTGCAAGTGTGATATTCCATATAGACACAGTAAGTGGAGTATTTAAAGTACCACCTAATTCTTTTATGCAGTTGCAGATGTGTGAGGAGCTGTGTACTTACCTATGGTAAAAGGTGTTTATTTAACTGAAGTGTGATGACATCTAGCCCCTAGGGGATGGGAAGAATATCAAGAGAATGCTGTAATGGATTTTATTTGGATACAGAAAATGCACTGAATATGCTAAATAAAATGCTACAGTGCATTGAAATGAAAACCATGATAGGCAAATGTGAATATATTTTAATTTATTTTATGTTTTTTATTTGGATGAAGCCAAAACCTTTCTGTGTTTATACCAGTCTGCTGCTGCTTTGTCTTTTGGTAGTGATACTTAGAATGTTCTTTGAGACTGATACTTCGATTCTGCTGTGATGTTACGTTGTCTGTTTTAATGAGGGCTTTCTGGATGTTACCTGGAGCTGTGAAGTAAGATTGGGGCATACATTTTTTATTCAGGTGATTATGGATAATCAGATTATAATGCTGTTACTGTTTAACTAAATTGCTACTTTTCTAGTAAGCTTAAAACTAAATTCACTGAAGCATTAATCTGTTCAGGAGCTACTTTCCATTGTGTGGTCCAGGAAACTTTCTTACTCTGTTGGTTTAGTTTTATTTGGGGAGAATTTTGTAGTTGCTTTTTGTTTGTTTCTTTCTTTGGGGTTTTTGTATGTCGAAGATGAATTCACTTGTTAAGTCTTCTTCTCACAGCAGATCATGATGCAACCTCTTGCAGCAAAATTAACATACTGAAGTAATTTCACATAATTGGCATAATGGATGTCTTGTCTTTCTTTATTCTAGGTTCCTGAGGTATACACTCCAGTTCTTGAACATCTAGTTGTGCTGCAGATCAACAGCTTTCCACAGTACAGTGAAAAAATGCAGCCGGTCTGTTGCAGATCTATAATAAAGGTGTTTCTGTCTCTCTCAGGAAAAGGTCCAGTTCTCTGGAGCTTTATTAGCACTGTGGGTGAGTCTGTGATACTAACTTCATTGGAGTTTTTTGAGGTCATGGGTTTCTTTTCCTTTGTTTGTTGTTTTTTTTTCCCCTAAATTGTTTAACTGATTCTAGGAGAGAAATGTAGAATAGCCATTCAGGATTAAAAATGAAGCTTGTCCTTGGACGTTGAGGGTTTTCATGGTGATATTTTTCAATATCCACTGTTAAAAAACTTCAGGAATGCATTTAACAATCGTTTTGGATAACGAAGTGGATATCATTTAGGGCAGGAGAATACATGTTTGTGATAAGACTTGCATTTCTGCTCTGAAGAATTATGGGAATAAAGAGATTTCATAGAAAAGTGTACGAAAATCTATTCAATGTCCTTTTAGTTACCACTACAAAATAGCACAGAAAGTAGGGTGAGTGTTATCTTTATTAGAAATGTAATTTTTCCATGCTCTGGAACTTTTAAATAGTGAAAGTCCAAATATGAAAATTACTCAGGTATAGTTCTATGAATGCAATACTGAATTGTGTCAGCAGTGGTAACTGACAGTTCTGTTAGTCTCAAGCATGCTGACATATATTTTCAACGATTTTCAGAAATTATTTTGATTTCTTTCAACTATTTATTGTGGCTTTTCTCTATTGCTAGGGCATTTGCATTGTTTCCAATGTTCTTGAGTTGGGAAGTGGTACACCCAAGTACCACGTTGATCCTAAGTCCATGAAAATCATTGGGGGCTGTTGCCTTTTCAGTAAGAGATTATGGGTGATGCCTTGGTCATCATTCAGAATTAGGAGAAAGTCAAAGCAGTATTGAGAAAAAGTAATAAGATGCGAGTTCAGGATTGGTGGAACCTGCGGAACATCCTAGAGTCAGGGCCCTGATTTGGGCTATTTTGTCCTTAAAGCAAAAAATCTGTGTTCTTTTGCCTCTCCCTTACCATGACAGAATATAGAAAACTGATTTGTTTCATTGTTAATGTAATGAATGATATGAATGCCATGCTTTTTAAGTCTATTCAGGCAATTTGTTTTTTTTTTTGTTTCAGTGCATCAGGGATTAATCAGAATTTTCTCCAAGCCAATCACATTTTCGAAGGTAAAATAACTGTTTAAACATATTTATTTAATTTGGATTCCTAGAGCATACAGTGCATTCCAGTTCTTGACAACTTAACCCAGCAAACAAGGGAAGGCCCAAAGAAGCAAAAACTATCCATTTTGTTATTAGTCTACTAGTGTTACTAGATATTGGCTCATTTGTTCTTAGTCTCTCATCCTCACTTCTGCTCAGCACAGTGTGAATGTGCCACTTGTGCTGAATAAAGAAAATTACATGAAATACACTTCTGTTTGGTCAGGTCATCTGTAATAAAGTAGGTTGTAAGTAAAGTCATCCAGCTTTCTTCAGGTTAATTTTTGGACATTTTAAACATTACTGAATTCTTGTGTTAAGCAAGGATGTTAAAGCTTTTTAATCCTGTGCAGCAGAATAACTATAGAATTTTTCAAATAACTGAGCATAGGAGAACAACCTTAGAGTTTTTTTGGGTTGTTTTGTGCTCTTTTCAGATTGATAGAGAAAGCTAAACATTTCATGTTTCTACCAGCAGCAGTAATATTATGTTATATTGTGTTGCGTGGTCAGGTAGTTCCATAGGTAGTTGTACTGGGATTTGACTGAGATGGAGTTAATTTTTCCCACGGCAAACCTCATGGAGCTGTGCTTGTATTTGTAACTGGAAATGTGTTGATAACACACCAATATTTTGGCTACTGCTGAGCAGCACTGGCACAGCATCAAGGTTGGCTTTACAAAATTTCCCCTCACCTACAGGCCTGGGGGACAAAATCTTGGGAGGGGACAGAGCCAGGACAGCTGACCAAACTGATTAAAGGGATATTCCATGCCATATGGTGTCTGGTCATCAATAAAAGCTGGCAGAAAGGAGAAGGTGGATAGCATTGGTTAAGCTGTTTGCCTTCTGGAACTTCTGCTCCATGTACCAAAACCCTCCTTCCAAGGAAGTGGCTGGACATTGCCTGCTGATGGGAAGTAGAGAATAAATATTTTGTCATCCTTCGCTACTAAACTGCTTTTATCTTGACCCATGAGTTTTTTCAATCTCATTTTCCCTTTCCTGATTCTGGTGGGGAGGAGGGTGGTAGAATGGCTTGATGGGTACCTGCCATGCACCCAGGGTCAAACCAGCAGAGCAATGTGTCTGACAGATATTGTGTCCCTTCAGGATTTTTTTGGCAAAGATACTTCTGGATCAGAAGAAGCCTTTGAAGCTGGAGAAGTTGGGACACGAAGATCGAAAGTACCAACTTATAAGGACTACCTGTACCTCTTTAGAAGTCTACTGAGCTGTGATGCAATGAAGGTAAAGCATAGTTAACATGGTAATACAAAATGAAATGGAAAATGAAAAACAATCCTGAGTCTTGTCGTCCTATTACTGCTTTTCTAACTTTGGATTTTTTCCAAATGTCATGCTGTAGAAAGGCTATTTTCTGGTTTTAGTTGGATTTTATGGCTGATAAATTAATTGAACAGGGATTAATTTATGCTTTCATAGCTGAGAAACATCTAAGACTGGATTCTCTGGATCATTTAAATGTTAGTTTGTACATTAAAGAAATAATTTTTGTTTGTGTTTTGAAATATGAACATTTTTGTCCTACAAAGGAATGTGTTTTTGAAGATGCAAACTTTCTTACTGAGAATGCACAACTGCAATCCCTGAGTCGCATCCTGTATGATGAACTTATAAAATCTATTTTGAAGATTATTGAGAAATTGGACCTGACTGTTCAGAAACTGGATGTTAGTGAACAGGTGAGACCTGAGGACCTATCCATTAACTCCTGCTGTTGTAGGGGAACCAAAATCTTATCCTTTGTTTTGTTTTCTCTATGCCTAGTTAACATCTGCTGGTGTCCTTGAAGTAACATTTATTCTAGATAAAATATTTTACTTAATATTTTTTAACATTGCATTGCAGTGTTAGGAGATTGAAACATCAGAATCAATAGAAGTTCACAGAATCTGTTATTTTAGACTTTCTACTCTAGAATCTGTTTTTCATTTTTCAACTGGCTTTCTCCTTAGAAGCAGGCATCTCTTATTTTTCCTTGGACTTACTGATGCGTCAATGGTTAGTCCTTCATCTGTCAGAGTACCTAGGAACAGCTAGAAAAAGACAGACTCTTAACGTGGACAAAAAAGTGTAAAAGGTTTCTGTGTTGTTACAGATCTGGTGTTCTTTCTTCAATATTTATTTCCAGGATGAAAATGTAGGTGACAGTGCTTTGGTTGGGCCTTCTTCTGACCCTGCTTCAAACCTTCAGCCAACGAGGCCAATAGATTTTATGGCCTTTATAAATCTCGTGGAATTCTGCAGGTATTGGTATGTTTTTATGTAATTTGAAAGTTACAAAGTGGTTGGAAGACGTTTGAGGTGAAATGTGTTTAAGATGCTTGTTTCTGAGTTAATTTGATAGACCATATTTCAAAATGCACAAGGTGATTAGGAGGGAGACAGAAAGTGTTTTTCAGACACCTGGGCCATAGGTAAATGCAAACAAGCTTGTCAGCTCAGTTTTTTTAAAAGAGTATAAGAGACAGTCATCAGCATTCACTTTTGTTATTTGGGTGTAGTTGTCTTTCATTATATGTTGTAGCTTATTCTGACCACGTATCCTAGAGACCAGAGATACAGTCTTTATAGACTAGTAAGGGGCATTAAGTGAAAGGTACAGCATTAGTTGCCTGTGGAGGTCCAGTAATGAAATGTGATATATGAGGACGTGTGTTTGTATAAATTCAATAATGAGATATGATAAGGGATAAATGGCTTTGCCTTCTAAAACAAAACGAAAATCTTCCCGTGCTTGACTCAGAAGGCAGCATGCATTTATTCTCTATCTTTGGAGCTGCTCTGTTATAGCAGTATTTTCCTTGTACAAACATGAAAGTTTATAAAAAATGAAACATTGTATTTTATTTCTTTTTTATTTTTTTTTCTCCTGTGTTTTCTGTGCATTGGTTTTAGAGAGATACTTCCAGAGAAACATGTGGAATACTTTCACCCTTGGGCATATTCCTTTTCTTATGAGCTTATTATACATTCAACAAGACTACCTCTTATTAGTGGATTCTACAAGCTGCTTGCAGTTGCAATGAAGATTGCCAAGAGGATAAAATACTTTGAGGTGAGATCTTTTGCCCAGTGGAGTGGTTACGTGTTACGTTAATGACTGTCCCATTCTTTATGTATAGTATTTTATTCCCTATGCAAAATAGTTCATTGAAGCTGTGAGTTGTTTCAAATGTTCATAGTTTCCTATGGCTCCATAATTAGAAGCACATTAAAAGTCAAAATTTAGACTAGAAGCCCAGTTCCTGAAGAGACACTATCCACATATCATCACAGGATCTCCAGATTGTTAGGGTTGGAAGGGACCTCTGGAATTCATCCAGTCCAATCCCCTCTGCCAAGGTAGTGTCACCTAGAGAAGGTGACACAGGAACTCCTCAAGGTGGGTTTTGCAATGTCTTCAGAGAGGGAGAGTCTACAACCTCTCTGGGCAGCCTGTGTCCAGTGCTTTTTCCAAAATCCTGAGCTAGGTGAACAGAGAGATGGGAGGTACACTTGCAGTGCAGGTGGTATGAAAGGTATTTTGGATAGAAACAATCTAATCAGAACAGCAGAGTCATGAATGGGTTAATTACTCAGCTTCTGGCCTATACTCCTATTCCACTCACTGATTTCCACAGGGAATATGATAACTCTATTGGTGGATTCACTGTTTGTGGTATAGAAGCTATTGGGCTAAAGCATGTGGGTGTGTAGCCCAACACAGAGCCCAGAGCTGTCCCTGCCACTGCTGCTGATGGCACCAAGTGAAACACATTTGGAAACTCATTGGTGTAGATGCTTGTAATGTGGATGCTGTTGTAAATGGTTTTCTTATTACACCAGCCTACTTGACACCTGAACATCCACTGTTAGGCAAGTTTTGGTTTTTCTGGTTTGTTCTATGAGAGGAGAAAATTAAACCATTGAAAAGTTACTTTGCAGTCATGTATCTCTTATTTGCATAATATTTAATATATTCCAAAAAGTTGACCCTCAGTGAACCATATTAATGTTAATTTTCTCACTAACCTTTGAAAGATCAAAGATACATTTCAAATTTTCACTGATGCCAGTTTCATATTGGACAGTATGATGTGTGTATTCTTAGTTGAACTTGTGGTTCATATATGTACAATGTGCTTTTTAATAGCATTGACATGTGGTTTCTATTTGGTAGGGTGTCAGTCCCAGGAGCCTCAGAAGATGTCCTGAAGATCCAGAAAAGAGCTCTTGCTTTGCTCTCTTTGTAAAGTTTGGAAAAGAGGTAAGGAATTTTGCTCACTAACTTTCTTAGTCTGAATATAAACATACGTGATTCAATCCAAATTTTATCTTCTGAGGAATCTTACATAAACAGTAGACGTATCCTTGCTTTTTGAGCTGTGCAACATAGTGGGGTTTTAAGATCTTTTTCTGTCTTTTTTTTTTACTTAATGTCAGAAGAGGTGTATTGGTCACCAGTTTGTATACAGTTGAGAAATAACAGTATAAATACTTCTGGTAACTGTCTCCAGGTGAATGAGATTCCAGTATTGGTTTCGGCTTGTTTATTTTACATGGGTATTAATACAGTTAAGTCAAGATTTCAAAAGGTTTATGTTCTGTTCTCAATATGTTTATCTGAATTTTAGGTTGCAGCAAAAATGAAACAGTATAAAGATGAGTTATTGGCATCTTGTCTGATTTTTTTGCTCTCTTTACCACATGACATCATCATGCTTGATATCAAAGTATATATTCCTGCAATGCAGGTGAGTCAGAGTGATGTACAGCTAACAGTTTTTGTCCCTAAGATATGTACAAACATTCTGTACCAAAGTCAGTATTAAGGTAACTATTAAGCTCTCTACAGTCTTCAGTAAGATAGAATACAAATGACTAGACTCTTTGGATAAAAGGTAAATTGTTGGAATTTGCTTTTGCACTAAGCAGACTCTCTTAGTGCCTGTGTAGCAATATAAACGTATCTCCTGTGCTGATCTTGAGTGAGGTGCTAAACAGAGAAAATTGCTGCAAGGGGAGATGTACACTAAATGCTTTTAATTTTGTCTCTTTTACCATTAAGTAACACTAGTCAATAAATGTAAAATGATGATAGTTTTGTATTTGACACTTAGAATGCATTTAAGCTGGGCCTTAGCTGTACCCCCATGGCTGATCTGGGCCTGGATGCTTTGGAAGACTGGTCAGCTCACATCCCCAGACATATCATGCAACCCTATTACAAGGATGTCTTGCCTCTTCTAGATGGTTATTTGAAAAGCTCTACATCTGCAGGTATATATGTACAAAAAATTGCTAGTCTTAAGGAAGAAGAAAATACTTTTTTTTGTAAAGATGTGGACATGCCATACTTTTTGTTTGTATTGTGCACTTTCTGTGTTTGGAACAGCAAAACTTCCCTTACACCCCAAAATGCACTTTTTTCTTAAACTAGGATTTACTTGCTTCTGTTGAACAATCAATTATCGTTGCCATTTTATTTATTATTTCTGTATATGTTCTTTTTTCACTTAAATTGCTTAGTTTTAGTAAGAGAATTAATTTCCTTAATAGAGATTTTTAATGAAAGAATAATTGTCACATTTTAAAAATAAAAATGGGCAAAACAAGAGTAGTTTTTTTTTAAAATGAAACTATGAGTAGGTGCATGAGATGCTTGTACCATAAAATGGTGTTGATACACTGTTTTTTTTGTTCATCAGTTGAATCCCAGAATAACTGGGAAGTAAGGAAACTTTCTCAAGCAGCCCAGAAAGGACGTAATGAAGTTGTGATACAGCGTATAAGAAAAGCAAAAACATTTTCAGTGGTAAGAACCCTCTTTCTTTTTAGAGTTAAATGTTAATCCTTTCTTCCCACTGCTTCTTTTCCTCTCTTGCACGCATACTTTTTTTTTTTTCCTGAGGGCTAGTTCTACCTTAGAAGAGTTTAATGAATTCCATTCTACAGTGTGGCTCTATAAGCTGTTATATCAGCACAGCTGGAAAGATGACATATTCCAGGGTGAGGATGGGAATTAAGCAGGGAAAGGGGACTGAAGAAATCCTGTAAATGAGTATCATTGCTAGACTGATACATTATGGCAACAAAAATTTAACTCCAACACACAAAATCAGGTCCCAGCTTAGCAGCTTTGCAGTATGCTATACAGTTTTGTGAATGTTTAAGTGTTTGAGGGATTTTTAATTGTTTTGTGGATAGGCTTACAATCTTTAGAGGCCAACATATGTATTACTTTGTCTAGTGGCCTCTCAAGTGTAAGTGTAGTTTTATTTGTATATTTCAGTACACAAACCAGCTTGGAATAAACCTCTCTTTAGGTGTGACATTATTAGTTACTCCTATACATAGAACTCTTTCCAACCTGGTTGGTTAAATGTGAGGCTCCTGGAGTGAGTCCAGTGGAGAGCTACAAAGATAATTAAAGGACTGGAGCATCTCTTATGAGGAAAAGCTAAGGGATCTCAGCCTGTTTAACCTGGAGAAGTGAAGACTTAGAGGAGACCTCATCAATATCTATCAGTATCTGAAGGAAGGTGTCAAGAGGATGGGGCCAGGCTCTTCTTGGTAGTGCCAAGCAATAGGACAAGAGGCAATGGGCAGAAACTGATGCACAGGAAGTTCCATCTAATATGAGGAAGAACTTCTTTACTGTGCAGTGACCAAGCATTGGGACAGATTTCTCAGAGAAGTTATGGAGTCTCCCTTGCTGGAGATATTCCAGAACTGTCTGGATGCAATCCTGTGCATGGGCTCTAGAATGACCCTACTTGAGAAGGGAGGTTGGAGCAGATGACCTCCAGCAGCCCCTTCCAACCTTGATAATTCTGTGTAACAAAATGAGTTAATTTTATATTCCACACAGGCTGCATCTGAAAATCAGTTGCCTGATAGACGCACTGTTTAGTCTGGAGAAAGGAGGCTCAGGGGAGACTTTATTGCTCTTTACCACAACTATCTGAAAGGAGATTGTAGCCAGGTGGGGATCAGTCTGCAAGTGGCCCCAGGTTATGCTAGAGGAGGTTTAGATTGGACATTTGGAAAAATATCTTCATGAAGGAGATTGTCAAGCATTGGGACAGGCTACACTGGTAAGAAGTAGAATTTCCATCCCTGAAGTGTTGAAAAATGTGGGTGTGGCACTTGCGGACATGGTTTAGTGATGAGCCTGGCAGTGCTGGGTTAGTGGTTGGACTTGATGATTTTAGAGGTCTTTTCTAATCTAAATGATCCTGTGATTCTATACAGGTACAGGATCTAAACTTTAGATTCTAGAATTAAAGCAAGTGAAAAGAGAAATTTTTGCTTCAGATTTGTTTCTGCTTTTTACATTGTTATGTAATTCTGTAGGTATATATTATCTGTGATAATAAAATTTTACTTGAGAAATGGTAATTGAAAGCTCACAAAATGCAGTAAAAATGCTTTCAAGTCTTGCCCTCTTTTGTTTACTAAACCAAAGCTTTTCTCTTGTTTGATGCAATTCTTTCCCTCAGGGTTTCGTTTTACCTTCTTCACCTGTATTTAATATAAGCCATAAGACCTTTATTTACTCTGTAAATCAAATTACTTCCATATAGAAGTAACTGTTCTTTCACTAATATTAATCTGTTGAATTATTTAGGATAGTAGTCCCTCCTTGGAAGCAGTAAGGACTAGAGTGGCACGCCTTCTTGGATCTTTGGGAGGACAGATTAACCACAACTTAATTACAGGTGACTATCCTGTCAAAAATATGTCTCTGCTGTCTCTCTTGAAAGTAGATTTCATTAAGGCCTCAGCACTGCTTTAGTATACCTGTTTTTTGTTGTTGTCGTTTAAACAAAATTGCTTTTATTCCGTTTTGGAGTTTAGTAGAGCAAAAATATTCACCAACTTCATATAGAGTAGGGAAAGTGTTTAGGAAACCACAGCTGAAAGCAAAAAACTATGCATCTTAGTATATGGTTTTATTTACTCCACCCTTCACCCTCTGGCTGCAAAGCAATTTTAAAATTTTGCCCCAATTTGTAGCTCCTTAATACTTATTTCTACCTCTAATACAGTTCTCAGTATTTAAGAACTACGGTTATTAATTACGTAAATCTCAGCAAGCTTACTTTTTCACTTCTGAGTTTAGGGTACATCATGCCTTTAATATGTGTGGGTAGCAGAGTTCCACTTGGGTGCTTCTCAAAAAAGAGACAATGTTTTCTCCATTTCTCTGTTCAGTCCATAAACAAGTTTTATAATTTAAATATTAAATATCATACAGTCTAATAAAAATGAAAAACAATAGTGTAAGGCTCCCATGAGATTCAAGGGATAATTTCAGCACAAAATATAGTTAATCTAAAAATTAATGTAGTATTATGCATTTTTTTCCTTCTTTGCATGCTTATGTTTGTTTTTTTCTGCCTTTACAATCCATTTTCTTTCTGCCAAGTACTTCTCTGCTACTTACTCAAAAATACTGGGGAAAGTAGCCTTATTCTCTGGAAATTAAATACGAAGTGTGGTCAGATTTTGTTAACCAAAGTTACAAATATGGGAATATAGGGAGAAAAGGGAATAAGTATGCCAATTTTCCTTGGAGGAAATAGCTATAAATGACTGTAAATGGAGTCATTTTCTGTGGGATTGCAGGAGTCAGTATGTTGGATCTTCTTGTCTGATTGACCTTCAAGAATTTTCTGTACCATTGAAGACAAATGCATTATATTGGATGTCTTACAGAAATGTTTTAAGTCAAGTGTGATTCAATGTCTTCTGGATTTATTTGTCTCCAGACTTAACCTGTGTTGAAACTGGAGACTGCTGCAACTCTCACCTGAAACATTGCCTACAATTTTTTCAGTAATTTATAAAGCATTAACATTGGATAGCAATCTAACTGAAGTTGGAAGGCTACAGATTTTTTTTGACTGAACTAAGTAAATACTTGCGCTATGTATATTGTATTGAGCTTGTTTTCATCTTTCAAATGCATCAGCTACCTCTGCAGAAGAGATGATAAAGAAATGTGTATCCTGGGACACTGAGAAGCGCCTGAGCTTTGCTGTACCATTTGCAGATATGAAGCCTGTCATCTACTTGGACTTATTTTTGCCTCATGTGACTGAACTGGCTCTTTCTGCAAGTGACAGGCAAACAAAAGTATTGGTTTATTTTTCTACATCTTGTTTTATGCTAGCTGATAAAATTGCATAAAATAATGTCCTCCTTGTTACTACAGACCTGTTTTAATTATTTATAGGTAGCAGTGTGCTTCTTTGGTGCCCTTTCATATTACACTATTCTGAGTGTTTAGAAGCTAAAGGGAAGAAGTTGCTGTAAGCCCTGCCAGACAGCATTGTGCTTGATTTAACATAAAAATGAATGTTTTAAACCAGTGGGTCTTTTTAAACTAGTGTTGTTTAGCCTCCTTCTCATACCCAGCCTACAAACTTTTGGGCTCAGTCCAGCAGAGCACTTAAGCAAATATTTTGGTGCTGTGCTGGATTGGGATTTTGATACCCAAAGAAAGTCCAGACTGGAGGTATCTTTGAAGACACTATGGGTGACTTATCTGATGATGAACTTTCTCCAGCTGTTACGTGACTGCCCATGACAGAGACTAAAACATTGGGAAAAAGGCTATTTAAAATGTGTGTAAATTATTTCCATGGTCATGATCCATTCCTGGAGTGGTGATTTAGCATAGGAGTGATTTCTCAAGTACACCCTTTCATGTGACTCATTCTCTCTTGCCCACAATTTTGTCTTCTCTGTGAAAGTAATGGATGCATAACCAAAGGGATTTCTAAATTTCAGGTTGCAGCGTGTGAGCTGCTACATGGCATAGTCACATATATGTTGGGGAAAGCCTCTCAGATGCCAGAAGGACATCAAGGTCCCCCACCTATGTACCATTTACATAAGCGAGTATTTCCAGTACTGCTTCGTCTTGCTTGTGACATAGACCAGGTAAGCAGATTTTTTTAATGTGAATTTTAGCTTGTTCAAGTACCTTTAAATGTGAGAATTAATTAATAGCTTTATTTAGAAGTTTTCTAACATGCTGTTTTGTTTTTTTTCCCAAATGAAGAGTATTTTGTAGGCTGAAATTCTATTCTAGGGATGGATCGTCCAGATTGTGGGAGTGGGGTTGAAACCTTTTCAAATACTGGTTTCAGATACTTCTATAATGCAGTGTAGTTCAGAATACCTCAGAAGAGTGTACAAGAGAGATTCAGGTTTCGTGGTTCACTTGGGGAGTTTGTGGCAGTAACCCTCTTTATCACCATATTTAATTTCTGTAGTCTTTCAGTAAGAAGTTAATTGGAGGTGAAGTTGATTATGTTGATATTGGGTGTCTGCAAAGCTACAATCATAGGAAAAGCATTTGGGGAAGAATCTGTAGCTGCCTCTTTGATACCTACAGATGATATATTTTATTCAGACATTTGAGCTTGATATTTCTCCTCCTTTGCACAAAGCAGAACAGCCACATAGGTTCATCTCCACTGAAATGACAGGTTTTTGTGCCTTTTGAGACTGGACCCTGGCATCCATATCTATTTTTAGATCAAAGGGATTTTGTGTTCCGTTAAAATAGATGGGAAGCTGTGCTACCAGTTTAGGTGAAACCTCTTTTGTTGGTGTGTAGCTGAACATAAACCATAGGTAAATAATGTCTGGATTTATCCAAGCCACAGACACTGCACTTGAAGCATGTGTGTATGCATAAATAAGTGTATTTAGTGTTTCTTCCCTTTATGTTATAGTGTGACAGTACTCAATCAGGTTGATTTACAGGTAGAATTGTTGAAATCAATTGTTGAAAACAATTGTAGAAATTGTTGAAAGACAGATTTTTGGATCTAAATATGGGTTAAGAAACTAACATCCTTGTTTCCCTGACTGTGTTTTGGCACATCAGTCTGTGACATGCAATGCTCTTTGTCTCAAAGGATACTACAAAAAGTAAGCTTGGAGGTTATTGAGACTAGTTGAATGGAAAGTATATAACCCATTCTACTTGTCTGGAGTTTTTTGGTCCTTGATATGGGAATGTAATATGTAATTGGTTATTCATTTTATAGACCCTTTTTCAAACTACTGGTTTTTATTCTTACGTATTAATAGCAAAGTAGCATAGAAATGTATTAATCCTAGAAACGCAGTTAATGTTTGCTGTTTTCAGGTAGCAAGACAGTTGTATGAGCCTTTAGTCATGCAACTCATTCACTGGTTTACCAACAACAAAAAATTTGAGAGTCAAGATACAGTGGCATTCCTGGAAGCTATCCTGGTAGGTCTTAAGTCTTTCCTCTCTTTTCTCTGTGCCATGTGACTTTATTTTTAACTACCATCATTTTACTGCTGAAGGAGCCAAGAACACATGAAGAGATAGAATAGCCCCTTAACTATTTGAAAAAAGAAAATGGTTGGTTTATTTATTTATTTTCTAATAACCATTTAATATTTCTTAACTGAGATTTTGATGATGGATTTCTCATTCTTTGGCATTCTCAAAATGCAGGTATATCATCTTCAGATAAATGAAACACTCTTTATCATCAGTGTAAGCTAGGAACAACTGAAGCACATTCACCATTCATCCCCCTAATGCCTTCGTTGTGTGCTTAATTTTTCTCTAAGTATATTTCCTTCACCAGGTGCAAAAGTTTTGCATTTAAAACTAGCTTTTGCACTGAACAGAAGTGGTTGGAGGCAAGGTAGGTCAAGAGGATTGGAGTACTTTTTCTTAATGAAAATCTGTGTTGTCATAGCACTTCTTACACAGAGGAAACACATCCTTCAGAAAATGAAGTGACTTAGACAAGACTCCTACGCTGATAGCTGAGACAGGAATAGAAATCCAGATCTTTGAGCTGTAATTCAGTACTATGAGGGCTGAAAGTTTTGTCCCTCCCTTGAGCAGTAGCAATTTTGAACTTTGTTAATTTCTGGTAAACTGTGAGTACAGTTTTTTAATTTTCAAATAATGCAATGTTGATAAGCTCCTATAATACTGCACAGAGATAATGGCGGGTTTTTTTCTCATTCTTGAGATGAAATAACCTTGTGTAATTTCAGAGTGGCATAGTGGATCCAGTTGACAGCACTTTGAGAGATTTCTGTGGTCAGTGCATACGAGAATTTTTGAAATGGTCTATCAAGCAGACAACACCGAGACAGCAGGAGGAAAGCCCAGCAAACACCAAGTCTCTTTTTAAACGGTTGTACAGTCTTGCTCTTCACCCCAGTGCTTTCAAGAGGCTAGGTGCAGCACTTGCTTTTAACAATATCTACAGAGAATTTAGGTGAGCAAGCAGAGCTTGAAACAGTAACTAACTTGGCCAGGAGGTTCAATGAGATAAAGAATACAGTTCAAATAGTCGTCCACTGACACCCCTTCTATTACTGTGTATGATAGCTGTAAAGTTCAGTTACTCAGCTTATTTTTATAATAACTGTGTTGTTTGGGCTTTCTGTCTGTGTGAAATATATAAAAATTAATTTACATTGCAAGTTTATAAGAGGTTTTTTTTATGCCTTTTCAGGATGCTCAGGAAATTTCACTGCTATTTTTTTAACTCATTTAGATGTATATTTTTTGTGCAAACATCTTTTGCAGTCTATCTCAACAATATTTAATTTGGTGGTTTTTAATTAGGATTTTACATTTAGTGCTTCTTCTACTCATGGATCTCATTAAATTTTTTCCTGTTTTTTTAAAGGGAAGAAAATTCTCTGGTGGAGCAGTTTGTATTTGAAGCACTGGTTGTTTTTCTGGAAAGCCTGGCTTTAGCCCATACAGATGAGAAGTCATTAGGTGAGCTACAGTTAATTAACTGTGGAATGAAGAAAAAAGCTACCCTGTTGAATCTTGGGTTAAAAAAGAAAAACTGTAACTGTAAGAAAAGTACATTTGCTAACTTTTGCAACAAAGGAAGAATTATTTTTCATTATCAGTAGAGAGGTCATTTGATATCCAGTTAGGAACTCCTTGAATCAACTCCTTGCGATGTATAAAGGTGGAATATTTTGAGCCAAGGAGAGAGAACCTTTTAATATTTACAATTATTTACAGTTTTGTAATAACACTAAAAAGGCTGGTGGTGCTTCAGACTTGAGTTGTGATTTTGCAGTTACATGGTGTAAAAAAATGTAGCTTGATGAGAATCAGTCTATTCTTATATAACAAACAACTGCTCAAAAAATTGTAATTTTGATATATTCAATGGAATATTTCCACTATTTTGTGACACCTTTTCCTCATTGTCTTGTCATTCTTTACAACAGTATGTCGTTGTGTGAAGAATCTGTGACCTCTTTCACAGTACTAACGATTCTAAATCTACTTTTCTCTGTCCTTTTTTTTCCATGATCTTTTATCAATTAATAGTAATTAGAACATAAAGCCAAAGGATGGTGTAACAAAACTTAATTTCTTTCAGAGGAAGAGTTCAGCATATGGTAGAAGTGTCCCTAGAAGAATTACTCACATGGGAAAATTTTAGTTCCTCTAAGCATGATCACAGAAAGTGGAATGCAGTTTTATACCAAAGGCCTCAGGCTTGGCTCAGGCCAAGCTGGCCTGTCTGGTGTTTCTGTGATTTTTCTTCTGCACCTTTCAAAAATTTACTGTAGAAGCACAGAGTAGTGGAGCTGGTAGACATTATCATGTGTTACAGATTCTCTTGCACCATGTCTACAGTGCTACCTCAAATCAAATTTCTGGCATTTTTTTAGAGATGTCAATTTTCTGTCTCCAACAGGTACTGCCCAGCAGTGCTGTGATGCTATTAATCACCTGAAGCGCATAATCAAGCATAAAGCACCTTCTCTGAACAAAGAAGGAAAACGGCGGGTACCACGGTCAGCTATTTGCATTTATTTTCATATTGTGTTTTAATGAACATTAATCAGTAGTTCCATTAAGAGCTTGGGATTCTGAATGAGGATTTCATCTGATGACAATTGCTGATACAGACCTCCTGATGTGTCTGTTGAACCACTGGTGGGAAAACACTGGACATAACATGAAAGGAGCATGATTCTTTATTCCAGCATGGTGAACTTGATACAGTTTAGCAAGAAGAGGCAGAAGAGAAGAGCATGTTTCCCTCACAGCAGTATGTATAATAGCATTAACACTGGTGCTATAAAGCACTTGGAGGAAACTGCTCTAAAGTCTTTCTTACTGTTGTTAAATGTCGCCAGAAGCAGGATAAGCTGCAACAGGATGATCAGCAATTAAAGAAGGGAAGCAAGAAAGGTAAAAGAAGCAAAAAAGGATTCAGTATCAGGATGGATGACGCTCTGAGTCACCTAGCTGACCCTGATTTGGTGAGGAGATTGGACTAGAGACCTCCTTAGTTCCCTTTTTACCCAAATTACCATGTGATCTTAAACTGGCAGGTGGAGTTTAGATTTGGGTCACTGGTGTGACATTTGATAAGTTATGAGACTGGATGATTACAGGGTTGGAGAAAAACTGTGCAGGCTTATTTAATCTCCCTTTTTCCTCTTTGAGTTTACAAAAGAGAAGGAAAGATACCTGCTTCTGCATTTAAAATTTCCACAAGGATTATGCTTTGGCAATCCCAAGCAGAGTGAGGAAAAAGGAAAGCAGTGCCAGACATGATGGTGGAAGAACTCTTTCTTGTAGCACAGATGGCTTGTGGTTAGATAGATAAAAGGGATTCATAGTGCTCATGATTTATTTTTTTCAACTGAAAGACTATTGCTTCTTGGTAGATGTCAAGAGGACTGTTAATCCCTAATATTTTTGTGCAGGGGATTCCCAGCTACTAAATCTGTGTGTCTTCAGGACATTGTCATGTGGCTCTTAGTGCAATGTGGACGACCTCAGACAGAGTGCCGGCATAAGGCCATGGAGCTCTTCTATGAATTTGTTCCTTTATTACCAGGTATTTTAAGTCACAGTGCACTATTATCTTTGCTTTCTATATTCTCTGCATGGCTTCCCGCTGTGTTTTCTATGCATGGTAGTAATTACAAGTAAATATCTGTTCACTCAGCGCTGTTTAATAGAAACTGAGTTGTTGCTTATATTGTGAATTGGGTACTGTGAGAACCTCAGGGTTTGAGGGATGTTTTGGGGCATAGAAGAGGCTTTTATTGCAGATTTAATTCCAGCCCAAAACTTCTGTTGTTTATCCAAATAAAAAAGGCAAAATTTGTTGATGGGGAACTGTGAATGTCTTAAAAATTAGCCTCTTCTTATGGAAGGAAGAGATATGTGGGAATTTTAGGGATGTGACTAAGGCTAAACCTGAGCCAATACCTTCTCTGCTAGAAGACACAGTTTAAATCACAAAGTTTTTAGTTTACTTGTCTCTAGTTCCTTGCTATTTTGAAATGTGTTTTTCCTAGAAAATTTATATTTCTGTTTCTGTCAGGAAGCAAGTCTCCGTCTTCTTGGCTGGCTGATACTCTAAAAAACAGAGATGTTTCTTTCCTCATTACCAAATTTGAAGGAGGTGGCACCGATGCCAGGAGTCCATCTGGGATCCTTTCTCAGCCAACTCTCGCTGGCATGCAGGAACCCTTCAGTTTACAGGCTGTCATGCAGTGGATGGACATGTTCTTAGCAGCACTGGATTGCTACAATACATTCTTTGAGCTGCAGATGATCAAACCTTATGAAGTACTGGGTGAGTGATTAACTGTTGCATTAGTTTCATTCTTGTGTGTTACACAAAGCCCACCCAAGATGATTTCCGACCTTGGAATTTAAGCCCTTTTCTCAAATGTAGAATACATGGTTTTACAAACTCTCCCGAAGTTTTCCAATGACAGTTATAAAGGGATGGGGGTATTTTTATGAAGTACTATGTATCTTAAAATGTTTCCTTTTAGCCCAAGAAATACATATTTGCATTTCTGAGTCATCCACTTACCAGCAACTTCTTTTACTCTATCTCCCAAATTCATTCTGTACAGCTAATTTCCCACTGCACAGAAAAGCAATAGATTTTTTTCGTATTTTTCTTGAAGTCCTTCTAAAGCTTTTTACCCTCTCTTTATTAATATCTGGAAGACGCTATCAGAAAACAATGAAATAAGGCGCCTTTTCACTTCAAGTCCCATACATGCTACCTTTCTCCAGTTCCTGATGCATCAACTGCATCAGGTCCAAAAATCATGTTTGAATTTTGATCAGATAAAATAATAATACCTTGTGCAGACACTGGATCTCCCAAAAGGTTTTTCTTTCAATTACCCTTGCAAGCCTGTACAAAACGCTTTTGTTCAGCAATAGTACACTTTCATAGTCTTGTGCAAGTTTCAGGTGGTCTGTCTGTCAGTGTTATGTCTGTCTTGGTTTAAAACAACGTTGTAAGAACGTTGTTGGATGCAGCTAGCATAGGGCTAAGTAATTTGAAACTAAGGATTTAAAATTTTTATCCATTTTATTACATAAGCCTAAATTATCATCATCATTGTTAATAAGGTTGTAGTGGTCAGTTTCTGGAGTGATCACTAAATACAATGCTGTCCTGCTATTCTCTTGCCCAGAATGGTAGTATTTAGAACTGACATAGAGCTTTCAGAAAACATTGGTGTGAATGTGCCTCTTTCTGTTTGTCATCTTAGTTTGACTGTTTTCTTCCAAGCATGAAACAATATATTTTTTTTAATTGAGAGTTGTTGTATCATTTCAACCTAATGTAATTCTTCCTTTCTAGGTGTAAATGAAAGTTCCTTGTTCTTGGAAGCTGTGCAGTTCTTCCTTGACACTCTTGCTTTGCATGATATCCACGCAGCAGAGCAGTGCTTTGACTGCAGCTCAAAAGGCAGCATGTTCAGTCCTCAGGAAAGGGACATGTACAACTACAGCAAGTGTACCATTATAATCCGGATCATGGAGTTCGTCACCGTCATCCTGGAAATGTGCCAGCAGGACTTCTGGAAGGTAGACTGTGAAGTCTGTAGTGGATAAAATATATAAATTTTATATGTAGTTAAATATACGTGCTCTGTATATGGAGTACTTGCAATGAATATTTCCTGTGTGATTCCTGATGGCATTAAATGTATGGAGATGGTAGCTGCTTGAAAGGCAGTAAGAACTGACACAATCTGCCTTTCCTGAATTTGGTATAGATATTCAGATTTCTCTATTTGTCTCTCTATTCGTCTCTCTATTTGATGCAATGCAAGTCATATTTAACTATATAAAGTATACTTATGAGACTCTTAGGAAGTTTATACTGCCACATTTGTTCTGAGACTGTGATTGTCTCATCAGCAAATCTCTGAGAGTGTACAGAGATGTGTATCAGGATTTACAGGTGTACAGTCAAGACTGAAACAGGCCTATGTGCTTTAAAAGATGTAAATCCTATGTCTGTGTTTACAGATACCTAATTTCTGTGCATTAGCATAAACTATTGAAAGTCAGACATTTCAACAGAGAAAATCAGCAAGAATAGGTACTGTTTCTTGTTTGGTTTCATTTGAGATAGGATTAATGGTAAGTTATGAAGAATTAAATAGAGAAATATGAATGAATTTTTCAAGTTTGTTTGTTTGTTTGTTTTTTCTTTCTAGCTGCTTGAGAAGCAACTGCTAAATGCAAGCTTTATAGAACTTGTGGTGATGACAGTGTGTGATCCATCACACATAGGCTTTAACACAGCTGATGTGCAGGTTGTGAAAAACCTCCCAGATATCTCAGTAAAACTGATGAAAGCTCTCATGAAATCTCCGTATCAGAAATCTTTGATACTGTGCATAAAAAAAAGAATCACACCACAAAGGTAAGTAGGGACTTTCTGGTAAGCATGAGTCCAGAACAAACCCTCACCATGAGAAATGGAAAGTAAATAATGTTGTCTATGGATGCATTAATGTAACATTATCACTTCTCTCTCCTCTCTAGCCTTGAGGACCTTTGTTCTGTTGATGTGTTTAATTCAGAGGCACGTTTGGATCAAGTTAGGTTTAGTGCTATCCTTTCTGCCTGCAAGCAGCTCCAGAAATCTGGCCTGCTTCATTCTGTTCTTCATGGTCAGGTAATTGTTAATACAGAAAATAGTAGTGAACATTTGTGCATTGTTAAGAGCTTTTTCTGTGTAAAACACCAGGATAAAAGCAGAACAGATCAGATGAAGTTGTTTAAAATGAGATCAACAGCGAAGAGCTAGTGTTGAATGGGATCAAAAATAAATGTTTTATGGTTATTCTACAAATCTGAGTAGCACAATACTGATGCTTGAACAACCTTTATAATTATGTTAGTCTTTCTCTGGTTGGCTCCAGACACTGAAAATCAGAATGTAGATTCTCTAACTTCCTTTAAGTGAGCTTCACAAGAGTGAAAACTTAATCCTTTATAGGATTAACTATCCTATAAAGAAGGCTTTTTTTTAACAATTTTTACACAGAAACCATTCAAAGTGATGAGGGAAATTAGAAAAGGAGTATTTCCTGACTGATCAAAAGCAATATAATGGGTCTAAGTTGCAGGAAAACAGGATAGAGACGTCTGAAGTGTGAGGATGTAGCCTATATTACTCAAATTCCTTCCACTAAGTTTCTGATTGTAGTAAATCTATACTTTGGGCAATTGAAGGAATAAGTTATACAGGAGCCACAAAGAGAGCTTGTGAATGAGACTGTAACAAGGCCTGAGCAAAGCTAACAAGTAACAAAATATTTAATTTCTGTGTGCTATCCGTTCTATGTATCAACAGAATCTAGGCCTGTGGTTGCAGTATATTGATAATCAAAGTGCTGTATGGTTTACAATTTGAGTCCCACCCATCCTGACTTAGCTGTTCATTTTAATTCTGTAGTCAAGTAAACCTAAAGAGGTGGAGGAGGATAAGAATATTTGGAACATTTTCAAGTTACTTTTGTACACAATAGGGTTGTCTCATTTAAAATCTTGTGCCTGACTTAGAAAGGTGTCTTGTCATGGCATATTTGCATTGCTGCATAAGGAAATTATCTGGAGTTCAAGTGTTTTAATTAACTATACAGATGAATTGGAGGCCTTTTTTCAGGCTTTATTGATTGTGACTTTTTTCCTGGTTTCCATAGGATGAAGGGCCTCATTTCTCAGTTGGCTCCAAGCTTCTTTCAGTTGTTTATAAAGGCATTGCACCTGGGAGTGAAAGGGCCTCTCTTCCATCCTTAGACATCAGCAGGAAGCGATTAGCTGATAGTCTTCTGCAGCTATCCTTCGCTATTGATGAGCAGGTAGGATGTGGTTCTCCAGTTACAATCCTTAAAATAAAATAAACAAAAGAAAAGGTTTGGGATGGGAGCTTGGGGAAAAAAAATTGTTTGCTTTTCTAAGAAATTTCTAAGTGAAATGTGATGTCCTTGAAATAACTCTTATCTCCATACCTTGATTTTCAGTGTGAGGAGCTAGTAAGTCTGCTGTTGAACACAGTAGTGTTGTCTGTGCCACTATCAGGAGCATCCCAGAACCAGCTGATTAATTTATCTCATGGACAGTATTTCTACAGCCTGTTCTCAGAAACCATCAACCAACAGCTACTGAAAAACCTGGATGTGATCATAGTCCGTCTTATGGAATCATCTGTCAGCAACCCTCAAATGGTATTGGACTTAGGCTTTAAAAGGACAAGGCCAAAAGGGAATGTTAGAAGTAACAATTTTATTATTGTTTTTAGAGGTGGAGTGTGTAGTAGGGGAAAAGGTGCATTGGGTTGAATTTTGGGCAGCAGTGCATAGTTTTTGGTTTGAGTTTTGGAGGTTTTTTTGTCTTGACCTACTGGTGCCACCATCATGATCTCTGGCAACCTGACATTACTCTGTGATCTCAGATCAAATGGAGTGGATATTACCTATCCTGAAATCTACGTATTTCAGGATGTCTTTGCATAGTACTTCAGATCAAAAATAATCATTCAAAGGAGGGACCCATTTACTGTGCTTTGCTTTTCATTGCAGCATGGTCCCAGAATATGTGATTTGGATTTATTTTGGATAAAGCTAAACTGAAAAACGAACTCCAACTACTAATGGGGCATTTAGTCCACAGGACTAGGGTAGAGCTAGACCAGAGTATTAAAAAGAGAGACATATGCATGCACAACCCTCCTGAACTGAAATATATGGGATACTTTGTCATATCTCAGCACTGCTTGTTTGGCTCAACAGACTTCTTCATGTTTGTCTAGAGCACTTACAGAACTCACTGCCATGAAGGAAACTTAGAAGTCTTCCTTCCGTGCTTCTGACAAACAGAAGGGTCAAAAATATCAAAAGTCTGCTTTTCCTTTTGAATATAAAGATGCTCAGCAAAGTAGAATCATCCTTCAAAAATAATTGGCTGTTTCCTAATCCAAAATGTTATGCTTAGACATGCTGCATCCAAGTAGTAGTTTAAGACTCAAAGCATCATTTTTGGTGATACCAAAAATTGTTTAATTAAGCTGTAGAGGAGTGTTTATGTTCTTATAGGCTGTTTCTGGTTATGATTATCTAGTGTTTCCTCTACCAAGCATGTTTTCATTAATTACATACATTAATTCTTTTAAGTGTATCTGATAGATGACAGTGACTATTAGTTTTTGAAGAAAAGAGATTTCAAGTATACTGAGTTCATACCTGCTATGCAAGGATTATTTTTCTTTTCAAAATGGATGCCAATACGTTATCATGGGTGCTATTTTTCAACCTCACACTAGCTAAAATTATCAACTACTGATCTTTATTCTGGATTGTAATTTATTTCTCCATATATACACACAAAAGGCATCATAACTAATTTCTGCATTGTACTCTGAAACAAGAGTAATTTGGAGAGATGTCTTTTTTTTTTTGAGAAGGGAGTGTTTTTAATTTCCTGCAGAGACCTTTCTTCTGCATCCTTTTGATATTTAAATCTGGCATTGCTTTGTGATGCTTCTCTTTAACAGACTACCCATACCAGTGAAGTGATCCTATCATCCTTTCATTTGAGGTGCAGGAATCTTACCTGTTACTTTTCGTTTCAGGTTGGGAGCATTTTGAATGGCATGTTAGATCAGAGCTTTAGGGACCGTGCTGTGCGCAAGCAGCAAGGAGCAAAACTGGTGACAGCTGTACTAAGAAACTGGGAGAAACTGGACAGCTGGTGGGCCAAAGGTTCATCTGCTGAGAGCAAAATGGCAATCTTGACCCTGCTGGCAAAAGTTCTGCAGGTATGTACTGCTTTATAAAATTCAGGGAACTTTTCTCGTTCTGTAGGGATTGCATCATGTCTTCAAGAAATGCTGTTCATGTCAAATGTTTTATGCTTGGGGAAAAAAGGAAGAAATTGGACAATGTTAGGATCTGGGTATTTTTATTAGCAAAGTACAAAAAAAATTGGGGCAGGTAGAAATTACTAGATATTGCTCTTCTTCCCCCATATCACCTATTTTATTTGTTTTTTTAGTTGTTCTCATGTTTTAGCTGCCGTTTTCCTTTTGGAGAACTGATACAAGTACAGAGAGTGAACTCTGAGTAGCCTCTGGTAACACTCTTTCCCATGATGGCATCCAGAAAGTCACAGTGGAGGAGTTCTACCCACACTAACAACCTTCAGAATCACCTTTACTTTAAACACTTAATTTCTGTGACATTGAAATTTTGGTCTGTTTTTTTTCCTCTATTTTGGAAATGTAATTATCTACTTATCCCTTTGGGATTTTTGTAGGAACTTGTAAAAGTACTTGACAAAGTAGTTGTACACAAATATATACTCAAGGATCAACTGTTGAGCATAACTTTTAATTTTATAATTAATTATTTTAAACTTGAATTGTTTTTAAGTTATGTGTTAGGACACAGAATGTGAACTGTATTGCTGTATTAGCTAGCACTGAAATGATCAGTAGGAAATTTTGCTTTCAGAAAGAGATAATTTTTTCTTTTAATTGAAAAATACCTCACATTATGATTTTGTTCGTACTGTGTAGGAGCTTCTTTAGTTCTTCTTTTAAAACCAAAATCATTCTGTATGTGCTTTCTGTTAATTCAGTGTATTTTTGGAAATAAATAATTCTATAGCTCAAGGACTTTTTATTATTCTTTAGTACAAATCTCATTAACTAGTTTAAAAAACCCAAACTGATTTTTTTATTTCTTCTACCTTTCCAGATAGACTCTTCAGTTTCTTTCAATACCAATCATGAAGCATTTACAGCTGTTTTTAATACCTATACCAGTCTACTTACTGATCAGACTTTAGGCTTAAATCTTAAGGTAAATTGCTCACTTCAACAGCTTCCCTACCCTCCCCAGATTAGAATGTTAGTTGTTCATGGAATTCTCTGTTATTTGGTTTAATTTTTATCACAGACTTCTGGATTTTTATTCTTCTGCTCAACATCCTAAAACTTGTAAATTATCCTTTCTGTTCTTCTGTTCAGGCAGAAGCTACTATCACAAATGTCATGCTTTGGTTTAAGGTGCTCTTTTTTTTCCCTTGCTTAGAAGAAAGGAATGTAATTAATTGCTCGAAAAAAAAAATAGCATCAGTTGTAAGTCATCTTGAACTCCCAAGTGTTCATTGGGGAAATGACAGCCAATCAGGCTTTTAACAAGGAGTGACATTTCCTACAGGTCCAATTATGAACATCTGTCATCATTTTAGCATCCATGTCTGCAAGTATGAGACCAGTATTAGTGGGAGTAGCTGCTATATGCAGCTTGGTCAGGAGAGGGAGATAAAGTACTGCAGACTGAAAGTGGGAGTTACAAAAGATGCTGGTTGGACTAGAATAATAACCAATTTTGTCCTTCTGAAAGTTTTGTGTAGTTGCTTCTCAGCCAGCCTGCCTTTAGTTAGGCAGGGTTTTTTACTTTCCTACGCGTTCAAAATAAAGGTTGAGATTTTGCTTTAGCTACAAGGTGATTCATTAAATTAGTTGTGTGAGAATGAATGCTTGCTTAAAAGAACAATGAGATATTATTCATAGCCATGCCAGCCATGAGATATTAATTAGCTTTAACTCTCACTCATCAGTGACATGAGAGTTAAAAGCTGTTTTCTGATCCAGCAGCTGGAAAGAAGAGTGGCTGTATAACATAGTTTTATTAGTACACTGAGCCATTGAATCAGTAAGAAAAGCCACTGGAATAGGAAAATAAAATAGGAATTCAGCTGGTTTCATAGTTAGGGAATAATTTATTTTTTAGTGTAAAACTGTATCTCTTATGTTTTCATTTTTTTTATTCAGGGCCAAGCAGTGATAATCCTCCCGTTCTTCACTAATTTGACAGAAGAAAAGCTTAATGACCTTAAGAATGCTCTGGATCAGCTTGTAGCTTTCAATTTTCCCATGAGGTCTGATGAGTTTCCCCAAGGAACCTTGAAGCACAATAACTATGTAGACTGCACTAAGAAGGTCAGTGTTTTTAACAAATACATAATTAGAAGCCAAGAGGAACTATGTCTGGAAACAGTGTTTCACAGGATCAGGAATTAAGAGAGATTCTTGGTTCACATGAGATCAGCTTTCGTGTTCCTGGGTTATGTCTTCATCCCAAAATTGAATCTACAGAAGCACATTAAAGAAGCACACTTGTGCATCTGTTTCTGATCAGTATTAAAAAACAATTACATCATTAGATTGAAGTGATTTGATCCAGTGTGGCTTTTCATGTTACGTGTTGCTTCTTTTTCAGTTTTTAGATGCATTAGAATTGTCTCAGAGTCCAATGTTGTTGCAACTGATGACAGAAATCCTCTGTAGGGACCACAGACATTTCATGGAGGACTTATTTCAAGCCAGCTTCAAAAGAATTTCCAGAAGGTGGGTTTAGTCTACTGGATTTTGTTCTTGTTCTCATTGAATTTTTGCTAAAGCAAATGTGCTTCTTGCATTTTATTGTGCTTACAATAGTGGTGATTTACACTATAAAGTTTTATGTAATGGTTTAAATTCAGATTTTGCTTTTGTCTTCACATTTTCAAAGTATTTCCAAAGTTTGAACAAGTGACATCTGTTTCCAGATTACACTTCTAGTGCCTGTGCAAATTTGGAAAGCCTTCTCTAAATAAGCTTGTTCTAAGAGAATCCAGTTGACAATCGTATATTGTTTGTTATATATTTGCTATCCCTGTATAACCACATGATCACTTAAGTTGATAGTACTTAAATTGACAGTGAATTAATTTGTTCAACCCCTTTGAAAATACAAGAATGCACTTATTTAATTAATTTTTCCATTCCAGAGTGGTTAATTGTACAATCAAACATGCTGTCCACAAGAGAAGTATTCAGTATCTCTTCCAAAACCAACATCCCAGTTTTTGATGGGCTGTTGAGTAATGACTATTGTGTAATTTCCTGGACAGAGTCATTTACCTTATGACCATATACCATTTTCGAAATTTTAGCTTTAATAAAATTATTCAGTATAGCAGATCATCTAGTAGTTGAACTACTAGATAGTTTTTGTGTTTGATAGCCACAGCTCTTTTTTTCCTTTTCTCTCACATATACTCAATATTTTATTTTTTTTTTTTAGGTTGTTCAGTAAAAAGGAAGTGAGGAAGTTAATGTTTGCTTTAGGATTAAATTATTAGAGATACACAAGTTTGCCATCTCTTGCAGACTAAGAAGCTGAGGTGGGCTTTTTTTGAGAGCTTCATAATACTTGGTAGTTCACCCAAGATCTTGCATGTCTTGTAGGATAATGCAAGAGGGCATGAATGCAGTCAATAAAAAATTAAAATGTCCTAAGGATGTGAGGCGTAAGTGAAGTCTGGTAAAAGAAGTTTTCATCTTTAGATTTCCATCTTGTTTAGGAGCACCACTGACAAACAAGTGATACTGTTGGACACTGTTCACAAAATGTTCCGAAGTGAAGAACTTCTTTCAAATACTGCTCGCCAAGCATTTGTGGATCGCTCCCTCCTCACTCTTTTGTGGCACTGCAGCTTGGATGCATTGAGAGTATTCTTTGGCAAGATTATAGTGGAGGCTATGGATACACTTAATTCCAGGTTTACAAAGGTATGAATTACTAAATTTTTTTTTAGGGTTAGGGAAGGCCTAAGAAAATGTTGATGTTGGTATGTTCATTTTGCTTAACTTTCAATGAAACACTGATAAAAACAGTTTGATTTTCCAGTTTCGTGTATCCTGGAACAGAAGCGTCTGCCAGTTATAGAATTTGATTATTACTGATAAACTTTTCTTTATTCCCCAACACAGTGTTCCTTTGGAGTTAACGCATGTTTGCATATCTACTGCATATATAAAAATTGGAGTTGAAATGAAAGCTCTGAAGTTAGGTACATTGCTTCTAGAGAAAGAAATACACCTGTAATCATTGCAAAGGTTCTTCAGCAAGGGATTAGGAGCACAGATCTTCCTTTCTCTATTTGCAGCCTGTCTTCCAATTTAAGAGTATAGTTGCATGCCATGATCTTGTTGCTAGTGGAGGTCTCTGCTCTTGGTATAGTTCTTCAGTCCCATGGTTTTGCTGGTGCAGATGTTCATAGGCAGCAGGACAAGCAAGATGCTGAAATCACCACAGTTTTGTAATAGTTATTGAAACAAAATGCTAAAACTCAATATCTGTGTAGAGTCACCCACACCATGTTCCTGTTGCTATAAATGTAGGCACCAAAGTGTATGCACAAAGTGCATAAAGAAACTCATGAATGACACCAAGGATGATAACAGGTTTGTGTTTAGCTTACGTGAGGCTGAGTTGTCACTTGGTACTGGGCTTATTTTCCTCCAGTATCCTTATAATAATTTAGGCCAATTGTAGTTAAGAGAGCTCACCAGTCAAGCATGGGTCGACACAGCTTTAATAAATGTACTACACAGGAACTCAGAATCTGTCAGTCTTTTATTATCATTAACTCTTTTCTCTGTTTTAGAAGATAGAAGTAAGCTTAAGGCTGTCTAAGAAGTTTCAAGTAACTGTGGAACTATTTAGAAAGGATGTTTTAGTCAGGAAATTTCCTTCTGAGATTCTGCTTTTTTGTTTCTAGTCCCATGAATATACTTTTGATACACAAGTCACCAAGAAAATGGGGTATTACAAGCTGCTAGAGGTGATGTACGTGCGTCTTTCAAAAGAGGAGGTTTACTCCAAGGACTCTAAAATTAACCAGGCTTACCGTGGCTCCATAAGTGTAGAAGGAAATGAACTTACCAAGACTCTAATAAAGTAAGACCATTTTTTATTTTATTTACTTTATATTTCTGATAAGGTTTTGACCAGATATGCTTCTTTAAGTAGGCCATATGAAGCAAAAAATGTATTTGTTCAGGGGTAAATATGATCTCTTACATAGCTTTCTTTAGCATTTTAAATGAAATAGACAATATTGAGTTTGCATTGGTAGAATTATCTGTAGTGTAAACTACAATCCTGTGTTAAGATAACCTTTGCCTCCTGCTTTTATACTTTTTTAAAATTTGTTTAGATTGTACATTTATTTTACGTTTTCAGTATGATTCTTGGCCTTTAGTTTGTGTTTTCACAACTTCAGTTTCAGTGTACTCACACTTCTATGTAGAGTATTCCTCTGTATTGCAAAATTGATATTTATATGATTGATGAGAAGATGGGATGGATTTTCATCTACATTTCATAATACAGCAGCACACCCAGTAGGAGTAGTTGGCTTGATCATCACTGCAAAGGGGGACAAAAGAGAAATCCTGAATATATATGTTAATTAGTATTGTTTAGTTTGTTTAATATTCAGAGAAAAGAATAAGATGCCTGAATTGCTGTGTGTTTTACTTTGATTTTTGTTTTACAATACTATGTTCTATGAGGACTTCAAAGAGTTTCTTGGCTATGATTTGCAGCTTTATAATTAGCTTTGAGCCAAAGACCTTTAGAAGTCACATCTGAACTATTTTTTTCTAATCCATAAATACCTTCTCATGCATGTTCATTCATAATTTTTTGGCAAAAGACCATGAGAGAAATTTATGTATGCATCAAAACAAATAATCATCTTATCTGAACATTACCTGTCATCACATTTCTGACATTAAGGACTCCTGTGCAAGTACTTGGGGAAGTTTTCTTTGTCATTGCTGAACGGTTCCAGTTTGGTTTCATTTATCTGCAGGATACTTGAAGAAGTCTGAGATGGTTTAGTTGGATACTGCTTCCTTAAAGTTCTTTTCATTCGCTGGTCTCTGATTGGAACCCTTCTTGTACTGCTTAATAAAAGATTTTTGATGGTATTTTCTTGCCTGTTTGTATTTAAGGTCGTGCTATGATGCATTTACAGAAAACATGTCTGGAGAGAGTCAGCTGCTGGAGAAGAGGAGACAGTATCACTGTGCAGCATATAACTGTGCTATTGCTGTCATCAGCTGTGTCTTCACTGAAAGTAAATTTTATCAAGGCTTTCTTTTTTCAGAAAAATCAGAAAAGGTGAGAAGCTTTTGTTGCTGTTAGAAGGCTTCCAGAGCATGAGACACAAAGTGATTTTACCTGATGGCAATAAATGAAAGAATGAAACCTGAATGACACACAGTTATACTAACTACCCAGTGAGGCAATAGAAGGAGTGGTAGCTGATGAAAGTTTTACCAGCTATTTGGGAATGGGTGAAGTAGTGATACTGTTTTCTTTCCACTCCCAATCAATTTTCTAAAATAGGAGGAAAAAGCCCCTATTGTTTAACTTCTCCTGTGCTTGGAATGTACCTGAATAAGAGAGACCTTTTTACAGGGCACATTCTGTGCTATGAATTCTTGGGTAGTTAAGTAGCAAAATTCTCTTAGCAGTACTGATGTAGAAGAGAAAACATGGCACACTTTCCACGTTGTACATTGATCTGCTGAATTTTTTTAAAGAAATAAAATATATTCAAAGCAATTGTGACCATGCACAGTGTTATAATTTTGCTATTTCCAAACGTACTTTGGTTTGCAGAACTTGCTGATTTTTGAAAATCTGATAGACCTGAAGCGTCAGTATACATTTCCTGTTGAAATTGAGGTGAGTGGAATTTCTGGCCTTCAGTGTTTCTAAGTAAAAAAAGGATATGACTGTAACAGTGTAGTTACTGAAGACAAGGTCAGTTCTCACATATGGAGGAAGAGGATACAAAAAATGGAGTAGCAAATACAAAAAACTGAGTATTCCTCTAATGGTTTAAAATACATTTTTCTGAGAGAAATACAGACCTGAAATTTAGAACATACCTATAATGTACGTAACTTTTAACGTAGTTTTAGTGTACTTGATAGTGAACAGCTGTAGGAGTAAAAAAATTCTGTTGTTTTTCTGTAGCGTCAATAATAGTCATTTACAACATGAGATCTCCATTCATGTCAAATGGTTTAAATAATTTTTTGGTATCTCTCTAAATAAAAAAGTGTAAATAATCTGTAATTTTTTAAAAAACTAATCAAATATTTTTTAAAAAATTAAGTAATTAGAACTTTATTTCTTGCTGTTTAGGTGCCTCTGGAAAGGAAGAAGCGGTACATTGCTATTAGGAAGGAGGCCAGGGATGCAGGCAATAGCAGCCAGGGTATGAAAGTCATTTATGGTGATGAAAAAAATGCTTTCTTACCTGTCATACAGTGTTTCTTGATGTGTTCTTCACTGGCTTCTACAGTAGTAGGAACAAATAAAAACGTTCAATGTATTTCATCTAACAGTCAATTCCCACCTACCCTTAGGTTTTGCTGGGCAGCAAAGGCTTGTTTCTTGTAATTACCTTGATTAATGGACTGTTCTTCTTTCCTGTCTAGATGAACCCAAGTATTTATCTTCTTCATCATACATGATGGATAGCAGTTTGAGCGAGGAAATGAGTCAGTTTGATTTTTCTACTGGAGTCCAAGGTTTTTCTTATAGCTCCCAAGATGTTACACCTAGCAGCACTCGTTTCAGGAGAAAGGTAATTTAGTGACTTATATACTGTGAGAAGTGAAATTTTTATGCTTTTGAGGAATTGCATACATTTATTGGGGTTGAGAAAGAGAAATGTCTAGTCTTGTATATTTGTTCTACCTGACTGAGAATAGGTTTCTTCAGAAGATGAGGGAGGGGACTTGAGCTGTTTTCTATCACATTTTTTCCTCTCTCCACAGTCTACAGTTCAATAAAAATAATGCCCTATTGGGTTTCTAAAACTTTGTAGTGTGAGTGAAGTGCAGCCTGAGTTGTAAAAAGATAGCTTGTAGCTGCACTCAGGCACACCTCTGATGATTATGTTTTGCTGTTAGGCATCTGTTCTCCTCATTTCCCTCTTCTTTTGGTCTGTGACAGAACTGGCTGCATCAATTGGATAGAATAAATAATCAAACAATTGTTTTTGTTGTTCTGTTGTGGCACCTTGTATTTAACTGTTGCTCCTGGGAGCTACTAAATCCTGTTCTTGAAGTGAAGACTTGAAGTTGTGTTCCTTCTGCAATCAAAAGATGTCCCACCAGCAGTAATGCTGATAGAATAAGTATCTGCTATGAAACAGAAAGCTTGTAATAAGTATCATACACACTGAAGACACAATCTGTCAAAATAACTTAACATTGCTGAAAATAAACTGTTTCCATGTTTTGGAACAAGGAGATGTATTAGCTGCCTGGAAGTTAAGCAAGATGGAAAGTATGCTTCTAGATTGCCTAGTAATGTTGTAATTTCTAACTAAACAATTTTATTTTGTGATTTACTCTGTAGCAAAAGAGAGCTGCTACAGATGCTGGTCAGTGTGAAACAACGCATCCATAAAATAGAGATGTTACTATATTCTTTGAGCTATGAAATTAGATAATTTCTTTGAGGTTCAGTTTATCTCCTCCTGCTTTCAGCATTCGCCACACCTGTCCTGGCAGGTAGGAAAGTCAGAGTAACATAAAGGTGGCATCTGTTGGCACAGAAAATAAAGAATGTGCAGATCTGGTGCATGCGTTTGGGAGGCGTCTGTTTGAACAACACATTTGATGTATTCGCAGTTGCACACACTGAGTGTGTAGTCAAATCTAAGTACAGATAAGATCAGAATGACTCACAGCATTATTAGGATTGTAAAGAAAATACAGTGTTGTTATTAACCATAGTAACACCTTTTTTTTTTTTTTTTTTTTTTTTTTTCCTCCCAGGAGCCCACAGAATACAAGGTTTTAAACGATGAGATGGAGCTGGAAATGGATGAATTCAACCAACATGAATGTATGGCTTCTATGACCACTCTGATTAAACATATGCAGAGGAACCAGATCACACCCAAAGTAGAGGAGGCCAGTATTAACTTAAAAGTTGGCATTTTTCTATTAATGCTACCAATAAAAGAGAAAAGAATCCCTTCATTTATTAATTTTCATGGCTATTTTCTAGTAATATATTACTGTGTGTTTTGTGCTTGGGGCTTTTTGGCTTGGTAAGCCTGTTGGGTGCAATAAGTGATTTCATTTTTGCTCATCCCTTCTAAATTTCAGGGGGCAGTTCCAGTAAATCTTCCTCTTTGGATGAAATTTCTTCATGGCAAATTAGGAAACCCATCAGTACCATTAAATATTCGCCTCTTCATAGCAAAACTTATTGTTAATACTGAGGATGTGAGTAATTTTTATTCATAATATCAAATGTGTAACTCTTGCAGGGTAAAATATTTCATCAGCTGAGACATTTGGGGCATTCAAATTGGGGAGTGCATTTATGGCCCAAAATTCCAGATAATGCAAGTATTTTGAATGCATTATTAATCCTTTTCTCACAAATTCTACTTCTATAAGTAGAGGGTGTCCAAAATATATGTCTTCTGAAAACCACAAGTAATGTAGTTTCCAGAATATGATACTAGGCAAAAAAAAAAAAAGAAAATTATGCTAGGCAAGAGGTGGGACTGATTATATTTTCCATCTTCACAGGAGCAAATACAATGTTTTATTAGTGGATATGGATGAGTCTTATAGAAACACTTTGAGCTAAATGGTGTTCATAATGCAGAAAGACACTAAAATAGCATAAGGTGTGTTTGCTTGAGAAGCAACATTTTCTAACTCTCATTCTTGGCTGAAACATTCTCAGCCTAATTCATACAATGTTTTTGAAGTATAATGGTTCTGTCTGCAATATTCCAAATCCAAAAATGCTGAATTTCAGAATTAATTCAAGAATCTTTACATTTGTTTAATGCTACTTTCTTAGTAAACCTTTCTGAAATGGAAGGGTAGATGAGTGGCATACGCTTCCAAGTCTTTTACCGACAGATTTTCTATGTCTTTTACCGACAGATTTTCTATAAGAGCCTTATTGTCTGTGCTCTAGTGAAATAATTCACTTTCTGTGGCTAAAGGTTGCTAAGAAAAAGTGAGAAATGTAGTTATGGATACTTCCTTATTTTTAAATTTTTATGGTTGTTCCCTCAGGGGTTGATCAAAGTGCTAAAGAGGTTGGTTTAGCAGTCTTACCAGTAATGTTTATTGAACATTAGGTTGCTAAATAGTTGGGTAATTTGAACTTTGTCATTGATTCTCCATAGGTATTCCGGCCTTATGCAAAGCACTGGCTTGGTCCATTGCTGCAACTTGTTGTTTCTGGAAATAATGGAGGTGAAGGGATTCATTACATGGTAGTGGAAATAGTAGTTACAATCCTTTCCTGGACAAGTGTAGCCACTCCCAAAGTAAGGAAATATGAAATTCATTTTTATTGTTATTGTGACTGTTTGGTAAAGAACAACTGAGTTTTTATGCTCTTAAGTAATTTTATACATTAGTACACGTTTACATTTTACAATTCTTTGACATATTAACTTCGAACATAACTTGTTTACTTTCTTGCTTTCCTAAAACAATATATGTCTTCTCAGAGTCACTATGCTTATTTTTGGTCCTGGTTTTTGTAGGGGAATATTAAGGATGAGATTTTGGCTAACAGATTGCTTGAATTCTTGATGAAGAATGCATTTCACCCAAAACGAATTGTGTTCAGACACAATCTGGAAATCATAAAGACAGTTATAGAGTGTTGGAAGAACTGTCTCTCCATACCTTACAGGTAAACATTTGGACAATGGCTTTCTTTTATTAGTGTTTCAAAAATATAAGTGAAGGGTCTCAAAGGACATGGGAAGGTAAATTCAGCTGTGATAGTAAACTTTTTGTCCCTACACTGAACAGTAGAACTTCAGAACCAAATTCTCCAAAGATTGTAAATTAATTTGAAAAACAACAAGGAGAGAGAAGTGGGAAAACATGTCAAGGATTATAGCAGCAGCAACAAAAGCAGGAGTAATCTTTGCAAAGACATTTTTTATTTGAAGTTTTGAATATTATCACTGAATATTGGTACACTGTTATTAAGACTTATGCTATCTCCCATGCTTGTGACCATGTCAAGCATTTGTTTGGGCTTACAATATCTTTTCAGTTGTTTTGGTGTGGGTTTCTTTGCAAAGACTTCTTCATTGAAGCTAAATAGCTACTGCTTTCTGACTATCCCTGTGATGGGTTGTACATGTGCATATACATCCCTGTATACAGCAACAGTGAGTTACTTACAGTGTGTCTGTTTTGGGGTTTTCCTGTATATCATTCCTTTGTGTTTTTATCCAACAGTTTAATATTTGAAAAGTTTTCTAGTGGAGACCCTGATACAAAGGATAATTCAGTGGGAATTCAGCTGCTGGGAATTGTTCTTGCTAACAATTTGCCACCCTTTGACCCAAAGTGTGAAATTGATCGTGTCAGGTGAGAAATGCAGTTTTTTGTGAATGATCTTGAAAAAATCTTAAGCCAAAGAGACCATGTTAGACTTGTCAGCAGGAAGTATGGGAGCTTGTTCTTTGGAATCCTTTGTCCCGTCATCCCTTTGCTATCATCTGTCAGATGTGATACTTTTCTACCTACAAATTGCAGACTGCATTTATTTCAGAAAGTATCTAGAAGGTTGCATGCTTTTTTAAAGTGGGCCCTAGGGTTGCAGTTTTGTGGAAATTCATAGAGTCAGGAATTGCTAAAGTAGAGATTTGAGACACTGCAAGTGGAAAATGAATGTTTTACTTTATTCAGTTCTTCAGAAAGCAGTCACTTTTACTCTAGCCAGCTCAGATTAATTTTTTGCTTCAGTTTAATTTTGTGTGGTGGAGTAGTGGCTTACAGCAGGTCTATCTTTTGTGCTAGGTATTTTCAAGCTTTGACCAGCAACATGGGCTTACTAAAGTACAAAGAGGTTTATGCAGCTGCAGCAGAAGTTCTGGGACTTACTCTTCAATACATTGCTGAGAGAGAAAATGTAAGTGAACTATATTTTGTGTTTGACCTTTCCTGTTTTAATTTTATATTCATCTTTTATATAACTACTCAATTCAGATCCAAAAATGAATGTATTTAAAACTCAGCAGTCTTTATCCAATAGATTAATTAAAGATTTGAACTACTATGAAAAGAATTTGAGGGCAGACTAAGTGCAGAATTTTTACCTTGCTCTTTTGGAGCTGACACTGAATGATCTCTTTCTGAGGTTTTGTTCAGCTTTTGCCAGCCAGCAACACTAGCACGGTATGTTTTAAAGTTTTGGGGGGGTTTAAGAGGAAAAGAGAAGTTGGGAGGTTTGGAACTACCTTTTGCATCCCTGTATCTGAATCCAGTTATTTTATAGGTAGTGGATAAGGTGAATGCAAAACTGTTACCAAATCCTACAGTGCTAGAACTGAAGGATTATGCTTGATGATCACAAAAGTCAGTTTGAGATATATGCTAGAAGTAATTCTTTACACGATAGTTCAGGAACTTCTGGAGTTTGGTCCCAGAAGAGGTTCTAGGGGTAAGCAGATCAGCAGGTACGAAGGGAAATTAGGTAAATTCATGCACAAAAAAATGTCATGGACAGGTTCTAGATACAACAGACAGCAATGTACACTCAAAGATCCTTAATCTAATGACAAATGTGTGTTGGGTTGTATAAGAGAAAAAGAGGACAAAAGGCAGCCAGGATCATGTGTTCCCCCTAAATATAATTCTGTAACTGCTATTTGAGACAAAAACACCAAGTTGTTGGCTAAGTAGAGTATTAGCCTGACCTTGTAAGTTATTCTTCCTTATCTCCTTATTATCTTTGCTTCTTTCCCCATTTAAGTGCATTCTGGTTGTTCTTTCACAGTTTGTAGAGCATATTTCATAAATCTTTGTTAAGTCTTTCGCAGTCTTTTAAGTTCCATTATAAGCAGTATTTTGAATAAATGAGAAAAGATGGTATAATTTTTTTTCCTGAACAAGGCTTGTTCCTTTGATGTTAGTTACAGGTTGATGGTTGTTTTTTACCTTTTTACTAAAAATGTCTCATTTTTTTACATTCTTTGGTTGGACATCTGCTATACTGAATGAGAAGCAGCTTATTATCTATATTAGTACACTAAGCAACTTGTACTACAAAATTAAGGTATTGGTTCCAAACCAGTCAAAGGAAGATCACAAATTTTTTTTTTTTTAGGCAGCAGTCACATGTTTTAGCCAGGCAAAGCTGTTCAGGACCTGTGAAGCACCATGGAGTTTAAGATGAGTTGTCTGGATCTTGCCTAGTGAAACAGTATAGCAGCAAAACTGTGTTTCATTAAGGTGGTTATGATTTTCATGGGTATCCTTGTCTTACTGTCTTTCTCTTTTTCAGATACTTGAAGATCCAGTTTATGATTGTGTCATAAAACAATTAAAGCATCATCAGAACACACAACATGATAAGTTTATTCAATGCTTGAATAAAGTTGTTAAGAATTTTCCACCTCTTGCTGACAGGTATGTCATGATTTATGTGGTATGTTGACTGAAAATCTAGAGGAATAAGAGAATAACTTGCTTTTCTTTGTGGGCTCCTGGTTATGTTAAGGTTTATGAATGCAGTATTCTTTTTGATACCCAAACTTCATGGTGTGATGAAAACCTATTGTCTGGAAGTAATAATGTGCCGGGCGGAAGAGGTTCCTGATCTCCACTTGCAGTTAAAGAGTAAAGACTTTACCCAGATCATGAATCATAGGTAAGTAGTCGTGTGATTATGGCAGATAGCTCAGGCTTCATTTTCTATGCTGCCCACAACCTTTTTGCATTCAGAAGCATTTATAATTCACCTTCACTTCTTGGTCATTGTTCCCCGAATTTGAGCTAATGTAATCTGGGAATTGAGATGGTTAGCTCATTGTGAAAAATGAACAAGCACCCCTAAAAGAGCCTTAGGGTGAAACACCAGTGGGATGTCAGTTTCTGTAGTTTGTGTTAGTTTGCTTTTATTCTTACTCTTAGATTGAGTACAAAAGTATTTACTTAAAGCCCTTTATGCAAAACCAAATATTGCTGCTAAAATGTAAACTGATCTGATTCTGTGTGTAGCAGTGATGAGAAAAGCAATGTAACTGTTTTGTTTTTCCCCTCTTCTTTTAGGGATGATGAAAGACAAAGGGTTTGTTTGGATATAGTGTACAAGATGCTATCTAAATTAAAACCACTAGAACTTAAAGAACTTCTGCCTGGAGTGACCGGGTTCATTTCTCACCCTTCTGTAATATGTCGACAGCGCATGTATGATATTCTGATGTGGATTTATGATAATTACAGGTGTGTGTTCACTGCAGATACTGTCTTTCAGTGGTTTGTCACAGGCAGAATGAAAGTGTTTTTAACAGTCTTCCAACTTCATGTCCCTCGGAGAAGGATTTTTCCAGTTGTGAGAAGAATAGAGTCAGTGATTTGCCTAACTGGCTCTGGCCTTTGGTGACAATTTTATCACTTCCAGTAAAGGATAAATACTTGAACCAGAACTAGGATGTTGCATCACCACAGCAGGATGGCATGAGAGGTCTTAACTTTGATGCTTCAGCTTTTTTTCCTTGTTGCTGGAATTTGTAATTAGTGAAAATTATATATTAAAGAAATTTGCTTGTAGGTAGAAGATACATTAAGGCACATAGGCATGATCTGGATCGCTTCAATCTGGTATTAATAAAGATGGTCTTTCTGTTTGACCCCTTAGAATAGGGAACAGGCACATAGTCAGTTTAACAAGTCGGTTTTTGTTGAATTATCTAATTTAGTTACGTTTTATGTGCTTTTTCCCATGATAACTCTTTGAATGGACAGTTATTGTGAAGAAAAAGTAGTCAGCTTTTACTCCAGTATCACTTGTGAAAAGCATTCTCTGCTTGTTTTTTCAGATTCAACCTTGCAAACTTCATAATAAATACCTAACATATTAATTAGCTTTTTAGATGATTTCTTTTTTAAGTAGTGGAGATACAAGGCATTTTTGGCAAGGAAGACCTCATGTTATGTTGTCATGCCAAGTTGAGATTTTTATCAGAGGGCATATTCCTCCTTTTTGTCCCACCATCCTCATCCTCTTATTTTGCTATGGATTGTTTGAGAGAAGTCATTAAGAGATATTTTTCTCCTATCGTCAGTGATCCAGAAAGTCAAGCAGATGATGATTCTCAGGAGATACTCAAAGTGGCAAAAGAAATACTGCTTCAAGGACTGATTGATGAAAATGCTGAACTGCAGTGAGTAAAGAGTGTTGTGATAACTGTCTGAAATAAAAATACCTCCATTTATATTACTTCATTTATAGCAAAAGAGTTGGTCCTTAGAGGTTTTTTAAGTATTTCAATATAAAAGAGTAACACTGAGATAATACCATTTCTACTTCTTCCAATACATTAATTTATAAAATTGTGTCCCATGGTGTTACACCAAGTGCAAGTGAAGCATCTGAGCGAACTTCTAAGCCCTGGGAAGGTTGTTTCACTATATTAAATCTACTTCTGCATTAATGTTCAAGAGTTTTTGAACAAGGAGGACAAAAGGCTATACACAAAGACACAACAGTAGATTAAATGTTGGATTTTTAGAATTTATTTTGGTGAAGCAAAAGAAAAAAGACGAGATCGTGGTGCTTTTCCACCCATAGCACTTCTCAAGAGGAAAAAACTTGACAGAAATAATTTTGTCACAGTAAACCTTTTATATGAGGTAGAGAACATGGTAGATGAAGGATGAATTTGGTGGAAGATTAATGGCATGAAAATGTTAGCTTAAAGCCTTAACATCTTATTGTTTTGGAGTTTTTTGCTGATTTTGGTGTTTTATTCCCTTTTTAACTTGGCTTTTTTAGAAGGCAGGGGAGGTAGGTTCTGTTTGAAGATGACCAAGAATAATTTTATTCTTTGCCTTTACAGATTAATTGTTAGGAATTTTTGGAGTCATGAGACAAGGTTGCCAACAAATACTCTTGACCGCATGCTGTCATTGTTGAGTTCTTTATATTCCACCAAGATTGAAACACAGTACTTGAGTCTCATCACAAATTTTCTGCTTGAAATGACTAGCAAGAGCCCAGATTATTCCAGAAGAATATTTGAGCATCCACTGTCTGAATGCAAATTTCAGGTGAATTGTACTGTGTTGTCCTGAATGCAACTATGTGACATATTCTACTCCTTAATGTCGTTACAATCTAGAAAAGAATGGCATAATGAAGGAAATTTTTCAATGTGTTTTTTGCTCCAGTGTTAATAGGTGCAGCAGTTGTGAGTTGTGCATAGTATCAGATGTTTGATGATTTTGTGGGGACAATAATTGTACTTTCTTTTAAAAAATTTAATTAAAATAGTATACCAAGTATAGCTGATTTGTAGAGTACTGAAATACTAAAAAATAGGGTAGCAGAGAGAAGCACCATCAACTGGAGAAATACTGTCAAGAACCAAGTATACTGGTGAAAGAGCTGTAAATTAGTCCTCAGCTGACCAATCTAAATTAGTGAGCTTTTTTACTGAGCTGTGGAGAACTTCTACATGTTTATGGTTTGTTGGGGTTTTTTTTTATATATAGTCAAGTTCTGCCCCTATACCTGGGAGGGTGTTTTGATTTCTGCTGTCCTGCTCAATGAAGAAATGCAGAAAGCCTCTGTCGTTATTGTTCTACTTAAAATCTTGCTTTGTTCATAGGACTTTGTAGTTGACTCCAGCTGGCGTTACCGAAGTACTGTGCTCACACCAATGTTTGTGGAGACTCAGGCTTCTCCAAGTATCCACAGGAATTTGTCACAGGAAAGATCCCTATCTCCTTCTGCGTCAGTCGGTGGGCAAGTGAGGGCTACCCAAAGGCAGTATGAATTTACACCTACACAGTATGGCAGTAAGTCCAGACCAGTGTTTTCTGAAATGTTCTTTTTTGATGTAGGAATGATGTAATTCCTGTTGCATGTGATTTATTAATATAAAAGTATAAATATATTTAGTATATTTAAGTTATCATATGTTGTTATGTTATCAAGGACTTTTTTTTTGTGCATGGTATAAGAAAAAAAAAAATCACATTTTTATTAGTCTCATATGTATTTTATGTTCTTCCTAATTTAAAAGTAACACTGTTACCTAGCAGTAATCTGTTCTTACCTTAAACACTAGGAAATTATTTTTTTGGGGAGGGGAAAAAATACCTGCCTCATAAATGTTTTCACTTTATTTATATCTGAGTATGTTACGGCTTTTTGGCAATTTCTTGTTACAGGTGGTAGAAGTTCTTTTAATTGGCTAACTGGAAGTAGCATTGACACATTGGCAGAGTATGCAGTTCCTTCATCCTCTGAATCCTTGTCTTCATCCATGCTGTTGGTTAGCAAACGGAGTGAGAAGTTTAAACAAGCAACCTTTAAACCAGTGGGGCCAGATTTTGGGAAAAAAAGGTTAGGTTTGCCTGGAGATGAAGTGGACAGCAAAACTAAAGGTCTGTAAGCCTTACTGTGTAAATTCTATGCAATTAGTACACTTTTATAAACCATCCTTGTCAGTTATTTGGCTGGCAGTGCATTATTTTTGAGACAGTCCAATTGAGGTTAACCTTGAGAGATTTTGTTTTTGGGAGTGTGTGATGATACATAACATGTGACAAAAAGCTAGGATTGTGCTAGGAATTGTAAAATTATATGTTGCTCATTGAAAGAGCTGACTGGATGAGAAACCAGTCAGTGTGAACTCTGCATTCCTACCTCTCCCTAAGAGGATCACAGCATGAATATCAGACAGTTCTGACCCTTCTGTTTTAAAATTAACTCTTTAAAGGAGAGATCTCTTTAAATGTATTTTCTAAACCATTTCAGCTGTGCTGACATGATCTACGTTTTGGAATTTGTCATTAGCAGTCCATGCTTTTTTCTGTGAATGCTCCTTCCACCCAGTCTATAAGTGAAAAATATCAGTATTGCTCTGAAGTGACTTAGGATCCTTCTCCCTCTTTAATGCTTGTCTACTTTGTCATTAAAGTTTTGGAAAATTTTAATGACAAAAGGATGGCATTAGGAGTTCAGGCATAGAGCTATAAAGATGAACCTTTTCAGTACCTGAGAGGTGTTTCAGGGCAGTTATGAATAATGGACTGTGGTTCATGCAGAACTACAGAAATAGAGATCAGTCTACGTTTTACTTAGCCCCTGGTCTTCTACCCAGGAAGATACCAGTCACAGTGGTATGTTTTCATTTGCTCATTCTCCTTTTCTAGGAAATGGACTGAACTGACAGTCAGTTAAGTGGCCTTTCCCCATGACTGTCCTGAGCAGGAGTTGATCCAGTGGCAGATCTGTAATCGTACCTTAAAAAATACAGTACAATATTCTTACTACACGATATTTTAATATCCTCTAGCACATCTTTTATTTAGAGAGTTACATACTTTCTGGAATATAGTGCAAATGCCATACATGCCTTTGAAAATTTAAAATGTCTGGCATATGAGGCATATTTGTTCATGAGTTTTAGTGTCTTTCCCTGTACAATAGTTTGGTCTTTATATCTCATCCACGCACTTGAAATCTCTATATAAATGCTTATTACTTCTTCTCCTAAGAGCAGCCTAATTTGTTATCATTGGCTAGCTTGTTGAAAGGCCTTGCATTGAGTTCTTTGCTAGGAAATTTAGTAGACTAGCTGGTAAGCTAGTAAATACAAAGATGATGTTTGTTTTTATATGATGCTTTGGCCTTAAATCTGAAAGGAAAAGCTGTGGACATGATCATATGTTCCCTAGGTATAGAAGAGCGAGCAGAAATTCTAAGACTGCGGAAACGTTTCTTGAAGGACCAAGACAAACTCAGTCTGATTTATGCCAGAAAAAGTCTGGCTGAAAAGAAAAGAGAAAAGGTTTGTCAATCCAAATGGGTTTCAAGCTTTGTCTCGATGCCATTTTCAGTCTTGTACTTCATCTCTTATAGTAACTTTGTGAAGAAAGGGTAGGTGTAAGGTACTGGTTGCTACTTTAAGAGCTTTAGAAGGTTTAATTTGGAAATAATGCTATTTATGACCTTAAAGCTAAATTGGGTTATTTAGCATGGGCGAGAAAAGAGCTGGATGATAACACTTCTAGTCCACCACTTAAAATGCATGAAATGATTCTGTGTGATGGGAGCCCCTAACAGCTATTGGGAAGCCCTTTACAGTTGTCATTCCTGAAATTAGGAGCCTTAGAGCTACGATACACTGCAGAAATAGTTGGAGAGCATTATCCAGTGTCTGAAGGTGAACTCAAAAACAGCTGATGGACTAACTAGAACTGGTTTGAACTTTTAACCTGAAGGAATGTCAGTAATAATTTGCTGAGCATTTATCAAGGCCAGTACTTTGTGGGTTTCCTGGCTGTGTTATGTACTTACAATAAATCTAAGTGTTTTTAAACTCTGTAGCAGTTTTTCAGAGGTTCCTGTTACTAAAAATAGCACACATTATCCCCAGAAAATGATAGCATTTGGTCCCAAGAGCAAAGGAACCCAGGACTGAGAGCTACCAGTTTGAGACACTCCCTTAATACTCTGCAGATGCAGACAACTGTGTAAACAAGACTTATGTCTGGAAGAACCACACAAACACCTATTTTAGCCCATTTATATTTACTTGCAGGCTAAAGCTACCATTTCCTCCCATCCTACAAGAGAGAACCTGTAAATGTGTTCTGTATGGCAGTCCAAAATACAACCAACAAAATCTCCTGTCTTTTAAACACCTCCAGTGGTGGTGTTTCCTCCACTTCTGTTGGAGGCTTGTTTCAATGCCTGACCACTCCTTCAGTGAAAATTTTTCATAATATCTGATTTAAACCTCTCCTGGCACAGTTTGGGGCCATTTCCTAATTATTTTTTAACATGATTAATGCATTTCAGGAGATGAAATCTGAGCTGAAGATGAAGTATGATGCCCAGGTTACTTTGTACAGAAGTTACCGAGTGGGAGACCTTCCTGACATCCAGATTGAATACTGCAGTCTCATTGCCCCTCTGCAGGGCCTTGCCCAGGTCTGTCTCCTTTTCAAAGGTCACTTGTGAAGTTTTCTGGTCCTGTAGGGAAAGTGTCATGTAGCTGGGCAGCCACTTTGAAAATTGATTTGTAGTTTTGCAGTCAGCCACTGTGATACACATTTAAAGACACTGTTTTGAGGGAGTGTTTCTCCTACCCCTGTACTGGTGCAGTATTCAAAGAGGTTTTGTTGCTTGCCTCACCTGAGCAGTTGAGGACTGGATACGTCAGCTGCTGTCCATTTCCTGGAGGTTCCTCTGCTTGAGAAACAAATGGTGGTCTCTGCAGATATTATTGGAAAGGACATCTATCTGTCCAGTAACAAAACAGCCATTTCTCTTCTATTGTATGTCTGTAATAGACATTTGTAAAAATACAAATTAACTAAGTGTCACTAAGACTGGGCTCAGACTGCTCAGTAAAGCTGATCTAATATTCCTTTTCCTATATGACAGTGGTAGAAACTATAGACTGAACTGAATGGTAGACTGAATCCTGTTTTACAGTCTTTGGGAAGTCTCAGTCTTCCAGATTACCTTCGTATTTCATTACTTTTGATAGTCCCTTATCTCTCTGTAAAGAATGGAAGTAGCACACTCACCAGTTCTCTGAATAGCCTTAGATAAAAAGTTAGACCAAATTCCAGACCCATGATAGACCAAGATGCATAGGATTATGTTACACACACAGATGTGTTTCTGGATTGGAAAAATGCCTTTAAACCTCAGATGAAGCTGTCTGTACAGACAGTTTGTCTCTCTGTTAGCTGCCTCAATTTATAGGACCAGGTCTCCTTACACATTGATGTCTTCTTTTTTTCCTGAAACTAACTTCATGGACTGTGGTGTCCCTAATATGATACTGGGTGTCTGGTTCCTGTAATGGGAGTTGTGAGTATGTGAAAATTACAAATTCCACCCTCTCCATTATCACTCTGGCCTGAAAACCTGCATTGCCTTGGAGTTTCTTTAAGTAGAAGAATTAAAATGGGAGTTGAATGGGTCGTATAGGAATTCCCAGCACAGGTGAGATGCATGCCAGACTAAATAGTCCAATTCTAAAGAGTGTCTATGGATTAAGTACAGGTTATATCTTTTAATTTTATTTAATAGTCTATTGTGTCACAGCAAAATTCAGTGACCTTACCATTTTTGTCATAATTTACAGAAAGATCCAACATTTGCCAAGCAGCTTTTCAGCAGTTTGTTTAGTGGAATTTTTTGTGAAGTAAAAAAATCTAAAAACCCTTCTGAGAAAAACGCCATTGTCCAGAAGCTGCTGAATGACTTCAATAATTTCCTCAGTATGAGCCTGTCATACTTTCCACCGTTCATTGCGTGCATCCAGGTAAATGTAATGAAAGTAACTGGATATTGTGTCTCTGTCTGAATATGTGATAAACCCAGTTGTAGGGAAGGTCAGATACTGTCACTGAAGTTTAGACAGAGATGGAAGGAGAATTGTTAACCTATGGGTATTTCAAGTGACACTTAAGGTGAACAAGGTAGTTCATACCTCTGAACTGATTCTTCAAGGTTTCTACTATTCCTGATCTCTAGAATTTGAGTCACCTTTTAATGTTTTAATTGCATCAGTAACAAAAGGACGTTTGATTACAAATGAAAGCTATTTCAACTGAAGTGGGAATTGAGAACAATTGAAAGGGTTATGTGGGTATCTGCCTTATCTTTCTGTTTCTGGGAAGTGCTTACTGAGGAATTCTTTGATGTCTTGAGGATATCAGTAGCTGTCAGACTGTTTGTTGTTAGCCTCTCTTGTTTATTTTTTTAAAATTAGTCCCCTGAAGTAGTTGTCTGGGGGTTTTCAGTAATGAAGTAAGGGCTCACCAGAGGACGAGTGGGTGCACCACAGTTGTTCCACTGGAAAGGAAACACGAGCCTTTCTGTTGTGAGAATATACTGACATGGAATAGATTGTGAATTTCATCTTTTAACCCAGTTTTCAGGGAGATAAAAAAAATCTTGTCCCAGCACCTGTTACATACCCATTGTCACTGTATTTAATGGTACTTATCAACTGTATTGATGTTGTGTCCTATCTCTCAAAAGAATCTTTTTTTCAGTGGCAGATAATGGTTTCTTTCTTGTTAAGGAAATTTAAATACTCTGTGACAGTAGGTGTCATTCCACATATGGGAGAACCATCTATTTTGAACTAGCTTTGTAAACAGAGAGAAACTTTGCTTCTTCGTACTTGTAATTACACATCTGAAAAAATGTAATTTCTTGTTTACTTTTTTCTGTGCAGCTGCATAAAAGGTCAAATACTATGGGGATTTTTCTGGGCTGTCTTGGTATTTTTTGAGCCAGCATCTCACAATAGCTATCTGTTAATATTCCCTCTTGACATTGCATTTGTTGGTTCTGTGTCTTGATGATATTATTTGTGTTGAATTATGCTGTCTAGACCCTGCTAATAACACTGTTGCATTAGGCTACTCTTTTTTTTTCTGAATAGACATAAAATGAAGCCTCTAGAAGCAGGTAAGTTCAATTTCATCAAAAATACAGACTTCGTAAGAGCAATGAGAGCATCTCCTTGCCATCCTCATCAATAACAGAAGTACAATATCATGAAGTATCAAACAGTCTGCAAGCAGTGAGAGGAAGTTTTTTCCCAGTAGGGAATTGAGTTCACATTGATCAAGGGAGCAAGCTGGGATAGTATGAGGAAGAGCACAGCACTGTCAGGTCTTTCATCTGGCTCACAAAAAGCTATCCTAGTGGCTTGGCCATTTGGAAGTACAGGTTTTCTTTCCTGTACACCAACAGCATAATAAAAATATTGGCTGGTTTCAGAAAGGCTTCCTACTTTACTGCTGTTTCCTGCTGTTTGTTTGACTTTTTAATCTTCTACAGGTTCATGTCCCATCAGGAGAGTAACACGGTTAAAAGAGCTGGTTTTGTCTACACATGTAATGTTAAAATTTACTGTGAAGCTCTGGGATTCACTTTCAGGGCAGATTAAGAACCAGCTGAAATACTAGAAGAGGTTAACTCTGTGACAAAAGTTTACATAGCCTCCAGAGAGATGCTTGGCCTCTGGAGATCACACAATTGCCTGAGAAATATTTTAGCTGCCAGGCCAGCTTGGATGTCATTCTCCCTAATCTTTGAACATATGGTGCAAGTAGACAGTGCTTGTTGCATATGGAGCAGGGAACATTCCCTCTGCTTTGAGAAGATAAGTGATCAAATAGTCACCAAAACACACTAAATAGAAAGATACCTCCTTTGATGTGGGGTAATGTCTGTAAATTTTAAGCTTGGGAGGATATTCATTCTTGGCACATACACTTACATTTGCATAGTTCTTATGCTTTTGCCTGTGCTATGAGAAGGGGCTTTTGGTCCTACCTTAGCAAAGTTGTTCTTAAGGTTTTAGATTGTGCAGTTGTCACTGTGCTCCTGACACAACCAACCCCTAAAACCTTCTGTTACAATTTCCAAACAGTGGTTTCTTTTCGCTTAGTAACCTTGAGCATGCTGTGTTGCAAGAATCTGATTTTGATTTTTGTTCTAAAAGGTGGTGCTGTTTCTTGTAATGAAAGCTATACTGCACCTCTTCCATGTTGTGAATTTTTTTCTTGTATTTATTTAGGATACTATTGCAACTTTTCTTTAGTGGAAAATAAAACAAAGGAAAAACGTAACACTGGTTTTAATAAACATGTTGCTTTCCTGATTTATTTACCTGTATTTAGAATAGTGATTTAAGTATTTAAAAAAAAAACTTCAGCTTAAAAATAATGTTTATCCCTGAAGAAGAGATTATTCTGTAGTTGGACTAATGTGAAATATGATAAAGAGAAATATTGTCATGTCTTTAAATCAGGCATGAGTAGATGAATACAGCACTAGAGGGGTCTAACAGGAAGGCATGATGTGCTAAAACTGGCTGTGTGTAGATAGAAAACCTCCAGCTCAGAGAAGACTTGGTGGTAAATTGTGCCTTTGGCTTATGGCAGGAATGCACCATTGAATAGGCTGAGTGAAGCACAGCTGCTGTACAGCAGGCAAAACCCTGCCAACAAACAGAAGGAAAAGTTCAGGCTGTCAATGTCTCCATCTACCTCTCCTCTACTTTCCTTGTGATTCTGTCCAGAGAGTTGTCCCATGTCCTGGAGCCAAAGTGTGTGGGGTTACTCTGTACTGTTCCCTGTCCAAAGATCAACAGCACAGAAAGAAAAGATTCCAGTTTTCCCCAGGTTGGGAACTTCTGGAGGCCTCATGGCTTATTTCCAAAGCTTGCACTCTTAGAAAAAGAATACAGATAAGTGATCTGTATGGTTTTACACCAAGTAGACACCTGTTGTTTTATTTTATAGGAAATGAGTTACCAGCACAGAGAGCTGCTGGAACTGGACTCAGCTAACGTGAGCACAAGCTGCCTTGCAAGTTTGCAGCAGCCAGTGGGCATCCTTCTTCTGGAGCGTGCCCTGATGGCTCTGTCCCCTGCGGAGGAGCCCCCGTCCAAAAGGATGCGTGGGAGGACAGAGCTGCCCCCAGATGTGATCAGATGGATTGAACTTGCTAAGTAAATTCTTGAGACAATTTACTCCACTTAGGTTTGCCTTGTGAAGAACTCTGCTTTTATGGCTTGTGGGATTTCTTTTTTAGTCTTTTTGTCTTTTAGAATTAGATACGCTTTTAATTTCTTCTCAGTTAATACTGTCAGTGGGAACAGTTAGACTTTAAAACTGTGCACTCTTATAATTCTGTCAGACTGCTGAAAAATATCTTGTTCATAGCTTTTCAACTGCAGCAGTTTCCATAGTTCGGCTGTTACTGTACAAGATGAAGTTTATGTAGTAAAGTATGTATTTCTGATCTTACATTAGAAATGCTTCCTAAAAATTTACCATTTCAAGCTGGTAGTATTACTGCTTATTGGATTTTTTTTTTTTTAGCTGGCTTCTGTTTGCATTGATATTCATCTGCTGAACTACTTAAAAGATTTCTCTTTTCGACTTTACTAGGCTCTACAGATCCCTTGGGGATTATGATGCCCTTCGTGGCATTTTCAGTGGTAAGATTGGGACTAAGGAAATCACACAGAAAGCTTTGTTGGCAGAAGCAAGGAATGATTATGCTGAAGCAGCTCAGTATTATGATAAGGTAAAATTACAAGAAGATATTTTTGTTTCATAAATCTGTCATGACTTAAAACGAATCAAATTAGAAAAAAGTGCAATTATCTAGGCAGACAAGTAAAAACACATGGGCATACTGGAACTCCAAGAGAGCAAATTGCATGTGTTCATGGCATGAGTTGCAGTGGGTAAAAACTTAGACAGATCTCTAAATTATTTTTAAAATGTTTACTCTTCAAAAATGCAGGTTTATTGAAGACAGCTACCTGAAATTAATTTATGTATAAACACTACCAAGCTTGAATTTTCTGCATTTAATGTTGCTGTCACACTCTGGTAAATGGATAGATATGTTTATGAGACAATGAATTACAGTTAAGTGCTGGTGACTTAGAATTGAAACAGGTTCTTGGCTGGAATCTGGCACTATTCTCCCCTCCAAATTCATTCCCTAGGCACTCTCCCAAGAAGACTGGCAAGATGGAGAGCCAACAGAAGCAGAGAAGGACTTCTGGGAACTTGCATCTCTGGAATGCTATGACCACCTCACAATGTGGAAGTCTCTGGAGTATTGTGCTACTGTTAATATTGATAGTGGAAAACCTCCAGACCTAAGCAAGATATGGAATGATCCATTTTTTCAGGTTTTTAGAAATTATTTGATACTGCACTGTTTTTATCTCTGCAGGGATGTCATACAGTACTGAAATTATGGGTGAAATATCTATTGCATTGTGGTTACTTTATTATGGAGATGAGTGAAAAGTCTGATATATTTTAAATATTGAAACAATTACTTCTGCTGGTTCTTTTTAATGTTTAATTTTTAACTCAAGTCTATGGCAGATCCCATAGGACCAGCTTTATCATCTCCTTCTTCCTTTTGCAAATCTTTTTTGTTGCTTTTCTTGCTCATATTTGTTTCCTGTTTTAAGGGTTACCAAACCATGGATTTTGAAACTGGTAGAATTTACTAACAACTTCTTGAGCTATAGGAAAAGGCTGCTGTGATTTGTTAGCAAATAGGAGTTTGTCTAAAGGGAAAATATATTTTTAAAAAATCAAATTGTTTTTGTATTTATTTGAATTGCCACTGATAACAAAAAAATTGATCATCTAATATCCCATTCCTAGAAATAAAGACTATGTTCTCACTTTGTAGGAGACATATCTGCCCTATATAATACGCAGTAAGTTGAAGTTACTGCTCAGTGGGGAGAATGACCAGACTTTGCTAACCTTTATTGATGAGGCAATGAAGACAGAACAGAAGAAAACCATTATAGAAATGCACTACAGCCAAGAGCTTAGTCTCCTGTACATCCTGCAAGATGATTTTGACAGAGCCAAATATTACATTAGCAATGGCATGCAGATCTTCATGCAGGTAATTATGTCTTCTATCTCTGGTATGGTTTTTTTGTGTAAACTGGAACAATGAAACTGCTGTTGCTATTACTGCTGCTAGATTACACTCTCAAGAGAAACATTCATTCAAATGCAATGAAATTTTGGTGCCTTCCATATCATGTGATAAAATTTCTTTTAAATTCACTGCTTGCAGTGATGAAAGATGAGTGAGCCAGTGGAGTGCATCCTCCTGTTTTAGTTTCTTTTGTTCTGCTGATTTAATCTTTTATAGATTCTTCAGAGTAACTGTTTGTGCAGACAATAAAAATTTTATTTCGTTCATCTTTTCAGGGGCCTCCTGTACCCAGACCAAGCTTGCAAAGGGTGTTGCATTGAGAAGTTACAAATTCCATCCATTACCAAGTTTTGATTAGACTGTAGGACTTTGCTAAAACCTAGGCTAGGAATGGCAGCTAGAATATACCTCTGTGCTTGTCCAAAGCAGAGTTGCTCTCTGGCTATTAAATTACTTGTAAGAGGCTGGGTTCTAAAGCATAACATACAGCAGCATCAGATCAGTAATTTGTAGAGGACTGAAGAGAACCATGCTTTAAATTTTGTCTTTGATTCTCTCCCTTTCTTTTCAGAGCTACTCCAGTATTGATTCCTTGTTATATCAAAGTCGAATGACCAAACTGCAGTCTGTACAAGCTTTGACAGAAATACAGGATTTCATCAATTTTATGACCAAGAGAAGTAAAGATTTTTTTTTCCTCAAGCAATTATCCTTTTGTATTCAGTAATTATGGTTTCCTGAACTTTGAATTTCTGAACTGCTGTTTGAAGCAGCATAAGTCTGGAATTACTTCTTACTGTCTTCTTGACAGGAAGACCTCTTACAGTTTTGTAAGATAGGATTGAACATAACTTTGTGTTTTATTGCAGAGTTTGATTGGCATAACTCTTGTGATAAGAGTTAATCATCTCTTTTGAAAGTGTCAGTTAAAGTTTTAATCTAAGATTTTTTGTTGCAGTAACTTTTTGGTAGTAAATAGCAGTTAGCAAAGATGAAAAAATTGATGTGGTATATGAATTGCACCTACGGACATAGGCCTGAAGTACATATTTATGTACATAAACCAAATTAGATATTAAATTTAGTTAACAGTTGCACTATATTCCAGCATATTCATATATAGAAAGGAAACTACCAGGTGGTGATTCCCAGTGGTAGTTGGCACAGATGTCCTTATGGAATCCCATGTGCTTCAACAATAAACAAAATTAATATGATGATCACTGAGTAGCGTTTATAGTGCAAGCCCAGAAATACAAATGGGTTGCTTAATTGCAGTTTTCTGATTTGAATGTTAGACCGTATTTTGTTTAGCCTGTTTTCATGCTGTTTGGCTTCAGACACATTTAAAATGTCCTTAATTGATTTCTAGGTAACTTAGCTTCAGAGGCTTCCCTTAAGAGACTTCTCAGAACTTGGACAAGCAGATATCCAGATGCTAAAATGGATCCTATGAACATCTGGGATGATATCATTACAAATCGGTAAAATTGCATTCTTGGGTTAGCTTAAGTTCTGTCTGCCTGTTGAGTTCCAGGAAGTGCTTTTTCTAATGCTGCTTGTTTTCATATGGGAGGGTTTTGATCCAATGTATCCCTTCTTTTTTTTTTTCTTTTTTAACTGTGATAGTAGCTTTGTCAATATAACTGGGGAGTTTGTGTGACTAGCTTGTGGTGAGGAGCAAAAGGCCAGGCCAGGGAATAAATTTATTTTAATAGGGAAACATAGATGTTAGTTTAGTCATTTTCTTGCATCAGTGACTACATGCAGTGTGTAAGCTGGCCCATTTCAGCATCCCTTAAACATATTCACTTGTAATTGAGTAGATTAGCTTCATTTAGCTCAATGAAACACCACCCAAAAGGCCAATCAGTTATGAATAAAAATACTTGCCTACTTTGTAGGCAGTTCTAAAATGAGGGAGCATACAAAACGAGCCTAGCCCTGTCACTCTCAATGCTTCACCTGTTTATGGGAAAGTTAATGACCACTGCTTTAATTGGAGATTTCTGTTGTGCAACTGTTGCTAGAAAGAACAAAGGCTCTCTGGAGACTCCTTTGGATAAGCTCTGAAGAAACTGGAATGCTTCTGTGAAATTTGAAAGTTTTCTGTCCTTGCCGTGGTGTCTGTCCCAATTCATTCTTCCAGTGAAAATCCAGATTAATCCTCCCTTCCTGTGTGATAACTTGTTCAGTAGCTCTGCTGATACATACTGTGCTCTGTGATTTATTTTGTTATCTCTTGGTGTCAGGAAAGCATGGCTACAGAAGAGCTTATTGCAGTTCAATATTAGGCAGAATACATGGCATGGCTTACTTTTGAAAAACGTCTCGAAAAAATTATGACTTGAAGGGTTGTCGGGGTTTTAAACACTTTATGTGCTTTTAGAAAACCTTTGTCTCAAAGTAGTAACAAAGGATGTGCCAAGTGCCACTACTACAAGAGTGTAGTGCTGTCCTCTGCTTTGTGTAACAGTCTACATGAGATGTGCTCTTAAATTAGATAGGACTAGTTGTGGAGTAACAGGATTCAGCATTGATTTGTGGCAATTCCCTTTCAAAAGGTGAGTATGGTTGCTGATTTGCCCTGCAACACAGATTTCGATGTTTGCATGTGTTGATGTGGTAAGCATTTGACTAGCAGGTTGACATTAAATACAGCCTGGCATTCACATTAAATAATTGAGACTCCTGTTTGTTTGCACATCTGTGAAGCTGGAATGTAAGTTATGGTTTGGTGTGCTTAGGAACTGCAGCTTGCACAAAGGAGCTACACTAACCAAAAATCCCACTCTATAATGGACATGTTCTAATACTAATCTTGTCAGTTCAAGATTCTGAATGCTCTCAGGGTCAACCTGATCCCTGTTAGGTGTGTTTAGCCCTGCTAAAGGTGATAGCTATTGTTTGACATTTTTTATCAGCTTTGTTTGCTGTTAGGCAGATCAACACTTTTGAACACATTTCCTTGAAGGTATTGCCAGAGTGATCTATACCCCTGTTGTTGTGCAGGTGTTTCTTCCTTGACAAACTGCAGGAGAAACTTCCCTCTGATCAGGCCGATGACAGTATGGAGGTGGATGGAGACTACAGTGCTGGAATGGAAGTGGATCAACAGAGTGAAAACATTCACTCAATGATTAAAAGCTGCAAATTTAATATGAAAATGAAGATGATAGAGAGTGCCAGGAAACAGGTGAATATACTGTCCAATAACTTCCAATTTGCTGAGAAAATACATAGAAAAAGCTGGAAAAGCCTTTTAGGTGGTCTTTGGTACCCTTTTGCCCTGGCAAACCATGTCTCTTTTTGACCCTGCTGTCCAGGACATTTTGAAAGTTCAAGGAAGTCAGTTCCACAATGAAAGAAGACAAAAGAATAAATGTTAATTACAAAGTTGATGATAATTTGTCATTACTGGAAATGTGCCTGAAGTCCCCTTTGATCCACAGATGGTTTTGGACACTCTAAAAGGCAGATAAGATATCTGAAATGTTTCAGTCTTTAATAGAAGGGATGCTTGCAATCAAGCATTATGCTTTTTATTTACAAATAATCTCTTCTGTACAATAAAACAAATCAAATTCTGATTGAATTAGTATCATTTACTTCAATCAGCAGTGCTGAATTTCTTTTTTTTCAGTTTTCATTATTGCTGTTAGTTAACAAAGAACTAAAGTTAGAAATTTTGGGTTGAATCTGGCTATTGAAATGACTGAAACAGCCTTTTTGATGATGGGCCTTTGGTGTTTCAAGCTTGCAACAAGATGAATCATTAAGTCAAGGTCCCCCATCTTCTGAGATACTGCAGAAATCTGCAGTCATGAACACAAGTTTATTTTAAGCAATCTGATAAGCAAATATAACATTATTGCTTTGTTGACTATACACTCCTGAAGGAGTAAGTGAAAAATAAGATTTCCTTTAATGTTACTTCTATGAAACTTCTCATCAAAACAAAAACATAAGTGATTTTCTTAGTGATATCTTAAGTTGTGTTTCCCACATGTGTTTGTACTACAGAGCAGTTAAATGCTTCATGCAGCTGGAATTTTCTCAGGTTTTTAAGCCTCTGTTCTTCTCTTCTGCTATTCAAACTTCATCATTAGCACAAATATGATTCTGAATATGAGACCCAGCAAGCAGTGAATATCTCTTTGCCTTACTGTAACTTTACTTGTGTTACTTAAATCTTCTCATCTCTAATTTGGTTGTGGGCAGGTTTTAGTTCCTCTTCAAATACATGGTCTGAAAATTCTCTTAATCTGAATACAGAACAGCTTTGCAGTGGCCAAGAAGCTCCTGAAGGACTTGCGCAAAGAAGCCAGAACGAGGGAGGACTGGCTGGTGAGGTGGAATCATGCCTATTGCCGCTTCACTCACAGTAGCAGCCGCAACCTGAGCTGTCCTGAACGTGTGCTCTCAGTGTTGAAAACCATCTCCCTGCTTGGTAAGAGACTTTGTTTTGCCTTGTTTATTTTACAAAGTTGCTTTGTTGTCCAGTTACTAACTTTTGTTTTTGAATTCCAACAGAAGATACCAAATCTGACTATCTCAGCAAGAACATAATGGCCTTCCGGAACCAGAATCTTCTTCTGGGTACTACGTATCACGTCATGGCCAATGCTCTTAGTCAGGATCCAAGATGTCTTGAGCAAATTGAGAAAGAAAAGGCTGGAAAGATATCACTAATATCAGGAGAAAGCCTTGAGAACCCTAAAAAGGTAAATAGGAGGGGAAGATCTTTTGGCAATTTCACTGTCATTATTACAGACTAGTGCTTCAGTAGGTAGTGATGGCTATGGGTAGATACAGAACATGTGAAACTTGTCTGCTATTAGTGGTGATTTGGCCAGCAGCACCAGAGAGAGAAAGAAAAGGGGGGAAAAAAAATAAAAAAGATAAAAAGGCTGTGGTTGGTGTTTCTTCCAGCTTTTGTTCTCCTGGAGTTCTGCATCACTCTATCCTTTGTAAATAGGAGAATGTTCTTGTGTTTCTCTGTACCTGCATTTTGAGTGGAGGGGGAAGACATAGTCACAGCATCTGCATGCACAGTGGCCAGACAAGGCTTGGAATCCTCAAAGAGTGCTTTGATTTCAGCTGGGCATTTGTGACCTGCTTCATGCTCCCAGACTGTTCTCATTGATAAAGAAATATTTATAATAGTGATACACTTACTTAAAGTAATTTTAATGTAAGAGAGAAGAGGAATTTTTTAAGGCAAAGTACAGGTTGTCTTTGCCTGTTTTGGGTAGATGTGCATTTGAAGAATACAGTGCTAGACTGTGCTGCAAGTAAAATTTTATTTGCTGTCAGTTGTCTCAGATACTGTGGCATTGATTTCTTGTCTGTCAAATGGATTAAGAATTTCAAGTACCACTGCTGACTTATTTCTACTAATTTCTAAAGCCACCATGAAGACCCTTGCATATGTATTCTTACATATTGAATCATAGAATGGTCTGGGTTGAAAGGGACCTTAAAGATCATCTAGTTCCACCATCCCTTGCCAAGGACACCTTTCATTAGACCAGGTTGCTCAGAGCTCCATCCAGCTTGGACTTGAACACATCCAGGGATGGCAACATGTTCCAGTGGCTCACCACCCTCATAGCAAAGAGCTTCCTCCTAATACCCAAGCTAAACCTACTCCCATTCAATTGGAAACAATTGCTCATTGTCCTGTCACTACATGCTCTTGTAAAAAGTATCTCCATCTTTCTTGCAGGATCACTTCAGGGAATATGAACCATATTAGCATTAAAAAAAAAAAAGCTCTTAATTTATGTTTTATGATTGTTAAAAGTAAAGCAGATCAAGAAGAAATTCCTGCAAAAAAAGGGTTTTAAATTTTCAGGTGTGTAGAAACTTAAGCAAAAGCTTGAGCTTCATTTATTAGCTAACTCTTAAGAGCATTCTTTAGGCATAAAAGATGAGCATAAAAGTTCTTCTGTGTCAGATGGGCAAGATTGCCATACCAGGGATTTCTGTAATATTAAGAAGCTTAGCCTTATTTTAGCTTGGTATTAAGCAGCACTCTGACCCTGGTTGGTTCCTTCTACCTACCTGACTATTTAATTTCAGTTACAGCATTTGGTGTGGCCAGAAGGGCCAGGGAGGTGTTTGTCCTGCTGTGATTAGTAGTGGTGAGGCTTCACCTTGAATCTTGTGTTCAGTTCTGGGCCCCTCACCACAAAGAAGGACATTGAGGGGCTGGAGCATGTCCAGAGAAAGACAACGGAGCTGGGAAGGGTCTGGAACACAAGTCCTGTGAGGAGCAGCTGAGGGAGCTGGGATTTTTTGGCTTGGAGAAAAGGAGGCTTGGGGAAGACCTCATTGATCTCTACAGCTACTCTTCTGCTGTGTTCCAAGTGAGAGGGTGAGATGAAATGGCCTTAAGTTGTGCCAGTTAGGTTCAGATTTGATATTAGGTTGTTTTTTGTTGGTTTGTTTTTTTCTAATGAAAGAGTGGTCAGGCATTTGAGTAAGTTGTCCAGGGCAGTGGTGGAGTCACCATCTCTGGAAGAGTTCAAGAGGCATCTGGATGTGGCACTTTTGGGTATGGATTAGGAGTAATTGTGGTGGTGCTGGGTTAATAGTTGGACAGGTGATCTTGAAGGTCTCTTTCAACCTTTTGTGATTCTGTAAAGAATCCTGTCGAGTCACCCATTGAATGAGCTGCATTAGAAAGGTATGGTGAATATTACTATATATACTACTATATTTATAATAGGGAAAAAGGCATCAAATTCAAAATAGTTTGATGCATTCTTTTTTTTTAACACAAATTCCAAGTGTAACTGTTATGCAGATGTTGTAGATACATTTTAATAGGAAAAAATCCTGAAAGTTTTATTATATTTTCTGTTAACTCTTTCCAAAATCTCCACTAACGTTAACTTTTTTGCAGTGACAAAAAATCCACTTAACCTGTCCAAAGACTAATTTAAGTTTATATGCTTCCATTGAAAATTGTGGAAAATAAAGTTCCAGAAACCACTGCTAGAAATAACATCCCAGTTTTTTTGCCTTTATATCAGCTGCTCAGAACATCTTAAAACAGTTAAAGTTTTATCTACTCAAGACTTGCAACAGTTTCAGAAAGGATTGTTCAATGCTACTTGCTAATCGTGTATTTTTTTCCTCTTTTGGTTGGATTTCAGGTGCTGGCAGGTCTGGACAAGAAGGCTTTTCAGTGTTTCAGCTGTGCTGTAAGGAAGTCAGAAGAGGAGGTGCAGTCCCACCCCATGGACCATGTGGACATGGTGGGAGTTGTGGATGCATATATGACTTTGATCAGCTTCTGTGACGAGTATCTGCGCAGGGAAGAGGAAGGCTTGCTTGGTTAGTCAGGATTTCTCCTAAGCTTGTGAGGTGTATTAATGTGTGATCCGTGAGCTTTTGCTGTACCCAGGAGATCCCCGTGAGCAGCACAGCTTGAATTTAACTGGGGCAGTTTGACCTCCAGTTCAGCAGTATTTGTATTCCTTTCTTTACTTCCACTGTTACTGCTAGCTTTGGTCCTAGTGGATCATTTGTAGTCTTGCTCTTACTTGTGAGAAATACATCACATCCAGCAGATGCTTCCCTTGTTCCTTCCCAGACCACGGCAGCCTTGTATTTAAAGCAGGCAAGATACCAGCAGCGATGCAGCTTCCTGATAAAGCTAATCCTTACAGTCCCCAAGTACATGTGTTGCAGATGTGTGCAGTTCAAACAGATGGGAAGGAGAACAAAGTAAAAATACTAAATAAATGCTTGAAAAAAAATACCAAATTGTAAAGATGAATGTTTCAGATGATCAAAGACATGGAACAAGTGATGGTGTTTCTGATAATTCTCGTTTAATGTCTCTTGGCAGAAATTAGCACTGTGGATCTGCAGCAGTTCCCAGCTATTGTGGTGGAGAAAATTATAAAAGCTTTAAAACTGAATTCCAGAGAAGCCAGGCTGAGATTTCCTAGACTGCTCCAAATAATTGAAAGATATCCAGCAGAGACATTGGGTCTAGTGACACAAGAGGTTAGTTGCTTCCATTTTTCTGGCAGCAAATGTTGCTGTAAATCAAATTTTAAAGGTGGGGGTGGAGGTGGAGGTTGGATACATAGAGAGGTTAGACTGGTAAGTTTTGCTTCAGGGAAATCAGATAAATTTTATCCCATCATTGTTCCTTGTCTTTTCTGTAACTTACTGAGTCTAGTCCATGTGGATAGAAATTTTTTCTTAGAAATATAACTTTTTATAATTATTCTGATTCCAAATGTTTGTTTGAGAGTTGCTAGAGAACAACTGTGGTATGTGTTGTCTTTTTTTTTCCCTTCAGAACAATCTAAATGGGCTAACAAAGGTGGTTAGCATTAGAGTGAGAAATGTTTTATTCCTGTAGACTGAGTTTCCTGTATGCAGGAAGCCAGCAGCTTTTCCAGACTGGTTTCATGTCACCCACCTTTCCCTGTCCTCCTTCACTTCAGAGGTTACTACAGCTTTGTCTTCCTTTGCATTTCTCACTTCCTTCCTTCCTTCCTTCTACAACCTGTCTTTCCATTGCCATTCCATGAGACCACGAGCCTTCCCTGCTGCTGTGGCACAGATAAGCTGAGACCTTCTCTGTGACTCATGCCTGTTCCTGCCTTGGCCTGCCTGCCTTTTCAAGCCCATGTCATTGTGCTGCTGCTCCCAGACCAACAGGCCCTTTCAGACAAGGAACTCAAGTGAGGCAGAAACTCGGGTTAGTTTTCCCAAGGAGCTGAGAAAATAGCAGAAATGGCTGAGGTGCAGAAGGTGTGGCCACAGAGAAAGACCAATAGTTCAAACAGAACCTGACACCAGCTGACAAATCTCACCCAGAAAGGAAGTTCACCAAGCATTTATTTATCCTATACTCTGTCTTTCTGTGAAATAAATACTGGCAATCTGATCTTAAATCCTATTAGAAATGCTTAATGATGAACAAAAGACAAAACTATGGTAGAAGTTTGTGTTCTCCGTCCTGGCATTTTTTACTCAAGTCAAGACTTCGATCCAATGGTGTTGGAACTGAATTACTTCAGATTATTTAGTTATTTGTATATGATGATCAAAAATTATTGTAATGCATCCAGAGACAAAAGCCACAAGTTTGAGTGTAAAGCCTCACATTGATCAATGGGCCGCAAATCTTTATAATGGAAAACCTATTAAGGAGCAGTGGTGGTGGTTGTAGTAGTGATAGTAATAATTAAATTTGTGCTTCACTAGGGAATGTTTGCACACTAGTTGACATTCTCTGTTTCCTTTTCACGTTTCTCTGTCAGGCTGTACCACGGAGCAGTTTTGTTTGTTTGCTATGTTTGGTATTTTCGAGGAGGGCCAAAGATGAAAGCAGTGTCTGTGTTTTTGCAGCTTTCTTCGATTCCCTGTTGGCAGTTCATTGGTTGGATTAGCCAGATGATGGCACTACTTGACAAGGATGAAGCAGTAGCTGTACAACACACTGTTGAAGAGATTGCAAATGCCTATCCCCAGGCACTCATCTACCCTTTCATGATCAGCAGTGAAAGTTACTGCTTCAAAGATACTGTAGCTGGCTGCAAGAACAAGGACTTTGTAGAAAGGTGAATTTGCAATCGGAGTAGCTCTTTTGTATGTTTTTTATTCAGGAGTGGACAGATTCATTTATTTTTCCTACACAAACCCTTTTCTTTAGCAAGCATGAAAAATATTAGAGGGTAGTCTTGAGTTTTCATTTAAAGGCACAGAGAAATGCAGTACATCAGCTCTGTCAGTGTCATACATACTCAGGTTAGTGGCATGACACTTCATGAAGTGTTGGGTATACAGAGTCCCCAGGCTGTTGAAAGTGAAAAGTTTTCCCAAGATAAAACAAAAAGACCGCAGAGAGGCAACCTCTTTTTCCTTGTAATTCTGTGGTATTGAACATTTATCATCTTTCTAATACCAAGAAGGAGCAGCTGTGTTTAAGTAGAATCGATGTTCACACCAGACTTTAGAGAGGGCAGTGAAATGGATATATGTTATCTCAGGAATGACAGCTCTTGGCAGTGGTGTTCTCTGCTTATTGAGTACGCACCATGCAGCTTCTTACAAGCCTTCCCTTATCCCTTTTGGCATGCAGTAACACTTGAGTTAATCCCCAGGCAAAAATCAGTTTCCATCACACAATGCTGTAGAACCACTCTTAAAATTTTGGATGTCTTTCTGCCTTTTCTCAAATTTGATACATTTGCTGAATAAATTTTTGCTTAAAGTGAACACACAAAGTCATGTGTTTTGCAGACAGTATCACCCTTCAGTAACTGTCCTGACAGGGCATATGGTATGGCCAATGCCTGTGTGTTTCAAGCATGCTTTCCACTCACCCACCAAGTTCCTCTTTTCATATTGAGACATATAATTTGAAAACTGGGAGCTGTGTGGCATGTTTAGTCAACATATAAAGAGTCATGCAGTCTAAGAGGGAATTCTGAGGGAGTCTTACCTACTTACACCTGAATTATTTTACCAGATTCTTTTATTTTATATAGCAGATTCTTTATATTTTATATAGCAGAGAGTCTATATCATTGCTTATCTGCAGGTGAGGTGGTGATTGTAGTTCCTGTTGCACTGTGATGCATTTTTCTCTTCTTTTAAAGGATCAAGAATAAGTTGGATAGAGGAGGAGTAGTTCAAGATTTTGTTCGCTCCCTGGAGCAGCTCTCTAATCCTGTAATGATTTTCAAGGTAAAGTGTATATTTCCCCCCTTCCCCTTCATTCCTTTCCCTCTGTTCAGAAGAGTAAGTGCTGGGTGGAGTCTGACGCAGTTCAGTTGACACCACAGCCACAGGAAGTGGTTCAACCCAGCACCAACTCGTGATGATGATGATGATGTTGGGGTGCTGTCAGCAGCTTTCACTGGTGATGGACTCCTTCCCTTGGTGCCAGCTGGATGTTCTGCTCCAGCCCTTTTCAGCTTTCCCCTTCGGGGTCTGTGCCCTGCCCCACAGTCAGTCTTCCTTAATCATTCTGAAACCCTTACAGAATTATTATTTGTGACCATCTTTATAATCCTGGATTACTTGTGTTCAGCTTCTTGTGTTCTTATGCCCTTTACCTGCTGGGCATTCCTGTCTGTGTTCTGGGTTGTTGGCCAAAGGATTCTTGTCCTGTGTTTGGTGCCACTCCTGGCCCCACAGAGGCTTTCTTAGCACTAAATACTATGGTAGTAAACATAATTATCATAATAAAGTAGAAACATTTTATCAAGACACAGAATGAAAGGAAAATATTTCCACGGTCTTTTGGTTGCTTTTTTTTTGTCAAAAGACAAATAATAGTTGACTATTAGTAAACACAGTAACCGCAGTGCAATTTGAGTGGCCTACTGAAGAGCAAGGGTCAGTAAATCTTTTCTCAGGACTCATCTGTTTTCTTCTTTTTACAGGATTGGGCTGAGGATGTCAAAAATGAGTTGTCAAAACCTCAGAGAAACAAAAAGAAGCTTAAGGAAATGTATGAAGGAATGTACAAGAATTTGGGAAACTTGGAGGCTCCTGGCCTTGGACTGATGAGGAAAAGGTTTATTCAGGTATATGTAGTTACAGAGTAGTATTGGCATCATGACTTTTCTAGAAGGCAATAGAAAGTCAAAAGAGGGAACTAGATCACAGCTTTTACAGGTGCTGCAGGACTTGATGAGACTTGATCTAGTCAGGAGTACAGGACTGGGATTTCTTTGCTAGAAGCCATGGACTTAACATAGTTCACTTTCCTCTTCTAACTGCCCTGCAGGGATAGATGTTCTGTCTTACACAGCTTCTACCTCTCCTGTCCTGAATGTTGCCAGGTTCTTAGGACCTGAGCCTCTAATTATCTGTGGGAATCTGGCCTTGGTTTTTGTTCCTTACTGCCAAGGATTTATGAGCACCTTAGGGAATTTTGCTGTATTTTACTACTGAAATTTGCTGCCGACATGAAGGTACTTAAACAGAAGAGTTAAAACTATGAAGAATTAAAGAAAAGACTTTACAAAACTGACTGAATTCTAAAGTGGTGAAAATCAGCATAGAAAATGAAATGACACATGTGGCAAGAAAATGTAATTACCCTAGTAGCATATAGAAATTCTGTGTATTTTAGCTGACTATTGCAGTTCAAGAACAAAATCTTGATTTGTGATGGTTCTTTGAAAATAGCAGCTGTGAAAACTCAAGGGCAGTCAAGAAAGAAAAGCAAATGTTCATCATTACTAAGAACAGAGAACTAAACATGGATTTGTAAATTGGCATAGCTGCCTTCTCTGACTCCTGCTCCTTGAACATTCTAGTCCTCATCTGCAGTGTTCTCAGCACAGGTAAAGTAAAATCGGGTGAGGTGCAAAGTGGCAAGAACAATCAGAGGTACAGAGTAACCACTGCACAAGCAACTTTAGCATTCCTCCAGTTGAAAAAAATGCAATGATGCCAGATACAGTGAAGCTCTTAACATCAGTCCCATGGTTGGACTTGGTGAACTTAAAGGTCTTTTCCAACTCTAGCAATTCTATGATTCTGTCAGGAGTGCCAAACATGAAGTAAATACTCTATGGAAGTGGCAGGTTCAGACAAGTAAGAAGTGTTTCCTCATTCAGTGCAGGATTAGGTGCTGAACTCCTGCTGCAGGGTATTAGGTGCTTTCATGGGTTCAAATAGCAAGCAGGCAATAGAGAGGGAGCAATTCTTTGAGAGCTTTTACATACAAATGCACACTCCGGTTCCAGGAATCCCTGAGCTGCAAATTGCTGAGGCCAGGAGCGTGATACTCCTGTAGAAGGAGTCCTGACTGTATGCTTGTACTGTATGTGCATAGCCCCATGGCCAGGGCGGGGTGCATCCAGCTCTCTCCCATTGTGGCCATCCTTATGTCACATTAGCCTTAGATAAACTAACCTGGGTGTCTGTAAGGAGATTCCTTCCCCATGAGTGGGAAAGGTGGAGGATGAGAGTAAGGTGGAGTTGGGAGGAGGTGAGGTGATAATGAAGCAGAAAGGGTAATTGGGAGTTTGGGGGCACACTAGCCCTCTGAATGTGTTGCTGTGAGATAAGGTGGGTCTTTGATGATAATGACTCTAAACTTAAAGAGTGAGGGATAAGAATGTGCAGGATGTGCCATGTCAGGAGTGGTGGGGGGGGGGGGGGGTGGGTAGGGAGAGGGGAGCAGCTGTAAAGTGTACATGAACATCAAGGGACATAGCAGACATAACCACAAAGGCTGTTTGGATTACTTGTGTGCCCACACAAAATAAAAATTAAAAATCTATGTCTTCAAAATGCTGAAATGTGCAGTATTAGAGGATAGAGAGAGAAGAGCAGAGGAGATGAGGAGATGCTGAAGAGGGATATCACGGTTGTTTCCCCTCTGTCAAAGGGGAGAGGGAGAGCAGAGAGTAGCTGCAGAAGAGAGTCAAGGTGATGGTGCACAGGCTCTGAATTCTTTGCATTTATGATGCATTATTATGAAGAAACAAAGTGTGAATGCTACTGTGTCATTCTACGAAAATGACTATCATTTCTGGTGTCCTTGCTGGGGGGGAAAAAAAAAAAGTTGTCTCTCTTGACTGACACATAAAATCGCTCTATTATATGGAGTACTTCAGTCTCATAATCTGGAAATAGATCTACTGATAAAGATGTTCTTGACTGTAGCAGTCTCCTCAAAAAGGAAAATGTTTTTTGTATTTTCGTTTACTACATTTACATGTAGTTTCATTTACTAGTGAAATAGCTGTGTCTTCATAGCATGGTAGAAAAATGATCAGGCATTAAAAAAAAGTCTTTCCAAGCCATTAATATCCAGTCCAAGAAGGAACATTTGGTTTTTCTAGAACCTTGAATTATGAACACAGGAAGTAAATTCAGTTAACTATTTGTAGATAGTACTTACTTTGTTCAGTAAATGGATCCATGTCCAAAACTTATCTCTTTTTCTTTATCAGGATGTTTAAAATACTTTAAACTATGGGTTTATACATTTTATGTCCAAAATTATTGCTAGGCAGCAATAAATCCACAAATACTAAATCCAGTAGTAAATAAAACATACAAAACATTTCATAGTTACAGAATGATTTGGGTTGGAAGGGACCTTAAAAATCATCTGGTTCTAACACCCCTGCCATGGGCAGGGACACCTCCCTCTAGATCAGGTTGCTCAGGGCGTCATCCAGCTTGGTCATGAACTCTTCCAGGGATGGGGCATCCTCAACGTCTCTAGGCAAGCTTTTCTGGCTTATAATAAGAGTTTCTTACTAATACCTAAACAAGCTGTGTGTATAGATAGGAAGGTACCCTTTTGGTGTTCTTGGGTAGTTTCTAGCACTGTGTAAACAGGGTCCCTTTCTATAAATGATTGTTAGGCTTTTGGGAAGGACCTGGATTGTCATTTTGGCAGAGGTGGCTCAGAACTGTTGGATATGAAGATTAGTGACTTCAATGCAATTGCAACTTCTCTACACTCAAAAATGAGCAAAACCCATAAAGAACCTGGGAACCTCAAAGAATGTTCACCATGGATGAGTGAATTCAAAGCTGAGTTCTTGAGGAATGAACTGGAGGTTCCTGGTAAGTTCCCCTTCAGTGTTTTGATAGTGAATTGTCCCTTACAAGAACATTGCTCTTGAGCTTTATTTCTTATATTGGATGTATGATCCTTCCTTCTGGCCTTAAGCCTCATCTGGCCTTATTTTAAATAATTCTGTTCACTCATTATCTCTTAAATCCTTTCTTAAGATGTAGTCCCATTTTTTAAAATTGTATCTAAGCTTGTATCTCTTACCTAAGAATTTAGTATTTTTCTAAAGGCCACTCCAGGAAATCTGATATATAAATTTAATACATGTTAAAATCTAGTTCAAAAAAGGTTGTGTCTTCTGAAAGCATCAAGAACTCTATTCTAACAGCTAAACAAGGAAAAGGTATCAGTAATTCATAGATAAAATCATACTCTGTGTATGTTGGATTCTTTTTACACATTTAAAAGTATTTTCTTCATAGTTGTCATTCTACCAGTTTGACAAAACACTAGGATGTGTGTTCTGGTGTTAAACACACTTTAAAATAGCAGCAGGGTACGTACTAATATTTTTTTTCCACTACCACTTTAGGTCAGTACGATGGAAAAGGGAAACCACTGCCAGAGTACCACGCAAAAATCTCTGGATTTGATGAACGGGTATGTTTTTAAAATTGAGTCAAAATCCTGTATGGTATAAATCTGTGTCCATATACCATTTGAAGAATTTGGTAGTAGTAGGGTCACTGCTTGTTTAGACATCTTGGAGCATACAAACGCAGGGCTGCAAGTGGGCATTTGGTGTTCTATTATAATTGAGTAACTTGATTGTGTCATCTAGGAATGACAGATATGCTTAATTCCAGTAATAATTCTGTAAGACCAAGTCTTCTGTCACAAATATTTTTCTTTTTCCTGTCCTTTTCCAAGATAAGCGTGATGGAATCCTTGAGGAAGCCAAAACGTATAACAATCCGAGGCAGTGATGAGCGGGAGTATCCTTTTCTTGTCAAAGGTGGTGAAGACCTGAGACAAGACCAACGCATTGAGCAGCTGTTTGATGTAATGAACATTATCCTTTCCCAAGATGCTACATGTAGCCAAAGAAATATGCAGTTAAAAACTTACCAGGTCATCCCCATGACAACAAGGTAGGTGTTTATTTTGAAGGGACAGAAATCCTTACGTTAACTACTTCTGGGATGTTGAATGTGAAAGTGAGAATTTTGTTTGCCATATTCAGATTGAGAGTGTTTTGTGCCTTGGCTTAATGTATTTTTTCCTTTTCCTTTTAAAGAACATTGAAATTGCTTTGTCTGGAAACCGTTTTTCAGAGCATGTTTAAATTGGTAGCTTTTAACCTACTTTTAACAGGCACTAGAATGTTTTGCTTCCCATTGTGGTGTTCCTTCTAAAGTTCCTCTGAGCTACTTGTTATCTCTTACTCTGTTCCAGACTGGGACTCATCAAGTGGCTGGAAAATACTTGCACCTTGAAAGAATTCCTTAAAAATAGCATGTCTGAAGAGGAAGATACCAGCTATTACAGGTGATGCTTGGTATAGCTGTCTGCTCTAATAGAGACTACTACTAATGGGTTTTTGGATAACTGACAGTCTTGTAGCAAGATTTTCTTTTTCTTTTTCTTTTTTTTTTTTTAATTAAAGAATAAAAGAAAAGCACTTATAAGCAAGAAGGCAGTTTGTACTTCCTGACCCAAATTAGTAATTGGCAACCGTTTGTTTAATGAGTGCCATTGTAGCTGGAATATCCTCCACCCAGCTTGTTTAAACAAGAGGCTTATAATTATAATCATGTGTGACGTCATTATCATCACCATTTCCTTATCAGCAGATTGATTTTACAAGCAGAGGATTTTGATCTCTTGATTTGATCAGGCAGGAAATGGACTTAGGTCAACGGGGGGCAGGGGAAGGGAGTAGAGACAGAGCTGTTCAGAACCTGGGTTCAGCAGTGAGTCAGTGATGGGGGATGGAAATTGGCAGCAAATGCACAGAACACAACTGTAAGAGAGCAGTCTCTCTGACTTGATACAAATGCAGGGTTTGAATAAGTTATATTGCTTTCTCGTGATTGTAATTGCACGTTGAATATTTGTAAAATTTATTTAATTCTGGCATTTCAACCTGGTTCTGTCCTGGAATTTAGAAATGTGGTTTAATTTACAAACGTGGTTCTTAGTTACATAATCTCTGTTTGGGTTTGTCTGAGTGTTGTTGTCACCATTTATTTTTACTAGTTAACATTTATGGGGTGGGTTGGAGCAAACTCCAGCATGGAGGTTGGACTCCAAAGAGTCTTTATTTCTATGGTTATTTGATTTGTGAGCAGTTCAGGAACTGCTAGAGCTCCTGCATTACTGCGGTCTGATTCACTGTTGTGAACAGCAGTGGTATTATGTTGATCTCAATTCACTGAGTGGGAAAGTGAAGGAGGATTCACATGGAATCATCTAGTGAGGGGAGGAAATCTATAATATGCTCAATATAGAAGATCAGTGTCCTTGTTAAAGAAGGTCATAATTTATTTAAAAAAAACAACAACTTTGCTTTATTGTGTATATAGACTTTAATGTTTTCCTATATGTTATTCAATCAAGATGAGACATTTTATATTGAGCTATGGTTAAGTGATAGCACTCACAATGGGAAATTTTGGTTGAGGTGGGGGGAACAACTTTCTGAATTTTTGAAATCCTGTTCTTTACCTCAAAGTGATGGGCTACAGTCTGTAACTGAAAAATGCTTCTTAAATGGAAATGGCGTTCTCAATCTCAAAACATATAAGGAAGAGAGAAGGTGGCTGCTCTGCTAAGTTGCTGCCTCTCTGGAATAGAAGTTTAAGGTCTGATGTATTTAGAAAAATATCAGATCATTTCATAAGCAGTGCAATGAATGAATACTGGCTTCTTATGGATTAATACCCAAAGTTCAAGCACCCATTTCTCCTCTCTGGCACACACTCAGGATATACCAAACTGCTTTCCTGCATTCCCTGCCCATCTGGAAGAACAAAGGGCAGCATGTACTGTGGTGAACCACATACTGCTTCTCATAGGCTACAAGACTGTCAAAAATACCTTTCCCTCCCTCCAGAAATTACTTTGGACCTTTCTTCTGGAGGTACTCACAGTACCTGTTGACAAATTAACACCTTTGAGATGTCTAATATTCTGTCAGATATGACTGAAGTGTGTGCACAGCTGGGGCAAAGGAGATTAATGGATCAGTCTGGACGCTGCATAAACTTCATTTCCATAGCAAGGCTAAAATTAATGTAGGCTGTATCTTCCTGACTTTTCCTTTGCATAAAAATCTCATGGGTCAGAGCAGCACACAGCCTGTGGATAATCAAATAGAGAGTGATGAGATCATACAGGGAAATCATAGGTGCTTTTCTTCTTTTTTTGTCCCTAGCCCAAGAGGACCTCGTGCTACCTATTCTGAGTGGCTGTCCAGGATGGGTGGGGAAGCACAGGGCATCTCTCGATATCATGCTATGTACAGGTAAGTTTCAAAAGAGAGCTGCGTGTGAAATATAGAAGCTAGAGTGTGCACATATGCAGAGATGTAGAAATTCCAGGAAAAACACATCGTCTCAGTTATAATATGATGGCTAGATCTGATTTTTGCACATTTTACTGCTTTGTCTTCCTGGAGATGCTCTGCAAAATTCCTCTTGCCAAAAATCCTACCAGAGTACAGGAATGCTTCCAGAAGCTTGCTCACTTCCTTTAGAAAGTGTCTAGAAGCAGATGCTGCTCTTCAACTTTATTTTCTAGGCATCTTGTTCCTGATTATGCAGTTAGGTAGGCTGCCTCAGAGCCCAAGCATCTGCTGAAGTTGGACAGAGAAAATCACCATGATTCACTGAGAATATTTGATGGTTTAGGTCCTGACTTGAGCATCCTCTCAGAGGAATTTCCACACCTACCTAGATCTAGCACTGTGGGTGGTAAAGTGAAGTGTCCAGAGCATTTCTTACAAGCTCATATCCTGCTTAAGCAAGTATCTTGCTTTTTAAAGGAAAGCTTTGACTTGTTTAACTGAATTAATACTTGTATTCAGACCCAGAATGTGCTTTTGAAGTGATTCCCAATCACCCCCACTCAGCTTCAGTCTGCTGCATCAAAGGGCTCTTCTCTATTTCTCAACTCTGCTACTTTCAGAGGGAAGTAGACTGGAAGGAAAGCACCCGGCACATTTCAGCTCTCACATTCAGAACTGGATATGGGCTAGGACAAAGCCTCCTTCCCCAAATCTGCATGGCATGAGTGCCCTCAGCACCAGTTCTTCGGTTTTGTTGCTTCTCCTCTGTTGCACTACCTTCTAGTGTCAGTATAGCCTCAGCCTGCTGCTGAGACATGTAACTGGGGCCTTAATTCCTCTGCTTGAAAGAGACTGTCCAGACAGAAAGAACAAGATAGTATTGCTTTATTAAAACTTAACCCATTAACTTAATTTGGAGGAAAATACACAAAACCACACATTCTTCTGTATTTAGAAACGTCAGTCTTGGAAATAACTGTTGGAATGAAGAGGGAGGATGGGGCACTTCTCATATCAGATAAAATTTGGGGGACAAACCCTTCGTGGCTTGCTGTACTGTTTACTGGAGTAAGCACCACATGCTGCTGCTGTCACTAGCGTGTCTTGACTTTGAACATCCAGCTGTTTCTCCACTACTTTGCAGAAATGCCAGCCGTACAGAAGCAGTCTCATCCTTCAGAAGCAGAGAGAGCAGCGTTCCAGAAGACCTGCTGCGGTAAGAGCTGCTGATGGCTGCACATTGTAAAACAAATGTTGGTGTTTCTCTGCATTCAACGAGTTCTGTTTTGTTAAGGCGAGCCTTTGTGAAAATGAGCACATCTCCAGAGGCCTTCCTGGCCCTGCGCTCCCACTTTGCCAGCTCGCACGCACTGATGTGCATCAGCCACTGGATACTTGGGATTGGAGACCGGCATCTGTCCAACTTCATGATTAACAAGGAGACAGGTGGCATGGTGGGAATAGACTTTGGATATGCTTTTGGTGCGGCCACACAGGTATTTGTTTTCAACTAATTGGTTACAGCTTTTGCATTTGTTACGTGCGATTACACGTGTGTTCTCAGTACTAAATTTGATGCTCTTCAGTTGCCATTGTTCTGGTGCAAAATAATCTTTACAAGTTATTTCTAGTCAATTGAATAAAATATCAGAGTCCAGATACTCTCAGACAAGCAGTGAGCTATAGAACTCCACAGAGTCAATATGGTGGTGTTTTACATAGTTCAGCCATGGTTTCAGTCACTACCACTGAATACTCATGACTAGAGCTTTGATGTCACAACTTGGTTCAGTTCTACTTTTGCACGTTATTTTCAGTGAAGTGACAAAGAGGCTTTCAAAGCTTAAAAAGGATAAAATATTCCAGTCTAATCCTTCAGTTCCAAGACTTCTTACTTTTTGTTTTCTTTTGACTGTCCTTCCCCTTGCCTAGTTTTTGAGTGTGCCGGAGTTGATGCCCTTTCGCTTGACTCGCCAGTTCATTAATCTGATGATGCCAGTGAAAGAGTGGGGACTCATTTACAGTGTGATGGTGCATGCCCTGAGGGCTTATCGTTCAGATCCAGACCTCCTCATCAGCACCATGGATGTGTTTGTAAAAGAGCCTTCTTTGGACTGGAAGGTGGGGTTTTGTCCTCTTTCATTTTTCTTCATGTGAAAATTCTTAAATTGTAATAAGAGTAAAACTGATGAAAAAGGAAGTATTCCTTGAGGCTCACTCTCAGTACCTTCGTATACTCATAGTGATACCTCAGTATCTTTGTTTTATTAAGTTCTCAGAGAAATGGAACCTAAAAGTATTTAAAATGACAGGATTCTATACTGATGCACAAAAAAATAGTAGCATATATCTATGTTATCAGTGTACTGTTCTTTATCTTTCATGATAATCCTAAGGATATGGATAACTCTTGATCGTGTTATGCACCAGCGTAAATATTTTTAACTTTCTGCATTCAACCTCTTAAATTTACATAATAGCACCGTATATATCAAACTAATAGTTACAGAGAAAAAAAATCTGAAACTAGTTGCACTTCAGTAACTTCAGCTGTAAATTAAAGTCAGAGGCAAGTTAGATATTATCTCACTGCTTTGTCCTCCACTGCATCAGCAGTTAAGATACTGGCTTGACTTGCTATGATCTGCTGCGGCTTAAAAGCCTTTTTCAAGTGTGTGATTTATGATAAATAGGACAAATGTGTTTTCTCCTTAGAACTTTGAACAAAGACAGCTAAAAAAAGGAGGCACATGGATTAAGGAAATAAACACATCTGAAGTAAACTGGTACCCTTTGCAAAAAGTCAGCTATGTCAGAAGAAAGCTCACAGGTGCCAATCCAGCCATAATCACTTGGTAAGATGCTCTCCTTTTGCTTTAAACTGCTCCAACTAAGAGCTTTGGAAGGCTCCTGTGTCTGATTTTTCTCCCTTTGGATAGAATGGTGGCTAGGAAATGAAAAGACACAGGGCAAAACTTCAGCAAACCTTCTGTCAGAATCATTTTGGTCCACATACAAGCACTCTGAATCACCCTGCCAGCCAAAACACCAGATATCTCCCTGTGAGTTTTCTTGCTCCAGCTCAGGCCTTCTGAGCAGTTTTACTGCTCCTGGCAGCACATGCCTCTCCTCCCTGTCAGGCTGCTTAATCTCATACTCCTCAGTCCCACTGTTCTTTATGTTTGTCTCCGCTGCTTTTAGGGTAGGGTATATGCTTCTGATGGAGGATTGCTTGAAATGGAACCTGTACCAGCTGTAGGAGAGGCATGGAGGAAAGCTGCTTATGAGAAACATCAAATTCAAATCTGGTGACATACTCAGGTTATTTATGTCAGTCTAGTCAAGTCTGGCTCAAGCCAGAATGTCTTTAAAGTTCACTTAAAAGTACAATTAATCCCTTCCATCCTCTCTTAAAAAGTCATTTTGGATTAATCAGGGGAAAGACAGAAAAGCAAAGAAAGCAAGACTGTTTTAAAACCATACAAATATTGAGAAGTGCAGGACTTGGGAGGAGTCCCTTTTGCGGTCAAGGCTGAACTGCAAAAGGCAGGAAAATATTTGTTATAGGCACAAATCAGGAGAGCAGGTAAAGAGATCAACAGCTTGGATGTGAACTGCTGGATCCTTCTTTCATCTGGAGACCTTTGATAAGATTGGCATATTCATGGTAAATACCCATTAGTAAAGAACCCCTGAAACCACCAGTCTTCACTGGCCAAGCCCTTTACAGCTCTTGAACAGCCTCCACATCTTGATCTCAATTCAAGCTTTATTTTTCAAGTGCTGTTTTGTATTTAAAAATCCATCTCAGATTTTTTGCTTGTTTCTTTTAGTAAGAGCTTATTTTTGTGTTCTCAATTTCAGTGATGAGCTGCGCCTGGGCCATGAGAAGTCGCCTGCTTATAATGATTTTGCAGCTGTGGCTCGTGGTAGCTCTAATCATGATATCAGAGCCAAAGAGCCAGAGGATGGACTTTCAGAGGAGACCCAAGTGAGATGCCTCATCGATCAAGCAACAGACCCCAATATTCTTGGCAGAGTCTGGGAAGGATGGGAGCCCTGGATGTGAGGAACCCTGTCTGCCAAGAGACCTGTACCCTAAAGCACAGCTGCAACCAGATTAGAATTCTAATGCCAAAAAGGAAAAAAAACAACTATTTAACTATTTTTATCACCAATTAACTTGACTAATAAAGAAAATAATTTTTTTGTATTAAAGCTGTATTCAAACAGTGATTTTTGTGTCTTTTTTTTTAATTATTTTTCTTCTGTGTGGTTCTGTAACAAAGCAGCTTTATTGTCTTTGTGTTAAAATTCAATGTAGAAAAATCTGGAGACGCTACAGAGCTTAAAAGATTTATTTGACAAGCACTGAGATACCTCAGTGGAAAGCACAAATTCATACCCCGCAAACTTGTGGGCATCAGTGTAGTGATGTAGTGAGTCTGTGATTTTTTTTTTTTGCAGAGACCTTGATGACAATCAACTGAAACCATTCTGCAGCCACATATTATTTGTAGTTAAAGCTTGTCCTTATCAGTAGTATCAGCGGACCACATGGTGAAATTAAACAGAAAAGTGCTCTTAGCTCTAGATAACACCTAAAGTATCTGAACAGCTTTTTCATTACTGGATAACGAGATAGCAATGATGAGACTGGTTTTAGCAATTAGAGGTTATACCCTGTTATCTTTGTCCTTTGGAAGTCTGCACTGCTAACATTGTGTTATTTCCAAATTATTGTTTGCAACAAGCCAGAAGTAGTCACTGCTGACAGACCTGAGCACGGTAAGCTTCTTGCCATAACTGCAGCACAGCACTGGAATGTCTACTGCACTTTGGAATTTGCTTATGCCAAACCGTGGAGGTTGTGCCAGATGTGACTCTTAAGTTCTCAGGTGTGCTGGGTTTGGCTGGGATTGAGTTCATTTTCTTCAGAGTAGCTGAAGTGGGGCTGTGGTTTGGATTTGTGCTGGAAACTGTTGATGGCACAGGGATGTTTCATTATTGCTGAGCAGAGCTCAGCATTATTGCTGAGACAAGGCCTCTTCTGCCTCTCACACCATGAGGAGTCCAGGGGTGCCCAGCCAGGAAAGCTGACTCCAACTGACCCAGGGGCTGTCCCATACCACAGGGTGTCATGCTCAGCATGTAGAGCTGAGGGAAGAAGGAGAAAGAGGGAGATGTTCAGAGTGATGGTGTTTGTCTTCTCAAGTCACTGTCATCCCAACTTTCCTGAGAAGGGCTGACCACCAGCCTGCCTATGGGAAGTGGTGAATTAATTCCTTGTTTTGCTTTGCTTGTGTGCACAGCTTTTGCTTTAACCTATTCCCTGTCTTGACCTCAGCCCTAAAGTTTTCTCACTTTCCAATTCCCTCTGGGGAGATTGAGGAGCAGCTCTGGGGGGCTGAGCTCCCAGCTGAGGTTAAACTGCAGCATGGGCAGTGAGGGAGAAAGAATTCTCAAAAATGCTGCTGTTGCTCATTACCCAGCTTTACTGTAGGATATAGATTTCATTGAGGCTTTTAATAATTATCATAAAGGGTGTAATAAAAATGAGTCTTTGCCCTTTCACTGCCTACAAGATTGCCCTCCTGTCTTAGTGGCAGTGGGGTAGTTCTGGTCCCACTGAGGGCCACGTCTGCTGCTGGCCCCAGTCTCAATCTGTCAGCTGGAGAGTAGAGAAATCTGTCCTCTGCATGCAACTCCATGAAAAACTCACAATAAGGAAGATTGCTGAGGCCTAAAGAATGAGGAAGAAGCTTTTCTGTTTCAAATACTTTCCAACAACAATTACTATTTGTTATCTTTCTTCTTAATAAACGTACTCAATGGTTTGTGTCAATAGTGTTATAAATCAAGAAATCAAATAATTTTTATCACTTTATTAATTAAAAATATTGTTTGGATGTATTTTTGTAGAGGAAACATTTAAAAATAAAAATAAACTTTCAGCTGCATACTTCATTTCAAAAGTTAATTTAGGGCACCTTAATCACAAAAAGCTTCCGCATTTACCCATTTATAGAGATGATAATTAGTGGACAGTAAGGTGGGGGGGGGCGTTTTATGAAAGTTTGATACAGTCTGATTTTATATACACTTAAGTAAGATGTCATGATGTTTTGTTCTTTTGATCCCTGCTAACAATTAGGACTGCAATCTTATGACTAAAACTTGGTCAGGTGAGGTACCCTGGCTTTCATGCTGTCACTCTACAAATAAAAGAAAGTTTAAAGCACAATAAAAAAAGGCAACATGAAAAGGCAGGGGACATTTAGAAATTAAGTGGCTGGGTGTACGAGGTGTTTAATGGCACTTCTGGCACATACCTCAGATAGTTATTGGGTACTTTGACCTGCACTGCAGAGGACAAAGTTTAAGTTTATACTTTAACGAGGCTCTTCTGGTAGGACTTTTGATATCCTCAGCACCAGCAGATGTTTGTGCACAGCCAGCCTCCTTCCTTGGCCTTTGGGAAGGAGAGTTAGAGTTCAGGCTGGCCCTTCCTGGGGAAGAGGGCTGGTGGTCACCACACAGTGCTCTCTGCTCCCTGAGGTCCATGGCAAACGGCCCTTGGGCTGGGCGTGAAGGCCTGGGAGACAAATGTGATACGGGCTTAGAACACGTTCTTGACAATTCAAATAGTGAAAAGCTCCATCTTGGCCCTAGAATAAGTGCAATAGTGGGAAGCCTCAGGTACATCAGCCCTTACTAGTCATGTATTTGTCAAGCTCATGTGTCAGCTGAGGTGCAAAGCACGTGGCTGCTAGGTCTTCAGCGCAGAGATACATCTTGTGCAAAGCAAGTGGATTTTCCCTTTCTTTAGAGAGCTTTCACTGTGAAGCTGAATGGTCCTGGAAATACCCTCCAACCCATGTAAATGGCAGCTGCTGTCCCCAGGCCTGGCTGCTCTCAGGAAGATGCAGCAGCTAAATGGAAAGGCTGGAACCAGCCTGTGAAGCAAATGCAAACCTCACGTTGCTGGGCTCGGTGTTTACAGAGAGGGTTTATTTGGCTCCCAGAAAAGAGTTAAGATGATGTGAAGATCAGAGTCAGGTCTCATGATGCAAAACAAAACTTGGGAACTGTTCACAAGTACAGCAGAGTATTTCCTTCTCAGATTAAATAACCAGATGGATGGGCACCATATCTGGAAATTCATTAGTTGTATCTAAAAAGTTATGTAAAACATTAGCATATATTCTCACTAGGTTTTTCTTAGAGTATAGAATGATGTCGTGTTTAAGCTAATCCTTACCATGCCTGCCAATCTTATAATTTCCCCCTCTAGCTAAGAATAACAGTACTGCTGAATCCAGAGGAAAGCTCTGGAACTGCCACCTGCTGTCTCCTTTCCTGGCTGATAGAGAGGCTCCTGCATGCTGCTGCTTGTGCTCAGGATTTTCCCCCTTAGTCCTCACCACTGCCCCCCAGTTTAAATGTTATCTTCTTGAGGTCTCCATGGCTGAGAGGAGCCACATTTGGGCACAGGCAGGAGCCATGAGCCTTCCACAAAAACAATGAATTGGGCTTGTATTCAGACATGGAATAAGGAATTTCCTACAGCTCTTCTGGTCTCACACTTACGGGTTTAGCCAGCTGCTTCCAAAAGTAGCATCTATATATAGAGACACTTCTCCCCAAAATTCTTGTTTTTCAAAATCAAGGATAAGGATTTATTACCTTTGCTTTAAAACTTTTTTTTTTTTTTTCTCTAGGCTAGGGGTCTGCTGAGTCATTTTATTAATAGTGTGCCTCATTTGGAAATTACATGGGCTTTAAAGATTTCATTTTTAAGTTATGCTGCCTGTAAGAAATGGCACCTACGCAGGAAGCTCACACCCTGGCAGACACCCACAGCACCAAATGGTGTCACTGGTCTTTGATAGCAAAACTACCAAAGAGCCACACCTTATGCCAAATGAAGATGCATCCAGAATAGGATGCTCAGAGGGGTATTTTCTTGTTGCAAAAAAGGTTGGGAAGTTTTTTGGGATGCAGAGGTGATCAGAGAGCTGAAACACCTCTCCAGTGAAGGCAGGCTGAGAGGTTGCTCAGCCTGGGGAAGAGGTGGCTCTGGGGAGGCCCTATTGCAGCCTTTCAGTACCAAAGGGAGCTTGTAGGAAAGATGGAGAGGGACTTTTTATCAAGGTCTGTAGTGACTGGACAAGGAGGAATGGTTTTAAACTGAAAATGGTTTGGTTTATATTAGATATTAGGAGGAAATTTTTCACTGTGAAAGTGATGAGACACAGGAGCAGAAAAGATGTGGATGCTCTATCCCTGGAAGTGCTCAAGGCCAGGTTGGGTGAGGCTCTGAGCAACCTGACCTAGTGGAAGTTGTCCTGGCCCGTGGCAAGAAGGTTGGACCTAGATGATCTTTGAGGTCACTTCCAACCCAAACGATTCTGATAACATGAAGGAGTGGCCGTAAGGGACTGGAAGAGTTTTGGTTACAGTTTCCACATGATCTACAGAGTAGGGTTTTTCTTCATCTTTTTGCTGGGATAGAAGAGGGAAACATTGACTCTACTTGTCCATTACACTCACAGAAAATTATACCATGCAAGACTTCATTTGATTACACAGAAGATGTAGCTATCAATTTGATCACATGAATGGAAAGTCGTGTAAATCCTGCATCAGGAAAACGTTTGGAGTATCCACCGAAGAGTGAGAAAAAAAGAGCACAGTTTCTGAGGCATTTTGCCACAGTTGCATTTGGCCTTTTGGGAGCCTGAGTACGTGGATGATCTTATTCAGCAGCTCAGCAGCCACAGGTGCAGCTGGACAAACCCAGCCTGGGCTGACACCGCAGGGGCTTAAATGCCTGCAGTGAGATAGAACAGAGAGCTTCAACTAAATGAGCTAAAAGGAAAAATCCTTTCAATAACCATCAAGTTCTTCAGTTGCTAAGAGTAGGGAGGCCACAGGCAGGATCAGTGCAATGATGTACATGTACAGTATAATACTTGTACATGTATAATACATGTACAAGCAAAATACTGTGACAGCGCTTCAGAACAAGGGAGAGGCACGGGCCCTGGCCGAGGTGACACAAGCGGGCAGCGAGGGGCTGTCCAGCAGTCATTGTGCTGGCTGACAAGAGCCAACACCAACCTCAGGTAGGTACTGTCCCTCCCTAGGAGCATGCAGGCAGGTTTTTTCACTCTGCCCAGACAACTCGCACCTCCTCATGTACGTGTCCCATTCCCCGGTCAGCCCCCATGTGCCACTGATGGCTTCCAGCTGATGAATGAAAGGATACTTGCACTCCTGCTGCTTCTTGCAGGGAGGAGAAACACAGCAAACCAGTCCTCCATCTTTTTCCCCTTGTCAGCTTGGTCTTTACCCGCGAATCCCCCAGGACCTGATGTCCTGCTGGTGCTGTCTCAAGCTCATAATACCAAAAGCAGAGAAGGCTCCTTAGGCACCCCAGGACCAGCACAGCTTCACCACGCTCCTAGTCCCACTGTCCCAAAAAGTCCTGCATGCCTGGCTGGGTTGCTGGAGGTGAGCATGCTGAGGCATTACCCTGTTCCCTTACCTTCCCTGAGTCCTCTATTCATGAGGAAAATCTAGTCAGAAACACAGTGTGATTTAACTGCCATCCCTGAAGGGTTCAGGGTCCTGGTGTTTCTCTGAGATTCTCAGCCAGCAGTCCAGACTAAGTTACAGTTTTGTCTTTTTTCTGCTTCTTAGAGAAAGGTTTCTTGTCCTTTCTTGCCAGGTTTAAATACTTTCCTTGATCTGGAGCATGAACCTCAAGCAAGTTTTAAAGAATTTATTCTGAAATTCAGATGATCACCTGCTTCTTACTGCCGTTTAAAATTACTGGGTCCCAGACACAAGCCATGACTCGGTGGGTCAGGTACTCAGCAGGACAGGTGAGGGAAATCAAGGGCTTGTCTGTACTTCACTGCTCATGAAATGACATACACAGATGGGAATAGATTCAGCTCCTGAGATGCCAGACAAATCCACCCCAGGAAACAGCAGAGCATGGATGTCATCCTGGCTTCAATGCACTGTTTTGGTAAGTGCCAGGTATCACTTGCTCACATGCTCCTGGATGCTTCACTGCAGGTGTTGCAGCACCCCAGGGCTTCACACCCTGCATGGCACGTGGGAGAACCCCCTCAAACATTCTCCTGAAATCACACATCTCAGGCTCAGCAACAAACACAACCAACTCACCCTCCAGGGGGTGGCTCCTGCTGCTTGGGTTTGTGGGACAGGCATTGACAGGTCCAACCACGAGTTCTGAACACACCTCCAGGTCCTGAAAACCCTGTGGGCAATCCTGCACGCTCCATGCTGGGGCTTAGATGTGACACAGATGGCTTATATTGAGATTTACACAGAAGTTCTGTGCCGTTTACTGAGGGATTTTGGGAATGGAATTGCCAGGAGGCAAGGTGCCCAGCGGGGGTCGGGTGACCGGGCTGGGAGCTGGGTGTCTTTTTTGGAGTAACACATGATGGGCATTAGACAGGCATGTCCAGGCTGGTGCAGCAGCATGCCAGCGCTGGCTGACCTTCGGGTAAGGACTTCGGTGAGCTGGAAGGGCAGCACCGTTCTGCATGCAAACAGTTAAATGAGTGCTTTCCAAGACAAGTCATAGTTTTATGACTCCAGTGGGTGAGATCTAACCCCTTCCAGCAGAGCAAGGGGAGAGACAGCAGAAATCAGACTGCATCTCATTTCTGAACTACCTTCCCATGCCTCATGCACACACACCTCTGCACTTCATGTAGAGAAAAAGGGTTCAGGAGCATCACGTTCCCTGCTGGATAACCAGGCCAGGGGCGGGTGGTGCATCATGAATAGTCCCCAGAGAAGGTCTGGGGCATACAGAAGGCAAAAAATAACATGTAAAACAGTTTGGGGTATATTATGTCTTTGACAATATGGAAAAAAACCAAACCAACCATTTCTTGTGTCACTGCCAAGTTCAGTGGTTGATGCTGGTGTAGATAGAGGTTGCACGATCAATCCTCTGATGAGAAAGAAAATCAAGTTTATTTAAAAATGATACATCTGGCAGTGCTAGAGTTAAAAGCAACGCCTCTCCAAGCGAAACCTTACCTGCCAGATGTAAAACCCCACCTGCCAGGCACTGCACATTTACCCTGATCCCACAAGCCTTCCCACGAGGAGTTTACATCCAAAGGGAGAGCATGTACCAGTCTTGTTCCCAGCTACTTATGTTAAAACACACACCCCTGTGATAAACAGCTGCGGTCCTGCAACAGCTGCGGTGGCGGCAGATGGAGCCCTGCCCGGAGAGGGGCAGCAGGCCCGGCATGACCGGCACGTACCCACCGTCCCCAGAAAGCCACCCCCGGGCCAGTGGCACCGCACTCTGCAGGGCACAGCTCCATGCCAGCAGCGTCAGCTGGGTGCTGGGCTGGAAACTCAGCGCCTGGGATAGTCCCATCTTAAATATAGAAGGGTCTTCTGGAAGATAAATAAATAAGTAAATAATTTTTTAAAAGTAGATTTAAGGGTGTTTCGTTGTGTGTTTCTTTAGTAATTCAGTCAGCGGAGCACCTGGAGGTGAAGCCAGGGTTTTAGAAACACTTATGTAACTAGAAAACTTGTCTTTTAGCTGGAATTATTTTAAGTTCTGTGATACTTGCCAATTTAATAGTAGCAGTTTGTGGGATGCAAGGGGGGCGGGGGTCGACAACATGTATAATTACCTAATGTAAGGTTTTAAGAGGCATAACTTCATGCAGTCAGCGTGAGGCAGCTAAAGATGCCTCAGAGACCCCTGCCCCACCGGAGAGTCCTGCCAGAAGAAATCCAAGTGGCCATCCTCTGCCCGGAGTGGGGGATTTATATCCTTCTCGGGTGAAGCTGCCCGTGCTCTAGCGAAGGGAGATGAGCCTCCGGAGGGCGCTCGGGTGATACACAGAGACACGCGTGGGGCAGGCAGCATCTTCCCCGTATCGCTCCGTCCCAGGCGCCGCTGGGGAAGCGCATGGGGGGATGCAGCGTGGTGCCGGCGGCGGGGTAAAATCAGCTTTTTCAGCCAGCTTTTCCGCTGGCCCTCGTGGGAAAAGGAAAATTAACGCTCAGCCGGGAGAATGGGGTGTCGGTACCGGCGGCGGGGCAGCGCTGCCCGGGGACGGGACGGTGCCAGGAGGGCGGCAGGCGCCCGAAAGGCACCCGCACCGTCCCGTGCCCGTGGTGGGGGCACCTCGGACCGCGGCCACCCTCCGCCGGGAGGTGGCAGCTCGCAGCGGCGGCAGCCCTGCCTCCGCGGCCGCGCACCCCACCCGCTCCCGCCCCCGGGTCCCCGGGGGTGCCGGGAACAGTCGTTCCCCGTCATTGGGGCAGGAGGCGGGGCCCGCGCCGTATAAGAAGGGACCGAGCGGGCGTTTCACTCCCAGGTCCTGAGACGCCTTGTCCCATCCCCGCCTCCTACCGCTGCTCACGGCGTGACCCGAGCCCGGATCGGCCCCCTCGGGGAGGCGACGGCGGGACTACAGCGGCAGCGCCGGTGTCACCCAGCAGTAGCGGCGGCAGCGGTGCGAGCAGCGGCAGCCCCGCTCCCACCTGCCCGTGACAGAGGCTGGAGCTGCGACCGTCGCGGAGCGGCGTTTGGTGCCCGCGCTCCGGAGCCCCCGCGCCGCGGCCGTGCGGCGCCGCGTCCCGCTCGCCGATGAGCGCCGCCGCTCTCTACAGCCTGGACTCCCCGGCATGTTATAAGAGCTGGTGCCTGGAACCCGCCAACTTCTACGACGCCAAGGTGGGCAGCGGCGGCGGGCCGGGTCCCGCCTGCAAGCCGGGGGCCCGCGGCGGCTGCGGGATGAGCGGCGAGGAGACGGGGGGCGGCCTGGGGGGCAGCGGCACCAACCTGGCGGAGCTGAGCGCCGCCGCCCCGGCCATGTACGAGGACGAGAGCGCCATCGACTTCAGCTCCTACATTGACTCCATGTCTGCCGTGCCCAACCTGGAGCTCTGCAACGACGAGCTCTTCGCCGACCTCTTCAACAGCAACCACAAGCCCGAGCGGGGCGGGGAATACGGCGAGTACTTGCCACCGGGCGGCGGCGCCGGCCGCGACCCCGCCAAGGACCTCGGCGCTGCCATGACCACCCTGCTGGGCTCCGAGCCCCGCACCGCCTCCTCCTCCTCCTCCTCCTCTTCCTCCTCCTCCTTCTCCTCCCGCGGCGCTCTGAAGCAGGAGCCGGACTGGAGCGACAGCGACCTCTCCTCCTCGCTGCTGCCCTCGCAAATCGCCACCTGCGCCCAGACCATCATGAACCTGAGCGGGCAGCCCACGCCGCCCACGTCCCCCGAGCCGCCGGGCAGCAGCTCCCCCTCCAGCTGCAGCACCCGCTCGCCGGGCCCCGCCGCCGCCGCCGCCGTGCCCGGGCCGGCGCAGGGCGTCCCGCCGCCCGCCGCCGCCGGGGGCAAGGAGCGGGGCGGCAAGAAGTGCGTGGACAGGTTTAGCCCCGAGTACCGGCAGCGCCGGGAGCGCAACAACATCGCCGTGCGCAAGAGCCGCGACAAGGCGAAGCGGCGCAACCAGGAGATGCAGCAGAAGCTGCTGGAGCTTTCGGCCGAGAACGAGAAGCTGCACAAGAAGATCGAGCAGCTCACCCGGGACTTGACCAGCCTCCGGCACTTCTTCAAGCAGCTGCCCAGCGCCTCCTTCCTGCAGCCCGGCTCGGGCACCGACTGCCGGTAACCCCGGGGGGGAGCGGGACGGAGAGACGGACTCCGGGAGACGGTGGATAAATACCTCAGAGGGCCGTGCCGAGCCCTGCCGGGCCGTGCGGCGGCGCCCCGGGCCGGGCCGGGCGCGGCAGGGGCGCGGAGCCGCGGCGGGACCTGCCGGCCCGCGGCCGCGCTCGGAGTGCGGCGGCGACGTGGAGCGATGCCTGGGTCTTTCACCACGAAACTTGCGAAAAAGGGAAAAAAAGCTAAATATATTATTTTTTTTTTCTTCTCTCCCCTTAAATTATTTTTGTAATGGTAGTTTTCGTCTTTTCTACATTTTACTCATACCGACGCAGCTATGGTACATCTGTTAAAATGATTCAAAATCCCATGTATTTTAGACAGTAGAATGGAAAAAAAAAAAAAAAAAAAAAAAAAAAGACTGAGCATGCTCAACCTTTTATATAAATTTTTACAGCATTTCTAAGAATAAAGAAAAGCATTTTAAATCAACCCTGCTCTCGTTTGCTCTGTGTCATGACAGCAACAAGGGCTGGGCTGGCGGCGGGGACAGCTGTGCTGCCCGGGAGGGGGCTGAACACGGGCGGGGAACACGGCCAGAGGGTCCCAGGGGCCGAGAGGGGAGCTGAGGGCAAGCGCGGGGCGAGGGTGGCTGCGTTACTTCCCAAAGCATCCAGATGGAGATGCAGGGGTGGGAACGACGGTGAGAGCCCCGGGCCGCGGTGGTTGTGAAGTCTGCTCCCCCCGGAGCCGCATCGCTGAACCCGAGTGCTGAGTCAGGGATTGCCGTGGCGCTGGTGGGACCGAGCAGCTGCACAGCCAGAGACTGCTCTGTGACCAGGGCTCTGCCAGAAATACCGTATTAAAATAATAATAATAGTAATAAAAAAAACTGCATAGGACTACCTGAACACTATTAAAACAATACCACTAGTTAAAATTCCTGTTAAAAAAACTTCCGAGGGGTTTCCATTCCAGATAATGAGAAGTTGCACCTACGCTAACATGTTCCAGAGCTGGGACCAGCTGTCCCAGAGGTGTTGGTGCTCCCTCAGGCTTCAGCCCACTGCAGGAGCTGGATACTTTCGCTGATCCTGGCTAGTGAAAGTGAGAGTGGGGAACTGCTGCTCATCACAGAGTCAATGGTCACAGACTTTCACTGATCCCTGCTAGTAACAGAGTGGCAATGCTGCTGCTCATTGATGAGTGAGTGAACAGATCACAGATCAGGCAATTTGTGTAAATTTCAGTAGAACAACATTAGAGCACCTACAGCATCTGTAGGGCACCGGCAGAAAAATGGCCTGACACAACAAGCACATCCAGCTTCCTCAGAGACTCAAGTCTCAAACTTTGGAGGGGCAGCCCCAGTCTCACATACAGACCCCTACACAGGAATGGGCTGTGTCATCTCCTTTTTCCTTACAAGGAGGCAGGTAAGAGACTGAAATGCTTGGAGGAGGAGGGGGGAAAAAGGAGAATTCAAAAGCTGGGTTATTCCTTTAGTAATTGTGACAGCCATAAGAGTTTTCACTACTGGCCTGAGCTGCAGAAATGACCAGTGTGGCAAGTTTGCTGTTCCTTTTCTGCTGGTTAATCACATACAGGACCTGCACAAAACCAATCGTTCCTCCTCCTCTGACCTGTAAGGGGCTTTTAAACACTCTGAAAGAGTAAGGGGAAAAAAAACCATGCAGTCTCTAATTCTTATGTTAATCCTTGCAATGCACACAGAGGGAGATTTTGGCATTTATCTGATCTGTAGTCTCCACGGTTTGTGTGAGGGTAGTTGCGTGGCCTATAACGCAGTTTGCTCCTTACCCATAAAAGAAATTATAATGAAACACCCGCTTTGTGGGAAGCTACAGATAACACACCAACTTGTATGCTGAGAGACCAATCAGCTGTAAAACATTAACTTCATGTGTGTTCAAATCTCTGTCTTTACAACAACTATTGCAAAGTGATAACTCAGAATTCACGCACCACGCAGCATTTTGCAGCAGGTCTGGGATACACTGATAAAACTCAAACCAACATTCGCTGCCCGTAGCAAGGCATTTATTTCAAAAATATCAGTAAAATATTTTCCATTGACACATAATAAATACAGCATTATTTAAAAAATCACAACCATTCAAAACTTCCAGAAAAGGATGTTTTACATTACATAACAGCAAACACAACAAAGAACTGTATTCTTAGACTCTGCACTGATCAGAAAATGAAGAGTTCAGAAAGTTGAACAATATATGGATATTTTCTTCAGTGTTAGCACAACGTGCTTTATAAATCACAGTTTTAATAAACTATCTTAATGCTTATCACACTTGCATTATACATTATCTGTGGCACTAGTTAACAGGTAATCACATTACAAAGTCCACAGATACTATAATAGCTGTCTAGAGTTCAACTTTGTCTTGCTGCAGCTTCCAGAAGAACAATTTCCTCCAGTGCAACACAGTTGGGGTGACTGGTTACGGAATGGACGTAGCAGTTCAGTAACCCCACCTCCTTTCCCAGCACGCTCTGCACCTCGTAAGTCTGCAGGAATAAAAGCATGGTGAGTAAAACAAACAGCGCTGGACGTTCTGTTCTAGGCAGCATTCAGCTGGGAAGATGCAGCATGCAAGATCCTCTTCCAAAAGACAATTTTTTTAAAGAACTCAAAAAGTGCATTAGACTAATGGAAAAAATGAATATATTAGATTTTCAATCATTAGATCACACTCCTGTCTCAGTTGCTGCCCTACCAGGCTTTAAAAATGAGCTGTTTAAAATAGAAAAAAGTTGCTGTGACTTTGAACTCAGTTTTGCTGAAGCACAACCTGCACATGCTCCCTTTATCTTCCTTTCTGACACCTGCAGGACTTCATGTGTGCTGGCAATGCATATATACATACCATATATTGACTACCTGTGCTAACTGATCCACTAGAGGAAAACACATTTTGTAACCCTTCTTACTCTCCTCCCTCTCCCCCCTTTTAACTTTTTGTTGTTCATACCACCAGCAGCACCAACACAGTCCCTCCTGTTTAATGATCTGACCGCATTTCACCCAGGAGTTGTGCCTGTGTGAATATGCAGAGGCTGTGTTCTGCGTGGAGGAGAGGGATGCAAGGCTGGCATGGCTGCACTGAGACAGCACCTTAACACAAGAACTGGTAAGATACATAGCTGATATTTCACTTGAGAGGGTATCTCAGGTGGCAGGTTCACATCCATTCCTTTCCTTAACAGGCCTTGCCTACAACCAATCTCTGGCCGTGCCCTGCCTTCATCTGCGCGGTGCTTCTCTACAGGTATGTGATACCCACGGCGTTGCCTGGTTCAAGGTATAAACAATCCTTTTTCTATTTTTTTTTCCTAAATTATTTTTACCCCAGACCGGTTCTGCAGTCCAGTTCACTGTGCAGCTGCACAAACAACTCTACTGGTGTAACAGAAGGGCTGCCACAAGGTGAGGAACAAGTGGCCAGGGCCAGTGACGGCTAAAACCAACCTCCCTGCCAAAATAATTGATTGCAAAGCTACACCCTTAGAAACTTTAGCAGCACTCGCAAAAAAAATGCCACCTCAAGTGGTATTTCGTGTGACTAATCTTTATCCCTGTGTTTCAGCAAGGGAAGAAAAAAATCTGAGTTGCCAGACTTTTAAATACTTTATACACACTGAAAATGAAAAAAAGAGGTTGTTTGAATTCTAATAACTCGAAAAAGAACTATGTTTTGCCAGTCTGTAACCAAACCAGACGCATCCTGTAAAACTCAGCAAGACTTAACTGCTATTAAAGGAGCAAACACATTTTGCAAATTTCTTGTATCTCTTTGCTTAAATGAAATATACACCCTTCTCCAGCATAAGAAAATAATCTATTATTTTAGAGTAACTTTCCACTTTAAATAGTACCCACAAATCCCACTAAAAGCATGGAGCGTGTAATAGGAAAATGGTGGAAAACTTGTAAGACAGGGAAAGTGAACTGACCCCAGTACATATCACCTAACTGAAGATATTTAACTGGGACGATTAAACAAGACAACAAACTGACCTTTGTTCCCGTTCACGTGCAAGGGAGAGGGAAAATCTTGGAATCCTAATTGGGCTTAATGACTCTCTGAAGGCTGCTGAGCATCCAGCAGCCAATGCCAGCCAGGCACCTACCCATGTGCCTCCCTCACCCACAATAAATCTGGGTCACTGTGCCAAGTGTCAGGGTTCTTCTGATATCTCAGATTAAAGGAATAACTACATCACGATTACATAAACTGTACTTTAGCCCATGGATCTCCACGGCTCATGTGTGTTTCATTCATACAATTATGAAGTAATATGTCGCATGCATTTTGCAAATTCTTCTATTTCCACCTGCCAGTACTTTCAGTGTCGTGCTGTTACAAAGTGGTTGTGGTTTACAGGATTTAGATGCCCAGACCCAAAAGGTGGGATGCTTGGCTGTCCTTGGAACCTCAGCTGGATGAGCTGGAGTCAAGTCCAGCACTGCCTGTGGCAGCTCTGAGTGCTGTTCACAGGTAGCTCTGCAGATCCACAGCTGAGCTGGAGCTACACAGCCCATCTGCAGCATCCTCCTTCTGAAAAGGAGGGTGTGAGTCTGATGAGATGGCAGGGAATCAGCAGCTGGAAGGTGGGATTGCCAAAGGGCACAGCCCACTCAAATCACTGCTTGGACATGGGAAAAAAAATAATTTCACTTGTAGTGAAATCTTTTACAACTCCTAGTGCAGTTCTGAAGTGAACTGCCTGGAAAGTCAGAGTCTCCATCACTAGAGATTTTCAAGACCTTGCCACCAAAAGTCATGGCTGACCTGCCAACACATCAGTACTCTACCAATATATTAGGTTCTGTAGTTCAACTTTCTTTGGTCAGCATTCATTATACCTACCCCATCCTCACTGGCCGAGGACATCAGGAGAGAAGAGATTGTCCTTTGCAACAGCTGGAATGAGAAAATTCACAGGTTTTGTTCATGACAAAAATCTTAAGTGTGCAAAGATGTTCCGTACGCAGCCACATAGAACAAAGATTTATCATTTTAATATCAAACAGTTTTGTTTCTCTGGCCAAGAAAGCAGAGGAGAGGTGACACAAAAGATTTTCAGAATGGAAGTCTAAAAACACACATTCCTTTTAGACTGTGTAGGCTGATGTTTCCAAAGGCCCAACCTAACAAATCCCTTCATCTGGGCCACAGAACAGTTTGCAAACCTCAGGGTGAACTCAATGATTGCACTATTTGAACAAGATCTGAGAACTGGGTTCTTAGCCCAATGAAACACAAGCTTAGTATTGGATTAAATTATGCAATAGTCTTACATATTTTAATTTATCTGACAGAACTGTTCATAGAATTGTGGCTTAGAATGTGTCTACACATCTAGTCTCACTGCACCGTGATGCACCAACACTTATTTCCTGCCATACCTTTACTTTCACTGTGCTTTGAGATCGAGAGGGACAACTCAAGAAGACTTCCAGCTGCATTTTCAAAACTGGTGTTGTGACAACTTCAGAGCACTGGTTGCAATACAGCAATTCCCTGAAACACACAAAATAATGATGGAAAAGCATAGAGAAATGAACAAGCTATCAGTCATAAATCGAAAGAAATAAAACTCCAATTAGTGTATTCTCTAAAATACTTTGCTGGTAGACTTTAAGTAGCAAAGCCCTGGTAGAGATTCAGTTGATAATAGCAAATAGAACTCTTCTGCTGGCAGTAACTCTCTTGGAGGACCTAAACTCTTCTGGCAAAAGGATCTTCCTTTTGTAATTTCTGGCAGCATGGAGAGCAGTTGCTATTTATAGTTACCCCATTTAAGCAAATATTAATCTTATAACCTCTTAAAAGTTATGGCAAAAGAAAATTTGTAGTATAGATTTGGCCAAAGTGAATTATTGACTTAGGCCCTCATTCAGCTAATGTTCAATGTCTTCTGTGCACACTTAAGTCATGCACAAAATTAAGCTCAGCTATAAGTTCTTGTTGGAAGCACTTCTTAAACAAATACTGATACTTCATTTGTTCTCCAAATGAAGCAGAAGTGTCCTTCACAGGTACAGATACTTTTTAAACTGGACTACAATACTATGTGAACACAGACACATTCTTATTTTTTGCATGACAGTATAATACAGGACACCTGGTTTTGATTTTCAGCCTTTTTTGTACAACAAAGCATAAAGGGCAAATCTTCTCATCTTTAGGAAAATATTATCTGTTTCAATAAGATCAATCTAACTTCTTATGCTTTTTGTAAGCTTTTACAGTAGAATTCCTTCCTTCCTTCCTTCCTTCCTTCCTTCCTTCCTTCCTTCCTTCCTTCCTTCCTTCCTTCCTTCCTTCCTTCCTTCCTTCCTTCCTTCCTTCCTTCCTTCCTTCCTTCCTTCCTTCCTTCCTTCCTTCCTTCCTTCCTTCCTTCCTTCCTTCCTTCCTTCCTTCCTTCCTTCCTTCCTTCCTTCCTGCCTGCCTGCCTGCCTGCCTGCCTGCCTGCCTGCCTGCCTGCCTGCCTGCCTTCGATTTTTATTCCACCAGGTATCTCACACTATGTAAGCACAAGCTGACTAGGCAGCTGCTGGGGAGGCTGTCCAAAATTATGTCAGTGTGACTGACATAGGTTCAGTATTTCAGGTGGCAGCAGGTCCTGTGGGATCAGCCTTCACATTCAGGATAGACATACTGCCAGAATTATCCAACATCCTTTTTAGAAAGGTAACTAATTTAAAAGTTCTGAAATGCAACTCTTTCATACTTAGACAAATTGTAGCAGAGTCAAGTAAAAAAATGAGGTGAATTGGGGATACACAGATTAACAAGGTAAGACACACAAACACATGTACCTACTTCTAAAAGAACTTAAAATCAGACCTGTAGTTTATGGGCATATTTATTAAAAGCAGTATTATAATACAGTGGGCTATGAAATCTTTATAAGCAAGATTTGCTTAAAAAAAAGAACAATAACTGCAAAATCAAACCTTTTCATATCTACTTGTATCTTTCTTAATATATTAATGTAACCTTGCAGGTTTTATCAGTTCATCAGCAATAAAAATACTACGTTGTAGCTCTAGGAAGGAGCAAAGTGCAGCCTGTGCCTGCAGGAATCATTGCATCACCTACTGCTCTTATGGCTACATCTACAAAACACCTGGAGTGCTCTGGAGCATGCTGACTCTCACCTGTCCTGGGGATACAGTTCCAACTTTCCATTGCCACATCTGTTGCATGTAGGCCAGGAGAAAGCAGTGCTCTCATTAACTCCAACAACAGTACCTGCAGAACACAGAATTCTTACAAAATGCTAACGTTAAGCCAGCAAACACAGTCACTCTTGGCTTCACAACAGCAGGTTTGAGCCTTTCTGACCCACAGCTTAAGACTTGTCAGAGCAAGAATCAGCTCTTCCAACAATCTCACTCCCTTTCTCCTTTGTCCCTGCAACTAGGGGTGAAAGTACAGCAGTGTTACATTCTAAAAATACCAGAAAGTAGATAATTGACAATTAACTTTCCAAACAGGCTCAGTTCTTTTGGTTTGGATTTTAGTGCTTTTCTGATTTGTTTTTGCTTGTTTGCTTTCTTTCTGGTCCTCTGATGTTTTCTTGGCAATAAACAGAGATAAAAATCATCAGATCAAATAGCTTGATATTGATATTTAGAAAATACAAACCAATAAGAAGCCCCAATCCCTTCTGAAAACAACAATGCAGATTAAATTCCACTAACAATGGAGTTATTCTTCATTTATACAGATTTAACAGAGATTAGATCTGGCTCACACTCTAAAGTGTGTGCGTAAGAAGGGAATGCCAAAGATACTTTAGACTAATAAAAAGGGCCTTGCTAGATTTGGCAAGAAAAAATATATTCAGAATTTTATGAGAAGCCAATAAACAGTGTATTATATTTTATGGTAACAATATGCTAAAATTATGAGCATTATTTATAGAGAAAAATATTCACCTGTAAGAATGAAATTACACTAAAATAAAACCTCACTAGTACAACAGAACTACAGACTTAAAATTCCAGCCTCTGTTAATTAAGAATCTCACAGTTCTATACCACATTCAATAGAAGAAAGCCTTGGAGACTATGGAGCATTTACAGTGTCTGGACTGTAAGACAGGGTGTTAATCCCTTGCTTTTCTGGTTCTCCTGGGACAAGGAGGGAGCTACACTTAAACAACAAAACTGTAATTTTCTTTGGGAATTCAAAGGACAGCGAGTCTGAAGATCTGGAAAACTGCTTCTTAAATACAACATTTATGACCCAATTTCTAAGTGTACAACAAAACATCAGGCATTTCTCTGATACAATAAGATTTTCTATTTAACCACTAAATAACTCTTAGAGGAATTATTTTGATTCTCCAGTGTTTGTGATAAACCGGGAGTTTCCATGGGTATGTTTCTCTTTGAACGATGTGAATGCTGAATGGACTTAAATCCACTTGGTGGCTGGACACCAGTGGTGTTCCCTTAGGCTCAGTATTGGGGCTGGTATAGTCCTGTTTAATATTCTAATTATCTGGATCAAGTCCACCCTCAGTATGTTCACAGATGACAGCAAGTTGGGTGGGAGTGTTGATCTGCTGGAGGGCAGGAAGGTTCTGCAGAGGGATCTGGACAGGCTGGATCAATGGCCTGAGGCCAATGGTGTGAGGTTCAACAAGGCCAAATGTCGGGTCTTGTACTTTGGTCACAACAGCTCCAGGCAGCACCACAGGCTGGGGGGGGAAGAGTGGCTGGAAAGTGCCCCAATGGAAAAGGACCAGAGGATGCTGGTTGACAGTGACTAAACATGAGCCAGAGTGTGCCCAGGTGGCCCAGGTGGCCAATGGCATCCTGGCCTGGATCAGCAATAGTGTGGCAAGCATGATTAGAGAAAGGATCATCACTCTGTACTGGTGAGGCTGCACCTCGAGTCCAGTTCTGGATCCCTCACTCTAAAAAAGACATTGAGGTGCTGGAGCAGGCCCAGAGAAAGGCAGTGGAGCTGGGGAAGGGAAGCTGGGGATTTTTAGCCTGGGAAGAAGGAGGCTCAGAGGGAACCTCCTTCTCTACAACTGCCTGAAAGGAGTTTGTAACCAGGCAGGAGTTGACCTCTTCTCCCAGGTAACAAGTGACAGCATGAGAGAAAATGGCCTAAAGTTATGCCAAGAGAGGTTTAGATTTGATATTCACTGAAAGGGTGGTCAAGCATTTGAACAGCTGCCAGGAAAGTGATGGAGTCCCCAACCCTGGAGGTATTTAAAAGACATGAAGATGTGGCACTTGGGACATGGTTTACTGGTGGAATTGGCAGTGCTGGGTTAATGGTTTGACTTGATGATCTTAAAGATCTCTTTCAGCCTAAATGATTGTATGATTCTATAATTTTATGATTCTTGTTCATCAAAAAGGTACCAGTTAGTTTGCTGAGTATGTTTCCTTCTTCATTAAAAAATAATTTTAAAATCAAAACAAATCCCCTTTCTCTCTAAGCCTTTTCACTTTCTCCCAGCTGTGTGCCACATTGCAACTGCAAGATGCCACTGCAAGTATATTTGAAGAAAATCAATCAGGACCAAACTGATGAGATTATGTCTAGTGGAGAAGATTATCTTGATGATAATGTAGAGTTCCCTTGAGAAAACCACCAGACATCACTGAAGTCAGACCAACTCAAAGCAGCAACAGGTGTAGTAATCTAGTGACAGCCTTGTGCACCCTATACACAAAGTGATTTCTCAAGCTTAGGATGCTGAACTGCTGCACATCTTTTTGAAGACTCCAGATTTTGCTTCACATACACAAACTTTTTGGATATTTTCCCAAAATCCTTTAAATGAAAATGCACATAGCCAAAAAATTTTTTTTACCTCTAGTCTATTTTTAAGGGCTGTGGCTTTAAGAAGAGATTGACAATAGGACAACACCTGGAAAAGCAGATCTGCCATGTGGAATGCCAAGGAACACTTTGGTTGAAATTGGTTGAAACAATTAAAACATGGAGGTGTTGTTTCCGATTTTTTCCCCCCCGCCCCCGTCAGTTATCCTGATTAATGGGACAGGAAACACAAAACTTCAATCAAAAAAGGAAACCTAGGTAAACTGACTGACCTCATTTTAGTCCCACTATTAAGCGTAAAACTGAAATTTCCCCACACGTCTGAGTAAAGGCTTAAATATGAAAATAACCAACGTCAAAATTCAATTAGTGTTGCTGAGTCATATACTAGGCAAATAGCATTAATCAAATAATATCCCCACATATCATATGTGGTATAGACTACGCAGAATTTGCTCAAAGCGTGATTAAGAGGAAAAACTGTTCTGTGCCATATAAACTACCAACATTTAAGTCATCCTGACTGCTACTTTACAGCAAAAAGAGGTTTATTTATTAGAGGAAATTACCTTGCAATGCATAGCGATAAGAAAATTAACCTATTAACACTAAGATCACAGGTGAAAAGCACAGATTCATCTTGCAATGAAGAATAAACTTTTCATTAGAAAGCAACCACAGGTTTTCACTCATCTGTTGAAGAGTAACACACTCCATTATCCCAAAGCTGGTATGACTGAACTTCCCTGAAACAAGATTTTCTGACAAACCCATTCCATCTGCTTGGACTGGAATATTTTCTATTTTGATGGGGAAGGAACCTCTGAAGAACATCCAGTCCAGAGCTGTACCATGTTGCTCAGGGCCCAGCTTTAAGTGGGAGCTTGGACTGGCAGAACTTCAGATGTTCCTTCCAAATGAGCAGGAATGCACACTCCTTCAAGAAGGGCTAGACAAAGCCTTTGCAGCCTCTTTGCTAGGTGGGAGAATGCCACTGTGCAACACACATAGGTGACCAAAAGTACAAGAAATGAGAGGATGCACAAAGCAAAAGAACGAATGAGGTAATAACTGCTTCTCATTGAAAGCCAGACCGACAACCCTCTGACTTAGGAGATAAGAGAGTGACTGAATTTTAGAGACGACACACCTCCCTCCATGTGTTACTCAAACAAAAATTTATTCTCCCACCAACAAAGTAGGGTCAATGTAAATTAGTTTCATTAGTTCAGGAGAAAGATGTAGGCACCGACTAATTGAAGCCCAAAACAGTGGATATATCTCTTGAATGCTATTAAATTATTTCAGTACACACAAAAGTGAGAGTTTTCATCTATATATTGCAGCAACGTAAGTATAAAGATTTATTTTGTATTCTATGCTGCTATTCAGGTGTGGGAACATACTGATAACAGCCACCCTGCACAAACTCCAGATTAAACAAGACAAGGTTGTAGGATTAATTTCTCCTTTTGTCATTCTTCTATCTGTAATACAGGACTGGCAAAGCATGACATCTCCCATGTGTGTAAAGTAAGTACTTGTTTACACAACAGATCACAAAGGCGTACTTTCTTTGCTCTGCTGGAAAAAAAAGGACAGAGATGTTTCCTTTATCCTATTATAAACACTGTCAACAAGAAAAAAGAAGACAGACACTTCTCATAATCACAAAATTAACAGCAGAGAAGTGACAATTAGTGACAACTCATAACTACTGGAGAGGTTAAAAAAAAAAGTCAAAAAGCATTTCACATCCAGTGACAGAAATATCTTTCAAGTAGCTGTATCGATGCAAGATGTACATAACAACCAAGGCTTTGAGTGAAATGCCTCTAGTTGTGCTTGGTTTTCATTATGCACTGTTCAACATTTATCACTGCAAGGTGCTTAGTAATTAATCACAAAGACATTGCTAAGTTGTGGCTCTACCATGGCAGCAGGTATGTTTAGTAAAGGCTTTGCTTGGTTTCAAACTGTGTTCTCAGACTGTCATATTATAGCTGAATAATTAATTCCAAAAACATAATTTCTTGTAATTTTAAAGTTAATTTCAAATGCTCCAGTGAATACTTGAAGGTGTAAATGCAAAAGTGTATCAAGAATTTTCAGCAAGGGCTACAGGAATAATACAAGTTAAATTAAGGGTGGAAATAGCCTTGAAGAGTTGTTGGGCTTTTAAGGACTATTTCTTATAGGCACTGTACCACTGGGAGGTTTAAGAAGCTGTCTGGATAAAGCATTAGAAAATGCACAGTAGAGAATGTTTCTGCATGATTTGGAAGCACTAGAACATCTGTAGTAAGAAATGTTTCTGCATGGTTAGTGGTAAGACCAAGATATCAGGCAAAGCTATGATCCAAAATGGTTGGTGAGCAAATACTGGCCACATTATGCTAAATTACTATGGTAAAATAATAAAAAATAAATACTGCAGCAAAGCTCCAGGGAAATCAGTCACTAACCCCTGCCATTCAAGATCTGGGTAACATATCTTACCCATCTGCCCAAAAAGTATTGGTATAACTCATTGTTGCCAACATCAACAAGGCTGGTGTGAACAGAAGGCTCCTGAAAGAAGACAGTGAAGGAAGGAATATAATGAAACAGATTGTGCATTAAACATTTATTCTGGAGTATGAGTGAGTGGGAGCAGAGCTTGGCCAGCAAAAGGCAAACAGAGCCCACAAAGAAGCATAAAATCTTAAATATCCTAGTGACCCACAGCAATGCCATGCTTTTTTTATCCCTTCACGCTGTTTGTGCAAGAAATCAATATAAAGACACAAAAGATTAAAGTGAGCACAAATAATTAACCACATTCATTTCAGGCAAGGCCATACAAACCTCTCAGAGCACAAATGGAGTTGGCCTGTGTTGTAGAATCCAGCTCATCGAGTCTGACAGGGCCAGTCAGCTCACTGAGGTCAGCACCGGCAGCCGAGCACAAAAGAGGCTTTTGTAATAAGAGAACAGTACGTTCAACACAAATAATCCTACCTGCCAAAAAAGACATTTCAACTCAGTACAGTAACAAGGAAAAAGGTGACCACGTTAATTGTCATGGCCAATAAAGACAACAATCTCTGCCAGCTACCAAACAGATGAATAGACTCCATCAGGTTTTCTCAATGACAAAATATTTTGCTTTCAGCAATACATGCACCATGCTCTTGTTACACTTTGCAACTCCCAGGGGGAAAAAGAAATCTGAATTTGAAGAAAAAGGAATTTTAAAATTTGAACATGCCAGAAGAGAGTCAGATGCCACCCAGACTGCACCACATCTCACTGTCTTGTTAATATGCTTGGGCACCCCTTCAGGTGGTCCTACTTTGCTTCAAAGATTACAAGGAGTACGTGCATGAAATGCTTTATTCTCCAGAGCAGAGATTTTTGCTTCAGGACACACAGCCTTTTGCACAGCTTTGTACTTCCAGTTCACTTACATTCTGGAACTGTCTGAAGGTGTGAGATGTGAACTTGCCCTGCAGTCACCATACAGAACCAAACCTGAACCTCAAAAGAGTGACTAAAAATGAAAGCAAAGTGAACAACCATAATGTCATGATCTGTATGGGAGTGAAGGCTCACAGCTAAGATGGTTTAGGAGAGCATGTAAAATTTCTCTGTCTAAGGATATGCAAATTTCTTAGTATTTTTGAGCCTTCTGTCAGCTCATAAATTTGATTGACACTGGTCATCAGATTCAACAGTCATCAGAGAGGACTGACAGTAATACTGGTGGACATACAACAACATCACTGAATTTTTCCTTCACTTTTGAGATCAAGCCAAAAATACAGAAAAAGAAACTTTGCAAGAAAGCTCAAACTGCAATCCCTTTCAAATTTCTCATCCCAGACTTGCAAAGTCTCATCTTCATCTGATAATGAAAGTGACCTCTCTGTAGGTCACATATTGTGGTGTCAGAGATAAGGGTGCTGTTTCTGTGGGACGCCAACTGCTTCCAAACCACGTGCAAAGCTTACCATTTCCCCACAGAGCATCCTTGAAGAAGACAAGTTGAGAGCCAGCACTGAGGGCTTCTATGATTTCCATACTGAGAACACAGGATGCAGTGACTGACACAGCCACAACTTTTGGAATCCCATGAACCACATTTTGCAATGTGGAGTCAGTCACAAACAGCAACATTTCTCTTTGATCTATAGGAACACTGTGTTTTGTCTGTGATTAGGAAAAGAAAAAATAAAGATACAAATCTAGAATGCAATTGTTCCATCACGTTCTATCATAATTTTCTTGGCCTGTACATGGGATTTGAAAGTATATTTTCTAAAAAAATATGTATTATATATTTATACTATATATATGGTATGCATAAAAAGATAATTGGATGGTTTTATTAAGACTTATATAATTTTTGTCTTAAAGAAAAATGAGGAAAGACCATTTCTACTACTAATATTATTCCTCTGTGGGTGCATTTTCTAGGTACTGTTATCAGATTTCCAAGCATAACCAAGTTGCAAAGCGTAGCTTTCTTTTCAGTTGAACAAATATCCCAAAATATTCTAATGATGCATAAAGCTAAGGAAGTAGATAATTCCTAAGTAAGAGATATATGAACCTGCTATGACAGTGTAAGTTTTCTGCCCCAGACAGGTACAAAAATATCATATCAAAGTATATTTCGTATTTACCAGTGCAAGGAACTTGCAAATTTTTTGGATTCTAATATTTTAAAATATCTAAGATTAAATAACTTTATTAATTTAAAATGGTTTTGTTACTCTTTTTAATTAGTCAGCTGATCAAAAATTAATGCTTAAAACATTTAACTGAAAATTAAATACTATAATGCCTGGATAGACACGTAGCATTTTATTCTCAGAGCTTCAGGTCTGTAGCAGATGGTAACGCAACAAAACCCCCAGTATTTTGTCTTTAGTTGAATTCTAACTTTGAAACCATCAGCCACACTAAACCTGGCTTTCTGTTCATGCTCACAATCTCAGAGCAAATGAGGTAATTGTAAATAGTGACTGGAAAAATTCACATTTCAGATATCACAGTTATGCCTTCATACAGCATATGCTGCCTAGGGCACTGATGTTGTTGTTTTGCCTAGTAACTACATACATTTGGGCACCTCCTCTGCATGCATAACATTAGGACAGCTTCAAAGAAAGAATTTTTACATCTGACGCTTGAGAATTACTAACACATTAAAAGTTGTCTTTCAGGAAAATCATCCAAAAAGTAAATAATAATAACAGCAAAATCACAAGTTAGTATAAAATCATCATCTTGCTATGTGTGACAATTTGTTCTGAACAGAGAGGACACAACAGACAAATAGCAGCAGGATTGAGTTATAAGGACAGCTCCTTAACCACAGATGGAATATATTTCCTCCTATTCCTTCTGAACCACAGTTCGGATTCTGACTAATAAAAAAAGCATATTTCCATTCCTCCTTCACACAAATTAAGTCATATTAATTAAAGTACTTAATACTGTAGCTACAGAGAGTAAATACTACTTTTTAAGGTGCATCTGAATTAGCTCACATAGCAGATTATGTAATAATAAATCTGAAAAACAAACCAAATCATTGTCCCTTCCTCACTTATTACAGCTTGGTGATTTTGCATGTGAGGGGTACGTCCTTGTGGCAAAGCAGCTACAGAAAACAAGCTGCTGCTCGTGATCTTCTGGGAGGACAAGGTAAGTGATATACTAGCAGCAGGTAAATACCTTTACATTCCTAGAGCAGTTATCCAGAAAGTTAAACATAAGAAGAATATCTTCTATTGATTTTCCATCATTACTTTCAAAAAGTTATGAGCACTCATGTTGTTCACTCATAAAAATTTAGTGCTTACTGTTCAGCAAGGGAATAGCCATTAAAAAAACAACTAATAAACCTCCTAAGAGTAAGAAAAAAAAAAATAGACCTTTTTTTCTGCTACTTAATATTCCATTCTTCAAAATCACATCTGTTCCTGCATGCTTCATCTTTTCTCTAATTCAGTTATGAAGTGCTTTTACACAAGAATACTGATAACCCGCATCAGAATTTCATATGTAGACATTCCTGAATTCAAAAATGCTTGGCTAGGATGCCCCTAGTCTTCAATTTTATTTCATTTTTCAGTAGAAGAGGTTTCTTGGAAATAGGAATTTACGCAAGTATGTGTCCATCTTTCTGCTGGCACACTAAAGATCCCATCCAGCTAGCCCTAATTGCATGTTTGCAAATGCTCTGTTACATTCTCAACTAGCATGGAGAAAACACATGAGATACCCCTCATCTCAGTAGTTAAAAGTACTCCCTGCCTAAAAGTTAAATCATAATTCATTGTCTTTTGAAGCAAAAGGGCAAGACCTAAATTAAATTTATGTCTCAAACTTGTGGGAAGTATCTCCAGCTATTTTGCTGGCCGTTCTGGAATTTCTTTGTCTTTGGTTCATATGCTTTGATTCACACTTTGTTTCTTGTGGAGCTGATGGACAATTGCAAATTATTCTCTGCTAGAATTCAGTGCTGGCTGTACTGAGGATCCAGTCGCCAGGAAAAAATAAATAAAGCAGCAACAAAAAAATTCCCTTAACTACTAAGGGAGCTAGCAACATTTTGAAAGAACATTGTAGCATCATTCAGAAACAAACAAAACATAGTTGTAAGCTTTCCGGCACAGTATGGATGGCAGATGCATTTACCTAAGAGTTTTACTCCTTTTTCTCCTCCCTTTTACTACTTACTGGACCATAAAAGCTACATTTGCCTGAGGGGCTTCTATGGAAGTCAATGAAAATCACCCCCACACTTACATGAAAAGAGAAAAAATGTATTTTTATATAACCATCATCTGTTCCACTCTATCCCCCAACACCCAATTGACTAGGAGCTTCTTGCTCCTAGTCATTCACTCATTCAGCTATAAATTAATTTAATAATTACAATAAACTTCCTGTGAGCTCCCTTTCCAGAGTCCAGTATTATCTCTGGTTAGATAGCAATTTATTCAGGAATAATTAGCTTTCTAGACAGAATGGCATTGAAACTGGCGATGCAATTCATTTTACCTCGCACAAGCATTTTAGACATGGGGGTAATTCTGCCCACACAACTCTTGAAGATAATCCTGGCGTTGGGGTTACCCCTAAACAAGATGAATCTTCTTCACATAAACATTATGTTGATCTTATGTTGAATTAATTGCTAAATAAAAAGATTACCTGCAGCCTTTGATAGAGCACTCGGGCCCAGAAGCTACACCGCTCGTTACAACCATCAATCTGAAAACAGCGCAAAAATAGGCAGTGAGACATCTGTGATACCAGAAATCCAGTGGTAAAAAGTATTTGTTATCTGATTTGTAAAGCAGATTACCCGAAGAATTTCCTTTAGACCATGAACAGCTGGTGGCTGGTACAAATTAGAAATCTGTTCTTCCTCATCCACTTCCACATGTATTTCACCAGACTGAACAGTAAGAATGTAACAGAAGCTGGGAGGAGGAAGATTAGTTGTCATCTATTAAAAAATAAGAAAAAGAAATGTGACAATAAAAAAGGCACTTTAATTTAGCCAGTCAAGTTTTACAATAATAAGCAAAATGAACAAAACAATTTACATTTTAAGATGGATGGGGAAACAAAATTATATAGTTAATAACAAGGACTCTGAAGTAGAAGTTGAGTTAATAAACCAACAATCACAGCTTATAAGTGAAATCAGATTGTGTGCATCATTCTTTCCATAATCTAACATTGATCCTCATCACAAAAACAACTCATAACTTGGCACACCTGGCAAACACACAGTGACTACTTCAAGGTGCTTTTTGTTGTTTTGCATATTTTTATTATGTGGTGGGAGTGCATTGATTAGTGTTGGCTTGTTGTTTTTTTTTTAAATCCATTGCTTTTCTGAGATTTGGGGACTTTTGCATGTGGGTGGGTTTTTATGATAGTAAACAGCTGCCGAACATTTAAAGCTGCCAAATTAAATCCAGGACAGCACAAGGAGATAATGAAGAACAGGAATGCAAGAGCTGCAAGAACCGCTCTCTTTGTGGTATGCCAGATTTTTCTTTTCCCCTTAAAAAGTACCATGACGTAACAACTTTATCAATCACCACTTAGAGAGGTCCCAAGCTGGAAAGACTTCTCAGAAAAGAAAAGACAATGCTAGAAGATAATTTTTATTGCAAATATGCTAAAATACTCTTCTAGCAACGTTTGTTGTTAATAAAACATTTAATTTTATAGAAGAAATATGAATATATTAAAGGCAGCTGCCCACCCATTAAAAAGAATCTGCTTAAACAAAAGCAAAGGAAGATGACACCCAAACTCTGTTTGCCTCTGACAGCATTAAAAAAGGTATTTGAATGCGTATACAGCTCAAAATAAATCAGTTCCACAGATCACTACCCAACAACATTATCTTCATGCTGGCAATTTTATGTACCAATGTATAAAACTGCTTCCATAGAACTGTGCATAAAACTATACTGTTTGTATCCAGAAAAACGCATCTCAATTGAAAGAACTCCACCCAGCTGAAAATGTGGAGCATCAGAATGCAAGCTGTGGTTATTTGTGAAATTAAACCCATGGCAGAAGTGTAAATTACATGATTATGGCAAGTTTCCTCCATTTTTAGATTGCTAATAAAACAGAAAAAATTAAGAAATAACAAGAGCCATTACAACACTAAATGACTTTTAAGAGCTTTGCCTCAGCCATAGATATTCCCATTCTGTTACCCACAGTATTTTAATGCATAAACCCATCCATTCCTCTGAGATTTCCATGATATTTTGATGAAAGGGAGAGTCAAAGAGAGCACAGCTATTTCACTCAGTTTCAGTCTCAATTTTATTTTTAACTGAGGTCTGAGCTTTCTGTTGTTAAATATAAACCCCTGGACAATGCAAAGAACACTATATTGCAGAGGAAAGATTCTTGGACTTTAGAAACAACTAGAAAAAACCATCTTCAATATTCCCTGGTTTTGAAACTTGTTTCTTTCCATCTCTCTCTCTCTCTCTTTTTTTTTTTTTTTTTCTTTTCCATATTGACTCTTTTGGCCTAAAACAGATTTTTAATACCACTAACTTATTCCCAAAGAACAGCCTATACAAGAACATCAAGAAAGGCCAAGTACTTGGTTACCCAGAAGCTTCTCAAATGGTCTAGTATTATCAAAATGATTTGATGTGACAGAACACTTTTTCAAAGACAAAAGCTAATTGAAGCAAAATTACAGATGTGATTTCAGCTTTGCAAATATATAGTAACATACTTTAAATCCATTTCTATACTTTCCCACCTCCTAAAATCACAGAAATGTTCATTAATCTTTAGTAATTACTTTTATGTTCATCCTTCTGACCTCACATGAAACAAGTCAAAGTCATTCTAACTAGTAAGAAACTTGATTCCAGCAGTCACTCTGTCTTCACAGAAGTTAATCTTCAAAAAAGTGCTTTCAAACCTAAGGCTGAAAAGTCCTTTTAAAGAATGAGTTAACATCCTTGTATATTGATTTCTCAGCAGGCTCCATGACACCTAGTATCTCTTTACTCCTGCAAGAACAGAGGAAGAAGTTGTCTGGACATCTTATCATTCTAGCTATAGACTATTAATAAGGGGCTAACTGCATAATTTTGGAAAGATGCTGCTGATCCAGAGGGCTTCAGGTTAGTCTGGGAGGTTGTCAGAATCAGTAAAACAAAACTTGGTAGTTAAAAGTGGGAGAGAGCCTTGATTCCCAAAGTAAACATGATTATATCACCACCAAAAATACCTGCTGTGAGTGAAAAAATTAATATTCATAATAACAAAACTTACCATTTCAGAGTCTTGACTTTGTCCGGGAACTTTTACAGGCACTGCTGGAGGCCACAGACTGTCTATCAGACTAAACAGTCCTAATGCCCTTCAAAGAGACCAATAAAATCAGGTTTAAAATGTTTTCCAGTGTTACACATTATATTAAAAAGATTCATTAAGAAATGTAATCGAAACCACTGCATGATTATGAAAACAATTTAAAATCATATTTGTTTTCTGGAAGCTGGTTTTGATTTGGTCTCGTTAAATCTCCATCTCTTCTGCTGCCGGGTGGAGAGGGAGGGAAGGGATGTATCACATCCAGTGACAAGCAAGTCCTGTTTAATCCTTTGCCACAAACAGCTTGCTGTTTTCAGGGGAACTGGGGTAAATGGCAGCTTGGGAAGGACACATATCAGCACAACTACTTTTAAAAAGGAGCTTTTAACTATTTAACTATTAAAAAGTTTTGCTTCTAACATCTTCATTTCTAGTGGGTGTTTTTTTGGGGGTTGCTGTGTGTTTGTGCTTTTTGCTGGGTTTTTTGTTGTTGTTGACAGCTGACTGTAACTGCTTTCATGAAAGTCAGTAATTATCAGATACAGAGAAACTGCAGGCATGATTTTGTTAAGTACCTGTGCAGAGAACGATCTCCTTCCTACACAGCTGCTCACTTAGTTATGGTTTATATTTATTAACTTTGAAAGTTTCACACTTTTTATTTAAAAAACAAACATAAATTTAACAGCCAGGTAAGATGTTGACCACTCTTTAGCAAACCAAGCTGTACTTTGCATCAGTTCAGTGGCTGCCTTGTGAGTTGATGGAACATCTTTGCTGGACAGGCAGAAGTAGCTGAGGGAGGGGAAACAGCTACAGATAACTAACCTGAAGAGACGTGCATTTTTCAGTTAAAGCTCTGAGTTATCTTGTCCCAGTTCTGTGCAGTTGAAGCACAGAGATCTGGATTTTAACCCCCCACTGCCTCCAAGTTGTCTGTCCCTCCAATTAAGAAAACCACTATTTCTGAAACAACTCTAAAAAATGAAGTCCAAAACTTGTTAAAAGTAATATTAGCTTCTAAACCCAACTGTTTAGAAGGAAACCACATAACCTGTTTACAGGGCTGAAGCACGTTGCAATATGCTGCTTCTCTTCAAGGGGTCATGGAAACTTTCCTTTTAAAGTTCTGCTTTTAGCTCACTTCTGCTTAAGCTTATTTATTTCTGCATTTCCTTAGTCCTTCTCTGGATCCTTAGACTTTGGGTGTCTACAGTGAGCTTCTCAGCATGCTTTTTGACTGCCTGTGATTCAATGTTAATAGTGATGCCTTTGGACCAGCTCTGCAAGAAATTTTGTGGCTGTAAATCTCAGAGGAGATCTTGAGGAATACAACTTGAGGTTCACAATTCAGGTAACAAGCTGTCAGACTAGAAAGACATTGTTGCTACCTGTAGTTGTGTTCTCCACATGAATGAACAGACTAGAGACACAAAAGTGATGCTCTTTTACAGAAAGGGACCCTCTGACTTACAAAGCATCATCTCCAAGTCTGTAAAAGGAGAGAGACTGGGATAGCTTTGTTGTTTAGAGGCTTTTTTAAGTTTTAGTTTGGGTTTTTTTGGTTTGTTTTTTGTTTTTTAACAGTGATGACACTACAACACACAAAGCAATATTCCCTAGGTACTAAAGATACTTTACAGCAAACTGACCACTTCTTGAATCTTTGACTGGGGCAAGATTTTCTGGTTTGTATTGTACAGAATGATACCTGACACCAGGAAGGCCAATGCCCAGAGGAACCTACTGGTCTTGCTAGCTGGGAGATGAAAAAGGAGAGCTACAAAACGAGAGCAGAGCCTCCTGTAAAACTCCAGCAGTTACATAAGTGACCTGCCTCACACAACCCATGGCACAAGGTCGGAGCACAGATACAAATGTACCACAAACTCTGCACAGAGACTGCACATTTATCAACTTAGAGCAACTAAGGCATGTTGTTTATTGCATGTTCATTGATCCCTCATATGAATTTTTAAGTGTTTACAAAGGACATGAAATTGTCCGTTCCTCTTTAGCCCACTTCTAACTTGTTATTGTGTCACAATATCTGAGACATGTGGTACATTTCCTTCTATTCTTTGTGCCCTTTTGGAGAAGGCCATCTACTGCTTGAACTAAGAGCACTTAATTAATAGTAAATGACAGTATTTGTTTGCAAGCAGGCAGAGGATCAGTGCTGTGTGGGGTAAATCTCCTGAACATCTTGGCCCCATCACTTCTCAGACACCAGTCAGGCCAAGGGCAGAGACAAACCAAAGGATTTGCAAGTTCCAAATCACATCCTGCTGTGATCCTTGTTTATGAGCTGGGATGTTGTCTCCTGGAGCTCTCACTCCATCAGTCAGTGTCCCTGCTGGGAAGCTCCCTCGTTGCTCCATCCACTTATACACCTCCAGAAAAGATAACTCTCTCTTTACATTTAGGGGCTTCAAATTAGCAGTAGGGAGAATGAAGTGGGGGCACTGCCAGTGGAGAAATGACAAAGACATTGTGTCCTCCTCTGTAGAAGATCATTATCCTCACAGAAAGAATAAAATTAATTCCCTTCACTGGCCAAGTAACACTCAAACTCCAGTTCAATCTGATTTGAACAATGGGTGCAGTTTATTCAATATGTGTAGCCTTCTTCAGCTACAGAGTCAGGACAAGAGATGAACAGCTGGCTCTGTGCTACAGTGAAGAGGCATGGTTAGCTCCCATGTGCATATGGAGCCTCTCTGGATACACAACACAAAATTAAAACGTTAAAATTTTGCTCTATGAGTGTAATTACTAGGTACTTTGAAAAAAAAAAAATTGATCACAAAAGGGCAGACTTCTAAAAAAGGAAAAGCAGAATAAGAAGTGAGAAGAAACAAGCTCAAGGATCAAAAAGAAAAATGAACATGTAAAGTATTTTGAATAACTATTTTTTTTTTCTTTTATGTCAGAGAATAGGGCTCTATTGTAGTACTCTATAACTTTGAAAAAAAAGACTGGATGTATAGCAGGAGAAAGACAAAAAAAATCTATGAGATTCTAAATGACAGACTCAACTCTCTACTTTCCATGACAGGCTCAACTCTGTGTTCGGTAAAACAAATTTTGTCCCATTGCAAATATGTATATTTCCACCGTTTAACACCAACACAATAAGACTACCAGTAACTCCAATGGAGTGTTACAGTAAAGATTTCCTCATAAATTTGGATTTATGACAGGTAGGTATGCCTCTCTTCTACAAACACACATCTTCAAGCTTTGCTTATGTATAATGAGATTTTATATATGTGTGTATAAATACATATAATAAGCAAAATTTTGGTGTCCTTCATTATTTTTATTATGCAATGTCTTCAAAAGACATCTGTCTTAACCTTTCCTTGCAAAACTTCAGTATATCTTTCTCTGTATTCATAAATGCAAACTGCCTGCTATGTATCCAGACATCAGGCAGAGATTTTTAAAGATATAACACTGTCAAACAGGCTAAATACATGACTGATAAACCAGTACTTACGCTATCAGAATATTTCTGATCCTGTGGAAATTCCACTTATTTCGTACTACAAGCTCTGTCTCAAAAGTCAAACAACTCTGATTTTTCAAAACTGCAATTCACTGATTCTGACCTGGCAACTTATTTCATAACCTAATAAGAAGATTTTGTTTATTTCTCTCAAAAGCGTGAAGTTTCAGCTACAGTTCTGGTCCAAGAACGTTGTTTGTGCCATGCCTGATCCAACTTTTAACATACGGCTTATAGTTTGGGGGATTTTTCAACTTTAATAATCATAACAGGCTCAGGGGAAAATTACTAGAGGGAGAAAATACCAGCAATATCAGAGAAAAGAAGGCACACAAACAGGGAAAAAATGTGTAAGGTTTAGAGCAAGGAACAGAAAGATGCTAGGATTCTCTTCCAACATCTTCCACAGATTTGCTCTGAGGACTCGGGACTTGGAACTTCTCTGCTTCCTCCTCTCCTACTTCTTAAACTTTCTGTCTAAACCAAAACAGTTTTCTTTGGCAACGTCAGTCTCAATTATTAAGAACTCAAAAATAAAGCAATTCTTAGCCCTCTGTGCAAAACTAAGAAATTCCTTAATAATCACCTAGACTGCATAAGCTTCAGCTGTCAAGGGACAAGCAATCCAAATACAAAGCTGATACTGTAGGCTCTCTCTCTCCCTCCCTTTAACTGACCTACTAAGATCTTGCAGTGCACAAACTATGCAACACCACATTTTCTTAGTCTTGAGTAATAAAAGCAACAAAATCACAAAGTAAAAATCCGAGCCTACTAAACCAGCATCTTTGTCAAAATACAAACAGGGAGGAAGGGCTGCTGAGCTTTTTTCCCCCCAGGTTTTATTTAGATATACGGAATTATATAGTTGAATGATTTAAATAGTTTAGTAATTCAATTTTTTATAGTATATTAGAAATTACACATACTACTCTAAACCACTGAAATTATACTATAGAATTACTTTTGATTCAATATGGATATGCCTATGTTATTCTCCAATGCTGATTACTAAATAGATTAATGACACAAGCCCTAAGATACAATCAGCAGTCCATGTTTATTAAAGAATAGAAAATTCAGGAAATAAAAAACTTAATTTCTGCTATAAAAGCAGACATAGAAATTAATATAAAAATAATGCAAGTATTCAAAACTTCAATGTGATTATTGTAATTATACTTTAAATGACACTCAACTTTTAACCACAGAAATTACTGAGGTGTTTCAGGACCTCAAAACCCAGAGGCGTGGGTGGATCTTTTAGATGGCAGTCTTTTTGGAGGAGGGAAAACCAAAGGAAGGAAGTTATGACCTCCTTGCTCTGCAGAGAGTTCTTACTATTACATTTCCTGTTAATGTCCAGCAGTTGAAACACTTGTGCAGCAGTTAGCAGCAGTCCTCTCTTTTGAGGGCAAAACAAAATGCAGAGAAAGTATACAGTGAAGAGCAAAGGGGAAAAAATGAGAGAAATTTAGGCCAGAGAAGTATGTGATTCAAATGGAAGGAAACAGAAAAGAATGAAAACCCTCAAGCACAATAATGACCACTATACACATACAGAGAGATTTCACATTTCAGTGCCTAACATTTGAAACTTTAAAATAACAAACAATAGAAGCCAACTTGAAAATGTAGAAATTTATCAGAAAAACATAACACTGGTTGATGAACTCAATATTCAGAGCCTGTTTAGTGTAGAGGAAAGCCCAACAGATAGTACAGCCTGCCATGAATTAAATATTGGCTCAAAAGCCAAAACTTATGAGTTGATGTATCCTTCAAAGTGTTTTAGCCTATCCAACACAAGTGTGGATTTTAGTACTCTACATGCAGCAGTTGCCTCCTCTTTTGAAGATTATTAACCACGTTTTCAATTTAGGGACAAAATTTTTACTGATTCCCTGTGCTCTTCCTCCCCCCTCCATTTTTAAATTGCTGTCATCTTTCTGCTCTGCTGCAGAGAAACTCTTCATGTTTCTAACATATAAGAAAGCATAAAGAGAAGAAGCAGGTACATCTACTATACTTAGCAGTAAAACAACTCAATGGTAGGAAAATCAGGTGAAAAGCCCAAATTGTCAAAATCAAATTATTATTCTGTGTGGAATTCCAGGTAGGGCTAAAAAAAAAAAAAAAATCCGTATTTTTTGTTGATAAAGCCAGATCTCTAACTCCAAAGATTATTTCAGATCACCGAAATTAACTTCTAGTAGGAAACAGGAACCATGACAATTTATAGGTTATTTACTCCTGAAGCATTTTAGTGAGTGCTCAGCTCCTGCATCTAATTGCATTCATTTAGTTCCTGGTTATACCTGACATGCCTGAACCACGCCCAGGACCTATTAAAAGAGGGGGCTTGCATGTGCTGCAGATGGATTCTTAACCAGCATTCCTGCCTCTAGCAGCACACCCCCAAAATCTCACTTCCTCTTCCTCAAGGGGCTGAATTTAACACATGAGGCAGTGGGAGGGTGAGGGTGAGAACCAGAGCCTCTAAGGACACACCACCACCAGCAGCCTTTCAGTTAATATTTTTCAGTCTTCTCCCTTTAAACCTCTGTACTTTCTTTCTTTTTTTGCTGATACCAAGCATGAAGTCCAGGGAATAGTTGCAGGAAAGGTTACGTGACAAGTATGAATGAGAGGGTGAAGAGAAAAGCTGTCAGGAAACAGATACTGAACCACACAAGTTCAGTCAGTTGCCACACTACTGCTTCCTACTTTACCCAACAGCCTCACAGAGTAGAAGAACTGCTGGAAATCAGGCACTGAACAAGCCATGGCAACTCTGCCATGACTCAGCCATGTCCTTTTGTCTTACAGGATTGCTAGGAACTGGACTGCAAACACCACTTCCTTTACTGGACTGCAAAGGGAAGGGTTTCTTGCAGGGATGGTTTAGGGGAGTATGCTTTATGTGGCTCTGAAAACCACCTCAATTAGTAACAGACCTTCAAACGACCTACACGAGACCCTACTACTTGTCAAAACATATTGAAAACCAATATTCAACATTAAAAGTGTTTCTCTCATTGTAAGGTTACTGTCATTCCAAATTTTCACAGAGCTGATTGCTGTCAAGACAGGACATGGTTGTGTAAGTTCTTATCCCACTTTTCTCTTGGAACACAAGTGTTTTCTTATCAGAGAAGAAATGTGTTTAGTTTCTTTAGCACTCCTTAACAGTACAGGTCTGTTCCAAAGATCAAGTAACGTGTTCAGCAGGGTTTTCCCCTGGGTGTAAAATACCCTTTATCGTAGGCTAAGAGGTTTTTCGCCCTTGGAATGAAACTTCAGCTTACAACAGCGGTTTTAAAATTGCATTTACCGGAATGATGTCAAACAGTACTCTGAATTAAGTATTTGATGATGAGGATGGATGACAGCCTGGAAAATTTTTTGAACAATAACAGTGGTCCATTGATGGAAAATGCTTGAGAACCTGTTGTATCTATTAGCAAATCTCCTGTGTCTCACAGAGGTACTGAGGAAGCATTCTGTCCCTGATTACAATCCATGTGACTGTGGGACAACATGAACATATGGGATCTTATTAGCCATTCCTGGCTTTCTCCAGATCACGTGCTTCACAGGCACACACAAAAAAAGTCATTACTTTTCCCTCATATATCCTACATTTTCTTCCCTTTCATCCACTTTAAAAGCCACTGTCAGACTCCAGGAAACAAGAAGTTTCAAAGCCATCTCCCTTCAAAAAGTAATTGGTGCTCTCAAAAAAAAAAAAAAAAAAGAAAAAAAGAAAACAACCAAAACCGGCAGCAGTCTTTCTTGCAGGGCAGACCACATAGTTCTTACTCACTCATGTGCTGCAAGCCAAGGTTGGGCACTCAAAGGCATAACCCATCATGTGCTTAGATACACCAGTGGCTCTGGAAATCCATTTATCCAGTGGCAATGAGTTCTACAGCTTAATTATGCTCTCTGAGAGTAAGTACTCCCTTGTATTCATTTCAGCTATGGCTTTGCTGTGGTTTCCATCACACCTAGAATGTGTCCCAAACACTTAAAGTAATAAAAAGTCATAAAGCAGAACTTAGGCTAAAACAATTAAGAAAAAAATAAATCCCTGAACAATTCCCCCACCCACCCATCTTGTACAATGAAATCACGTTTTAACCACTGCACTGTCCCCGAAGCTACACTATACCCATTTTCTTTTAATGTTCCCTAGCAGGGTTACCACCAGCACAGCTCCAGCTGAGCCACCAACATTTTCAGCAGTGCTTCTTCTAAAGGTCCTCAGAATAGCCAGAAGTAAGTTACTGCTGCTTTGAAACAGAATTTACATTATGAAAAGTCTGTCTCTTATTAGTTAGGCAGAGTACTGGAAGCACCAGCAGCCAGTTGTAAAACTTCATTTGTATCCAGAATTCCAAAGCCATTATTTAATTTGCTTGGAAAAAATGTAACTTTAAAAAAAAAGCCAGCAAAATAATTAAATAAGAAGACGTGTTTGTTATTAAAGATCCATAAAAATGCAAGTAGGCTCGAAATCTAAAGGCTCTGAAAATTAACACTGCAAGTACATAAAAAGAAAAGCATACTGAATAGAGCTGGCTGGAAAACAACAATTCCATTTTGCTAAACATTTCAAGGCTTTGAAATTCGTTTTTGTTCCAATATGAAACAAAAATGAGACTTTCTCAAAGTTTTCATGAAATGAGAATGAGAGAAAGAATATTCACTCCCTCTGGACCTGAAAAAAATCTTCCCAACAAAGCTGTCTCCAAAATAGATAATGTTTCCATGAAACATTCTGGTTTTGATGAAACAGCATTTTTCAACAGGAAAAAAAGTGTCAGCAGAAATACCATAGCCATTCTAACAGCAAAGGCTTATCTAGATCGGATGCTTGTACGAATAAATTATGTTGAGAACTGAACCAATCTACTTATATTTGTATAGGTCCCCATGAGAACATTGTATCACCCTCCTCAGTAAGATACTCTGTAAGATAATTGATCTATTTAATTTTTTTTCTTGACTAAAGATATTTTTATTTGAAGAACATAACAGGAATCACAGAATAAGCAAAATCTGAGATGTGCCATAAGTCAATTTGTTCCTTACCTGGGGGAATTTTTCTATAAAGTTGTTGACATTCCTATTCCAAAATAAGAATGGTTTTAAGATTTGCAAGATTTTTATTTTTTTTTAAGAAACTTAAACTGTGGTTCTAAAGCCATATAGATGTAACAGAATTAAGCTCTCATATACTAAAGGAAAGTCTGGGCTTGAAACTTCAAGCCATACTGGGCAGCACTGTAGAAAAAGTTCTGCAATGAAAGGGAGGTGAACTAGTGTTTTTAAGTCTCTGAATCCACTGAAGAGGAAGAAAACACTCATGTTTTATGAAATATTGCACATAGTTAGTAATTCTTTACTCTGCTAAGTGTGTATTTGTACATTAGCTGATTTATGCTCATTTTGGAGAATGGTTAGCATAAGCATAGCTGGGTGCCCCAAAAGTGGCAATGAGAACATTTGCTTGAACAAAGCCAGGTTCAGTTGTTCCAAAGAATGTTGGTCACAGAAATAAATAAAAAAGGCAGCTCATCTTTGCCTGTCACAGAAGGCAGTATGTTCTTCCATTAATTGTTCTCACCTTCCTCTTGTAGTTCTCTGCAAAATTTTCATTCCAGCTAAGCAGCAGGATTTTCCTTCCCATCTCCTGCAGTACTGCTCAATGTCATCTGTGGAACTCAGGGACTGCAGCTGCACTTCACTGAACATGCCATAGGCATCCTGGACAAGGAGGCATAACCTGCAAAACATTCCTCCATTACTCACTGGCATCTGTTCATAACAAATCAGTGAGCAAAGTTCTGAAAATGATATTACAAACTTCAGGACAGGGCTTATCCTCTACAGCATCTGCTGAATTCCTATCAAGTAACGTATCAATAAACAAACCCAACATCATTAAAGGTTTTCTCACGTATGTTTTCAGGACATAACAGGACCATGAAGCAGAGAAGCGTGACTAGAACAAAGAGTACAGGGCTTGCACTGGGGATCAGATTAATTAACTGCTATGCATATGTGGCTTCTGTACTTAAAAACAAAGAAAGTTGAATTTTTGCCTTACTTGAGGTGAATTCTACAACAAAGAGAGAACAACAACAGACACATAAATATGTGTGTGTTTATAAATATAAAAGTTCTGCTCAGAAGTAAGCAAAGCAACATACTTCACAAGTAATAACCACCAAGACTGGCAAAGCAAGCATTACATTTTCTCACACTTTTTAAAAAAAGAATCCTCAGGATGCAAAAAAGAATGAAACATCAGTTTTTCTTCAAAGAAGAACAAAACTAAACAAAACAACATAAAACTGGAGACTGGTATATTCAGAGTTGGGTATGAAGCCTAGAGGAGCTATTTTAAGAAGGTAATTAAAGAACCTGCTAAACAAACAATTTGATTAAAATCTATGGAAGTAGGGGCTGTAGGGCTGGGAAGTATTGCTTAACCAACCTGATGGCATTTTGAGAAGATAGTACTGTCATAACAGATAAGGCAAAATCAGTGGATGTCATACATTTAGATAGTCAAAAGCACATTTCACAAGATTCTGCACCTGAGATGAGCCGCCACGATAGCATGAGTCATGCAGGGCTGGAGGAAGGAGGCCCCTGTCTACAAGATTGGTTTTAATTGCCTCAGAAAGAGACAGTTAAGCATGGAAACTTTTCAAAGGGAAACAAAATTTACCTTTGAGGGTAGCACACACATCTTTGTTTCCAAATAAAACTCAGAGGTGCACCAGGCAGCAGAATTCAGTTCATTTCAAAGGTACATGCCAAAACTACCCTCCCCAGAGCAGCACCATTGTTCCCAGCAAGCCAACTCCAACTGCTTTTGGAACACATCCTATAACGTACATGCACCCTAAAAGCATTCAGCAGCAGTCATTATATCTTTATAAAATAAATTTCATATTAAATGAGCTCCTACACTGAAGAAATCCACATTTCTTCACATGGAAAATTAGGCACATAAAAGAACACTAATCACACTCTCCTTGTTCATGATGAAGGGTCTAACTTTGGCTCAGACCCTCAAGAAGGCTGCATTTGATGTAAGATACAACCCCAAAGGCTTTCTGACATCAGCAATTGTGCAAGCACCAGCTAAGAGCCCTCATTTTTTCAAATTCTGGTTCTGGTTTTGAGGAGCAGGGAGGGATAGGACTGGGTACAAACAAAGACTCCCATATTTTCCCCTACCTCTAGCTACAAAGGTCCCATACAAACCAAGTCATCATCAGAAAAAAAACCCCAAAACAAACTAGAAGAACTAGGTTTGCCTGCCGCTTTCCATGTTAGGACTTTACAATCAGTTAAGAACTCCCCTGAGCTTTAACTGATTTGACTGAAATTCCCCATGATATTGTTATGTTTGGAAAACCAGAGTTCATATTCTCTGAACATTTCTGAAAATCAGATTGAGGGGAACCGGAAAAACAAAGTTTTGCCTATGTTAACAAATTGTTGACTGTTAATTGTGAAAAATTAGCCCTCCATATCTTGGAGCAAGAAGGGCCAACTGAGTTAGTGTCTCAGATCAGATCAGTTCAGCAGTCTCTTAACTGATCACTGGAATTTCTCATATCTTTAGTGAGACATAACTGAACACAAGTAAGTCTCAGACTAGCTGGCACCAGGGTCATATTAAGTCCTCTGGGACATGTTAATTGCCCAAATAAAACTAGCTTGGTTGGTGCTGAAGACATCAGTCACTAAAAGAGCATTTTCCAAGTCCTTTTAAGTCAAGCAAAGAGATGGTTTCTGTCAAACATGGGAATCTCAACTCCCTGCATCCCTGGCCACAGATTTCCATTCCTTTGTGGTGGCACATAAATGGCTAGGACAGGAAACTGATCTGACCAAAAAATACTGTAGCCAAATCATCATCATCAGCAGCATCTTCTGAGTTCCTTGATAATCAACTCTGTAAACTCCTACTTGCATGGAGTACTGCTTCTAGGCAAGGATGTATTTTCTTTGAAGCTCACACTCCAGCTGTCCAGTGTATGCAGCACATACAGGAATCTCAGGTCATATGATAGGAGAACAGTCATCTTATGACCATGCTCAGGGCAGAGAAGAACCCTGTTGTTTGAGGCTTCTACCAGCAGTGTTCCCATTCACACTGGGAATACATTCATGATTGTTGGCATCATGAAGGAATACAGAGCAGCAGATTCCAAGTTCCTTTGCTCTGTCAGGTTTGTACACAAGAGCAGACAGACACTATATTTACCACACTGGCTTTTAACAGTGTCCAAAAGGTAGTCATAGTTTCTCTGCAACATGCATTTAAAATAAAATGTGTGTATTCACTCACTTGGAAGTCAGAAATTCATTAATAACCCTTCAGATGCCAAATTTCAGTCTAAGAGAGAAATATCCCAGATCAACACCATGAAGAGAAGTCCACAAACACATTCTCCCTGCTTCACCATGCCTTTAAAACAGTATCAATGCATGATGGCAAAACCTTGTAGTGCTATAGGTGTTTGAGGGACAACTGATTTTTCCACTTAATGACTATCATGAAATCAGCTGTATCCCACAAGAGACTCAGCAATGCACTTGGAGAACTACACTCCTGTTCTTTGGAACTGGTTCTGTTCTATGGATTTTGTACATGCTGTCAGCATCACTGACAGTAGCGGCTGCATTCAGAGCCTATTGATTCATGACCTTAACTTCCTTCTTTTTTCCCTTGATTTCACTTTATTCCAAGAACAGTGCATTTGGGTTATTTTCCCATGTTGCAGTGTTGCTCTCATGTTACAGCAAATGTTCTCACAAATTAACTTTTAGCAGGCAGTCTAACTGTGATTAAAGCAAACAGCTTGTCCCATTACTTTTTTTCCCCCCTTTGAACCTCACTACCACTATGAAAACCCACATCAAAATTATGAAAAAAGCTGCAAAGCCAAAATGAGTATCTGCCCCCAGGAATCCAGCATTTATGTTTCGTGCACATCTATAGGAAATGCCTTTTTTTCATAAAATGTGGATTTGTATCAGTTAATAAGGTTAAACGTACCTTTACCAAAGCCTTGTCAGCATGCACAGTACTGAACTGTTGGAAAAAAATGACAGGCAACATCTTCAATTTAATCAGTGCTGCTTGTGCAGGAGGAAATAAAGGCCATCTTTATTTTTGGGACAACAGGACGTAACCCTGTGTAAGACCCTCAACTTAAAATATGGGAAACTGAAATGTCTCATGTAAAATAGCAGAGAATTCACTCCTGGAGAGAGAAGTAGCAGGAAAGTCAGTAGAGGAACAAATGCTGGAGATGCAGACTAAGGAAAAGGTGAAGGATGACACATTGGTAATAGCAAAGGGGGCAAAGATAGGGAATGATAAGACATGAGGCAGAGTTTAGCTTTTTTTTTTTTTTAATGCAATGACACAGAAAGTCTCATGCAAAAGCTTGGGAAGATTTTGCTAATTTGCTAATAGCCAGAAGCAAGGATGGGGGCTGGAGGAAGATGAGGCTGATTACTGTGCATTATTTCTATGACTGTGCTGATCTTTAGGACAAAATGTCTCCCACTAGAAATCTGGAGAGGATTACAGGATTAATGCCATGCCCTTCTCCCAGTTAGTCACTCTTCATGGGTAAAGGGTAAGCCCTTCTTTTACTAATATGTTTTTATGCATGAAAAATCATCTCTCTCCATGCTGCTGCCTTTTATCAAGCAGTTGACTTTCTGGAGAGGTAAGGGCAATGAAAACCTTCTCCATTTTTGGTCCCCTCCAGCCTCCTCAGCAGCTAGTGGAAAAGAATAAGAAAAGGAAGATCTGCCTGCAGAGGAGATGACAGTGCAGGGAGGCCAGAACAGACTGATTACACAGACACTGAGTCTTGGGAAAACAAACAGCAGAAATTTGTCATGAGCAGATCTTAACCAAGAAGTAATTGTTTTAGCCTTGGGTCGGAGGACAACTGTGTGGCCCAGGGCAGCTCTCCTCCATGCACAGCTAAGCTGTGCAGTAAAGCACAAAGGACAGGACAGCCAGGCAAACCCCACCACCTTTGCAGCACTCTGCACAGACTTCATTATTGCTCTTTCTTTGGAAAGGAGTGAAAGGGGGGAATGGGAAAATGCCTGAAAACTAATTGACTTGTATTAGCTCTGATATTTGCTCATTCTTTATCTTAACCATCCATGAGACAGCTGCTGCTGCTTTGTTTGTCAGGAGGACTTCTTATCTCTGTGAGGTGCGGTCCTAGCAGAGGCATAAAGCACACGTACATAAACACACACAAACAAAACCCCCTCTCCCTTCATCACCAGAGGCACAACACTACCTACACAACTCCAATTCAGCAACTTGTCTGGTCAAGTCTCAAGGTGGAGCTGATTAACTCCTGCTAATATGGCTCAGATTCAAATTGCAACCTGCAGGACACCACCCTACCTGGGTTTAATTTATCCCTACCTTATGAACTCCTTGCATTCACCATACCCATACAGTAACTGAAAAATCAAACTCAGAGCACAGGGACAAACTGCCCATCTTCCCCCTTTTAACACTAGCAGGATTCCTCTATTAAAAACATGCAGTAAGTTCCTTCATGCTCCTTTTTGAAAAGAATGTACCCACTGCAGCCTTCTTTGGGGAGATACAAGATTTAGAGTTTTCTGCTTAAAATCCATACAGTTTGCTTGTCAATAAAAAGTAACTGAAGCTCTACAGAACACCATTATGGAATGAATGTTACAAATACAAATTAATGATGACTGTAACTATCTCCTTCTCTGCATAGGTTGCAGAGGCACACAGGTACAGAAGAAAACACAAGCACCATCCTTTCCAGTTTATAAGAGGAATGTCAAGCTGGAAGAAAAATTCTGGTCCAAGTACAGACATTTCTAGCGCCCAGCCTGATGCTCTGGTTTGAACCACTGACATGAACAAAACAGCGATAATTTGCTTTGAATAATGTAGGTTTAAAATCACTGAAAAGTACAGTTTGTTGTCATGTATATTTTTATTTGACAACTGTGGAAAGGCTCAGAAGGAAAGAAAGAAAAAGGCAGTTCTGGAGTGCTGGACCTGGCAGAAGTATTGGTGGGAACTGCACATGTGATAGGAGTACCACCTGGGAAATTACCTAGTCTTATTATCTCAGCATCTCAAATAGAAAATATGTAGCAGAGGCCTCTCTGGTCTCAGGAAAGGAAACTTTTGTTTTTGCAGACACCTCCTAACAGAGGATTTCTGTAACACACTTGCAAATACCACAATAACTATACCAAGTCCCTTATTTTGGATTTTCCTTGCTTTTCATTACAGGTTTTATACACATGTTAAAAAGTTGAGTGAGAGTGGTTGTAAGATAACTGTTGCTTATTTTTATTCACTTCCTTGAATCATCACATAGTTCAACACAAACTGGAAAATCAAATACCACTTCCACAAGGTCTTTCATGATTCCCTGCCTGCTGATTGCTTTTTCCATTTCTTCATTCATGTTAATCCTTCCACCTACTATTTTCTGCCCGTGGCCTGAAGAAGCAGCACTTCTGTGGGAAACAGTTTTTGTGCGTAGGAAGAGACCTGTATGAGCCAAGCGTGTCAGCAGAGCTACCTTTTTAATGCAGAATGTGCTGGTAGAGAACAGGGCTGCAGAGCACTGCAAACGTTCCCACTCAAAACATGGAACACCACCTGCCTGGTGGGAGCTACGTACAACTCGTCAGGAATTGGTGTAGCATGAAAGCCAGCTTTTTGTACTTGCCATGACAACCACAGCTTCACATGTGACAATTTTTCTGCAAAAAGCATTTCTTATACGAAGTTTTCACGTGACACCACATGAACTTTTTAAACTCTCCATCTGACACTGTCTCTAAGTGCACTTTTGAATGAAACTGCTGATCTGTGTGTTTTATTTGTACATGGAATTCCTCTCAAAAGTAAACAAAACATTTAAAACCATAAAAAGACATTCCTGACATCTACTCAAACACGATATAGAACCTAAGCTGTAATTTCAAACAGTTAGAGTTGCATTTGAAAATATTTTCAGTATCATGGATAGCTTTGCTTATGTCAGACTCAAAAATGAATACTGAAGTTGTTCTACATTCATAGTTTAAATCCAAAGTAATTATGCCATGTAAGCCAATTTTAATAGTGATAGCTCATTTGGAAGACACAGAGAGTTAAGGAAAAATAACTTCCTAAGTATTCCCTAAAAGTTTATGTAAGGGCTAGGCCATAATGGAACAGTAAGGCCTTCCCCTGTCCAGATCCCCCTGGCATCTCAATGTCCCATGAGACATAATTTATGGTCCTTCTGCTATGACCCATTCCATACAGATTGTTATGTAAATAAAGCCAATTTTGAGTGGTAACAAAAAAGCAAGCACATCAGATCACACCAGCTTGCTTCATTCACTGTGCTGTTAATTGTAGTTGGTAAGAAAAATAATGAGGCACACACTCTTCAGGTACTTCAGTGTACCATTACTTCAGCATGGAACCCCATCACAACCGCTTGGTTATTTCAGTATACAATTCAGAGAAAATATTATTTTCCTGCATGTCACGATTTGCTAATCAAGAGTAAAAATGTATATTTAAGAAACTCACAGGCTCAGTTGAAAACTGCAAGTCTTTCTTATGGATGATGTCCAATAGAAAAATTATGTTCCAAATATAACATGTAATTACCACCCAGTCATTTCAAGTACTTATCTATGAATCTGAGGAGGGGTTCTTTGTTTATTTTTTTAATCTCAAGACTTTGTAATTATTGTTTTGGCATCCATGAATTCCAACAGTTGGTGGGGTGCTGCCAAAAAGATCTTTTCTCGCAAGGTGCTCAGCACCCTCCTTTCCAAGAAAATCAGCATTCAGTTGCTGGTTCTGGCAGTGTTTCACATCATCTTTGCTGCGCTATGTTTCCTCCACGCCTCAGTTCCTTATACGTAAAAATCAGAATAAAAGTCCTGTCTTCAAAGGGTGATCTGAAAGCAATAGCTGAATAACACGATTGTATCTGGGAGGGCTGGTCCACAAAGCCTATTATGTGTGCTAGATCCCACTGGAGTTAGGGGAGGAGGCTATATATATGTATGTGTGTATCTAGAGAGGAGGGGCTTCCTTGCAGTATCAACTAATTTCTTTCACCCTGCAAGACTTAGAGAACTCTCGGCTTGCCCTGCAAAACCCACAGTGAGGGCTATACAGCATCTGGAATGAAGTAAGAACACTACCAGTGGTACCAGGGTCCCTTATCTTTCAAGACTATTGTTTGTGGATTATACAGATTTACTTCTGAACCACAGAGAACCATGAATGGGATCCTGGAATATTTTATTTTAAAACAAAAAATTAACATGCAGTGAGTATTTAAAAACCCCCTACCCATTTCAGCAGGCAGAGATCATCCTAAATCGTATTCTTGGTAGTATAGCACTGCTCATGCACTTCCTATGGCATGTGGAAGGTAAATGAAACATAGCAACCCTGCAGGATTTCTTACACAGCTGTGGCTGTATTCAATAACACACTGCTGTGTCAGTGCCACATCATCCCACTGAACTAGCAGAAAAGTATAACATTCATCAAAAATCAAGGGCAGAGCAAAGAGCCAAGAAGAAAAGCAGAAGTGCAATCTTGCCAGGGCTCCCTACCCAGCAGAAAGGCAATTTTCCGCTTTCTCGCAGGGCCTGCCGGTTGTGTTTTCCACTCACGCTGTTTTCCTGTGCTCCGTGTCAGTGGCTGCCTGTCCTAGGTGTGTTTCTAAATGAGGGAGAGGGAGCGTGTTTGTGTGTGCGCACCGTGTGTTTACAAGAGTTATGGTAGCAGTTCTCAGCAGTCCTCTGAGAGTTCTAGGAAACGGCCCCTGTTATTTTATTCTCGGTCAATGTCAGCTCATGTCAGGCAGTAAAGATCACACAGGACAGCCCTCTGCATCTCGCAGTCCTGGCCGGAGGCCTCAATGGGAGAGGGAAAGGGAGCGAGCTGCGAGTGGGCGGAGAGCCTTCCCAGCACTCTACCAACCACTGCAGGAGGAATTATGATAAACACCACTCTGGAAACCAGATACAACAGTACATTGTGTTCTTCTTCGGAAAAACAACCCGACTTCAGCTCACTTAAAGTAAACAGTTAATCCTGTTTATCTTTTTTTTTTTTTTCTTTCTTGATGAGTTGTTAACAGAACAATCTCTTCTGCAAAGCAAATAAGAGATCAGTCCCCTAAATTCATACAGATTTTTTTCTCTCCCCCAGAAAAAAAAAACCAGTTTGATATGTAAACTTTCTACTATCAGCAAACAGTGTGGAATAACAATCTTTCTTGGCTTAAACTGACTTAACAAAGCGATGCCAAAACTGAATGAAACCTTTCCCTCACTTACATATTTTATTTTGGAAAACTGAAGTCCCAAACAGAATGTTCTATTCATTCCTTTTAACTATTCCGTTTCTGAAAAGAACAAGCAAAACTGGTAAACCAGAAAAAAAAAAATCAGGGTATTTATTGTCCTTGCCACTGGAGCACAGGGTGCCTGGGGAGTAGAGATCAGCTACTGAGCAGGGGGGTGGCTGGCCTCAGGTTTTCTCTGAGAGGGGAAAAAAGAGGAGTCAGATTAATTGACTGCAACTAAGGTAACAAACTGTTATCCTCCTTTTCAAAATATATGCTTACTGTGCAAATTCACAGTGTCCCTGACTTCCAATAATAAGGGTGATTAATCAGAAAAGCAGATGGAATTGATTATGTTGTTTTGCTGGAGTCACCACAGTCTATTAACTACTTCTTATTGGGGACTTCAACAAAGACCACTGAAAGCTACAAGCTTTCCCAGAGGGAATTTTAATTTTTAGCACTCAGGAGTTTAAATAGTTCCAAAAGTCAACAACGAAAGTGTGCTTAACATCCCTGGTCAGTAAAGTTTGTTGATTTAGCTATTTATAATCAAAAAAATACATGATTTGAAAAACTGTAAGAGGATAAGAAAAATATTTCTCTGTTTTATTTTTACTCATTTTGCAAGCTCTGAGATCCTATATTTTCTGTGCAAATGATGTCATGAAGTGCAAAAATGTAAATTCATGTGAGTGAAAGTCTGATTTTCAGATTTTTTAAAAAATATTTTACATGCAAAATTTTTATATTTTTCCTGGGTTTTGTTTTGTTTTTATCTTAGAGATCCTAATTTAGTTTGCATTTATTTTTAAATCTTTTGCAGCAGTTGCTGAATTTACTCTGGTGAGCTCTAATGTGACAGAGCAGGAAGAAGCAGAGCTATTTCTCATTGCAGAAGGGAGGCAGGCTCGGGAGGGAGCTATCAGCATCCGCAGCCAGAGCCCCAGAGGAGCAGCCTAAGGACCATTCCCCCAGTCCACCACTTATCCCACCATGGCCTCCAGCTAAGACTGGAAGAGCCAGAGTGCCTCCAGGGAAGACTGGAAGAGCCAGTATTGCTAGGACAGGACTGCTGCTGAGCACTTCATCTTGCTCCAGGTGCACCCTGTCATTTGACCCCCACCCTTTGCACCTGCACAAGAAAAGCATGGTTGTCCCCTCATGACTGCGGGTTTGGCCTGCCAAATTTCGCCCCAAATTGACAGACAGTCCACAGCCCTATCTATGAAGGATCCAACTTGCACCAAGGTGCTGCAGCTCTGAGCAGGGTGGGCACTGGCTGCAGAACTGCAGGGAAGAGGAAACAGACTTTGGTGAAACCTCTCTCTTGGGAAGCTAGAGAAGAATGTAGTGGTCTTACTGCCTCTACTTTTTTTGGGAAACTCTCGGCATAGAGCAATAAGAAGAAAGCAATAAACCTAAATCCATTAGGGTGCAGTTGTAACCCATGTACAAAAAAGACCCTCATGTTTAACCCCGTGGTGGCTGACCACCATCACACATTCCTTCAGGAGGGAATGGATCATCCAAGAGGAATGCAGATGAGAGGTGAATCAACTGCAGATCCATAGGAGTGACACAACAGCAGGAAGAAAATGTGGAAGGTGAAGAAGACAAAGACAAGGAGGAAATATTCTCTGGTATCACCTCTTTTCCACTTCCTTTCTTACACCTTGCTGTTCTCCATATCTCTCTTAGGGATGGGGGGGAATTGCCAATCTGTGGTAACATTTTCTGAAGGAGCACTTCCCCATATACACTGGGATTTTTTACAATAAGAAATTATGGACACAACAAGCCCTGCTGAAAGAGAGGTGCAGATGGCAGCAGTTCTTACAACTTGAAAATGAAAACCTAAGTTTATTTGCCATTTTAAGCTTTTATTTGAACTTTGCAAAATGAGAAATCCCATTTTCTGTCACAGGTCAAGCAAAGCTTTATAAATTATTTTTAAATAAGCAGTGGGTTTGGGCCATTATCTAAAGTTCACTCATTCCACTGATTTCAATGAACTTTATTTCATGCTGTATAACAGGCAGAGAAAATATGTGGGCAGCACCAGCCACATTCCTTCATCTTGATTTCATTTAATCATTCATGCAAATTCCATGCTTCTCTTTTAAACCGTCTAAATTGAACACCAATCAAGGATCAAACACTGAAGCAATTTTATAAGCACCACACATAAATTTTGTTGTAATTTCAAGAAATATTTTTTAGCAGAATCAAACTTGGAATACAACACCAAATACATAAAAAGAATCTTAAATTTGCCATATTCTCTCATTTTTGTTTGTCTGTTTGGAGGTTTTTTTGTTTGATTGTTTTTGGGTGGCATTTAATTGGGTAATCCTAAAACAAAAGAGAACCGCTCACTTTCAGCACTTTGGTTATCTTCAGATGTGTAAGATTTCAAATACTATGTGGGCTAATGGGAAGTGTCCTAAAATAAAAAGTCTCTGCTAGAGCATCTTAATCTCAATCACCTTATACAGATGATAGTCTACATTTTATATCTCATGCATGTGGAATACTATTTAATTGTAATGGCATAATCAGTAATTACACTGGATTTGATATAATAGTCCTGATCAAATACTAAGAAACTACATTGTGCATGGTAAATTTGATTCCTTTTTTCGCTTCCGATGCAAAAAAACACAGTCCTGAAAATAAGAACCTGTTCAGATATCAGTGCAGCATGGTTTGTTCTCATCATTTATATTCAAGGAAAAGAAGAAAACAGGACCAAATATAATCAAAACTACAGGAAGTGTTTAGAGGCACAAAAGATAATAACGTAAATTAGAACTGGATTAGGGCCCTTAGTAAACCTATCTATTCATGCCAAAAGAGGTGATTTAATATTCTGTGGTTAAGATTCTGGGTTTGTGTCTTATCCAACAATACTAACAATAACACATTGTTCTCCTACCACCACGCTGGTGGTGTTACAGCCTCTGATGTGATTCAGCACAGACTTGAAGGGACAGACACTGCTAAACGTTTGGATTTTCCTGAGCTGTCACCCATTGCAGGCCAGCGGGAGATACATCACAGCCAAGATAACAAGATAACTTTTGTCTCTAAAACATGCAGTTTCCTGTTGATACTGTTCTGCATTGTCACATTTGCTGTCTTGTCCTCTTTTTCCTGTCACACATTCCTCCTCTAATTAAGTCTTCAGGGTACTGCACTGAGGAAACATTAGGACAGGGACTTCTCTGTGCCGGCAGAGCACCTGAGATCAGGGTACACCACGCCCTGATCTTCACTGGGGCATCAGTGTCACAAAAGCAGATCAAAGCTTTGGTGTAGCCGTTTAATCATCAGTCCCTGCTGCTTACCCTTCTAAACCACAGGCAATAAGTGTTGGTATTTGTATTTTCTGAGTACTGTCAGCAACTTAGCAGTTGCATTTTTTCCTTTCAAGCTCTCCACTTGAGTAGGATCTCTTTGTGCAGAAGGGTGTCAGATCAGGCGGTGAGGCTGCTCCCCCTGGCCTGGCTTCTCAGAGCCAGAGCATTCAGGACTATCAGAGGGAGGTCTGAAGGTTGCTTTAAGAGGGTTCCTTCCTACTGCACATGTGATTATAGGATGCAGAGAGCCACCAGCATATCAAAATGACAACATTTAAATAAACACAAGGCCGTATTTTCATGCATTGCCTGTTGTCACGGGACACGCTGTCCATGGTGTTCTCTCTCTCCACTGCCCGGTAATGTGAGAAATGTGGTTTTGGATCACTGTGACACTACGTAACTCATGTACTCCTAAGGTGAAGCACAAAAAGGCCCTAAATTTAAATATCTAAATATGCTAAAACAAAAATGCTTCAAACAAAATTATCAAAACCAGGAAACAAAACGCCTACATTTTTAAAAAATGTGCTTTCTGATCACCCACTTTTAAAACGTTTCCTAAACTTCACTGCTGCAAGAAGTGTGAAAATATCAACAAGACAAGAACACAACAATTGAAAACATTGTAAGTGAATCCCACTTGGATCAATTTAAGCATTCTGCTTTACCAATTTTTAAAAAAACTAAGCAAAAAAACCTAACCAAAGTGGAATTTCTAAACAAGTGGTTTCAGAGTAGGAAAATGGCATTGTTTCAAAACATAGCATTTCAGCAATTTCACAACTTTTCATTTGCTTGTACAAGCTTTTCATAAGAAGTTTCCATTATTTTACAAGTTGATCTGACAGAAAATTATTTCTTTGAAAAATTCCCAACCATTTTTCCTAGAAATATTTTTCAAACCTCTAATGCAGTAACTATTCATTGACTTTCAAGGCTTTGTTTTGACAAAACGTATTTATTTAGCACACCAAAGAATAATTATCCAGTATGCCTGTGAGTAGAAGCAATGTTGAACAGTGAGGGACAGAATGGTAATATAAAGATTTATTTCCCCTTCTTCTCTAACAATAGCTGTAGAAACACATTTGAACATATGTACTGGGTTTGGCTCGGATAAAGTTAATTTTATTCAGAGTAGCTGGTATGGGTCTGTGGCTTGGATTTGTGCTGGAAACAGTGTTGATAACACAGGGATGTTTCAGTATTGATGAGCAGGGCTTGCACAGTCAAGGCCTTTTCTGCTCCTCACCCCACCCCACTGCTGAGGAGGCTGGGGGTGCACAAGGAGCTGGGAGGGGATAGATGACCCCAACTGACCAAAGGAATGTCCCAGATTATATGGCATCATCCTAAGAAGAAGAAGGAGGGGAGAACACTCAGAATGGTGGCATTTGTCCTCCCAAGTCACCATTACCCATGATGAAGCCAAATTTTCCTGGTGATGGTTGAACAACTGCCTGCCAATGGGAAGGGGTGAATGTATTCCCAGTTTTCCTTTGCTTGCATGAGCAGCTTTTGCTCTACCTGCTAAAGTGTTTTCATCTCAAACCATGAGTTTTCTCACTTTTCCAATTCTCTCTCCCATCCCACTGTTGAGGGATGGAGTGAGTGGCTAAGTTGCCATCTGGGGTTAAACCCTGACAACACAAAACTTTTAAGCAGAATAAAAGCTCTAGGGAAAGCTGTAAAAAAGCTGCAAGCCTCTCTTGCATGCTAATTTTAAATTTTGGAACTTACACAAAATAAGAGCAAAATTTCTGAGTTTACATCTCTTCCTGATAGTTAAATCAAGTCTGTTAAAGCTCAGGAGAAGTAGAAACCTAGTGGGGAAAAACGGTAATCTTTATCCTTAGGAAGAAAACCCAAAAAAAAGCCTGAGTTCTTTACAGAAAACCCAAAAGATTGATACTGCTGGTGCCATTCCTGGAGACTGAACATGGCTATAGCTGTCCTCCTGGGGGGCTACCAGAGTGGGGTTCTGGCCCTGATCCTGAACAAGGTAACATGAGAACTGCATTCTGCCTTTATAAGCACCTGAAACAAAGGTACTGGACTGGGTATGGGAACAGCAGCCTGCCTGGAAACCACTTGGTATTTGAGGGAAGCCAGTGGAGAAGCCCAGTGAGGATCATGAAGAAAAGGGTCTTATTCCAACCTCCTTCACTACTTTTTCTTACCTGGATTCTGCTAGGTTTGAGGCAGTGCTGACTCCCAACAGCAGCTGCAGGATCTGATTTTACAGTGTAACTGCACCTATGGTTTCCAGAAGCAGTTAATATGCATTTCCAGTGAAAAGGGGGAGAAACACTTATGAGAATTTTCTTGTAGAAAAGAGATCTACAACTTGTGCCTAACCCGATGGGGATGTATCATTATCACTAATTTTAATTTCAAAATTGCAACTGGCATGAACCCTATTTCACTGGTCTTTTTAAGCTGGTTAATAGGTTCCTTTAATGGCAATCCCACAAAATAAAAAATGTTCTACACACAGAACTAGATTTTGAATTTTTTTCAATTTGTATGGAAGTTTAACTCACCACAAATATTCCTTTCTTGACCAAAAAGTTATTTATCTACAGCACACACAAAAATTTATGTTCTCATAGGACAAATATATGTGGTATCATCTGATTTGGGATGAAACACCAAAAGCACGTTTAATTTCATCCCACAGTGGTTTAATCTGAATTCATAACTCTGTCTTTCCCCATTCATTTCCCCCTTCTCCCCAATCTACTGTACTATACATGCTGTTCACTATTGCATATACTGACCTCTGTATATCTGCTGAACCCAAATTTCAATATAAGGTATCAGTGAAAGATTCCCAGTATTCCTCATTTTTTCATTCCACATGTGGACACTAGCTTTAATCCTATAGCTGGTGTGTTAATGTATTAAAATCCTTATATAAACCGTGTATTCTTTGTACATTTTATATTACAATTTTGAATTATTATTAAATTGTGATTATTAAGTGGTAGGAGCTGGGATCAACCAACTTTGTAAATACAGCTATGTGAACAACATTCAACTGATGAAGTGGCAAGAATGTTTTGTAGAAGTCAGTTACAGTTCCTTAGTAGGCAATAGTGTTTTCCAGCTGAAAAAGACCAGTTAACAAAAGATTACGGTGAACAGGGTAGCAAAAAAAATGAACATAAGTTCTTTCTGTTTCACATGCACAAGTCAACAATAGAGGAACAGAAATCTCAAGGCATGGATGCAGCTTTGTCTTGGGAACTCCGGGTAACATCTCTAGTGTCAATGCTTATAAACCTTAGTAAGAAAGCAAGCAGCCACCAGGTGCCAGAGGGAAACACTGAAGTTATTCCAAAATGAGGTCATAGGAACAACTCATCATTTCCAAACAACTACTACAACAACTGGATAGAGGGTGCTGGTGCTGGCCTGGAAGGACACACTCTTGGGAAAAGCACCGACCTCACCACCTGCATTTTTGCCTGCCTGAAGAACAACAGGGACAATTTGTCTGCTTCAACAGCACCTACAAGGTGTTATTTATTCAGCTTTAGAAACACACAAATGGAAACTACTGTTATAACTGCTATATTATGATAATTACCACAATGATCCTCTTCTTCTATTGACTCCATTTATTAAAACTGCCAGAAAATATTGCCTAACTGTGACCACTACTTAGGAGTTAAGAAGCGGTTCAAACTTTTGGGATTTGCAGTTGCAGAATGGGTTGCACCATTTCAGAACACAGTGGGTGAAATGGAATAAGAGGAGAACGCATCTTTTGGATATTAAATGCTTCCTAATTTTCTTATATGCAGGTTGATTTGAGTAGCATTAAATTGAAAAACAGTTAAATCGTTTGTATTTTCAAGGTAAGTTATCTGAAGCCTACACTGGGCAGAAATAAAATACCAGATATTTACACAACACATAAAAATAGCTTGGAATCTTATGACAGCTGCACACAAAGTGATGCTCCCAGAAAGCAAGACTATTATTTTTCACACAGCAGCAGCATTTTCATGTAGAGTAAGAAACTTTCACACAAGCTTTGCACCTCAACAGATCTTTGAAGTTTTCCTGGAAATACAACCCTGACAAAAGGAGAAGCCAAGGAATGCTCTTCCTTTGTCTTTCCAACTCCTTCCCAACACCTCAGTTTAATCCAATCAAATTACAATGATCTGTGATGAGGTCAGTTTGCAGTATGAAGAAGAAAGCTATATGAAAAGAAAGAACAACATCTACTATCTCTGATCTCTTCAGGCTGCATTAATCTAAGAAAAACTGCTCAAAGAAAACAGAAATCAGACTTTGAAATGTTCAGGGTCAGAATATTTTCTCTGTATGAACTTCCATGTTCAACTTGCTTTGTGTAAGACTGTTGTATTAAAAGATTGAAATTTAACCTAGGCACTCTCAGGACACAGGAAATTTTTTACATTGTTTTCAAATTTCTAGTTGAGTAATGAAAGAAATATTAACATCTCCACCTACACTTTCCCACAAACTAAACTTTTTAATGACCAGATTCAGCTAAGAAAATATCCAACTTCTCATGGCATGCATTTGAGTGCTCTCTAGATTTCAAAATCATTTTTGTCTTCTGCAACTTGAAATTATGTGCACTGAAAGATTTTTCTGAAAAATCATAAAATTGTGTGTTTTTCATGAGGTACAAGAACAGTGAAATTTTAAACTAAACATTTTTCCTAATACAAATGTAGATGCATATACACATCCATGGAAGGAGAAAGAAATATACACATACATACTGAACTTTCAGACTTGAAATCACTGTTTTCCAGGGGGTAGCCACAAACTCAAAATTCCACAGATTTAGGAGCCACAAATTAAAAACCAGTTTAATGTCAGAAAGCAGAGAAATCAGATGAAGGTTTTTTGACCACTGATTCCACAGTTTTAAGGTGTCTCCTCTCCTCCCTCATAGCTGTGATGGCAAAACCAAATTGAGACAGCACAATAAATCTGATCAGGGAATGGATCTGCCTAAACAAACAAATTTAAGGTGCAAAAATGAAGTTATTTACCTGCAGTACTATATCCAAATCTGGAGTTTTCAGCCCAGAAAAGGCATGGGACGTGTTGGAGCAGCTCCATCGGAGGGCTACAAAAATTACCAGAAGGCTGGAGCACCTCTCCTGTGAACACAGGCTGCTGACACAATTGGGATTGATCAGCCTGGGGAAGAGAAGGCTCTGGGAAGACCTTATTGCCTTTTAATATTTATAGGGGGCTTATAAGAAAGATGGGGCCAAATTTTTCAATTTGTTTTGTTGTGATAGGAAAAGGGGTAATGGTTTTAAATTATGAGGGTAGGTTCAGACTAGATATATGGAAGAATTTATTTTTTTTACAATGAGGGTGGTGAAACACGCAACAAGGTTTCCATACAAGTGGTAGATGCCACATCCCTGGAAAAATTCCAGGTCAGTGGATGAGGTTCTGAAAAACCTTTTCTAGTTGAGTATGTCCTTGGCCAAGTCAGGTGGTTGGACTAGATGGCCTTTAAAGGTCCCTTCAATCCAAACCATTTTATGATTCTGGGTTTTTTTGGCATCACAAACAGCTTTCCCAGCTCATTTGAATGGGCATCCTGGCATGTAGTGGCAAAAAGACAGCTCACTGGGGTGAGGAAATCTGGGAAGATAGACATGGAGTCAGATTAATTTCAAAGCAGATTAGAGAGAGAGAATAATTTAGCATGGATTTCCCAATGAAAGATCACAGCTTTGTCACGCCCAAGATGAAGCATAAAAACAAATGGGCTTTCTGCCACTGGTTGAAGGTCCATCACAATCCTTCTGCCTCAAGCATTTGTCTTTTGGCTTGGTTTTGATGGAAATACTGGTCTGAATCCCCATAGATTGGGGGATTGTAATTCTTGCAAGAATAACACTTGTAAAAATAATTTTTACACAAAATATTTACACAAATGATAGTACACAATGTAACATTAGAAACAATACTGCATTTTAATTTTAAAACTGCAGAAGAGACAGGCACGTTTTAAAATGTTAAGCTTAACCTAGCAGGACCAGCAGAAACATTTCAAAATCACTGAAAGCCAGTCTAATGGAAAACATGTTTAAAACCCTATAAAAAGCTTACTTTTTTGCATAATTTAAAGTCCATTTAGTCTTTTCAGTTTGCCAGTGTGCATTTATGACTGTACTACAAAAACACACAAACACATAATCTAATTTCCCCAGCAGAATCAGTTCACTAACACCGAGTAAGTAAAACAGTCTTCAAAAGTGAAGGCTTTCAAACTCAAATTTCAATCTGTGTCCAACTGCCAACTACACACCTGACTCATATTTCTTCTCATTTACCTTCCATCTAGTTTACTGAATTTATTCAACTTGATTCCATCTAATAGTCTGCTCTAGTGATTTTCTATTTTACTTGTAAATCAGTTTTATTTAAAAAATTGTTTCAAGATCCTTCAGTGACATCTGCAACTCCTGAAATACACTGGACTGAAAAAATATTATGATCAAATGAACATATTCACTTTAGTATTTCCTCTTCTTGGACTGAGGCAGATCAGCTGGTAAATTAGACTGTTGCGAACATTGCTTCCGTTGGTTTATCACTTCGTACTTGCAGGAATTAAAATTAATTTTTTTTTTTCCATAATGACCAAAATATTTAAGGAGAGAGTGGAAAACGCAGCAAATTTTCTTGTTGATATAAAGGAATGGGGAGAAAAAAAGAAAAGAAATCATGTTTGCTGTTTTTAAAGAACTAAATGGATATAAACTGTCAGACTCTGGGTCATCATTAAGTACAGGCCAGAGCATTGGCACGAATGACCGTGTTGTGAAGCCTACAAGCTTTATTTGGTTTTCAGTTCACATTCCTGTAGAGTGAGACATTCTTAATTTGGGAGAGCTACGGGTAAACATTTATGGGAAAAAAATATTAAATATTTCCTTCCACAAAGGTAGCAGGCAAAATAAAAATAAAAACAACTCCTGCGCAAAATGCTAAAGGTGGTCTTTAACTATCAAAATTCAGCAAAGCAAATGAGGAATCCATGCTCCCTTCTGACAGGCACCTGGGGCTTTTACTATTGAGAGACCAATCTTCCCTCTGACATTTACCATTCACAAGCTCCTACTACATATATTTTTCAGATTGGAATATCCATATGTGAAATGGATATCCAAATAGTCCAGTCCATCATATAGAGGTAATAGCAGCACCTAGATTTAGCATTACAGAAGAAGTGAAAACACTTTCAAGATAATGGTACTTATTACACCACCTGATGTAATACATAACTACTGGTCACTTCCCAAACCTCTCACTGAACTCCAGTAACCTTTGAGAGCTGTTTGTTGCAATTCAGTTTATGAGACAATATTTTAAATGTTCTTACTCCAAAGAACTCTTGGAATGATGAAGATGTCTGAATATTTTCTTTCTAAATACGAAACATGTTCTGCTTGCAGAAGATTTCAGAATTTTAAACAAATATAAAACACAGTTTATTCACCCCAGTGAAAGAAGACATCCCGTAGAGGGGTCTGAGGCTTGAGTGGACACTGCAATTTCTGCTGGCTTTAGCCCTTGGCACTACAGCTCATTTATCTAAGTCTGAGAAATCCACAGGAACACCTAGGAATGTGTATCAGATGTGCTTTGATCAGCGTGCACAGGGAGCTGAACCTTATTCTAACTCTACAAGCTGGAACATGCTGGCCTGACTACATGGACCTGGAATACCAAAGCTCTCTTCCTCCCTAGAGAAAATTCAATGGCACACACACCACTGCTGCACTATAAACATTATGTGATTTTTTAGCTACTGAAAATACAGACGGTTGCCTCATCTTCCTTGTATCTATAAAATATATATTATATATAGATAGATAAAATATGTATCTATAAAATTATGTGTGCCTCCTGGCTTCTTAGGAAAGGTGTTCCTCTCCTGATCCCTCACTAATTGTCAATACCAAAGTCCAGAGAGTTTGCACTAACTGGGAAAATCTTTGAGAACAGCCTGGTAGCTTCTTCCAGTCAGCATGCAAAGATGAGGTTGATTTTCAAAATTTTATCACTATTGTGGTAAGGCCAAGGTTTTATTATTACTTCCAGTATTTGGTGCAATTTCCTATAAACTCCCCAATGTAGCTCAAAAATAATCTGGGGCACCATCAGTATTAAAAAATCTTGGACATATGTTTTCCTGAAATGTTATGCAAACACCTAAAAGAGTTCTCTTTGTGGTACCACCTTAATGGTGTCACACCAGAAAAGGAAAAGTCAGTAATGATAAAGCAAATTTTGCTTCTCAGATGTCCAATGGAACAATACACCAAAGATTTAACCTTCCAAAGGAACAGGCAACAGATATTTAGCAGAATTAGTTTCACAGCACAATGTGTCACCACAGTTATGCATCAAGATGTTATAGGGCTTGGCCTTTGAGGAGAGAACAAAACAATTGAAAAACACGACTGACAGGAAGAGAATAAACTACTTTTTCCTGGGAACTGAGCTATGCTAAATAACTGATCCTTCTTGAAAAGCCACCAGTATCATACTTCTTTAACTGTTCAGTGAAATTTGGAGTATTTATCACCTGGTATTATTAGTCATGTGACTATAAACATTAATTGTATTTGTTAAAAAAAGTTGGTGTAGTAATTGCAGTTTCTTACTCATGAGGGATAAAATGCTGCATTCCACTTCAGTTTATTGAAAATTTCAGGACTATGTTAACTGCTGCTTAATATATCTAAAATATAGTCAAATGAAGTAATTTTTTTTAAATTAAAAGATTATTTGTATGTGGCTTACTATATTTCTTCTAGGAAACAATAAAAGGGTGAAATGCCCTAACAAGGCATCAAGATATGATGACATGGTAAAAGAGATAATCCTACCTGATTGCCACACCTTTTAAAATTATGTATAAGGAGTCTTTTGTTCCCTGGTTTTTTGGAATGTCATGCAACTCATTAATAATAATCTGGACCTAAATAAACACATGCTAGTTTAAAATCCTGTATTTATTTAAAGCATTAAATGAATCACTACTTCAAATATTCAAATGGCAGTATATTTCCTCAGTTTCTTACCTAACCTTTCTTTTATAAAGGCAACCTAAGACTATGCCAATAAGCTAATGGCAAATTTTTCTCAACCTGTTTGAAACATTCACTGGTCAGTTTTAAATCCCATCAGAAATGTTTAGTATTAATATATTATGCTAATTTAAAGTAAGAAGCTATCTGTAAGTCTTTAGAGCAGGAGAACCTGAATTATCAAGATTTTTTTCAGTATTCCCTTAATGCAATTCCCATATTTTGTCATTCTATCAGTAACATCAAGATTTTTCAGCAGAATTACAAGAAGCAAAAATATGAAGAAACTAAAAGGACCCTGATAATACAATCAAGACTTAAAAACCCCTACATGTTAAAGAGTTTGTTTCTTGGGTTATTTTTTAGTAAGAGAACAGTATCTTCACATGGGGTTCACATCTCCACTTCAGTCATAACATACTGAAGCTTAAAATGTTCTTTTACTCAGGAGAAGGTTCAGTTACTTATTGAGAATTACTTACTCTTTGCCAGTGGTTTGTATCAACTTAAGAGAGTAACATGGAAAGATGTGTTTTTAAAGTGGGAAAATCCCAGCAACCCACAGACTTGAGCAATGAAGGTGCATGCAACCTCTAAGAGAGTAGATGATGGGACAAAAAGGAAGCAGGGCTAATCTTGGATCAATCTGCTATGAAAAAAAGGGCTAAACTGGTGCTTGAAGGATTTCTTGACAAAGATGACAATGTCCAGTTGCCCACTCCCTACAGCCCCCTTAAGTAATAGATAGTTGCACTCAACTAAAACCACCTTTGTTTAAACACACTGTTTCTCCTACCCTCCCTCATTATCTGGTCAGAAATAATGATTATCTGATTAATTAATTGTTACTCAATTACCACCTAATCCAATCCCCATCAACCAATCCTAGGCACACCTTTACAACCACAATAAATAAAATGAATGTTCATCTCCTCCTCTTCTTTTCCCACATCTCTTTCCTATCCTCCCTTTCCCACTCCCCCCAGATTAACACATTCTGGGATTTATTTTCCTGGCTGAGATCCAAGAACTAGAGTGTTCTCTCTATATTTTCCCCACAGGATGAATAAGAGATGCTGGTCCCGAGCCCATCTTCTGGTCTCACCCTGGGGTGAGTGTCAGTGACTCCTGCAGTGTTGCAGTTCTAGCAGAACTCTTTAAAAAGTGGACCCACATTGCCCATCATTCTTTGACTCTCTTCCCTCCTCCAGTGCTACTTTTTGGGATTCTTTTTAATTTCTCAGCTCCATTCATAGAAGCACCTCCTTAGCCCAGCTCACGTTAATTGTTCAGAGAAAACTTTTATTCACCCTGAGTGAACAAACTACTTTAATTGTAAAACAACCAAAAGAAACACAAATTCCTGAATAAAATTCTAACCACTGTACTGCCCCATTCCACATGCTCTGGAAATGGGCTATACTGTATGCCACATGCCAAAATGATTTGTATATACTACTGACATTTTTCATGTTCCCCACAATGTTTGGAGTACCACACAGCACAGGGTGCAAGAAGATAAGATCGTTTATGTAAGCAAAATATGACCTTACAAGTGTGTAAATCCCTTATGTGCGTATGCAGGAGAAATAGCTGGGAGTACCAGTACTATTTGTATGTGTAATTATTTGCTTTACATGCCACATCAATTCTGCAAACAAATAGTAACTATTTAGCAATATTCATCTCTTTCTATTGTATAACACCGAGGAGGGAAGAGAGACAGAGAAAGGTAAGACTTTAAAGTCCACTAATAAATATATACTGCCTGCAAACTAGTATAGAGATGTCAAGTTTGTGCTGTGAAAACAGAAATTCATGGCTGATAAAACAGCAGAAAATGGAAAGAACAGCCTGATCCAAAAAATCAAAAGTGCAACAGGCTGTGCTGCTCTGGGAAAAAAAACATGGGCCTAGAAACAGTAAACATAGAGTTTATATGTATCATTCATTCATATAAACATATACATATATGAGCCCACACACATCCTAAATTGTATTCTTGTGGACTTTTTTTTTTTTATAATTCAAAGCAGATATAGATAAAACTTAGTAAACCTTCCTGTTTAGAATCTGAAGGTGATAAGGTTAAGTACTCTGAAATCAACAGATGACACATTCAGTTTTCAGATATATATTCTGCAGAAATCTGGTATTACATCTCTTTTCAGCATTTTGCACCTGTGCCTCTCATCATATGGTTAAAGAATGTCTGTTCGTACTAGCAGGCCCACAGCTTGAGCAGACTGGTGGTACTGGGTGAATCAGAGGACATTTGAGTCCCACTGCTGGGTAAGAAAGAAGAATTCTGTCAGCCCCGGGTCAGGCCACAGGTAAGTGCCACCCACATGTTGCTTCCCACATCTGGAAAGTCTCATGTGATGCTCTCACAGAGGGAGCTGGAACAGCGTGGTTTATGCCCTGCTTGGGAGGATGGCTGGGGAACATCTTTACTTCAGTTCTCTGTCCTGCATCTCGAAATATTTCCTGCTTGGGGTGGCATAACCTCTCAGGCTGGAGGAGAAAAGTCAAGCCTTTATCTCTCTCCCCCTCCTCCCTTTCCAACCCCAGCTGTTTCCATGGTAGAGCCAGCTGTGGCTGCTGCCAAAGAAAACAAGGCATTTTCCCACCTCGAGGGCATTCCCCTCTGAACATCAAACGTCTCCAGCAAACAATGGAGTTGAAACAGCTTTGCAAATAAAAGGTCACAAGAATTTTTCATAGTGGAAAATATCAGGCTACCTACAGGCAGGGGTTGCTTCCAGCTCATAAACACTACACATGCTTTCAAACACACTCCACTGTGAGCTGAACTAGTCTTTGCTGAGACATTGCATGGTCCCAGTGATGTAACTTGAATTAATTCTCCCTCAAGCTATTTTGTAATCACCTTAATTGTCAGGTCTTAAAAAGAAGAGATTTTTAGTTCTTTGGGAAGGGAGTGCATTTACATGCGGTAAGAAGCCAAGCAAACTGTAGGGTGTTCTGAAATAGCAGGTCACACACTAAGCAGTGCACAAAGTAGGGGAAAGGAGAAAGGGCATGTGCTACTGGAGAGCTTCAGGGAGAGGAGCAGAGCATGTGATAAGCTGTTGAGGGAGCTGTGCTTTGCAAGCTCTAGCCAAAGGACAAATGAGCAATGCAGAGAGCCCCTGACTGCCAGAAGCTACTGAACCCACACTAGAGGCCTCCATGGAGACTTGGCAGCATGGGGTTCAGCAACAGCAGGAGCCATATGTTCTCCGTGCTCCTGCTCAGTGCCTGCACATACGCTCAGCCCTACCAGCACAGCAGTGTCCCATGGGGTCACGTTTCCCCCTGGCCACCCTGACCCCACCCAAACGTCCCCTCTGCTCCACTCCACTACAGCACTGGCATTCCTGCCTTCTCCACAAGTACACTCCGCTGGTCTTCCCTCTCTCCCATCTCTCAGAAGCAGAGGGGTTTGTCAGGAAGTGTGTGATACCCACTGAGCACTGCTGCTAAGATGAACAGAGAACTCAGTCCTAGACCAAGAGCAGAAGATGAAAGGTAATTCAAGAAATCATTTGGTGGGAAAAAATACTGGACAAGGTATCACTGAACAAGTTTCTGTTACTAATCCCTAGCTAAACAACAATTCCTACAGATGAGCATAACGAAATAGTTTTACTGTGGGAAATTACCAGAGTTTAAATGTGCACCCCACATATTTGGCATTCATCTCCTCCAGAATTCTGCACACAGGTAAGCCTCAGCAAAGAAGGAAACAGTGCTTATCTGCATTTTTCTGTATTGCTGAGGCCGTGGAGGAAGGGAGTAACAAGCATGGGTTGAAGGTTCTGAATTTTCAGAACTAATTATGCTGAAAATTAAAATTGTCATATTTTAGTAATAAAACGGGCTTGCTTTAGATTTCTTTTTAATTTTCCCACTTCTCTATTGGACAGTTTAGCAGATGCAAGCCAGGAGAGCCAGTGACTGGGAGAGTAGTTGAGTGCTGACTCATTAGAAGAATTAACCCTACACATCTTTCAGAAATCACCATCCTGCCAACTCCCATGGGAAGCTGCCCAACAAGACCATCACTCTCACTCACTGCCTACAGCTTCTCCCAAGATTTCAACACCTTCTGCACATTCATGCTTGACCTAAAGTGCCCAGTATGGAAATGCTTTTCCAATCTTGCCTTCCATCCTCCTTCCTCACTTGGAAAAGACTGGTCAGCCAACTTTTTCCTCACAAAAGGATGAAGAAAACTTGTGAGTCTGACTAATTGCAAGAAGAGACTCACACTAGAAGTATTGCTGAGAACAAAACATCTGAGGTTTTAGATTTTAAACGTGGGTGATTGAGAAAATGGGACTTAACTGGTAAAGGAAACTGGTAGTTAGAGGTCATTGATAAATGGGATTGGGGGGCAAAGGAAGTAGGTCGCACATTGTGTGTCATTGGTATATAAAACATTTCTATTTGACAGTTTTCCCATGTTCAACCATAAAGTGACAATTGGTTTAGAGACACTGTAACTTTAATCTCAGTAGAGACCATCAATTCAGACTAATCTGAAATCTTAACTCAGCACTTCCAAATAAAAACAGAAATGAAAAATTGTTACTGGTAGATAGCACCATTATGAATAATATATTTTTTCACTCTTTTTCCATAAGGCACATATACCTATTACTACAGAAAGTCTAGAAACCTTAACCAGGTTCATGCCCCATCACACTAGGCACATGAGCTATGCAGCAGTTTGTGAGACTGCTCACATGCTTTTAGCAAATTTCAGCAGATGGATGGAAAAAGTGTGTGTGTGTGTGTGTGTGTGTGTGGTGAACAACAACAGACCATGCAGATAATCTACAAAATCTACAGTTAATTTCTTCTGTTGTCTTATTTTTACTGTAGTAGTTGTACTGTGTATGATGGATTTCCAAAACATAACAACAAGGTCTCCAATGCCAATATCTCCTTAAAGCTCCCTCTTCTTCAGCATCCATTCAATTTATACATCTGAACCCCAAGACAATTTATTTTTTTCAAGCAGGCAAAACAATTATTTCTCAGTTATTAAATACCCTAACATAATACAGAGACATACAGAGAGAGAAAATATGCATTAAACATTTTGCAGAGGGGCCAAAGAAGGGAGTTTCTGGCAATTACTCAGCATAAGGAGTAAGGTATATGGTGAATAGATTAGATAAAATTAGTAGTTGTCAACCCAGTACTGCCTGATGACAGAAATTACAGCTTTATCTCTCTCTTATCCATGCCTCCTACATATCATGTGCCTCATTAGGATCCTATAGACAGAACACACAAGAAAAAGACCATCCTCAAGCAATCAGAAAAATCCATCCAAAAAAATAAGTTTAAAATCTCCTGCCAGATTTAGTAAAAATTATTCGTTACAGGACCCAATTATGTACTATCCTAGACTATCACAGCATTTGAGGAATGGGAAAATCCATGCTGTAAACAGGTGCCTTGCCATGGTTAAAAATGCCTCCTTGTATTTTTAAAGAACACATGTTCTTTGCCTGCTGGAAAAACTAGCCATATATTAAAACCAAAAATTAAAGACAACTGGCAACTGACTCAGGGAAAGGACTGGGCAGTCAGGATCTAGCTGTGTTAAACTTGGCTGTGTTGAGTTAGATGACACAGAAGCATGAACTTCGAGAAAGCACTAGAAACACCTTTGCCAAATGTTTGGAGGAGAAAGACATTGCTTTTTAGGCTACACGGTCTATACAGTATCTGATACAATGATCTGTGACCACAACACCCGAAGCTAGAAGCACGGTGCTGGCTGTCCCAGCCATCTTTGTGGGAAAACTTGGTTGGGTAAAACTGCTTTTCCCAATTATCCGCATTCCTCTAACTAAATTCTTGCAGAGAGGTTTTTGTTTCAGTCACAAGAGCATGAGGAACAAATGAGCAAGGACCCTGAATGGCTGAACAGTAAGTCAAAAACAAGCCCAAGGTCCAGAATGTGATGACACCACATAGGTCATTTCCTTCTGCATAAAAGAAACCAACCCATAGGCAGCATTTAGTAGAACAGTAAAAATTAACAAAAATATTTTCTATCAGGTCATGCTGAACAAGTTTCCAGCAGATTTAAGGAATGGTGCAAAACATTCCAGAAAAAACTTGCTGGTTTGCATTACAAAGAAGAATGTGAGCACATCAAAGCTTGAATGTGCCAAATAAGAAATTATTCTTCTGGTCCTCAAAAGACCAGCTGACTTTGAAATTAGAACAAACTGAGCCTTGACCACATTTGTAAAGGCAAAAGAGAACCAAATCACAGACGCGATCCGTAGGGAAGTCTAGATACTGTGACATAAGTTTTCCCATCTGTAGTTTGAGGTTAAGGTTGTAAGCACTGAACACACATAATTCATGAGCTGTGCTTCCACAGACTCACAGGGCTTTCAAGAGCCTGTCACATTCTTCTCAAGTGGATCATTAAGGGTGGTGTGCCTAAATGGATGGGTGGAGGAAATTTATCTGAACAGAAGATTAGAAGTGATTCAATTTTGGGAGATAACCCGACTTTTTGTCTTGGTAAGACTATAGTTCAACCATGTGAGTTGACACTGGCATGGGGGGCTACTCAGCAGTTTCACCCACAGACTCTGTTGTGCAGATGAAAAAGAATAGCACTATAAAGCTTCTTTTTGTGACCCGTAAAGGTACAATTCTGACATGATGCTGGCTGATGTAATCAACGGTTTAATGAGGTAAGGATTAAAGAGGCAAACAAAGGTTTTTACAACGAATTTTTTGAATTCCCCTTCACTGAAAAGAGTTCATCACTGACAACTGGTGGGACTGTGACAAAGATAAAAGGAGTGGAAATTCATGCTGAGATCGTTTTACAATGGTGAAGGAGTCTTTTCTCTCTGGAAAACACACTGCAAGTAGTGGCAAAAGACCTGGGAAGAAGGGGAAGGGAGACAGTGGTTTTCAAGAAGAAAACTACTTGAGAGAAGTCAGTGCTGAAACTTTCCATTCCAAAGCTTTGAGTACTAGAAGGACTAAATTATCTATGAGAAAGCACTGTGTTCATTCCACACCTTCTACAGAAATGCAAAACAGAGTATAGACAAAATTACCTACTTTTCTTTAGGTATCTCTGTGGTTGCCTGGATGAATGGAGGTGTCAGGATTGTAAGGGGAACATTGACTGACCAGGAAAGGAAATTGTCTTATTTATGGAAATACCAGAGACCATGGTGCTTGTCATACTGGAGCTCTAAAACCAAAACATCTTGTGCCTTCCTCATTTTCTATTTCACAGTTACTTTTGTTATTTATTTTTAAATAGCCTCCTGACTAACTAGCTTCCAGAAGAAGAGGGAGAAAAAATTGTAAAAGCAAAAACTGGGAGAAACCAGAGAAGGATAGCTGAGCCATCAATTTCTGTAGACCAAACCCTTAGGTCCAATTCACCTTGTGCTACTGCCAGCCACTTACATCATTCATAGCAAAAACTTAAACAGTCCAAACTGGTGCATTCAAGACTTGCAGTAACACTGCTTATTCACAATATATCCTAAAAGCTAAACACAAAATAATTTTAGCAACTGCATAGCTGCACAGCATTATTTATATAGAACAGTAGTTAAACAAGCAATACACCATTTAAAGATGCAAACCTCAGCATTTGCTACGCTAAAAGTTTTTCTACAAAACCCTCTCGAATCCTGGAAAACTTGCTCGTTAGAAAGGTGCATGCTGTTCTAACATATATATATATATATATATATATATATATATATATTTATCTATCCTATGTCAGTACAAACAGCCTCCATGTAAACACGCAGCCGGGAGTACCATGAGTAACAACTCTGTTTCCATCAGAAGCCCTTTATCCTGCGTAAGAGGTCTGCACGCTAATAGATGTCCTAGGCTAATGCTAACTAGCTACAGCTGGCTCGCAGCTATAAAAAGCATTAATGAAAACATAAATACAACTTCTCCACTTCCCTCAGCCCGTACGTCAGGGCTGCGCAAAGGCAGCGCTTTCCAAGAGGTCTGTGTGAATGAACTGGCTGCTCTGAACCAGCTCGCTCTGGTTCTCCCGGGTTTGTTTACTGAACAGCGTGTGCAGAGACGCGCTGGGGGATGCAGGGGGAGAGACACACCACGTGTGCCCTCCCGCAACCCCGAGCCCTGGGCTTCCAGGGAAGGCTTGGATAAAGGCAGGAAATATCTGCTCACCAAGGGACTGACCCATGGGCAGAAAAGTGTCGGTCTGCACTGAGGCTGGACACAGCTCCACTTTACCATATAGCCCTGTGTTTCGCTGTAATACCACTTTGCTGTGCTGTCACAGACTCAGTTATAACAAATAACCCACGCAGCGGCACGCACGGAGCTGAGGAACAACACTTTATACCTGGGAGTTCTGTGAGCTCTCAAAACTTACTACAGTGCTCACATTTTTATTGTGCTAAATACAAAACTATATTGAAGGGAAAAAAACCAGAAAGAGACGGCTTTATCCAGGACATAAAGAGAAAAGGAAAAAAAAGCATATATTTCTGTTTCATGGAACTACAGGTTGCAAACTGAGACCAAAACACCAGGATACTGAAGTCCTACAACAATCAGCAATTTTTATCAATCCACACTGTGCACGCACACAAAATCTCCATTATTATTTGACTATTGGACTGTTTATCTGCTCTGTTAAAATTGTTTTATCGTGAAAGCAGTCACTTTGCCACCATTTGCTTCTGTGGATTTCAGCAGATGACCTCAGACAGAGACAAACCCTTCAGGTGTTTGCAGGGAGGCCAGGCATGTTGGCTTGCTATCCAAAATATATGCTAAGCTAACCACAAGCCTGAATCAATAAGAAAGAACTGTACCTAGATTTCATTTTTCATTTTTATACTGGAAATCCGTTCATACACAAGGTTGATTGGGAAATTTGGGGTTCTTCATAAAAAAAAGTTTAGGAATGCCCAAAAGTACATTTACCTTTAAAAAAAGAGAAAAGTATCTTATTTCCAAATATCATCATTCTTCTTTCTCATGATTTTGTTCAATGCCTGACTTTTTAATTTCTTCTGATTTGCACTACCCAAATAGCAACTGCAGCCAGGCAGATCACTCCCAAATGCAGCCTCTATGTATTCAGCAGGGATCCAACAAATCACAGAAAACAACCCATTTGTCTACACAGGAGTTTCCTAAATCTAGCATACAGATGTTATCCTACGAGGTGCAACGCTTGCAAACATCTAAAAAGAAATTATCCAATTGCAATTTGTTGATTTGCTGAAGTTGCAGCCTTTAAACCAGATGTGCCACCTCTTTTTGCTTTGAATTCTCCCTCTTCTCCTTGTGCATATAAGCTGATTTCCAACTAATTTCTTAAAAATCCACAACCTTAGTAGAGTCCCTTTCCACTTGCACTGTTGAAACATAAACAGCCTGATAGACACTGATTTTCCTAACTGTTCATGCATCCACTTCAAATACCTGTTTTCTCAGAATGTTATTGATATGTTCTCTCTCAAATCCTGGCAGTCCAAATACAAAAGGTGACTCAGATACACAGAAGCACAGAAGGTATAGATGAGATCCTAACCCAGATATTTTTAATCATGACTAAACAGCCCAAGCTGCAGCAAGAAAGCTTTGGCAGTTTTCAGCTCCCTTGGAAAGGAAATATCCACTTACTATTAAATTAAATAGAAATAAAGAAATTAAAAACACTTTTGGAAAGATTAGGCACCAAGTGTCTTTGTTAACATTGTCTTCCACTTCCCACTTACATTATGTTAATACAGCCAGTTAATTTATGGCTCCATATTGAAGATGTGGCATAACTTGTTCCAATCAAATTAATTTCCTTGCACATTTTTCCTCATGTCAAACAGAATTTACAAATTTTGGCATCTGTTCAGAGGCAGTGGAAAATGCATAATCCCATTGTTATAGGACAAAGACAAGAACATCTGTAGTCTTCATGACTAGATAATATTTGAATTCAATAGTGGGGAAAGCTGTTGCCTCAGAGAGGAAATCCACAGCTTCCAGCAGACCAGGTTATTCTCAGATCCATCCAACCCAGTTCTGAACACTTCCAGGGAGGGGTCATCCACAATCTTTCTGGGCAACCTGTTTCAGTGTCTTAGCACCCCTACAGTAAAGAATTTTTTCCTAATATCTAATCTAAACCCATGCTCCTTCAGTTTAAGGTCATTCTCCCTTATCCTACCACTACATGCCCTTGTAAAAAGTCCCTCTTCAGCCTTCCTCCAAGGCCTCTTTATGTTCTGGAAGGCTGCTCCAAGTTCTTCCCTGGAGCTTTCTCCTCTCCAGGCTGAACAGCCTCAACTCTCTCAGCCTGTCAAGTGTGAAACACCTCTGAAGTACACTTTGCATTCACTCCTAGCCTCAGGCACATTTAAAAGCATGTTGCCCAGAGGAGTCCACACTGCATTCAAACACACACCTCCAATCAAGTACCTAAATTCAGCATGTTACAAAACCATTTTGAACATATATCAGGCAGCAGGTATCAGTTAAATAATCCCTTTTTTTTTCTCACTGTAGGATTAAAATTTAAAAAAAACCCTAAATCTCTCTAAACTGCCAAAGCACTCAAACCCTTACACTGTGAACTGTAATATACAGTAAGTCCATCCCTGGCCTTGGCTCATCACTTTCACCATTTGAGGAGCATGTTCTTCTCCAAACCCTGTGAAGTGCCCTTCAGTCAAAGAGGGAGTTGAAGCATTAAGTGAAATGAGTTTGAGGATTCCAGCACAGCAGATCCCTACTCAGGGTGAGGCTGCTAACTGCCTTTGGCTGTGAGGAATGGAACAAAACCAGCAGCCACCAGTAAGGACAGGCACGTGAACATAAGATAATCTTGTTACATTTATAACTACATACCAATTTTAAACCACAATGCTTACTGAAAGAACTAATTGTCTTCTCTGAGGACCTTTGTTTTATTTGCATTGTTTGCTGTGTATTCATCTTTTGCATTATATAAGAGAAAGTGTAGAAGAGCTTAAAATACAGATGTCCAGGCCTATGTTTCAGCAATATTGTCCTTTTCAAAGTCTGTCTTAATTGATAGAGAATGCCTATAATCTGCACAGAACTGTGTATTCTTGACTCTTTGAGACTCAAGACCTCCTTTTCCCCAAAAGAGTGTGTTTGTAATACTTTTCCAAAAGAAGTATTGATCTGTTAAATGCAGCAGAAGCTTTTAAAAAGCAGATGATAGCAAGTTATTTCTAAGAATCTTCCATTTTGGAAAATCTGTGTTGATGTTTTTCTGCACATGCTCTACCTCTGCAGATACTTAAGGCTGTGCATACAAATACTGTCTACCTGCTCAAGTGGTAAAGAAATTCTGTGCAATATTCGGGTGGTTAAATTTCTCTCCCAACTGCTAGGTCACCTCCATCCAGGCATTTATAACATTTATCCCTGCTCAAGGTTGGTGCCTTTGGGTATGATGGTAGAAGGAAAACAAATTCCAGAGACACAATCTGACTTTTGCAAAGGTTTCTGAGAGCTTCAGCACAATTTTAACACTTCCTCCAGGAAGTTGTATAGTCAGTGAAATGTGGAGGTGTAAAGCAGACATGGAAGATTTCTGCTCTCAGTTCCATCAATCACGTAACTTTCAGAGATACAAAAATTCAGGGGGAAGATCAAAGCCAAGGGTAAGATTCCATATGTTTTACATAGGCCATCTTAGTATAATTCTTGACAAATAACAGGTGCTGAAAAATTACTATTCCTGTTTGAAAACACCCAGTGTACAACAGCACATACTTTGATTGTGGCTCTAGGGCTGGAAAATTACGTTTCCAAATTGTTTGCTTTTTTCCTCCCTAAACTGGTCTCTACTGTAGGATAATGTAAGGGACCACATTACTCTTCCCATTCTCACCCTTTACACAGTTCTTCAAAAACAACCAATTGGGTGCTTACAACCATGAAGCAAAGGGCAGTGGGAAATGAGGTGTTCAGGTGCAATAAAGCTTCCCCAGCTTCCTAAAGCCCTGCCTGTGATCATCAGAGGTGGGAGGTGTGAAACGGTATGGTTACAAAGGTAAGTGGTGGGTATCACAGCTCTACATAATGATGCTGCTGTACCACTTACCTGTCTCTCTGTGCTACTCAGTAACTTCTACAATTTCTCCATCATGGGGAATACATCAGTTAGTAGAGATACTCCTCCTTCTTGACCAAAAAAAGGCTTGGGGTGTGTCTTTCTTCTGTCAGCACATGGGTGCCTCACTGATCAGTCTAAGCACTTGAGTATGGAGGAAATACAGCAACCAGTAACTCATTTTTGCTAGATACATACAGGATGGCCTGCACACAAAGTATTTGCCATCTAATAGCCCGCTTCTATTCCTGTTCATTTGCTTTCCAAGGAGACTAAATCCCCATCACACTTGTGGTCTGTGCTGGCTCTTGTCTTCTCGAGCCTCTTTTCTGTACCAGCATTTTTTACCACTACCCTGAAATATTTTAGAACAACAGCAAATTGTTTAATTGCCTATTCCCAGCACAGGGATGAAAAATCCTGGTGTACATTGAGGGGTCCTTTTTTTTTTTTTTCATTTGTACAGAGTATATCAGATAACAGTGCTTTCACCTTGCCCTTGGACAGAATAAGATTATGTAAATATTTAGCACTGAAAAATAAACAGCAATGTCAAATTAACAAATTGTTGTACTGTGGTGGCACTGGAAGTAGCCCAAGTTCCATCTAGCTGTCTGCAGCATCAGCAGGGAAAACAGACTTTCAGGGCTATCCAGACAACAGCCTGGGGAAGCTACAGTGTTAACTACACAAGACAATTTAAAGTATTAATTGGACAGTGTGATACTAAAGCTGTTTTTCCAACAGTCTTTTGTCCTTATGCTCTGTTTTGGTGGCTCCAGTTTGAGAATTAGAAATAGAGCAGGGTGGAGGCAAAAGGGAATAATCCAAGTGTCAGGGAGTCTTTACTGTGAATAAAAAAAGGAAAAAAAAAAAGAAAAAAAAAAGAGAGGGAGAGACTTCAAAGCAGAAACAAGTTACTAGAGCTAGAACCACAGCTATTAGGAGAACTCTTATAAGTCTGTCAAGTAGCAATTAGACTACTTTGCAAGAATATTAAGAGCACATATCTTAACTTCAGAGAAGTATTTGAAAAGGGGAAAAATAGAGAAACCTTTTAGTTTATGGAATACTCTCTACTGCATTTCAGTTACTTATTTCCTGTTTATTTTCCACTTGAAAAATCACATCCCAGAAACATAATGTAATTTTTTAAAACTTGCATTTATGACCATTCCATTTAAAATGTTTTGTTGAAAAAAAACACAAAAAACAAATGGAATGCTGTAAACAGATCTAAGTCAGCCACAAAAAACATTCTGACAGATGTTAGCATCTGTGAACATGGATCTTTCACGACAGTCCTTTCCAATCTGGGCTCTTTTCAAATAAGAATACCTCTAGAGGTTTTTTTATGTTGTTTCTGTTGATTTCAATACACTTTATAAAATTTTAGGTAGGTTTTCCATACCAGAGGGACAAGCTTTCAATGTATTAATCCATCTTCTTGGAATGCTAGTTGCAGTATCTGACACTCCACTTTCAGTCGTGCAGTGCATGTTGCCAGACAGGTTAACCCATTGTGTTAAGATAAACAGCAAAGATTACTGGATGAAGAAAAAGAGGGGGGAAAAAGGAAATCCAACTAAGAAATTAATTAGTTCTACAGGATTATCACTTGCCAATAAAACTGTTTTACAAAGAATTACATATAACAGACTACTCAGAAACTTGCAACAACTTGCTAGACCACAATGAATTACAGCAACTGACTATCATGTTTCTTTGGGCCTGCTCAGAAAGAGAAATGTGATTTTCCTCACTTCTATTTCTTCCAGCCACTCAAACAAATCCTCAGCTCTTCTAAATATTTTGCTCCCCAAGGGTCCTGTTTGCATGGTGGCAGACCTTTCCACTGCTCTATGATCTGGCAAATGGAAAACAAAATAAAGAGCAAAACTGAAAGAACTACGGATGACTAGTGCAAGAGATGAAGATCACACTAATTTTTAATGTAAATGTATGGTCTTTCTTTTGTTCTTGGAACAGAAAGCTCTAGCAGGCTTTGTTCAGGTGGGAAATAGGTTGAAACATGCCAAGAGAAGTGAATGGAAAATTTGTCTAGTCACCCACAGATTCTAAAGTGTGGATTTACAGCTATAGCTAGCTTTGTTTTCTACCAGCAGTGGTTAGCTCTTCCTTCATGACAACACCCTTTTCTGTCCAGCCTCCTCACACAAATCCTCTGAGTGCTCTGACCAGTTTAACTGCCTAATAGTCCTAAAAATGCATCTATTTTAGTTACACTGACAGCCACACAACCAGCCCTGTCCTTTAAGGCACAAAACTGACCAGCTCTATTTTTTACTAAACTCACGTGGCCTGCTCAAAACAAACAGATACTGGCAGGAGCAAAATCCAAATTATACACTGCTTTATCCCAGGAACACAAAGTACAAGGCCGATGCAGTGAGTCAGACACCTCTGCGCCAGTGAGTTCTTCAGGTTGACAGGAGTCTCTTTGGGATCCTCGTACTTGTAAGCCAGGACATTTTCAAAAAAGACTCAAAACAATTGGATTTAGACAAACATGTGTTGTGTCATTAACAAAAGTATCTCTCTGCCATCAGAGGGGAAAAGGCAGCAAAAAGTATGCCAGGAATGCTGGAAATGGGCAGACAGTCACAGCGAGTCATATTTTCTTCTAATTTTTTTTTCCCCCCAAGAAACTCCTTCAGCATGAAAAGTCCATTTGCAAGAGCAGTTAGATATGGGGGAAAAGGCAAATATTTCAACAATAATACAGGGAATGTGGATCCAATTTACAGACAACAGAAGCTGGAGAACTCCTCAGTCTCTGCAAAGATTTCTCAGCATCCGAGGAAAATGCTTTGAATATTTCGGATGAGCAGTCTTCAACCCTTCAAATACATCCCTTTGTCTATCAATAAAAGGCCATATTCCCCACATGTGTATTTATGAACAATAAATGCTAGATGCATATAGGCAGCCCTGCAGTTTCTATGTTTCAAGAGGGTTAGATTTAATAAATTAAATGAATCCATTTCCTTACAATGAAAATAGAGGTTTCTCCCACAGTTTGCAACTCTCTAGAAACTGGATGCCTTGAACCAAATGCATCACTTCCCCTACCCCACATTTAATTTCATGCTTCTTTTCAGTTTATTGTGGCGGTTTTTACGCTTCCCTGTGACAACAGCATCTAGGTTATTGTAGAGTGCTACAAAAGAAGATATGCAATAGAACAGCCTGTTCAAAATACTGATCATTTAGGTATTAATCTACCTTGATATCTAATTAGAAAATTTTGTTTATGAAACAATGAATAATCTAACTCATCTTGCCTCATAAAATACAAACCTTGATTTCCTGGCAGTTTTACTTCACAGAAAGAAGTTTAAAAAGAAAAAAATAGGGTTTTTTTAGTTACAAAAGAATAAGCCATCAGTTGGTTCAAAGGACTGCCAGAGGGTGTTGGACCCTTTTGCTCACTATCAGGTGACAGACACAGACATTTTTGGTAGAGGAGAAGTCTCATGTGGATGTTTATCAGCCATGGAAATAGCAGTTGATAAAGCAGCAAGAGGTGTTTTTCATTCCTCAGTCTGTAAAAGAAGTGCTCGTTCTCCTCTTTGCAAACGAGAAAATGAGTTGGTTTTTTTAGATTCAGGATCCAAAACACAGTCTGATAGCTGTGAACAACAACAAACAAGACGTTTCCTGAGCTGAGACATCTATGAAATTTGAGGAACTTTTAAGAGACCAGTTTAACAACTGCACATGAGAATACCCAGCTACAGCGTGTACACAGAAGCAACAAGCTCTCATTTTTTATTTCTATTTCATGTTTGACATAAGAAGTGCAATCTGAGATTTCTGTTTTCTTTCACCCCATTCCAATGAAGGGTGGGGCTCAGGCAGGTTAACTACCTCAAAATCTGAGACTGCAAGTTGACTGTATTTTTGGTTAAGAGTTGGAAATGAAAAAAGCAGGTTGAATAACAGTCTGTCAGCTGCCCTGACATTTGATCAAATGTAGCCCTCTGGAAAAAAAATCTACTCAGAGGAGTACTGTCCTCAGAGCCACATATTGATGTGGGCTGGTAAAGTACTTTTCCTCTTATTTTTTAAAAAATATATATGTTATATTAAGAAAGAATTAAATACAAAGCAATGAGTCCAGATAAGATGTATCAATTACTTTTAAAAAAATAATGTTCAATGTAACTATTACACGGCAAAGAGCTCGTAAAAATGTTGGGAACAAGGCTGCTGATAATTACTTTCCTGTGGGTGATGAACAAGTTGGATTTTAGGAAAGAATGGTTTTCCTAAGTTCTTCTGGAGGAATTTCATTGATCAATGAATACTGTAAATTACCCAGAGGCTTACAAGGTAGCAAGAATTGAAAGAATTCTAGTACTTCAAAAGCTCAAGAAGATTGACATTGAGGATACCACTGTCGACCTGCAGGCTGGCTTAGAGGAACTCAAATTCTTCAAAACTTTGAAGAAACCTTTTAAAGCCTATTGCAAACTACATCTGGAGAGCTCTCAATAGGACATGTTAATCTAACTGCACATCTCCATTCAAGTCCCAAACTCTGCAGGAAGAAATGTTTACTTATGTCCTGAAAGGCTGAACTCAGAACCTTAATACAAGCTCTTCTGCTATAACTCACTTTAATGATCCTCCTGAGCGATAAAAAAAAATCTGACACACCTTACCTTTCAAAATTGTAAACCAGCATGAACCAAATGTTAGTGCAAAACCAAAGGAAGAAAATGCAATAAGAGACATATCTCAGACCCAGGGTTGCTGAGAAAGACTGAAATCAGTCTGTCGTCTCAAACCTTGAGGAACACAAAAAGAGAAGGAAAGAATTCAATGGTTCAGTACTGGTCAGAAAGGAAAACTGTTTGCCATATCTTTTGTATTTAAGAAAACAAGGTCCAGTTCTTGATTCCCTTCACTGTAAACAGAACAGTGCTAGGATTCAAAGACTAAAACATAAGAGGTTAAAACAACTGGTTGAAAGCTGTGTGCTCCATGGGGTCTGCGTGTAATGCTTCTGCACTGCTGGTTATGTTTTGACACCACAACACTTTTTACTGCAGAGGAATCTTAACTGCTGTGGCCTCCAGATTTTCAGAAGTCAACGGGATCTTTTTCCAGTGACTTCACAGTGGAAGCATACACCTGTTTTTCTAATAGCATCTGTGTAAAATCCTCTTTATAGAAAAGCCGTTCAGTTCTGTCTCTCTATATATTTCTTTCTTGTTTCAAAAGACCATTGCACGAGCATAACTTACTAGCAGAGCATACCAGAGACTGAAATAGGCAAATGAGATGTAACAACTCTTCTGTGAAACTCAAAGAACAATATATGATGTTCTCAATTAACTTCTCATTAATTCATTTTCAATGTTCCTGTCATCTGTTGATGACATAAACTATAGACAGATCCTTCCTTCTCTGGGGAGGACTACTTCTGTGTCACACCATACCTAATTAAAGAACTACACCACACCCATCAACAGCCCCATGCCTTCCTTGTGGAGTGTGCTTCGTCTTTCGAGAATGACATTTCTGAACTCATTCCTCTTTGGTTTCTCATACATCACAGCCTCAAAAACAAAATTCCCATGCATCTTATTACTCACCTCACATTTGGTGGATCTGAATTCGTGATGGGTGTTGCACAAAGAGGCTTGTTTCCCTGAGTGTGGTTTCTGTACCCTTCTCTTGTAGGCAAACAGTACACCCTTTGGATAACGACTCGTACCTGCACTTCTCTCCATCCCACTGCTCCCTGGCATTCCACCATTTCAAGCAGAGAATCATTGACAGCACTCTGTGCTAAGAGATGCAGTTTTGAGTCACCGTTGTTATGGGTTTGTGGAGCGTAGGGAACCTGGTGAAGGAAAACCCATTAAGAGAAACATTCCAGAGAACCCTGAAACTATGTGGAGCTAGAGAGGAAAATGCCATCATGAAAAATCAAGTTGCAAGTGCAAAATCAGTTTCAAAATACTTACTGCTCCTAAAATAACTTACAGACTAGTGGCCAGTTATTTATTGTGTATTTTTAATGAACACTTAAGAGAGTTGCACACATGGTGAGCTCCTGTATTTAACTGGTGCTCTGGACTGAGCTAACTCTACCCCCAAGAGATGAAGGTGACCCCAGCAGGAAAACAGAACTGATATTAGCCCTTATGATTCTCCCCCTTGAATGGAGTTTTATTTTTACTTCTTTGATGTTCTGTTCCTTCCTCTTCTAAGAAAAAAAGGGTGAAATTCATCTTGGATGCTTCTGGACTTTCAAATAAAGTTGTAAATGAACAGGTATCTAGTTTTATAGACTACTAACCTAGTCCTCAGACTTACACGCTTCAGTGGAAAATATTTTAATGTAAAAGAATTAGATGATTAATGAAAAATACAAAACTTTTAAAGCAAAACCTTTATTTTTTCACTTCTTTCAAAATACATTTCACTAATAAAACCTTCCAAACTGTCAAAATAAATTTCATGAATACTACAGTTTTCCTTAACCTAAATGAGTAATGTAATTTATCTTAATATTTAAATAATCTCTTTATCTCTTGATAAAGATTGTATGCAAGCATAGACATGGTCAATGTATATATGTCCCTTTGCAGCACAAGCTAAATTTCTATTTTCACAATGAAACCTGGTTTTATAAAATGCTGGGTGCTAAGAAAGGTTTTCAGAGTATCACTGACAGTACCGTAAGTATTATACACCAATAAAGAAGGAGAATTTTCAGTATTTAAAAGAAAATTGTGGTACCCTCTGTCTACAAAGTGGTTGCAATAAAACTTATCTACCAAGTTTTAAATGAAGTGGTTTGTTTGTTAGGAGCCATGAGGGGAACAAGTAAATTGTCCTGGTTTTCAAATACCACAGTAGAAGCTTTTTACAAGTTAGAGTTGAAGCAAGAAAGGCGATTAGGATTTGATTTATGTAACTTTTTCATTCCCAGTCCTATAATGGGAGTTATATATAAGGCAAACACAAAATGTTGACACTTATAGTTCTTCAAACTTGAAGGGCCAAACTTCTCAGATATTAAGAATCATTAATGTAGCCAATATAAAGCTGCTACAAGAGCCTTACTTTCAGAAAGTGCTGGCACACACTATGAAGAAAACAAATCTCTTTAAATACCTCAGCTTGTACAACCACAGCTACAGAAGTGCAGAGTCAGTAGTCATTTTAATACAAATAAAGTCAAAATAGGGAGGAAAACAAACTGAAGGGGTGGGAATGTGGGATGATGTTATCAATTGATGCTTTTAAGAAAGGATAGGATCAAAAAGCAAATGAGTTAAGACATAGGAATAGGAAACAGGAATGTTTTAAATAGTATCTTGAGCAAATTAGATTAAAACGGCTATTTTTTAGCTATTCAGCTATAAAGAATAAGAGAAAAATCAATGAAAAACCAGGTTATAATTTCTATTTAGCACAGTAGTGAGATTTCAGCAAAGTAATCTCACAGCAGTTCAGCATTTGGATGGACCAAAAGCTTCCACTAAGAAAATATTATTAAAGTAAACACTGCATATTATTCAGCCTTGACTAAATGAAAGGGGAAACCAAACAGGTCAGTAATTTAGAATTTTTTTCTTATGATTTCCAAACATCTGCTCACCAACTTCTTACCAAGTGCTTTATTGTGAACCAAATGGACCATACCTGATTGTCTGAAGATTCCTGGTGTAACTTATCATCAAGGTCATCAAGTCCGAACGTCTGTGCCAAAGATATAATATTCTTCCTGATAAGCATCTTTGTAAGACCATATGTCTTCTCTCTGGCTTCTGAATGTTCACTGAGTAGCACCTTCTGACTAAAGTAGGTGTTCATGATAACAGGAACATCTCCATTTTGGAGAAGCAGTTTTTGCCTGGAGAAAACAATTTAAGTGGCATCAAATCCATTACAACTTAAACTACTGATAAGCACTATTTAAAAATGTGTCTTGCATTGCATTTCTCTCCCCTTTTTTCTACAGTTACCACTAAAACACTTTAGAGATGTGTTATCCAAATTACAAATTACCCACCCCACAGACAGAATCGTCTTGGATCAGCCGTTTTAGTTCAGGTATAGCCCTGGGTGACTGGAGATCCACTGCATCCAGGGACAAGTAACACCTGGAAAACAGCTGAGCTGCCAAGCCCCATGAGCCCCATCTGGCTTCACACAAATGCTACTTGGTGTCTGTCAGCACAGAACTGAGAGCATCAGGATCCTCTGCAAATAGTTAGTGAGGTAAAAGCCATGAATAAAAGATTACTGAACCTGCTCCATCTTAATTCAGACCACTGGTCCACTGGACCCAGCCTGACTCTTGCAGGACATTTCCCTCTGGTGAGTACTTTCCACCAACCCAAATCCATTCTCAAGCAGCTGAAAGCAAGCTGCTCCTTCCTCCTGTATTTTTCTAAAAGCAAAATCCTATGGTCTTCTTACAATTTCCTGTATATTATCTTGACTGTGTGTTTGTCACTGTCATAAATGTGCTCTCCTAGATCCAGTTTTGGTTCCTAGTGCTAATATAAATTCCCAAACAGCTCCACAAGCAGCAATTTCTTACCCATCAGATTAAGGGAATGTTTGCAGAATCTCTAAACACACAATAATTTCATGCCAAAGCATGTGCTGATGTTGAGCTTTCCTTATGCTGGTATCACAATTGCACATTTGGAAGTACACTTTTTATACTCACAGGACACACATCTGATTCAGTCAGCCAACAAACCCAACCAGTAATCTCATTTCCTACAGACCATCAAAACAGACCAAAATCCACTTGGTGACTTTACCACAGTTTGTGTTTTTCTGCTATTAGATTTTTATCACTTAGGCATCAAACAAGGCATCCTGCCTTGGCAGCAAAGCTGCGCTGACCTGAGTTCAGTCTCTAGACTGCTCAGCAGTTATATTATGGAGATGAAGCAAGTTTCTACATCTGTGGCATTGTTTCTCAAAATATAACTATACAGAGTTAAAAAGCAAAATGAAACAATGAAACGCTCAAAAATATTTATTTCTGATCTCACTCCATACAAGATCTTCACCATGGTCTGTTTTGCAACAGACTACTTAATTCTTTAGAGAGTGGATAGCTAAAGGGAGATTGATGTATTCATATTTTCAAAGGCATAGGAAGAGTTGCAGCAAGTTTTAAATATAATCCCTGTTATTTTATAATTAGGAAAATAAAACAACAGCCAGATGATATCTATCTTTTAGGAGAAAATTATATATTTAAATATAATTTATGAACAAGATGCATTGCTTCTACTGTGAACACTCACAGAAGTTATGATTTGAAACAGAAAATTCATGAAAAGTTACAGCATAAAACTAAGTCCTGAACTTCACCACGAAGAAGCGTTACCGCCATCTGTGAGCTCCCCAGATTTAGAGGAGCACAATTCATCTCCAAGGGACACCTAGTCCCTTGACTTCATATGAATTTGCTAACAAAGCTCCCCATTTAGAGCATGAAAATAGCTCACAAGCCTGCCAAACTGACATTGCCTGATAATTTTCTGCATTACAGGATTAAAACTGAGGAATTAGCTTGGTCATCAAACTGAGATTCTCTGATTTGATGAGATTTTTCAACTGTTACTTACCCACCTTTTTCCAGAGAACAGAAATGTATATAAAATTTACTACAGATCTCAGAACAGTTTGAGCTGTCTTTATATGTAGATGTGTAATGAAAATTTTAGCACCTTCTTTCTTGAGATGTCTGTGTTCAGACCCAAAGTAAACAGGAAATCTTTCTGAACACGAGACCATTACATCACTAATGTCAGAAGAATGTTTGCTTGATCTAAAACATCTCATTCTCTAAAAAAAAACCACTGACGTTAGTAACAAATCATTTGCAGAAACTTTGAGGTTTATGGTTTTATTTTTATTTTCCTGAGCAGATATGTGATCAGGTTTTTTGGGTTTTTTAAAGGCAGGTAGGTTTTACCAATACCCAAATGACGTGTACCTTGGTTTTGCTATGCTTATGCATTCCATGTCTTGAGTACTTTTATAATCACCAAGCTTTCCTAGAGAAGTACTCATTATCTTTACACAGGTAATGCATGAACTAATGGCTACTTGGTATTTCCACAAAGCAAAAATGGGGAGATATATATATATATATGTTTTCAGGAGAAAGCTCTCATTTCTTAAATGCAATTCACTAAAAACACTACCCTGAAGAAATAGTTTGTTTTAGACCTGCATAAATGTGCATAGACTTAGCAGTAATTCTTCAGCTACATCAAAGGAATACTCACATCTACTTAAACCTTCCCTATTTCTCAATGGGCAGATACTTCACAGTGAAAAGAACCAGGAATAAATATAAATAAATCCCAATGGAAATTAAAGAAATAAGAAAAAAGTTTATAATAACCTCACTATTTTGTGCAGAGGTAGATGGCTAAATGGAAATATTTTATCATTTATGTACATACAGTAAACGTTAAATTATTTTTATTTTGCATACAATATATAGAATAATTGTATTGCTTATTTGCATTATGACCAAGTTTTATATATATTCTTTGGTATGAGAATAGAATTATTAAAATAGTATAAATTAATTGAATGAAAACTCTTTTTCTAGAAATTCTTTCTAGTATGCTCAGCAAAAGCAAGCTCTGGGGAATGGGAACTTTGACTGTCATCATGGCAGAAATCTCAGCATTGCCACTGTATATTGTTCATACTGTTCTCTTTGCAACAAAGGGTATCATGTTAGAGACAGATGCATACCTTAAATTATTTTTGTCTGTTTGAAAGGTAGAGACTGGGACAAAGAAAACCTATCATGCTGGAAGAGTTGGGAAAAGAAAAATCACTTCCCCAAGCAATCCCTCCATGTGTTGCCCCTGTGCCTGAGACACCACAACTGATCACCTCAGATTTAAGCATCTACTCCAGCTGCAGATTCTCTATACCCAGAAGCAGCCTTACTCTAGAATACAGAATACACTCTGCAGCATCCCCTTAGACATAAACTGTTAAAAGGGCATTGCAAGTCTTCTGTGATGTCTCTTGTATTGCTTCTTTTCTATCTGCTTCACAATAGCTTAAAAGCTAGATTTCAAAGAATGAGAGACATCATCTCATTCAGCTGATCCAAAAATGATGGGAAAAAAATAAAGCTCAGTACAGATTATAAACCCCTCTGAAACAATCCCTTGTTCTCTCTGATTTTTTCTTCTTCAGCAAAGTATTATTTAAAAGTTGGATTGACTTCCTTAATAAATGCCTTTAGACCTTTGTCATGACCTGAAGTAGAGAACTTTTTATACTACAGGGCATTTTTTTTCCTGGTATGTAGACAATCAGCAATTGCCGTAACTGGTCACATGCTAAAGGAACATGAGGCAATAATGTAATTTTTTTTTTCTTTTCCAGAAGCAGCTTGCTTCTCTGTCCAAGAACATGGCTTGCTTTTTCTCTTCCTCCCTCCTATGATAGAGCCTATCTGGCCAAGTAGGCAGGAGACATTCTTGCCCCCTTCTACGTTAATCGTGGTCTGTCTCCATCCGAGATGTGGAACGCTGCAGAACATACAGCATGGCACTGGGTAAAGGAGCTGACGTTTCCATTTGAGGCAGGGTCTTAATCCTGGGGCCAAACAATCAGTGGCTTTGCACTGTGGTCTGCCCTGCACAGCCCATCCACAGCCAGCGAGGAGTTGTGACTCCACGGCAGCAGCGAGCTCACAAACCACACACTTCCGCTCAGTTCTGCTGACATCAAACGGCGGTGCTGGTTCATGAACTCGAGAAGACTCCAGATCACTTTAAATTAGAGAACATATTTTTTTTGTTCACTCTCCCTGGGTATTTTACTGGGCTTTTGTTTTTTCTTGTTTTATTTTCCTGTTCCTTTACAAAATGTAAAATGCCTAAAGTGGTTTTTTTGAAGAGTACACTGCATTAAATGAACACTCTTAACGTTTCAGTGACCTACAACTTGCACTGTAATTATGAAACACGCTATTCTCAAGTCTCAGAACAATGATTTCTGCGTAAAGCAGGTTTAACATCCACCAAGTAGCACTGCAGTACTACACGTAGAACAAGAGCATGCCAGAGCCTTACACTGTTCCCCAGAAGTATGAGGAATCATTCCCCATAGGAAAAATATATAAGGCCCATCCCTGACTTCCTAGGAATCACTTATTTTATCTAATGTAGAGGAAGTTGCTCATGCTGCCTCTTGCTTAGGTTTGTGTGGCATTTGCAATGTTTCATCTGTGAAATGTCCAAGAGATGCCTGAGCATTGAGCTAATGATAATTATTAAGAAGCAAATCCTCCCAAAACCCTAAAACACTTTACAAGTTTAAACACATCTCAGCCCTCATCTCACCTATCACCCAAGGACAGTATCTTCTCAGTATACATCCCAAATCAACAAGCTATTTGGGACAGACCTGCTTTCTGCCATGCCTAGAGATTGCCCAAACACAGAATTTTCATCCATGAGTGAGTAATCTCACAACTTGTGCGTGAGCCTCCATCAGCGTCATTCATTGCCACTGTAACACTGCACAGACACTGCAATTCTGACTTCACACTTTCACAGTACAAAACTTCTTCCCATGCCCCAACGTCAAAAGACAGAAAACAAAAATCAGCTGGTATCAAAGCAATGGATTACTGTGGTACAAGTTCCCAAGGCTGATTGTACTCTTTTCCCTATGGAAAAGTAGCACTAACCATCCACATCAATGTCCAGTCACATATGGCAAATACAGTTCTCAGCTGTGTCAGGCTTCCAAAGAAATGTGACTTCAACACCTCAGAATAACAGGTCTGCAGAAGATGTAAGAACAAAAAGCTAAAATTTCTGCTTTTAAAGAATGATGCACTTTATTTGTGAATAGAATAGCTAGATATTTGTTTTATCCCCCTATTGGAAAAATATTTTGTCTGAGGACTCATTCCGTGAATACAAGACACAAAGAAAAGAACATATAGCTGTTAAATATATAATTTGCTATAGCCCAATCTGTTACAATTTGTTACTGAACCTTAAGTACAAGGCAAACTAAGAAAATCAGTAAAACAACACAAGTAATAAAAATAAATATTTTCTATTGCAGTGTAAGTTCTTTCTGCAAAGTACTATTGTACTTTTCAACAAAATTACTTGTAAACCTAAGAAATCACTCCAGGAAGAAATTACAGTACACAAAGCCAACATTTTTATCACTATATCATTTTACTAATTTCAGAGTAATCATATAAACTAACCACTGGCTTGCCATAGTGCTACCTTTTGAAATCTGATACCCTGTAGCATGAAAAAAAGTCGTATGGAAATGCTCACATTTAAGAAGAGCTCTGCTATAAAAACCTTGTGGTTAACATTAAGCACTATTATACCACACACCCCGTGCTCTCACCTCTGCAGGGAGCTGCACTGTGTGCTAACTGAAGGGGATGTACAGGTCTTCTGAAGTAGGAAAGCACAGATGGATATCAAAGCAAATCTCATCCACCTCCAGGAAATTACTGTAATACCAGGCTTTACCAAGACTGGAAAGTAGGGAAGTTTCTCAGAGCTCTCCAGCTACTTATTTTAGCTATGAAGAAAGCACCTGAAATTGCTAGCATTCTGGGCCCAAATTCATCATGATAAGGCTTAACCTTTGGCACCACCGAAATATAAAATTCCACTTACAGGCTGTGCTTACATATAAACTGGCATGGAAACAATCTCTTGAGCTTACTGGGGTAATACTTCTGAGAGAATTCGCTAAAAATCTACTCTAACTGGGATTCTGAGACTTTTTTAACACCTAAGTCAGACACAAAACAATTGGTATTAAAAAACCTGCACACAATGAAGCATTAAATGGGAATGTTGCTTTAAAAGAGGAACAAAACCACTTCCCCCCACGGTATGAGGGTGTTACAAGTAAGTACGGAGATATAAATATCATGGTTATCTTCTCATAATCAAGATGTTATGAAAGAATTCCAATCTGTGTGTTTACCCCATATATCAACTTGTGTCTGACTAGCCATGAGCTCATTATTCAGATGACTTCTTCCCTCCGTTCCCAGTGCTAAACTGCACGTAGGGTTTGAGGTGGCTGAGGGAGCCACCACAAAGTCCAGGGACATACCGGAGGGATTCTGAAAGGCACAAAAAAAGGGAAGCAAGCAAACTGCAAAGTGACATCATGTTAAAACTTGTGGTGAGTGTTAGAGAGAACAAAAATGTCTGTCCTGGTGTGAGATCAGAGGCCCATCTACCTCACACTCTAACTTAGAGCAGCAAACGGCAAATACTTGAAAACTATGAAAATAAAAGCAAACATCTAGTGAAAGTTCTCCAGATAACTTCACTCTCTGATAACTTCTAAAAACTTTCAGCTTAGGGACTTCCTAAGGCAGAAGTAATACCTCTGTATCTTAACAGTCTTTGGTAGACTTTTCTTCCAGGAACTTATGTGCCTCCTTTTTGACCACTTGTACATTGATGGCATCCATAACACTCTGCAGCATCCACTGTGCTCTACAGTCTAATTACATGCATCTGAGAAACCACTTCCTTTGATTTTCTTTTTTTTTTTTTTGATCTGTCACCTAGTGGTTACATTGCTGCCCTCCACTTCTTGTTTTTAAGTGGCAGTGAACAATCATCCTTCCTGATGCACTTCCTAATACAGACCTTTATCACATCCTCTCCCAGCCACTGCTTTCTCAAGGTGAAGAACCCTAGTCATCCTAGTAACTTCTCACAGGGATGCTGCTCCATATATCTCTTCTTGTTGCTCTTCCCTGATATTTTTCCACTTCTCCTACATACCTTTGATTTGGAAGACTAATGTAGAAATACACCACGAATTTCTACAGTGACATCAAGACAGTTTTGACTTCATTTGTAGTCAAGTCTTATTTTACCATGTATTTTTCTGATCATTAAATGAAGACTGACATATTAATGAAGCTATTGGAACACTAAAAACACATTCCTGGATACCAATAATCCAGAGTCCATCATTTCATATGTGCACTTCACATTTACCTACAATTTCCTAGTAGGAGAGCCCGAGTCCCTCCTCCAGGCCTAGTTCTATGGCACTCAGAGTATGAACACATTCCCCTGTCCATAGGATTGTGAAGATGGCAGCACACCATTGAATAGAAAGGAAACTTGCAGAGTGTTCTGCTGTACAGAAGGTGTCCAATTCTCTATTCATTGGTACCACAGAGATTTGAGGCAACAGGTTACACCGACAACTCCTCTGGCAGTGGATAAAAGGTAAGGAGTGTTGCCACTCTGCCACCATTACACACAATGTCACCACTCCTGAGGTATCAGGAGAAGCTGCTTCTCACACCAGAAGAGCTCTGCAATATCCGCCCAAGCAGTTGAGGGCCATGTGTTTGAGTGAAGAACTTGAACTTGAGAATTTCTGACCAAGGTATGGAGTGTCAGGGTACTTGATTGGTTCAGGTTTGGGAGATTACTGGAGAAACTTTTAGAGACAAATTTCATTTTAAAATGCATTGTTCAACATTTTGCAGAGATTATTAAGAATACTATCTTTTTCTTCCATAGGCATTTGGCATTTGCTATTGGCAAAGGCTCTTTACGAGTCCATCTTGCATTCACACTCTCTTGCATGCACAGTAGCAAGAACAAATTTCTTGAACAAAGCTGCAAGAACAATATTCCTGAGCAAACTTCAGAAAGACAGATAAATAAACACATATGCTTGATTTTACTTAACTATTTTATTATCAAAAATACTATTAAAAAAAACCAACACAGCTACTAAATAACCAAAAATCTTCCAGCAGACTTGTTCTTATACTCCTATCTTGTTCTCGTACTCATTTCTGGGCATTTCCTATTGTTTCTTTGTCATGTCATTAAGCAAGACCAAATTCTACTCTCTTCTGGTGAGGTCAGTTTTTATACAGCCAAATCCAGTGCTATGAGCACAGCAAGAGTAGCTGAAAGTAGCAGTAGTTCTGGGTTCTCTGTTAACAAAACTGAGAATCACAAAAGGTAGTGAGAGCTTGCTCTGAGCCACAGAGCACAAGAGCAAAGCAGAACACTCCATCTCAGCGGGTCAAACTGTGCTTCAAGCAGCCTGGAGGTCTCAGTGGACAGCATCAGGCAAGGGGAAGTGACTTAATCACTTGTACAGAAAGCTGTCCTGCAGAGCTCTGCAGCTCTTTAGGCATGTTATAGACCAAGTTACCTCCACTGTGATCCACTTCAGCTTTAGTGAGCTGAGAAAAATCCTTGGTGTCACTACATTCGCTGCCACTAATGATGAATGTGTAACAAAGGTAAAGGTGGTGTGGATAAGCCAGGTAGCCCAGAAACCTCTTTTAGGCAAAGTCCTTTCTGCAGTAATCCACTCACAACAATCATCTGTGAAAAGATAGCAGTGCTAGTGACCAGAGTGGTCACCTTTCTTTACTGAAACATCCTGGCATAGACATCACCTCAGGGAAACCTTCGGTGCAAGGGAAGAAGTTCAGTGTCTCAGTTTGCCACAGAAACACTGATCATACGTGATAAACAAAATACCTTTTTTCTCTTTAGGTTAGAAAACAGCCCTCAATAGTGTGTGCATCTTGAAGTTATCACTCACAAGAATAACTTTCAGAGCTTCATTTTGCTTCTATGCAATACCATGTATTTTCTCCATTAAATCACCATAATGCATTCTGTGGCATAGCTCCCTCAGTTAAAACAAGGAAAAACACTCTGAGAAATAAAATTTAAATTCAATATTCTCCTTAATGTTGTCCTTTTTTTTTTTTTCTTTTCTGAATCCAGAGCAATCTTAGTGTTCCTGTGTTACTTTAAAGACATAATTTTACAGAACAAGCAAAAAATTCTAATTTTTGTATTGAAATCTTATATGGTGTACAGGTCACTGCTAACTTGGCTTGTTTTATTCCAATAAATAGTTGCGATGACACTTAGCAACCAGATCACACTAGATCTGGGAGTTTTCATATTGCATCATATTCTTATATTCCCAAATTTATTTTTCAGATTTATGTAAGAGGGCTGGTGACTCAGAAGAGCAGAATCAATAATGCAATGAGATGGATGAACCCTTGGATTGTTTTCTGGGATCCCATTAGAGTTCAGAGTATACACAGCTCTAGCATGTCCTAGGTTTACTTTTCCATTTCAAAAAAAAATTTATTTTTAGAAATAAACAGTCTTTTATGCTTCAGAGGGAAAAAAGTTAGAGGAATAATAGAAAAATGAAAGTTATTATTATCATTATTATTATCATCGTTATTATTATTATTAACAACAATAATAAAATTATTATTAATAATAATAATAAAGAAACCCACACAGCTCTACCTCTATTTATTATATTTTAAATACTTCAACATCTACCAATCCAATAAACCAAGTTTATCTATCACAATTTTATATGTTGCACAGTCATATTAACACAACTCCTTAAAACAAATCAATCAAAACTAATTATAAGCCAAGCTGAAAGAAGTGGGAAAATACCAGACATATCACTATAAAAAAAAAACCAAAGAATAACTTTTTCAGAATAAGAAAGAGATCTGTATTTTTTTAGAGGATCTAAGAAAACAGAATTGCAAGTCAAGTCATTGCTTGAAGCACAATCACAGGAAAACCTCTACAACACTGATACAAACACACCTGCCAAAAAAAAGGACCATCAACAGCCCTGGAAGACTGGTAAGAGTTCTTCCAGCAATGTGACTTCTTATCACACAAGGGGCAGTTTTCTGACAAACCACATCAGCTAAAGCTCTCTGCGGAAGCAACCCACTTCCAAAGGAGAGGAGCATTTTGGAGCACGGGTATCTCTCACTATTGCACCCCACCCTCCCCTGCCAAAAAAGCAGAAACAATGTCTTTGAAGTTGTGGGAAAACACCTGTGAAAACATACAGATTTTGGAGAAAACTAGTGTGAGAGACATAAGGTGGAAGGTTTGCCATCACAGACATCTTGGCCCTGGCAAAACCCCTGAAGTTTAAAGTGAGAATGACATTCCAAAAACAATAGTGAAATTTGCCAGTCCAGAGAAATGTTTATGTAATAAATAGTGAAACAACTCCACTACACACACATTTCCTAAGCAAACAACTGTGAGTTAATCGAGGGCTTAAATATATCCCATAATGTTTAACAAAAGATGGCATCCCTATTCTCAGGTTTGGAAGCTGCATATCAAGTTTTGGAAGCAGGGATTTTGCAGCCAGATTTGAAAACCTGAGAAATATTAACCTAAAGAAGGAATGCTGACTGACTTCTTATAAAGGAATCATCATGCATTTCATTTTTCAATACTTTCCACACTCTATGTCCCTTCACTAAAATAACAGCAAACACAGTATCACTGTGCAACATCCCAGGCTTTACGTGATGTATGCAGGATGTAAATGGCCCCTGGTCTCGAGACAAGTCATAGGCTATGACAGGCAAAACCAGGAGAGAAGGAAAAAAAAACCCCAAAATTATCAAATTCCAGCAAAATGACCCACCTTTTACTCCCACTACAGCTGAAGCACTAGATGGTAAGAAACCATCTTCTACACTCCAAAAGAAGTAAGTTTGTGCCAGCAGATAATGATCCTCACATATAAGCTGAAATTCTTAATTTTTTCCCATTGTGGTGGCAAGGCTTTCCCTGATTGCTTATGCATTTATTTCATCTTTTATTTAAAAGAGTTTCCTCTTGTTGTTCATCCAGGCCAAGGGCCAGCTTCTCTTACATCTTCTTTCCCAAGGAGTGCATCCTAGTCTGCAGCTGCCCTGCCAGGCCCTTCCTGCACTGCTCTTCCTGATGCTGATGCTCTGCTTGATACTCTCATCCATCTGCAATTCAAGATGGACCTAAATAAAAATGATTCCCTTGCTCAACTGCATCACTAAGCAGGACATGGAAAAATATATATATATGAATGCAATGATAAGTCTTGCTTTAAGTTCTACAAGTATATATATTTAGGATATTGTGTTTTGACATGTATTTATACATCTGTTTTTAAAACAAAGTTACTTGTGTTCTATACTCTCTTCTCTATCAGTTGTTTAAAAAACAAGAAGCATACCTGAAACCACTGCAAAACTGCCTAGTACAAATACTGTTCAAAGAGGAGTCTCTGGGCTGCTTTCCTGTATGTAAATGTGCTCAGCTGAAAAAATGTCCAGGGCATGATTCCCAGACTATGGTACAGGAAAAAAGAGGAGTTCCCTGGCTTGGTTAAAATCAGAAGGATGTTAGCAGGGACTCATCCAGGGAAAAGAGGCCGGATCATGACTCTCATATGTGCGTGCACATACACACAGAAGTGCAGGCACATGCGTGTGCGCTCCCCTCCCTGCCTTGCCTCTGCCCTGGCAGGGTGGGTGAGCTGGCGCAACATCCCCTCAAGGGAACGAGCTCTTGAAAGATCTGATATGACATTTTTACATTCAACTGACTGCATGCAACATTCCTTTAAAAAAAATATATTATCTGTTTGCTTGCTTGAAGCGTCACAAAGATAATATTCACGTCTGTGACCCTGACTGTCTCTGGTCAAGAGGCAGAGAGATTGTGCAGACCGCGTTGCCTTCCAGCACCCCGGGATGCCTGCCAGAGAACAGAGCTGCTGTCCCAGAGGAGAGGGTCAGATCCCCGGCCTTCGGCTAACACTGTCAGCAGTCCCTCTGGTGACTACTGAGGAGGTGAATGGCACACAGGGGACTTGGCTTGCACAGCCCTACACCTGTGTTACTGACGTACACAGCAAAAACTCCAGTGCCCTAAATCCAGGGAAAAAGTATTATTTTTTTCTTTAGAGAACCTTATCCCCAGATCACTTGTCTGTCCATTTCTTTTTTATCATTGTTGACCTCCAAATTCCTACACCACCACCCTCTTTCAGCATCTACCAAAACATTCATATCTGCTTTCTACATTGTGGTTACATGTCCATGTGGGCTGAAAATCTTTTAAAGAATCTTATTTAAACACAGCTTCATCATCCAGATACTGTTTGGGCAATGAGCTATGCAGAGCCAAGCAGCATTAAAGAATCTTATTTCAAAGCCTGTTTCCACTACCGGAGCACTCATTTTAAAGTGAATCTAAATGACTGCCTTTCCCATAAAAACTTGCTTAAGTGCATTTTAAAATAAATGTTGCCAAGTGCAAAAATACAATCTCTGCCCTTGGAAGTCCTTGAATTAAAGTTTGCTGAAGGCTGCCAGGTTAATCCAGGGTAGAATCAGTCTGTGTTTGTTCAGCCCTTCTGCCCTCCCACCCAACATGCACTCCTGGTACCCCGACAAGCAGAACTACTCTTTTGCCTGGTAGAGCTGATCTGTTCATCACACACACCCACCACCACTGCCTCCTCACCAGTAAGGACATAAGCTAACAGAAAAGCTGACTGTCAAAAGCATCGTGCATTTTTCTATGTCCCAAGCTCATCCTGCCACGACAGTGGTCTGTATATTAACTCAGACCATGACCACAACTGATCATGTAAAGACAGGAATAAACATATGTTTGATGTATGAGTATACAACTCCCTAATTTTATAAACTGGTCACAGAACACGTTAAAAGCTTGAGATGCAAGCAGATTTCACCTTTTTTATTCTAAACGTTTTCTGGGACTGCCATTTTTATTTAAGTCTATCCTGTAAAGGTTAAAAAAAAAAAAAAAAAAAAGTTTTGATGAAATGCAAGGCCCTACTAGGCCAAAGACTGGTTACCCAACAGAGAGCACCAAAATGTATACCATCCACTCTGTAACCCATGTGCTCCTCCTCTTACTTCAGAAGGCAGGTAGCCCTTCCAGGACACCCAGAATTTCTGGCTATGTCTGATCAGGAGAGTACACATTAGATTAGAAAGTCTCTTAAAGTCATCCAGGGTGTTTCTCTTCTGTGCTGTCAGATGGTATCTGGCTTAAGGACACTCAATAAACACAACTGTGGCAGCTTAGCAGTTTGTACACTTTCCCAAGCTACCTTTTTCAGGTTCTTAAATCACCAGAAACCCGGTCTAATAGCCACCGAACAATTTTTAAAATGTGGTAAAATCACATATCCATTACAAAAGATGTACTTATGTGATTTTATTGGCTTACTTCTGTTTAGATAATACAGCTGCATGCAAATTGCTGTTGCATTTTAATAAAACTGTAATGTTAACAAGGTCCACCTGGAAAGCACAAGTAGCTAAAATTTTTGAGTAGGCATGGACAGGAAAAAGGACTATGCTAGACCGGAAAACATAGCAAAAGCATATTGAAAGTTAGATATTCAAGCAGCAGAATGAATGGCTGATAAAATTTTAAGCAAACAGTTAGCCTCTCTGCTCACTTCTAGTATTTTCTCTGAGGGTGAGCCTTTGCCATGCTTCCACTGCACCTAGTCTTGGACTGCATCAAGAAAGCTACGCTTTCTAAAAGGGTAATAATATCCCTTCGCTGCCATAAGACTCTCTGCCTTACAGAGAAAACTGGAGGTGGGAAGATTAAAAAATGAAAACATCCATCTAAACACAGACCCACTGTTCAATACTGCCTTAATTTTCTGTTTTGTTCTTGTTATTTTCTCTTTCTTCCCAGAAATATTCTTGCCAGCTGTTTTGCTGTCTCTCAGTATTCCATCAACAACCAAATATCACCATGTGGTGTTGGATCTCAAAGGCAGAATTAAGATCAACAGTGTTATGATTAAGTGCCAGCTGAAGAGACACAGCCACAAAACCAGACTCTGTGGCTGGGAGCTCATGGCCCCACTCAAGATGCCCCTGAGCACTGAAATTTTCACCCTCTTCCCCCCAGAGCCAGGAAAGGGATGGCACTTCCAGAAAGAACAGTCACCCTTGGATGACAAAAAGAGTTTCGACATTCAGACTTATGGGCATTGTCTGGTTCCCCAGTGAAAAAATATAATTCAGTTCCATGCTGAATGCATGGGAAACCTATACATGGAAAATGCAGGTCAGTTGAAGGCCAGTGGGATAAGGACCACAGGTATGTGTAGCCATTGTATTCTCATGCTCACTATGGAAAATATTCCACAGGCTGGCACATTCTTCAAATAGTTTTTCAAAATAACTATTACCACTTGGACCAGTATAACTTACAACAAGTTAAGCAAATAAAAGAAATAAATTCCCTAGTTATGTCCCTTAACCTCATCTACTTATCTTGAAAAGCAAGTCAGTTAGCTTTACTTCCAGTGCTCCTCATTGCCAGATTAAGGTTGCTATGGGGCACACGGTATTTGATTAAAGTAATTATATCTACTGGCATATACATAGGTGTTTGTTTTATGCCATGGAAATATCTCCATGCATTTCACAGAAACTGGATATAAAAGTTACACATGGAAAACCCAGTACCTGTGAATGCTCTCCTCCCAAACTGTAAACATAGCAGGAGACTTCTAATGTTTGTTTGAAAACACTTGCCCCAAGTGATAATCCTGATGGAAAAAAGGAAGTAATTTTGCTTACTCCTTGCCTTCAGGTGGCTCATTAAAACACCTCTTATAAAAGAAAGAGGATATGAGTCTCTCTTGACTTTATGCTGAGGCTAACCATCTTTGGGGAAGGATCCTGGCAGCAAAAGAGTGTAAACTCAATTCTTTGTTTTAATTTAGAATTTAATTTGTCAGCAAAACCAAAGTTCATAAAGAAGGCAAATTTTGACAAATTGCAACTGCCATGAGCTCTGCTAAGAGCAGGATGTAACATGAATGTGATTCTTCAAGAGAACAAATTAGAATCATTGCATCCAAACAAAAAATACTTACATTAATAAGTTTATTCTATAGTTTGCCAGCTCTTCAGGCTGGGTACTAAGGAAAATTTGCTAACCTCACATTCATAAGATAAAGTGATCCTGCTGCACACCTACTGCATGTCAGCAGGACAAGATGACAGTTGTCCTTTTGAGTTTTTTGGATTACAATTAGCCTTTTCTTGCACTATAAATACAATACCTTAAATCTGAGCACACCTCTAAACAGAAGGAGGTAATATAAGCAAAGCAGTTTTCCAAATCTCAGAAACCGTTTTCATCCAAATCATTTGCACCAACAGAGAAAATGTTTGCTTATAAAAATAGTAATTTTTATATATATAATATATATAAATTATATAATATATAATAGATAAATAAAATACAGCACATGCACTAGGTACAGACTAAGAATGCTGTTCATTTCAGCAATAGTATACCCATAAAAGTAAATACTTAAGATACACTATGTCAAGTGGATGGGTAGCATGGTAGAGTCTGCAGGGAAATGTAATCTACTATTAGTATTACAATGGAGTAATTCACAATTACATCAGTAAATACCTGCAGATGTTCAAAGCCTAAAGACTTATCAGACACTTAAGACTGGCATTTACCTAGCTAACTTTATCAACTGGTCCCCTAGACTGTCTTTACAAAGTCTAGCATAATCAAACTTCAGAGTGAGGTTCATTTGATGTCCTTAAGAGGAGAGGAGACACATTTCAGGCATGCCACATTCAGAAATGCCAACTTCCTTCTCCCTGATTCCTACAAAAGGATGGCAGGCCCATACTTGCACGGCTGTGCCACAGGTGCCTTGAGTTGAACACTACCTGCCAGGCTGCTCAGGCAGGGCCAGCACTGCACAGAGGCAATCTGTAACCCAGCAATCCCCTTGCCAAAACAGTAGAGATGAGCTCTGCTGTAGTTCTCACAGCATCAGCTGCTCTCAGCATCACATGCTCCATCATCACATCATGGGAGGCTTCACTGGGTTATGAAAAATCATAATGAAATCTTACTACAAACTGCTCCCTGCCTCCTGAGGTAATTAAATGTACCTCTTGCCCAAGAGGGAGATCTTCCCCATCTCTGTCTCCTTGATGCTAGGAAGAGGGAGGTCTTCTCATCTACATTTGTGGGTAGAGAGATACACCTACGGGAAGAAAACTTCATTCCTATTTCTGTTGGTTTTTTTTTCCACTTTTCAAGCATGAAAATACTGTTGTAGAATTCCATGAAAATTGAACTAAAACACTCACAGAGAAACCACACAGTTTTTTCCATGTCCCACCAAATCAGATGTCATGTGTCAAGGAAAACACCCACTTAAAAACTAGCACAGTACTGCACCAAATAAGTACACTCCACGTTCTCCTAAGTACACCCAAACTCTAGGAGATAAACTGATGAACAGCTGTACAAATGGGAATAACACTGGTGTTCAGCACATCCCCCACGCTGAAAAAGCTCAAGTGACTCCAAAGAAGCGAAGAGCACAGCAGATATAGCAAGGGTACAGCCACAGTGCCAAGAAGTGTAACACACCCAGGAGCACATGGTGCACAGCTCATTCTCCCCCAGACCCAGCTGCAGTGGCTGAACAGGACGGCTGCCCCTCTCAGCTGCTCAGCACCAAGTTCTGCCAGGACTTTACCATCCCTATGGCAGAGCTCTAATCCTTTCAGAGCAAAGGCAGCCAGGTTATCACAAACTGACTCAAATCATCAGTTCCCACTCAGGTCTCAGATTTCACACTAATGTGCATGAAGGACTTTCACACATTCATCTCCACTCTCTTCTGGCACTGGGCAATGGTGTCCAGCAAGACAGCAACAGTGAGCAGGCAGCAGAGCCAGCAGCGCCAGTGGCAATTCACACTGCAGACAGACCTGCTGCAGCTTCCTCTCTGCTTTTGAATCTCTGCTGCTCTGGGATATGCTTGATCTTGTTAAACCAATTCAACCAGTAGTATGTGAAAAAGTCATACTCCTCCCCCCCTCCCCATCTTTTTAAAAATTTATTTTCTGATTAGTTTTCTACTGGTTTAGTGATATGGATCACCAGCATCCAAGCACTGCAAGATGATACAATGCTGCAAGCACATGCAATGGCCAAACCTTGCCCTATAAAAACACTTTATGTAAGTCACTGAAATAAATTATGCTGCAAATGATGAGTAAATTACGCTGCAAAGGGGCAAAAACTCTCCTATATTTGTTCAGGACAATCAATTCCTTTTTTTTCACAGTCAATCCACATTAGACCAGTAACTTGCTGCTTGCAGAATGCCCTCTGAACACTTCAAGCAGACATGGCTCCTATTGTGCTCCTGGGCTACAGTTTATTATCTTGTTTTTTTCTGCTTAATGCAGTTATTTTTTTGAGAGGACAGAACAGAGTGAATGAGGATAAAGCAGAGAAATAAACAAGAGCCAAAATCTCTCCCTGTCTACAACAAAAACACGTCACTAGCAACCACAAAGGATATTAAAATCAACAGATAAAGGTCAGATAAAGCACAAGATAAGGTAGTGCGTACATTAGTATCTCACAGATGCTATTACAAGGTTAATCAGTTATGCTGGCAAGATTTAGGTTTGAGCTATTTGGTGCCTAAGAAATATAATCAAAATAATTTATTTTTCTTTATAAACAAAATGTAAATCAGCCATGAAATTACTAATTCACAGAATAAAATTAATATAATGCAATAAAAATCTAAGTTTAGAGTCACAGCTCCCTAGGGTTTCTGAAACTAGCACAGCTTTTCTACAATTGTAGTTTCTACAATACTACAATACAGCTGCTCCAATGCAAAGTAGAACTCCAACACAGGTAAGCCTGGTGCCAGCTGATGGTAAACAGAAGAGTGCTTGGTATATTACATTTTTGTCCTCATTTAGTTATATGGTCCTCTCTTGGCTGTTTGCAGGAATGCTATTGAATACCGTGAACTAGAGGCTTCTTTACATTTTCATCTGACAAAAATCAGAAGTTCAGTATTTGCATTATGACTGATCCTGAAATTTCTCTAAATTCTTGATCCTACTATGTTTGTATGACTGAAACTCAGAATAAAGTATCAATTGCAGGTTTCACCTAGGGGACAGCTCCAGATTTCCCATGACTGTTCAACACAAGGCTGGCTGATTCTTGAGCTGAGGGGAAATTATTTAGGGTCATGTCATTACAACACAACAAAGAAGAAAATCAATTGACAATATTAGTTCAGAAATCTTTGCAATTGCAGCTTTCACAGCAATAATTCTTGAGAAAGATTTGCAGGCACAAATCAGAGTGTAGTGCCTTTCCCATGGCTTGGCTGTGCTCTTGGCAGTGCTCTCTCTTGAGCCTGCTCAACATAACAAGGAGGCAGAGTCTGAAAGACAGGGTTAAGTCTAATTATTCAGTCAGATACATCAAAGGGAAAGTTACTTTGAGTATAAAGTAAGCCATATTTCAGTATTTAAGAGCCCAGTATACAGCTTAAGGAGAACTTGAACTCCACCTTTATCAAACCATTACCTCTGCTATGTATTATTCACACTGCAAGAGTCTTAATTGCCCGGACACTTTGCCAACTCTTTTCTCTCTGTTGAAACCAACCACACAAATCTAAAACGCCTATTTTCAACAGAAGTGTACTGAAATGCACACTAGAGATACTAGTTGTCAAGTGTTAAGCAGAAGGTTTCGCATTTCTTGAATTACACATTTATACAGCTCTGTGAGCCTGTCGGTACCAGTGTGTCTTGGCGACAGCAATCCCTCCTTTCCCAGCCTTCCAGAGAAACACCTTTGTTCATTGCTTTGTTGACTGTTTGTAGGCATATGTGGGTGTATTGGCCTCTAACAGACAAAGTGCATAAGGAAATCGAGGTAATGCGAAACTAAAAGAAAGACTTCCATTTTGTACTGAAAACACTTATCAGTTCTAACACTCTCAACTCACTGGAATTAAATAAGCTGCAGTGCCACTCTGAACTGCGTTTCCAAAGTGCAATAATCTTGTACTGCAATCATTCACTTTACAACAATATTTTGAAAATGTATCAGTTAATTTAACTCTGAAAACTTGTATCTCATTCTAATAAACAATTTATTTTTGCTCGCCTGTTACTTACTCCTTCACTGTTGCTGATATGCCACAGAAAATCTGGAAGTAAGAAATTGTTTTAAGCTAGTCCTGCAGATTTTAAGAGGACAATCATGCTTAGTGCAGGTTCAAAACAGAAAGGAGAACATCAGTGAATTCTCTGAACCTCTTCGCTAAACAGACATATTTGCTGAACTAACCAAACTTTTTTCAGGGCACTTAGCTTTAGAACAAGATGGAGCTAGTGGGACAACAATTGGAAACACAGCAAATGTAGGGCTATGTCTAAGAATGCAGGATGTCTCCTCTACTGAACAAGGCATTTCATAAAATTAAAATTGTTAGTGCATCAACATCTGAAGATGCAGGGGTAAGCTAGCTGAAAATAATGTCTAGTTCTTTAACAGTACCTTTTCCTTGAAGATTTTAGAGTAATGCACAAAACTTAAAAAAAAAGTTCACACAGCACAAGTTTCCTTTACCTCATGAAAGGAAAATAGAAAGTAAAAAGGATGGTAATTTGTCTAAAGGAACACAGAAAATGAACCTCTAGATTCACAATACCTTCAACCCCCAACCCTCATTTAGGCTGACTAGTCTGTGGCTTGTGCTGCAGACTCATCCCACTTGAAAAATCAGAAACAAAAACCTCTCCCTTCAAAAAGAGAAAAACAAAACCAAAAACCCCACCAGCTTATAGCTGGAGCACTCCTCTTGATCAGATCCAGAGCCCAGTCACTGTTATGCAGAAACAAGGTGTGCCAGGGAACAGGAGCAGGGTCAAGTGGAACAGCTGGGGCAAGGATGAAGAATAGCTGAGGCAAGGATGTATCAAAAGTCTTGGCCTGAGGTATCAGACTGCTTGGTTCCCAGGGAAATCTGCTAATATATCATCTCCTACCTCATACCCTAAAACTCCCTGCACTAAAAGACACAAGAAAAAGGCAACTTCCAAAGGAAACATGCTCTTCAAGGCTTGTGCTAATTGCAACTTGTTCCTCTGCAGTTGCAATAGACAGCCAGGAACTGCCTGTGTATGCAAAAGCTGCTCCCATCACTTTTCTAATGGAACATAGCTCCTGTCAAAACTGAAGCACAAACAGTCCCAATCCCAAGCCAGCAAGAGGCAAAGTAAGACAGCACAAGCAGTAACATTGCCATCTAAATGCTTTCCTCCAACTGTTCTGCATAATCTCATGTCAGCATATGTCATTCACAACTTATCCAGAGTTAATTTCAGATCTTTTACAGAAAGGATTTACACTCTCTGTTCTTTAAAGTAGTGCTCATTACAAGGAAGCTCATTATTACACCCAAGCAGTAAGCAGAATTTGCAACTCCTTTCATCTGTCTTGTGGCCAACAGAGAAGCTGTAGCTATTTACTTTGCAGGAAAAACATGAGTGATCATGGCACAAGCTCAGTGGCTTCTTAGCAGTCCATGTTCAGGGTCTTTGGTTAAAAAAAAAAAAAAACAACAAAAAACAAGACAACAGAAACCTTTGTCACTGAATTGGCATCATTTCTGAGAGCAGTGTTTCAACACCAGCCTGGCAGAGATGTGTAAGCAAAGCCCTGCTGTTTGCTGTTCGCTGTTTGCACAGACAGCTTCTTGCAGGTAGCCAGCTCAGAACTAGCCAGTTACAGACCTGTGAGGTATAATACAAATAAACAGTCCTGATCATAACATGCAGTATAGGCAACAAAGCCAAAGAAAGAAGAAAAATAATATATGCCAAAACATGAAAGAATAAAGAAGGCACAACATTCTACTGCTAATGCTTTACAAAAGTGTAAGAGGATGGTCCTGTCTGGAGAACGGCATCTCATCTTCCTTTTCACATGAGAGGCAGCAAAAACATATTACAAGAGATCAAGATGCTAAGTTTCAAATAGTAGAAGATTATAAAGTTGAAACTGACAGGACTTGCACAAGTGTTCTGCTCTTCATTGAGACACTCTCTTAAAGCGCCTACAGGACAGACTGCACACAGTATGTCCTCTCAAAGTCCAACTAAATCACACTTTCCTGTTTCAGAATTTTTTTGATTTTTGAAACGAAAACCCCAAATGCAAGGAGGCCAACTCAGCCTACAGGCAGGAGTTACCTTTTCTTTCTTTTTAAATAAGTTTTTATGAGGGTTCTTCAGCCAGAGTCACCACTAGCACAGCTCTGCTAATGGTAGGGATAAAAGAAAAAGGAGTGCTAGGTCCTTTAGACATCAATTTTTTGAATAAAAGATGAATCCACTTCTTACTATAACCCTTACCACTGCTAACCTAAAGAGCACCGAACTACAAATTAATGGCAAACCCTAAACTGCCCAAGCAGAGACAAAACCTCCTTTCACTGTAGGAATCCAGAAATGGTTAGAAATCAGTGTGGACTGATAAGGTGTATTATCTGGATCACAGAGAGATCAAAGTACCTGAAGCTCTTTATATCAACTAAAACTGAGCTTTGTGCATGATAACTCCTCATCTTAGGCATACACATCCTTGAGTCAGCAAATTGCCTTCATTTGGTTTTCAAAAAACCTCTCAGTGTTTATCTGCTGAAGAATCCCCTTTTTTATTTAACACAAGGAATTAAGAAGTAATTACACTATGTTTACACATTTATAAATGATGGGTTGCCTTTTGTCAAGGGTTCTGGATCCCTTAATCCTTCCTAATCTAATCAAACAAATTTGCAATAAATAAAGCACAAAGGGATGTGGCAGCCCAAGGGAGAAATTGCAAGGAAAACAAAGGAAACTTGACTGCTCCTCAAACCAGTGATCAAATGCAGGCAAAAGAAAACCTACCACTCAACTGCAGTGGAAACAGGGAATTAACGGGTATGCTTCTGAGTTTTCATGCAAAGGTATAACACAGTAAGTCATAATAACGCAACATGTCAAGCTCCCATACTGGGCAGTGAGACAACTATAAATCATTTGGACTAAAACATGCCTTATTTTAAAAAATTTTGTTAAAGGTCTGAGAGCTTATAGCTATCAGTGGAATCTAATTTACTCATCTAGTAGCAATTTGTGTCCCTTTGAAGCCAAGTGTTCAATAAGTGATGAAAAAACTCAAAAAAAATTTCTTCCCTAGTAGTGTGAGGGGAAAAAAAAGTACAGTAAAATCATTCAAGTAGCTTCATATGGCAAATGTTTCCATTTGGGCTACTGACATTTTATTGCACGAACCTTTCCATCAGCTTCCTAGCAGAAGGACTTACTAAATGAAATGATGCTTTAAGACTTGGAGAAAATATACAAGGACAGACTTTTTCAAGTTACCTTCTAGGTGAAGGATCAAATCATGGCATTGTAAACCTCCCAGGCAACACAGCAGGACTCTTATCACAGAGTTCAAGTTTTCAAGGGAGAGTAGGAAAGTGCTACATCACAAGAGGGGTTTCTGTCCTGGAAACAAAGAACCTGGTTTCCCAAAACTATCAGCCAGAAGCATCAGTACTGGGCAAACCCCCACCTCTTTCTGAGCAAGCAGCCTTGACACTGCTGAGGTTGGCTCCTATTAGGATTGCTACAGCTGGTCAGGCTTTCAGTTTCTTTTTTTCCCCTTCAGCAGAAAGCTTATTTGCCTGGGCCAAAATGAGTCTTGACAAGTTCTGCTTCTGAGCTTTTCTATTTGAAACCGAGCTGAGCATACACTTCACATTTTATTTTTTTCAGACATAACTCCCAAGAGAGCAGACCAAGCTAAAACACAACACCTTGTAAATCAGAAAGGTTTATCTTCACTTGGAACTGTGTCAACTACAATGGTTTAAAGCTATTTCTTCATTTCACTGTCATCCAGTCACCAGCTTTGAACTTCTTTGTTTAAAGCAAAGATACACCGGAAGGAGCACCTTTCACAGTAACTGTGAAAAATCCAGCAAGAGCAAAAATTGCCAGGCATGTGCTTGGATGGTAGCAGGCAACAGGAACTCTAATCATCTTACTGATAAGTATTTGCTTTTAAAAATTTCCATGAAAAATGAATATAAACACGGTCTCAGTGTTATAATCCTTGATCATGCAAGATTCCCAGAAATGTGATGATGTTATGCTTTAATGGTAACCATAAAACAAACAAAAATTCCAAGATTCTGTGATCAGTCTATGCAGACTCTGTTTTAAAACTGCATTTTACAGTTTTATGATTAAACCTTTCCCTCTAAATCTTGATCTCTGCAATGTGCTTTTATTTCTACTTTAACTCAGATACAGTTTCCCAAACACAAGATAAAAATCTGGCTTTCCAACATCCAGAAACAAAATCCATTTTTTGTAATACAACCTCCTAAAGCACTTATTTAAAAGTATACGGCCGAAGAGAAACCCCAAGCAAGATTTAAGTTCTTCCTTCTTTACGTAGTTGCTACAAAGTAGAGAAATGTAAAGCCTCTTCATTGATTGTAACACTATGCAAGAAAACCTGGGGTTATTGTGTGGAAAAGGAACACATTTCTAAATTAAAAAACAATGGTGAAAATTATTTACAGTCTCCACTTTACCTAGACTGTAGTAACTAGAGTGCTGAGTCATAAATTAAACTGGTTCTCTGACCTTTAAGGAACAACTGAGATCATAATAAACACGTCTCGTATTTTCAGCTGCGTCCAAGCAAAGAGAAGTCTCACAGCTCCTTGAAAAGCCTCAGGAGATGCAGTTTCTTAAAGCACACATAAAACTGATTAGTGTTCACAGTAACTAAAAACACATTAGAGAACAGGCATGCTAGAGAAAAGAGATGCTAGTGAGCAAAGAAGAGAACAGAATCAATTTACTTTGAATTTGCACTCTTTCCCCTGTCTAAGAGAAGTTGACTTGCTCTAAATCAGTTGACTGAAAATCAAGCATGCATGTGATTAATCACTAAAAACATACAAAGCAACCTGAGAATAGAGTAGAATAGACAGTACAATAGTTATGTGCTGCCACACCAGACCTGGAATTTAATTTTTGTTTGGGAAACCATGGCAATTTCTTACCTAGAAACAGTCACTTTAGCGATGTATGTCCCATGAAGATATTCTTGGGACTTAAAAAATTATGAGGACAGAAGAGTTAGACACACCTTGCTTCAACAAACTTGTAATTGGGAACTTCTTCCCATTGTGTGTCATACTGCTCATTTTCTCCTCTCAGCTACATCTTCCCTCAGTCCAAACAAAACTAAACTTTTTTCTCCAGAAATCCCTCAAACCCACTATGGACCTTCCATAGTGGGAGTGCTATTAATGAGGACCAATATATCTGTATACAAGCCTTTGTTCACACATATCTTTCAACATTTTATCTGTCTACATGAACTTGCACTTCATCTTTACCAGTTCAATAACCAATATTGTATTTCACTATATATAGTTACACCCGTGTAAGTAGGTATTTTACTCTTCATCAGGGTGTACTATTAGTACATAAGTCTGTTATGCTGCTAAACATTTTTTATAACAAGGAGGCCTTCTTTCTTGGCTTGGCTGATGTTAAGAGGTTAACACTCCAACTGTGTGTCACTAAGCTGTACCATGTTACAGGCAATTTTCAGTCAAATGGATGTAGATAAATTCAGAAAACAAAACACAAATGCTATCTTGAAACACTTTCTGCATTCACAAAAAAAATTCTCAGACAAAATCAGAAGACTACATGATTCAGCTAAATCTATCTATGTGCTGGTTAACCCTAAAAAGGAGAGAAGGGGCCTGGACCTGCTCCCTGCTCATCTGTGAACTGGTTCAGTTTGCCAACCCAGGGAATTAATAATACAGAGCTGGTGAACGGAAACTGCTCCCAAAAGGGTGTGATGTGTGCTGGAGACAGGACAGGCAAAATGGCAAGGACACACACCCCACCCTCCAGGCAGCAGCCAGGGCTTTTGCTCAGGAATGGAGCTAAGCAGCACCATAAAAGAATCCAGTTTCAATTGAAAAAAAAAAAAGTGTCCAAGCAGATGTCACAGCATAAGATGAACATCAATGTAGATAATTTTAGGTGCTTCTCATTGGCCTTTCTACCTCACTAAGTCATCAGCTAGACTGTAGACTCCCAGGAACACAGGACATTAAGACAGGAATGATAAGTATCAAATACTTTAGGCATTACTAGTAATACCAAGAAACAGAAACGAAATAATAGACATCAATAAACATCAAATACTGTCACAGCTCTCTGTTTCACTAAATGCAAAACATGTTAGTTACATTATGTAATTGAGCTATGAAGCACTTTCACTCTTGTTTCTGAATACAAAATTGCAGCCTTCTATCTCTGCAGTTTGAAATGTCTCTGAGTGACTGTAGCAAGCTCACCAAAAAAGTTCACTATTGTACCACGTGTTAAACCATGCGCCAGCCCTGGCATGGTATGTAAATGAACTCATTGACCTCTTCGGGTTTTCCCCTTTCTTTTCCCTGATCTTTAATGAGGATATCGAGCTCAGAAGGAGTAGCAGGCAGGAGATTGCACTGTACTTTCACAATGGGAAAGAAGCCAAAATACAGGCACAATGCGTGGATTCAGCAGTTTCAGGCAAACTGCATACATCCTCCTCCGGGAAGAACGCTTTCCACTACCACTTTAACAGGAAACCCAGCTCAAAACCAAGGGTGGGCTATCCCCTCATTCATTTCTCACATTGGCTATTGAAGCTGTTCCCCCACAAAAAAGGTTTTCGTGTTAGAGAAGCTTCAAAAATTGCTTAAGAGCAATTTGCTTTGCTTTGTTATGATGATTTAATTCCATAATATTCTGAATATTACATGTCATGCTTATTGGTCTTTAATATTTGGCTTTTTATGCTGATGATTTTGTAAAAAAAACTGTACATACTCAGAAAATATTAAAGGAAGAAAATGAACATAGCGTTAGTCAGCAAAACATAACTATATATACTAAAAGATCTTAAAAGTTTGGTGTATTCATTTTCTGCCTGAAAATGGATCCCACTGACACAGACTGTACATGCTTAATTCCAATTTTTTTATGTTCCACCTACCCTTTCCTTAATAAGTCTCTCTTTAGCTGCTTACAACACAGACAAATTACTTGGTACAATCTGAAGTTCTCCTCTTTCCTCTCAAATCCAAAACAAATTTCTCTGACTAGCTGGCAGAAAATAAATTTAGATGCGTTCTAAGTTCTCATGTTCCATATGAACAAATACCTCCTTAGGACAAGACTGCACATGCTTCTAGAGAGAAGAAGCACAAGATTCAGAACTCAAGAAGGAGCAGCCAGAAGCATCTTCAAGTCTCTCTCAATGCATTGCTGCTCTTGGGAACTACAGCAGCTTCTGACGTAGCTCATTCAGAGACCTTAAGAAAAGCAGACTTTGGTTCTCCCCAGCCCTCCCTTTTCTGGCCTTCCCTCAAGGCCAGAATGTTTAATTAGTATTAATTTTATTTACTAATATTCCAGTAAAACTGAGAATCACTGTTATTTTCATTTTTTTTTTTATATGCCAGATCAAGGCTCACAACAGATACCCTGCTGAAGATTTTATGGGAAGTCTGTGGCATAAGCCAAATGAAATCAGGAAGGTAAAGAATATTTTGAAAACAAAGTCTGTTTTTCATCATCTAGTAGCATTTGATTATGATTCTGCCTTATACTACAAGACATCTGAGCATGTGTCAGGAGTGGGCAGAGAAAGGGATGAGATTTTGACCACTGGCATACAGCCAGCTTTGTTACATGGACTACTATGACACAGTGGCAGAATATGAGGTCACAGCACATGATCCTACTCTGTCCCTGGACAAACTGTGAAACCAGGAAAGCTTTGGCAGAGCTGAGGTTTCATGCACTGTCATAAATATAGGTTTGCCTAAAGAAAACATTCTGGCTCTATGTTGTCACAGTTAGGTATCCAGACTAGTTGGCATCTTCTTTCTTGACCCCAAAATCAGATTCACAATATCTTAAAAAATTTTAAAAATATTTGCTAGAACATGGAATTGTCCATTTGCAACAGTATGTTGTTGAGAAATGTGAGGCTCTCGCCTAAAATCTTTGTTCCAGGGCACTAACTCATTCTTACCAGTCTGGAAAACAAAACAAAATAATCCTGTTTAATACCAAAGGGACATTCTTCCCTATGGAAACTAGTAGTTCTTGGTTGGCAAAGAATAAACTTGCATTTTCTTACCATTTCTCAAAACAGGGAGAGGGGAAAGAGGAGATGGAAGGAAGGGAGAGGATTAATCAAGATAATATTTGCTGATGTTTATATTCTGAAACAAAGGGGAATAATAATCCAAGAAGATATATTACATGACAAAGATGGGAAGTAACTTGCTACATCGCAGAATTATTGGAGCCACATCCCAGCCGTAAGAGGCAGGGATACAAACACAGTTTATTTCAAATGAGGTTACTAGTGTTTCACTGTTAGGGAAATAGGGGAAGTGAAGCAGGAAGTAAAAACAAAAAAATTTGTTTGTTTTGAAGACACTATATTTTGACAAGTCTGAGGAAAGGCTGTCAAAAGAGGAAAGTTGTATATCCTGACACTAATGGACTCTATGAATAACTTGCAGACAAGATGATTCTGATCATGTTTGCTTTTATATGAGGCAAAAACTCATTTGCTACTCATACTGCCCTAGTTTGCAGTTGCTTCTATGAAAACAAATATGACACAATGAAAAACTGCTCAGATTCACCGAGCTACAGAATGTCCTTCCTGCTCACTCTGGCTCACTTTTCACTTAGAAACGTTAAAAGGAATGTCACGCATTTGTAAACTATGTCTGGGAGCAAAGCCTCAAGTATCATGAATAAAAACACTCAAGTTCTACACTATACCAGTAAAAATGCTACGTGACTTCTATTGAAGCACAAGCTCAGATGTTTCTAAATACAGATGGTATCCATCATATGAAGGGAGAACATTAATTACTGGATTTGACATCTTTCTTGGGAACTGCACCCCTCCTCACTGAGCAGAACAAAGTCTCTGGCACACTAGAAGTTGCCAAGACTTTCTGTTTCTCTGTCCTCAATGCAATGTATATTCTTTATGGAAGGAAAAAAACAAGAAAGGGAAAAATTTGTAAAGCAGCCCTCTGTTCTGTATGCTACACCAATTGATTTCTCAGCTCAGTTTTTAATACTGAATCTTACTGCAGCCATGTTTCTGGGCAATTATATATTGAAATACATATTGACAAGTCAGTTTTCACTTAAATATTTGTTAAAAATCTGCTGCTTGCAGGCTGGCCATTTGCAGCTTCTATTCAAAAGAGCAATATGTAAACAGTGTGCTCAAAGGCACCTGACTGGGTCTCACTGACCTGTTGCTCTGCTCTGCTTGTATTTCCTGGCTCTAACCTGGCCGTGGAAGGGAACAAGGTAAAAGTCCACAAGAACCTGCTCATTTCTCCTGGAAACAAACCTCAAGCTATACCCTGGGAAATCAAGAGTCTGCAATTCCTGTGCTGTGGGAACTTCCTTCTATCCAGGGGATAACTCTAGTCTATCACTTCACCAAAATAAAGCCTGAAAGAACCATGAATTATTGATTTGGGGCAATGGGGTAAAGGACCACCATGTCACATTCCATAGCTCACACATTCAAGTGTTTTCTAGGTGCCCATGTCACGGTAAACTCTGAACTTGTTCCTCTGTATAAAGTTACAGTTAAGACTGGTTTTCCTACTTATCATTCCAAGTATCTGTTTGCTGTACTATCACGTAATATGGTATGGCAAAAGCTGTCAGATCTTTCCAGCGTAGCCAGGGGAATGAACACATATCTCTTTTCAAATTAATACATACCAGCTACAAGGGAACAGTGTCAGTATTTTAGCACAGTTTTAAGGACTCTACAAGATAAAAGATGCAGTTAGACAAGGTCTAGAATTTTGACAGATGCAACAATGGCTAGACAGTCACCATTACCAGACGGAGCAACACCCAGGTATTTAGAAGCTGAACATCCACCTTTTGGTTGTTTTTTCTTTCTTCTCCTTAGTGTTTAAAAAGCAGCTTATTGTCTGGGTTTTTCTGTTTACAACTGTGCATCTGCGTATGTGTATGACAATAGGAATTCTCAGAGCAAGCCAAACTGAGAAAGATGGATTGGTCTGATGTCTGGTCATTCATGGGTGTGTCCACACCAGTCCTGCGGTTCAGATCACTGGTGTGTTTCTGTGGCAAATCTCTCCATCTTCCCTGAGCTTTGGTTTGGATTGTGGAGCAGCCTACTGAGCTCACAGGATGGATTCTTTTCATATGAAACTAAACCCGAAGATGTGCTCCAACTGCTAAAAGGCATTTGGGACACGTGACCAGCTTACAGCCTGTCTGGAATAAAGGCCCACAATGCCTACAGCAGGACCAAATCTCCCATACCAGCTTCTGCTCCACATAAAGCTGCTCCTACCACATTATTTGCTAGTACAGACATGTCTATGTCAAAACCTATGTTCCTGTTCCTTGGAAAGTTTGTCTTCTATACACACAATCCTACCTGCATCCTTTGATAGCTTAATTTTTTAGGCACATTACTGTGGAATAGACATGAAAGAAGAAAGACAAATTTTCCCAGCTGTACAGCAGCACAGACATTTTGAAAATTTGATTCCCCAGACTGGGGAATCAATGGAACAAGAAGGAAATCACCAAACGATGCTGTTTGCAGTACACAGCAGTGGCAAGCACAGGGATGATCAGATTTTGGGATGCACTGAGGCTCCACACCCCACAATACTCTTGATATGAATATATGTAAATGAGTTAATAATGAAGCCCTTGGCCTACAACCTGCAATGTTGGCACAGGTCGTCTTGGCAGCTGCATATATACTAATTTTTTGACATATTGATTACTGGGGATGTATCACATGCATCAGATGCCACATTTGAATCAATGCTGCTTTGCAAGAGGCAAACCATGATTTGGTTTAAGTTTTAACGGATAGTTTGTGACACAGCTTCTAATTTAGATTACACCATGGAATCACTACAGTAATCAAAAGTAAATAATGGAAAAAAGATTAGAATTCAGAGACAAGATGTAAAAACCAGGAGAACTGGAAAAGGTGACTGAAGTGGCTTAGTAGCAGTTGAGATGACGCTGAGAGACCTGCAGACACTCATAAAGTAATGGTAAGCTATTTTCCCTTAACCATCTCTTCCCTCTTTCTATCCTGTCTCCCTGGATTATTTACTGGTTCAAACAAAATGTGACTTATTTCTACCCTCTGCTTACTGTTTACAACTATCAGCCTACATTCTCAAAATTTATCATTCACATATTCAGACACACGCATACAAGTCTACTGTGTGTATTTAAAATTTCTCACAAAGGGTTCCTCTAAACCTTTACCAAAACAATTGGATTGACTTAATTGCACTATTTAGGATACTCAAATTCTGACCATGAATTTTTCAAAAGTCTTCTTTTTTACCACTGGAATCTCATCTTTATATAGAAATGTATGAACCACCCTACCCAGCAAACAGTAAAGTACTACACAGTGTGTTTCTTGAACTGAACTGTTCTGAACACCAATAGAGCCTAGTGGACAAACAGTACAAAAGACAATTAGTGCTAATGCAACCACATAACTGAAGATTATGATAAAGCAGATGACGACTCAAGATTTATCATTAATCCATCTTTTTTGCTCTTTCTGGGCACTCACTATAATATAGAAAAAGAAATATGGTGCCATGGTGACCCAAAGTGAAGTTACAAGAAAGGTGTAAGAGAAATTCCACAAGATCAAAAGTAAAAATTATTTAAGACAATGGCACAGTAACAAAAAGTAGTGTGGCAACTGAAACATAGGCATGAATTGCTCAGATTTCATGCAGCAACCAAGACTGCAGTGCAACTAGCAGCAAATAGTGGCGAGATCAGAAAGCTATGCAAGAACAGGGAGCATTAAGAGACAAAGATACGTGAGAAAGCACAAGCTTGCGCTGCCACGAGCAGAAAGCTCTTTGCAGGACATGTCTGTATTAGAGACAGAAACCAGACTGTGCAGCATAATATTACTAGAAAGGACTAGGGAAGATTCAATTACAAAAAGCTGACCGTAAAATGAGATGTTCTCACTTCACTGATACATGTCGTACCAAGATGTTCCCTGGAAAGCTGGACAACATTCATGCATAATTAATTTTTTTAAAAATAAGTTTGGGGACAGAATCTTCACAAAAAGGTACGTTCTGTGCCTCATCCAAACCAGAACAGGGTCAAGCAGCTGAGGATTGTAGAACGGGTTATCTGAAGTCAAGCAATGCAGTTGAGGCATGTCCACACAGGTCGGATGACACATCAATCTAAAAGGGTGCACATGCAAGGCTGCTAGAGTTCATGGCTCTTGTCCTGAATTTACTGACAGGTGGCTAGAAATAAAGTATGACCTATATTATTTTCCCAGTATAGTGGCGGGTGCCATGCCACAACTCTCTTAAGAGATTATGCAGCTGCTATAAAGTCTTGGAAGAAACAAGTAGATTTGGGTAGAAAAAGAAGCTTTCTCTTAGAGGTGGAGAGCTGGCAAGGTTAGTCATTAGTAAAAGTGGATTTGATTGTGAAATTTTGTGATAGATGTGCAGCCTGCAATTCTTTCTGACCACAAAAATCACCAGCAGCTCACGTGCACACACACTGTATTTACTTTAAAATGACTAAGACTGGGACTTTTGCACAGTGATGAGCTAATAAATGAGCACATGATGGAAACAGCTTTGTCCTGTATTCCTGTACTTCCTGGATAGAATTGTCCTTTTCCTTTTTGTTATGAGATGAGGACCCTTCTGGACATATAATATCACTCAGTCCCAGGGCAAAAACTAAGGAGAGCAGTTAAACACTGTCCACCAACAACTTCAGAGAAGCTGTGCACCAGTTACTCTCGAGCCATACACTGCAAGGTTGCTGTACGAGGTGTGGGTTTGTTTTCCTTCATATTTGCAAAATGTGCCATTTTATGCTACAGGTTCAAAAACTATTAGAACTCTGGTTAGAAGCAGTCCGCAGATCATTTGTAGAATCACTGTTCTCTATTAAGGCGTAAAAAAATGAATTGCAAACAGCTCTATAGACAGAGGTACAGAGCTATGAATGAAGAAGGGCTGACAGCAAATTTTAGAATTTAGAAGCGAAAGAGTTTATACAAACTTGTATTTCATTTAGGATACTTTCTGGGACAGTGCATATGTTGAAGATCATCCCGAACTACTACTGCTTGTTCAACAAAAAACCAATACACATCCCCAAGAACATGTTAAAAAAATACACTGAGTGGGGGAGGGGCTGGGGGGGGTGGAGGAGGGAGAACAAAATAATTTTGCCCTTACAATCTAATCACCAAAATTGTATTTTGAGTGGTGGTACAGCCTGAAAGGACTCCCTCAATCATGTTCCCGGCAGAAGTCAGCAGAAAACACTATAGGGCATTATCTGCTCAGAAAGAGAAGAAATTAAAGGCACAGCCGATTACTTGTGAAGTGACAGCTAAAAACAAGGGAGGATGAAACACAAGAACTGAGCTTTTACAAGGATCTTGTAATAGCAGCTAATATCTGGCTACTTTTCAGCTCCAACAATTGGAGCTGCAGTCCCACTTCGGGAGAAGTGAAAAATATATGCAAGTAAGTGCCAACTGAGCTTCAGTCTCAAATACTTCAGTATTTCCTACCCTGAAGGACATTTTGAACTGCAGTGGTGGTAAAAAATCTTCCTGCATGAAATCCTTAAGGCTCCTTTACAACAACCCATTTACTAGGAAAACAGAGAAGTGTCTGTATTTTAGCAAAACAACCTGTTTTCCAAGTTCTAAAAATAGAAAAGAAAAAAAAAATTAAAAGTGTCTGTCATTTTGAAACCACTCACAAGCATTTCATCCTAAGCAACACAGCCTCCCCCCTTGCTAAAAATAAAACAGTACATTACAGCAACATTTTTTGCTGGCTTCAGCCAAGGATTTGAAAACCTCCCCTCAGCCCAGACAGGCCGTAAGCTATGAGTCAGCACTTCTCAGCATTTCTGGAAATTCCTCAGCAGAGCATCCACCCTGTAGTAGGAAGCTGCTGTTCACTTCAGTCGGTACCAGGAAACGGATGGGTGCTCATGGGCCTCACCTGACCCCGGCACAGAGCTCAAGGAAACTTCCCCAAAACTACCAAACCTTTCCCGTCCCACCAGCTTCCTGCATCACCACCAAATACACTGCCTGCCAATAAGCTTGGTAACTCCACCCAAATACAACTTTGTGCAGTGTCAATGAACAGGAAAATATGGATGAATTAAGGAAAAAAACCCCATCACGCTGGACCAGGGCAAGTCTCTGTGGTGCAGTTTTATTGGTATGGCCTCTCCCAACCTGAATCCAGAGGCAGCTCAGCTCTACCAGCCCTAGACATAATCTATGCCCTGCCTGATGAAGTCTGAATTCATACAAAACAGCCATTTGGGGTTTTTTTACCCACATAAAGTGTGGGTTCCTGGTGCTTACAGACAAAATGACTCCTCTTTCAGGTGGATAAAGAAGGCACAGGTTCCGGGCATTGCCACACTTGTCAATTGAAGGGACACGGCATAGCTCCATCTCTCCCTCCAACAGTCCATGCTTCACACAGAAAATCTTATGACCTGCATACAACAGAGCCCAAGGATGGGAAGAGGATCCCTGCCTGTCTGGGGGATACCCCAAATCTGCCTGTGCCTGTACAGGCTATGGTGCTGTCAGGTATCTCATCCCCACTGAGACACAAACCAGAGTCCCCATGGGAGCTCTTGGTGCTTGGTACTCCCAAATGTGCAGCACTGCCAAGGTGGAGACACTGCTCTTGACACGGAGATATAACATGCACTTGGGTCCATCTAAGGATGTAAACCACAAGCACTGCCTGTGGTGAATGCAATTCCTACTTTACTCCCCTCAGATTGAGTATCTACTCTTGTTTTGCTTTAAACGCAGGCTTTGACAGGGACTTTAAAGAGGGAGAGTTAAGGGAATAGGAAGTATTTTGTGAACAGCAATAATTGCATGTTCTGACCTCTCCAGCTTACATCATGCGCATTATCCAACAACCACAAATCAAGAAGGAAAACAAATTTTAAGACAATAATTTTCAGCACAACATATATGTTAAAACTAACAGGACAAGACAAATGTTGGCATTTCCCTGCTTGTTTCTTGCTTTCATATATGTGGCTATATTCCCATAAAAATCCTGTCTTTTTTTAAAATGAATATTTGTATAAAGGAAGCTGCCTAAAGTCGGGTACAAAAAAAAAGTATGTTTTTCTCAAGTGTTTTTTAATACGGAGCAATGAGATTAAAGCGAGGCAGACAGCCAAATACCTCAGCCATCACAGTCATTAATAAACGCGTTTAACATTCGTGCAGCTTTCGAATGCAGAACATCTGGTTCCAATTCCCAATCTGGCTTTTAATAAAAGTGCCTCCCCCACAATACTTTTATTATAAAGTGTTCTTTTCCTCAGCGTGCTCTTAATGCCCCCCCCCACTTTTTTTTTTTTCTTTTTTCCTTTTTTTTTTTCTTTTTGGAAGCGGCTGTTCCTTCCTTCTTGCTGGAAGCCACCTGACCACTGCCAGGAAGAGGAATGCAAAACATTCCCAGGAGCAGCTCCTGACGTCAGGGCGGCAGCATTCTTCTTCTTCTTCCTCCTCCTCCTCCTCCTGCCCTCCCTCCGCGGCCGGGCACGGAAAGTCCGGGGCTGGTCCCGCCGCCGGCCCGTGCCGCGCTCCCGGGGTTTTCCTGCTCTCCCCACAAACCCTGAGGAGCCGGAATAAACCCGGGATGGGGCGATAGTGGGGCTCACGCTGCACCCTACCCATGTATCTTCCCTTCCCTAAAACAGGAGCCTGTGCTTCGGATAAACTTCAGGCCCCCCGTCGGCTTAAAGCAGCTTAGGCGCTGACTTTGGCGATTCTTTCCCTTCTGGTTTTTTCACTCGAAGGCAGGCGGCAGAAGGGTGCCAAGGAAAACAGGGACACGCTGCTGCAGGGTGGGTTGTTTTTTCACTTCTGACACATTCACGAGAGACATGACATGATACCAAGGCACGCAGCCCGTATCCAACACGGATCTTCTCCGTTTCCTTCTTTCTTCATCCAATATCTAGCCTTGAACACATCACAGAATGGGGAAATCCCACTCCTTCACCTCTCTAATTTCAGCTATGAGAATATATTATTAAATGGCATTATTTTCTCCTACTCCTAAACTAACTGGTAGCTAAAACTACACAAAAGAGATTCCAGGTTGAGTTGCAGCCCTTCAGTTGAGTTTACTCATTTCAATAACGTTTAGTCCACTTAGTCTGATATTTCTGGGGCATATATTTTAAAAATTCTATAAAATGTTTTGCCTGGAAAAAAAAGAATCTCCACATATTTTAGTCAACGACTCTATCAAAGACAGTAAAAAAACCCAAAAAAACAACAACAAAACAAAACCTGTAGTTGCTACCAGGTCCATGATAAAACTGAGAGTATCCAAATTCCACCATGCCAAGGGAGCAGGATGGTAGGCTAGGAAACATGGGGGGGACGGGGAAAATGTATAGAAATATCTTCATTTCTAGAGGATGCAAAGAAAGAGCTTTTCAGGGAACTCCATTTCATATCTCTCATTGTTAACAAGAAGTGTAAAATACTTCATTTTACCACTCCAAAACCAACAAAACCCTAATGTGTAGATGTTAGTTTAATCATAATTTTCCAGGGTATACAAAGGAAGCCAAAACTCATCCTGAATAACTAAGGCATATGATTGGTGGTAGTAAAGTTCACATATAACACTTTCCCCACAAATATTGACATAATAAATACAAATTTCTCAATGTTGACTGACCACGATGAAAAAATAAAGATCTGGAAACACTAAGCAAGACAGTTGCAGTACTTTCAATATTAATCATAATTAATATTAGGGTTATAATATAAGGTGTTAGGATTATACTGCCTCTGCAGCTGCAGTTCTACACATGAAGATCCAGATGAGTCTAAAACTTGCAGGCCATCTCTCAGTCCCAGTTCCTCAGCTTCTTGCACCATTTGTGGCAATTTAAGAAATAAAAACATATTTGGGTTTTCTTCTAGTCTAAGGACTTGTTACTAAAAGGTCAAACAAGTGTCTGCCTCTGACCAACCTCATGCCACCTACAACTTTTTTAGGGCAACCTGCTCTCTGAAGAACCACAGGCTAAGAAAACACATTGCTTTCCTGGTAAGAACACCCTCTAAGTATTCTTGCCTGTGTTATATCAACTGGCCACATCTGACCAGCTAGAAAACCCAAAGCCACCTTTTTGGTGCTCTTCTCTAGATGTCGTAAGTATTCCAGTGACCAACGAATCAGTATTGTTTCAGAGAGTTGACAACGAGACTCATGAAATTTATTTCACAAAACTTGATAGGGCCCTGAAAAATCATTAGCCAGCTGAAAAACCAGCTGATCTTTAATATATACACCTAAAAATTTTAACTGAAGTTCGCTGATGTCAACAGCCAGCCATCAGTATACATGACTATTAAAAATAATACTTGTTTTTTACAACAAAGTGAGAAAAAAGTACATTTCTATTACTAAAAAACACAAGTAAGAAGAAATGTAATAAAAATACTATATTACCTAAAAAAAAGTTGTGGCTCAGTAGAATCGGTCAATTTCCTAAACATAATAGGAAAGACAGTGAAAATTCCTTAGTACCTTCTGAAATTAAGCCAAGCTAAGGTGGCCTGCAACCATTGAAGAATACTTTGCACTTTATAGTGTTTGACTTTTTTTTCCATTTTCTATTTTTTATTTCATACTACATGTAAAGCAAGATATACACAGAGGTCTTTTCAGCTACATATTAAGGATTTTAAAATTTTCCCTTTTTTTCTTCTTTTTTTTTTTTTTTAAATTTCATTTTATCAAAATATAAATACATGCAAATCAATACCAGGTCACTTCTGAAAAGTAGACTTTAGAATTTCTGAAAGATGAACTTTTAAAAATGATTGACAATTTAATCCCTAGCATTGAAGTTTGGATGGAGATTAGAACAGGCATGGCATACAGAAGTGATGAGAACTGGGGTGTGTTCTCACCTTCCCTGAAGATTGAATTCATTCTCTTCTCTTGTTTTTTAGCTGCTTATTCATTCTATTATTCTTTTATCACCAGAAATAACACTGGAATGCCAAAAGCATGAATGAAGTCACAGGGAGAACTTCCTTCTATGCATGGTACACAGAATTAAGTTTCAGGTGTATTTTCAGGATGCTGCTTCACAAACCTGTGATTCACAAGCCTTGTCCTGAGCATGCGTTGTCATTCAGTCATGGCCAACTTTCTCCTGCCAAAATCTGGCAAGTGCTTTGATCTCCACAGATTAAAAGGACGCTAGTTTGGAAATTCAGCCTCAGAAGACTACAAATACTTTAAAGATTCGTTTTCAGCAAAAAAACCCCAAAAACCCTACATAAAGTGACAGATACTTGCTGTGGCAGAACAAGAGCAGTTCACTTGAGTTCTAGAGGCAGAAGCCACTTTTTTTAACTTACAGAAAAGGGTTTAATTCATGAGTAACAAGGTTTAGAAACAATAGGTGCAGAGGAAAAGAGATCAGAAAATTGAGTAATACCCAGAGATCACTAAGAAAAATACATCAACTCTCTTTTCCTGGTTACTTTTTCATATCTTGCTTGCTTAGATCACCATTCGAGTGGATAGTTTTTTCTCCAAGTCTAAAATTTCAGTTGATATCAGTGTGCCCTGTGACACCTGAAATACTGTTAACTGCAAAGCATCAGAAGCAGGGAAAAAAACCCACCTTAATTTCACAGGCTGACTTTTACATTTGGCAAAGCAAAACAGCCCAGCCTACAGGGGGCTAAGCCAAGAGCCTCCTGAGAACCCAACTCGCCCTGAGGTTTTGGAAGGCCGCACTGAGAGAAGGTGTGAGTTTCTTCACAGCTTCTCACCTTTGCACACAACCTACACAAACTCTGTTTTGAAGCCTGCTAATACTTTCTTGAGGTATGCTCCCTGCTCTTCTCCCCGGATCTTCTTCTCACGCATCTCTGTTTGCTGCTTCTGGCTGGGCCTGGCAGTGGAAATGCTGAACAACAGGAGTGGATCCAGCCCCGTTGCTGACTCAGATATGAGAGCCCATGCTCATCAGAATTTGCTGCTGCATTCCAGATTTCGGTACCCAAAAAAATTTAGATGCTTATCTAAGCTAAACTTCCTGAGGGTGAACTATCCCTAGCGCTAAGACACTTTGAAGGTTGATATGCACTTGAGCAGGAGACAGCATGCCAACTTGCCCTAAAAGCAGGGCCTACCTACAGAACTTCAGCTCTGTCTGCCTGGGTAAATTACCCAGTTAATTGTCTTGGCAATCATACTTACAGTCAAAAAAAAGGATAAGCAGAGATGAGGTCAAATCATTACACTGTTCCATTAAAACATTTGTTTTAGGCAAATAGACTTCGGAAAGCTTCTTTTGTCATGTAAAATGGAACCATATGTACATAACTTTGTACAGTTATTTTTATGTTAGCTTTATTAATATAATTTTGTTACTAAGCTATTTACTATTTTAGGCTCCTAATAGCTACGAAGGCTTGTTAACAACACTCTGAAATCACAGGGAAGTATTTTCCTTTGGTTTGAAAAGTGAAAACAAAATTCTAAATGTGTTTATTTCCATGCTTTATATTGTGTGTAGCATCTACTTCCTTTAACACGAAAATTTTATGATCACAAAGCCTTTTCCTCAGCCAAATTATTATTACAACCGTGTGAGACTGCATTATTCAGCAGTGTTTAAAGGAAGTCCCAAGGTGCAATATTTCACTTTCTTCTTAAAGCATGAAGACTATTACTACAAAAAGAAATAATTACAAAAATTACAGCAGTAACAACCCACTGTATCTTAAATTCTCCTGTTTGGAGTTGGAGATTATTTTTTCCAGTTTCAATTTTGAAATGAAAAATTCTCCCACATAGCAAAACAAAGCTTTTGCTGGCTTGTCATTTGATTTGGAGAGACAGAATATAGCAGTTTCTGCCAGACTAACTCCACAAAATCCCAACTAGTTTATGAAAGTCTTCCTTTACATTTTTTTACAACCAAGGAGTCATTATCCATGGTTCTCCTACACTGCTGGGCAATTTGTAAAATGAAGTGAAGAGCAGCGGTAGGCAAAGTATCCATACAGATATCCAACAGATTTTTGTACCCAGCAAACAATCTTTGCTTAGCAGAGACCAAAGCAATTCTAGAAACCTTCGGTGTCTATTTAATACAGGGAGTAGCATGTCCATTACATGAGTCAGGAAGGACATACACACACACACACACACAGCTTCAGTCTCGGAAGTTGTACAGCATTAGTTACCTTAGCTCTGTTTTCCTATTTTATGAGAAACAAGTAACTAGACACGAAGTCCAACAAAAATTGTCATTTGTGTTGCAAATAAAGTTAAGGAGGAAGATAGGGGATTACAAGGTAATGTCATCCTATTTGCTTGTTGCTTACTGTAAAAGTACTTAAAATTATTTAATTTTTTTCCCCACTTGACCTCCTAAATGGTTTAAATCTGTTACAGAAAAGCTTGGTAAGGAACACAGAATGAGAGGTGAACCCAGGAACTAAATATGTTGAAAGGTCCCACGGTAATTTAAAATCAATGATCTATTTACCAGTGCAGCATCAAGACAGTCAAGAGGCAAGGAATGGGATAAGATTAACCAAGAACTTTCTCATGCTTTCCCTCAAGGGTCAAGAAATAGCATTAGACAGGAAAAATGTTAAAAATCACAAGACACAAAAATCTTTGAATCATTTGAAGAAGTTAAAAAGATTCACTGAATTAGCTGAAATATGAAAAGAAAAGAAAAACATCCCCACCAAAGCCTGAACAGGTCTGTTAGGCTTTCAACAGGTTAAAAACCTGTCATAGCCAGGAGGTAGCTCTTAACACGACAATGGCATGCAGGAAAGTTCTCTGTTTCTCCTCTGGTAAGCTCAATTCAAAGCAAAGTTTGTAAACATCCCGGGGGAGTGGGCAGAACACGACACCGGGTTTCAGAAACATTTACAAGTGTTTTGCAGAAATGAAACTTTACTTCCAGCGCTCAGTTTCGCTCTCCGGGGTGGAGGATGGGTCTGCAGGCTGAGAGGCAGGCAGCACGGAGAAGCCTCGCGGGGAACAAAGCTGTGTGAGCCTCATGCGCATCCCCACGTCCAGCACGGAGAGCGCACCGAGTTTCTACAAGTTGTGCAGAAGCGATGGCGCACAAACCCCAAGAAATCCCCCTGCTGCAGGCTCCCGTTTCACGGACGTGGAGCTTTGACGCCAGAGAAAGCCGTGGACAAATAGGCGCTGCGGCTGTCTCGGTGAGATCAGCTTTTCCTGGGCTCCTGCTGACAACATTGCCACCTTCCGCAGCCGCCGGGAAGGGCACGGAGCTGCACCCGGGGGGCTCGGGCAGCATCCCACCGCCCCGCGAATCGCCGCGGAGATGCTGTTTAGGAAGGTGATGTCCCGCCACTGCCCTTTGTAAGCACCCTGGTAACTCAGAATAATTTATTTTTGGAGCCCATCGAATCGATGCAGCGCAGCCCCTAGAACTGGCGTGGTGCGGCCGAGCGCACACACGGACGGGAAATGCGACAAAGGGAGCGCGTCCTGCGCCACATGTGCAATGAGCCTGTGAACGCATCGCCAGCGTGACTGCTCGTGTCACTTCCAAAACAGCTGAGGAAGCTGAAGAAAGTCAAAGCAGAAGTTAAAGGGAGGCAAATTTCGCTGTTTCCATGCCCGGACCTGAGTGCATCTCGTTCCAGACTCCAGCCCTCAAGCACTGGACTGCCGTCGTGTCCAGTTTCAGTGAAAAAGGCAATGAAACACATGTACTGCCCTGGCTTCTGCATACTTATAATGCCAATATATGCATTTTATATAAGTTTTAGCATCTGATGAGGTTATACGTTAAAAGGCCGTATTTTGTCTCGCTACCTTGCAGGGAAGTATTTTCCTCCTAATCATCCGCAGTTCATGTATAATAAATATATATATATATATTAATATATAATAAAGTAGTAGCATTTATGACAGCAGTTAAAATATGACCAATAAAAAAATCCAATATATTAACCAATACATTTAGTTCACATTCTGGATGGAAAATGGCTTTACTTAGATATAGCCAAAATACATGGAGCTGTTAATGTGGGATAAGAAAGTACTTTCCAAGAAAAGCTCCCAAAAAATCAACACAGCAACCCAAGTAATACCTATATTAATTTAGAAAATGGGTGTTCAGAGCTTAGTAAGTAGAGAAGGGCTTTGCATGCAAGATTACATGCATTTCCAAATCTCAGACCTCTTCTAGGAAGGCAGTCTTCAACATGTAAGGTTTTGCCAAAGAAGATTCATAATCAAAGGTACAGAATCACAACCAATTAACTGGAACACATAGGAAAAGAATACTTTTATATGCAGGGTAATCTAAAAAATAAATAGACATAAAAGTTGCTCCCTGTCCCCCCCCCAAAAAAGAGGTGTAATTTATATTTGAGTTGAAATAACTTCTCCCTCTTGTTTTCTCCTCTACCTGTGTTTAGGGCAGTTTTGGCATAACCTTGTAAAACTAACAGGATTCCATTCCTTCCTAAGTAAGCATCAGTCCTCAAAAATCAAGAAATTGAAGTTGTAGCTGAAGTGACCTACAACCAAAGGCAATTCTCAAGTCTTGGGTGGATTGGTCTAGAAGCTGATCATGTGGTATGCTGAAGTTTGTTTTTAAAATGAGTTTGCTTTTGAGTATAGCTAGAAAACAGGTTGCTGCTATACAGCAAGATTCGAAAGCAAACTCCTGGGGTCAAATACCTCCCAGCAAAATCAGAGAATCACCTCATGCAGAACTTCTCAAACTGTAAACCACAGGAGGCTGCAAAAACTCAAAGAAAATACTGGGCAACTTATTTGGTTTTGTGTGAGAGATAGAAGGAAAGAAATATTTGGGAATATAATAAAGAACAATCCTATATTGTAAAAAATGTCTTCAGATAATTTGAAGAATGATTATTATACATATATACTGTAAATCTGAGCTCCTTTAAGGCTACAAACCCTGTAAGTTCCAATGACAGCCCATATCAATAAAATTTCTCTTCCTCAATCTGTACATTCACAATGCATAAAACAGTACCAGCCCTATTAAATTAATATTTATGACAAGCTCCGTGAACCAGAAGACAAGCAGTATTTGCTAAGGCACAAATACAATGTACAAATCTCATATAGTTGCATTGCCCACGTTTCTCAAAAATGAACCTCAGCTTGGAGGAGAAATTTGTTTTTGGGAAACACAAAAGACAGACATGCTGTGCCATGCTGGGAAGATAAATGAAAACACAAATACAATCAATGTAATTTATGGTTTTATACTGAATCTTAAGTGTTCTCAAGTTCGGGGCTTTCAGTGTGTGTATGCTGCACTGTAACTATTCTGACAGGGTTTTTTTGGGAGTAGTTATGATCCTCAATGTCTGTCCCAACAATACCTCAGAGCACCTCAGGATATTTCTTCACAGATATTTCTTCTCAGTTCAGGTTACAAGTGATGAGCTGGAGATGCTGACAGACTTGGGTTTGCATTAACAGACATGCTATCAACAGCAGAAGTGTCAAGGTGGACATACAGTCCTGTTCTTTATGACAGCCATACACCTTGGACTGACTATGGACAATGACTCCTAGGAAGACCATGCAGAAGTCCACCATCGTGATCTACTCAACAGCAAACATGGAAAAAAATTGGAAAAAAAAAAGGGGGGGGAGATAACCGTCAAAACAAAAAACATCCACAGAAATGTTCACTAGGCTTCTTTATTTTTAACTCTAACTCTTTTACCAAGGAGAGAGAAAACAGATAATGTTTCAGAAGTCCAAAGAGGTTAAAGAAAGAGAAATAAACCACCAAAACAAACAAAAAAACCCCATACACACAACAACCTCCCTTCCCACTTACTGCCAAGTAAGGATTTCTTTTTTTGGAGCCACATCAGTGATTTGGCTTTCCAAACACAAATGCCCCAAAGGTAAAATTAGTGGTTGCACAGGACTTCTAATGCTCTAAATATTGTTCCGATACTTCTGATTGGAAAAACTTGGTGTTCCAGAGGGCTGTACTGGGGCACTAACTAGAGGAGTACTTTTTCAAGACATCTCAGGATGCCATCAAAGAAGCCTACCAGTCAGGGAGAAGTAATACATTGCAATCTGCACAGTGAATATTGACTCAAAAGACTGGTAGGAAGAGAAGCTTCATCAAACACACAAAAGGCTACACTGAATGTTTCACAGCTGAACTGTTTTCATATACCAAAGTACATTCTTCTGCCAAAAATACATAAAACCATGGGTATTTTTTCCACGAGCTTTTACTGAAGGAGAAGTTATTTGCCTGGTAGAATAACAGTAAAATTTGCTCTCCTTCTTGCCCTCCCATGCTCCTGCCCCCCCAGGATAGCTGAGATGTTTTAAATACTGTATTTTGGGTAGCAACATTCCAAATCTTTCAAATATTTGAAAGCAACATTCCCCTTTTGAAATGCTTGGGGCTTTAATTACTATTTCTGCTCAGAGTACAGTAATTAACTGTTGCTTACCTACACTTAAATATGACATTCAGGAGGAGGAATCTGACAAAGCTTACCTTGATATTGTAGGGAATGACCACGCAGGATAATTTGGCAAACTCACACTTTATCCATCTATTTACCCACACAAAATTGCCCAAGAACACAAGCATCCTTAGCACAAAAACCCAGCATGTATCCAGAAAATATCCAGTGTATTCTAACCCCAAACTAACTGCATACAGAATTGCATGGAAAAATCTTACTCTAAATACACACCTACCATTACTGTAGCAAATCACACCTGCTAAATAAAGAGAATGGCACAGGTCTTGAAAATTTTCTCTCCACAGTAAGCTATCGAAATTCATTGTATTTCATGAAGTGAAAGTACTGAACAGCAATCCAACAAGCAGAAACCATAATTTTTCAAAATGCAATTTTTTTTAAAAAAAAGATTAGCTGATTACTGTTAGTCTTAAACATTTAAAGAAACCCATTCACAAAGTCAAAACTTGTTCTTCAGTGGTTAAACTACTGAAGGAATTTTGGCACATAGTCTTTTTACAAATTAAGTATTGTTTTACACGTCCCAAATCTGTTAGTCATAAACATTAGCAGAGGAATACAAATCACAACTTTTTAATAACCCTGCAGTAATTCTGAACTTGTTCATCTGAACTTATTTAGCTTGTTTTTCCTTCATGACTGGATAAAGCAGACTGCAGTGCCAGGTCTTGGCTCCATCAGTTGCTCATTAAACAAGATCTGGAATTTAGCATTGGATTGAATACACATGGGAACTCATGTGAAGCTGCTCATATATCATTGATAGCTCCGTTGCTAACACAGAGTTTATCCAAGACTGTACATTTTTCGTTGACTTGAACAAAGCTGTTCACCATCCTCTGTTTTTGACGTCAGTGGACAACTACCCACTAACAGTATCTGTCACTACAAAATGCTTGGAATTTCCTCACTTGTAAAAGCTGGAAAGTTTCAAGTACAGACCTTTCATTAAAAAACAAAACAAAACAAAACATTATTAGATTTTTCAGGATAAGATTATTTTGTGAATATTAGGGGAAGACAGTTTCATTCTCAGTGAATATTTTTTCCAATAATTTTTTAGACATAAACAACATCACTGACTGTAAGGAATGGATGTTTAAAAACAATTTTCCTATTCTGTTGCTAAAAGCTGTGGACTCAAATGTATGCTAATTCTTCGACATGGAAGCACCACAGTGAGGTGATTCAGATTTTTCCCGTTAACTGGACACCACAGTTATTTCAGTAGGATCTAAGTTGGATGGTATCTATTCTTTAGGAAAAATGTATAAAAGCACACCCCAAGCATAAACCAGGCTGTTCATATCCCCTGCCTCTTTTCTACAACTCCTTTATTTCTACAAGCCCATATTGGAAAAAGTCATGCTGGTGGAAACTCCCTCCGGAGCACAGAACGACCTCCTGAGAGCAACATGCAGTGCTCCTTTTGGGTGAGCTCTGTGCCGGCTGCGGGGGCGTGAGGCAGGAGCACAACAACTGACTGGATGTGCCCAGTTCAGACACACATCTGGTCAGGGAGACCAGAGGTATTCTAGCCCGATGGAGGCTTCTGTGCTGGCAACAACGCATTTCAGCCTTGATCTGAAAACCAAGCTGCTGCTTTGCAAACACACCACTCGCTTCTGACCCCTCTGATTTGGCCGAAAGCAAACATACGTATCAACAAACCCCCGCACCTCATTGGTACAATAGATTGGAAATCCCCCTTTTTCAGCATGTCAAGATTACCATCAGCTATTAGTCCAGAGACAGGCAGTCGTGTTTAAAAATCCAGTTTTAATCTTCTGCAGAACTCTGTATCTATTATCTTGAGGCTCCCGTCTTCCTGTGTTTCCATTTTTTTCTGCATGGAAACCCCTTTTATAGAAAGCAGGCTTTTAATCTTTGTTTTTCAGGGTACTCATATTTTCTATATGGCATTTGTATCACATGTCTATCCATGCCACACTTATAAAAATAAGCACGTCTGTCTCACTGTAAAAGTGTGATCGTGTTACTGCGTTTATTAAACATAGCCCACATTGGAAATACCAGATATCTGTTGCTTCAGGTGGTTGTGGCAGATCACAGGAATGACATAAATTACTTATTCTCCTGGAATCAAAGCTGTGAAATTCTGCATTTTTCCAATTGTGTCATCCACCTTTGAAAGAACACCACTATTCACTGATTAGGTAACTAATTCTGTTCTTTTGATTTTCTACATGCAAAGTAAACAAATGCAAATAATATTAACTGCTTAATCTCTTCACTTCTAGAGATATAAAACAGCATATACCTGAGCAACTCTACAGATAAAATTTTATCCCTTTCCATGAGAGGATAGACAAAATAAAAATATTTTATTTTTTAAAAGAAAAAAAGGAGAAAAAGCCTAAGGACTACTCTGTCAGGAAAAGACAAAGCAAAAGAAGCATTGAAGAAATGATATCAAAAGCTTGCTAGGGACCACTTTCAGTTCATAGAAAGTATGTGTATTTCTGCTCTTTAAAGACAAATCCCCTCTTTTGAAGTGACTGCAAAAGGAAAAGTATATCTTAACAAACCAAAAAATAAATTCTTACAAAAAAACTGCTGCTGCTTCAGCTGCTTCTGAAAGGACCTTCAATTTTCACAACTGCATGATCTCTGAGAAGCAATTCCAAGCAGATGATATGATCTGATCTTTGGCTCCAAGGCCATTCCCATATGTACTTTAGAAATAGTGCCCACACTGGCTTTACAGCTCTGAAGTTTTGTAGAATTTTATCTTCTGAGTGAGCCTCGTCCCTCTTATCAGGGTTCTCCCACTCTGCTATTGTTACATTCTTTCTTTGAAGATGTTAAGGCAGAGCCAACATCTTTCCAATGAGAGGGATCTGACCTGATGATCTCCCCCCCTTCCCCCTTTTTCATCTGTTTGAATATTTATATGTATGTATATATAAGAGCCCAGATTTCATCAGAGGAAGATGATGAACATTGATCAGTTGGACAAAACTGACCTATCAAGCATTCAAAAAAGCTGCTTCTCTGTGGCTGACCTGAGAAACTGAATGTATGTAAAAGATGTTCTATACATGCCTTTCCTTAATTTGAGAAAGTTTAGAAGGATATAGATGCTTTCTTTACAGAGCAGCAGGAGACTGTTTCTGCATTTCATTAATATATGAAGCTTAGATCCTGCTTTCACGTGATCTTTCTTATGATAGGAAGGTACTCTGTAAATGTTCTTAAATGCTTCCCTTGTCGGGTGAGAGCAAAAGTGATAAGTCTCTATCTTCATCAAATGGAAGCCAAACACCCTTTAACATGAGCCATGCTAGCTCAAAGTACCTATTTCATGTTAACTCCCTGTGTTGCTCCTGTTGTTTCTCACCCAGATGATGAAAGATAGTGTGTTAGGTAAGGCAGTGCAAAAATCACAGTAACATACCCATTTATCATAAATGCTGTTGTTGAGTCAACAAAACAGCCTACAGCATACCCAGGATAATTCTAAAGTAGAATACTACCTGAATCCACAAAACCAGATTGCTTATTGTACATAAATTTCTTCAGAGCTTGCTTGTACATTTCTACAGCAACTTCCACCATTGGCCTACATTAAAGGACTTAAGATTCAAGATTTCATCCCTGTGCATCAGCTGATCAGCAGCAATGTTTTGTATGAGCTGTTCTTCTTGGCAGTAAATAATTCAAAGTTTTTTAAAACTCCTTCACTGAGGAGAGACTGAATTTAGCGTTATGCAAACAGAAATGAGAAGTCCACATTAAACACTTTCTCCAGGCACTGGAACACTCAAAGTTGAGTAATTATGACTCCCCGTGGTTTCACAGGTTAAGAGAAACTAAAGAACAACTTTGAAGTTGCTCGTTGATGTCACAGATTTAAGAGTTTTATGTACTTGCCATACCAAGTTCCTAAAATAAACTGTCTCAGAGAAGTTGCATGGGGAATAACAGCTATCCAGCCAAGGATCTTGTTTTCTGCCGTGTTTTCAGGCAGTGTAAGAACAGAGCAGAGTGGTTATGTCCCCTTCATACTGACCCTGCCCCCAGTAATTAGCACCACATGAACCTCCTGAACTAGAGGCTTCATACCAGACATTCACATTCAATAGGTACGGATCAATCTCTGAGCCTGTCCAAATCAAACGTGATCTGTGGTTTAGACCGCTATTGCCAAGAACTCTATTAATATCACATACTTCTAGTAGTTTAACTTCAGAAATACATGAAAAACATTTCCAAGTTGTTAAACTTACTGGAAAGGGAAAAAATTCTAATCAGCACAATTTTCTTCAGGTCAGTTTATCTTGAATATTAACTAGTAGGCATAGCTATGAGCAGAAGACAGGAGTATCTAAGGCAAACTGTCTGTTCCCAAGCCTTGCAGTGGCAGCAGTCAAATGAATCCTGGAATCTCTAAAAATACCAACTCTTATTACTTTCTGTTAGGTATGGTAAATTTTCTCTATAATTTTGACAATGAAAGAAGCAGGAAAAAAACAGGTAAGTTGAAGCCATAAAATCACCACCAGAGGAAGAGTGGAAGCCTTTGTTTCCACTCTCTCATGTCTTTGCAGGCAAATCTTTACTTTTTGCTGGGTAGGTATTTCTACAAAGTGAATAAAGACTTAGTAATCAATTTAATTAAGCTCAGTAATAAACTCTTTTCTTTTCCAGGTGTTAAAAACACTTAATGATTCAGATTCAGTTTGTAAAAAATTATGAGGTGTTCACTTAAAATCTTAATCCAAGAAGTTGCTCTGGTACTGCATAGAAAACCAAAGGCAAGCCTACACAGGCAGGGGAAGGCAGGGCTGAGTTCTTTTGCCTGTTTTGTTCCCGGCTGGCCAGACAGAAACCAGCTCCAGCCCAAAACACACAATCGTTTTCATGTGATGTGTCCACGCTAATAGGCCTTATTTAGATACAACACTGCAATAATACTTCCATATAACCACAAGATCAGAGCAGGCTCCTGTCAGATGTCTCAGTGGCCAGGCAGCTGAGCTCTGTCCTCCACCACAGACACTGGTTTGAAAGCTTGAATCGGTTTATGGAGGTTGCTTTCCCTATAGCAAGTGACAATTCTCTCATCAAATCCCTTGCTTTCAAGATTATAAATATTTACCTTAAGACACTGGACCCGAAGAAATTAGTATCTAGTTACAAAGAAATCTAGGTTCAGTCCTAGTAATTCTTGCCCTGACACAAAGCTCTTCTGAAATCCAGTGGGACTGTTCTCATGAGCAATGTTTAATGCCCAGTGGTATGATTCTTACAACCAGCTCCCATCAATATTTTATTTTTGACATTAAATTGCTTATACTGCAGTGCTGAAGTTTCATGGGATTCTGTGTGCAAACAATACCGACAAGCATATCAGCACTTCTCTAAACACAGCTTCCTAAAGTACTTAATGGAAGTCTACTGCTGGAGATGTTTCACATACCAAGTTATGCACCGAGTTCACAGCACAGACAAGTACAGTTACAAAAGCAAAGTCTAATTTTACAAAGGCTCCAAAATGATGCGTTCAATTTTTGACATGAATAATCACCTCCAGGAGCCTGCAGCCTGTATGTCTGTATCTTACTTGTTTACCTGGTCAGAGAGCACAAAGCAAAGTCAGAATGTAATTCTGGGGTTTTATTTTAAAGGTAATGGGAAATTTTGCTCTCAGGACACTTACAAAACACCTCATCTCATCCCATTCTGTCTTACCATAAAACTATCTCAAAATACAGTACAATGTACAGTGTGTTATGCATCCCAAAACCACACAGGTAATTCAAGGATTGCCTCCCCTTGCATCTACTTTTTTTTTTTGGTCCCTTTTGCTTCTGACTGATATTGATAAGATACATAAGATGTTAATAAGATACATAAGTATGCTTATTTCACCATGTCAGGATTAGATTTAGTTAATTTGTTTTTTCACTAGTCACACATTTGTATTGACAGATAAACGTTTTAACAGAAACAGCATTTGTTTTTAACAAGTATAAATTCAATGCAGAGTAACAAGAACTACATCTCAGCATTCAGAGCTCTCAAGAGTTTAAGAGAATAGAAGCTTGGAACTATGATAGAGGAAACTTACACGAAGTATACAAGTCCAATTTTCAATTAATGTAAACTAAAAGTGCCAATTTATAATCAAAAACAAAAACATCCTTCATTCTCTCCCCTCCCTGCCTCCAGTAGTTTAACAGTATCCAGCCCAATTTCTTTTGAAGTTGGTTGAGGAAACAAAGAGACAACTGACATTAAGATAATTTCAAAAAAGATAGAAAATAGGACTAGAAATGAGGTATAATGCAGTTTTGCTACAATTAACTGATGTATTTATGAAGTGCCTTGAGACACATATATAAGGAAAGCGACTGTGACAATGCAGATGTATCCTCTGTCCAAACATTATGGTTTCATGAAATAACCTTTTGTCTACATGAAAAGCACATCCTACTAATATATATATATATACACATATATATATTAAAGAAAGACAATAAAAGACAGAAGTTCTGGGAAGACAGACAGCTAGCTATGAAGCGTTTAAAAGAAATCTATGTACATAAAGGAATGAGCTTTGTGTCCAGAACATCTTAAAATTTAAACAAATGAGAAGACTACACTAGTACAGTTGCAGATGTCTGTAGTCTGGAAAGGATCGTATCAGTGCAGATTTACATCTTCCCAGAGCAGACATGAAACAAGCTGCAGCAGTCTGAGACTTACACGAGCATTCTAAGCCAAGCATTCTACAGTAACAGCTCAGGAAAAGAAAAAAAGGAGGAAAAAAAGAGTAAAGTTGAATCACACCCTAATTAAAACAATTTTTCTAGTACAAAAATCTTCATGTAGGTTAAGGTCTACACAGCAGGATACAGCTGCATAAATGCAAAAGCTCGTGGTTTAAAAACAACAGAGGAAACCTGAAGAGAAAAATGGAACTAAGATTGTAAGAGAGAGAAACAGGAAGAAAACAGGCAAACAAAACCAAATGTAAAGCATGAAGAAAAGCTTGTGAAGGAAAAGATAAATGAGAACAAAAACAAAGCAGTGAACCAGAATTATATCAGACTAGGACTTAATATTGAACTTAATTTTCCCTTTGCTACCGATCTATTTACATCTAAACTATCAATAGTTTTATCTGTAGCCATAATAAACCCCAAATAAAATTTCTTCCCTTAGTTTTTTAATTGCTTTCAAAAAGAGTTAAAAACATTTCAGAAGCAAAAGATTACAAATTGGGGAACTCAGAAAAGATTTGCTGCTATCAATGAAGATAAAAACCAGATACAGACCTTTGCAAAACAGGAAAAAGTATTTTGCAAAAGGATATGGTCAAACATGAGAGGCAGCTGGAGGCTAACACTCAGGTAATGAATGCTGAAATATATAAGAAAAGTATTTCCTTTTTTATCATTTGGGTGGAGGGTAGTGAAGAGAAGTAATATTCCCGCTTCAAAGTCCCCCTAAATTTTTATGAAGAGTAGTCCTTCCAAGCCTACAGCCACTACCAACCAGCTGCTTTACTAGAAATCTCATATTTTTTTGCTACCCCTTAAAATTCAGGTAAATAATCCAATTCAGAAAACAATCACAAGTGTAGACCAAACATTTTTAAGAATTCCAGAAAGGGTTGCGCTGAAGAGGAACTCAAGGAACTGAAGACTGAACACTGTACAGTTAATAGAGACTTTTCCACTGAAATATTATACCCATGCTCACAGTAACAGATGAGCATTCCTGAACTACTTTGCTACCAGAAAGTATGCACTTTATTGGCCTTATCATTGATAAGACATTGCTCAGGCCTTTCTAGTGCTCTAAACATGAAAATATTAAGTGAAAACACAACTGAAGCCCTGAGCAACACTAGAGGCATCATGGTACATATTTAGTTGTTATCTGAGCTGTCTTGAAGGTATCTGTCAAAGTCTCTCAAGCTGCCAGAGACAGATGACCACAAGAATGCCCTGCTGTCCCATTACCCCCCAAGGCTTTTCCTACAACAGTGCAGCCGGCACTCTTCTGACCCCACTTCATTCTGCAGTGCTACAGCAAGTGTGACGCCTTCTTACTCACCATGGGGGATAGATGTGGATAACATCCTGTGGTCTGCTCTTCAGGTGAGCTGCTGTCTCTCTTGTGAAGAGGACTTTGAGTATTGGCTCCTCTGCATTGACGACAGCATCCTCGGGTGAAAGCATAGCAAGAGACTGATCCAGCTGCTGGCAGATGGCAACTTGTATTGTGCACTCCTCAAATATTTCCAAGATCTTCACAATTAAAACACCAGATTTATCTGGAAAGAAAGTGAAAATGAAAAATAAAAATGCAAAGTCTGGATGAGGAGAAATAAAGACGTTCTGGCACTCAAGATGTGCATCCCTCTGTGCTCTGCACATCTGTCTGACCTTGATAAATCCATGTATGAGTAGAATATACAGCCTTATCAAAAGACCTACATTAAACTTTTAAAGTAATTTTTGTTTTCTCTATAAATACTGTTGTAAAGAAAAAATCCCACCTGCACTTCTTCCAAATACAAATGAAATCACAAACTCCCTACAAGAAACCCTCTTCCACCATACCTGAACTAAATCTTGCAACTCATTGACTTTGTTCAGTCTTTTTTATTAGATATTGCGAAAAAATGAATTTATTTTAACACAAACAGTGTTAAAAGTGAAGCTGTGTTTCCATCTTTGACCTTTCTTAAAGTAGTCAGGAACCAAGTTAGAAAAGTAGAAAGCATCTAAAAGCTGATGATTCGCATTGAGGGACAAATGTGGAGAAAGAATGAACAAGATGCACAGCCTGAAAAGAATTATTGCAAAACGGATCATCCATTTTATCAGAAGGCAGTCAGGGTAGTCAGAAGGCTCCCTTGTTTTAAAGCAACATTAACAGATACAAGCATTTATATAGATCAATTCTTAGCACTTTCGTCGCTGCTGAACAAGAATCAAATTTGCACTGAAATTAAATTACTCCTAGGTCCCTGTGGATTCTGCACAGGGCAAGAGCTACTCAGAAAGACCTTGGTCTGAGCTATAAGATTATGTAAGGTTTATTCTCATTCTCACCTAGCCTTACTCAGGATCTGCAATCCGGTCACTGAGGGGAGAGGGAGAATAGCTGTTACCCTGCTAAATGCTAGGAGCATTTAGTGGGGCAGAAAAGGGTCCCAGAGGACAAGGGCAGCAGAGCCCCAGTTCTGCCCTTCTTGATTTACAAGTTGCATTGGGAAAAACACAACATCCCAAGAAAAACAGCTGATATAAATTATTGTCTTCCCACAGCAAAGAAGTAACAGGGGAGGAACAGTGAATGTGATACTGGAACTTAACAGCAGAGCTGTACTAGTTATTTGTTTGTTTATTTTAAGGTTCATTTCACAACTGTGAATGTTCTTCCTCTGGAAAATAAATCAAAATATTTTAGTTTGAGTTTATGAGAAACTTCAAAAAAAATTAACCCAACCCTCAAGAAACCCAAACCAAAGAAACCAGGCCCTAAAACCTTTCAAATTTATTCAATAAAGTTGAATTCTACAAAAATAAAATAAAAAATTCTGTCCCTGTCTTTATTAAATTTCATACTGAAACAGAAATAAATCAATTTGGAAATATAAAACAAAATTGTTCTCAAAACCACTTTCATGTGAACCCATTTTTCATCACATGCAACATGCTTCTGCAAAGCATTCTGCTTCCCCTGAACTGGTATTTTCCAGCTGTAAAAAAGGGTTCCACCAGACAGTCTGACACAAGATGTACATAATCCACTTCTGTCCAAGCCATTACAGCTTGACCTTCTTTTCCAGATCTGAGAAGCAGGAGAATCAACCCTTTCTGCCAAGTCCTTTGAAACTGACTGATGAAGAGAGATGGTTGTCCCTGCTGCTGCTCCTCACTGCTATCACCTTCTCAGAGAAAGCTGTAACATCACAGTGCCACTGCAGATACTACACTGTGATAATGTTTGCTTATGTGAAAATTCTGACAAGGGTGAGCACTGACTAGTTTTCTATGCCTGAAGGGAAGGGCTTAGAATATTCACATTTGAATTCTGTTTTGCCTGACTAGCTGCAGTTGTGGTCCTCTGTCAACCCCAAGTCATTTGGCACGCATAAACAAATTCTGCTAACCACAAAAATTCTCATCCTTTAAAGTAACTAAGCATTTACCTCTTCCCTCTAGACATACAGCACAATTTGCATTTACATCCACTTCAAAAACCAAGTCACAAAAAAATCAGTTTCAATTTTAAAATGCACCAACAGCTTATTAAAAAAATAGTATTAAGACAGTTCGTGAGACAGACTGCTCATCACTTCTGAACTATGCATTTCTTACATGCAGAATTTTATGACACTTACTGCTCAGCAGTTTACATGTTACTCATCTGATACAGCAGGTTGAAGACAATGAATGACAGCGTAGTAACATTTTTCTTTTAAATACCTCTGACTGTAAAACAGATAAAAATACTAGGCAAATCAAGAACTAAATCTGTATGAAAGTTTCTAAAAGACATTGGAGTAAAAAATAACCTACGAAGACATCAGAGTCTCTTGCAAGCCTAAAGTTGGTGGAAACACTGGGAACTGATACTAAATGAAGCAGAATGCTTCTACAGTAAAAGCATCTCAATTTCAACAAGTAGCCAAGTCTCACACTTGGCACACATGCACATTCTACAGAACCACAATCTATTTGTTTATTTAGATACACAGAGATAGTTTAGTTTAATTACTCTGAAATTATTATTACTGCTGATGATAGTGTTCTCTTGAACAACATGGAAAAGCACTTTGGATTGCTGGCACATGATGAAACACCGAAGTTCAGAATGTAGCTTCGGTTTTAATACATTTGGCTCTTGTATTGTTATGTCAATCAAAAATAAATCAAACATATGTGGCTGCATACTGAAGGGCAAATTTGTGGGTGAGGAGACAGGCTGGATCACTGCACATTCTATGGTTTCCAGAGTTTACTTGTTTGTTCATCCATGTGGAAAGCTCACTTTAGGGTTTTGCAGTGTTCTCCTTCACTGTCGGATAACTTACATAAATTCCCACTTGCTTGCTTAAGTTATCATTCACTTACTTTCATTTGCAAAGCAGAATTACAGCCCAAGAAATTCAAAAACAGAGATGTGCCTATTTCATGGCAATATCCAGTCATCTTAAATTAGCAAGAATGCCTTACAATTGTATGCATTTTTAAAGGTGCAATCAGTAACTGTGCTGCAGTTGTGCCCATTCCTAAACTGCAAATTTCTTCATTTCCCATTCTGTCGCCCAGAATACTCATGGATTTCTTCAGGGTTAGTTTCTAGGAAAATTAATCAGCTAATTCAGCTAACTGCAAAGCCACTTCAGTTTACTTACTTCAAGGTAAACTTTATTCTCCCACTGAAAGACAAGTACACATGCACATTTGCTGAGAGTGAGCATACAGCTGCCTGGATGCATTTAGAAATCTTCTATGAAGGAGCAATCAGCAATTTGAGGACTGCTTAGCAAAGCACTTATAGAATCACTGAAGATCTTGAGTTGGAAGGGACCCATAAGGATCCTCAAGTCCCACTCCCTGCTCCTCACAGGATCACCTAACATTAAATCATACAACAAACATTCCTTGAAACGACAGGCTCGGTGCTGTGGGGAGCCTGTTCTAGTGATTGACCATGCTTTCAGTGAAGGACCTTCTCCAAATACTCAATCTGTTTCCAGATGCCTCTGTGAAGTGAAATACTTGAGGGAGATAAAGATGGAAACCCAAATCAGCCTAATCAGTATGAGACACAGGTTCATTTCTTGGCAAAGCCCTGGGTGCTCTGAGCTCAGGTGACAGAGGACTGCTGCAACTCACTGGTCCTGGAACACAGCCTAACATGGACAGCTGGCGCTTCCAGCATCTCTCCATAGCCTTCACAGAGTCAGCTGGAAAGTCAGAGGAAACAGCCACTGACAGGATCAAGGATCATTGGAAATATCTTGCCCCATGAGTATAAACAGAAGGTTTATTCATCCCAGGGACATGAAGTGTAATTCAATCACTGATACACAAGGCTTAAGGTGCTACAAAGAAAGCTAGAAAGGCACTGATAAATCTGGCTGAGTATGAATTTTGCAGAGGTATTTGAGATGTACAACATGTGCACTCTAAAGAACACCATCTGAAAGGAGGGGATCAGCCACCAAGGCCTGTAATGCTCCCTTCACTTCTCATAGAATTTTCCATAAGAGAAATCTTCACAAAGACATGCAGGAACATGCTGGCTACTACTGAATCAACATACTGGTCACAGAAAGGACAATGGACAAGAAAAATCAGGTACCAGTTAGGGCCTAGATTAGTTACATCACCCTTTGCAGAACACCACTGTGATCAATGCTGCTCTCTGAAAAGCAACAGACAGAAATCACCGCTAGTGGACCATGATCAAACAAATCAGTTCCTCCACACTTTGCAAGTGGTCCCAAAGGAGTGAAATCCATGAGAGACTGACTGGTGGGAGGAACAAGCCATTTAAGCAGGGAAGCATCTTTGGTGAAGCCTTGCTGTTATTGTCCGGATCCTCCTCCCTCACTCCCAGACAAGAAACAAGAAGCTCTGACAAAGACGAAGAAATCCTGATCCAAACCCAGGCAAGTGAAACATCAACCTCTCACTGCTACTATTAGCAGAACCTTTGAAATCACAGGGAAAGGTCTTTTTGGCAGCAGTAATAATGGAATAAATCTGGCAATAACTTTGGGCATAATTTAAAAAAAATAGCCTGCTGATCCATAACTGTGTGATCAAAACAGGCCTATATTGCATGCATGGGTTCAGAAAAACAACCAGTAACTTTTTGGTAGGAGAAAAACTTATTTAGAACTACTAAGAACACAGACAGTAATTCCAGTTTAGAAAGTCCCCGAGTCAGAGATCTGTAGGAGGCATTTGGGAGAATACTTTGGGAAAATATCATCAAGTGTTAGCCCTATTATCAATTTTTCTAGGCATTTTGGTAGCTCTTGTCACTGCCAGAAACAGGATCCTAAGCTAGAGGCACTTTGGTTTAATCACCTAACAGATCTGCTCTGACATACATAGTTAATTATTTAATTCCAGGTGTCCTCTGGGATGTTGGTTTCTCACTCCCATTTGCAACCCAGACATGAAGCAGTTCAAACAAAGATAATTCTAGTTCCTGGGAGATGAACAAACAAATTTCACACTGAACGCATCAGTTTCCTTGGGTACTTATTTTCATTTTTGTTTATTACTTTAGTACACAGGGTGATGCTGCCCTTCAGTCATACACCATGACATCAAAATATATTTTGACGCAGTACTTTGCAGATGTTCTGAATTTACTCTGAATTCCAGGAGGGTTAAAAAGAAACAAAAAGAAAAAAAAAAAAGCAGGGAAAATATAAAAAAGGGCAAAAAAAAAAGCTCCCCATTCCTTTGGAGCTCGCAGACTCTGAGGTCTTGAGCACTTTGAAGACTTCAGATGACTCTACAGTCTTTGTCAGACTGAATGCCCTTAATCCTCAGACCTAACATAATGGCTTCACAGCAGACACATATATTTAAGCCACATCAACACTGAATGTACGTGGTCACAGATGATGCACTGGCCATGCCAAGGGCAGCTTAGGACCGAGGATAAGAAGAAAGCCAGCCTGCTCTGACTCTCAACAACCAAAAAGCAGTTTGGAGACAAGAGAAGGAAAAAAACATTGAGGAGCACAATTTAAAAAAAACAAATGTTCAGACATTCTGGCTTCAGTGCCTGAAATACAACTCTAAAGTTTGTTTTAATAACTCTGTAACTACCAATAAGGAAGACAAATGAGGAGGAAAATATAGAAATGATGATCTCTTGGGAGCCACATATTTTATGTTTCTCTAGTGACACAGTGACAGGAAGCTGAACACACTACAAGGAGAGGATCCATGGTACTTGATGTATGGAAATTCATCAAATGTATCAGTAAGACCACATGCAGTTTCACCTCACTGCAATTTTGCTAAAATTTTGCTAAAATGCTACTGTTGAAGTGTTCCCAAAGAGCACCTGTAGCCTAAAATGGAAAGTTCTCAAAGGGAACAAGCTCTCTTTAGAGCCAGTCAATAGAGCTCCAGCAGCAGAGCATTCTCTACAAGACCTATAGAGTGAGACAAAGCATTTCAGGACAGCAAACTGAATTCTGCATGGTTTGAACGTGGCAGCTGGGATAGCCAGTGCACCTCCATGCAGATCAGACCAGCAGAAGTAACAGTAACGGCACCACATCAACAAGAGAAAAACAAAGCCAAGTTCAGTCTATGACAGCAGGTACTCCTGAATTTTTCAATTTTCCGTTCTCACTGAAAATTTAGAAATCTTGCAATGTTGCAAGAATGCATCTCCCCCACAGGGCTGAAGGATGTGATGTGCTCATCTGAATATATCTGAATGTAACAGTCACATGACACAAGGCAGAAATAAGTTCATAAAGGCCACAGACGAATGCAGAAAACAGTGAACTACAACAACACAGACCACATCTTAGAAACATAGAAGAAAACTGGAACTGAGGAAAATGCCAAGCAGTGAATGGCTCTGCTCCACTGAGCATTCCAGGAAAAAACCCAACTCATATCCAAGCATGAAGGAGAACAAAGTGGAAATTATTACTATTGTGATAATGAAAAGTCTATATAATTAGGACCATATACATACCTACAAGTACACACGTAAACTACCATGAAAAGCAAGACTGACAAAATAAAACTCCTTAGCTCAGCCACAAGACTTACCTCACAAATCAGATGGATAAAAAAGACCAAGCAAGCATGACAAGAGGCAAAAGGAAGACTATTTCACCACCTTCCTTTTAAATCAATTTAAAAATTACCCTTATGCAAGTAGAGCTTTCTGAATAAAGCCATGACAAACTCATAAGACGACACAGGGGAGGAAGATGAGCTTGCTTGGAGTCACATTAATATTTGAAAAACTGCTAACAAATACATGCTTTGTGCAGAAATAGTGAGGACAACTTGTTCTTACCAGCTAAACAGTCACAATTCTTTATCTTAGTGATGTTCGAATGATATGAAGAAAGGACAGATACTTTTAAGAAAAACAAATTACCATTACTTTTGCTCAAAGAACCATCAAACAAATAGTGTACATGAACTACAGTTCAGAAGCAAATTTCTACTGTACCTGACATATCTAGTTGATGTTTCTAAAAAACATGGTTGAGAAGTTAAGTTATACTTTTTCTTAACTGGGAAATTCTTTAGAAATAAGCAGTTTGCAAAATGCAGGTGTTACAATCAAGTCAAATTTCTACTAATCTAGGTAAAAGCTTTTATAAAATAAACTTTTCCACTGAAAGTGCGAAGAATTGTGGGCAATTAAGGTTGAGAATAGTATTCCCTGCACAAAGAATGCAAGGCACTTTCTGCCTTTGGTTCAGTTGAATAGGTCAAATACGCATTATGGAATTATAAAGGAAACAAAGAAAATTCCAGTTTATGCCTTGTTTAATAAAGCACTGTAGCAACACTCTTCCAAATTTGTCCCACTCAGTTATTTTTTTCAAAGGCATTATTTCATCCCAACATCATTTAACTTGTAATTGTTAAATGTGGTTCCAAAACTGCAGTTAGCAGACACCCTCCTGGGACATCACATACTATCTGCAGTGGAAGAATAGCCAGCCAACCGCTTTCTGGTTCAAGCCACAAAGTTTTACTTTCATTCTTAAGTGTAAAAAGTATAAAATGTAAAATTACAGACATAAATAAAAACAAAAACATTATTTTGCTTGGCATCCCATGATTGTTCTTCCTCCTCCCTCATGCATAACACGCAGGTGCAGGTGTAACAAACTCAGCAAGCATGTAGATACCCAGCAGACCCTTGTAATCCAAAATCAATGCTGAAAATCAGGTCTGGATTACAAGGTTTTCACAGCCTGTACAAAACCATCTGGTTACCATTCTGATCTATACATGAAGTTATTCTTCCTGGGCTGCTAAGTTCTAAACCTATTCAAGAAGATTTTTCTCAGAAACACACCAAGTCTCTTATAGGCACAGTGGCTTCCTGCCACATTTATATAAATTTTTAAAACTCTGCTGAATCTAGCTGTACTTTAAACACTGCATATTCTTTATAAGAACGTATGTAAGCTACTTAAAGAGACTATGCATGTCATTATTGTTTCTCATAAGAAAACAAATACAATACAAAGAATTTTGGTTTGAAGAAGTAAAGTTTACATTTGATTTTTTCCTTTCCAATGCTGTAACAAGTTCAGACAGTTGCCTAGGAAAAAAAAATTGGCCACCTGTCATGTCTCTGATTTATACTACTAACTCTTAAATAATAAAACAAACTATCAAGAACTAAGAAATTAAGCAACAACTAGCAAATCTCTTTCTGTCTTTTTAGAAGAATTTTACATAGTAAGGGAAATCCTTAAGGGCTACCCGTGTTTTCTTTATCACGTAAAAGTTTCATGGCATTCAAACTCCTAAAATCCTTTCTTCCCATCATCTTAACTAGTCACTGAAACTGGAAGAGAGGGAGTGATTGTTTATATCCTCTTCTGTAAGCCTTTCAGCCTTCCTGCAAATGTGTTACATGTGAAACCCTGTTCTCACCTCCAGGGCTTCACCCTCCTCCCCTCAAGTATATGTTTCACTTGCCTCAGCAAACTGAAGATGTTGCCCCTTGAAGGTCACTTTTCCCTGAGAGCAAGGAGCAGTTTGGAAGGAAAGATCAATGGTTATGCTTTATTGTCAATTCACTACTCAAACTCAGTTGTAACACAATCATGAATCTTAACCTTAGATCAACATGGATCAAATCTTGCATCAGATTGCAAATGGTAGAGAATAAAATGTTTCTGCATTTAAGGTAAAGAACTGTTTTTGATGATAGCTGCAAGACAAACAAAAACCAACAGAAGGCAGGATGTATAGAAAGCAAAATTTCAATAGTTACAGTGGGAATCCACATGAGTTTGCTTTAAATATTTTTAGTGTCCCCTCCTATAGACAGGAAGGTTGTCTGAATGTAACTCAGAAAACCACTATTTTTTCTTCCAGCAGATGTTGACAGGAAAAAGGTTTGGGTTTTTGTTGTGGGTTTGGTTTTTATTTTTTTTTCTCTCTTTCTCTCTTTCAGCTGTCCAGATCTCCTCTTTGCCCAAACAGGAAACTTCATGGGGAAGTTGCAGCACTGCATACAGGAAAAAGCCTGCAAATGGTCTACAAGCCCTTGCACAGAGTACCCTCAAACCATCAGCTTGGCTGATCAGAGACTTGCTGCTACATGGCCTGCACCTCAGCCCCCTTTTACATCTTGTGAAGAACAGAAAATTTTGGATTTGTGGCAGAGCCTGACATTCGCCTCTGTTAGAGCTGGACCACAGAAAGCATCCAACCAATGCTGTGTGCCACGGGCAAACTCCCTTCAGGTCTCTGCCTGGTATGGTTACCTTGATTTACAGAAGTGGGATTCACCTTGCTGAAACCCATAACCTTAGTGAGTGCCTATCCCAACACAGGCACTGGCAGTAGAATGTGACTCTGCCCCAAATTTGTCAAAATCTGAGAAAGCACAAAGGTTTTTTCTACCCTGCAGAATGAGTCAGCCAAAGTAAGACCCTGTGTGCTGCATAAACACCAGAAAGTGCGTGCTGAAAGGAGGTGCTCTCTTCTGGGCAGTGATTCATCCCAGTGACCAAGAGGCAGCCAAACCACAGTGGTTACTTACAGAACGGGGTCAGGGAGGTAACAGACAGGAATTCTTTTAAAAAATAAAGCCGAAAACTAGGGTGCTTTGAGTAATATGGACATGGATACAACCTAAAAGTAAGCAACAGCAAAATAGAGGCATAAAATTCTTCAATATGAAATGCCTAATGGGGGTGACAGCTGGAACTTCTGGAAACATTTTTCCTTAAATATCATATGTAAGGAGGACTTTAAACCAATCTCATTTGAAATTGCTCCCCGCTGCTTTAGCAATGAACTTCTGGTCTGCATGTCTATGGGATATCCAAAATGACGTGACAGCTCTCCCGGCAGCTAAGTTACTTCAATCCTCCACATTAATCTTCAGGATTCTTTAGTGACTCAAATGAGTTTGTTATTTGAAAAGTTCTTTCCTCTAATTCTGTGCCGAAATCAGAAACAGTCTGAGGAACGGTGTGGCTTAGAAATATTACTGAGCAAAACAGAGGGGAAACAAAATTCAAGAATATTCTTAGATTAGCAAGATCACCTTAACTTTAACCTAAAGAGATGAAAGCTGAAAGTGGAATGCATTTGCTGTGCTGACATTTCACATTCCTGACTAGAAGCAAAGAGAAGGTTATCTAGTTACATTACTAAAATTTCAACTGTTCCAACCGATGTGCTCCAAACCAAACACCAATTTCATTTTGGTGACACAAAACATTATGGCTGTTCTAAAAATATAATTATCAAAAATAAATTTTGCTCTAGATGGAAAAGTATCCCCAAAATACTGTCACAGCTATTTTAATGATTATTTTATAATTGTTATACTTGGGAATTAGGATTGAGAATTGGAAGTGAAACTCAAGCTGTGAAGTTGAAGTGTTTTCGTAAATTTATGGCATGTTCAGCATTTTTCAGAAATTGTAGCAAATGCTTGCAGGGTAAATGAAACAGTAGGTTGTCCTAAAGACTTCTTGTACATTTTTTGTTATGATGGAAAAGGCATATCCCAGAAATAGTTCATCTTCTGCCAAAACGAAATAATTTTAAAGACACTCACCAGGATGTTTTAAATGTACTTAAGAATAGAGCAAGGTATTTTCCCATAGCCTTTTTCTCATAAAATGCTAACCAATTCTGACTCATTTTCTGAAAGAAAGAAGAAGAATCAAAGAAAGGAATTCAGCCAGAGGCAGATGTTTAGCATGGAATATTTCAGCCCAGAAGTTGGTCTAACAAAATGGTGAGCAGCCAAACACAAAGTTTTGTAATGACACATGTGAAACTAGGACAAAAAGAATATTAGCGTATTAGCAATGTTGCAGGTCAGTTACTACGGAGTGCATTAAAAAATTTCATTTCATTTAAAAGGCAAGCCTATTCAATATCTATTTTTGTTCCATATTTGAGAAACAGCAAGAGGTTATTCTCGCAGCACATAAGAATGATGAAGTAACCTCCTATGGTTTTAAGTAAGCATGCCTGTACAATTTTCAACATAGCACTTCTGAAAAGAGCTGGCTAAAGACATATCTGGTTCCCTGATGTCACTTTCTAGAGTGTATTCAGATACTGGTGAAATTCCAGAAGACTGAAAGGATGATGATATTGTGCTACTATTCAGGAAGGGCAAACAAAGTGGCTTACAATAACTGGAGACCAACTAGCCTGACATCAGATCTAGGCAAAGTAGCCTAGAAAGAAATAAGTAAGAAATTAAGGTCAGAAATACAATGTGCTATTCTGCATGGGTGGCATTTTGAAAACACAACATACAAATAGCCAAAGGATGTAAAGCCCTCTAAAGATCCAGTGAGAAACTGAGACCAAGCTTTAGCCAACAGTTTGCGTGTAACTTTAAATCATACAACCTCCTTAGGAAAAAATCAACCATTCTCACTATGAGTACTGCAGACTTTGAGCGGAATGCAAAAAAAAAAAAAAAAAAATTAAAAATCTGAGAGCTAACTCGGTGAATTGTAGTTAGAGCTTTTTTACCAGTGGAGAATTATAACTGAGTAACAGCAGTTCCAGCAGGACTTGCAAGTAAACACTCATGTTATTAAATGGTTTCATCAATGACATAAGGAAACTGTGTGAATACCACTAACTCAAGCAGATCTGTGACTAAAAGGGGACAAGCTTGAGCTACACAGTGATCTGAACTGCATGGTTAGCTGGACTACTTAAGTAAAATCAGCCAGGACACAGCACAAATACTTCCCAGTATTTGTGTATAGGCAAAAGAAACAGGAAGAGTAGCTGGAGAGTGGGAAACAGCATCTCAGAAAAAAATACCTGTAGAAGTTACAAAATCATACTGGACAATCAGTTCAAGGTGAAGTCCTTGCACTGTGCTGTGACCAAAGCCAAACCAGACTCAAACACTTATCACAGGCCTCAAATATCCAGGAGGCTGAGAAGTGAACTGGACCTGGCCAATGATTTTAATGAGACTAAAACTGGAAGAGCACATAGAATTGCTACGCTTGTTCTTAAGACCCCTCTGAAAAGTTTGAGAGTGTACAGTGAAAAGCCATGAAAGTCACTTGAACATGGATGAAAATGCTTTAGAGGCCCTTAAAGAGCTCAGTCTGTTTAGTTTATGAAAATTGTGAGGCAGCAGAGGTTTTGCTATGCAAGTGCCAGAAAGGGAAAATGTCACATACTAAAGACCTCTTTAAGGGAGAAGCAAGAAACAAAAGAGGGGAACTGAAGCCAGACAAATTCAGATTTGGAAGAAAAACCATCTTTAAAAATTTGGGAGTAGAACTGGGGACAAACTCTCAAGGTAAATGATAGTTTCACTTATCTGCGTGTTTTCAAATTAAGATCAGAGGTCTTTCTGAAAAATAAATGCAAGTTAATATATGCTCAAAAACAAGCAGTTGGCTTAATACAGAATAAATGCTAGACATTTTGTAGACTATAGTCACACACACAGAAGCTGATTAAAAAAGTTAATTATTTATACTTAATCACTATGAACCCATTACCTCTCAGGAAAGACTACTGAAAGGTGGTGCTATCAGTCACTAGTAATCAATTTGCATGACTCCCACTGTTTCTTTTTAAGTGATGTACACACTGTAGTTATGCTTTACACTCATTTCATAGCTGTGCTCTATTGGTTCACACATGGTGCCAGTCACAATTTCAGCACTTATCCATGAATTTTTGTCCATGTTTCTTTGTTAGCAAGAAGTGATCACAAAGCAAAAAGAACAAGAGGAAAGGTTGACCATAAAGAAAGAAAAAAAAAACCGCACCAAAAAAATCTGAACACCTATAAATTAAAACTTGAATTGTCCTACAACCTGCTGAAAATACCATTTTTCCATGTGATGCTGGAAATCAAGGAGCTGTGAAGAACTTAGATGGAGGCTACTTAAAATATATCCTTTACCTTATACATTCAAATGATGACTGGGTTGTTAGAAACCTTCATATTTACCAGAAACGCAATTATTAGGTCAGAAGACAATCAAGATAGCATGAAACCCAAGTCAGGAAAGACCAGCTAATAATATAAACTTCGCTTTTACCTCTCCATAGGCCATGGATACATACATGTAGGTATAATACTTTCACAGTTGTACTGTGTAATGCTTCTTACCTGAGGGGATTTTATTATCTGAAATACACTGATGCCTCCAAAAGCTAATGGCAGATCTTTCTCTGTTCTGGAGCCGACATAACCTCTCAGCTAGCCCGCCCCTGCAGAGAATAAAGGAATGCTCAGTTTTGCCAGGAATCAGTGTTTGGTTTTGCCAAGTGACAAGCCACAGGACAGATGTATATGTAGATATATGTATGTATGCTTTCACCCTTAGAGACAGAATCATACAGTAAATTTATATTTTGTAGATTACTTCTTCTAATTTTGAGTTTTCCAACCAAGTTACTCCCAACAAAACACACACCTAGGGCCAATACACACAACAAAATATTTTTAGTATCTGGGTGTCCAAAATCTTCACGTTTTCAGTCCTGTCTCCAGTATGAGGAGTGTAAAAAAAGGTTCCTAACTTTCCCTTGCTCTTATGGACAGATCCTATTAGACACCAGAGACAATTGCAAATTCAAAACAAACCAGTGTAACCACTAGTTATAACAGGTTGGGTTTTCTTTTCCCTCACAGATTTGTTTGTCTGTTGGCAAAGAGTGATCACAAAAATATTCTTTTACCCATACTTGACCCTATGATTCATTTCACAAGCTGGGTCAAGTGTGCAGTTTCAGTGGTCTGAACACTCTCCAAGATGAAATTAATTTAGCATTCCCAAGGTGAGGAGCAGAGGAGTGGCATCTAGCACAAATACACTTAAGGTAACACTAAAGCAATTCCTACCCTTGGATTCAAAGCCAGAAGACATAATTTCTCACTTTTAAGAACAAGAAGATGTATGTGTTGGAAGCTGTCTTTGGGCTACTACAAAGAGCTTTGGACTACTGTGGGAGTGTTTGAGCATTTTTCTTTGGCTTCAAAGAAGTTATTTGCATAAAGACCTACTTCATTCCTTTGTTGCAGTGTTAAGTTTCTCCACAGGTACTATCAACTATATTAATAAAGATTTCTACTAAGGTGAAATGTGTCCTTGAGTTAAACTGGTTTAGGAATCACCAGAGATAGCATACAACCACCTTATGACTATTTGTGCACATGAAGAAAATTTTTTTGGCTTAGTTAAAAAAGGCAAATAGCTTGGTAAAGCTCACATTGTAAATGTGAAACTGGGAAGACACACCTGTGGAAACTAAGAAGGAGCTGAAAAGGCTAAGCAGGACTTCAGGTGAGTTGTAAAAAAAATTTAAAAAAATCTCTCTTCGGTTACCAGTTATCAAGCAATTTCATCTACAGACAAGTCAACACATTATATAAAAAGTAGTTACCAGTGTCAGCTGAATTTTTAATGAACAACTATATCCTTTGCAAAATTATAATTATCACAGGAATTATCAGATGTAATGGCTAAACATCTAAGTAGCAGATCACAGGATGAACTCTAAAATAAAAGAGCCCCATTTTAGCCAAAGTAACCTACAGAAGTTTTGCAGTTTAGATTGCTACATCTCTATGGCTGGTGTCAGGCAAAGAGGAAAGAAACTCAGAGGAAGAAGAAAATCCCCAAATCCTCGAAATAAAAAACCCAGACTTAACAAGCTCTGAACCCACATCAACAAGCTATGAACCCTGCTATATTAAGGAGGAAAACAAACAAAAATGTTTAGAAAATATTGGGATTCAGTGAAGTTCCAGGTAAGCTTAAGAACCTTGTTTAATCCTGGTTTCAACGAGGACTTTAAGACAGAGAGACAACTAATACAGAAATGCATTGGAAGCTTTGGTTCCAAGAGCAGCACAATCAAGCACAAAACTTCATACAGGATAAACTATTCTGCTGATAACACTGTGCTCGTCCACATTTTCACCCCAAACTTCAGCACTGAAGCATTACCACACCACAACACTCATGGGCAATCAGTTCTACAGATTCCAACGAACTGCCCACCCAGCTTCTCTTCTTACCAGGGAACCATTCTCAGATGCAGTTGTAATTCAGCTTGGCTGGGTGACCTACTCAAGCCATGCTGGAACTGGTAGATGCCAGCTCAGCTAGGCTTAAAAATGCAGCAGTAAATTGCATTTTCAGATTGCTTGTTTAAAAGACTTGCATGCATGAGTCTTCATCTGAGCTGTGGTCAGACTTAAGCAATACACTATACAGTTAGTAGCTCAATAACTTGTTTTGCTGAAAGAAAACTGTTCAACAAGAGTGTTCTCCTACTTCATTCCCTCCACAGATGCCAGTCAGAGAAATGCATTTTATTTGTTCAAACAATGCAAAAAAGCCTTAAAGTACCTGCAGAAGAGAGCAGCTATTATTGGCTTACAGCCTAATTTCCCCCTTTTTTCCTGAACAGAGCTATGGTTGCGTCCAGTCAATCAGTTCCTACTCCTCTGCAAGCCCACTACTGTTATGGCAGGAACGCCCTGAAGCAAGAAGGAAAGAAGCAAGTTTCTGATTCTGTGGCTACTGCAAACAGCAAGACATCACTCCTGTTTCAAGCCTGATATGACTACCAGGAGGGCTCCACTGATGCTCACAATTTCATTACTAATTTCCTGACCATGTCTGTATTAGCATACCAGTTATCACAAAGGTCCATGAAAAGTAAAACTCCAACTTTCCTTAGTAGCCCTCTGTGCTAGGTACTGATATTTATTAATCATCATACTTCCATTCAAATTCCAAATGCGGTTAAAAAAACCAGAAAACATCATAAAGCAATTTGCATCTGCTTGGTTGCAGAACATAAGATATAACTAAGAATGCATTTATGAGAGGTTCTCAGCTGGTCATCGGAAATGTTGTTTTTATACTGTTTCATAGCTTGTGAAGTTAGAAAACACAGTTCAAGGACATGCCATGAACAAAAAGACTTTGTATGGCCGGAACAACAGTTGATACTTTATGGTTTGTTTCTTTTAAAAAGGTAGAAACAAAGGAGTTAAAACACCACTGGAACCCAGAAGGATCAACCCCCTTTTTAGCTCAAACACATAAAGGAAAAGGTAATTTCTGTCACACAAGCTAACAGATTTGCTGACAACAGCATTTGGAAACTACTCATTCCTTCCAAAACAGTACAGGTGCCCACACTGTAAAACAGTTGTGCATGTACTGTGAGATAATGGGAACTATACAGAGTCAGAGTCGCTCCTGGCTGTGCAGCAAGAGGTAAACCAACATCTGGGGGATATGGGTATGAAATTGGCAAATATATTTTGATTACTAATGTATCAATTCTGTAATCAAGGGAACTGACAAACTATTTTATTGAAATAATAAAAACTAGTTTAGGATGTATACTTTCCTGACCACCACTTCAAACTTGCCCCCAAAATGTTTTAATATGAGCAAATTGAACATATTTGGCAAATTGTTAATGCAAAGGCTGTTTGGAGAAGTCAAGCTGCTCAGATACAATCTCCACTGCCCACAACCTTTTTATTTTTAATCACAAAACTTCCAGTACAACTATTTTGTTCCTTTAATTCCCTGAAGGCAGACAGATTTAAAAGCAGCAATTCATGTCCTATTTCCATACTAAATCTGAGCTTGTTGAAATACTGTATTTAAAACAACACATAGCCTTTACTGTCCATGTCCAACAATATCCACATGAAAGACAGCTTTGATGGCTGTAAGAAAGCTCAGCATCCTGTACAAAAGCTCAGGTTCTGGTAGTTGCCCTTCCCACAAACTTTAACAGCAAGACTGAAGAGTTTTGTTACAGCTATCACCAAAACGTAATAGTGAGCCTGATCTGTGACTTCCGGGCTGGTTCCTATCTCCCAACTCTAATGAGGCTAACAGAAAGCAACATCAAAAGAGCATTAGTGAGTCTGTTGCGTTTTGAAAAGAAATTTTCAGTCTTTCTGAAGTGTTGGAGATCTCTTTGTGTTTATTTATTAAGGTTTTTATTCAGCAGGGCACTTACCAAAAATAACACCCTATTAATCCAAGGTTACTCCTTTACAGACTTAATTTGAATTAAGTCAACACTCTTTACTGAGTTGTCTCCTTGCACACAGTATACACTCCATATAATTCAGAACAAATATATATCCCCATCTCAAGACTGGCCAATTTCCACCTTCTCTCATTTCAAAGCAAGGAGAAATCTTCTCTCCTACTTTCACATTAACTGGTGAAATAACTGACACTCAGCTGTCCCTTCCCATTCCTTTCCACTCCATGGGGCACTTGCTAAAGAAATAAAAAAAGCCCTGCTGGCTCACGTTCAACTTGCCAGTGACCCCCAGGTGCCTTTCTGCAGCCCTGCTTTCCAGGATCTCATTCCCCAGTCTGTACACACAACCAGGATTGCCCCGTCCCAGGTGCAGAATCCAGCACTTGCCCTTGTTAAACTTCAAGCAGTTGGTGATTGCCCAGTCAACCTCAACAAACTCTTGATTTGTCAAGGTCTCTCTGTAGGGCCTCTCTGCTCTGGAGAGAGTAATTTCTCCCAATTTGGTATTTTTGGCAAACTTACTTAGTGTCCCTTTGAGTTCTGCATCCCAGTGGTTAATGAAGATGTTGAAGAGAACAGGGCCAAGGATGGAGCCCTGCAGAACCCCACCAGTGCCCAGACCCCAGCCTGATGTCACCCCATTCACTGTAACCCTTTGTGCCTGTGAGCCTGTTGCTCACCCATCATTCAGCATGGTTTTCCAGCTGTGTGCTGGACATTTGGTCTGGAAGGTACTGTGAGAGATAGTACCAAAAGTTTTGCTTTTCAAGTCCAAAAAGATCACATCTACTGGCTTTCCTAGATCAGCTGAGTGGGCTACTCTGTCACAGAAGAGTTTACAAGAAGGACTTCTCCCTCATGAAGTTGTGCTGGCTATGACCAATGACAAACATGGCACTTTTTTTCCCCATTAGCACCAAACACTTGGCCTAGTGAAACCATCTGCACTTTTTAAAAGAGAAAATACATTTTAACTTTCTCTAAGTGTAAAATAATTTTACTGTGTACACTGCTAGCAATGACAGGTGGTACATCTGTACTGCAGCCATGATAGTCTTCATTTATATTTTCTTAATCAAACAAGAATTTCACTAGCAAAGAAAAGTAAAATAGTTGTAGAAATAGTTAAAATTAGCATAAGAACATGACCATCTAAAGGGCTAGTCTGTTGTTGTTACACCCTTGTGCCACTTGTGGATGCATGTAAGAAAGAACATTCCCAATTTTAGAGCAAAAAATCTGCTTCATTTTTGCCAGCTCCCTCTTCCCTTGGCAATTTCCTTTATTTTCAGGACCTCAGTTGGCCTCACATGACAACTGTGTTTCATTTTACTGCATGTAGTACCAGGACATTCTGTAATTTTCTCCTCTTGATAAGACAAGTTAATTTTAGCTGATCAGATTTGTATGTGGTATGCATACAAGTAGATACAAGACAATTTAAAATAAAATCTTGGGAAATCCTATTTCTTTAGAACTATAAACAGCCACTCAAGTATTAAAAAAAGCCAAACAAAAAGCTAAAGCTTATTCTTCACAACTATAAGCTCTTGCAACATGACAGATTTAGACACAGAGTTAACATTTTATAACTTAAGATACTTATTTCCTACAATGAACCTCTGACTTTTTTTTCTGATGGAAATAAAATCATAATGGAAGAAGTAAACAATTCAGAAAATGTTTAAGGAAGGTTTACTTGTAGACAAGAGAAGCTGAGTACATGCATTTTCAGTTCTTTTCTCTACAAATACTGAATTAACCCAGTTTTTATTTAATCTATGTAATAAATGTTAAAACTTGCAGTACTCAACATTTCTCCATTCTTTCACACTATGAAACTTTGAAAGCACTGGAACTAATACAGTTCAGACATTTCACCCCATAGCATTAACATGAATTTCAAATGAACAAGAAGAGCTTCTTGAAAACTGTTCTTTGCAATATATACTCTCCCCCTTCAAGTTTATAAATCATTTGCATCATGAAGTGAAACTAAAGCTTTGGGATGGAATAAAAGGGCAGGAGCATGTAACCCAACACCTCTTGACCTGATCACCACAGCAATTCATCTCCGTACCAAGCACCATTAGTAGCACCTAATTCTCGACTCAGTAGCTCACAGGTGCCATACAAGGCCATGGATCTGGCAGTGCACCTGGAAAAATTATATATTCCCACTGCATCCATCAACAGTCTTGTTTAAATAGAGGAGGGCAACTACACAACCATATAACACCAGTGTTTAAGGGGAGTGGCATTGATGGCTGTAAGAGATGCTCTGCTTTCCTTCCAGCATGACCAACTGGCATCTCCTACAGCACAGCTCTTCAGAACCACCAACACACCCCTAAAGGACAAACCCCAGCATACACACTACCTGCTTTCCCCTAGGGACCATGGTAGAAAGAAGAATAATATTTACTTAGGACACTTTTGAAAACAAAAACTAACATTACAGGGGATACAAGAAAACATATGAGAATTTGGCAGTAGATATGGTGGGAAAGAAATTGCTTCTGCCACATCATTCTTGTCTTCAGACACCAATTGTGTTCCAAAACCCCACTTAACCCCTAACAAAGGAGAATTGCAACATGCCCTTTCAAATCTGGCTCAGCAGCAGCACTGTATATTGCGCATGTTGATTTGGGGACAGAGATGGACTTCTAATTTTATTTACACTCAAAGGTGTTGAATTTACAGTCAAATTTCCAATGCTAGGATCACAAAAACTTATTTTAATTGTCTATAATTACCTTACTTCTGAAGATTTCTGTTGCTTTGGTTGGTTGCGTCTCAGTTTTTTAGTGTATGGCAAGTGCATCTGTAATAGCGTTAAACAAACAATACTCTTTCCTCCCATCCAGGCAACTACCCATTTCCATTTTAGCACCTGGAGGTTTCCAGGAAGAGAGGACAGTAGAACAGAATTTATCTGAACTTTTCCAGACACTGTTACGGCTCTTTTCTTTGTTTGGTTTGGTTTTGCTTGGGATCTGGGGGTTTAGGGGGGATATTTTAGGGGGATATCTTTGAAGTTGGACAGAAAAATGTACCCATTGACATTACAGGAGCATAGCTGCAATCACACAATGCAAATATAAATGCAGATTGCAGCATGACTGTAAGATTTCTACAGAAAATATAAGCTAAAAATTCTTGAAAATATTATCTCTACTTTTCAAGATAGATTTACACATGTCAAACGCCAAAGAGATATAAAAAAATAAATATTTTCTATTTTCTATAAAGGGGAAACAAAATGGGAGGAGACCTACTCTACCTACATCAGGACTCCTCCATGAAATATGCATACACAGTACAGTCTGGATTTGAAGTTGAACCTACTGCACAGGAATTCACATAGGAAGACGGCAGCTCTACCACCTCTGCTCAGCCCATGAGGCACTGGCCTGGAGAAAGAGAGCTAAGCAGGGCCAAGCAGAGACTCATGGCTCTCTTCCACCTACTGAGCAGTTCTAAATGGTCCATCTGAGTGGGAGCTCATGGGCCAGATCCAGCCTCAGGATGATTCCCCTGCTCACTGCTTTCTCTGCTGTGGCCTCGATCTGCAGCAGAGGTAGGAAGGAAAGAGAAATGACAAGCCCACAACTGCTTTGTAGCTTTTAGCTATTTAACCACAAAGAAGGGATTGTCACTTGATCAATCAGGAAGCTGACAAACCTCTCCCCAAACTGGTCTTCAAACAGCACTGAAAACCTGTGCTTTCCTATTGGGGATGCAAACTTATACCCACTGTTATCACACCAATGAAAATGTTCTCTGTCAGCCGTAAAAGGAAGGATGGGAGAGACACATGGAATTAATGCCCTGAACAGGAAGAGTGAAAAGATGACAATTACCTGGATGAGCAAAATAACTAGATAAACAACACTCATAACTACGGAATTTCCTCCCTCTTCCCTGTTCCCAAAGGAACCCAAAGTAGAACCACAGGATGGAAGGTAAAAAACCCTGTAAGCTCCGTTCCTCTGGCCACTCCAGACAGATCACATTCTGTATAATTGCAGATGGTTTGGTCTTGTTTTGTTTGTTTTTAAAGCAATCTATTCTCCTAAACACTTGTGTCAAAGTATCTTTGCTGTAAAGTATTTTTTGCATTTAGACTGTTGATAGTAAAGGTCATCAAATGAAGCTGGAATTTAGAAAAATACAAATCCACTAATGGCAACAAACAGCTCAGAAACTGCTTTAAGCTGGAAGAGCACCTGGGCAAAATACCACCGTACACTTGTCCTGTTTTTATTACATTCACACATACTTGCTTTTGGCCATTAAAAGGCATTTTTCGGGGTTACAGCTTTGGTCTGACCTAGTACAGCTGTGTATGTGTGTTTTCTAAAGCAACAAGAAATAAAGCTTGATTGCAAAAGCAAAGCACTTTTAAATATAGAGATCCTCAGTAATAAGGACTTCCAAACCTGTTTCCTCAGACAGCATTTTGAAATAGCCAAGACTATTTTAGAGAAAAATAAGGTATACCTATTAACTAAAGATTTACTTTTTAAGTAATTGATTGATTATTGTACATAGATTCAGCTGTAAAAGTAAGAGAAGCACATTGTTAAAACAACAATAGGGATGTATAGCAGCACCATTTGTAATTGTGGTCTCCACAGCTCGAGGCATATCTTCACACATACCATTTAAGTTAACATAACTTTCTTTAATTCAATATAGGAAGTGACCATTTCTGCACTGTAATTAGCTAGAACATCAGGCTTCAACTGCTCCATCTCAGGCTACTTTCTTTCAGTAGTTACATATTTTTCTCATATATTTAAAACTTAGTCATAGACATGTAAATTTCACCTTAAGAATATGTCCTCCCACTGCCTCCCTAATGCTCTGTTACACTCTTCAGAACTATTGCTCATCCACTCCTTTCCTACAATATTTTGGATAATTTTGCCCTGACAAACCTGGAAAGGACCAAAAAAAAAAAAACCACCAAAAAATAATCCTAAAACCTGAGCATTTTTTTAGACCTTCTTGAGAATCACAAAGCAATGAAATGATTAGAAGCTAGAGCAGAAGTATGTCTACTCACACATCGGTAAGGCATTATTAGAAGTGCAAAAACCAATCAGTTTTTGAACAGGAGCTCAAGATTGAGAGCTTTCACCAGAGATTTTCAATTTAGTTCTTCCTTGCCTTTTTTGTTTGTTTACAGATAAATGACATTCTTTGAGTTTTTCATATTTGCAGCTCTAAAACGTTTACCCATGACACATGCTCCAACACTTCGGCAAGTATCGTCTTACTTATAATTTAAGAAAAAACAAACAAAAAAGAATTCCTTAAGGTGGGCAGTTCATTTACCTCAGTAGCTTCCTCTTCTTGGCAGACTCAGCGGGGGCTCTGGGGGCCTTTCCCGCCTGCTTCCTGGGGGTGCGGAGAAGGGCTTGTGCTGACCTCAGCCACTCGCTGGCCGGTCGCGCTGTGACATCCCCCGTGTCCCCTGCTGACCATGGCTGTAACACCTTGCTGGATCCTGGAGTAGTGGTCACCAGGGTCGCCTCTCCTCCTCCCACGCTGTCATTATCAGATGAGTACTCAGATATTTCTGTCGAAATTGCCTAAACAAATAAAGGTAGAAAGCCATTTGAACAGAATGCTAATGAGATAGTATAGCTTTATGTAGGCAGTTTTATGTTACCCACTAACACACAAATGGAATGCCAATTTATTAACATAACTTGGACAACTTCACAAAACTTCGTAAATGCACATTAATTTTTTGTCAGTCAACATCAACTCCTGAATATAAGGATCGTCTCCTGAGGAACAACTGAGACGAGTAACATTTAGTTTTCTTAAATAACTAGCTCTGGAGAATTAAGCTAATGCTTTTATCTAAGGGAAATTTTGAGGAAAGCAGAGAGAGGCCAATGAGTGACAGGGATCATAACTGGCAGCTGAAAGAAAGAGAGCTTTTATATTGGGATTCAAGCAAACAGGAAGGTCAGCTTCCATAGTCTGAATGGAAGGAAGAAACACATGCCTTTATTGACAGCTTGTCGCTGGCAACAAGTCTGTAACCTTTCATTAAAACATAATTTTGAACACTAAAGCAGGCCTTCATCCATGTCCAGCAGGACTACAGCTTCCCAGGAAGGTTTCAAAAGTTGAGCATAAGCTGTTGGGCTGTCTCCAGGTAGCTCCAAGGAGGATGGATCACTGGTCAGCAGTCAGGGCTGGGAGCCAGCAGGGCTGGAGTTCAGCCCCAGAGAACCTTGCTGCAGCTCTTCTCCCAGAAACTCACAGGACACACTGAACTCATCCCACTGAGGGAGGGATGGGAGTAGAGGATGAGAAAGCAGCAAAAACAGTTCTGCAGAGACACGGAAGGCTGAGAAGAGGGCTGGGAGAGAAAATTCACCTGCTTTGGCTGAGCTTATTTTACTCTTCTCTAGGGCTTCTGCAGAAGCAGGTTAACACTGCTGGGTTGGCTCCCTAAGGTGAGATCTGCACAGCTGTTACATACATTATGTTCTCTTGACCCAGTGTTTCTTAAAGTACTTAGTATTAAGCAAAAATACTTGGAAAGTAGCATTTTACCAAGTACAGAACAAAATGATCCAAACCACTGAAATAGGCAGAGGACTAAGAAACATGAGCCGGGCTCAGTCCTCAGGAGCTAGTTGGAAAAAAACCCAAACAACCAAACCAACACTGTCTGCAAGTTCTGGTGGAGTGAGCAGTGACAGTCCTGTCAGCTCAAGTAAGCTGGCATAAAACTGTAGAGGAGCCAAGTTAAGTAACAGACTGATCCTTGAAAACACCAAAACACCAAATGCAAAACATTAACTTTGCCTTATCAATTGGAGACTGGAAAACCCCAAAGGCTGATGTTGCTCCAGATCATGCTGCCTCAATCACAGAATAGGTCCTGAAAAAAATTAGCCCATTTCTCTGGTCAAATGCAGTAAGTAGTGCTCCACCCAGGTTGTTTGACAACTGGCTCAGATAGAGACTTGAAAGACAAAAGGGAAGGAAATCACAGCATTCGCTAAATTTGCTAAAGCTGTTCTATGTTACTAATTAGTGTAATCATCTGAAAACAGCGTTTCTCGACTGTACAAAAATAAGTTCAGCTCTTGCCAGTTCTCCAATACATTTTTCACGTAAATGCCGAGACACTATGCTCATGTTCCGAGAGCTTACCTAAGTATTCTGGAAATTGAAAGGACCTTTTAAAGTTATCCAGAGAAGTAGAATAGTTAAAAGAATGTAATTAATATCAGTCTGCTTTAAACACAACACAGTCAACATCTGTCTCTTGGCAACAATACTTCTCTGAAAACAAACTCCATCCATATTGGAAATGAGCCAGAAATAAAAGATTTCAAAGACTCTGAAAGCAGTAAGCAAGCACTTCATTCTTAAAACATCATTCCAGCACACTCTCTTGCTTTAGGAATGCCTTAATTTTTCTCAAATAGCTATGATATCCACTGCACCTAAAAAAAGGATGCAAACCTGAAGTTCTCTGAGCAAGTGAAATGCAAATGAGAAAGGCCCTTGTGAAGGACTTCAAATTAAGCACGTTTTAATCACACTGACTGTTTAAGAGTTAAGAAGCTTTCCTTACTAAAGATTGTCTAATAAATAATTTCTGCTAATATTTATTACTGTATACTTGTTTAGACTGAACTTCCCCAAGGAAACTGTACTTTGGGATTTTTGTTTTGTTTGCTTGTTCGTGGTTTGTTGTTGTTGATGGTTTCTTAACTGGTCAGTTGGAAATTTTTCTTAAAAGAGGAAACTCTAAAAATGGAGAAGAAAAACAGAACAAAAACTTAGCCTTCAAACCCTGTACATTTTTTAACTGTAGCCATCATCAGAATTCTAGTCAAAAGAGAAAAATATTTTCAAAATGTACAACAAACATGATTTTTCAAGTATCCAGTAAACAAGCTGCCAAGCCTACCAACAATATGGTGGGGGAAAGGTGGCAAAAAGAAATAATTTACTTAGTTCACTTTAAAACAATCATTGCTACATAGTGAAGAAATTGTTCATTTTTAATCAATATCTTTAACATCAAAAAGAACAATTTTCTAGATTTCTGTTGCTATTTTGTTGTGTTTTTTTCTAATAATATCTCCAGTAATATCATTAGAGTTTCAGAAGAGCACCACTGCTAAGCACAAAGAATTGTCAAATTAAAATATTTTTTCCACATGGGTTATTTTTTGAAATATAGTAATTTTGGTTACAGTGGCTGACAGTACAATGCTTCCCACTACATACAGACTCAGTTTCCCCACCTCAATTCCTTCATCTGACTCCTGATTCCAATGTAATCGTGATTATCTACCATATAGCCCAATCCCTCCAAATAATTTGTAGTAGACTCTTCACTAAGATATACCTATATTTCCCATGATGGCTTTTCCACAACACCCTCTTTTATATCATGCTAGCTACTTGTCCATATTTCAGTCAGGGGCTGACTGAAAAAAAATCAGGGGTCCCAATCTCTATCACTAAAACAATAAACATAGTTCATTTTGTTAGATTTTAAAATAAATCTATTTTCTCTGTGACTGGTGTCATCTGAAAAGCTCTAAATGCTCCCTTTTTATGGCTCCTTCTTTTAAGGAAAAATGACAAGTATAAATGCACAGACTACTGCCATTTTTTCCATCAAGATTTGGCTAGAGGAAAGCAAAGAAGTCATTGAGTACTGTATTGGAGCATTCAGGACCTATATTTTAAGGTTAGGCATTTCTTAATCAAAATGCATCAAAAAAGAAAGAGCTCTCAAAATTAATTAATTAATGACATATTTTTGACAGCACTCACACGTACTAGCTAGCATAGAGGATGGTACACATGTAAAACTAGAAACCAAAATGAGAAACAGCAAATACCCTCCCAACTAAGCAGCTAAGATTGCTAAAGAATGTAGGTTTACCCGTGTCAATTTGCATTCACTAAGAATGAAAAAAGACCAAAAAACCAACCAGAGAAATTATAAAATCCTAGCCCAAATTGTTTAAAGACAAAAATCTTGACGTCAATGGAATGAAGATGGCGCTTCATCAGCAGATAGATTTTTTTTTTACACAAGCAGCACAGAAAATACCATGCTGTTACTTCTGTGACTGAGTTACTTCTGTCTCCCTCCTTCATCCTCAAGAGATTTGCTTCAGCTACCTCTTGCTTCACCTTGAATACCTGAGTTTTCTGGCAGTACCTTGGCAATCTGCACAGTATTTGCTTCTAAAAGGTCTGAAAAAATTACCTTTTCACTTCAACAGTGATGGAAGCAAGCAATATCTGTATTTGATGAGTCTAATAAGCACTTGATATTTCTTATCAATAAAATAGCGGTAAGTTAACATGAGAAGTGTTACATCTCCATTTGAAGTTTCCACCTTTAGCATAGAAAGCAGAGCCTTATAAAGCTTTTTGTACAAAAAGAAAGCTAACAGATCAACCCTATTAAAATAAATAATGAATCTGTATTTTTTAAAAAAGTGATTGCTAGTCAGAGGCAAGGTGATGAGCACTTGTCTCTCCTCCCAAGATACATCACTCAGTGATTTCCACAGAAAAACATCAGTATCCCCACCTCACCTTTGTATTCACTAAACACTCGCATTTGTTCAGCTGTCATACATTCAGTTAATATTGTAAATCTTTCCCAGTAGATATGAAGATACTTTGCAGATAAGATGCTCAATAAATGTTCACAGATACTATGAACAAGTTAATCAGCTGAAACTAAGATAATTCAGCATGCTGCAGGATGTCTTAGAGACAAAAAATGGGTATCAAATACTATATAGAGTTTGATATAACTTTTTGCAGATGGAAGTCACTTAGTCTGTCATTTCCTTCCCTAAATAATGTAAATTTCTTCCCTCCTACTATCCTACCAACAGCCTAGTGCAAATGGCAGAACTAACAGGGTTTCTCAGAGCACCCTTAGGGAACCGGGCTTTCTCAGGGTCACAGAGCCAAGTTATGTCAGAAACAGAAACAGTATTTCAGAGTTTCAGACTGATCACTGTACACACAGAGTAAAATTAATCTTGTGGCATCTCCTTTCCTACTTGTTCATTCATATCTTTGCCTCCAGTTCTAGAAGCATTTTCTATTAACCCCTCCCTGTTCTTTCATGGACTGTCTTTTTCCCTTTTGATTCCTTTGTGTTTTTCAGGATTGATCTGCAATTTCCCTACTTGCTCTCTCATGACAGGATGGTGGAAGCTGAGCAGTATTAACAAACACACACAGTGAACTTGGGTGACTATCCTACTGCCTCTTATTTTATCCAGTCTTCCCTGCATTTGCACTGCAGGTACTTTGCTGTCATGTATGCAAAAGGATTCAAATGCATCCAAACTTCTACCCCAGGCAGCTGGTTATAGGTTGCAAGGAGATTTTGTATCTTGCATGGTATTCTCTAAAAACAACCGTGAGCAGAAAAGCCACTGGATTTAGCACAATGAATATTCACAAGCATAAATCAGTGCAGTGTGTCAAAGGCCCAGGCTATGCTAATGAATGCTCGAAGCTAACTCCACCAGAAGCTGGCTTGCAGGATTACAGGGAGTAGGGTAAAGGTAAAACAAAATAAGTTTTCCCTTAGTTAATCAACACAAAATTAATTCAAGCATTTTGCACACAGATAGTACAGGATATTATTCAGTTCTATAAAGATAATTTAAAACACAAAGGATTTAAAGTTTGCAGTTCTCTTCAAAGCTCTGTGTTTTCGGAAGCTTTAACTGAAGCACTGAAGCCTATGCCAAATATACTTTCCTAGTAGCCTGAGAAACAATTTGGTTCTTGGTAAACCAGCTACTTTTACTCTAGAGAGATAAAATTCAAATATTCCTTCAAACAAGAAACTTCATGTTGAAGTGCAGAGTTAGGTATGTGCCATTCTGTGCGTGACACCAAGCTCTCTTCTCATAGAATAACCACAGGAACAGCAGGCAAAAATACAAGATTAGGTAGCAGTGCGTGGGCAGAGATAATGGTATGAAAAAAAGAACAACAATGAAAGACATAAATCACTAATAAGGTATTTTTTGGACTTGCAAGCCCAAACTGACACAGCAGATTAACTGAAATTTTGTATCTGGAACAACCTCCCAGTGTTATTACAGAGACAGCACATATTTAAAATGGATCTCAGATAATGCCTGGTTGTTTAGCCAAGTACAGCATTCCTCCCCAGCACACGCACTCAGACCATCTGATCTGTCCTAAATATTTATCAGTGGTGCTGGTTCAGAGCGCTAGGAAATGACATGTCCTGCTCCACACACATGAGCACTTTGTGGCTGCCGTTACAGGAAACAGAGCCGTGTGCTCCTCAAGCACGGGGACGGCCACCTCCAGCACTGCTCTGGGATTCTCCAAGAGCAAGCACCAGTGAGCTTCTTTCTCCCTGCTTAGCCACCACTAAACTTCCTTCATCTCCCTTCACACAGACATGGGAATGAATTTTTGCTGTCTCCCAGCTGCCACCACCCCAGGGCTGGAATGCAGTAGTTATTAGCACACAAAATCATTTATGCCAAGTAGCAAAGAAGAATGTGGTATCTACTTGAATATGGAGGAGAAGTGTAGGCAGCAACACTGTAATTATTCAAAGCAGAATTTGGTCACAGACTGCACCCTCATCTCCTCTTTAATGGTGTTTTGAGACATTTAAACAAGTGGTTAGGACTTCTCTTCCATGACTAATCAAAAAGGATTCATTGCATCCAGCAGCCCAGAGCTTCCTATCGTAAAGGAAATTGATTCATGATTATCTCTGGAGGAAGCAGGCCAGCTACTAAACCTTACACACCACTGCTTACATTGGGCTTCCCTTTGAAGAGCTCCTGGGTAAGTCTTACACCCATGTCTAACACCATTTATTCTTGAAGCCCTGTCAAGCCTGCATTAGCTACTGTCTTAAAAAGTAACCCCAAAAGTAGGATTCAATGCAAAGGAAAAACACCAGTAGCAGTTATCAAAAGAAAAGCAAATAGGACAGTTTCAGAGATACTTTCACGCAATGAAGGAGTTGAAAGGGCTTGCATGGAACTCTGCAGAAATAAATAGAATGGTATAGCTGCTGTCAGATCCAAGAGCCAGTTATCTGATGCTGGGCTTCCTGCACCATTTCTGAAACCAAGAAAAGTTGTGGAGGGACAGGAAAACTCCCTCTTCCACTTCACAGAGTGAGGAAGTTGAAGTACAGTACACAAGACCACAAAATGGTGGTTTATATCACACATGAAATAATAATTAACAAAATAAATAACTTGAATCATCATTTATCAGTTCCCATATCGTGTTTAGATCATACTGCCTTGAAGTGGAAAATGAGGTGACGATTATGATTGCATGCAGTATGTTTGGCTGTGCATTCTTTTCTGTCAGGGGAGAGGTGTGTGTTTTTGTTTGGTTTGAGCTCTCTCACACACAATCCTGTACACATACACCACTGGCAGGCAGTGTCCTGCATGCGGCACTCATCACTGTAGAAAACAAGAACTGAAAATAATAACATTAAAATAAGATTTTGCACAGACAAAAATCAATAGAAAAATCTGATTCTCAAAAGAAGAACTTTGGGAGAATAATTAAAATTACAACAAACTAGCTTTTCTATAGACCTAATGCAAAGATGGTATTAACTGATTTTTTTTTAAGCCAGATAAAGAATGCACAAGTGGTAAGGAAGATGAAATCGAAGCCGTAATTTCTAATCCTGAGCAGAAACCTCAGCTTTCACAAGGCAAACAGGTTAAGCAGGCTATACTTCTGGAGATACATCCACAAGCTGTTCCAGCCTGCCTCTCCCAGAACAGGTTGTTCTGAGGCATGGATCAGCCAACCGAAACAGGTGAGGCTCTTGTCTCAGCCCAAGTGCCTTTTTACACAAAATCACTGAAGCACTGTTTATTTCTGAGGGTACTCTGTAGATGTAGAATTAAACAGTGACCCCAAAGGTAAGACTGAACCAAAATTGCTGTCTGCTGTGCACGAGGACAGGAAAGAATAGTAGAGGACAGTAAGCTGCTGAAGTGCAAAATGAGCACAAAACAAGATTACTCAGCATCAGTTAAGGGACACTGATTTGTACTCTATGGAGTATAGATCCTGCTGCAGTCTTGGCATCTGTAGCATTTGAACTGTAACTGCATCTCTTAAAAGCATCGTTTTAGTAGTTTTGGTGACTTCTTAGCATTAAGAATTCAATCTATCACTCCTAATATCATCTCATTACCACTGATCTCACTATCAGTCTGTAATCAGAGTAATAGCCAACTTCTAACAGACCAAATAATGCTGAAAAATATTAACATGGACAACCTAAAAGTGCTTTTCGTGCTTTGCCTAATTTTTTTTTCCCATCATACAAGGACATCTTCATTTTGTCTCAGGGAAAATGACTGGCTGTTAAAGACAATTTGGACAATTTACGCTTACTGTTAGCCAACATTACATTCAAGTGAATTACCATAACCCTTGCTCTCCATTCCCTTAAAAAAAAAAAAAGAGGGGAAGGGGGAGACGCCACTTCACGTGTTACATCTTGCAAACTATTCAGGGACAGAACCAGGTCTCCTCTCATGCAACTGCATATTATCCCACGCAGTTGAGCTCTCATCTTGATAAGGATCCTCCAGATGACAGAGACCCAGGCTTTTAAATATAAATACCTGACTCTGATAGGGCATGCAGATAATTACATCATTTTGCACAGAAGCCTCAACATTATGCACTGAAGTTTGGGCACACAGGAAAATTGCAGTCAGCTTATAATACCACTTAAACAGGGTTTAGTTCTTGACACAGAAATAGTTACTTTCATGTTTCCAAGGAACAGATGTTATCACATTTTTTGATAACCTACTTTCACATTCTTTGTTTATAGTTATCCGCTCAGTTTCATTTATTAAAGTTAATGGATCCATGCCATGAAACCTCAGTTTTATTGTCTCTGGTTTAGGTGATGCTATGGTAATCACCCCGGTTAAAGCCTGGATGTAACAAGAGGACTCCATTGAAAGGCATGATTAAAAGCCAAATTATTATTTATGAACTAAATCCTAAAGCACCTAGACTAAACACCTGCAGGATTCAGTAGGTACTGTTAAAGGGGGAAATATATTTCATCTTCAAGCAACTGTTTTGCTTTAGTCCAAGCCTTCAGAGAGAACAAATACTTGCAATGGAAGGTAATATCTTTTACTAGACAAACAGATACAACTGTGGGAAAGTAGACAAGCATTTAACACTAAGCCCTTCTACAGGTCTCAAAAGTTTGGTGTTTTTTTCTCCAAACAGATCATTTGGTCTAAGCAAATTCAATCTTTCCTTATAAAATTGATTCTCTCTTATCTTCAGCCAATACAGTGTACTGTATAACCATCTTGAAAGCTTTTTAAAGAGTTGTTTCTAAAAAAGAAAATGCATCTCAGAGGAATGTCACTGTATAGACAGATCAGGGAACAGTCAAAGACTTTCATATCTTTCATATTATGTACTCTCTTTCTTAAAGTAGATGATAACTGCAAGCATGTTATTTTTGAGATAACATTTTGAGAAAGGAAGCAATTGCAGAATAATCAACTAAATGAGGGATTGCACACAGATATTCAGTAAAGTACAAATTATTCACACCGATTTCACCTCTTTAGCTGATCTGCAGTTTCCTGTTAAAACTCTTAGAAAAGCACTTTCATAAAAGGAAAGAAAAAAAAAATGAGAGAAAATGGAAAGACAAGTGGCACATTGCTGTCTAACACAAATGCAATACAGGCATAATTTCTGCAATAATGCTCAGCACTTAGTGGAAAAATTTTTGTTAACAATATCCACAGGGACACACAAACATCTTGAAACTGAGATTCTGTACTTCCAGCTGCAGCAGTGCCAGCATTCATGGCTACAGCACTGGCAGCTTAAGGAGACACCAGGCTGCTGGGCAGTGCAGCACATTACATTCATTTTCTTCTACTCCCACTCACTCCACATTCTTCTCACTTGACTGTGCTTCCCTTTGCCCCATTTATTGCTTCATCACTCCTGCGGAACTGCCCCCAAAGCCTAAAATAGTCCCTTTATTTCTTCCCTTCTCTTCATTTCCAGCTTCTTCCAACCCTTTCCCTCCTCTCCAGAAGTCCTGCCACAGCCTACCTTTTCTAGATCATTTTGCGGTTTTGCACTGTTAAAACTATTTTAAACAGCAAACATTTCAGGGCAGGAAATGTCTTACCACGTCTGAAATACTGTGTCAATGATGACTGCATGTGCATGCACACAAAAGCACCACCTTCATCTAAACTGATTTCTAACATTGATGAGAGCACCTATACGCAGGCTAAAGAAAAGAAGACTCATTTAAATTGCTTTTCCAAGTAAGCCAAAGAACACTGAACAATGAAACTACTTTGAAAAATACATTAAATGTACTCAGCTAAAGTTAGTTCTGTTTGGATAAAGAACAAAGAAAACGAATCCCAACACAAAGTTTACAGATTTTCTTTCAGATCATGTGCCTAAACTTTGGAGGAACCAAAGGAAAATAAAGTAACCATCAATTGGGTAAGGCATTGTAATTGAAAATTGTAATGTTGCTGCAAATACACACTTATATAGAGAATCAAAAGTGCTAACTGCCACAACACTGTCTTAAGTTTGACACATTTAGCTGCGCTGATTGTTCACAGTGCATAAAAAGATTTCAAAGCACAGATTTAAAAACTTCTTTGAGATCTAGATTAGAATAAAAATGTGTGTGCTGTAATATAGTGTGTAATATAGTATGTTACATTACATTCAGGGACATAATATGGATATAACATATATTGCAGGACCCATGGAGACAATCACAGATATTTAAAACTTTTGTAGAAGATAAGCACACACATAAACTTATCAGGAACATACACTTGAAATGTCCCAGTAATCAAATACAATCCTTATACAACTAAACTCAATGGGTAATTCTCTAAGAATGGGCTAAGCAGCTGACATGGAGAACTTGTAAAGAAAGGAGCCCTGAAATACAAACAGCCATAATTTGTATTAAGCATTTCCTTATAAGGATTATAAAGCTTGCATAAAGTAGTATTATTAAGAAGAATTACGGTAATTCTTCTCAATTATAGGCAAAGAGAAAAAGAGAGCCTCAGTGCATGTCTGCATACTTCAACATACTTGAAAAAGCAATAGTTGACTGGTTTCCACAGCAGTCACCAATAGCTTTTGGCTTCATGCCTCCACTATCACAAACCAGATTGAGAAATTACGATGGTTCAATTTCACTTCCATTCTTAAAGCAATGCTTCAGAAGGGGAGGGGGAAAAATAATGGAAAACTGTAGTTTTATTTTCTATTCTGTTAGCACCTATCAATGTGTATTTACACGTGGAAAACACAAAATTTGCATGTGGGATGTGTGGGTCCTCTTTTCTTCTAATATAAGTAATCTCAAAGCTAACAAGGTAATGCTAAAGTTAATTCAACATCTCAGAAGAGCATTTAGAAATTTTTCCTTCAAGATATTATTGAACATATTCTCATTTTACTCTTCCCAAAGTAAAAATGCTTATGTGATATTTGTCCTTCAGACTGAACTCTGGAGCTAGCAGGATTTTTAAAGTGTTAAAAATCTTGAACTTGGAAGTGATCTATTAGCATTCTGATCAAAAACTTGCAATGCTTGAAGCATGAAGCAACTAAAAATACCATGCAAGCTGCAATTTCATTAAATATTTGGGGCCACAAACCCGAGCCCAAAGTTTGTACTAAAAGTAAAAAAAAAAGAATACTTTTCATTAAACAGCAGTTAACTCTCAAACACCAGCAAGCTCTGGCAGCTGTGCTCAGCCTTGAAAATTTGGGATGGGGGAAGCAAGAAAAGCCAAATTGAGAAAGGAAAGGGACAGTGACAGCAGCGTTGAAGTATTCAGGCAGTTCTGGGCATCTAGCTGCACCATTTTTAGGAATTGTGTGACAGGCAGCTTTACTGCCTAAATGCAGAAGTGCAAATTTTGGCACCCACTGTATCAATTTTGTGCTTGCCTTACTGGCAACTATTTTAATCGGAAGTTCTTAGTCCAGAGAAGAATGCAGCATGCACTCATATTACTTCAGTAGCAACAAGTGGTCATCAGGGTCTATGGTAACTAAAACACTGCATCATTTTGTATCTCCAACTCCCAATCACCAAAGAGGTACCGTGCACAGAGTAAACTAAATTGCTGCCTGGATGATCTCTATTCCCCAGCTCACAACAACCATAATCTCATTTTGGTAAGAAAAATGGGCAAGACATTGCAGCAGACGTGGCTGGAATAAAAACAATAATAATAATGACAATGATAATAATAATAATAAAAGAATCTGTCTTTTGAAATCTCAATCTCACATGTGTCTAAGGTCTTTCTTCAGGGTACAAAATACAGCAGAACTGCAGTGGAGCAAGACCTTGCTTTCTATTTGCCAAAAGTCTGATCAGTGTATCTATATTGATGCTTTAATGATTTAGACTACAACTCACACAGTATTTTCCTTTCAGTGCTAGGACAGTAACTGCACAAATCTATCAATATATTATAACTCTTCTCAAATATGGAGAGCCAAAGTTATAGCAAGTGTTTAGATATCAGAGCAAAGGTAGGTATCACATTGTGTTCTATAGTTATCAATTCCTTAAAAGCAAGCTACACACTAATTATATTACTAGAATAAAGTAAAAAAATTAGTCAAAAAAAATCAGAATAAGAACAAACACAGCTGTGTCATATATATGGTGCAAGATTATTTAGTCTAGGCATAAAGGAGAATATATTTTCAGGATTCAGACAAGCATTTGCATATTCTTGGAGAAAAGATTCCTTCCCAGTTTTACACTCATTTCAAAATAATGTGAAAATGCAATCACAAGTGCATCACTTAAACCCTTGATATTGAAAATGCTGACTTAGAGTTTTCCACAGCTACTACAATTCAGACCCTTAATGTAACTTTAGCATATACCAAGACTTCAGGATAAAAATCCTTTTGACATGTTTATTGACACCTGCAACAGCAAAATTTACACTTGGAAACCTAAGACATGTTAAATGCATTTTCCCTCCAAACTGCCAAAAACCAGCTGATTCTGTTATGGACCAATCACTCAGAAAGGAGGAAGAACTGAGTTTCCAGATCAACAGTTGACCATTTGTGTAAATTTTCAAGAGTAGCATCAAATAAGAAATTTTATTTTTTTCATTTTACTATTAATAAAAGTCCTTCAAAATTGCATCACTACAGCCAAGTAGAAGTAGTATTGTTCCTGGAATGCACTTATTGAAGGAACAGAAAGCCTACTTTATGTTAAATAGCAAAACTGTACAATTACATTTAAACTACCTAACGAGACAACCACTTCTTAAGGAGAAAGCACTTAAGGAATTGAAAATTGAATTTAACAAGTCACCCACACTCTCCAAAACCACAGTGAAAAAAAAACACGTATATGCACGCACCTCACTACATCCTACACAAAAGCATTTACATTTGTTTGTTTATATTTAAATAAGCCTGCCATTTACCATTTAGGAAATGTCATATACCTTTCTCCTCAGTTTTAGGATTCTCTTTGTGTACTTCTATGCACCTAATGTTAATTTGTTAGCTTATTCTGCCTAATAAGTTGTCTGGCTATAAACAGGTTCCTTAATTCACTATTTGCAGAATAGAAACTTCAGTTATCTTCACTAACTTCTTCTATGTAAGGCTGTAATAATAGAAGATAAATTTACTAAACAGGAAAGGAAACATGAGCATATGTCGAAAGCAGATGCATGCACCTACATACCCACTCCTCCTTGCCCTAGAACTGAACTCTACATCACTTCACAGCCCACTCCACACAGATACATCCTCTAGAAATTTATTCCAAATATATAAAAAAATATCTGCAGGACTTTCATGACAGCTATCTTTACATCTGAAGGATTACAGAAACATATTGCACAAAAGTAGGGAGCAAAAGTAGCAATGCTTTCATACTCAAAATCTCAAAACTTAAGGTCAGTATCACAATTGGTTCTGTGGTTTCAAGTAATATATACTAATAAACTAGAATTTGGACAACATTAAAGCTGTAAGTTATTCATATTCTGAACAGCAAGTATAGTAGTCCAGGAAAAATAGGCAGAGATCAGAAAAGCTTCTCTATTTCATTTGACAACCATTTAAAAAGCACAGTGTAGGAAGAGGATCCAGAAAGCATATAAATCAGGTTTGCTCTGATAGCAACGCCACTGGATTTACGCTCATGGGTTTTCTAGCTCTTATACTACTGCCACATATCATGGCCAAGACTCTGAAGACCGTGTGCACAAATGTGGCCTGTGGACACAAGCCTGGCACAAAGAAGCACAGAGGATTTTTTTTATACTTTACAGTATAAAAACCAGTTAGATATTTCTTATACTTTAGAGCAGTTTGACAGACAACATATAAAACCACATTGGTGGAAGCAGAGGAAATAATTTTCTGTAGATGGCATCCACCACCGTAAGACTTTGCTTGTGACTGATGAAATAAAATTAAACCAGAAGATTTCCAGGGAGAGAATACAACCCAGAATTTATTAAAAAAAAAAAAACCAAAAAAAAAAAAAAAAAAAACCAACCAAAAAAAAAAACCAAAAAAAAAAACACTTTTGGGAGAAATCTGGGGAATTCCCTGTTTCAGACACAGAAGAGGAAACAATAGTTGTAATAGAAAGCCAAGGATCTACTTTAAAAAGCAGATGATGTTTATGAAGTACTGCCTGAACTGGTGAACCTTCACAATAAAATGTCATCATCTAGTGGTGTGGTGTAAATGCAGGACTGAGTCAGAAAGCCTGACGTTTAAGACACTCAGTCTAGCATCTCCTGGGGTTTGGGGACATGTTCTTAAAGACAAATTTTCCACAAGTGATTCTCAACTGTATCTGGTAACTTTGTTCTGAAATATATTTTGCACAGGTGCTAGACACCGACACCCATATAAAAACACTGAGCACTGTTAGCGTCCAGGGGTGAGGGAAGCAGAACTGCAAAGCATTTATATTTAAAATTAGTGTAAGGACACCTTCAAATTAAAGGCCCTTTGAAAGTCCTCACTTAATTGATTAACTCTTCAAAACAGCAGACTGGTAATCACTTGGATAACTTCAGGGAGATGACAATTAAAAGAAAACATTAAAAATGTTCTATGCATGCAAATACAAAAGATTATCTTCAGCTATAAAAGCTAATACTCAGGCTCCAAGAGCAGTTTTGATAGCATTTAGACATCAAAGTCCAAGAGGTGAGTCCTTTTGGACATGACCAGATGCATTGCACCTCTGCAAACTTGTGGTTTATGTCACATAAAAGCCTGTGTGTACAAAGTTGGTACTTCTGCACCTAAGCTTGTTTAGAGGCTTGATTCAGTAGGTGTCAGCTTATGCTCTGCAGGGATTCCTACTCACAGCATGCTGTACATGCATTGCTTGCATTGAAAAGTACATCCACAACAGCAAACACAGCTCTTCTCTAACACTCCAGGCATTTCAGCCTAAGCAACGGAGAAGTCTGAACTCTAACAAGACAATCTCTATATTAAGAGAATTTAAATCCCTTCCTCTCAGTAAAGCTCTCAACCCACCATACAAAGCAACAAGGAGATAATTTCTACCCCTCCCTCGAAGGCTGTGCCACTGCAGAAAAAACCCCCACAAGATTCAAAGGGTCTTGAAGAGCTTCAGTCCCTGCTCCACATCAAACAGGCATTAGATAAAGTACAGGAACACCAGGGAGCTTAAGTGTTCCTTGGTCAGAAAGACAGTAGCTGGGAATCCTCGTATTTAGTACTTAAGCTCATCTGTTTATTGTATATAGAACACAGGCATCTAAATCTAAGTTTAATGGCTGTTTTGCAGGCCAGCACTTAGATTCCTGTAGCTCTGGCATGATGATGGGCTGCACTGCAGAAATCAGCCCATTTCTGCATCTGCCTCCAGATACGCTGCAGCATTTTTTGGAAATCCACTCAACTCCCAGACCTCCCCAAAGCCAATGCTGATCACAGCAAAAACGTGACAATTCAGTCCTCTTGAGCTGCCTAACCAGGTTTCAATTACCACAGTCTAGAATTTTACAGTGACACTGCACAATCAAGCACAATTTAATCGTATTTTCATTTGTTTGTTAGACGAGCTCCTATCCACTTCTGTACTTCCTCAATTCAGACAGTGCAGAAATTCAAGCTGTGAAGACAACACCGGATTTTGCAATGCCTTCAGGACTTCAAAAAAATACTTCAAGTACATCAAAGTGGTCAGATAAGTTAGTACTCAATAGGAAGTTGTTTCTTGAAAGGAAATTGCAAATTTCAGTCAAAGAGGAAGATGGAGAGTTAGAATTAACTAACTGTTCCAAAAAACTTTGGAAAGCAGGAAGGGTTTGTGAAGGTTGCATAAAGAAATTGCATGCAACCACATAAACAAGCTCAATTTAGGACTATATAAGTATCTCAAGAATATGTCTCCAAGCAAAAAAAAAGCAAAAGAGAAAAAAACACTCAGAACTTTCTAGCATTCAAATACCTAGTTTTCACTGAAGATCAGGGATTATTTCATATTCATCCAGCAACAAAGCAACGGGTATTCTTATTTGGCCAGTTAATCCTTTCAGCTTAACCAGTGCTTTTACCCAGTGTCCACATTGTGGGCATCTGGCCGCAAGCACAGACAGGGCAATGGGCTAGATGGGTTTTTAATCTGTCCTATGTAGCCATTCTTACGTCTTTCCTATGCAGCTTGCAGTGCTCCTCTGCAGCTAGGGAGAGAGGCATCCTTGCAGAATCATTTAGTAAAAGAGATAATATTGGCACTGAACAAAGACTATGTTCTTCACCTGCTCAGCAAAAGACACTTTGCCCTTTTTGCCCTAAAACACCCACTTCAAACTGTAACTCTACATATATACAGCACTGCCAAAATCTTTCCATTTACCTTGTTACTGTACCTGAATGTAACTGGGAATGTGCCCAGTTCACAGACAGTTTTGCTGTAATACCGTGATAGTATGGGCTTGGCACAATTACATCACACACATTATCTTGGCAGCCAGGCAGCAGCAGCTCCACCAACTGAGCTCAAGGCCAAGCCATCAACAGTTGTGCTGAATGAGTTGTCTGCACATTTTTACAAAGGCTCTCTCATTTCTTATGTCTGCTTTAATTTGTTGCCCTTATCTTAGTGTTGTACCAACATCCCTATGCAATATTAGTGTATACCCAGTAAGCTGTGAGAAAACATGCAGTAACAGGCAACAAGCTGTAGCCTTGTCATGATCCCTTTTGCAAACATGATGCTCAGAATTTTTCACTCATGGTGAAGTAAAATAGACTGCGTAATTAAGACTAAGCACTCTGCCAGGTTCATGTGTGTGTCTTGGAGCCACAGGTCTGCTCACTTCTGAACTCTGGGCCTTTCCATGTGAGATCACATCTCAACCCTAAGCTCTTTTTAACCTTCTTCATTAGCATTCTCAGCCATTTTCAAGTCTTCTCCCAACAATATTTAACATTTTAGCCTGAAACTAGCTTATATTAGTTTCAAAAATGCCAACAAAAATAAACCATGTGTGCCACCTTGTACAATCCATGCACCTGGCTGCATTTGACAGAACGGCGTTTCTGGTGGTATCTCTTCATTATGTGGCATCTGCCCCTCCCTTTCCTCCTCTATTCTTCCTCTTTACATTAAAAAAACAAAAACCAACCAAACAAAACCATATCAGGCAAAACATGAAACACAACTGAAGTAAATATTGGAAGCAACTGTATTGCAACTAGAGCAAAAGATTTCTTTTTAAAATGGCTGCTAGTATAATTAACATCTGCAAGAAATAGCACTTATTGGGCTTTATTAAAGTCACAGAATTAACACCAGAGGTGAAATGCATGAACTAAAAAACTGGTATGTTAGTGGTGGCAGTACATTTTCTTATATTAAGGATGACTCCCAATATGCCAGAAATTAGAGACCAGCATTTAGCTTGAACACTCAGCAGCCCTGCTGTGTCTTTGAAGAGCTGTGAGGACAAGGACACCTCGCTCATTGTTCAAAGAGAGGCTTTCTGGAGGCCATGCCTCTGAAATGTGCATTGAACCCCTTGCTTCCCACACACATCAGTAACTTCAGCAGCCCAGAGACTAAAAGCTGCTCCCCACATCAGAGCCACATTCACCTTCAAATGCAATACAACAGTAGAAGAAATCCACTGAATGCTGGCAAAATGATTAGAGGCAGTGAGAGGAGAGACACAATAGTGTCGTTGCAGATTCAGAATCAGAAAAAGGAATCTTCAGTAACATGCTTCTCTTTCCTGTCCTCACAACCACCCCCAGAAGTAAATCACATAGCCATGTACACTCCTGCACAGTGGCTTTAATATGCTGAGTGATTAAAGGTGACGATGATGACTATGTGCCATACTATGCATCTTTAGAGGGTTTTCAGTTCAACACTGAGGGGCCAAATGGGGCTACTGTGTATCTAAAATAGTTTAGTCTGATTAAAGGTGTAATTATATAGTTAGTCATAATAGCTGCCATACTTTAGAAGAAACCCACCTCTCCTTCAGGGGAAGGGAAGGAAATTATGCTACTTTATTCATTCAAACACACTCTCAGTTAAATTCAAATACAGCATGTGGACTAGATAAATACAGTGACACACAGCCACAAACACTTAGTAATCCAAGATAGAACAAGGAGATGAATCTCAACCTATAATCTTCGCAAAGGGAAACTAAATCTTATGATTAAGAGTTCTGTCATATCTGTGCAGGTATCAGTGGAGGCTGCGTGTTTTCTTCTCAGCTGTCATAAGAAATTCATGCTGGTTTTAGGGCCTAAATATGAGCAAAGACACTGTAAACACAGGGTCTGACACAGAGCTTAAGAGATTTATGTGTTTATACAGTTAGCACGCAGCTTCTATATCCACATAGCAGATTTGCTCTATTATTGTTACTCCCAGAAAATCATCATTGCAGGTTTGCAGGAACAAGATTTTTGTCTAGAAGGGGTTTCTTTGGCTTAGGTCACCTTTCTCAGAGAAGTAGGTCATCTTAAATAGCCTCTACTATTCTAGTATAAGACAGGGCGGGGGAAGGTAATTTCTGTATACAGTTATACCTTTTGAACTAATGCTTCTGATTACACAGGAGAGAGGATGAAAAAGAAATGCACAATAGACAAGCTTTGGGTTTTCACTTTTTTTTTTTTTTTTTTAACTGATACTCCAAGCCCACATTTAACAACACTGAAGCCATTTAGAGAACCTTGCCCAGTGACTACTGCCTCAAGATCCTCCATGAGATTCAGTTTCCCAAGGGGACAGACACAACCCAGACCTAGTTCATGTGGACACAAAGGAAGGATGGCACAGTCTACAAAACATTCTAATCCACAGCAGTCCCAGTCCCCAAACCAAATGACAGAACCAGGCTGGATAAAACACACCAATTTCCCATTTCAAGGGAAAAATACAGGGGAAGGGTGAGAGATAGAGTAAAAGAAATTTGTCATCCTTGCCAATCAAGTTTCCAGCTATCCACATGGACACTTGTACACTCTCTGAAAAAACTTCCTCTGGAATGAGATACTTAGAGGATTTGGTGTGCGCTGAACAAATCTATTGAGTTTCACTGGTTAACCTTCCTCCTCTCCCTCACTTTTATTTATTCTGCACTAGTGTTAGAATTTTGAAATATTCTATATTTCAACAACTGAATATACATTCCCCACACTAATCATTTGATGAAAGAGAAGGCTGACCAGGACACAGCTGAGGCATCACATTCCACATAATTTGTTAAATAACACAAAGATAAATCATCTTTATATGTGCACAGTTTTTAATCAGCATCCTTTGCCCAACATAGCTCAGCGGTCAAGTTCCAGGAACAATTTTGAGTCCTGTCGTCTCATTTTTTTCCAAGCATTCTCTCAAATGATCCTGTAGTTACATCACTGCATCTCCCTTGAGCTAGATTTCCCTTTTACATGCTATCTGCTATTCTTCAAGTTTTTACACACTTGATAAGAGAGCAGAAAAGATAATTGAAAATATACAATAAAACGTTATCTTGCATCAATGGAACTATACAAGAAAAAAAGCCAACAGACTAAGACACACTTAAAGCAATAAAATTACAAAACATTGCATACAATAGTTTTATGGGAAAGAAGGATGAGAAAATATTCTTTTCCAGATTTCACACCATTTTCTTCCCCCACACACACCCAAATTGGGTGAGGTAGGAAGCAAGAGAGTTTCTTGTTTCTTTTAATTTTGCCCTGAAATGTACTTTAAGTAATTGCAAGTGAGTGACACCTAGTGATGAACACAAATCTGATCATCCTCCACTCTCCCACACAGAGAAGATAAGCCAGCAAGCACCAACAGGTAACTCAGGAGTGGGTGTTGAATCATGGGAACCTGACACTACTATGTTTCTCTCCCTTAAAAGCCAACTATCAAGTGAGCCAAGACCTGGAAACTTGGTGCACAGCTCAAAAGAATAAAACTAAAATGGCTAATCTGTCCAAACGAGAGATGGTGAAAACAGATCTAAATCATGACCTGCAAATTCACTTCTCTACTCTCTTTAAAACCAATCAGCTCTCTCTGGAAACACCAAGTTTTCCCAGAGATCTCATTCTTAATTAAAAATATATATCCCAGAAGCAAACAGGAAGAATGGGTTTCTCATTAAATACTAAAATATCAACAGCTGTCTTAGAGACCAGTTAGTGATGTCTCTAGTGTTACAAATGCTGTCCTGCTGCAAGGATGTTAGAAGTTTGTCAAAGACTCTTATTTTGCCAGTAGTTCCAAAATTATTGCTCACAGAGCAGTTACTGGAAGTGAAGGGGAGGGGATCTAGTGTGATTTCTGGTAGGGTTACAGGAAGGAAAAGTATGCTGCTATGCAAAGTAGCAACAACACAGTCCACTGAAAGGGAAGCTGGAATAAAGAGACTGAGAAATCTGGTCTGATTTTTTAACACCATGACATGAGATAATCCTGTACATGGAAAGCTCACCCCGACCAAGAGATTTCTTTGCTTAATGCATTTTTAGGAGCAGTCCAAAGTTCGAGAGCTGAGAAAGCAAAATACAAAATCCTGTAGGAAAGGGAAGTAATTAATCTAGCACAGCCATTGCCGCTTTTACACACTTTGTGCCGCTCCATCTATTTCTGTCATGAACAGGATTGGCACTGGAAACTCAGGAGTAGCTCCTGCTTTAAAGACACAAAGTCTTTACATCATGATTAAAAGCCATCCAAGGACAGGAGTGAAAAAAAAAAAAAAGTAATAAAAATCAGTGAGCAGAGGAACACACATGCTCCAACTTGCAGACCTTGTTCTGCTCAGTAAACCCATGGCCATCTCCTTTTCTCTTCTCACAGATTCATGCACGGTCAGGCTATTTTTTTTCTTTTTTTTTTTTTTTTTTTTTTTTGTTAATCCGTCTGCAAACATTACGGAAAATCCAAAAGCCTGTAAAATTTAAAGCCCTGAAATCCCAAGCTCTCTGGAAAACTAACACAAGAGAGCCATCTACCATGCGAAGGCAGGACTGTCGGGGCTGGGGCAGCAAGGGCCGCCGCTGAAACTTATTTGAATGAACTTGACCCAGGTTGGCGGGCGGCCAGCGCCCGACGTCACCCCGTGACTTAACAGAACACAGTGTTCTTGGCACCCGCACAAGTATGTGTTGAAATCCATGCTGGAGAGGGAGAGGAAAAAAAAAAAAAAAGTCAGTGCATGTTTCAAATTAATAAAGGAAAATGGTAATGAAAAGGTAATAAAATGCGAAGGCAGCATTAGAAGTTTTTAAATGTTTCTGCTACATTTTCCCCCTGATTCATTAGTTTATTACTGGTGCTCCCTTATGTACCACAGGCTCGGCATACGGGTAGTTCTCCCCAGGACGAGCCCTTCCCTGTCCAAATCCCGTCCCACGCGCTCTCCCTCTCACCTCTATCTGTGCCCTACCTGGAAAATTCCAGTGCAGCACTCAGCCAGGCAGTGAGGGCAGACAGCAGCTGCGTTGCCAGGGCTGCCCCTGACTCACCCCCTTGCCCAGCCCTCACCCAGAGGGAGCACAGCAGGCACCCCAAGCCTACAGGGGATGATCGGTGACACAGTTATGCCACTCACCCATGGACTGTGCTAACACCTTGTCACGAGATGACAAGCACACAAGTAGAAGGAGGACAGGCAAAATAAACTTAAAGAATCATGGACTGTGTGCTTCCTCCACACACCATATTGCTATTACTTCCCTTTTCTGCATTTCCTCCCTCCCAGACTACCCCTCCTTCTCTCCAAAGCCAGGCCTCAAGTCCTTTTTCTTCTTGCCGGTCACCTCTTATCTCACTGACGCTCTATTCTCCTCTTCAGTGACTGATCAAGACATTTGACACCTGTTGGTGCAGGATCAAAATCAGCTCACATACACCTGCTGAGGAGAGTCTCCACAGTCACCCCTTCAGGCCCTGTACCTGCCACCAGCAAACACACCAGCATCCTGATGGAACAAGCCTCCAGTAATGCTTTACAGCCAGGCCATCACCCATGACAACAAGAACACAGATCAAATTTCATCCTCTACCTTCTGCACACACACCCTCAGCCTAGCATCCAGTCCATACCATTAGAGAAGCACAGAAGGAGACGGCAAGACAAAATTTCTCCCTACCTTTACAGCCTCGCTGCTTCCACCATTTCAGTGCAAACCTGAAAAGCTGCATCAGTTAATATCTTATCCAGTGTTCCACTACCCTTCATCCATCAGCTGAGAGACGACAACATTTTTGTCTAGTTATAGATTCTCTAAAAAGACATGCATCTAGCAGACGATCCACATCTCTGGCCAGTCCTTCCAACATCCTGAGCCCATGCTGTATGTGAAAGTTGCACTGATTATTTTCCACCTTGACTATTACACACTTAAAACTATAGAAATAAACCATCTGCTAACCAAAGAGACAGTAAAAGTTGCATAGGAAGCAATTAGGCCCTTTCTGGAGTCACTGGTCAGTATCACAGGAAACTGTTTCAAAATGCCTTTTCTTCCATCCAGAACTCTGATTATGACTTTCAAGTTAAAATGGTATTAGCTTCAATACTTTAACAGTAGGGAAAATAATTCTGCTTTAATTCCCCAAGGGTGAAAAAAATTCATGAAGACCCCAAGTGTTTATGTTTTGTGTATATAATTTTCTGACGCTCAAAATGCCATTTTCTGAGTAACTTCATCCTAAAATAAAAAAACAGTCTAGAGAGATAAAAAAATATAATTCTTACACCATTTTCTTTTGCCTTGTTGTGGGATATATCAAGAGCATATTCACATGTGAAAAAAACCACAAATGCTAATCAGGACAAAGCAGAGAATGGAACTACTTAAAAATGAGTAACTTAAAAGCTACGTATAAACAATCTACAATCTTTTGACACAACCATGTATAAGTGAAAATTTTCATAGAGCAAAAGAAAAATCAGTGGACTCAGTTTCTAATATTGTCTTTTTATGGTCAGACCCCAGATCCAAGAAGGCACAAGTAGCAGAGAAAGTGAATTCAGAGTTTGGCAAGTTACAGGAAGAAACAGCATTCAAGTAAGAAATACAAAGATTGCTAATGACAAAAATGACAGGGAATTCAAACAACACGCAAATTTCCAGTGACATGCCTTGACTTGATAGTTATCTTTAAGAATCCCTATGGAAGGAGCAGTTCATATTTATTTAAAGAAAGATGTGCTGGCATTCACACTGTATATTTCTAATGTCAAAGAAGCTGCCTGCCCATTCCCCTCCAAACAGTCAGAAACACTACTCCTGCAGCAGGGATGGGGGGCAGATTTTCACAGACAAGGGAAGCTCTTTGGTAGTCTCATGTTTACAAAGGAGTTGACTGGGTTGTCAAGGAGGAAAAAGCCCTGCAGCAATCCTCATACTACATTGCTTTGAATACACACAATTAAATTTGTCACAAAATTACAGCTGAGTCTTCCGTGAAACTTTGAAAGCCTGCCCCAGTACCCTCGCCTCTCTCCTAATTGGGTTTGGCAATGAGCATCAAGATACTGTTAAGTCTGAAAGTTTGCTCGAGAACCAGATCCACAGGTTAGAGAAGTTTTCTCGAGCCACTCCCAGCTGGCTAGTGGGCAAACCACAGAGAGACTGCCAGAGCCTCCAAGGAGGGCAAAGTTGAGGGCAGGATGTGACACACTTACCGCAATCACGCAGGCTACTTGTCTTCCTAACACCCAGTGCGGTTCGCAGCCTCTAAGTAAATGAACAGGACTGTTCGCTCAAAAAAGAATGAGATTCATTTTTTATTGTGTTATTAAAGTGTCTATTCAAAAAAATTGCTTGTTTTTACACCCTTCAAATCTGTGAATGGGATATGAAAAAAAATAAAATTAGTTGGGATCGCTAACAACTAAAAGATAAAGCAACAAGTCCTCGTGTTTTGTAGCTGACCACAAAGCCAGCAAGGCCATCCATTTCTCTCCTAAACCACCTCATCTCCCTGGAACATAAAATTCTGTTGTATTTTCATTTGCAGTTCAGGGAATCTCAAGTGATTGCATGCAATTAGCTGCACCAGAACCAAAATCAGAGTAACACATTCCCTGACTTTAGTATATACTGTTTGAATTAAAACTTTCCACTGAAGCATGTTATGTTTTCATTTAACATACAAAATAAAACCCCACCTATCCACAAGTTTAATGGTAAAATCCCATTTTCAAAGCACAGCTGAATCCTAAGCCATCTCTAACCATGTTAAACTATGTACATGTGAAAGCAACCACAACAGCACACAACTTCAGCTAGTTACATACCCTCCAGGTAAGGAAAAAATGCAGGCAAGAGGGATACTTTTATTTTCTTAAATACAACACTGTCATTTTAAATGAAGGACAGTTTTATCAGATTGGTCATGCTCCTTAAAAACAAGGGTAAGCAAGACTCAGATACTGAAAAAGTACAGAAATATAATGTAGTTCCGTTATCATGCCAAGTTACTAATTTGAGAATTGGGTCATTTGCTAATAAAGTGAAGAGCACTTACTGTCTGTAATGTTGCAGAACCTGACAATCTAACATGTTTGCCTACTTTCTCCTCACCTCTTTTTAAACATAGTTAAAATACCCATTTGGAGGGTCAGAGAAAAGAATCTAGGACATATCCATAACAAGAGTGAGTCGTTAAGTGCAGAAGCAACACAAAAACATGACTTCAGAGCAGCAGGAAGTGTGGCAGCACATGACAGATACAATCAAATTCATAGGTGAGTAAACCCAGGATAATGCCACAATTAGGCTGGTGTTGCATTTCAGCTTCTGCAACATTTAAACTTGAAGCATTTTATTTCTATTGCTTTTTCACAACATCTGCTCTGTCAGTCCTCACAACACTTTGGTCTGGAAATTACTTATTACCAGATGAAATGCACTGAAAATGAGTGAAAGGAAAAAATGTCAAGCTACCTACAGGGCAACACAACAGGATTTATGTGATCTGTGGTTACAATAAATATAGACAGAGGCAAACAAATTGCACCTGACTGTGCATACAAAACTCGAGACCTTTCTATTTATTAAATAGAAGTTATTACTGCTTGCAGGAAAGGAGGTGATGCTCCTTGCCAGCTACATATGGCAACATATTTCTAGATGCTTGTTTTTATTTTTACCAATTACAGCTTCGGGTTGATGTGTGTATGTGTGTTTCTTTTTCAAAAGCTAGTGCAGGTTGAGGTATTTTTCTAAAAACAAACACACACACCTGTAGTAGTGACCGCATTTTAACCACAGAAACAATGTGATACAACCCATCAGGCTTCTGGATTCTACAGAGTTTCACAGTGTTAAAACAGATTTGTACTCACATCTTACTTAAATAAAATGCCAAATTGGTGTCTTCAGTCTTAATTTCATCCTTATGTATTGTTATTTCTTTATGTCCATAATTATCACCTTCTTCACTCTAATCTTATGTTTCTGATTCGTTATGGACTAGTTTGCCTTAGTTTGTCCTCTGTGTGGTCTTAGAGTTTTTAGCAAGTATTGATTTTCCACTGTGCAGTTTCCTTTCTTTCCAACACTAAATAGTTAAGCTCATAAAACCAAACAAAGGAATTCCTTTGCAACTTTTTCCAGCATTGTTTGTTTAGATTTCTATGCATGCCATTAATCTGGTTTCACGAAGCAGAAATTAAAACACTATTCTTGCTAGAAACTGCAGAGACTGGGAGTAATGCTTGCTGGAGAGACTGGGACGAACACCTGCCAGTGAGACTGAGGCACCAGGTACAAAGTTTCAGTTTCCCTAAACAGAAATAACCAATCAGATTTGCTGCTCCTTTTAGATGCAAGCAGCAAACCAGGGCTTCCTTTTGCTTTAATCCCATCCACACTGGCGTAATGCCACATAAGATAACATGTTAACACGGCTCTGGAAGCTGAGGACTTAAACATGCAATAAAGCAGCAATTTAAAAATTGTGGAGATGAAGAAAACCAAGCGAGAACAGCAAGAACAAGTCAGGCCAGAGACTTTTTGAACTCAGCACCTGATCTGGCACAGTGGCCCATTTGAGGTGCAAAAAGCAAAGAAGCACAAAGCAAGTGAATGCTTCTTCTCTGATACACTCCTGAGGAGTGAGGTGACTTGCAGTTCCAGAATTTCCCGAGGGAGCATCATTTGACTTATCTATAAAAAAAGTAATTTTATTTTAATTAATAAAGTTAACTAAATTATTAACAAAGTTAATAATTATAATTGTAATTAGAATTTTCTCCAGAAAAAAAAGTCCAATCACTTTTAAACTGAACTCTCCAGAATTCTGGTAATATTGTAGAATTTCTTATATTCTAGTTAATGTTTTTAATGTCAGCAAAGACAGCCACTGGAAGGCACCACAGGTGGGTCACCAGCCGTAGATTTCTGATTAAGTCATTGTGGTTTACTATTGCTACAACATCTAAAGAAATCTCAGAAAAGATAATGAGTATTATGCTGAGAACTGTACCAAAATGTACAAGAAGTGGCAATGAATTTGTGGCAGATAATGAGCCTAAGCAAGGAAGTGCATTTTTAAAGAGTCACAGTGCTGATCAAAAAAATACATTGCAATATATTTTTCTTGCAGTTTAACCTTACAATACTACCAACAGTCGGGAATCTCCTTCAGAACATTTCATTCATTCATTCCAGTTCATTCCAGATCAGGAAAATACAAGCATCTTTCTTCTTTTCATAGAGAGAGCTAGTGCTGCTAATAAGCAGATGGAGAATTTTTACAATTACTGGCTGCAAGTCTTATAAAAATTAAATCCATTTGCTGTTCTTCCATTTAAAATGCATGGTAACAAAGCAACAGAAATTAGCATTCACTGGTCTCTTAAATCATCCCTCCCTGCTCAAAATGTGAAAATAAACCACCACACATATCACCAGCAGTCTTACTTTTTGGCTCTATGATGACGACAAGGATCATGACTGTGTCAAAGGCAAATGATTATTGTCTACATTATTACTTCTGACTGTTCAGAGCATCTGGAGCATGCAAGGCAGAGAGAAAACTTCCACCACCACTTTCCAAAACCCTTATAAATTAATTGATGGCAATTAACAGCTGACTAGTATTTGAAAACCCTGCAACTCACATGCAGAGGATGTAAAAAGTTTTGCTTCTTCACAACCAAATTTTTGAAGTCATAAGCAACTTCTGCATTAAAAGTATGAGCAGAAATGCTCAAAGTAGCTGCAAAGTTATACACACAATAAATAATCACGCTGGGTACTTTATAATAACATAGTGTAACTCCTCCCCCTCAAAACTTACTGTCATTCTTGCCTTCAAAAAGTGAGTTGTACCACAGAAGTGTGGCAGACAAGTTACGCTGCCTTCCAGTCCTATATAAAATCATGTCCTAGTTTACCTTTCCATTATATTTCCATTATTTACTTTCCATTATTTCCCAAATTATGATTTCTTCCACTAACCTCCCAATAAAATGAACTATGATAACTTAAAGAAATTATACTCAGCATCCACAAGGATGATCCACCAAGGAGATAAGTGAAATATTTTTCACTTAGAGTTGTTAAAGTGATGAAGCAGCTCAACATATTCATTATCAACATGAGTGATATTTTCAGGTTTTCTTTCTTTTTTTTTTTTTGATACTGAAGAACCAAAACCAGAGATTTTGCCACAGATTTTTCCTCTGAGTTCCTTAGATCTGAGAAGCCATCAATATGTATGGGTATCATTTAGCTAAAATTGTAAAGCCATGCAAAAATGAAAAAAAAAAAAGAATTCCCTGCCCTGTTCTGATGCCCACTTAACTACCTTTTTCCTCCACAACTGCTGTGGTAAGTGGAAAGTTTTTAACAATTAAATGCTTTTTCAGACGAGAAAAGCATCATAGAATCTTTAAATTGTAAATAATATAAACCACAAGTCAATAATAATAATGTAAGGAGCAAACCTAGCTCTACTGTTTGAGTAGGAAAACTAGACTCAAGTGCATATAAAGGCTACAAAGTAGAAGAGAATAATCACCCTCCTGGCATTTGTTTCATACTTGTTTCATGTAAAAACATTGGTTTTGTTGTTGTTCAAACTGACAGTCTTATCTATTGTCTGGCTCATTGCTTTTTAGCCATGAGAACGGCAATTATGTCCTATTTTATTTCCTCATCCTAAATTTGTACCCTTCAAAAAGTCTACTTAACCTGGTATTTTTTAATCCACCATTCCACTCATAAACTATTCAAGAGAAAATAGCTCTTTCTCCTCTTCCAACTACTACAGACTCAGGCTGATGACAGTTTCTTAGTCTGAAAAGATGCTTTGGCCCTTCCTTTTTAAATCAGTAAGCAAACACCATACAAAAATGCCTATATCCTTCCAACACACCACAAATATCTCATATTATAAGGATAAATCTGTTGAGCTCCATAAAGGAGGAATAAGTAAGTCAAAGCTTCTGTAAAGTGTCCTGGTATACAGCTATATAATCTGGTTTTACAAGCAGCTATGTAAAACTGTTACATTACTGTCCATAATATTATTTTTTTTCTCTGTACAAGTCTGCAAAGAACTTGCCAAAAGGCAACATGATGCTTTATCTGCAACTGTCACTAATAAAAGGTCTTTTTTCATATTCTGCCTTTAAACAGATAATGCTTTATTAGATTGGGGTATTTATTTATTCCTTTTATACAAGTAGTTATACTGTTTTCCCATTCTAAAAGATACTGAAGTGCTTCATATCCTAGACAAATCACATTATTATTGGAACATATCAGATTCACAACTTGGCAACACAAATTATTTTTTTTTACTTTCATGATGCTTCAATGTACTTCAAATGTTTATGTGTAAAAAACCCAACATTATGCTTTTCCAATTAATAAAAATTAAAGATTTAAATTTAAAAAAAACAAAAAATGAATCATAAATAAAAAAGCCCAGACTTACCTTCACACTTCTCCCTCACCTAATCAAGCAAATCAAATAAACTTAAGTCTCTGAAGCTCACTCCAGGGAAGCTAAACTCTTTCCTAGACAAGACTGGTTAGAGCCATCACCCTCTACAAAATCGATGCTGTCTCAAAAGCTCCTTTCCTTGTCTAACATTTGTACAGAAAGCTTTATTAAAAACATGAGGTAAGCATAAACTAGGCCACGTGAAAGAACACCCTGCAGAAGCCACACAGAGCAGCAGGTGGTAGAGAACCACAGCTACAAAGGGCATCCACTGCACTGACCAAGTGGAGCCTCATTTGCAGCATTGTCTTTCAGTATGTGACTTCTCAATTGCTCTGCAAAGGAAGCACCGAGGGTGGTGATGGTAAAAAGGACAAAATTCATACACGCTGAAAAGCCCACAGCACAAAAACATGGGAATAGCTGTAGGGGAGTTTACCAAGGGTCATTCTACCCCCTTACTTTTGTCTCCAGCTATGTGTGATTAATGCCAGATGTTTAGGGAAGATTTTAAAACAAGACAAACATGCAGCAGTGTTGCCATAGAAGAGTCTTCCTGATTCCAGTTGGTGGCTACAACTAGAGGCAAGATCTTTGTATTTAATTCTGAACAGATTTGTCTTCTTCCTTGAGTTTGTCCAGTTAGCCTTGAACCCATGTAATCTTTCAGCATCTGTGTCATTCTGTGACAAGGAGCTCAGCAGCTCATATAGTGGGATGAATCAACTCTGTTTTAATGTTGAATCAACCTACTAGTTTCACTTGATGCCTCCTAGCATGAGACAGTAGCCAGTCGTTTGGTTTACTTCTAATCTGTTTATGAGGCATGGGTCTCTTTCATGCCCTCTCCACAGGAATCTCTTTATGAGATTGTCTGTTCTCTTGAACATTTTGCTCCTACCAACTTGCTCTGAAGCTTTTCGAGTTCCACTGCACCTTTTGTCTTGTGAATGGGAAGACCAAAGCAACTATCCACAAGTACAGTGTGTGTGCGAGCTTAAGGGATTCTTAAAGTTGTGGTGATTTTAGCAGCCTTTCAGAGTGTTTAAAACCCAGAACAAACCTCAACCCTTCTCACAGACTACTATTTAGGTCAGAATGAAGCTGCTCTCCACAAGCAGACAGTTCTAGTCTGGTTTTCTCACTTAGCTTTAATGTTCCCTTTCCCATGCACAGGAAGGTGTCAAGGTACCTGCAAAACAGCAACAAGTTTGCTGCAATCGGTGTTTCTAAAGAGTTGCAACCAGATGAGAGTAGTTGGTGACACAGGACTGAAATGCTGTATTAGCCAAGACAGAACCACTGAACTGACACCAAACAATGGCCAGGTGAAGGTGAATGGGGACAAGAGAATGAAAGAGTGACTGTGCTGAGGAGACAGAGTGGGAGGAGAACGACTGGGACTGAGTCAAAAAGAATGCCACTGTGCTGGGACTGAGCAGTGAATCAACAGCCATGTGCAACAGCTGCTCCATGTGTCCAGGAAGTTGGAATAACAAAGCTCAGCTGAAGCTGTGAGTAGTGGGAAATATATCATATGAAGTAACAATTTCATAGCATATTTCCAGAGAGATTGAGGACAAAGATAAAACCAGCAGGTAGTCAAGGCTGTTGCCCTCATCTGAAGGCAAATAATGTTATCCTAAAGGGGATAAAAAGAGATGGAGCAGCTGGCCTATACACAAGAATGTGCTAACAGATTCCTACAGAGCAGGCAAAACCCTCTTTAACATACATTAATATATTACAGCTATGGAGTTAGAGACCATCTCCATAGAAAGGGTTAATCAGACACCAGGGTTGTTAGTCTGGAACATGAGTGTCCTGATAACAAAAGAACTGTAAATCTGAATTGTCATCTACAGATGATTCAGACGTTTGTATAGAAACTGCTTATCACAGAACATGACACAGACCCTGACAAACTGGATATGAGAGGCATTACATTTTCACACCATCCCAGCTCCTTCTTATTGTTCCCAAGAAAGTTAACCCCTTGCCCAACAACATTTCATACACCCAAATTTCTCAAGTTCTATTATACATAGTCTCAGTTTTATTCCATTTGGTCTGCCCCCCTTTATTCATCTCTTACCTATCTTATCTAACACACTTCCACACTGCAATGGGAACCAGGAACAAAAGTTATGCTCCCCATACCTTACCATGAAACTGCATTCTTTACAAGCTAAAGATACAGTGTCATGACTTAAAAAAACAAAGCAAAACCCCAAATCAACCACAAAACAAAACCCCACATAACTGCCTTCTTCCATATATAGATATGGACAGAGCTTCATCCATTAAAGAGATATACAGCAGTGTCATCCATTAAAGAAAAACACACTGGAAAAACCTCAGGGGGTTTTTAATAACCCTGAGGTTAGTTTAGAATTCTCTCTAAACTTTGGTCTTCCTGTGCTTTCTAAGATATTCTAAATTTACTTCTAGATCTTCACAATGCAGTAGATTCTACAAAGAGCTGCTTCATACTAACCCTTACTACAAAAGGAACTTTTCTGTTTCGGTGAAAATTGACAAGTAACTCGTTAGAAGAGGAAGCCTAAAAACGAGCATAATTGGATGATTTTGGTACACTTCAGGCTTCATTTGTTCTACCAGGAATTAGATGACTTTGGACATGTAGGTGTCTTATTTTGACTTGAAAGCCATCTTATAGGAAGTATTACACATACATTTTTTTGAAGACAGACATATTAGAAAGGCATACCTTTCTAATACTGCTGCCACAAACCTCAACACCAGTAAGATTCATTTGTGAAAAGATGGAAGCTGCAACTGCACTAGGAACCTTGAAATGACATGCAATGCTTTTTTTTTTTTCCCCCACAACTGGTTGCAACAAATATCCTTGGTAATAAAAGAGAATTTTACTTTCCCCAATAAATTAAGTCCCTCTCCTGACACCATGAACCAACAAAATGGGTAACAGAACCAGCCACAAAAGGACCATAAAATTATTTTTAAAGCACCATGACAGCCCACAAGAAAGACCGAACCAAAGGCTTTTAGAGAATTCAAGCCATTAGAAAATCTACTCTGTTCAGGTCTCTTTCCAGAACTACAGTATTTAGAAAGCACACTTATACGAATGAGAAATTATTAAGACTGGTCCTACACATACCACTAAAGTTATCTTCCACCAATTCTTAAAAAAAAAAAAATCCAACAAATTCAAATCAATCTCTCCTCCAACTTATCCTGAAGACTCCTGAGAGAGTTTGGAAGACAAAGTCAGACAAATCAAAACTCAGCAGCTTTCTCACTACGCTCACAACTCTTTGCAGAGCGCAAAACTATTAGCAAATCCATCGCAAATCTCTAAGAGCAAACGACAGAAAGCCTCATCAGAGGTGAATAAACCAGCAAGACAAAAGCATTTAACTTCCTATTAATGTTGTTAAATCCTCTAGCTATATCCTCTCTCTCCTTCCAAAGGAGAGCACTGCACTCCCAGCAGTGCACGCTCCACTTGTGCCTGTAGCCTCTTTCTGCATGCAGCACCAGGCAAGCTACCAACAGGAGACAAACAAGACCCTCTTTCTTTGCTTCATCTCTTTAGATGGAGATCAGGGCACTGACAGGGCAAACATATACTGCTTTGCTTCTTCCCATTGCTCCTGAAGATCCTCTGTGGTGCTGGCAAGAGCCATGCCCCAGAGAGGCGCCAGACCTGAGGAAATGCAGATACCTTGTGTGGCATGCAGCTGCAGGAAAGCTAACACAGGCCTCTTGAACCTTGTTTAAAACACCAGGCAAACTTAGGGAGGATGTGGGAAGACCACATAGAGAGGGGCATTCAATACGTGGGTGCCAAGATAGCAATGCTGTCAGCTGTCCTTAAAGCTGTTGCTCTCCAGAGCCATGTAAGAAAGAATATGGGGCTCAGCTGAAGCCTTAAGTTAAACAAAGCAGAGGGGTTGGATTAGCGTTCACAAGCAGCCTGGTACTTCAAACAACATAAAAATACACTCTGGGAATAACAGCTGAAGGCAGCAAGGTCTAAAGTCTGTTTATGTCACTGTCATAGGTGCTGTGATCCATCAGATTTCATACATCCAGAATGTGCTACACAGAAGCACATATAGTAGAAGTATATATATAATATATATATATCTATATAATAGAAGTATATATAGTAGAAATTTCTACTATACTTAATTAATAAATCATCCAGAATTTCACAATTGAATGCATGTGTCCTGGAATTATAAAGAAAAATAGTCCCAAGGTAACTTAAACTATCAAAGCAAGGAATATCTGAGCCACTTAGGTACTAGCTGAACTAGTGTCATCAGTCCTGTTTTAAACTTAATGGGGTCATTGTTTAACTACCAACCGAAAAAAAACCTAGCTATAACACAAATAGCTACAGCACATCCAGAAACATCCTGTTTCCTATTCTGATAATCTGACCAAATCATGAAAACAGAAAGTTGAGAGGGGAAATACGGTCTGTAACTAAGGAAAAAAGCTTCAAGGCTTGATTCCTGCATCAGAAGACGCAGAGACATCCCTGCAGCCAGGATACAGCAGGAAGCAGCTGGTGCACAGGTTCAGTTTTGTCTGGTCATTCAGGTATAAATCCTTTCACCTTGCAGGCATGAATGCAAAAGACGGCTGTTTCTGTACCACTACTAACTTGCAATCTGCTGACCTGTAGGTCTTACCTAAAAGGCCCAGCTGAAGAGCCCAGTTCTACCCTGAAAAATAAGGCCCCTATTTTTGGAAAGACAAAGAGGAGACAGACAGGGAAGGGAGAAGGATGCTGCCCAGACCAGTTATGCTGTCTTCATCCCTCAAGTTTCCCAGGATCCAACTAGATAAATCCCAAAGCAACCTTGTCTGACCTTGCATCTGAGACTGTCTTGTGCAGGTTGAACTAAAGAAATCTTGAGATTGCTTCCAATCTGAATTATTCCATAAAGTACACTTTTAGAAATAATTGTGAGCTTGTGGGTATTTTGAATATATTATAAAAAACCAAAAAAACACAGTAATGAACTGACAAAAGTAAATGCTTGCAATAACACAGTCATATCATCACCCTTTATCCATGTTAAGTCATCAGTCTTACAGGATGACACAAATTCCATTTGCCGTAATAATGATTCCCTACCTTGAGATAACCTGTTTTAAATTCTGTTACACAACAATAGTTCTAGACTCAATTCTAATTACCAAGCCAATGTTAGTTATAATTACCATTATAATGGATCAAGAAAGCCAGGACATGAAAGCAAGTCCAGAAATAACAGCAAATCTTGGCTCATCTTTTAAGTGACCTCTTCAGAATTTCATGAAGTATGTTGAATCCCCCTCAATGTAATGCCACAGAAGGATAGAATTTGTTTTGAGGGCTTTTTTTAAAGAGCCAGGTTAAGACAGTAATAAATCCACAATCTAAACAACTGAATGAACCTTAATTTGAAAGATCAGAAGGCCTCAGGTAAAAGACACAGACCTACATATATCCATGCAGGAAGGACTTCTAAAATAAAGTGTTCTTCACTCAGGGAAAACCCCAAAATAAACCTTCTGGACAACATTAAAATAAATTTTTGCACATTATTCAGTATCACATCAGATTACCTGATGTCAGGGCACACACACTGCAGCACAATAGAGAGCTGAGAATGTGGTAGGGATTTATTAAGGAGTTTTGAGACACATAACACATGGCAAATCTCTTTTTCAGTTGTCTGTCTTCATTCAGCATAATAGTTTAGGGATATTAGCACCCTCTGTGTATTCCAGTCCCTACCAGGTGCCCATGAGAGAGCTGGAGAGGGACTTCTTACAATGTCTTGTAGCAATAGGGCAAGGAGGAATGGCTTTAAATTGAATCAGGGCACCTCTAAATTAGATATCAAGGAGAAAATCTTTACTGTGAGGGTGATGAGACATTGGAAAAAGTTGCCTAGAGAAGTTGTGGATGTACCTGGAACTGTTCAAGGCCAGGCTGGATGGAGCTTTGAGCAACCTGGTCTAGTGAAAGGTGATGCCCATGTCAGGGGAACTGGATGATCTTTAGTTTTCTTTCCAAGCCAAACCATTCCATGGTTCTAAGATTCAAAGGGAACAAGCTCTTAACCATGTGACTTTTTGATGAATTTTCACTCAAAGCAGAAGTTAGGATCAGCAGACAAGTGTCTACTGCATTTACTAGTGTGCTGTGCAATAAAGAGGATCTGCAGTTAAGCCTAACCAGTTAAGCTTTATTCATGCTATAAAGCAAATACCTAAGACTAATTCCATACCATTCTGGGATAAACCTCACTTGCTCCCCATGTAAAGCAAGCAAACACAGCTACCCATCAGATACTGATAAAGTGGATTCACCAGAGAGGGCACAAAGAAAAGACCATACTCTTGTAATATACCAAAATTATATACTCCATACAGATGCTGGCCTACTTTAAGGGGTTAAGTGTTTTGAAGAAGGGTTCAAGTGGGGAAGATGATGCCACTCAGTGCACAAGGACAAAATTCCCAGTTTCAGAGGTAGTATGGAAAGAGAGAGAAATTTACCTATAGGATCACACATTTTCATTTAATTACTAGCATTTAAATATTTATAAGTTTAAGATAATTCACACATAAGCAGTTCTTACAAAATATGGAACTTCAGCTCATGAGACAAAAAGTCTCTACACAAGTTTGGCAAAAAAAGTAGTCGGTACTAGTGCATAAAAATATGGAGTGTTCCAATTTCGAAGGGATTACATGGTGCTCTTTTGGAAAACATGTACACTGAAAAACTAACATTAATGGTTGAACTTTATTTTAGTACCATGTTCTCCAAGAGAAAATTTCCCCTAGGAATCCACCACTAGGAACTGGAAGTCAAAGAACTGCAAGACTAGAACCATCTGGGATCACCTTGTCAGATCTTTGTCCTGCATCATCTTAAGCAAAAATTCAACCACTCATAGGTCAAATGAAAGCTAACATAGTACAAACTCTCTCATCCCCTAAAAATAGCTAAAGAAAAGTAAAGCATGATCCTGTCATATCTTGCACATGCTTCCTTCAAAAATTTTGAACTGAAGACAAAAATTAGCTGCTACCACAAGGCCAGCTTCAACTTGCCTTCCTCATTATCCTTTATCAAGCTGCTTTACACATCAGAAGTGGATAGTTGATAGGAAAGACACAGCACAGGGACTTGGAACATAAATTGAGTCATGACTGCAGCTTTACAGCCTAGAGATAAGCAAGAGTCTTATCTTCCAAACAAAACAATACGTGAAGCTTTTCTATGTAGTTAATTATCACCAAAAAGAAGTAATTTTAAAATTAGATATCTTAGTAAATAGGGGGGGGGGGGGGGGGGCAGGAAGAGATTTCCTAGTAGAAACATAATACACTCTTACCAAGAGTAAATACTACTATAAAGATATTTTGGCAGTAATCCTAAACCTCCAGAACCTCTTGGTATTTGGCATATTTTGAAGCGGCGTAAAATAAATTTCATGGTCTTTTGATTATCCACACACTCCATTAGATTCTAGATATTTAGTAAATACCACAAAAATGATGATATATCAACATTTGGCTTTTTTTTCCCCTTCCCTCACCGTGAACTAGGCCACAAAATTAACAGGCCTTTTAAAAGAATACTCATACAGCAAATGACCTCCTATAGTGAATAGTGCTTTTCTATTCTCTCTTGGAAACCTCTCGGCTTGCCTACAGTTTTTTCTAGCAGTTTTTCCCTTGGAAAACAGCATGTCCCAAGTAAAGCAAAACAAAGACTGCAGCAGGCAGAGCAATCACTGGGGATTTATTCTCCTGCATACACTGAATTCCCAGAAGAAAATTTTCTGCTGAGGGTGACCACCCAGCAAAATTCCCACTGTGGCACTCCAGCTGGGATGGGGGAAGAGGAAATCTGTAGGGAAAACCTCAGTTTCCCAATGTACCCACATCTTTTGTACTAGCATAAATATTCTAGTTAGATTTTAAAACTTTTCATTACAGTATGTTTGCATCCCAAAAAGCCCTCTCATGAGCATAATTTACTAATATGAATGTGTCTCATAACATTTATCCAACTTTCCATATACACTGAGGTAAGTCATGCTGGTGTAATAAAAACAGGTCAATTTTTACCACTTACCACTTACTAAATCTCAATTCTGTTTTCACAGATTTATGCAGACCATGCAGCCTCTTCTGATGCTGCAGTCCAGGACTTGGGCTATATAAAATAAGTTTTTCAAAACTCGAAATTGACTAAGCCTTGCTGAACTCTAAGCTACAGATGCTAGAGTGGGACTGACACTCACAGGAGCCTGATGAGTGCCAGGTCACACGGGTTGCCACAGCCACTATTTCAGAGAATCACAGAATCAATTGGGTTGGAAAAGACTCCAAGATCATCAAGTCCAACTTATGACAAATCACCATGTTCAATTAGACCATGGCACTAAGTACCACATCCAGTTTTTCCTTAAACACCTTCAGTGATGGTGACTCCACCACCATCCTGAGTAGCCCCTTCCAATGTTTGATCACTCTTTCTGTGAATAAATTCTTCCTGATGTCCAACCCCTGGCACAGCTTGAGGCTAATTTCTTTTGGCCCCCTCGCTTGTTACCTGGGAGAAGAGTCTGACCCCACCTGGCTGCAGCCTCCTTTCAGGTGGTTCTAGAGAAGTGAGGGGTGAGGTCTTCCCTGAGCCACCTTTTTTCCAGGCTAAACACCTCCGGCTCTCTCAGCTGCTCCTCATCACACTTGTGCTCCAGACCCTTCCCCAGCTCCGCTGCCCTTCCCTGGACTCGCTCCAGCCCCTCAATGTCCCCCTTGTGGTGAGGGGCCACGGACAGAGCCACCGTCCTACCCTCTGGCCCCAGCACCCTGCGATGGGGCCGATTCCTGGGAAACTGGAGGCTGCTCTCCCTCCGCTGTGAGCAGGACTCCCTGTCACACTCGCGAGCATTTTCATACAGAATCGAGACATAAACGAGTTTCAATAAGGCTTTAATCCACTTGGCTAACAGCCTTGCCCGTGGCCCCCGCCGGCCGAGGTTCCTGGGCCTGCGGTGCCCTCTGCCGGGCTGCTCCAGCACGGCCGCTCCCACACCTCCCGGCCGGGGTTTCCCGGCTGCCAGGCCAGCGCTGCCCCTTCCCCCGGCTGCTCCTCGGGGGCCACAGCGCGGCCCCTCCGCTCTGCCCGCCCCGCCTGGGGCCTCTCCGCCACATTCCGGGCAGCGCTGCCTGCGCGGGCCTCCCCGGTGCCGCACCAGCCGCCAGCACCAGAGAGAGGGTAAATCACAGAGTCAGTCGGGTTGGAAAAGACCTCTGAGATCATCGGATCAACCTCTGAACAAACACCATCACCGTGTCAACTAGATCACGGCTCTAAGCGCCACATCCAGTCTTTCCTTGAGCACCTCCAGGGACAGCGACTCTGTGCAGCCCGTTTCAAATGTTACTTTGGCCTGGGGTACTGTCACATCTCAGTTCTTTTCACACAGATCAGTCCACTATAAGATACTAAATAAAGATCTATAGTTGACATAGAATGTGTCTTTAGAAATAAACTTACATTTTCTGCAAAAAAAAAAAAAAAGTAGCTACCATATCTTAGCCAGTAAGATTCAGTTCTTACAGCTTTCCCTTTGGAGCTTTGCAATCCTCATCACCGCAAAGGAGTCCTGCATGAAGTCCTTTAGCTCATCATGCTCTATTCCCAGCACCTGGATTTTTAGATAGTCAGTCTCAAAGTACTAAAGAGAAGTAGGAAATGGTCTCTCACCCACCACACTACTGGAACTTGGGCACCAACTTGTCACAAGCAGCCAGGGACTGTAGAGAATCCAAATGATCAACTCTGGTGAGAAACCCACCCACCTGATGACTTTTTGCATACACATTGAAATACAAGAAATTCAATTTTAATATAAGAACAAACTGCTTTACTGCAAGGGAGACCAAGCACTGGTTCATGTTGCCCAGAGAAGTTGTGGAGTCTCTGCTCTTGGAAATACTCAAAACAAACCCAACACAGCCCTGAACAGCCAGCTTCAGATGCCCAGATGTGAGTAGAAGGGTTTCCACTAGGCACGCTCCAGAGGTGCTTTCTCATCTCAGTCATCCTGTGATTCTGTGACCACATTACCAAGCTTTGTGTGAGGGGCACTGCTTGGTTTTGAGGTTTGAATCAAAGAAAATGCTTTGAAATTCTTGTGTACTTCATTCCTTCTGAAAAGATAAGGTAGGCAAAATCCTCACACTGCCCCAATTCAAATGCAAACAAATATAAATACATGCCATAACTATAGCAGCAGCTTTTTTTCTTAAACTTGGAACAGTTTCTTACCTTACAAAGCTCATCAGTCTCCTCTTTGGCAGGCAGAGAATTAGTGTTTGTGCAGGAGTCCGAATCCGATATCTCTAGTGAGCCGTCCTCTTTTTCTGACCCATCGCAAGGATCAGTGGAATCAGTATCCTTCTCCCAGTCAATGAGCTTCAATTCATCTAAAATAGAACATTGGTAAAAAGATGTTTTCTTAATCACCATCTATTACAAGCACAAAGAGTAATACCACAGCTATCTTGAACTTGGGGGAAGAATTGCAACATTATTTTTTACCTATGTTCAACTGATCTTTATATTTAAGTATTTTGTGTCTTGTAAAAGCTAAATCCTACTAGCCAAAAACATTCTGTGAGGAAGGATAAAAATGACATACACATAAAAAAAAAAAAAGATTGCAAAGTACTGTCTGCAAAGAGGCAGTACATTTAACTGCACAGGTAGGTAGGGTGTTCTCTTTCAGTTTAGTTATTATTAATTTTCTCTAGTTTAGTTAGGGGGCTTTTCTGCCCAGCTGCATTGGATATTCCTCGTGTACTTGTTCAGAATTAACTGTTCTAAGCAAATGCCTTAAACAATGTTAACTAACATCTGCTATTAGTGGTAACCCTCACAGAGGAATGAAAAAGCTAGTTGAAATGGTCATCTAGAACACTATGCTTAAATATTCAAGTCTGCAAATCAAATCTCTAAGCACATCAAAGAGAGAATTGTTGAGGACAAATTAAGAGAAACAGGAATAAGAAAAGATGGGGGCAAAAAAACAACAAAAGAAAAAGTCCCAAACAAAGCCACAATGCAATGGCAATAAAAGATGCAGACAGAAATGTGGAACTTTTTTTCCACCATCCTTAGGACCATGTGGTATTTAATGCAACTCCAAAAGTCCATTTATAACTCCAAGGATCTACTGAAGGGCATGGAAGCCTGAGCTGCAGTAGCAGCCTCAATCCTTTAGGTCCAAATGCCACAAGGTAACGAGAAGAGAAAATTTCAATGTGTTTTGCATTAATGAGCATGTTCAAAGGAGAAGGGATGAAAGCTTTTCAGGGAGTTGCTTTTCTTGCTTTTGTAAATGTCATATTTCTAACACTGGAATAGTCATGTACAAGGGAGAGGCATCAGAGAAAGAAGGCACCTACACCATGCTCCAGGCATCTGTACATATCCATGGAACTGTGGAATTACCTTCTGTACTTCTGTACTTGGCAGTGCTACTGTAATCTAAATTACTAGTTTCTATACTGACCTTTCAAACTCTGAAGTCACCCAGACAAGCACACAGCTGTAGTGCTGCCTCCTTTTACACACACAAATGCATTTGTTTCTGACTATGAGGAAACTTCATCAGAAATTTTAGACACAGACATCAGCAACCAGGTAGCACAAAGAGGTTTCTCTTGAAGCTGTGTGACAGGCTGCACACAACTTGTGACAATGGTATAAATTCCTTGATGAAATACAAGGCAATCCATTTTATCTTGTCACACTGAAGTACTGACACTCAACTCAACATGAAAGGGAACATCTCTTTAAAAACTACTTTTTCTCTACTGTCACCTCACCTATAACTGTACCTACATATGCACACACACACAGGCACATTGGGTACAATGCTAAAGTTAGTGTATATGATGGCTACTTCAAAAAACATGGAAATTACAGTACTTTTACTTCCCAGTGCTCTCAAGATATTTTTGGGTTTAGAAGAAAAACATGCCAATTATTGGATTTTCTCAGTGACCTTCAAGCAGATACATAACACATCAGGGTTTCTTCAGTTACAGAGAGAAACCAAATTTTGCTACCTTACAAGCATAAAAATATGTCTGTGTATTGTCTCAAAAAAAAAAAAGAAAAAAAAAAAGAGGAAGATTAAAGCCTGCAGGATATACTTGCAGGGGACAAGTGAATGATATTAATGGTAGGTTAGAAAAATTCCTGCTCAGCAACAGATTGCAGTTCAGGAAATGAACAGTCCTTCCATTTTGAAAAGAAGAAAATGATTAGGAATTACAAAAACTAACCATCAGATAATGGTTAATCAGACAATGACAGTGTTATATAGATAATAAAAGTATGGAAGAAAGGAAGAAGATTTTGCACTTTTGCTTCAAGCCTAAGGAGCATATTTAACCAGTGTCACGAAACAAAAAGTCATCAGTCAATCTATTTGTTCAGCTCACAGCAGTGTTTGAATGCTTTGTCAGACATCCAGGATCCAGTCTATTTGTAATATTTCAGAACTAGCTGAAGTATTACAAAGTTAACCTAACTTATTTTTACATTGTAAAGACTTCCTAGCAAGTTCTAATGCAACTTACACATTATCCAAATTAAGCAAAGATTTTTCTGTCTTCAGCTGCAGTTCTTAATCAATTTTTCTCCCCTCTGTCATCTTCTGGTCCATGAATTAGAGAGGAAGTTCTAAGAACTAAACTCATGGCTGTTCATATAGTGCAGCTAATGGGGGAAGCAAAGGAAGACTTTGTTCCAAAATGAAAATGCGTGGCACAGAAGATGATGCTATCTGCAGCTGCAAAGTCTGCCGTATCTAGTCAGTAGATGCAGACAACTGTGCTCCTTTACTCCAAGGTTTAAAGTTTTGGTACATAATTTATACTAAGAGCTTACTCTATACCCAGATGAAATTTATGAAAAAAAACCAAACCTTCCAACTGATCTAGCCAAAATAGGAATGGATCATGTCTTTTTGTCAGAATGACCTCAAGAATATTTTCATTGCAGCACCTGAAATTGACAGGTTTCTTGTTAAATCTTGCATTTGAACTTACCTTCACTACTTCTGTCCTCTAACAATAAATCATGTCTGTTAGGTGATTCCTCTGCTTTGGAAGTGTCACTTTTTTTGCTGTGCAACCTTGGAATCAATGTTTTATTTTCATCATCTGAAAAATCACTGCCACTAGAGGTCCATATTATGTCTTCAGCTTCCTTAGAACTTGCAGCACCAGCAGCAGCTCCTATGAAAAAATATTGCAAAGTGTTAGATTGTTACCGAAATGCAGTTCTGTTAAATTTAGAAGTATTAAAAGTTAAACTGTACTATTTTTAATGGGCAAAATTATAAATTCTATTACTAGGCATCAGAGATTAATACTGAAGTATTAACTCACATGTATTTCTTTGTCATACATTCATTATTTTCAGTTTAGCTCTCCACAATAAATGCTAACACTTTGTTTTATACAATGAGGCTACCACTGTGTACTTCAGCAGTGTGAGGACAAGTCATGACTGTCTGACATTTAGTCCCCCTACACACAGTCCTAACACTCCTCCACTCCCCCGCATGTACCCTGGTAAAATGCTGAGTGGTTTAAAGAAAGACTGTCCTTAGAATTCTGGGTTTGGGAGCTCTCTGACTTTATCCAACAAGTAACAAAGAATAAAAGTATTCCATCAGTAGAGATTACTGTTCAGTTTTTTCCTGAGGGGAAAAAAAACAAACGACTTCTCAAGTGTTGCAAAGAAAAGCTGTTTTTGAAGTAAGACCTTTTAATTCAAAGTACCTTTCTGCATAATTTTTAATCATAAAAGCAAGAAGAAAAGGATTCATGCTTAGCACAGAGCATACAGAACTAGGAAGGTAGAATTTTCCACTTCCTACCACTAATAAAACATTATAGATGGGAATTTAGATGATTACTGGGCGTTTGGAATTAGGCAGAAGGGCCCAGAAGAGAAAAACACAACCACATCTCCTCCTGCAACACAGAGAGGTTCTTCTTAGAAATCTAGAAAAGCTAGAACCCCAAAAGATAAAAAGAAGTGCCCAGCAGGTCACCTACTTACATCCAACAGAAGCAGCACAGCTGCTGGAGCAAGCAGAAATACAGACTGGAAAATACCACCCCCTCTTTCTTTCCTTTCCTCTGGGCTCAAAAAAAAGGAAAGAACTAGAAAGAGTAAGTCCTCTTCCTCTTTATTCTGCCTAGAGTTCTTTTTTTTAATGACAATATTAAATAACTCAGGGGCATACAGCAGACTGTAAAAGCAGGAGGTTGACAAAACTCTGATTTTTTGTCTATTGCTCATATTTACAAAATATGTGTTCTCTCATGCCTGCTTGTCTGTCTAGAAGAAGACAGAATAATCTCACAATCTGTACAGCTAAGGGCTATTTTCCATTCCCTTCTAATAAAAATGTGAAGGATTTAAATATCCCATCCTTGCTATAATACACACCATATACAGCATTAGTGATCCTTCTTTCACCTTTTCAAAAGCAATAGCTGAGTGCCTGCAGCTTTGCAGAATACATTTCTGGCACTATGGGTGAATAGATGAGCCCCACCACAATAGTGAGAGACTGTATCTTATCAAAATTAGCTTCTAATTACAGTAACAGAAGAAGAAATCAATCGGTATTTTGAGCCAACTTCTACCCCAATACAGGACAAAATAAAGTAACAATATTCTGACAATGTTAGGATGAAATAATCAAAACATACTAGATGCACTTTCAGCAGCTGTTAACAGTGGTCCAAGATGCTTCTTAATATTGGATTTCTTACTAGAAGGCCTCTGGGACTATATTAAAAAGAGACAGAGATTTAATCACGAACACATTAAAAATAATTTCAACATGTATCAATATATTCAAAGCTGTTGTTACCTACCAAATCTCAGCAGAACAATGTCAAATTCATTTTAAAATCTTTTACAAGATTGTAATATAATGAAGTATTAAAGCATGAGAACAGTAACATAACTTCTGAATTTTCATATATTTGGAAAATACAAATCTTCTGTGACTGACAGAAATCACAAGTGACCTTAAGAATAAGAGCCAGTATTTTCAGCACTAAAATGTCAAAAGTGGGCATTAACAACATTCTTGGTAAAGCATGTGTCCTACTGAAAAGTTACAGAATTACTTGGTTGCCCTGTCTCTGATTTTACTATATCCCACAAGATATGCAACACTGTGACTGCTCCGTACCAGAAGAAGAAACAGAAAAGCAGCTTGGGGTCAGCACAAAAGACTCTTCATTCCAAGCTGGCTGATCGAGCAGGATTTTCTACTCTTAATTCACTATTGCAAACACATTCTTTAGGTCTAGCAAAAAATTGTCAGATGCAAGCTACAGTATTTTTGTTTCATATTTTTCAGGAAATGTAGCACTCAATCCCAAATGTCAAATTACTTTTGCATCCTTCAGTGTATTATTGAAATTTTCTAAGTGATAAGTGCTATCTAGAACACAACATATTAACTTATGCTCAGCAAGTTACACTAACAAGTTAAGACAATATCCTTATGTAACTGTGCTTTCCATTTTTTGTCTCTTTTGACAGTTGCAACAACATGCTGTTAGTTTGGGAACAACACCAAAAAGAAGGCAACATCTTACTATTCAGTCAAGCATGGAAATTCACTGTCAGTTTGCATCTTTTACACCACTAAGGCAGCATTTTACCTCCAGCACTGAAGTGCTCTGAAAACCATCCCCACACCTAAGCCACGCATTGGAAATCCAAGCAGCAGACACTGATGTCCTGACATTTGACTTTTTCAGATGCAGAGGTGTCTCATCTGGGAATGGTGTGCAGTCTGCATTCCACAGTCTCTTCCGCTAGAGAAAGGAAAAACAAACCCATTAAAAACACTGTCTAGACATAATCAATTTCAAGTTAAATTTACTTAATCTAGGCTACCCCTAGTATTTTCTGAATGCTTACAAACAAATTCTAATTTTTAATAAGCTTGGGAAAAAGAGCCTCAACCATTTGCAAGCATCTTTTATGCAGTACTAAATAACACCACCACCGATGTCAGAGGTAAATTAAATTTTTAGTAAGTTCACTTTCTGTTAGACTAAGTTACAATTCATAGTACCTAATAGCTGCTCAGTGAAGCTGAAAATACTATATTACACAAGAATAGCTCACTAAAATACACTTTAACTAAATAATGCTTTCAAAGTCATATTTAATCTGATTGAATTTTGTTTATGCAGGAGGTCACACTAGGTATCACTATACAGTTCACCATTAAAAATAACCAGTCAACCAAAAAAACCACCCCAGATTCTTTCAGCTGTAAGAATTACATTTATTTTCACAACCATTTCCCCATCAAAAACATTGCCTTACCCTTATGGGATGCTGGAAATCATTTGGATTATTAGATAAGTCACAAAACAGGATGCTGATTATCATCCAGTGCTAATTTCATGCAAGAGATTGTAATATCTGAAAATAGCTGAAGATTCATGACAGAATTGCCTGTTATCAAATCCAAAGCTATCTCTCAGATTCAACACCAGTTTACACACAGAAATTGAACTTGAGCATGATAATCATTTTATCCTACTGTGCTACTGAAATTTATCTTAGAAAATGTTGATTGTATCTTCTGAGTATATCTGTCTTCTGATATACCTTCTCTCAAGAAACTACAGTTCCTACCTATAAATAATTATTACACCCAAGTTAAGTTAATCAGTGCACACATTTTCTGCCAGGCTGGTCAATTAGGACTGTAACATACATGTCAAACATATGCAAAACAAAAAACCAAAAAGTAGAATCACAGAATATCCTGAGTTGGAAGGGACCCACAAGCATGATAGAAGCCCAAATCCTGGCCCTGCACAGCCCCAAGAATCACACCATGTGCCTGAGAGCACAAGCATTTGGCACTGTTTTTCCATTTTGTAAATGGCAGTGCATATTTGTTTTCCATAGCTTTTTTTTTTTTTCCAGCGCTCTTGAGAGTGAAACAAGCAGTTTCCAAAAGCCTACAGTGAGCAGCATCAGAGTCACAAAGTCCAGTAAGAAGACAGAGCAAAACAAACATGCTTGGCAGTTTCCACTGATGATAACTGACCCTGCTAAGAGCCTCTTCTAAAACTGCTGGGGGTATTTAGACCTCAAAGCACCTACTCATTATCACCAAAGTCAAACTGTCTCCATAAATACTCCCACAGATATATGAAAGGTACAGTCTTGAATCTGACATGGTAATAAATCCAGAATCAACAGCGCTTTGGTAAGGACATGATGTCAGGTAAGGAGACTACAGCAGTTTATCAAGAAAGGTTAACATTACAACACAAAGAGAATTTAAGCACTGCTTCCATCCCAGTGAAGATGCTGGTCCAAGCCTCGATTTTCAGAGTGCTTAGATGGGAATTTCTGCACTGGGCTGTCCTCTTGGCAAGTGCTTCTGATGGTTTTTAGCCTTCACCAGTGTTGGGAGTCTTGCTTATATGCCTGGTTTTGTAGCTTCTAGAAGATTTTGCGAGATACATTTTGCAGACTTACAGTATCAAATACAGTTCACCTAAGCTTGTTTCTTGAATGGGACGCTCCAGTTCTGTCTGTGCCAACAGCAGCACCATAGCTTACAAGCAGGTTTACAGAACACCACTTCTGATGGTTACTTAAAAGCAGAAATGGTTGCAAATACATGAAAAAGAAATGCACATAATTGCATGCACTATGTGTTGCATGAAATAGGCATTGTAATGTACTTCTACTGTTAGGAAGCTTAATAAACACAGGGAGTTACTCTCTGCTAAGTCTCTCATTCATGTTATTCTTAAAATCATGACATTTCCTGACAGACAGGAAACCTCAATGTCTCTATCCTGTGCAATACCAACGGAACAAAGTAACAGCATGACACAAGAGGCAGGGGATGAACAGCAGAATGTGGCAGCTGAGACATGGCCACCACTGCACAACTGCCACAATCTGGGAAAAGAATACCATACAAGAATCAGCAGGATAAAAGCCACATGTAACTCCCTCTCCCTAAGTAACTCCTAAGGTTAGGGTGCATATAGAAAGGATATGCTTACAGTCAACAATGTTAGAAAAGCAGACTGAGTAGAACAAACAGCTGGGTTTATGCTTAGATGGTTATGCTTCTATTTAGAGTTCAATGTGAAGTTGCACTGGAAGTGACTTTTAAACACCTGAAATTCAGAGTACTAGACAGTCATGGCTGTGACAGGCAAAAAGACTTTTCATAATTAATGACTTCACAGCAGAAGAGTTTTAGTTAATCCTGCACTTCCTTAGCCTGACTAAAGGCAGGGCTGCTCAGGTTTTCAGAGCAGCACTACAGAGTTGTCTCAGGGCAGATGACTCCATGACAAACCAAAATCTTCCGAAGCACTTGGCACTCGCCAGACTCTGTGCAGAGACAGCAATGATGAACCAAATGGTCAGAAAACTTCTTTGGGAAGAAGCACATCTACAACTGATGCAGCAGCAGAAGAAAGGATAGAAGGGTCAGTAGGACCACTCCAGCAGCTGCTCGACACTATGTCAGCTTATTTACAACCTGAAGAACTATCAGTACTGCAGACAGATCTGGTTAATTAGCTCGTTGTTTCACCATGCACCCTGCTCCCCAGATTAAAGAAAATTCAAGAGTTTCTGCTACCACCACACAGAAATTTATAGCCACTACAATCACTGAGAAAACCTGAAAACAGTCCCCGAAGTCCCAAACCAAGAAAGTAAAGAAATACACCCTTTACATGAGATGTTCCTCAGCTACTGCAAATTCTCGCAGACACCACTTGGAAGGAAACAAAAGAGAAGGATTTATGATTGTTGATACTGACAGCAGTGGCTTTGAGTCCTGTGCTACAAATACGTTGCCATCATTTCCCACATCCTAGATCACCTTAAAAAACCAAAAAAAAAAATTAAAATAAAATAAAAGAGACAATTACCTTATCTGAAACTCCCTGTTAATTTAAATATCTCCATGTAACTATTTGATGTGAATTCATAAAACAGGACCTACAGCTTCAATCCAGTAGCTTAGAGAGCCTGGGAGCAGGTGGAAGGAAGCTGAGAGCAGCCTGCAGGGCCTCTCTTTGGTTCCTTGCCTTCAGACACGGTGGGAACAGTGCCAGTGCTGGGGACAGCACTGTCACCCTTCACCTGCAAAGCCACCTTGGCACAGAGGGGTGGTGTCCAAGGACTTCTACCACAAGAATACATCTGCTGGCATGCAGAAATAGAAAGTTTTAAAGGCTCATAGCTTCTGCCCAAGCCTGCTTCAAGGCAGCAGAGAAACAAACACCTTAAGAAACTTACTTCTCAAGAATAAATATTTATAATGAAGTTATCTGAAGACTGCTGTTCCCAAAGAAATGCAGCAACAATTGTAAGTTCTTTTAATCTTGAGTCACCAGGTTAATCATCTTTTTCTTTTAATCAGAAATAAAAATGGGGCACACAAAAAATAAGTGGTGTTATTTATTGAAGGAATGCATAAAATGTCTAGAAACAAAGCACTGGAATTAAAAAAAAAAAAAAATCACTGAATCAGGCTCAAAAGAGCTAGAGCGTGTAGACCTGTCATACATAAAAAAATCAAGATTTATTACAAAACAGTCAGACAAAGAACCATGTAAATTGTGTAAAGTGTCAGAAGCTAAAATATGACCACTGAAATTTTGAGTTAAAAAGGGCAAGGCTATGATGGCTATGTCATATAGAAATTGTCTTGACCTCTGTTCCCAAAAGCATTGCATTTTGTCTCTGGAGCAGTTCCTTCTAAATGAGTGAAAAAAAAAGTTACTCCTGTTGGCATAAGTGGAATTAGGACCAAGCCCTCCTAATAAAGGGCATCACAAGCAATTTACCCCATTACTCCTTTACTCATTATTTGAGTTATTAGTGAGATAAGGTAAGTCAGGCTACATGGTGCAGATGTGAGGAAAAGGGAGGCACACTCTGAAAACACCATGAAAATGCATAGTGATTATACAACAGACTACTGCAAGTATGGGGCTGGGGTGTTGGCTTTGACTTCTAAATAGAAGTTCCTATCTAGAACATCTCCACTCAACCAATCTGTGTGGTTACTTATTCCCAGGACTTCTTGCCCTGGAACACCCTATATAAAGTCACTGGGACCATACGCTCAAAGGCTACTCATTACACACCCTTTACACTTCAGACAATCCCACCTCTTTGGGGCTACCCCAAAAACCACAGGAAGAACCCACAGGAGCACGTCACCCAATATATTATCTACCTCATATGCAAGTGGCATTTCTTGGACACATCACCTTCTCTAACACAAAAAGCAACCTAAGTTGAAGGAGAAAACTAGTGATAAAACATTTCACCACAATAACTCCTCCTGCTACAGGCTTCCAAATCCAAAAATTTATCACATCACTTAAACATTAGTCAGAAATGTTCAAATACAACTGTTACATTCTTCCTGAAGAGAGTAGAATGAAAAAGTATTGAAAACCACAGCTCTAGTTGACAGAGACTCTTCATGGTTTTAAAAAAAACCTGAAGGGAGCAATCATATAAAAGTATGCAGATATCAAACACTAACCAACAGCCACCCTCACCTTTCACCTTTGTTCTTATTGATTTCACATGAAAGTACTCAAACTGAAACACCTCAGATAGTGTTGGCCTTCAAAAGCCCAATTTCAAGATAGTACAAAACTGAATCTGACAACAGGCACCTGATTTTCAGCAAAGTGCAGTATTCATGATACTGAGTTCCTAAAAGTGTAACTACTCATTTTAGTGCCTAGATAAAAAGCTCTAATTTAATATGAAAACGTCCTTGCATTTTAGACTCTCAAGTGAGGATTCAAATAAAGGTTGCATACTTAAAGTCACGGCTTGTGGCTTTTTCCCAGCAAAGATTATTTTTTCACTCCTATAAAAACAGTATGTTTATTTTCCAAAGATGATTCACAACAACACATGTGGGCCCTAGAAAGGTTCTCATCAAGTTGTAATCATTCATAAAAAAAATTTATACTGTATGATCACAGTCAATGATAGCAGTGATAACCTGCCATTCCATACCTCCTTCTACTCTCATGGGAAAGAAATATTAAACAAAATTAAAATAAGATTCCCATTGCTACTCGTGTGAGACCAAAATTTTTAACACACTCTTTTAAAACCTTTCTTTGTGCTCATGATTTTTAATACACTAAATGAAAGACTATTTTCAATGACTTACACTGCCGTATATAAGATTACCATTTGAATGTCAGGATTTTTTAACCTACACATCCTTTTTTAAGCAAGGGTATAAATTATAATATGCTTACATTGAAATAAACTTTCACAGAATAAGAATACTATTGAAGTATACTTTGTATTAACAACTAATGCCAAGTAGTTAGAGGGAAATCCACAATCTGTGAAAGCAGTTAAAGCAGAAGTATTTTAGAAAGGCTTACACAAAATTAAGTTATCCAAAATGTTTAGGATACAGTAACAGTATCACACATTTTTGTTACATCTCAGGTTAGCATGGGTTTTTAATCAGTTTAATTAACAGTGAGGAAGTGAGGAGGACTGCTCCATTTTCCCTTGATCAGTATAAATTTTCATTCATAAAGTAACAAAGAACATTATCTTGGCCAGCAAAAGGAGTTACTATTATCACAGGCTGTTATCACATTGCAACAAGAGTTGGTGAAATCTTGTTTCAGTTAAGTGTGCATTTTTTCACTAGCCAAGAACTTAAAACTCTTGAGAAGAAAACACGTATAGTGACAATATTTCAGGTTAATTTACGTGAAGTATAGTAGGTTATTTTGAAGCTTGCTGTTGACATTTTCTTCCATTAAAATTTATTTTAAATGTGTTTATATTTAAAAAGTGGTTGAACATGCACACCAGTATAGACAAAATTCTTCAGGAACCAGATATGTCATTTGTCAACTCTATTTGCCAGCTCTATATACCAACATTCACAGTCCCTCTTTCAGCAGTAACTCAATATTAGCCTAAGCACGGCTAATCAGAGCCAGCACATCCTAAGTGCCCCTCTGCGGGGAACATCCAATGCACCAAGCAAATTACCAAAGGAGAGGGACAGAAAAGCAGCACGGGGCGCTTCTCCTCCCTCCGCTCCCACACAGGGAAGGAAGCTGCTCAAAACAGTATTAATGCCGGCCAGTTCCCACAATTCTCTTTTCCTCTCAAATTCTACTCTCCCTGCACTTTTTCCCGACTCCCTGTAACAAGGCCGAGCTCCGCTGCCCTCGGTGCGGCGGTGCCACGCTGGATTTCCCCGTCAGTGTTGCGCAACCGCGCACACCAGGAACGCGGGGAAGGGCCCGTGTTCCCGCCCCGCGTTCCAGCGTGGCGAGTCCGCAACACAAGTACCGCCTTGGAGCCGGATATGAAAGGGCAGCGAGGGCACAGCGCGGCGGCTGCTGCTGCTGCTGCTCTGCCGCCACCGCACCACCCTCCCCCGCACCCCTCGCAGCGGGGCCGGGAGGCGCGGCTGGCCGGCGGCCGGGGCGCACGGCAAGGCCGCCGGGAAGAGCGCGGGGAGCACCACGGCTTGGCTTGGCTTGGCTCGGCCCTGCGGGGCGGCCGGGGCGGCATTCCCCGGCCCCGCCGAGCCCCTTCGCCTCCCGTCCCGCCGCCGCCGGTACCTTCCCGCCGGGCATCGCCCCCGGCGCGGCGCCGCGTCCCCGGTCACGTGGCCGGGGAGTACCGGGGGCGGGGCCCAGGGAACCCCCGGCCCGCACCCGCCCTTTGCAGCTTTGGCGCCGCCGGAGCTGCGGCTCCTGATTGGGTGGAGCGCGTATGACGTAAGGGCAGGGCGGGGTTCCGGGGGCGCGGGAGCCGATCCGCGCTGCGGGAGCCGGCTGGGATTTCCCGGCGGGAAACGCCACTGCCGGCACCGCGTCCCTCCTGCCCTCAGAACCGAGCTGGCCCGAGGCCCCAGGAGGAGCCGGGGGTACCGGGAGCTGGGCCGTCTGTTGTCTGCCCAGGGCAGCGGCTGAGTTGGCAGCGCTGATTTTTGAGGGGATGGTGTGGAGAGCGATGTTTCAGTTCTGTCCTTCTCTGAGGAGAAGTTTTTTCAACCTGGGTTTCGCCTGTGCATCCTTCATGATAGCCAGGGTCATTTACTCTGATGTAAATCTCAAATGTTTAACGCCACAAGGAAAGAAAGCAGAGGGATGGAAACACTGGCTAGATACCTAAGCTAGTAATGTCTAAACACAAGGCACTCAATGAAAAATACGTTTGCTGTTAAGCCATTAAAATACGATTTCTTTAACTTCCTAAAGAAAAAGTAACCTGATACATTTACTGGCAAAAAAGGTAATGCCAGTGCCAAGATGTAGACTTGGAACTTAAACTGCTTTGCATGGATGTTCTCCCATAAAACGACAAGCTGCAGCTAACAGAAGGAAAAAAGGCTGATCAGCGTTGCAAATGCTTTACTGGTGTAAGTGGAAACACTGACAGAAACGGGACAGATAGGTTATTTTTGTATTGCTTATTGTATGTTCTTGACAAGGTCACCTTGGCTGTTAGTGCAGCTGTTAAACACAAGTAATTATAATCTTCATAAAATAAGGTAGCTGTATCTCGCAGCTGAATTAGAATTTATAAAGTACTTACATTTTGATAGAAGGTACTGCATGACTGCATTTTTATTGTTGAACCCTAATTAAATATATCCGTCTATAGTTCAGTTTGTATTTTTTCCAAAGCACCCTATGGCAAGTACCTGTCTGGCATTCCCTTTATAAAACTGCCACTAATTAAAGTGGATTTTGCAAACAGAAGATCCAGAAACATCATTATCCAAACCCCGTGCTGCCTTTGATTTTTATGTTCAAAACAAAATTATAAGCACTAGGTTCTCTTCCTTCCAAAAAATTTGCACTATTTCTTCTGAAATTACTAGACTGACAAATTAATTCTACTATATATCCTCAAGGTGGTTTTCTTTGAAAAAGTATGTTATTGCACTGCTTCGCTAAATAATCTTGTGTTCGAGCTAAACCACAGAGAAATGGACCACAGAAGTCTGGTCTGCTTTAGTGAGTGTATTTTTTTCTGTACATAAACTCCTTCCAAAAATTCCACGGTGCTCACACCTGGGAGGAACTTACTTCTATAGAATCCTGAGAAGGTGACCCAGTCTATAGATTCCTTTTATTTGTTTTCATGTTCTTCACAAACAAGTACTGAAATGGCATGGAAGTAGAGGAAGCATGTGAGAAAACCACCCTAAATATTAGAAACTAAAAACAGAGCTGCAACTTTTAAAAAAATAATGTCTCTGTTTCATTATTAGAAATAATGTGAAGAAAGAATAATAAAAGCCAAGCTTCTTGACAAAAGCTTAAATTTCAAATTCCACTACATTATTCTTCAGGTCTGTTAAAAATTTCTGTGCATTATATTTTGGAAGTAATAATTAACACAATTGGTTATTTTTTGAAGAACTGGTTTTTCAACTACGTATACAAGTATATCTGTGTTTTCACAGGCTTAAATAATAATTCGAGTCCACTGTTTTATCTGATATACTGATTGACTGTATTTGCACTCAAGATCAAATCTACTGCTGCTCAGGGAACATTAAGAAATTGTGTACTTTTTGTATTTTTGTTGAGTGAAAATTCTATGAAAACTATAAAATTTCTGTTAGGAATAAAAATTTACTTCTGTAGTGAAATCCAGAAAAAAGGGCATTTGTTTGTTGGTGGTGCTGTTGATTGCACCAATGTTCCTTAATCTGTGTGTAGCAAGCACTCTTTCAAAGAAACAAAATGTATTTTATAGATGAGTTAAAGATAAGGAAGCTTAAATTACTGAAGTTTGGAGCACTTGTTTATATTGATTGAATGTGCCCGTCCTTCATTCTAATATGGGTTTATGGATTTGTTTCCTCTTATGGAGCATTAAGTCAGAGCTTTAAAAGCTTTCCAGTGTACAAAGTCTGGTACAGACAATGTCAAATTCAAAGAGAAAGGTTTTTGGTTTGAGTCATTTCTTCAGAAAAATTTTAAAAGTCACAAGTATCCTAGACAGAGAACTGGGATGAAGTATGTGAGGAAAAACTCATCAAATATTTTAGAGTCTGTCTTTCAGGGTCAGATAGGTTTTTATGAGTTTGTCGGGGAAGAGGTGATCCGAAGGCCTAGGCTAGATACCAGACAGATCACAGTCTAGATCCAAAATAACACTTTCTTCTGCAGACCGTGTTGCAGTTTGATCATTCCAGGCTTTCTAAGGTTTTGTTTAAGAAGCAACATGAAACACTTAAATATTTTTAATCCTCAAGCTACAATGTCAGTTCCACTTTAAATTAAATTGTACTGTTTCACAGTATAGTGCATCACTATGCTGAGGCACGCTCTGAACTGTGGAAGAAATGGAAAAAAAAAAGACCCACAAAACCCCTCAGGGGATGCCAGATTGCAGTGAATCAAGGAGTCAAGCTCTAACAAAATTCACACAAATTAAAAATTAATAGCTGATCATTTAAGAATCAAAAGCAAGAAAAAGTTTTAAATGAATCAGCATACCAAGGAAGCATCTCTTTAGCAGCAGTTGCCCCCAGGTCATAGAGACACGAGGGGCTCCAGCCTCTGGAGTGCCCTGGCTGCCAACTGGCACCAAGTGGCTGCACACTGAGCCTAAGCCAGCTCATTCCATCTCCAAGTGCTCCCCATGGCATCTTGCAGTGGCTGACATTTTTATCTTCTCCTGCTATTTCTCTGTGTCAGTACTATAAAAGAAATATGAATACATAACTTTCTGACAGACAGTTACATTTGGGAAACATATTTGCCTACATTTTGTGAGATGCCTCTGTAGTTTAATGAGGTAAGTACAAATAAAATAATATTTTCCAAGCTGAAATTGAACATCTATCATAAAAGTACTCTCTTTTGGCTCTAGCTGGTGAGAAGAAATGCAAGCACATATTCAGAGCTGGAAAAAAGCGACATATTTTAAACTTCAATCATTAGACCAGTTTACTCCCATGAAAGTTTTTCCTCTTAATTTAATTCAGTAAGATTTTAAAAGTACTGAGGGGCCAATAACACTGCACTTTATTGTCGCCCTGAAAAATAAACCTTCTGTTTTTGTTTTTCAAAGTTTTAAACACTTTCCCAGGAAAGTGACTATAAACATAGATGTTTATACATTCCTTCTAAGAAACATTTTTGATGGACATTTCACATGACCAGTGTGACTGGGAAAGCGGTAACTTAATTATCCAATTGCTGGTTATTGTCAAGAATCTATAAATACTGGAGTCAGAAAAATAAAACCCTCTTTTTTCTATCACACCACGGAGACAGGTTTGTGTGAATCATTCCGTGTCCTCTAATGACACTTAATGAATTTTAGTAACTCAGGATATTGAATTTCCTCTTTTAGGTCTAGTATTAATACGGCTTCAGCCTAATCATGTACCATACCCTTGTGTTGAAGACTTTACAAACACTGCTCCTGAAAAATGCCTTGCCCAAAGGAAAACAGTATGTTAAAAAGTGGGTAGGGTAATACATTAGCCCCTTCTTCTACTACTTTGGCAGCTGGTCATTTTGGATTTGGTCTCCACATGATTTCTCTCTGCTTTTTCTTTTTGCTTCTTGAAGTAGACAGGAATACGCTATTAGATGCCTTCTAGATAAAGGCTATTAGAGCACACAGCTTGCAAGGTGGGGAATAAACAAGACACAATAAATTATTAAAAGTCAAAGTTGCTATACTAGGCAGTCTTTCCTATCCAAGAAGCTCCATCATTAATAAGTTATTACTATAACTTAGAGAGAGAAGAATGAAACCCAAGGATTTATTCAGTTGTTTATTTATTATTTATTTTGTATTTATATAAATCCTGAGCCTTCATCTATTTGGATCAAGAATACAATTTGTCTTCATGTTTGGTTTCTGTTTTTAAAAAAATACCATTTGAATCTGTAGAACAGCTATATTTTTAACTTTTTTTTGCATGTACTAATGATACAATAGGCCCACTCTTACAAAATAATAAATAATTTTTTTCTTCTCAGAACTATGTGTAATGAACAAACAGAACTGAAGACCTGGGAATTCCCTTGCTGACTTCACTGAATTCATATCTGGCCTTGAACTATTCCCCCCAAGCTGCAGAAAGCCACATTCGGATCATTCTCTTAATAAAGTCTGACCTGTTGCAAATGTTCCAGCCACAGCTGTGAAAAGACTTGAGCTTTTTCTATAGTAGAAGTTAACTGTGCTCTGATCTGGCCTTTTGTCTTAATGCTCATCCACATTCAAGCTCCTGAAATGGCATCAGGTAATAATTCTCACGTGCCAGTTAGAGCTTCTCCTTACTCAGGCTACAACTTACTACTCTTCCGGGAAATAATCAAGGGAATGTGCTACAACGTTAAGGCTGCTTTCACTGCTCTTCCCACAGTTCTGCATGTAGGACAAACAGCTGGGATCACAGCTCAAACAATTGTCCAGAAAAGAGCTCTGAATCACCTCAGATTGAAAAATGTAACCATAGAATAAGCTCTAAACATATACATGGGTATGCATAGAGACAGTGCGAACATCAGGTGTAGCAGTAAAGCAAATGGCTTGAGCTCAGATTGCACCTGGGCTTAGCTAGTCTGCGTGTGTGGTCCTAAGGACCAATCATTCATATTAACCATGATGCCTAAATCAAAAAAGTTCCTTAGATCAACAGCTAACACATCAGTATAATTTCCACAGTATTCTCAAACCCCATGTTACTTGTGTCACAGCCTGCTCTGTGGTATTCCATACTTATTCACCATTCTGTTTCCTGCTCTTTAGTATAACTTACACTGCCTCCTTTGATGTGCTCATTAGAAGATACAGAACATGCTGAAGTACGAGTTCAAGTAATTGCATTTTTACATGTAGGCAGTCTTTGACATTCCCTGTTTAGTAGAGTATTTTGAGAATTGGTGCATTGGGGGTTTTTTTGTGTTTCATTTGTCACCAAAATAGTTTTGAGAGAATAGGAAATAAAACTTGTATTCTTTGTCCGCAATATCTATGTATCTTCTGTATCTATATATTTCTGACATAAATCTAGAAGCCTGCAAAGAGAAAAACTACCTTTTTTTGCCTACCTTCTACCTTTCAGAAAAGCAAGCATCTTTTCTACTGCTGTCCATCATACTCCTAATAGTTGTTCAGACAAATTTCTGCTTTCATGTTTGAGGCTTCTAGGGTAAGTTAAGAAGTGAAAGTGATAGTTCTAAAATGTTTTGGCCTGTTTTAGTAACTTACTTGTACTAAAAACCTGCAGTGAGTACAGTACAGATGGTGAATCTTTTCTTATGTACCCTTGTAAATTAATCCAATAGCATAACACAATTTAAAAACATGATAATAGCAATGAAGGGGATCCCAAATAAAAATTCAGGGTAGGAATGTTAATTAAAATTAGAGTTGGCTCATGAAAAATAAAAGCTCCAAACACTTTAGCTTTCTTAACTGGTATTGAGCTTTTAACTCAGTAACCTGAAGCTAAGTATTAAAGTTCTGGGTATTTTCAATAGCAGACATTCAGCTGCTGCTGCTGCTGCAGCTGGAAGCAGAATGCAGGTGTAAGCACATCTCAATTGATTAATGTGTAATTAATAATACAAAACAAGAACAGTTCTATACAGTTTGCACTTAACGATCATAACTTGTATATAATTCCTATAAAACCTGCACAGTTTGTAAAATAACTCTGACTCTCACAACACATAAGATGCCTCACGGGATACAAGTAATGGATTTTAATTGATTTGTTTTCTGGATTGATTCCATTTGGTCCATAAAATCTCAGACCCTGATGTGTATGATTTCAACTCTCTCTCCCAGTAGTGTACAGCAAAGGTAACACAAAGTGTCAGGCCATATGCTTAAATACGTTTGCAGCTGAAATATTATTCCTGATGTTTTCCAGGGGTTTTGTTGTTTGTTTGTTTGTTTGTTTGTTTGGGTTTTTGTTTGTTTGTTTGTTTTGCCTATATCAGTGCCTCACTTCCCTAGAAATCGGAGGCGCAGTTTACTGCTGGCTGATGTGGTGTGGCAGGCTCCAGTGCAGGTGCAATAAAGAAGTGCGAGGCTCAGATTATTGATGGGATGCGAATATAAATCTTAATCCTCAGTATCACCTGTTTCTGAAACACGTTACTTAACATTGTATGTGTAGTGTTACTTGGCGTGTTTTTGCATTTGTTACTCAGCATTGTTTTGTATAGCGACTTCACGGGCGCGTCTTCCCGTACGCTGTAAATACGGCATCTTTAATACACCCGTAGCCAGAAAAACATTTCGGAGGTGATTCTGCGACATGCCTCGGGACCGTGAGGTCATTACGGGAGTATAACCCACGCTGTTGGCAGGCGGGCACCGGAGCGTCCTGGAGCCGCCGGGAGCCGCCGGGGGTGGACCCAGCCCCACGGGCATCTCCGGCGCGGATGCCCGGAGCCGGGGGCAGGTCCAGCCCGCGGGGCGCGGCCGGGGAGCCGCCCTCATCCCGCCCCCGGCCCCGCCGCCTCCCTCATCCGTCCTCCCATCGCTGCCATCCCTCCGTGCCTCGGTGCCGGCGCGGCGCAGGGCGGCGATGTGGCGGTGGCGGTATGTGAGCGGCCGGCAGCTGCACGGCTTCCGACACTACAAGGTAAAGGGCAGCGCCGGGGCCGGGAGGGCGGGCGGCTGGACGGTCCTACCCGGGTCGCGTCTCTGGGCTCCGGAGCGCTCCGGAGCATCCGAGAGGATGGATCCCAGCCCAGCCACGCTGTGCGTGCGGCCCCGGCCGGCCGGGCCATCCCGCCGGCTCCGGAGGGTCCGCAGGGCTCCACCTGTGCCCGCGGGGGGATGTCCCGCACCTCCACCTGTGCCCGCGGGGGGATGTCCCGCACCCCCACCTGTGCCCGCGGGGGGATGTCCCGCACCCCCACCTGTGCCCGCGGGGGGATGTCCCGCACCCCCACCTGTGCCCGCGGGGGGATGTCCCGCACCCCCACCTGTGCCCGCGGGGGGATGTCCCGCACCTCCACCTGTGCCCGCGGGGGGATGTCCCGCACCCCCACCTGTGCCCGCCCGCACCCGGCCCGGCTCTGATGGAGTGCGTGCCCTGGGCAGGAACTGGGTGTTCGCGGGGCGGCAGGTCTCGGTGGAGACAGAGTGAACTGGGTTTTGAGTGAGTATACAACATCTGTAAAAGCTCTGCCCGTTTTAGAGCAGCGTGGTTTTGGAGGCATCCGGTGTTTCTGTAAGAAAGCACACATTGATGTTGCTTGTGTGGCTGTCTGCAAAGCCTTCGGAAGCAGGAATGTTTTGGCATTGAGAAATAAATAAGAAAGCGGGGGGGGGGGGTTGGGGGGGTGAAGAAAAACTTACTTTAATTTGAACTAAACCTCATGTTTTCAAATAACCGGCATGCAGAATCCCAATGAATGGGTGAATCATTAGATATTTGAATAGACCTGTGTTATGTCATGAACTTAGGAGTTACAGGGGATGCAGTACGGGGGATCATCCACGTTTGCTCCAATTGAGGTGTAAGTGTCTGAAATGGGCCATGCCACCCTGTTCACACACCTTCACCCCATTCCCCGTGAAAAGCAGGGGGCGCATGCCAGCTTCTACCAGCACAACACCCAGCCCTTTATTTTATGTTCAGTTTCCCAAAGCAGCCCCTACGCCATCCTCCCCAAGATTCTTGCCTTCTTGCTTTTACCATGTGCCTGCCCAGGCTGGGCTCCAGCCAGGGTGTTCAGCTTTTCCTGGTTCCTATCAAGCCCTTCCCTTCCCTGGGCCAGCAGCTCTGCCTGCTCACCTCAGCAGGAATGAAGGTGGAGGAACTGTGGCTTCGAGAGCGTTCTCCAGGCTGCTTCCTAGGAACTTGTTTTGCAGAACAGCTTGTTAAAATGTACCGACCTGTTTGTGTGTCTCCAGTGTGAGTGGGATAAAACGTTCTGCAAGCTGCTTCTGGCCACAGGGCGTGAGTTGCACAGGTCTGTGCTTGAATGGTGTGCTTGAATGGTGAAGCTGCAGCCTTGGCTGAGATCAGGAGGAGGAAAAATAAAAAGCTATTTTTAGCATAAACAGACATTGTTATTTAAGTGACTTTCCTGAATTATTTGAGTTCATAGTACAAATACGGGGAACACTTGTATTACATTACAAGTGATATTTCTTATCACTTGAATGAAAATAGCTTCAAACAAGTGCAGATGGGGAATAATCAAAACAACGTTCTCTTAAAAACCTGTAATCGTTGTGCCACACTTACGATTTACAGGGCAGATGATTACCAAGAGGCAGAATCACATATCAAATAATTTCATTTGAATATACTGGCTTCTCAAGAGCATTGCAAAGAAACTATGTAGGGTAATTTTCTTAGCTATAAGAATCAGCCATTGCAAATACTTAGGAAGTATCTGTTCTACTGTGGTCTGAAAAAAATCCTAGTAAGTGAAGGCTTTAGAAAGATGAAAACAAATGGTTTTCTGTTATCTGAGGTGACTTGGGACTGGGATCTATTGGCAATAAATAAATCCAAATGGCACGGATTTCACACAGAGAAGTTCAGCTACATGAGGTTTGTGCTGCTGGGCTGGTCAGGTATCTGTACCATTTTCTTGGTGCTCCAGGTTGCAGGAGGGCCTGGCAGTGGCAGATCTCCCTATTCCTAAATGCTGCTCACCGTGGTTTAAAGTACTCCAAAAATGCAACAGGGATGCAGCAAGGAAACAGTAATCACTACCACAATCTCTTGTCCCTCACCTTCCCATACCTAGGGCTGCCACAACCACAGCTTTGCTCTCACCACCTCCCAGGCCTGACACATGCTCTTCAACCTCCTGTTGCCCTCTGGCTGCCATCTCCTCCCCTTCAGCCTAGGGCCTTACTGCATCCTGCTCCTCCAGCTTCCCAGCCCCTCGGAGGAGATTGTTGCTTCCTTTGCTGCCTTCTCAACAGGTACAAAGCTCTGATCACTGTGCTCAGCACACAAAGGTGACCTCTTATAACCTTCTGACTATTTCTGCACTGTGTTTCCTGGTGAACCCAGTTCTGGGGTAGTGTAGAGGGATATGTGACTTGGCCCTGTGAAGAACTAAATAATCTCTGAAAGGACTGTGAGCATGCATTCAATATTGAGCTAAAACAATGTATTGCTTCCAGACTTGAAGCATGAATAGAAGACTTTAGATTTAGTGGCATCCACCTCTCTGTTGTGCACCACACTGCAGCATTGTACTGACAGTAGTATCAGTGGCTTAACATACTCCATACTTTGCACAATTTATCTGTTGAGCATCATGCAGTTTAAAAAAATAATTTGTGTAATCAACTCCTTTTGTAAAGGTAAATATGGCCTGAAAAAAAATGCTGTTCAATTTTCAAAATTTTCACACAGCTGAATTCATTTCTCTGCCATGAATGCTTCAATTGTATGTCTCAGGCACTGTCTGTCTCCTGTTTGCAGTTGGAGGAGGGCCTTGGCAACAAAACCAGCACAGTTCTTTGCTAAGGGAATGGCAGACCTCCAATGAATGCAAAGACTACAGCACCCTTTAGCATGTTAGGTCCATGTATATTAGGCTTTTGAAACAAGTTTTCCCCAATTACTAAGCTTTGGCTTACATCACAGAGTGACCTCAGAGCACAAAAATGCATTCCCTTAGGATGAACCCAAACCAGATAACAAACACACAAGTACACGCAGTACATTTAGTCCATAGTATTAAAATGGAACCAGTTTAGTGTGATACCTTCTAAAATCCTTGTAGCACGAGCATTGGCTCCTCAGGGCTAGCTGTATTTCACTTTACAAATCTATTCCCATTCATTCTGCCTGTTAATGGGGTTTTAGAGATTCAGTTTTCCTTTTTCTGCTTAAAAGCATGCCAAGAACAGGTGGAGATGTGGCAATGAGACAGTTCAGACATAACCCTGAGTATTACTGCTGTGATATTTCTGCCATCTTCTTGTCTGTCGGGCAGGTGCTGATTTCAAGACAGTGGCATGCTCAGGTGATTTGCTGCAACTGTCTCACAGAAGATTCTTATCCTTGATCTGTGTGCTATTCTCTAGGGCATGGAGTAACACAGTCAAAAAGCTACAACCAACTGGAATTGCAGGGCTTGGATCATGTCATTCCTACTTTTATGTTTTATCAGCATTTTGTAAATCTAGAGGAGCACGAATGGAATTACACAGCTACCTTTTTTCCTGCCTGCTTGGGTTTCTGTTGGAAACAAGCTGTTCTGCAACAACCAGGCCATGAGAACAGATAAAAGCAGAATTTGGTTCTTTATTTTTATCCTTTTCACCAGAATGCAGTAATGTCAGTGGTGAGCTTGTGTTGCTATTGCCTCATCACTTCATTCTTGGGATTCCCCTTACATATTTGCCTTGAGTCACCTTTTTTTACAGTACCTGTACACAGTAGTTTTTCAGGCCAGAAAACTTTGATACTTTATCGTGTTTCAGAATAAATGATACCTAAGAACAAATTATAGAGGCTTGATTCAAATAGGCCTCAGAAAAGATGGTTTAAAAAAATCAGACATAACATTAAAAATTGACATCTAAGGTTCCACATTTTCCTCTTGTTTTGTCCACTCTGTTTCTATCCTCTAAGTCTTTTTTTTAGCAGGTAACTCTGTGTGGATAAGGGGTATGGTGAAGAAGGGAGAGCAAATTAGGTGTAAGTGGTTTAATTTCAGTGTGGGGTCTGCTACTGTCCCATCTTCTCATAAGTAAAATAGGTAGAGGTGACTAAGATGAAATTGTTGTAAGGTGAAAACATTTTAAAGAGTTTAAAATATTTTTTCAAAGAGAATGGAAGCATCTTTAAAGAGAATGGAAACATTTAAAGTTTTCTGTCAAAGTAGGAGGTTCTATCAAGCGCGAATCTACTGACACAGCTGTCTTTCTGTCCCAACTCAGTTGCTGTTCAGTACTTTAATTAACACAAGGGAGATTATTGTAAAATTTTCACTATACTAAAGAATTTTAAGACTAGTTTTATGGTTTCAAATATGCTTGGACAAGGGATATAATATCCAGAAATCAATATGAAGAAATTCAGTAAACAGGGTACAACACTTAGGGGAAAAAAATCAACATTCAGAACATAAAATAAGAGACAATGGACTGCAGGAAAGATAACAGGGGATCAAAGTGTCAACAGCATTGTGGATATTATAATAAAGAGAAAAAAAGTCCTTAAGCTAGAAGTGTCTTAAATACGTCAAAGGGTTACATTTACTCCTGCAGCTGATGTACTGATCAGGTATCAGCTGGAATAATGTGTCCTGCCTGCTTTGGCCCACAGTTTACAGTCCTCAGAATGACATTATGAATACCAAGAGGCTTAGAAAAGATGAACTGTGTGAAACAGTCCGAGTAAAGTGGGAGTAAGAGCCTAGCAACTGTTTGGTCTTCAAGAGTGCCCTTTTAAAGAAAGACAATACCTGAGTTTCATACCTGAGTTTCGGCTGCACAAAGAGAAATTTAAGGCGTCTGCTATGTCAGTCTTGTGTTGATAAGGCCTGCTGGAACAGGTACTAAAGGGGATTGGGCAATCATTTTATCAGTCTTAAGAAATGGCTTGATTTCTTTGAGGCAAGATCAACAATTTAGTGTTGAGTATTAATAAACAGTTGCTGACACCTTTTTAGGAAAATTTTGGGTAATGTATTTTGTTTTAGTGTGCTGACATGGCTGTTTCTTGCAAGCAATGGGGTCATTACCTCATGGAAACTTGATCTGCATCCTTAATGTATCCTGAACGTGATCCTGCATTAGGTGAACACACTGGACTGGAAGATCTCTCGAATTACATATCAGCCCTCATTTTGGAGGGCTAGAGAAACAAGATCAGATGTATAATGATCATGTTTCAAGGTCTGACTCTTTCTCATATACTGACTGATACCTGAAGAGCAACGTGTGTTGAGTATAATCTAGTGAATTAATGTCTGTAAATTCAGGATTCACCCAGATACAAGACTGGATTTTTGTGAAGTCTATGCTTTTCCAAGGCTACAAGCGTAACTATGAGATTTAGAAAAAATCATTGGTTCTGCTCACCTTAATTGAACAGTAGTTTTGCTTTCTACTCTGGTAACAGAAGGAGTTTACATGATTTTGAAAATTTAGCATAGGAGACTCCCATTTGCTTATCTGCAGCTTCTTAGGAGACAGTTAATCATGCTCATGCAATAATGTTCATTGCACATAGACAATTTTATATCTGTTGAGTACTTTCTTTACATGCTTATTATATAGTGTTTGTCTGCGTAGTATTTTTATTTTTTCACTAATATTTAATTCCAAATATGATCTGAAAGCAGTTATCAGTTGTGTCTGCTGTAGTTAGATTTTTCAAACCACTGGGGTTTAATAAACTCCTTGAATATTTGAGGCAGTGAAAACTAACATTGTCTGGCTTTAGTAGAACCATGAGTCAACAGCCCACTGTTCTACAAATAAAATCTTGAAGTCTTCTTCATGTTACTTTGATGGAAGACTGGGGTTTTAATTAAATGTTGTTGAATAGTATGTGAAATAAACCGAATAATTAATTACTCTTACATTATCTGTCATTGCATTCATGTGTCTCATGTATCTAAGAGCCAAGGGCCAACTGAATATGTCATTCCAAAAAACAATCTTCATGCACGTATCACTTCTTTTTCCTCATCCTGTTGTAATTGTAGCTGACATAATGTAGCATTTCATGAGTTCTGTAATCATTTCCTTCTTTCTACGTATTATATCTAATGAAACAACAACTGAGTGAAATCACACCACAGAGATGCTGCATCTGATATTACATGCCACAGGACTTTTTTCCTAATGGTGGGAAATTGTACATGGTTTTGAGTGCAATATTACACCCATGAATTTACAAAGGTCCATTAGATCACTTTTGGGACAAATACACTCAGTATAAAGAGCTGTATGCTTTGTTGAATCTCATAAAAGTGCAAATACCAGCTGCAGAGTTTCATTTTATTGCTTTATCAAGAGATGTTAGCATTCTGAAATGCCTTTTGGAATTTTATGTATGGAATATGCATGTATATATACGTATTTTTGTTTATTCATCTGTGTTTTAAGAGAAGACTAATTGCGAAGATGTATATGTGATTTGAATGTGGATTTTCATTATAAATCTAAGGAAACCCTTATTCTAAGGGTTGTTTAATAGAGGGAGGAATCTTTCTATGAAGTATCCCCTCCTGTGCATCAGGATATTAGATAACACAAGGGTTCAGTGTATGTGCTACAGAACCACTGTTTAGTGTCTCTTATGGAAACGACAACATGCTTTTAATCTGTCTTCCCTTTTGGGCCTGGAGTGGTTTCCCCACTTTGGGTTCCCCAGGTATTTAGGTACCTGCTCTGGCAGAGCTCCAGCTGGATGGGTACTTGGTTTACTGTTTGATCTTTAAGGGGCTGCTGGCACATACATGTTTGTACATGGGCAGAAATAGGTGTAACACAAAATCTTGCTGCTGTTTCCTTTTACCAAGTGTGGAAGACCAGTCTGCACAAAAAAACACCCACAGAAATCAACTTTCTTGCTATGTTAGAGCTTCTTTGAATGGCGAGTTAAAGATCAGTTGTGCAGTTCCTTGAGACTGTGCAGGCTTTGGTTTTATCAGGATTTGTATTTTTACCAATCTAGGCCAGCCTCTATCTTTGTCCCTTTACAGTAGCACATGCAGCTGTCTTCTATTACCCCTTGTGTCGCTAGAGGACATGAAATGATTCGCACGAACACCTCTCAGTGTCAGAACAGAAAAAGGCACTTTTATTCTGTGATTCCAGCATTTATAGATTCTCGACCATGACCAGGGATTGGATAATTAAGTTACCACCTTCCCAAGTACACTGGTCATGTGAAACATCCATCAAAAGACATTTCCTAGAAGGAATGTGATAAACAACTTATGTTTACAGAACTTTCATGGGAAAGTAACTAAAACTATGAAAACATTATCAGCCGGCTTAATTTTCAGGGCAACACCCCTTGCTCAATATTTAACTACATTTCTATGTTATTTTTCATTATTTTGACTTTGTTAAGTGCTTGAACATGTCCACTAAACAGAGCCTTTCTTTCGGAAGAGAAATTAGGCAGCATCCTTAATATAACTACTATTAGTTGAAAACCGGTTGCTGACTTCCGGTCTCACTGACTGTCCACCTCTGTCACCCTGTAAACTCAGCTCCTGAGTTTGCTGACATGGTTTTCTAAGGACTTTCCCAGGAGAGTAACTGTAAACATAGATATGTGTACATTCTTTCTGTTACACGTCTTGTGATGGGCATCTCTCATGGCCAGTGCAGTGAGAAAGTGTTATCCTGACCACCCAATCCCTGGCCGTGGTAAGAAGTCTATAAATCCTGGGGGGAAAAATAAACTTTCTCTTTCTTTCGCCACACCTCGACCTGTGTCCGCATGATCTGTTCATCTTCAGTGGTAACACACCTCTCCCTGGTCTGGATAAAGCACTTGGTTTTGAGCTCCTAGCTGAGCCTATGTTGGGAAGGAGGAGACCTGCTGAGATCCCTTCTGACCTGAATGATCCTGTGATCCAGACCCATGGTTCTGCGCTCTTAAGGCCATGACACTGCTCTGCAAGCAAGCGCATGTGCTGCTGGCAGGCATGAGTCCCCAAGAGTAACCTGTCCTGACCCACAGCTCTGTGTGCCCATGATCTCATGGACGTGGGTCCATGCATACTGCATTAAGGGGAAGGATGTGCGCTGCTGCCTTAGGCGAGGCAGACACCTTGGTTCAGGGGCGGCACGGTGGCCATGCCCAGGCCACTCGGTCCATTCCCCACACAACACCAATATGATGGATGGCAGAAATGGCGTTTATTCCTGAAGAATTTGACACTTTATAACCTAGGTTCACAGTGTCACTCGCATCTGCTTTCATCACAGCTAGGTGCTATTGGCTAATTACGGGGCAATTACCATACGTTCCGTTACATCCCGAAATCTCCCGAGCACTGGGCCCTAGCTTCCCACAGTGTGCAGCGTGTGACTCAATGCATGTCTCAGAATTCCTGAAAATGTGGAGGTGAACAATAAATATACCTTTGCAACAAAACATCCCCAGGACAGAAGTTTGTGTAATAACAACTTTCTGATGACTTAGTAATACCAACCAGAATTGTTGAATTGCACAAACCATGACATTCTAGTATTTACTAGGAATAGTATCAGGTGGGAGGAAATCTAACTATATTTTCTAGCTATAGTGTGCACAGGCTAATGGAACTGAAGGGAGCAAAGTGAGAGAGCAGAGAGGAGCTCAGGAACCCAAATTGGGCAACCTCTTCCTTCACAGCTGCATCCAGCCCTAGTACAGGCTTATAACTCCTGGAATTAAGTATTGGTGACCTATTAAAAAAAAATTAAAAAATTATATATATGTGTGTGTTTGTATATATATATATATATATGTATGTATGTATGTATACATATATATATATATGTGGGAGGAAATGCAGATACACCAAATTAGTTAAGCAGTGGGAGATAGAAAACCTAAGCCATTATTTATGAATAATTAACTAACTGATGATATAAAGTAAAGCAAATATATTATTAGAAATAACGAGACTGTGTTTTAGAATACATCAGCACTTAAACTGCTGAACATATTTGACATCCACAGTGTTGTGGAGCTCTGTTGTTTATAGCATGCTTCTCTTTCTTCCGTCTGTGAAGCCTTTGTTAAAATCCAAGATTCTGTTCCATAATAACTACAAACATTTAAAAACATATATAAAGTAGAATTAAACTCCACATGTTTAATGTATTCTAGGAATTAGAAAGATTGATGGAAAATTGTTACCAGATGTGCCAGTATTTCAGTATTTTCTTTATTTTTGTGTGGTTCCTGAAGTGTAACGTTTCACAGAAGCCAAGTTCATGTTGTGTGAGACATTGCCCAGAAGGGTGATTTCCCACTGAGCGCTCTTAAATAGAGACTGGTTCATGCCCTGGATTGGGAGGGTCATCCTGCAGCTTTCAAAACCACAAAAAAACTCTCACCTTGTGCAAAAGAGAGTCCATTGTCACCTCCCACCCCTTTGTCTGTCGTTTACAAAACACAGGTGCTGTGAATGTAAATGACTGAATGGCACAATACGCTGCTGCCTAGGACAAGATCATATAAGTAAAGGAAAGGAATAGTCTGTTAGTATAAAGAGCAGCTGAAGTGGAAATAACTATATAATGTAGTTATACAACTACATTTCTTGCAGCTTGCTTTCTTTCCTGACTCTGAAGTTTGTGTAGACATACTTTATATTTTTCTCTTAATCGTAGTCATTCCAAAATTTTATTCTTGTGATGCCTCCACAGAGCAAAGCTGGAGAGGTCTAGGGAGTCCTGTGAAGATCCAGTGCCTGCTCTCATTAATGGTTAGCTCACTCCCTGTTTGGGTTTTGTTTGTTTTCTCTGAAGTCTCTCCAAGGCAATAGCTAGGCTTTTGGTTTAGAAATAGTCTCTTCTGAAGGCAGTGCACATAATTTTTTTTGGTTTCACCATCCTTCAGCACTCTTCCACCATGGGCATTTGGGTTTCTGAACATGAACATGAGCAGACAGGGCTCACTTTCATGCTCTGGAAGTGTCATATTGCTGGGTTACAGTGTAGTCTCCAGATTGTTTCAGATACTTTGAACTTAAATTTACTGAATGCTAATGATGTTTTGGGTGTGTAGGGCCAGATGATGAGGCCCAACACCCCTCCAGAAGATGCTGTGTGGTGCTGATGTAACCAGTTTGCAGTAATGGAAAGTACTTCTAAGCTGTGTGGACGTGAGCCAGAAGATACCATTTATCTTGTATTTAGCAGAGCAGACCTTGATCACTGTGAGTGCTTTTGCCCCTCGGTGTTTGGCTCTGCTCTGTCACTGCAGAACAGCTGTCTTTCTTCTGTATAGCCAAACCTTTGCTTTTGCTCATTTTTCTTTCTGCTGTTTGTCTGTTACTTTTCTTAATTGTTTATCCCTTTTTTTCCCCGTCCTCCTTAATCTTATTTCCTTTCCCCTTTAACACAGGTGACCAGCACAAACTTGATGCTGTGCTGGATCCCATGGATGGAAATTAAGATGCAGGAACCCAAACTGAAAGTACATCTCATGTGTGCTGCCTGAGTCACCACGTATGTGTGTGCATGTCTGGTATCTGTATTCTCATTTCTAGCTCTGCTAGAAGCCATTAACACTGAGAGAGAAAGCATGTGGCTTTCAAGGAGATATCAGCTATTAAATAAAACCAGAAGAAGCACTTTTAAATTTGGGAGCAATATGAAGTCAATGCCATTTTTCCTATTCACTCACTACAGCCTTTTCCTCCCAACTGTTACAACATATTATAAAAATAGTTGAGAGAAGCTTTCTTATCATTCCAAGCCCTTCTTCTTTGTATATGGACAATCAATCCCTTTTCCAGGGCAGAAAGTGTTTGCAGGGAAATGCTTAGTACTTGTATGAGCCTTGCACTTAAAAACCTCCAACAGGCTTATCCTCTCCACCTTTGTCTTTTAGTATAAGTGCCCTGAAAATGACAGAGTTGCACAATAACAAATGGCAAATGCTTTTTTTTGCATCAGGTTCAATGGACTATTGCATTCATGTTCATTGGTCACAATGTGAGCATGTTATTCAGTACTTTGCTTTTCTGAGCAGCCACGAACATTAAACTCCTGAGGATTTCATGGCCTTGAGGTCAGTAGCTTCTTGGGAGCAGAACAAAGCAGAGTATTAAACTGTATAGCAGACTTTATTTGTCAAGTTTTATTTTTTGCCACAACTAAAAACTATTTTTCCATGGGTGTTTCCTTTGGTCTGGCTAAAACAAATTACTGTGGAGGGAAGAGCAAATTTCCATTCTTCTGCACATCTGCTGAATGTTCCTTCCCCACCCAGAGGACCAACAGTTCAGCCACAGACACAGGAATTAACAGGATGAAGTGTGGTGTGTCTTTGTGGTGAACAAAACCTAACTATAATTCTCCTTTTTTTTCTTTTTTTTTGGTTAAGTCTGTTCTGATTTTTGGTGCTTGACTTTTGAAACTGTGAGGCAAACAAAAAGCTGACTGTGTCTCTTGTTTGTGTCTGTTATGCAGAGTTATGTTGGAAAGCTACCTAATCTCTAACATTTCCCATTAAAGAAAATACAAAAATTATATAATATCTATATAGTCTCTTATATTTTCTATATAAGAACACAGTTTCAAAGGAATGAGACTGATTTTCTTTTTTTTTTTTTTCTTCTAAGAGAAAGCAATAGTTCTGAACAGCCAGTGAATAGTTTGGATAGAAAGCCTTGTTTTACTGTTGTTGTTTAACTAGCATTTTCTGATTTTATTCATGACTTTGACTTGGGGGTGAGGGGAGAAAGAGAATGCCGAAGTAGAAGCAAGGGTAAAACTCACTTATTTTGACCTTTGCACATTCTTATCCAGGTGTTGCTGAATTAATTGAATTTGCTGGTCTGTAAATTGTCCTGTATCTCACACAGTCTTTGAATACTAGCTGGGCTAAGGAAATGGGCTGTAGCCCCAGTAAAACTTCAAGCAGACTCCTGATTACCTGGAACCTTGAAAGTGCTAATGGATACTTAGAATTTTCTTCATTCTCAGAGGTTTTCCATGGTTTTCGTGTGAATTAAGTACTAGCTGACTGGTCTGTTGGCATAGGTACTGTATGGGTTGGTAATTATTGCCAATTTTGGCATAAACCTAAGCAAAGCCCACAGGTAATTCACATGGAAGCTGGACTATCAAAAGTTCAAACAGTTGCAATAATCAGTGTTTGAAAGATAAATATGGCATCTGCACCTGCAAATACATACAGAATAATGAAAACTTAAGTTTTACCTGCAAATTAATTTTCTTCTGAGGTAATGCATTTAAGAATTCTAATATATATTCTGGTGAAAAATCTGTTGATAAAATTGTATCATGTATTAAGTAATATGGGTGGCAGCAGCAGAGAAAAATGACACATCAAAGTGAACATGTACAGCATTTTTAGAAAAATTAAAATCAGTGATGTACACTTCATTAAACTGAAAATTTTATTCCCTTTGGAAATTTAGGCAGTCTGGTCTGATCAGTTACTGCTAGGTGATTTTTTTGATTTGTCAGTATGTATTTACAGTGTATAGCTGTGTTATAACAATTTTATTAGATGCTATGTTTATGATCTGTGATTTCAACTTGAACACACAAAATTACTATGTGAATGCCTGGTTTTGTCCAGAAGGTAATTAAAACATAGGCTTTGTATTCAGATAGAAAAAGGAAATGTATGGAAGAGTCCCCAGCATTTCAGATGTAGGTACCTGAGTTTAAGACAAGCGCCTAAGTTGCTTTGATAATGACTTGAAACAGGTACTTCCAGAGTGCAGTCTCCTCCTCCCTGGAGAACTTGGAGTACTTGGCTAAGAGAGGTCAATAAATTAACTACATATATGGAGAGACAATTAACAATTAGCTGCAGTTATGTGAAAGGAGACTCTCTGTTATCAGCTCTCCTGCAAGTAAGCAGCTTTGTCAAACTGTGGTCTAACACATCCCTATCGTACTCCCATTTTCTGCACACAATGTTTGGACAGTGCTTTATATAGATATATCTGAGTCTTTGTGAGTCATGTGCATCATCCTAGCAATGCAAAGCCGTACATGCACATTCAAAGTCCAAGAATTTCTGAAATAATTATATATACCACTCCAATGATGGATAACTTCTTCCAATGCCTACCTGCCAGGGCTCAAATGCATGGTTTTGGGTGGTATTGGCAATTAAAATTGTTCTTCCTCAGATTATTCTGTATTCTGCAGTCCCAAGGCAGGATAAAACTTGATACAGTCCTCTTGAGGAAAAAGGAGACAACAGCAATTCAGGGTGGCCATAGATTTCTGAAGTATTTTGTTTACAAAAGATATAGATATGTACTTTCTGGAATTTATAAAACACATGTATTTAGAAGTCTGTCCAATAGAGAAATTTTATTGTGATAATGAACTGTGCTATTTTAGAGCTCATTTTTATAATAACATTGCCTCACATGAATTAGCATAGTGCGAATGCAACTGTGTTACTATGACAAAGCTGTGTATCTCTGCAAAATAATATTCCACCTACAAACACGTTCCATATTTACTATCTATCCTACATACTAGCAATGAACTGGTGCTCAGTTCATATGCATTACTGGTAGTGCAAATGAAAGTGTTACATCCAAAATATGGTAGAAATGCAGAATCTTATGAGGTTGTAAAATTAATAAGAATTTAAAGGTAAAATGTGACTGCAGAGCTATGGCAGAGTTTGCCATTTCACAAACCTAAACCTTTGTGTTAATACATAGAATTGCTAACAAGGTAATTGTAAACCAGGCCAGTGCTTTTAAATTGAGTAAAACCTATTCTTTTAATCAAAATAAAATAAATTTACACCAGTCTCACTGAGTGCTCTTAGATGCTGAAGGATATGTAGTCCTAGAAAAATAGCCATTGTTCAGTGCTTTGTTTAACATGCTTGCTTTTTCCTCACAGTACAGTGCTGTGGATACAAATCCTTTATCTGTGTATATTATGCAGCCCATCTGGAATAAAATTATTAAGGTAAGAATTTCATTTAATAAAAACATAACATGTTAATATAAGAAATTGTTTTAAATATAGCTTGTATTTTCATTTAAAACTACATATTGATCAATAAAGCTGAAATGAAGACATCTGATAAAAGAAAATAAACGTTGCAGGATATATAGCTGTGTTTAAGGTGAGTACATTGTTTTGAGATTATTTTTTTTTAGAAAGAAAGGGCTTGTTTCTTTATTTCTGATTGCTGTAGAAAAGGCATCCATTTCTTTTTTGCATCTTTCATTATTACATCTTTCATTAAACAGCTTTGCAGACATGGATGGTTTTACTTAGTGCAGATTATTTTTGTGCAACATATGCTGCCTAACAACAGCATGGCTTTCTCTCTGTGCTGTGCATATGATTTTATGCAAGCACTGTCTCATTTTCTCCCAAGGGGACTTGCTTGAGGGAGCCAGGCGTTCCTCTCAGAAGCTGAAACTGAGAGTGGTTACCATGATCACCATAATGACTGGAAGATGCCATCTCTTGAATGCATTACAATCTGCAATTTTTAAAAATAAACCACTTACAATTAGTTATGCTGTTGTTGGCAAAAAAAAAAATAAAAAAAAAAAAATGCTGTATCTCAAATAAATGTGAATTTTATTGATCTCCAAGGAAGCACTGACTTCTGCATCTGCCTCATTACTGGGAATGTTTAGGTTGGAGCAGACTTGAAAATAAACCTTTGCATAAATAAAAAAGGGTGTATGTGGTCAGAGTGCCGTTGGAGCTGCCATCTCTGGGTTCTATAATTCAGGTGTTGCTTATTCTTGATATGGCAGGAAAATCATAATCTCTAATTCATAACCTCAAAGTAATTTCATGAAAAGTGTTTATATGACCCAACTGAAGAATTAAAAAAACAACCTGAACATGGGATGAAAAAAAAGCAGTTCAAAAATGTGACACTGAATTCAGTAATTCAGTTCAGAGACTTTGTTTTTATTCCCATCATGATGTTGAGGAAAACAGTGAGGCAAAAAAGCCCCTCCAGCACTATGGCATGGGAGATGAGTAGAGGCTTTACTGTGCATGGACCTTTTGGTTTAGGAGATGGCTGGGTATTCATTTGCTATCAGATTGAAGAGAGAGTGTTGTCCATGGAAAACTCCCTTTGGAGATAAGTTCTAATGGCTGAAGATTTTACCAGAAGAAAAGCAACGTTATTGAATATCCCCATGTAGCTTAGGGTGATAGGTCCTATAAAAAATGTGACCTCTTTAGTTTTTTTAAAATCTGATGGATTTTTAGCTGAACATAATTTAATTCACTTCTTGCTGGAGAAGAACCCAAACCAAAGCAAAAAACTTAAAACCTATTTAAACAATCTGAGTACAGAACCAAAGACTGCAGTGGGTGCAGTGTGTACTATGCCATTTGGTTTGGTTTGAATACTGAAGATACACCAGTGAATGCTCCACTTTGACTTCTGGTAAAAGAGGGTTACAGAGTACTTTTCAGTGATGTGTGACAAGGATTTAAAGGGAAATTATATTGCTCTCAGCTTCAGAGAGGAGCGAAAAAATAAAGCAACCTCAAATTCACTGAGCCAAGAAAAAAAAAATTAAGCAAACCATGAAAACAATGGCTTGGGATTTGGGTCTTGCCTTTGCCTTTCATATGCCTGTTTAATCCTAATGGCAACAGTTCTAAAGTTTCTCTGTATTCTACAACACAGAATTCATTAGAAGATGTGTTTCCTATTTTATGAGACATTACCATTCGTTGTAAAATGTACTTCCTATGTTATAAGAAATTAAGAAGAGCTTGACATTAAAGACCTGTGAATTTGAGCTGAAACATATTGCCATAACCCAGCTCATTTATCTCTGGTGGGGTTGCTGGACAATGAGAGGAAAAGGAGGAAATCCCACTGGAATGCACAGGTGTATGCCAGCATCACTGAAATCAATTAACCTCCCCTCAGTTGCCTTTATGAACTTTGATTTTATCACAAGAACTGGGCAAGAGTAGCATTTTAGTGGTCTCAAGTGACCTAGTGAAGTCTGAACAGAGCTTTATATAAATGTGTACTTTACCATTTATTATCCAAATAGTTGCTATATTAAAGCATTTGCTGTTTGTATTAAGGCTTTTAGAATGAATGGCTGTAGACCCAGAGAAACAGAAATCAGTTAATACTTCATGGAACTAAGAGTTTTCTAAAAGGTTCAAGCACACAAGGGCTTTGCCAGAGAGATGTGATTCTCCCCATGGCACCTCCAGTTGTCTCAATCATGTAGCAGTTGATGTATTAGACCTCTACTGTCTGTTAATTAGATAATAAAGATTGCAGGTTATCCTTCTGTAGCATAATAATATTTCCAGGCTCTATTTTTCTAAGGTGTGTAAGACGTTAATCTTGAACACCCTGTGATTTTCTAATGATGAAATAGGGTGATGGCAGTGTAATGCCAACCAAAAGGATAAGGGGCATTAAATACAACAAAAGAGATTTTGCAACTAGAATACTTTCCAAATACCTAGACAGATTAGGTTCGGTAAGGATCAAAGGAACATGCTTAAGGGTTTAACTGCAGGAGAGTCTGTTTTCCTGAGGACAGAACTCCTGTAACTGTGTTTCATGGTGTGACTGTTAGTCAAAGGGATTGCAATTATAACAACATCCTTTGAAGGTTTTCTTCTTAAAATACACACTGTTAGCAAGAAAGTGAGTTAAAATAACTTCTTCATGTTTGCACCATGGAAGCATAAGTTATTTCCTGTAATAACTTTAAAATTACATTGTGACTGTTCAGAATGATGAACTTAATTAGAAAACAGACATTTGTGGTGCTCCACTTGATTTAATACTCAACAATTCTTATGAATCATCCAGGAAAAAGCAGTCCGTTTATCCTTGTATGTCCATGTAAACCATTTCATCATGGTGTCTTAAAACACTCTTTTGATCTGTGATTTAGATTAAAAGAGACAAATTGAGGTTTTTTTCAGTGTCTGTGATTCTTATTTCATGGAAGGTCATGGATACCAGATAAATCCCCAGCAGGAGGTTCATCCTCTGCATCCTCAGGTAGCAAAATGGGGAGATGTGCTGCTCTAGTTTCATGCTGAGCATGCAGTCAGTGAATGGTTCCTCCTTAGATGCTCTCCAAAAAGAGTTTCAGTGGACATTTTCTGTCCCTTTTCTTAGAGATTTAGATCTGCCCTTTTGAACACTCAGAATGATAGATATGTTACATTTTTTAAACTGTTGCTGTATGCATTCTATGGTGTATTTTACATGCCATGAGAGCTGACACAATGTTTTAAAATCAGTGATAAAGTCCTGCTGATAAGGAAAGCAAGTATCAGATATAATAGTTTTCCTAATGTTATTAAAGAAAACATCTAAAAAACATAATTGAAAAGTGTTCAGGAACTCTAATCTGATTTTTGGAAGTGTACACTTAGTCTGTACACCATTGGTTTCACAATTTCTCCTGAATATTGCAAATTACTCTAGAGCTGAAAAAGATAAGCTAGTCAGGACAGTTAATCAGTTGAAGCATTCAGATTTTGAAAGGAAATGTAAGTAAATGTAGTAGTAGGATAGAAGGAATTAATATGTATTCATATGTCTGTTCAGCTAACTAATCCAGAGATATTAACAAAGCATTTGATTTTGAAACTATTGTTAGTATAGTTACTAACATATAACTAGTATAGTTATAGTATACTATTGTAATATAACATGCTATTCCTGATAATATCAGGAATTATTTGACTTGATTTTCTACAATATTTTCTTGCACTGTTTTATAGTGTTGAAGTACTTTATATACATTTTGAGTCCTTAGACAATCCAAATAATTTAATTATAAGCCTCCAGTGTTTTGCTGTTTTAAATATATTGAAGATATGTTTGAGTGATCGTAATGTTGATACTTAGTATTTCTGCAAATATGTTCTGTCCAAAAATCATGTTGAAAGCTGTGCAGTCTATTTCAAAAAAATATTCTGTAGAAACTGTGTTACTTGGGAAGAGTGTTTTCAAAAGAAGTCCTTTTCAGCACCCTCCAAAGTAAAATGAATTAATTGAATGTTTATTATTGATGAGTAAAGGAAACCCTGTCAGAAAGTTACTATCTAGAGAGTAAGGAGATGCTTGTAACAGGGAGATCTTCTGAATCTAAAAGTGTAATGCACTCAGAGTCTGATTTTGTTGATGTTTAGAATAAGAAATTATTCACATACTTTGGAAGGAGAACTTTCTTTCTTGTAGTGTGGGAATACAATGCTTAAAAAACTTGCCACATGGATGCTGAATTACCACACTGGGGTGCTGCAGTCTTCTTTCAGTTCTGAAACAGCTGATCACAAAAGGCTTTCCTAGGAAGCTGGGTAAATAAGGATAATGTACAACAGTTTAAAGGGAGTACAACGTTTTAAAAATTTCATTCTTACCGCAGTCACAAAAATAAGGCAAAAGGATTGCATTTGAAAATAAATTTCAGAACTTAAAACTGTAGTTTAATTTGAAAACGGGGAAATCTACACAAGTCTGAACATTGCTGATGTCATCAAATCTTCTTTCCTAACATAAAATATTTTATTAAAATAAGATGTTCAATTTGAAATACAATTTTTCTGATTTTTTTTTTTCCCTTTCATTTTTTAACAGATTGTGCCTTTGTGGATTGCTCCCAACCTGTTAACATTCTCTGGATTTGTCATGATTTTATTTAATTATTTTCTAATATCTTTTTATGACTGGGATTACACTGCCTCAGGTAAATATATTCACATAATTTTTCAGAATTACTGAACTGCTTATACTTCTGAATATTACAGGGAGATATCAGGCACTTAAATCTTCCACTTATTTCCATAATGAGGCTCCCATAGGCACAGATAGGAGACTCTACCTCACACAAAACATTACAAACTTATTTAATTTTAAATTAAATTTTATTGAAAAATCTTATTTAATTTTATCCCTAAAATGGGTTTCAGCATATGCTCCTTGAAGTCTCTGATCTTATTATATTTAAAATTTATCCCAGGGTTTAAATACACAGCCAAAATCCACCTGAATATTCTTCATGACATTTTCACTGATTTCACATTTCCTAATATCTGAACTGATGCCTGAAGGAGTTAACTTCCCTTTTATTTCTCCACATATTCACACCCCCTATTCAAGACTGCTTCTAGACAAAAAACCTAGTTTGTAAATAAATGTCTCTTCAAATTATGACTTTCATAGTCCATGTCTATGTTTGCTCCTCATTGATGACCAAGTGAGAAATTTTTTCGACCTGATTGCTCCTGAGTGTCGGGCAGGTTTGGTTTGGGCTTCTCATACCAGCTGTTGGAGCCCACAGAAAGTAGTAAGAATCTTCCAGGTGATTAATATGTAAAATATATATATAGATAAAAAGCTTTAATTTTCCTTAAACTAGGCAATTTATTGAAGATAACACTTTTATCTCCTGAAACAACTACATTCAGCTGCCTTTATTTTTTTATGCTTGTGGTTAGCTTCAGGAGGTATCCTTTGGTGTGGGCTGTTGTACATTTATCATAGCAATTTTAGAGGTAGGGATACTTGTTAGCAGTTTTGGTTCAAAAGTTATCAGGACCAGCTTGTTATAGTTATATAGTTATCTTGTTATTTAACACCTGGCACTTTTTTATCAATGCAGATGATATTTACTCAGTCCTATAATACAAAAATATCCAGAACAGATCTTTTTAATGGGATGATGTTATCTTGACACATTCTCATTAGATATACATGTAAGTTGAAGATATTTGAAATGGTGATTAATTCTGTTAGCACTGAGACCTGTATGTGTAGTTTACAATCTCTTCCTGAGTCCACATGAGAACAGTACCCACCATTTCTCAGTTGATGGAAAACTTCAATCCAACCTAAACAGCCTTTGGAGTATCATATATCAATCCTATACCTAGGATCAGAAATAAAAGACCTGATTTCCTGCACAGTTGGTTTTCATGGTACAGTTTGCATATCTGCAGCTAGGAGTCAGGAATTATCACCTTTCAGAATAGCAAGATGAGGCACTGAGAGGAAGGTACTCAGGGCACTGCTTTAGGTGTTGGCATCTCCTGGCATCATTCAGGCAAGGACACACCTCTGTATGCAGGAATTCCCTGTGTTTGGTGCCAAATGGCAGAAATCTGAGAGGACATGCATTTACAGTTGTTTGGCATTGATGTAGTACTGGGTGATGTTTAAGTTAAATGGAAGTCTCCTTGGAAAAAGGATCGATTTTTTTAAAAGAGCAACAATAACCTTGGATTAATGCTATCAGGAGAGCAAGAACAGAACCCTGGGCTCTGTCCAATTCAACTATCTTTTCCTTTTTCTGATGGGGGAAAAAAAAAAGGTGCTAATATTTCTGCTAGCCTAATGACAAAAACTTCCTCTTCAGATCTGTGTGGTAAAAGTGCTATACAAACCCCACACTGGCACAGATAATCATGCTTGAATTTTTTTTTCCTATATATTACATTAATATTAACTAATTTTTTAATGGATAGTCTTCCTATGACCTGTGAATATTTGTTACTAGCATTGTTTTGTGCAATACTAGAGTCCTTTCAGGACTAAAATCCTCTCTGTTACCTTCCGTCCTTTATGATGTAAACACATTCGAGCCTGCTCAGTGCTTCTTTGATAGAGCTCACCGATGCCTGAAGGTCAGACTCAAATATTTCAATCTGTTTGCTGCAGTGGGTTAATCAGTGGCAGCTAGTTTGTACATATGTGCGTGTCTTGGTGGATTTCTTTGATGTTAACCCCTGTTACACTGACTCACTGCCCCATTTTTTTCAGGTACCAGTCCTGGACTTGTTCCCACCTGGGTGTGGCTGTTCAGTGCTTTTACCACCTTTTGTGCTTATGCTTTAGGTAATGTACAGTGAAATAATTTGCATATCTGACATTTTCATGTAATTTTATCTTCATATTCATTAGTGGTGATTCTGAGATAATGAGGCATTGTGGATAAATTACTGATCTTTTTCCAAAACAGTTCTCTTAGATTAAAAAAAAACAACAAAACAACAAAAAATCCCCAAACCACAACACAAAAAAAAAAAGTTCATAAGACGTAAACCCCAAACAGCATATTAAGTAATATATTAGAGGTTCTGTTACAGTAACTCTTATCCCTCTTGAAAGTTCAAATTATATTAGAGGAACAATGGAAATCATTATAGCAGCAGTCTGGTTCCAATCTCCCTGCCATGGGCAGAGACACCTTCCACTAGATCAGGTTGCTCAGAGCCCCATCCAACCTAGCCTTAAACACTTCCAAGGATGGAACATTCCCAGCTTCTCCAGGCAACCCAATCCAGTGTCTCTCCATCCTCACAGTAAAGATTTTCTTGCTAATACTTAGTCTAAACCTACCTTCTTTCAGTGAACGCATTCCCCCTTGTCCTATCCCTACATGCCTTGACAAAAGTTCCTCTCCAGCTCTCTTGTAGCCTGTTTAGGTGCTGGAAGGCTGCTCTAAGGACTCCCTGGAGCTTTCTCTTCTCCAGGCTGAACAGCCCCAACTCTCTCAGCCATCTTCATAGGAGATTCACTGCTGTTTGGTTGCATAAAAATCCTTGTCCCTTGATGATGACATTCTGAGATGCTCACACATCAGAACTAGCAAAGGGTGCTTTCAAAAAGATAGGAAAAATAAAGGACAAAGCAGAAAAAAGGAAATTGTTGTGCACTTCAGTGCTTAAGGAATGTGTCAGGAGGGGTGGTGATGACAGATGTGATGACAGGCCTGAACTTCTTACAGAAATACCTTCTTTTCTTTCCTCTTGCTATTTTTCTCCCATAACACCTACACTTCGGTCTCTAAATAAAATATTCCATTTTTACTACTTTATGCTGTGCCATGAGTGTATTTTTGGGTATGTTGCACCTTACTGTGCAGTGGTGTGAAGACACAGACCTGAAATGATGCTGACCTGGGAGTGAGATCTGTGTTAGCATGGCTTTTTTGCTTTCTCTTCCAAAACTCTCTTATTCCAAGCTAGTCTTTCTGCAACATGGTGCAGGAGAGTTATTTTCTGGGGAGATCCAAGGTAGTATTTTTAAAGGGATTGCACAGTTCTGTGTAATAAGGGTCTAGAAAGGCTGGATATATTTAAAGAAGGAACTCTTATAGGCACAGGAGCTAGCTCTCCCTAGGTGCCAAAAGATGAGCCAGCAGGGAAGACTGGCCTGGCTGAATAGAGAGCTTTCACTGGGAGAAAAGAGTTTATAGCCTTGAGAAATAGGGGCAGACAACTAAGGAAGAGTACAGGGATGTCATCAGGTCTTGTAGAGAGAAAATATAGTTGGTGAAAGCTCAGTTAAGACTCCATGTGGTCACTGCTGTGAAAGATAATACAAAGTGTTTTTATAAATACATTAACAACAAAAAGAGGGCCAAGGAAGATCTCCATTGTTTATTGGATGTGGAGTGGAACATTGTAACCAAAGATGAAGAAAAAGCTGAGGTACTTGATGCCTTCTTTACCTTGGTCTTCCGCAGAAAGACCCAATATCCTCAAGGCAGCTGGCCAGCTGAGTTGATAGGCAGGACCCAGAGAGACTGGCCAGTGTGATGTCCACCTGCAAGAAGGGTTGGAAGAAGGATCTGGGGAACTGCAGGCCTGTAAGCCTGACCTCAGTGTCTGGGAAGGTTATGGAACAGATCATTATTGTGTCATTATGCAGCACATGCAGGACAGCCAGGGGATCATACCTGTTTAATATCTTAATCAAAAATTTGGAAGAGGGGATTGAGTCCACCCTTAATGTGTTCACAAATGACAGCAAGTTGGCTGGGAGTGTTGATCTGCTGGAGGGCAGGAAGGTTCTGCAGAGGGATCTGGACAGGCTGGATCAATGGCCTGAGGCCAATGGTGTGAGGTTCAACAAGGCCAAATGTCGGGTCTTGTACTTTGGTCACAACAGCACCAGGCAGCACCACAGGCTGGGTGGGAAGAGTGGCTGGAAAGTGCCCCAATGGAAAAGGACCAGAGGATGCTGGTTGACAGTGACTAAACATGAGCCAGAGTGTGCCCAGGTGGCCAAAAAGGCCATCCTGGCTTGGATCAGCAATAGTGTGGCCAGCAGGATCAGGGCAGTGATTGTGCCCGTGGTGAGGTCACACCTTGAATACTGTGTGCAGTTCTGGGCCCCTCACTACACTGAGGGGCTGGAAAGTGTCCAGAGAAGGGGAACAAGGCTGAGGAATGGTCTGGAGCACAAATCTTATGAGGACCAGCTGAAAGAGCTGGGGATGTTAAGTCTGGAGAAAAGGAGGCTCAGGGATGACCTTACTGCTCTTTACAACCACCTAAAAGGAGGCTGTAGCCAGGTGGGGTTTGGTCTCTTCTCCCAAACAACAGTCAACAGGACAAGAGGAAATAACCTCAAGCTGTACCAGGGGAGGTTCCTGTGTGACATCAGGAAGAAATTTTTTTCTCTGAAAGTGCGGTTAAGCCTTGGAATGGGCTGCCCAGGAAGGTGGTGGAATCATCATCCCTGGAAAGTGTTCAAGAAGCTACTGGACATAGTACTTAGCATTATGATTTAGCTGACATGGTGGTGTTCAGTCAGAGATTGAACCCAATGATCTTGGAAGCCTTTTCCAACCTTAATGAGTCTATTCTTTGATTCTAAATGTACGCTTTCCTTGGAGCTGTTTCTGGTAAGGCCATTGCAGTGTAGCCATGGATTTGCGTGCCATGTTTGAGATGCTCAGGCTATATACAGGTGTGTTATGTGTGTAGGCTGCAGTGCTGACCACTTTTTGAATCAGACCCATGCATGTAGAGCCATCTTGACTAACCTGAAGTATCCCCTGGAGCAGACGTCTCCCTCTGCATTGTACATACCTTAGCATTTCTATTCAGTTGGTGAAATTGCACCAAGATATTTTTGTCAAGAATTTCTTTGTATTTGTAGCATAAAAAGCAATGGGACAACCATCTCTTGAAGCTGACTGCTAGTCAGATTTCTCTAGCAGCTCTCTGTACTCAGATGCAGTGGTTTCTTTTGTGAAAACCATTTTTTATGTCGTTGTATGGAATTGGATGAAGTGACTATTGTTTCATAAATTGGAATTACATATTGGAACTGTTACTGTATGGCACCCCAGAAGGCTCATGGGAAGTTCAGCTTCTGAGATTTTTAACGTAGATAGTATTTGCCAGTGAAGCCTCTAGTTCCTAATACTTGGAAGACAAGGAATATAATGTTGACAGTCAAAACTATAATAAACTAATATATATCTAGATTTTTACATCTGCCGTCCAAGCCACTTCATGAAATATTTAGTCAGAGATTTAATTTTGCATGGCCAAAGTTTTCCCTCTGGAAGACTGAAAAGAACCATAATAACTAACTAAATATGCAACTGTAATCTTTTTCAGCTTATTTTAATGACACAGTTACTCTCTCCAAATTCCCTAACATGCAGCTCTCCATCCCCTCTGCTTTTTTAAGGTGGTTTGGTATCATTTCCTTGGTATCATTTTTGGTATAATTTCCTTCCCATGAAATGGAGTGCTTTTTGCTGTTACTTTGAATTCCACTCTTTGTAAGTTATATAAACTTTATAGAACAGTACTTATGAATCTTTGTGAGACAAAATCATAATATAAGAATTCTAAAGCAATGGAAGTGTGGGACAGTGTCTGTTAACTATTGAACACACACCATTGTTGGCGTGAATGTTTTCAAACTGAAACCTAAACTAGAAAATATTTTCAGTCTTTTAAAAAGCTAATGAAACTACATGGAAAATGTGGTTAAGGATTTCTGAAAATCCTGTTTGATGTGTGTGTCATATAGTTCCTGTATTTTTCTCCATGACCATTATAATTAGAAGCACTGTATTTTAGGACAACATTATAAGCTTTTTTTTAGAAAAAACAAAGTTCTTGCAAAATGAAAACCACTATTTCACTGTGAGGTTTCACATATTTTAGTATTTATATACATGTGTGACAAGCTAAAATTTATAAACTGGCAAATCTTCTAGCATTCTTATTTTTAAATAGTAACACCTGTGTAACTGAATCCTATCTGATTTGGGATAGGTGTTCTTGGAATATAAAGCACCATAAACTCTTTAGGTTTGCTTATATCTTTATTTGCTGGTTAAGTTTCAGAGATATTGTGTAATGTATGGAAGAATCTCTAATTTTATTGCAACACCTTCCAAGTAACCTCAAGCTTATGCAATTTTTTTTTTCTTCACATTTCAATAAGATGCTGAAAATTCAGTGGAAATGTTAATAGAGAATGAGCCTCTAGAAGGAGGCAAGCTATATTTGAAATCCTCTATGAGATATTTAACTTTACAGTTCTGAGAACTGTCTCAAGAGATTTGTTTGAGCGGAGGATATATCACAGCTGTTTAGGTATTACAATAGAATATAGTCTAAAATCTGTACAAAATGAAATCCCATGTTTTCCTGGTTTAGGTCCCTGAAGTATATTTACATTAAATAAAACTCATAGTACTGCCAAATAATCCAGAGAAGTAAGTAGCATATGATCTACAGCAGCTGTGGAGTCTTTGGTCTCACTCTGCTGATTTGTGTTCCTTGGGTTATTAATGCTATCAATAGCTGATAATTGTTAGCTATAGCACCTTCCAAGTAATATCAAAAAGAAAAGCATCTCCATTTTACTTTGAGATTCAAGACAAAAACAAGTAATCTGCGGGGTTTGTTCTGTGTACTTTTTCCTAAGAGGTTCATCCTGCATGTTTACACTTAACTTTAAGAGGAAAATAGTTCTATTTTTCACCTGCACAGTCTCAGAGAAGAGACTAAGGGCATGTTATGACATTACAACTAAGAAACATCACAGCTGCTAGACAACCTTTCTCCTCCCTGCATTCACCATCCCTCCCTTGTGACATCTCCCTTGCATTTTGTACTACTCACACTACCAATTCAGTGACCCAGAAGAAAACATAATGTTGTCTTTTCACCAGCTGAATAGGCTGCAGGTCACCCTGTTTGACAGCAGTGAACTATCAGATCAACTCAAACCATATTGTCCAACTACATCCTCAAAGTAAGGTCCTGTACATTGCTGGATCATTTTTTAAGCACTCAAGTACTAAAAGTGGTCAACACATAATGCACCTTAACTATAATGCATTCTTAGAATCATATAATTGTACGTGTTGGAAAAGATCTTTAAGGTCATCAAGTCTACCCATTAACCCAGCAGTGCCAAGTCCACCACTAAACCATGTCCCCAAGTGCCACATCTGTACATATTTTAAATACCTCCAGCGATGGTGACTCCACTGCTTATCTGAGCAGCCTGTTCCAATGCTTGACAACTGTCTTGGGAAGAAATTTTCCCTAATATCCAATATAACCTCCCCTGGTGTGACCTGGGACTGTTTCTTCTTGTACGTGGGAGAAGAGACTGACCCCCATCTCACTGAAACCTCCTTTCAGATGGTTGTAGAGAGTGATAAGGTCACTCCTGAGCCTCCTTTTCTCCAGGCTAAACCACCCCAGCTCCCTCAGCCATTCCTCATAAGACTTGTGCTCCAGACCCATCCCCAGCTCTGTTGCCTTTCTCTGGACACTTTCCAGCCCCTCAATGTCCTTCCTGTAGTGAGGGGCCCAGAACTGCACACAGGATTCAAGGTGTGACCTCACCAGTGCTGAGCACAGGGGCACAATCACTGCCCTGATCCTGCTGGCCACACTATTGCTGATCCAAGCCAGGAAGCCATTGGCCTTCCTTGGCCACCTGGGCACACTCTTGTATGAAAACTGAAAAACAGTTTTAAATATATGTAGGCACAAATACAAATAAATTTTGTGAAATTTGCCCCTTGAAGCTGCCATATAACTGTTAGTCATTGATGTATTGAGCATCAAGCAACTTAAATGCCTTAGTGAATCTACCCCACAGGAGGTCTGAAGGCTCAGAGGGCCCACAACACCAATGGATGGGCAAGAAGCTCTATGGACACTTTTCAGCACTTGAAACTAATTGCAGGGACTGATGTAAAAGTGTTTCAAGACCACTGGGGGCAAGCAATTATGAGTGTCTTTCTAAAACTCATGAGGAAGGTAACATTTAGTTTCAGAGTTGAGGTAAGGACAGAAAAATTACTTGATAACTGGAGCAATTATTTTATGAGTAGTTCTAACCTGTTGGTATTGAGGGGGCTGTTGTGCTTCAGTTTGCTGTCATCAGTGTAATTTTTCTGTGTGTTATGAATGGCAGTAATGAATTGTATGTGAAGAAAGCCACTCCTTTTGTTGTGCTCTAATTTTTTGTTTCTTTTCCTTTCTCAATCCTTCTTAGACTCCATAGATGGGAAACATGCTCGAAGGACTCAGTCCAGTACTCCTCTGGGAGAGCTATTTGACCATGGGCTGGATAGCTGGGCTACCTCCATTTTTGTGCTTTCTTTTTTTTCTGTCTGTTCCCGTGACAATGGGAAGACTGGAGTTTCTGTATATACAATGTATATATATTTAAGCATTGTCTTGTTTAACTTCATGTGTTCACACTGGGAGAAATATAACACAGGAGTTCTTTTTCTTCCTTGGGGATATGATACAAGCCAAGTGGTAAGTATTTATCATCCCTGTTTTGATTTTGGTTATTTAACTATGTAATTGTTTTCATAGTATTAAAGCAGTAGAAAAATAGAGTTCAAGGCAAATATATTTGGCTGAGATATTGAAATATGTGAAATTGTAAAACCCTAGAAGTAATTCAGAAATATTTTCTGCATTTGCAATAAAGTGCTGCTCTTGAGCAATTTGTCAGCATCAGAGATTCATTGCTGTGGAGGAGAAAAAAGGCTTGCAGCAAGCCTAGCAGACAGACAGTGCCCATGAGAATGTCATTTAACTGCATTTGATTTGTGGGACTAACAAAAATTACGATGCTATCTGAAGCCACAAGCAATTTTCCCCCCAATACCAGGTTGTGAGGCACGATGTGAATTAGTCCAAGTAGTATCTATTAACAGTAATTACACAGTTAAACACTCCCAGACCTTCTCCATTTTACAATAAATGTGGTAATGGAAATAGTATTGTACCTATGCAGAGAGCAGTAACTGTTGTCAAGTGAGGTCTACCTTTGAAAAAAAGGTCAGTCATCACAGATGTCAAAAAGTCATAGACATTCAGTAATATGAATCACTTATCAGCCAACAGTCAGCACCAGCTGAGTTCTTGTCTGGATTACAGCCCTGTCTTAAGGTGGACCTCTTCAGAAAACATTCCCAGGGCACCACAGTGAAAGATGTCCGCAGTGCACAGATGAGTAGCAGTATTAGCAAGCTCAGTGCACTTCCAATGGCCCAGCACTGGGATTTCTGTGGGCTGGCTTATCTGTGTCTCAGATAGCCAAGGTCTTGCAGCCTGAAGAGCACAGTCAGTCCTCTGAACTTCCTGTTACAGGCATGAGATGAAAGGTACAGCCAAATAATTGAAAAGAAGTTTGACAAATACTCAAATATATGTTTTAATGAAAATACAGTATTCGAATTAATGCCTGCAGATGTAGAGCTGTAAACATAATCAGAATCCAGTGGTTTGAGAACAGCTCAGAGATGGTGGTCCAGCTGTGGTGCATCTGTGTTGTCCCCTAGAAAATAGGTTTTGGGAAAAGAAGTTGGCTCAGGACTAAGACATTAGGCAGCCAGCTGGTCTGCAAGTTTCATCCATGTCTATGTAAGGTTTCTCCGTGAAGTTCTTCCAGCAGGAGAGGAATAGCTATGTTCAAGCCTATTTCCCTTGTTTCTCAGATGATCACTGTACATGTGAATGTTCAGAAAGCTCTGCTGGATCACTACAGCATCCAAACTGTATTAGTGGTTAAATCTGATAATGGGTGTCAACTAGCAGAGCAGTACTGTTAACTCTGTCCGTGCCTGTTAGTGACCTGTGCCTGTGGCCCTGTTTTCTCATCTGGGAAATAATGGTAGTAATATTTCCCAGCCTGACAGATTTGTGGTGAGGCTGAATATCAGTAAAGTTTGTAAACTGCTTTGATTAACCGGGATGCAAGGTGCTAACAAGTGCTATTTCCTGTTCTCCTCTGATGCTGAACTGCTGACCTACTCACTTGCTTTTTAGTACCTTCTGTGATGACTTGGTTACAGTCAAAGTGATAAGCTTGTAAATGTGAGGATTTTTTGATGCTATTTAGCACAGTCATCAGCAGTGATAGAAGACTGTACTATTGAAATCTCTGTATGTCAGTTTTCCCATCTGTAAAAAAATAGCTGTTGTAGTTGTGTTTGCCTATGAACAAAGAAAAGGCAGGATTTGTAGCTCAAGGTGGTATTTTTCCATTAGTCCAAAACACATCACATGTAAACCAGAAAGTACATAATACATTTTTTTCCAGTTCTACTGAGTAGTCTAGTAAAAGATCTTAATTCCCCTAAAAATTTGTTCTTGTTTTGTAAACCCATTCAGCAAATTTATATGATATGTGCAGTATTAAAGACAGCTTTTCATCTCCAGTAACTTAGAGGATACTGGGGACAATAGCAAATGGCTGATGATGAGTAAGAAGGGTCATGTTCCCCTTCCTGGTTTTTTTTCCCACATTGCTTTTCTGCTAGGTATTCACATTTAGAGTCAGAGTGTGAAAGCTCTCACTATCTGCTTCCAGACTGATTCACAATGTTTAGTTCAGTATTTCCTCCATGGCATTCCTCACTGGATTTTGCTGCAGGAATGTGCTTCTCTGTCCTGTCTTCAGTAATTTCACCTACAACTTGATGCTGTTGCACTGGCATGTCAGGCACTCAGGTGCTCTAGTCCCCTGCTTTTCCTTTTAAACTTGTTGGTAGCCAGGAACTTTGGGTTTTGTTATCACCCCAGAACTCAAGAAAAATAGGAATTCCTGTCAGTGTGCAAATAAAGGACTGATGACCTTAATGAGCACTTAACTGGCATGTGGCTCCCAGGACACTGCTGCTGAGTCAGCTCTGCTGTACATAAACACAGCCTGCCCATGGGCTCTGCCTTAGCTGTGGCAGAGAAAGAGCTGCTGTTCCTCATGAAAAAATACCTTGTTATAGACAGAGAAATCTGTGGGACTTATGCACATCACGTTTTTCTGTGACTTGATGACTCATCAGAACTGGGAACCCAATTATGCTAGCTGGGCTGTAATTGGCACTCCAATTAGCTTTGATTACAGCAGACAATCATTTGCAGGAAGCTGTGGTTTGTAAACTTGAAAAATGGCTGTAATGTGTCTGAGAGATGCTTGGTCAGAAGACTGTTACATTTATGGTTCCAGAATCAAGGTGGCAGCAAATGCAGCAGGGAAAGCTATTCCTCCTCCCTCTTGCACAAGGATCTATCCTGTGCTGATGCCTGAGTAGCAGGGAAAGGTGCAGGGAGAGGAGCCTCAATACCACAGCATCTAGACACTTTCAAGTAGCACTTATTTGGAACCCCAAAAGTTTGAAGAAAAGGCTAAAAAATAAACCTCTGCTATGATCTGTGAGAAATTCCCATGCATACATCTTGTGAAAATGAAGACTTTTATTTTTGTCACAAGACCAACCAAAGAAAGCTAATATTTGCAAATTAAGTTTCTTGGAGAAAAAATAAAAGACAAAGCTTTCCTGAGAAATTAAAATTTCTGGCTTCTTGCCGTATGTTAATTTTCACAGACATCATCTTATTTTGTTTAAAAAAATAATTGTTTACTTTCTGAAGAGTTTAATATTACCCTAATGAAATACTCGCCTAATGCTGCTGTTGCTTTTCATAAGCTGCTGCAGCTGAGTTCATAGCAGGGGAACAAAGTACTAATTTTTCCTTAATATGATGTAATGATACCTCTGCCCCACTGGTGCTGCCTTAAGTGTAACAGGAGATCCCTTTATATTCTTAATTAAAACTTTAAAAATGAAGAGCTGTGTGAGAGCTGGTGACCCAGACAATTCCACTCTCCTTCCTCTCCCCAGCCGAGAGGGGCGAGCTCAGAAGAAGCACAAGCAGCAAATCCCAAAGGCAACAGGCAGCTCTCTCTGGCCCAGCCCTTGCCCTGCAGGGAGAGGATGACCAGAAATCCCACATATACAGAGAGTTGTGCCTAAAGGGATGGATGCTTGCACCATGAGCCCTAGGGTTTCAGTCTAACATGCTTTCCCAGCTGCTTCTGCCTGATGGCTTTGTACCACCTAGAGCCTCTGGGAGAACCCTGTGCCTGCCTTGGAACTCTGAATAAGTGGAAGTACACGATGCTCCTAGCAACTGAAACATTATAGAACTTCCTTTTCTCCTTCCTTTCAGTCAAACCTGGGAAAGGTTTCTTTCATGGGTGCCATACACCAGGGTTTCTTTTGACAAACTTAATTACAAAACCCATGCTGAAATATGCTCCATATGACCTTTTCCAGGGTTGTATTGTGGCAGCCAGTGTTTTCAGGAGCTGGCAGAGAAATCCCAAACAATGCAAGTGCACATCACATCTTGAAAAAATTTCTACCTCCTCTGTGGGGCAAAACCCCTTTTCTATTTAAAAGCAAAATAAAGATGCAAATGTGTTGTTCTTTTGGCCACATTATCAGGATTCCCAGTTGAATTTCAGTTGAAAAGATATTCACTTTCAGAGCTTTTCTCATTTGAAGTGGAAAGCATAGCCTTTCTTGTGAAGAAAAAACATGATGAGTTAGTTGCAAGGTTGGAGCACAATGGAATTGTTGAAGTAAGAGAAGTGATAGCAGAGAGGAAGCAGTGCTGGCCAGACCATGGTGTCTGCTTCAAGCTGCCTCCGGACATGGCTGGAAACTGATCTCAATATTCAGTTATTTGAGAGAAGCCCCATGGTGTATCCGTGTGAAATCTGAACAGAAGAACCTGCTGTGCACAGGCTTTTTCTGTAGCAGACTGCTTCATTCTTAATGACTTGATTATGATTCCCCCAAACCTTTCTTGATTAATTAATCTTCCACATGCCGTTAACTATTTGTCTATAATGTCTAAGTACAACGTGATCTTTTTAGGTAAAACTTTTCAAAGTCTAAGATTCACAACTTCCAACTATTTATTGAAAGAAAAATTGAACTGAGAAAAAAATAGAAAAATCGCACATATATTAAAACCAACTCTGATTGAAATAGCTTGTAGAAAATAATTCTTACTCTTTTAGGCAAGTGTCACATTTATTAACAGAAGAATGAAGTAGCCTTGTATTTTAAATGACTTTGCTTTGTGTCAAAATGTTTATTTTGAGCATTGTGTTAATGGAAAATATTTCAATGCATAAGCAATTAATACTATTACAATGTGCTAGTGAAATTGAATACTACAGTAAAATTAATGTCAGGTTTTTGTGGAATCATAAAGAATTTAAAGCATATCCATGTTTTTTTAAAAGATGACAAAATATTTGATTTTTTTTCCATCATGTATCACACAGCATACTAAATGTGCCTGTGTGTAAAACAGAAATCAATGATAAGAAAAACAAAGTATGTACACACACAATCTAAAATTGTGGTCACAGAACTTACACCTCAAATAGTGAAAAGACATGAAAGAGATGCTTTAAAAATACCAAGTATTTTAGAGAATAGGTAAAAGGCTAAATGGTAGAAGACTTTGAGGAGTTATAGTCTTATGTTTATAGAATTTTCCCAATGCCACATCAAAGCATTATTCTGATTTTACACAGGAACAAGCGTGTCTGTGTTGCTGTTATTTACAAAATTGTGGCAAGATAGGGGCCCCTGCTCAGAATCCAGCTGTCTTGCTGTCAGCTATATCATAGAGCCTATAAATTAACACCTTGTATTTCCACATTTTTCTCAGCATAAGTATTCCTTATCCTCATAGGAAAGGTCTTGGAAGGTGAAAAATATTCCTAGTCAGATGCTGCCAAGAGTTGGACTCCAAGACTTTACCCATCTACATTACCTTGCTATACAGTTCTCACTTGTGTTATTGTGGTGGGTGGATGCCAGGCACCCACCAAAGCTGCTCTATCATTCCCCTCTGCAGGAGGAGTGATATCACTCTCTGGGCAGGGGAGAGAAAATATAATGAAAGACTCATGAGTTGACAGAAGGACAGGGAGAGATCACTCATTAATAACTATCTTGAGCAAAAGAGGTTCAGTTCTCATTTCTCTACTTTGATTTTGATTAATAAGAAATTCAATTAATATCCCTGGGCGAAGACAAATCTTCAAAACACTTCTTCCTGGGTTCTACTTCCACTGCCCCACTGGCACAGGGAGACAGAATGGCCAGTTCATTAGAGGTTCTTTCTGCTGCTGCTCAGGGAGAGGAGTCCTCCCCCTGCTCCAGAGTGGGGTTCCTCCCATGGGAGACAGTTCTTTGTGGAATTTTCCAATGTGAGTCCATCCCATGGGCTACAGTTCTTCATGAACTGTAGCATGGGTACCTTTCCATGGGGTGCAGTCATTTGGGTGCAGCCTGCTCCCGTGTGGGTCCCCCACAAGTCCTGCCAGGAAAGCTGCTCCAGCATGGGCTTCTCTCTCCACAGGTCTGCAGATCCCTGCCAGGAGCCTGAGCCAACATGGGCCTCCCCCAGGTTCACAGCTTCCTCTCAAGCACCCAGCTGCTCTGGTGTGGGGGCTTACAGCTGGATCTCTGCATCTCCCTGGATGTCCACAGGCTGCAGGGGCACAGCTGCATCACCATGGGCTGCACCATGGGCTGTAGGGGAACCTCAGCTTCAGTGCCTGAAGCACCTCCTGCCCCTCCTTCTCCACTGACCTTGTGTGCAGGGCTGTTCCTCTTCCATATTCTCACTCCTTTCTTCGCCGGCAGCAATTACAACTGCACAATAATAGATGCTTTTTTTTTCCTTTTGGAATATGTTATCCCAGAGGCATCGTCACCATTTCTGGTTGGCGCAGCCTTGGCCAGTGGCAGGTCTGGCGTTGGCTCTGCTGGAAATTGGAAAAACTTCTAGCAGCATCTCACAGAAGCCACCCTTGTAGCCCCCCTGCTACCAAAAACTGGCCACACAAACCAAATACAATTATTTAATTTGGACTTCTCATTTTACAAAAGGCTGCAATTATTTTTACTTGCTAAAGACTACATTTATATCTGAAAAGTACTAAAGCTGGTTGATGGTAGAGAGACAAGCAAAAAACTTGGCTATCTTAAGTATAATTATTCAGTTGCACTTAGGAACACTGTTTTACTCTTCTTTTTTTTTCACCAGCAGTGCCTTTAAAACAGTTTATAACAGACTTAGGCTTTGCAAATAATTTTGACAAAAAATTGAAGATATTTTTTGCTAGTATAGCTTAGATCAAGGGGCACAGCCATTTTCTCATCCTTCCAGCTTTCTAAGGAAGGTCTGCTTTCTCAAGCAGGAGACCTCTTTAGTGTAGTCAAAGTGATGAGTCCTTAAAAAACAACATACCAAAATTTTGAAGCCAAGGAGTGGGTTTTTTTTCATATGCTACATCTGTTAAGAGGCAATCTCAATCTGGGAGTCTTGCATCACCAAATCCCAGGGCAGGGCATTCCCTGTGAGAGTGTATCCACACTCCTGTTCCTGGACACGCACTGACATCTGACAGTGATGCTCATGACTGCCCTGCCAAAAGTACTCACTGTAATAATGGTTAATACTGAAATTCCTCTTTTATCACTTGCCAAAAAAGTCTATTCAGGATTCAACGTGTGAGGGTAAATTCAGGCTCCATCAAAGCCAGTTGGAGTTTTGCCATCAACTTTGATGGGGTCGGGATTCCATCCGTCATGTCTTATGGGTAATATAATAAAATTTTTTCAGGAAGCCAAATGTTACCTCTGATGCAGTGGATTGCAAAATCCATTAAACATGTCCTTCACTTAGACCAAAATTTGACTCACTGGCTTCAGTGGCCCAAGACATAATGGCAATCACTAGTGCCTGCTTTTCCTTGCTGCAGATCTGTTGTGCTGCTTGTTCTTGCAGAGGTAATTCAAACATCCAGCTCCACAATGCAAAATCCAAGCAAAACCTCTTAAAGATCTACATACTGACAGGGCAGGAATCTTGATTTCAGATACAGAGAAGTAAGTGAAATCAAATGTAATATTATCTATGTGTAATAGAAGTTTAAGCGACATTAGCATTCTGCTCTTAATCTGTGATCTAAAAAAGCCTGTTAATTAGCAAAGAGGTTTCCAGTGTATCTTTGAGTTTAAATTTAATAGAAGACTAGAAATGTGCTTGTTGAAGCTCAAATGGAGGAAACACATCACATAGAAAAAATGAGTATTAAAAAACCTAAATAACAAATAGTAAAATCTGTAACACAAGTAAAGCTGGAAACCATTTTTCATCCCAGAGTAAGGAGCTGCATTGGGTGGGAAATATAAAGGCTACTGAAAGTTACCTGGGAATAAATAGATGAATATGCAATTTTCTAAATGGCACTGTAATGAACATTGTCATTTTAATTTAGAGCTAGTGTAGCATGAAACATACAGCCCCTTATGGGTCATATGGCAAAACTGAACAGCTGAGAGCAAGGCAGGCTAGAGGAAGAGAAGGACAGCAGCCCCTCTGGCTGGCTGCTCCTGAGCCTTGTGTATGTCTCCTTTCACTCCTAATGACATCTACGTGATTTCTTTTTGGGTCCTGTAATGATGTTATCTGTCAAACAAATTAAAAATCAGGGAAGATTTCACCTCCTTTCCATTATTTTTATTTCTTCACATTCCATTGAACGTTTTTATTATTTTTTATAATTGTTTCCGGTGAGCATAGGGTTTTTCCTTTCCCCACCCCCCCTGGTTATTCTGATATGATCAGTTCAAGGGGCAGAGCTGCAAAAATAACCACATTGCTAATTCTGGTCTGTATCCAAAAACAGGGAAGTGCATGGGCAGTGGGGCATTAACAGTGGATTTAGGTATTTTGAAAAGGTAAGTCAGTAATACTTAGCACATACAAGCAGATGCACACATTACCAGGAAAAATGCTTGCTTACCGAATTTCATACATTTTAAATAATTCTGTTGGTAACCCTGGAAATTGCTTCACTGCTTTGAAGTGATTGTTTTGCCAGGGCAGAAGAAGGTAAAGTAGGGACAGGAGGTAACTAACAGATTTTTATTTTTTTTATTTTTGCATTTGTATTAAGATGGTAAGTGAAATTCTCTACCTTTAGATGTAAATGACTGAAAATAATTTATTTTTTTCTGTAGGTGTTAATAGCAGCATATCTGCTCACCGGTACTGTTGGTGTGGAGGTCTGGCAGAAGCCTTTGCTGTTTGGTTATTATATTACAGATGTATTAGTTATCCTGCTTATAGGTAAGTGTCCACATATATGCCAAAGTGTACTGCTTTTTAATTATTATGATTTTATACTTCCCTCTTTTTTTTAGTTTTACTTTTGTAAGTGTTGGCTAGTCCAAAAATACATGAATAGAGATGATGAAAAGGGTTAATACTGGAAAGCTCTTAAAAAAGTAGATAATTTTTGAAATTTTTTTCCTCACTGAACTACTATATATGCTGCACACAAATAATATAGAAAATACTCCTTCTCTGCATGTGTAGTTCAGTGCAGTGTGCTGGTTGGCTGGGCTCCCAAAGTCTCAGGAACTCCTCATGTCACTCAGGTAAAATGTCACATTTATGTATACTCTAAGTTTAATGTTTTGGCCAGGAGCACACTACATTTTAGTTCCAAAACATTATGGACAGAGGGAATGAAGACATTATTTAAATAACCTTAGATGCACAAATGTAAATATGAATAAAAGCCAGGAGGTTTCTAAGCTCTTATTTAGAATTCCTTTGCAAACAGAAGAGATTTATTTTTCATACACAGCAATAGCCTATTTGGTCATTACTGGATTCTGTCAGTGTAGTTTGAAATGAGCACTGAATTTATTTTGACTGCTATATTGAGACTGAGAACAAGAGCAGTTACATTTTAATGAGTTAAAAATATAGAAGTCTTAGGTGAAAATCTGTGTGTGCAAAATGGCTTTGATGTGCTGCTTGGAAGGTGAAGAAATTAGCATACTCATTTTGGAGATTTTTATATGACCATACAGGTGGTGAGGACACCAAAATATGTTTGTGTTTGACACAGCCACTCTGGGCTTGCATTCCAAGAAACATCTTCTGCCCTTGAGCCAAAGGGAGGACTTGGTTCTAGGAGCTTACCCCGTGTCATCTCAATAGGAGCATTTTGCACTGATGTGTGCTCTCACCTATGGCAAGGCTGTCAGCAGGCACCACCTCCTGCCCCAGCACTGCTTCCCAGAATTCCTAGATTAGAAAGGACCCTGTGTTCAGGCTGTGCTTTCTAATGAGCTGCGTGTGCAAGGACATGGTTTTGTGCTTTACCCAGGGTATAAAACCAGCAGTGGGTGACCGAGATTATACAGTCTTTCTCTAGTCAGACCTGATTCAGGCATTCTGAGGAAAAGAAAGAAAGAAAGGGGAAAAAGACTGGTTGCCATTTCAATAGTCAGTGAATTATTTGCCTTTGACAGAGGTGTAGCTGTAGACAGGGAGTGATTTGTGCTCTTGAAGCAGCAGTGGAAGCCCAGGGGAGATGGATGCTGGCTCACCCAGAATGGGCAGGTTAGGGCAGTGTTAGTTGCTAGCAGGGGCCAGCCCACTCAACATGCTTGTTCTGTGCTAGACACATCAGTGCTTGGTTCCTGTCACTAAGACACATGACAGCCCACCCAGGGAGTACTCTGATGGCTTCCCTTGCACTTGGGAGGCCATGGATGAAGGTTTAATTCAAACTGTTCGACATAGTAGGAGTGTTTGTGGAAGGGGAGCATTTCAGCATTATCAGATCAGCAGGCGTGAGCACTCTGTTTCATACTCTGCCAGAACCAGCTGCAAAGCAAGGCATGATGGACTGTTCCATTAACACTAGAAAGAAGTACTGCTTCTGTCTTCTGTGGTATGCTTGTATGAATGGATTTGTGAGCACAGAATAGTATCTCTTCCATCATTGTCCCAAGCAGACTAGACTTAAATAGGAGCCGAAAGGTTTCTCCAAAAACCTTGTCTCTAGCACACTATCCACAATGACAACTTTTTCAACTTAGTTGAGGTTAAATACGGGTATAAAGCATGCAAAATAATAGTCTTGGTCAACTCTATATTACAGAATCATCATAGTGCTTCGTAAATCTCTTAGAAACAGACACTAAATTTAAATATAAAAATAGTAGAATCCTTCCACTAAGGGTGATGCTGGTCCAGAAGGCACTGCCATTTCACATTTGCATCTCAGCTCAGCAGTCAGGTGGTTATCATTGTCTAGCCGTGTGCAGTGACTAGGGATATGTAAAGTTTTTAGAAGCTTGTGGTGAATTGCAGGACCCCAGTGTGACTGCAGAAAAGGCACCTGTCTAACCTACACCAAGGGCCAGGAAGATCCAATTATTCTCTCCCTTAGAGAGACTGCAGCAAGTGTGTCTTGCTCAGCCAGAACCATTTGTATCAGAGAGCCCACTCTGGCTTGCTCAGTTAAATGCCTTTGTGGCTAGTTAAAAACAAAGTGGGCCTCTGATGCTTTTTACAAGCTAGTTTCCCAGGATCCTGAGAGGAGCCATTAAACCACAAATGGCTGTGCTTAACCATCTGATGGCATTTAGTAGTCACTAGTGGTCCTTTTAACAACGAACCTGTAGCTGCTCCATCCATACTTGGCATTTACTGTTCTGTACACAACAGGAGTTTAGCTGCTGAGCCATCGCTTCTCCGGGAGCAGCTGGGCTTTAGCTCGTACCTTCTGTGGTGGGAAGAAATCCAGACAAGATGCACAAGAGTGTTTTTCAGATGTCTTTCCTGGAGTTTTCTGAGAAAAAAAAAAATAACCCATGTATAACCTAAGGATGAACTCTGAGAGCACCTCCTCAGAGGAAGCTGTGGTATCACCAGGTGACACTCACTCATTGAAAATGATGGAGCTTTTATCAGGTGCCAGAACACACAGAGATATACATGAAAGTGCAGTGATACTGGTGTTTAGATTAGATCTTTTAGGAAAGAGAGCTTTATGTATGTTCCTGGGAACTGTCTGGCACACTGAACACCTGTAGGAAAGCCAAGTCTTGAGCTGCTGAGCAGCAACCTCAGAGGACTACCCTGTGAAACAGAGAAACTTCGGCACAGTATTTTATGGGAATTTGTCAGCTACCCAGCAAACATGATCCCGTAATTTTCACTGGCAGTGAATGCAATTCCATCCTTCAGCTCCAAAACACACACCTAGCTGAACCCTGAATCAAGGAGGAAGGTCCTTCTCCTGTTTCCAGGGCATGTTGACCTGGCTGCTAGGCAGAAATGCCTTTTCTTTCCCAGCACGGGAGCAGACAGACCCTTTTAAAGTTATGTGCCTGTGTGCTCATCTGGAACTAATTACTTCTGCACTCATCAGGGCTCCCCTGGATGACACTCCAAAAGCTCTCTTGGGATTTAACTACAATTGTCCATAGCATTATCTGGCTAACTAGGGTCCCTTCAAAGGGCAGCACTGGGGTGTGAGTTATCATTTATTTTTACCCCTCCAGGGCATCCCAGATGCCCAACATTCCCTGTCACTGTGCTGTCAGGTTGAGAGCAATATAAAATATTTACAATAAGCGTTTTAAAGCAGTCAGTTCTGCACATAAATTCTAGTACCACAAATGATGCTGTAGAATTTGTAAGAGGATTTTCACTGACAGGTAGGCATCTATAGTTCAGGGAGCAGCATTACTAATTGATGATGATTTCTGTCTCATGTTGCTATTAAATGACCTGTAGGTGCATGCTCTGCATGAAGCATTTCCCATGTTGGGGACCTTCATACTTGCTCTCTATGAAGATTTTATAATGTCTAATAAAACTTGAGTTCAGGCTACAATCTGTTCCTCACTGGAGACATGCATCTTACTTGAAATTTCTTTTGGTATATTATTTGTTCAGAATTGACTGAGGGCTTGGAAGCTGTTGTGGGATGTACACAAACAAACAGAGTTAGCACATCAGCTTCTCTCCTTGGGAAGACAAGTTGGAAAAATGATGCCTGGATGAAGTTTCCTGCTCCTTCTCAGTATTAATTGCAACCACAAGAATAGACTTTGTGGGAAAAGGATCACTTAAGCATGCAGTGGATGTTATACTTCATCAGTGTGTGGCACATGGGGCAGACTATTCTGTAATCCAGACATGGTGTCATGTTTGAGTCCACTATGTGTGGTCAACAGTGCCCAGATCTGACTACTGGAGCCTGTGGCAAAATTGAAACAAGTTTTCAAAGTGCAGGTTTGCACATGAAATGTGAATTGAGTATTAACATCTGTCAGAGATCTGAAACTTGAACTTGGTTTTTGGGGCCAAAGCATTCTGAATGGTTTCCTATGATGTGCATGGGTTTGGGTTCTATCCTTACTTCTATGAGTGTTTTCCTTGAGGGTCACTCTTCCCTGAGCTACTTAAGTACATAAAATGAGGAATGAAAATATAAATGAGCGGACAATAGCAGCAAAAAACTAACGATGAGGTAACATTTAATGCCAATGATTTGAATTCCATCATAGTGGGAAAGCACAGTTACTCCCCTAAAACAGTGCCTTGTAGTTATACTGTGCTACATCCTGTGTATCAAAGGAGGACACACAAGTCCTTGCCATGGGTGTTCATACAGCAGCCTGCTCCTTTTTCCGTGTCAGAAACTGTTTAGGAGGCCATGGTCAAATTATGAGTTATTTCTGCCCCCTACAGAATGATAAATCATTCTGTAGTGATTTCCTATAGTTCCCATTGTGAAGTGGCTGATGGTTCTGCCCTAGTGATGACTTGCTGAATGATTAAACGTTCTCTATTTTCAAAATGTTTTTGCTCCGACAGGCTTTGACCCGTCCTGTTCGAGAAGTGTGGTTAACATGAGTTGGCTTCTACATGTCTGTCACCAATTTAACATTTATTAAGGCATTGTTGTGACAGATTGCACGAGGCTCTGTTAAAGTAAAGGGTGTGAAATACTCACCTGTCACTTGAGATATATTTTTAAGAAGCCACTGAGTTCATGTTTGGAGTAACTCATCTGAACCAGTCAGAACAATAACCCAGAAAAGCAGAGCCTTCAAGGCTGGAGGCAGAGCAGTGTGACAGAATGCTGATTACAGGTGGGAATGAGTTTGGTGGTGTTAAGATGTGAGGAGTCATTTCAGGGGCTCTGGGAGCCCCAGGAGAAGGTCAAACAAGGGAGCTTGCCTGGCAGAGTCCTTCTGGAAGCCAGCCTGGGCTTTTCCAGTAGAGGCACTGTTTCTCTGGTGCTCAGTTCTTGCTGTGCCCAGAAACAGAGTGATGTGTGAACAGAACTACATCAAAGAAGCAGCTACATCCATAAACTAATTCTTCAGTCTGTACTAAATCCCTCTGAATGCTAATTGTTATCTTACAGCTCAGTTCGAGCTAAATGCTGTGTGTACTTCCTTAGACACTGAAAATACGGTATAAAATCAACAATGTGATAAACGCATCTGTTTTTAAGAAGCATGATAAATGCATATCTCTACAATCTTTATACTCAAGAAATATCTTAGATGCTAAACATTCAAAACCTACATCAACTTTGTGCATGAAGACAGTGCTTATGTTTACTTTATGTTTCTGTAATCTCTGTAAAATCATTTCATACCGTGGATTTTGGGTGTATTTTTCACCCTAATGTATTCAGCCTTTACAGACTCAATTAAGTCCACATATTATATATTTGTTTTCTAAGGTTTCCTCCCCCACAGCTACTAAGTGGTTTTAAGTTTGCCATTTTACACACTAATAAAATATTTTTTTTAGTGGACAGCTCTAAATGCAGTTATGTGGTTTGCACAATCAATTAGAAGAGTTGTCTGCCCAAGACATGCCTGAGAAGGTCACACTATTCTATAAAAAGCTTCTGTTCCAGTAACAAGTGCTTCTAAAATGTTCACCTTTTGATGAAGCTTGCTTCCAGGCACTGATCAGCATGCTAAACATTCAGTGTGTTAAGTTATTTTCATGTGTCTAGCGGTTCTAATGTGCAAGGAATTTGGAAAAAACACCATGGGAAAAGCATTTAAATATTTTTTCAAGCTAATATTGAGGCCTGGATATTTTGAATCTAATTTTTCTTGTCTGTTGGCTAAGAAAGGTAAATGATAACATCCCATTTCTTTGTAGCAAAGACTGACTATGATGCATGATTAATCTAGAGATGGAAAGGCCAAGCAGTGTACTGAAGAAGGCCATACAGAGGTGTGGGCAATTGAGGAATGAGGGAGGAGAGTGACAGTATTTTATTTGTAAGCTGAAATGCAAATACAATCACCTACTGTTAGAGACTTGGTCAACTTCTGTGATATGCCCAGAAAGTCTGCACAGACCTCTTCCCTGCCTCCCAAATGGAATGAAAGATCTGGGGAGTATTCTTTTTAGGGGGGTGGTACTTTCCTGAACAAATTCAAACAATTTCCAGTGCAGTGTTCACCTAAAATTACATCCCTCTATTGCACTCTCTAATTTTTGAATTTTTGAATTTTTAGCTCTCAGGAAAGCCAGTTCTTAACAAATAAAATTTCAGTGCTTCTTTTAGGGCAGTTTAAGGATGATTCATTTGTCAGGAACTTATGACAAAGTGGGTTTACAACAGCAAAGATAAGGAGATACGGAGAAGATAAGCAGAGAAGGTTGTCCTCCCTTTGAAGCACTATAACTTGTTTAGCAGTTTAGGTGTCTTGGAGTTGCTTTGTTTAGCGGTGTTTACAGTCTGTGAGGTTTTGTGTTGAAACTACCTGCATCAGGCTGTTTGCTTTGTCTGAATGCCAGCATGGAGCTGTTTGGTACTGAAATAGCATTTTCTGGGACTGACAGTAGTGTCAGCAGTTTGTTTCTGGCCATACCCTCTCTTTCTCTACAATGACCAAGTCTGTATTTTGCAGAAATGCCTGAATTGAATCAGGTACAACACCCACAGTAATAGCAGTCTGTCATGGAAACAACCTGTCTGCCTGCAGGTCTTCAGTAGTCTTTAAATTTACTTACATGAGCATTTAAAATGCCCTCACATAATTAAAATATATTGCTGTTAGTCCAAATAACGTGGGTGACAAAGTACCATGGTATCCATCGTGTGCTAGCTTTTTTAAATTATTGTTTGTTTATTTGGTTGTATCACACAACATTGGTTTGGAATTGAATTTGACAGCACTAAATGAAATCTAAAGTTGAGCTTAAGATTGATGAGAATTACCTTTTGATCTCTTCTATATACATGTATATAAATGTATATATATGTGTGTATATATATATATGCAAACATATTTATATGCATGTCTGTGTATGTATCTGTGTGCTTTTATACATATACATATTTGGAAAACAAAATAATGCCTTCGTTTCTTCTCTTGTGATATGTCTTTAATCCTGAATTTCTAAATGTATTGGGATTTGTTTGTTTGTTTATACTTATATTTGGCATTTTTTTAATATGGACAAAATAATTCCCAATAAAGAGCTTTAAAAATGTTTATTTCTCTGAAAAGGGAGTCTACGTTGTGCAACACAGAGGACTGACAATAGGATTGTACTTAAATCCGAGGATTTGGGCTTGATACTTTCAGCCTACACAAGAATTCCCTGTGTATCTGTGCCACCCATCTGTGCTTTGCTATTTCTGACTTTAATATAGGTCTGTGTTCTTACTGTTGGGTCTCGGATTTTGAATCAGCTGAAGAATAGGAAAATACTGGAAGAGCAGTGTACTACTTCTAAGAATGCTTGAGGAGTTCTATTTTCCCATGTGTGTTAAAAACATCTAATGCATTGAAAATGGATTTTTAAAATAAAATATTTACTTTTAGGACATTAAAAACAAAACAAAATAAAAGCTCCATGATCATCACTTGGGCAGTGCCTGGGTGGCTGACTGCCAGAGAGCCAGCAGTGGGTTTGCTTTCCAGGCTGCACCTTTTGTTCCTCAGAGCAGCAGGGAATGGCAGCAATGCGGATGCAGCAGTTTAGCTCCTGGGCACAAAGGGATCCCTAACGCCAATTAAAAAGCAGACTTAATGAGTACCAAAAGCAGCCCCCAAACCAGGCCTCTTTAACTAAAAAAAAGATGGGAAAGCAACATGTTATAGGAAATGATGGAATTCTGAAAATCCCATAAGAAGCGGGGGAACACCCTTTGCTTTCCCTGCTGCATCCTCAGCTCTCTTGCTGTGCTGAAAGCAAAGCCGTGTGAAAATACAGGGGAGTAACTGGTGGAACTGCCCCATTTAGAAAGTGGCTTTTTGCTAGCTGGGGGACTGTTTGTGGTCAGTGTGTTATTTCTAACTAAAATGGCACTTCATAAAAATAACAAATTGTTGGCAACCATTGCTCTTTGAATTCTATTTCTAGTTCTAGTCTCTATTTCTGTTCCTCTCGGTTGCTTTTCTCCTAACAAATCAAACTTCAGGATTGCAGCAGGAAATTTAGATTTAACCTCAAGAGTCAGTGTTTTGTCTCATGTCTGCTCTAATGTGATACAGATGTTGGAACTGCTGTACGTAACTCAAGATTTTATTGAACTAGCGCTCCCTGCCTAATAGAAAACATAGCTAACTGGAGTGCACATTAAACACAGATCACTCTGAAGGCACTAAGCCCGAGAGTTTTAGAAATATATTGACAAAATATTTGGGATATTACTTCAATTGCACATCCTTCAGCTGTTTGATAGCAAATAGCTGTCTGTCATGGTAAAGAGGCAGAGCTCTTAATTGTTTTAAAAAGCAAATCCAAAAAGTAAACATGAAAAAAATGCAATACCTGAAATTATTCACAGGCTGGCTTTTATATTTTTTTCCAATTCTTTGTTTCCTTCTCTTCAGCAGATAACCAGAAAGACTGGAAAGACAGATTATCTATTGCATCCCCTTTTACTTCTCTTTTCCAACAATCCTGATCTCAACTATTCTTTCATGTTTAGTTTTCCTTCTCTTGAGTTGCCACTGTGACCAGGACACAAAATAAACACTTGGGTATGTCCTTGATAAGGACTGAAGGGTAAACACTGACATTTCTCAAGACACTGCTCTGTCATGTTAGCCCCAGTAAAAAGTCATCTGAAATCATCTCTTTACTCATTTTCCTCCCCCATGTTGCTAATAATGAGATTAAAGTTTTCTACTTTTCTGTACGGGCAGCAGAGTGCTTCTTAAATGAAATGTTTTAGGTCAAAACCAGAAAGGCTAACACATCAGAGAGCTTTTCTTGCCCACAATAAAATAGGAATTATGTATTAATTTAGTGCAACATACCCAATTCTCATGCCCTATAATAAAAAAGCCGTGCAGAAATATGCTACCCAGAGCAATCTCCAAGCAGTAAACTGACCAGGGAAAAGCCCTCAATACACAGAAACTGAGGGGGGAAAGTACAAAGCAAAGAGCTCTACAGGGAATGACGTAGATTAAAAAAAGTGATGTATATTTTCACCTAGTTAGGGCTGACTCATATGGTTGTTTTTTTGTTGTTTTGGGGTTTTTTTGGTTGTTTTTTTTTTTGTTGTTTCAATCTCAAACTTCAACTTGTTGCCGAAGGTCTTCTTTGGCTCTTGGGTGGACCAGCCTGTTTTGGACATGGGTGTTGGAGGGGGTACAGCTGGGTCTGCAGGCAGCTCAGGGGCCGCTGGCAGCTGTGCTGATAATACCAGCAGCAGTACACAGAAACAGAGTTAGCAAAGGTGCTAACTCTTGTGCTTTGTGGGTTAAAGCTGAGCTCCAGAAACATCACAGCTGTGTTACAAAAGAAGTAAAAAAACCCCACCCGTTCAAATGATGGATATGTCATGAAAATTAATTCATTCAAGCTATTGTATTATCAAAATGGATCATTAGTAGACCCTTAATATTTTGAACTATAAACTTATTTCCCCAGTAATGTGAACAGCCTAGGTTGAAGTTCATTATCTTTCTATATTCCACTGGAAGGCTTTTGGTGTTAGACTTGGACTTTTCTAGATAACAGCAGCTCATGAAAAGTAGGGCTGTTCTGGGTCCAGCAGAGAAGCCTGTATGAAAAATAACTGATCCTATCTATTAGCTACATCAGAATTTTTATAAAAAATTCTGGTCTTGTCACTCATTACACAGGAAATTCTGTATCAGAAACTATTTATAGCAGCTAGGTTCTGATAAAAAAAGAGGACAGTTTTGTTATTGCCTAAGGCCCCAAACTCAGTTCATATCCTGTAATGAGTACAGGAATACTAAATCATTTTTAGAAAGCCCACTGAGTCTGTTGTCATATGAGAAAACTCTGAGGTCATCAGTGTTGAATTACGTATTAATGTTTTTCTCTTCCAGGCTTCAGTTTGTTTCTATCATTTCCACAAACATTATACAACATTCACAGGTAAGTTAATTAACATTAAATAAGTTCTATCACCTCCTATCTAATTCTGTATATTTAATGGTTTTCTCATTTACAAATAAATGTAATGCTTGAAGTAGCCTAGCTTCTTTCATCCAGATGCTGTCCTGATCATGTAGTAAAAGGATTTTCTGGTGAGTTTTCAGAATCTGACTGGTTTCTTTTTCATGTTTACAACTCTCTCCTTTTCCTTTAACTTGCTGTTCTCCAGGCAGTCTCACAGTAGTCCTGCACAGTAAACTGATAAAGGCCCTGTAGTAAAAAACACTGCATTTTGTTTGCAATCAAACGTGATTTGTAACTTCTGCCTGTGCTGGGTGGAATTCCATAGCTGACCATCATGCACTCTGTGAAGTGCTTAATTGTCTTCCTGGTCCTTCTGTATAACTCTCCTCTGTATGAAGTCTGCAGATAATTGCTATCAGATGTAAGCTAGGCAGGTGGCAAGCTGTGATTACATCTAAGAACTGGCTTGCTGCACCCAGGAATTTTATACACGGTTAGTTTATACTCCAGTGGCCTATTTTTATTAATGCTGCCTGCCTTCCACTACTATTTGCTAGTTCATTTCACTCATCTGTCACTTCAGGTCTCTCAGGTCCTAAGTGTCCTGGAGGAGGGACTGTCACTGTCTGTCTTCAGGAATTAGTGGAAACCAATATTAACATTTAAATTTTGGAGAGACTGTAAGACAATGGACAATATGTCATCTCTCCTACACAGCCCTTTTTGTGTGGTGGTACTCAGTGTAGTTACCGAGAGCATGCACAGCCCCGGGTTTGGGGCAGGAAGTGTGGGAGAGTTGGGAGATGTGGGGCAGGAAAGGCTGAGGACCTGCAGAAAGGCTGGGCTGTGGGGCAGGGGGCTGGGAACCAGCCATGCGAGGAAATCTGTTTGGGGCATGACTGAGAGGAGGAGGGAAGCACCTTGTGCATGTCAGCCCCTGGCAGGAGCAGCCTTCACCCCAATGAACATTGAGGGTTTGGTTTCCTTCCTTTCCTGTTGGGACTTTTGTTTAGTGTTTTCCTTTTCAAGTCATCACTTGACATAGTTCCTCTCAAGCCTTCCCCTGGGTTTATCGTTCCTCTGAAGAGAAGAGCACAACAATTTTAAACGACCAGTCAGGTTTGCTGGAATGATGCACACACACGCTCTTTGGTGATGAAGGATTTGAGTTTTCCAATCATCTCCTCTCTTTCTTCATCCTGATGCCTGTTCTCAGTTGTTATTTTAGGAGTAGATTATTCCTTTTTGGCATGAGAAAGATATTTCTTGGATTTTTGTCTAGCTGCTTCTATAAATACATATGTTCAAAGATTTTAAACAGGACATTTCCCAGTACATTTCAAACACAGAATCACTCTTCTGAACTAGCTGGATGAAGGGATGGTTTAGTGGTAGTGAACTTAGAGTTACCATTTCCCTAGCTGACAGAAAATGCAATCATTTACTGCCTTTAAAAACCAGCTTAAAATACCCGAGAAAACACAATGCATCATTAATTTTCCTGTACTCTAATTAGCCAAAAAGCTTCCCCTTTAGGCTGTACTTGGGCTTAAGCACCTAAATCCTTATGTACAGGATCGTCAAGCAGCATCACCTCCATACCTAAACAACAGCAATATCTGCCAGCCATGTGCTTAACTGCTGCTTCTCAAAATGTGGGGTGTGTTGATTGAAATAATTTTGTGTCTCATGTTAGAAGCTTCATCCTCTAAAGCCGTGTATTTTGAATTCACAGCATGTCTGCATACTTGAGAGTACTGCAGCTCACTTTGTGTGAGTTTACTGGTCCATTGCCAGACAGTGGTGAGCAAGTGAAGCTGATCAGGAATTATGTGAATAAATCAGTATAATATAACCCCAGAAATAAATGTTATTTGGGTATAATACAATTTCTTGGAAAATGTCTGGTATCTAGCACATTTGCACTGGTTGCAAGATGAATTCTTGGGGCTGAGTTTGTTCTAGAGTTTGAAGTTACTGTGTAGAAATAGAATGGATAAATTTACTTTATCTACAACATTATTGTATTTATTTTCAGAGCACATTTAAAGAAAACACTGAAGAATGATTCTCTCTATGAAGGACTGCTACCTCTCGTGTCACCTCTATTGCTGTTCATTCTTCTTACAGTCTGGGTGGTTTTATCTCCAAGCAACATATTAGCAAAGCAACCCAGACTCTTTTTATGGATGGTTGGAGTTGCTTTCTCCAATGTTATTGTGAGTATATTTGAGGTGATGGTATTATTTAGAGATAGCTTTCTATTTTTCTGTGAATGAGCAGAAGTGAGCAGGAAATGTAGCTAAAATCAGCAGTCACACAGATCTTCTACCTCTGTCTCATAAAAGCACACCACAAACTCTGTGTCTAGACTCTTACAGTACTGAAATACCTCCTCTGCCACAGTGTAACACTTTTATGAGGGCTCTGGTTTGTTTTCTGAGGGTTTATGAAAACCCTAGGGATGCCTTACTTCCAGAAATGTAACAGATACTCCCCAACATACAGGCAGAACTGGGGACTTGTCAAAGTAAAAGAAAGGTCAACACTGGCACAGATTTACTAGCAAGAGTGGAGGGCTTGTAGCTTTCCCTTGCTCGTGTGTCCCTTAATGTGGTACATACATTCCAGTACCCTGCAGTTCAGCTGACCCTACATTTTCCCTTCAGCATTTAGAAAAAGGCCATACCACTGACAGCGTGTTTTAGGGAAAGATGTGAAGAGCTGTAGAGGCCTCGTGGTGGCTCTCTGCTCACAGATTGCTGTGTGCCACATCATGGTGACCAGTTTCCTCCCTTTGATTCCCAGGAGACAACATAAACCTCTGTGCAGTTCTAGCACGGCCAGCTAGACAGTGGTGCTGAGCCCTGCAGGTAACCCAGGGCTTTCTTCTCTAGGGGAACCCAGGAGAGCAGCCAAGCAGAAAGCTGTTCTTGCATTTAAGCAAAAATTCCCTAGAGGATAGTGACTAGTGTCAACCTAGGAAAATAGTCTCCAACACCATCTAAAATCTTGCCACTGAGCAATGCTACATCCAGTTTAAAAAGTGAAAGGCCTAGAGGTGCCTTGCTCTGTGAGACAGATCTTCAAAAACGAGAGGTTTTAAAAGAGAAAGCATAGCCCCTTTAGAAATCTGAATTCAGGAATGGAGAAAAAGTTATAATTGTGATGTTTGCTAGATGTATCCTATAAATGTGCATTTCTGAGGGTCACAAATCAAACAGTTCCATCTTAAGGACTTAATCTCACAAAAACGAGTTGCTTTTCAGATGTGTAAGTTTTATTGTACTCATTATTCATTACCTAATCTATCTCTTTTTCTTAAGAGAATAGGGAAGATTCCAAAATGAGAAATACAATTGCTGCATGCCAGTATGGAAAATGCTTTCAGAGTTTGGCAGATGGCACATTCTGCACATACATCTTAACCAATCAAGAGTGGTTGTGGCAGGATGCTTGCAGAAGAAAAATAATAAGGCAAACCAGAAGTTTCTTTACAGGCTGCAGTTTATCAGACACCGAGTACAACACATATTCTTCAAGCTTTGTTTTTTCTTTTCCCAAAAAATACATTGCAGTGTTGGAGGCTCATGTATTATTAAAATTAAAAATGTATGCATGTTAGCTGAAAATTTTAACATTTCAAAAGCAAGCATTAAAAATGTATAGGTGTTAGTTGGAATTTGTAACATTCTAAAATGAAAATCAAGCCTGCATTTCCTTTCACTTCTTCTGGTCCCTTAGACACATTTCTTCCAGCAAGGCTTGTCATGGCAATACTTTTCTTCTCCACGATAGCCTGAACCATTGGGTTTCCATTACCTGTTCTGCAGACCACAGACTTGCAGACCATGGTTCTCTACCTGCCCGACCTGGAACTTCTCATGCCTTTGACCATGTATTTGGTCTCCCAAATATATAAATATAATAATGGTTTAAAACAATGTGAAATCCAACCTATGGTCAGGTTCAGTTATGTAGTCAGAAAAATTATAGCTTATAGATTGCTTTAGCAATTTGATACCCTCTAGAATGATTCCCAAAGGACTCATAAAACCACTGTTATTAAAAAAAATCATAATCAATACTGAGAATGTAAGTGAAAATATTAACATTAGGTACAAAGGCTTACTTCTTCCACTATTCAAAGCTAATTATTTTTTCATGGTTTATTTTTGCATTCTTCAGCTTCCACAGCAAAGGCAGTAAAGCTAGTATTTCTTTCCTATGGTCAGACTCCTACTGCTGCTGTCATAAGATTTCAGGCACTGCACAGGGAATGAGTTTTTCATTCTTCTGCTGTTTTCAGGATACATAAAATCTATTTTTAACCACATTTCAGTTCTGAGTGAAACTTAAATCAATAAAATATTTCAGATGTGCCTAAATTCCTCTTCTTTTTTGTAACGGGCATGTTATATATGAGACACATTTCTTAAGAAGCCTAAACCAGACAAAACACTTCAGTGTGCTTAATTGCTTTTAAAATACTGAATTTCAAGTCAATTTGTCTCATTATGTTTCCAGAACTCAGTAGAATTAAGCTAATTGCCTTCAGTTAAACCATGCACCATATATTACTTTTTTCTGCCATTCTGAGTGGGATCCCTTTCTTTGGGCCCCCAGCTACATCTCCAGGGAGCCCACTGCCATGATGGAGCCAAGAAATTGGTGTTTTAGTACATAAAGGAGTGCTAGAAAAGAAAAACCAGAATGTGAAAATGTCATATATTGGCTTCCCTCCCTTCTATACAATGAACCAGAAGATATTTCTGTCATGCTGCATGGTTAAAATACCAGCAGACTCTCCCGGTGATTAAGTGGTGGCACATTTGATTTGGGATTGCAGCTTTATGATCCCCTGTGAAAACATAAGGTGGCAAACAAATTCCCCTTTTGCGAGGACGTGCTTCTGCTTATCAAGTGTATCACACACAAAAATAATAGTCTCCAGAGAATAGTGTATTTCAAATTGCAATAATGTCCTCTAGACCCAGTGAGGCAGAGAGGTGTGTACCTGTAGCAGCAGCTCACCAGAAACAAGCCCCATTTTGAACTGTAGCCCTCTTTCCCCCTCACCCAAAGCAACCCACGGAGAAAATGGAAGTACTTTTCCTGAGACCCTTGGGGCTGGCCCAGCACTTCTCACCTGGCCCCTTTTGCTCCAACAGTGCAAGGTGATCGTCTGCCAGATGAGCAGCACCCAGCCGGAGCTGTTCCACTGGTTCCTGTTCCCGCTGGCACTGGTGGTGTACGCGGCCATCTCCGGGCTGCTGGGCTGCATGGAAGAAGCGGTTCTCGGCGTGTTCACCGCCCTGGTCACGGCTGCCCATGTGCACTATGGGGTTTGCGTGGTGAGCAGAGGGCTCTGGAAACAGTTTCTGGTTGGGGCATTGTCTGGGAGTCTGGATCTTTATGTTTTGGAGTTGTGTTTTTTTAGTCCTGTGTGTTCTTTTATTTAGTCTAAAGTTAAGAAAAAGAAATCAGTTTATTGCAGGCAATGGCTTTTTGCATGTGCAGCAACTTCAGTTACTTGAATTATTCCAGTGTAGCCAACTGGTTTTGGCTTTAAACACATTAGAATTATAATATTTATGGAGTGGTTTTATGTAGCAGTTGACCCATGTGGCATGAATGCTTCCGCCCCTCTTTTTTTGCCTTTCTTCTTCCTAAGGTCACTTGACTGAAAAAACAGGAAGGTAAAATGCAAAGTGACATAAATAGAAATAATAAAATAAGGTCAACTTTGCTTTGAATCTGCAGGCAAAATAGATGTCCCAATTTTTTCTTGGCCCTCTGCTAGCATCTCTCAAGCTGGTGACATGAATAGTTTTCCAGTTCATTCAATCTTGCCAACACATTTTTGTGTCTGCTAGGTCTGTCTTATCACTGTCATCTGAACTACTGCTTAAATTAAGTTTTACTTAGTTGATGTCCACTTTTCTAAATTGTCAAACGATCCTTTAGCAACTGCTTTAATGGCGTTAGCTTTTAGATAAAACACCTTGCATGGCAAAGGTCTCATTTCAGAGGGAGCTGGTCAGCATTCTTTTATTTAAGCCACACCACTGGGATGTAAGGATTTTTCTTTGAAAGCAGCCTTTTGTCAGCAGACATTGCTGGCATAGTAGAGTCTACCTGAGCATCCGACACGGGCCTGTTGGTGGAGATCACAATGGAAATACCTGGTCAAAATTCACAATTCACTGGGGGGCCCAACTCCATCACAGCTTATGTCACCTGTGAATCTGGTCTGTAGCCATTTCACTTCCCAGCAGTGTGTTGCAAGAGGAATGCAAGGAAAACAGTTCTCTTGTTTGAATACTTACAGGTCCCTGTGTACTCACAGATCCCCAAGTATGTGAGGGCTGTGGCTGGGTCCTCCCCCCACTCACTGGGAGAGGAGAGGCAGTGAATTGTGAAGCGCATACAAAACAGGTTGCTAATCTCTGCAATTTCTCTTCAGGGTAGGCAGCTGAGTGAGCACTTGAACATTTACATCTTTTCCCTGAAGAAACGCATCCAAGAGTGAACACCTGCACCGAGATCAGACTGTAACACTTGACATGGAGATTTGCAGCTCTTCTGATGTGATAAATAGTTGGAATGAGTCTGATTAAAATAACCAAAGAATAGAATAGTACAGATATCTGAACCACTGCGACAATGAGCTATGCAGCCAGATGCTTCATCTCAGAGGAAGATGCCTGTCCAGCAGAGAACTTTACCAAGCTTATTGTTGATGCTTATTCTTTTTACCGAGCTGTGTTACTTACCTCTCTTTTGTCTTCCTCCTCCTCATCACTGTGTCCAAAGTCCTGGATAAATCCATGCTGGGTTACACAAGATCTTTGGTGATTCATAACCAGCACTGGTTTTGCCCAGCCTAGTCACCAGTAGGACCCCAGCAATGCAAACCCTCCCTGTACATCCTTCCCACCCAGACATTTGTGCCTGCTTCATTTGCCATATTTATTTTCTCACAACTCATTTCTTCCACACAACCTCCTGAAAGGCTTGTGCAGCTTATTCAGTCTTTTCCTCACCTCATATGAATGTGTGAAGACAAGTGAATGAGCTCAGAAAGTTATGGGTACAGTAAAGTGTTTTTGGAATGTACTGTTTTTTTCCCATTCTCAGCATTGAGTCTTAGCTGACCTGTCAGAAATGCAGGCTTAATACAGCAGCAGCTGGCCCTTCTATTTATTTTCTAGGCAGTAACAAGCACATTGTTTATATTTCAGTAGCAACAAACAATATAGCCTACAAGGTAAACAGCTGAAAATAAATTTGGCCAGCAGACCTTCAAAGACTCACATATTTCTCTTCAAAACTAGTTTCAGTCCAACATCATTTACCAGTGCGAAATGCTAAACAACTCATTATTTACCTGTGTGCTTGGAGCGAATTCTTGTGGTTTTAGAAACAGAAACAAGATTTTTTTTTTTTTTTTTTTTTAACATTACATGTTTGCATGCAGATGTAAACTTCTCCCTTCATCTATAATACATGTGGGTTTTCTGTGTGCCTTGGAGGAGGGAGTAAGAATTTCAGTTTCATCTCTTTTCATATGTTGCCCTAGCCTGAGGGCCTTTGTGGCCTTGAAGCACTAATTAAACAATCTGTCCACTTCCCCAAGGTAAGCACAGAGGGATGTGATTGACAGCCTGGCACATTTATTAACTATTTAACCATCTCATTTGCCAGAAGCCATGTGGAAGTGCAGTTTTTGAGCTGCTGAGCTGAGTCTGAAGTTCATCTTTTCCAGTGCTTAGACTGTTTCTGTGGGTTTATTACTAGCCTGATCATTTTTCCCCCCCAGGTTAATTTACCCTCACGTCAGTAGCTCCTATTAATATTTTCAGCTGAGCACTGGCAAGTTGTATGAGCAGCTTCAGCTTAAGGTGGTACTGCCTGTTACAGCAATTGCCCTACCACAACACCAGCAGGGCTGATTTCCCCAGGCAGCCTTTACCACAGGCACCAGGGGACCAGCCAGAACATCAGCTTCCCCTCGTCACAAAGCAGAAATACCAGGAAGTTCCTTCAGGTTTGACAGAAGCCATGTTCCGCTTACCAAACAAGCACATTGAGGGTCCCACCCCCCAAATGAACATCAGATGAGTCACAGTTCAAGCAGCTCCAGGTGTGATTTAGGCAGAGGGGACAAGTCATGCTGTGTGGTTTGCCAAGAGCTGGGCAGGGAAGGGAGGATGCCCTTTGGAACCTCTGTGGTCCAGCTACAAGAGGTGTCTCCCAGCCTTTCTCCCCGATGGTGTGGCAGCAATGTCCTTACCCCGTGTGATGCCCAGGGAGCATGGGGTCTCCACAGAAGACAGTCTCCCTAACTGCCCAAGAACTCGCCTGGAGTAAGTCTGAAGGCTCTTTATTCGATGAGGTTTGCCAAAAAAGGCAGTTCTGACTGCATTTCAAAGGGAGTGAGGAGTCTGACATTGCTGCACACACCCAGCAGTCTCAGCGTTGGATGAAGTTAAATATTACATCCAATACCTGATACACTGCCACAAAAGTCTCACCTGCTTTATAAAGGTAGTTTGTATTTCACCTTTCCATCATAAGTATTGAGGAAATTCTGGTGAGAAAAGAATTAGGATACAATAAACAAAAATAACTCCAAATTGAATGTGGTCGTACTGGAGAAACTCTGTAGACAGGCTTCCTTTTTCCATCTGTCTTGCACTTATTTAGGAAACAGCTGGAAATAAGGGTGACAGAAGCAGTGCAATTTGATGCACTGGAATGGAGCATTTTGAAATATTCATTAAATGAAATTTTAAAACTTGAACTACCACAACCTGCCTGCACTTGTACCTTTCTAAAGGGAAACCAAGTATCACTTTTAAAGGACATTAATCTCTGGCCAGTTTTTTCACCTTCTATAGGAACACATTGCAAATAACTTTCTTTTTCCTCTTTAAATCAATTTGTCACTACAATCTGTATAAAGACAAGTATAAAAAGAGATTATGTACTGCACAGTGTATATATTGAATTATTAGCCATCATAGATGGCAACTGGTTCAATGAATAGGAAGAAAAATGCTTTTGTTCATAGGGCTGTATGGTCACAGATTTATTTTGCAAAGTCAGGTATGTAGATGACCTAACAATAAATTTTTTTGGTCACAACATTATGGCAGAAAGTTGTCAACTATCTGAACTGGAAAATATATCACTTTTTTTTTAAGCTTTAGAGCATTTGCAGTAACCCAAGGACATGCCTTCCTCCCGGTCTTATGAAAAGCAACTAGACAAGAGCTGCTCTCCCAGCTTTGAACGCCTGGGTTGGAAATGGGTTCCTCTGGTCCCTGCTTCATCCTCCCCTCCCTCCCCTGTCAGAGGCCCAGGGATACCTGGAGTAGCAGGGTGCAGGCTGGTGGCTCACAACAGCATCACTTCAACACAGAAGGGTCCTGACCCAAGGCTCAGAACTCCTGCACTTGAGCAGCAACTACTGCAGCTACAAAAGACCAGAGCTGTGAGAACTACAATAAATTTTCACCCTTCCCGCCCCACAAAACCTCATACTTTGATCTAAAATCTAGATGGCTTTTAGGTACTGCATTGAAGATTCATCCCTGAATAGCTGGCAACTGCGAGGAAGCCCACTGGGAGCTTTGGCACCTTTCTGTAGTGCTCTCTTTGCCTCCTGGCTGCTGCCAGTTTTGCTTCAGACTGATACCCAAGGGAGTTAGCACTCCAAAATCTGAAATTATTTATTTACCATAAAGGAAAATGTGCTGTTTACATGCACATACATACATGCATTTTCTGTTTTGATTTATAAAAGGGAATACAGTTGCTGAGCTCTTGGGGAAACAGATGCTATCCACACACATAGGATAAGTGAACTTCTGGGCTTTTAAAGCAGCTGCCTTTTTCTTCCTGCTCCCATATGCAGCCCCTGATGAATCAAAAATATGTATTTAATCCAGAAAATTATTATTTTAGAATGTTCCGAATAGTCTCTAGAGCTAGACAGATTTTAACATATATTTTTTTATTAAATATGTAAAAAGATAAACGCAAGTCAAGTTATTCACATATTCAGACAAAAATCTACTCTATCATGCGACAGTTTGTGGATAACGTAAAATGACTGATACATCTGAATAAGACTTTTCTTTGTATCTATTATGCCATTACTTATCTATTTATAATTAACAATACATATGTTTACATTCCTTTCAGTTTACATTTAATATATAACCAAAGCTTTATGGTGTGCTATTTAGTAAAGGTAATTACAAATGCATATTAAAACCATAACAGAAGAATGGGTTACTCACAGGGGGTGGGGGGGGGAAGGACAACTTTTTCCCCTTTCAGAACACTGCTCTCCCCTCAGCACAGCCACAATTCAGGTGCCCCCAAAGAATTTCACTGCCCTGGCTCCCTACATCAGTCACTCCCCCCTTGATACAAGCAGTGAGAGGGCTATGGTCCTCAGATCAGAAACAGGATACAAGGAATTTTCAGGAAGCGAAGTTCAGCTTTTTAATTTTTTTTTTTTTCATATGTGCTTCAATAGAGAGAAAAGAAGAGAGGGACAACAGCCTGGCTCTGAACTGTCTGGGGAGCTCAGCAACCCCAACCATTTGCACCTTCAGAAAAATGTTTTCCCTTGAAGCGCTCTCCATGCACCTGCTCAAGTATTGGCAGAAGGATGAACTCCAGTAGGCAGAGACGTGCTGATGAAATTAGGTTTATGGCCTGATCCCAAACTCCTTGCCCCATTCAGAGATCCCATAAAGGTTAAAGGACATTCAGGAGTCTGGAAAAAAATTAGTAACTGCTCTTCAACAGTATTATGAAGAACTACTGTTTATTACAATGACAATTGTAATAAGTACATATGTTCTAATAAACACAAATACAACAAAAATGACAATTCCCCCATTTGTGGTGATTCTTGGAAATAATTATTTTGGAAAAAACATGATTTTATAAACCAGACCTTACTTGTAACCAATTGAAACGGGAGAGGAAAACTTCAGCCTGCAGGGTCCAGAAACTCTTCTGCTGTGCAGGGGGAGGATCAAGAAACTGGTAATACCTGTTTTGGTGCTCAACAGCATTTTATATATTGTCGGTGGTGTGACACAACAGCAGGGTTCTCACATTTAACTAAGAGCCACTTAGCTGCAGAAGATTGATTAGGAATGGAAAACTGCATGTGCATGTGTGTGTGCCTGGGGGCTGATTCACTGGAAATCTTTCTATGGAAGCATAAGCTGGGGACCTAATGCTTTAGGAACCTAAGAATGCCTAAAATAAAATGCTGTTCAATAGACTGTGGAGTTTTTCAGTGAATGCCATTTGGGATGGGACTTCCACGTACCTGCTAAATCAGCACAACAAAACAGAATTCAGAAAATGAAGCGAGAGACCAAGAATACCAGGCATTAAATAACCAGAGAGACTACAAAGCACAATGGTAGGAGAAGAACAAGGAATGCTTTTTATACTTCAAGATGCCTCTGTTTATAAAATATCATCATTTAGAACAGGGCCATGGGACCACACTGGAAGGGAACACTCCCACTGCAGACATCTCCAGTGCACACATGGTTCTGCACCACACTGGCCTCGAAGAAGGAAGGTCAGCCAAGCACAGAAACAGCTCTGTGCCCCCAGTCAGATGTTCCCCTTCTGATGTGTGCCCTGTCTCCAGGAGGACTCCTCACTGCCTCTCCATGCTTTGGAAGCAGCCTTAAACCTGTGAAGTGTCGACCATCCACTTACGGGGAGTTTGAGGTGTGGTTCGAGGCCAATGCTGTTGCTGTTTTCCCCTGTACTTTGCACTAGTGACAAAATTTCTGTCTTCTGTATTGCATGGCTGGGGCAGTGGAAGGGGGAAGGAAAGTGGAAGGAGATGGCTGGCCTACTTTCTCCCTTTCTGAGAGGTGGGAAGCCAAGGATGATGGCAGAGACTGTGTCCTGCAGCTACACTTGTGTCAAGGAGATTTCTCTCTTCCCTCAGCACTGAGCTCTGCGGAGGTAGAGCTGCAGCTGGAGGCTGGGACTGGATTCATCAGAAAAGAAGAAAAGCTGGGAAATGTCTACTGACTAGTTAGGAAACTGGGAGGGTTTTCAAAAAGCTTAAGAGGATGTGTGTTCCTCCAGAAATCAGCCAAAAAACATACCATGCAGCTTTCTAACAAGCCTCCTAACACAGGGACTTAATCTCCCAGTGAAACAGATGCTCCACCTTCCATTTGTGAAGACAGGAAAGGAATAAATGTGAGCAACACAAGTGTTTTCCTCCACAACACAGCCTCATCGTTATGGCTTGAGTATGACATCCACTGTATCCCTTTATTTCAACTGTTTGGCCAAACTGATGCCCCAAGGCAGATGTACTAGAAAATGTAAAAGCACCACAAAGTGAGAGACACAGCTAGTGGTACAGAACTCCTTGCCACACAAAATGCCAATATAAATATGTTAGAACAAGTTACAAGTGTATCATATTTAAGACGAAAAAGAAAAAAAAATAAATATATATATTTTTAAAGAGCAGAACAAATCTCAAGCAGCCAAGTGGTGACGTTGCAGTGATGTACAGTAGGTGATGTAGCCCTACCACCTCTTGGGAAGATACACTGAAAGAAGACGTCTGCAAATGCATCTTGGCAAAGTATTGGTACAGAATGCAGTGGTTGGCTGGCACTCACTATGGTACATAAATGTTAATGGCAGACTGGGAGTGAACTGATTTCAAGTTTGAGGCCGCACATGTTCCATTCTCCAGAAGAAAGTTCTCACACAAAACGAAAATTGTCAGAGATGCTGCATGAGTCAGTACTCATCCTGCTGCTGGGGCTGTTCATGGACTTGCTCTTCACCTTCATGCTCATCTGTGTGGCTCTCCTGCAGGAAGAAAAAGATCCCAAAACACTCTTCAGCAGAAAGCATTCTTCATGTAATCTTGCCCCATGATGCTCACTGTAGCATAAAACTTAAAAATTTTCATGCAAGGGAGTACAAAATGAGCTATTTCCTGAGGAAAGCAGCATCTCATATTATTATAATAAAATGTACTTACTTTACTTCTAATTGAGGCATATGCAGTACTGTTATTTCCCTAGAAAAAAATGTCAGCTTTCAACATTACTATCTGTTATCTGTTCTGGTGAGCAAACATTTTGAATAGTTAGACAGTGATTTGCCAACCATAGATGCTGTACCATAGCATCCTGATGTCCTCCCATTTTCAGCTTGTCCAAGGTTTTCTGAACCTGTCTACTGTACTTTTCACACACTCTTCTCTCAAGGTTTAGATCACTAAATGGACAAGACACTTTTACTATCACCTGCTTTAAAAATTCAACACAGCCTCCTTTTTGAGGTCAAGCATATTACTTTCCCAAAATAATACACCCATGTTAACTCCCACAGACTTGCAAACACATTTTCTTGGGCAGGCTGGGCGGGAAAGCCCCATAATCACTGACTTATAGAGCTACTGGAAAAAGCACTAATTACTAAGTAAATACTTCCCATTGTTTTTATGCACAGTATTATCCAAAGCTGTCTCTGTGAATATACATTCCCACTGGAAGACGAATTCCTGACACAAGGAAAGGCTGTATCCTCACTGCAGGTGACACCAGCTCCAAACAACTTTCAAATTACAGGCAACAGGCCTAGTATCCTGAGTTGACCTCAATGTTATCTGAGCTCAAAAAGTCTGGCTGACTTTTAGAGCATCCCTTCTGGACTGCCATTAAGCACAGCTGCATTTACAGCTTTCCTCTCAAGTGCTTTCCATCTTTCCACAGCACGGTTCACTGAAGAGATCCCTCTCGTGTACGCTCTGCCCTGAATTAGTACTGCTCTGCCGTAGGCAGCTCCAAAGGAAAACACTTTTCCAAGACACTGAGCTGCCATTCAAATTCCAGCATCCCCAGTGGGCTACTCTGCAGAACCCACCTGGCCCCCTAACTTTTGTTAGAAGCAAGTTTCTTGAACAACAAACTTCAACAAATTGCTACTGCTAAGTTTTCAAATTTGAGGCAAAAATCAAAAGAAGAGGAAGGCCATTATTTTAGTTTCCCCACAATAGTCCAGGGCAGCTCATGAAACAAGCAAATTCCCTTCTGGCAATAAAATATTTATCTAAAGGGCAAAAGCAGAATAAGGTTCCTAGGATTTGTTGATACAATGGAAAGAGTCATCCATTTACCATGTATACAAACAGCCCAATTTGAACTGAAAGCAAGCTTTCTATCACTCAGGTGCCATTTTCAGGTGGAAGTCACATGTCCGTCAGGGCAGCTGAAGTTAAGCACGTTTTGGCCCCTTGGGGGAAATGATGTCCTTATTACATACAGTAGGTACATCACGTCAAAACAGCTTTGTGAGCAGTACCTAAAAGCTGCAGCTCCTGTCATGGGCTGCAAGGGTGCAGGATGTGCAGAGAACAGGAGGTTCACAGGGAGGAGCTGACAGCTGGGAGAACGTCACCCTGCCCTGTCGGGTGAGAAAACTGGATTTTCTTTAGCTGCAGTGAGCAATGCTGCCTTAACCCACCTGTCCTGACCCTCCTCCTGTGCTGAGGTGACCTGTTCTGGAATGCACATGTTCCACAGGCCCTGTGTATGATGACTTTATGAGATACACTATTAGAAAGCCTACTTGGGCAGATTTTTTTGGGTCATGTACATGCTTTCTTGTCATTCGTACACTAGGAAAAACCTCTAAGCAGAGGGAGTGAAATCTACTCCACAGCTCTGAAGAGGAGTGGAGGTCCCTATCTTGCCAGGTTTATCTTTGATGGAAATAGTGAATCTTATAACTACCTCAGAGGTTGTTCTGAGATTTGGGACATGTTTTTCAGTATGTACAGCTTGTATAAATACATGAAATGGGAACCATAAGAGTCCAATTACTTTAGGACTGTGGAATCTCATTGAACAGCATCCCCTAATAAGGAAAGTAGTGGAAGATCTATTTAGAGAATTTATTTCTGGCTTGAGCCACATGACCATGGTCATCTGTCTCCCACATTGAGAGATGGTCTCTTTCGACCCTTAGGTCCATCTGCCTCAAACTATTCAGGTGTGCCTGTAGACTGAAGAGTTGGACTATGAAAACCTGGTGTTGGGGAGGGTGGGGGCCTTTTCCAAAAGTAGCAGCAGATATAGAAGCTGCTAGAGCAGAGTCACCAAACCTGCTGCATTTCGAGCAATTGCTCTGGGAAATTGAGCAGAGCAACTGAGATGTCCAACAAGAGAAATTCTCCCAACTTCTACATGAATTGAACCACAACAGCCTATGTAGGAAAGCAAAAGCTTTCCTACATTTCTGCTTTATGCCAAGAACTAAACAGCTCTGGGCTTCATAACCAGACACAGAGCCTCTTCTCGTCCATCACTCTGAAGCTCTTCTAGTGTAGTACCACATGACCAAGTGCTTTACAGGCTGATAGCTTGAAAAATAGGGGCCACATCTCTCCACCACTCAGATGTAGCCTTTTGAGCCCTGTTCTCTGGCAACTTTGATGTTTTTGATGAAGAACTAGGATTATAAATGATCAATTCATAATTGAAAATTACAAAGGTCAATGGAGTGACGAGACAAATGTTAAATGACAGTATATTATATCCCTCTTGCTTAAGCAGAGACATAATGATGAGGTTTAAGCAGAATTGTAACAGGGAAAACAAAACAAAGGCCCTAAAATAGAAGGAAAACCAACTGGATTGATATTTATGCTGCTCAAACTCACAAAAAAAAAAAATTAAAAAAAAAATTAAAAGATTTGTTCCATCTTAAAACATTAGTTCTTATTGAATTAAGCAAAGCAGAAGCTTAGAAGGTGACATGACTGAAACTACACTATAAACTGAAATTCTGAGAAAAATAACTACCCCACTCCACACCCTAAGACATGAACCTGATCAAAATCTCTTCAATACAATACTACAATAATCAAACACCTGGATAATGATTCTTTGAAGGACTAAACTCTATGCTTGCATTTCTAATCATTCTACACACAATTCATCTAACAGCCTCATGGCCTGACTAAGAAAGCCAAACTGCTGTCACCAAGGGATTAGCCTGCAAAATACTGTGAGATAAAGAATTTAACTTGGGACAAATTTGTTACAGAGAGAAAGGAAAACACAACCCAGATCTGAAGGGGAAAGTAGGGCAATAAGAGAGTAAATTCCAAAACCAAAAAGTAGGCAGAATCTGAATCAGACTTTGGTTTAGTGCTAATGCAATGGATCTTTCCTCAGCAAGTCACAGTCCATCTGTTAAGCTGAGATCAAGTCTCCCACCAAAAAGAACAAAAAAATGATGTGAGGAATGGCCTCTGTATTCCTCTCTGGACGAGCTCTCCTGCTGCAGTGACACACCCAGTCTCCAACAGCAACCAGATTTTAGATGAAAGCACAGTTGTATGTAGTTCACATGCAGGGATGGATGATGATTTCAACAGAGAAGGGCTTGAAGGGAAGAAGTAGATCAAATACTGGGAAATGGATTGAAGTAGAACATTTTGTAATGTGTTCTGCCAGTAAGGAAGACTGCAAAAGGAAAAGCAACAAATGCATTCCTTGGTGTGGAACCACTCTGTTATTTAAGCCAACAGACAGATAGATGTGGTAGGGGTATGGGGAGAAGAAGGATTTTTCTGGCTTTGCTTTATAAATAAATCACTGCTCTTGAATCCAGAAGACATTTTCTCTGACCACTAGATATATGTAACACTTTTACCCTGTTATCACATGCCTGGCAAATTTGTCTTATTGTTTATTCCTGTGAAAATAATGGTTTCCTCCTCTTTTTCCTCTCTAGCACTCGTTCTGGTCTGCTGAACAAATCCTCTTTCCCTTGTCACTTCTCATCTGAGCAGTGGCACCTGTTAGCTTCAAACCTGTGGCTCTCTTGCACTTAACTTTCAAACCTTTAGGTCCTATATTTGCCTCTTTTAGAAAAAGTATGTTGAATTAGTAGTTCCTTCAGCACTAGTTTTGATATAAAACTAAGTCAGCTGGCTACTGCTGCAACAGCTTTCTGGGAGCAGATGTAAGCCAGCCTACGGTACACAGTGCTGCCAAGGGATTAAGTTGATGCTTGTACACTCTGGAGCCAAAGCCTTCCTCTGCTGGAGACTGAAGGGTCAATTGTCAGCACAATCCATACAGAGATTTAGCTAACATGAATGGGAGTAGTTCAGCTAAATCTCCACTGAATCATTATCCCTGAATGTCTCTGAGGAATTTAACCAGCACCCTTTGCAGCTTCTTGCTTTGTTCAGTGTCTACAACATTAAGTCTAAGATGCAATGAGATTCTTGCTTAATCTTGCAGACAATACACTTCTGAAATTTTGCTAATACAGGATTATTTGGTTTGCACAAGGAAGAATTTTGCCTATAGCAACAGGATAAAAAATGCTAAAGAGCATTATCTTTGTAGATATAATTATGTATTTGGCAACCTGCACCATACACTTTCCATCACTACCACATAGGCCAGAGAAGGTTCACAGCTGTAGACAGTGAACAGCACCTCTGCCAGAATTTTTGTGATTTTCAACACATTAAAGAACATGAGTAAAAGAATTCATGCACATAGGGGGAAGATGGAAAAAACAAAACTAAGTCTCAGAACCATATGAAACCAATTTAAAATTGTGACACAGTCCCTCCCCTTTTTAGCTAAAGCTCAGCAAACCCAGAATACAAAACCTACACTGAAGCAGTGAAAAGCAATAAACCTCCTGAATCCTCTCCCCAAGCTATAAAGTCTGTTGTTTGCAATTGCAAATGCAAACTTCCTTTTTGGGAAGGAGTCACAGGAATCCTAGCTGCTAAAGTTCTGCTGGCCTAAATACAGGATATGACCCAATACTATACTGATAAAATTTTATGCAATTAAGCTCTTTTTGTTGAAATAAAATCCATTAAGTTTCAACTTACATGTTCATCTGAAGCATAAAGGACTTCCATTAGCCGATTGACAAGGTCATTATTCTCTCCCCCATGTTCTTGGCAGAGAAGTTCAATCTCCCTTAATTTGCCAAAGTAGAAATCCCTTTCCTTCTCCACGCCTTCAAGTGCAAGTTTTAATGAATGTACCTGTATATAAACCAAGACATGATGCATCAGTTTTGAGGTGCACTACAGAAAAAAGAATGGTATAAAATTTTGTATGCTAAACAATATTAAATACATATTCCATTTTATAGCTTAAAATAAAGTCCAGTTTTCTTGCTGCAGTGCTAAATTGAACCTTACCCCACAGAGAACAGTAAATCAGGCTCCCCCACTACTCGGCTTGGATACATCTTAACCTTGATCCTTAAAGGTCAATTTTCTCAGCACTCTTACATTGAAGCTCAAAGCAGCAGTTCAGAAATCAGGGCTACCTAAGCCATGTCTCCTAGCAGGGCTGCCAGAAATGTCATGTAGTGGTAACTAATAAAACTTTTGGCTAAGTACTTGTGTTATTTTGCCTAGATAAATGTGTAGTTGTTGGGAAACCTACAATATCTCCTTGCCTAAAAATACCTTGAACTAGCAGAGGAGGGAAATAGTCAGGAAATTAAAAGGTCTTCTAGTTACAAATGTGGTATTGCTGGTTTTCCACCTCTCCTGTTCTGCCTCCTCACTTACCACATTTTACAAACCTGTGTTTCAGCACTCTGCTGCCATAACTGGGTGCACCACAGGCTACCTGCTCTGACTGATGTGCTGCGTCTACCAGCAAATTCTCCAAATGCCAAGTACCTTCCTCCTTTGCAACCTTGTTCACAAGAGTCTTCAAGCTATGCTGTCAGCCTCAATTTCACCACTAGGACTGCTGCAAATAATTCATGGGCAATGTAGCTGTTAATGATTAGGCTTTGTATAAATCATGACAGATGTTGCAATGTATTTATATATATATATATTTTAAAAAGAACAGCTTTGTGGGAGCATAACATATAAACTTCTGACTAATGGGGTATACACAATCAGGATAACATCTAAGTGGCTTGTAAATTCAGAGGACAGCAGCATAAAAACCAACAGAAATAATCACAGATAAAGCTGTCTACGGTAAATACACTGACCCAAATCACATCCAATTACAGCCAAATTAGCATTTGCATTTTAAAGGCTGCAATTACACAAATGATTTTCTAAATAAAACATGCTAAATAAATTAAATCATATCAGACTACATTTCAGTGAACTGATATGATTTAATAGAAACTTCTGTGCTGCCAGTTCTATTGCAAGTTAATTTATTTCCTTCACTAGTAAAAATACCAGCAGAGTTCAAACAATGCTTTGATAGCCTACTAAATCCTTTCAGTTTGTTTTTCCATGACTGCTGAGCTAGGGATGACTTTTTCTGACCTTTGACTGCTCTCTCAAAGGCATCAAGCAGCAGAACTGACCTGTTACCAGTGCAGGATCTCAGGGCATCTCATTTATGCACTAATTCATTTCTGACTAGCTGCCTGAGTGTGACACTCAAGTCTCCCCTTGCCAGTTTGAATTCCTTATGGATATAATGACCAGTCACCTTAAAATTAGCTATTTTTTTACAAAAGTAGGAATAGCAAAATTAAGAGTTTACAATATTCTAGTTCTGTAGATGAAGACCTCGTACTCAGGATGTGCCTTCTGGAACTGCCATAGCATATTGCTGGAGAGCAACGCCTGATTCCAGCCAGAGTAAGAATGTAACTGTTTCCAGATCTCTTGCTCTGTGCTTGCTAGAGCTTGGGAAAATAATGAACTTCAGCTGAAAAACTGGCAGCTAATAGCTGAGACTATCTCCCCTTCTGACCTATTTACTATGAAGACATTCTCCTGTTTTCATCCTCTCACATTCACGCTGTTTAAAGAAACAAAATCACTTATGTACATATGCATGGAGTTAATTAATTACTGTATATAGTAAGCCTTGTTATAACCAAACCAGATATGCTTTCCTTCAGTTCTAACTACCTGTCTGTGCCGTGTGAATCCATATTTCTTTAGATACTTTGCACATCTGCATCCTACTTTTTCCTTCCATGAGCATGCCAAAAGGCTGACACCTGAGGAACACCTCAGATCAACTCCCATGCTCTATTTCTGGACTGCAAGTATCCCTCTGCAACCCAGTTAATGGGTGCAAAGGCAGCAGTTCTTACTGACTGGTCTTTTATGGCACTTGCTGGTAGCACAAATACTCACAGGGTTGCTGAGGCAAGCTGCAGATTAGACCCAACTGCAGCCAAAAAGCCACAATGATGCTGTTTTCAGAACTTACATGTATACCAGCACACATCTAATAGTTCCTGGGACCGTATGTAAAAGTCCCTTCTCTGTATGCAATAGCCCCTGGTTTGTGCTGCCACCTCAGCTGCACCCAGACACCCTTCGAGAGAGATTTAGTTGGCACAGACCAAAGACACAAGTGGGACCACTTTGTTATTTTAATGCTATGGGTAATTGAGTTCCAGTGCAGAGTGACACTCCTTGGAATTTAATTTTGGAGTTTAACTTACTGGCACAGTTCGAAGATGATTTTAAGAGAATCTTTAAAATTGTAGGGAGCCATTAACTGGCAAATATTAGGGACGGTTTACAATTATTGCAAATATCTCATTAAGCTACACTATGGTAAAACACAGTGTAGAGACATCCCCACTAATTAAACTTTTCTGCTACAAATTGCATGCAAGTTCAGATGTTTCCATCTCCCTTAGCTGCTAGCCATGAAAGGGATGAAAAAACTATTGGAGCCACATAGGACCCAGATATTCAAGACACAATTCATCACTTCTTACTTATAATCAACACAGAAACATGGTAAACAGTGGCTGCTGCCCTCATCTCCACAACTGCTGCAGAGTAGTAAAAAACAGACAATTTGGCTCTTGCAGCATGTTCACACTGGGGGTCAGGAAAACCTGGCTCAGAGCTGCTTGCAGCGTAGCTTTTTTGGCTCATGTAATATGGCCATGGTTTACAAGTATCCATTAGTGGGAAATGAGATACCAAATGCTGTCAGCATTAAGAAAAAAAGCCTTCCAGACCATTCTAGCTAGATGATGTCTCTTAAAAACTAGCTATTAAAGAATCAGTTTTTCAAATCCTCAAAATTTCTTCTTCTCTTTGGTGATGGGGGAAATCATCCGTTTTCCTTCAGGGTTATTTGTATATAAACCTTAAGGTTTTCACACATGGAACGTGCTAGGAAAATGTTAGCAGTGGATGTGATAGTGACTGTCTATTTCAGTAAAGATCAAATATTTTTATATTGCTCAGATGCCAACCAGTTCTTCCTCCTGAAGCAAACACATTCTGATTTCTGAGTACAAATGTCACGGTTTCAGTTGCATTAAGCTGGCATTTGAACTCTGCTCGACATTGATTAAAAAAAAAGATTCCATGAAAAACATATACATTCATTCCTTGTGCAACATTTAAAAAGTTTTCTGTTACAAAAGCAATCTAGAGCCCATTTGGAAAGCTGGTGGACCCAGTTGTGCTCTCTGTTGCTCAGAATGATACCTTTAATCTGCAGAATGCCATGTCTGGGATGTGGCTATCCACCCACCACCTTTCAATGTACAACTCATCAAAAACTTGAAAATGGTGCCCCAGCAAGCTGAAATCTTTGCTGTTGAGGTCAATGAAAGTATGAAACTGAAATTAACTGTGGAAAATTATACTTGATCCAGAATAATGACTACTTCCTGAATGCAGTTGCCAGGAATTATAAAATATGAGTTTTTTCCTTTCTATTTTCCCTCACCAAGGACAAATAACAGGGATCAGGCCTCATATATAGTGGTGGCATTTACACCATTCTGACAACACAGCCTTAAGCCAGATGCAGGTATTTATTCTTGTCCAGTGCAGACATTCTTGCACTTCAGAAATGAGAGAATGACGTAAAGCTCCAGAGCATAAACAAAAACGAAGCCCTTACATTCCTAACATTACAGAAATTCTGAACCTTTTAAATTATATTTCAGAACATTACTTATAATATAACTAAGTATTCTCAGAAAGGTAGATCACATTTTTAAATTAAAATGGTGTGTTAGCTTCTTTAACACCTTCCTTCCAGAAAGCAGAGCACAATGTTCTTGTCTCACTTTAACTGCAAATCTCTTAAAACCTTGGTATGACGAATAGACTTGTTTTCTCCACAGGCACATTAAATTATTTATTTCAAACCAGTAATACACAAGAGCAGACACTATTCGGATTTTTCCTAACCAGGTGAAATAAAAGATAATCTAATCTAATCTAATAACATTATCATGCTTCAGCAAGACTTACCTGTGACTCCTAAGATAATGATTTTAAAATACTGGCAAAAATCAATCATCTCTGCCAGACATTATTTTTCACAATAAATCTCTTTTTTTTTCTTTTTTTTTTTCTTTCCAGCTGAACTATTTCCACTTCTGTCCCTTCATAATTCTGGAGAGCATCATTCATCAGAAGACAATATTAGATTTCATGCCTGCCTGCGACAATGAATGCATCTACTTTTGTGCCTAAAGCAAATTTACCTGTTCACTGAGCTGTATGACTTGAGTTTCCAAATCTTTATCTGATTTGGATGCCGAGCTGCTTGGTGCAGCTTTTTTTGCTGAAGATGGGCGAGAAGGTGTTGATCCTGGTTTAGAAGCTGGACTGGATTTAGCAGCACCTAAAAAACACAATAAATAAGTAAATAATAAACAAGATTGATCTCTGTTAATAAATGCATTCCTATTAATCTAGTACTGAAACACAAGTATTGATTTTAAAGCCATCCATCCTCTCTTTTACTTCAAGGTGACAGTAGGGGAAATTCCACTGCTGTTATGCCTTGGGAAAGGAAAAACCACATTTCCTACCAATCTGAGTTTGCTACTGAGAGTGAGGTAACTCTAAAACCAAAATAAACAATGTCAAACCAGGAATAAAAAGTTCCCTTAGATCTGAGCAGCTTTCAGCTTAGAAAAAATATGCCATTCAGAGAGTGTTCCCCCAGCTCATTACTTAACATACATAGCTATCCTCAATTCCCCTGGAGAAAGACAGAGCTGAAATAAAGTCAGCTAAACTATCTCTGTGCTTTTTTGATTTTCAAATGTAAACCATCCCTGAGACAAGGGCATTGGAACTCAGAGCAGAACTAAACCCATTGGTGAACTCACAGTTTGCCACAGTGACCAGAAGATGTTTTGATCTCCTTAGGTTTTCCTATTTAATTACTTGAGCTGCGAATCTGCCAGAACATGGAGCAACATCTTCACCAGCAAAAATGGCAAGTAATGAGTGCATACAGATAATCCTTCCACAATGACTTGGCACATAAACGCCCAAGCAGAGCAAGAGTTGTGTGAAAGTGTTTGCAGAGCCTTCACAAGAACCTCCCAGCCAGCTCCTCACACATTGCTGTGCCTCTCCATCTTTTATCTCTTGCTGCTGGCTGTTCGATACAGTCACTCAGCCCATGCACGAGTGCCTGGCTCACAGCTCTCCCCCTGCCTCAGCTCCCACAAGCACTGACTTGGCCTTTTCCTTATTCCCTCCAACAAGGAATACATTTGAGATGTACTGGACAGATGTCTGATACAGAAACTGGTTTGGTTAAGAAGACAAAACAGAAACCCAGCCTCTCTCCAGCCTATTTGACTTGTTTTATTAAGCAGGCATGTGAATCAGAGGTCCTGCTCAGCAGCACCTGTGTTCATCACTGTTTCCTAGAAAGAGCAAAACACGGTTGTCCAAAAGTGATGAGGGGTTCCATGCCATCCTCCACCACCAAATGCTGTGGTGCTCTGTAGCCTGCCCTAATCCAGCAGGCACCCAGCTCCCAGCTGAACTCTGAGCTTGCTGTTCACCAGTTCCAGAAGGATTTTGCCCCAGCTTTCTCAGCAGCCACCTTCCACCCCAAACCTCACCAGCTGCTCCTCCCATAGGATTACTTGATTTATGGCACATTACAAATTGTTATAAGTTGTCATTTCCACAATGTATCCCTGTGTCAGACAATGCTTTAATAAAGCAATTATTTGTAAAACAAATGTATTAAAAAAAAGCCATTACTAGGAAGAGACTGTGAGGAGGCAGGGAGAGGAAGAGACAGCCTGTGGGGCTGTCCATATGCCCAGACTGTGGAGCTCACAGAGTCTCACTGACCTAGAACTCTGACAGTGGTTCATTGGAGGAGCTGGAAAGCGATGGGAAAGGAGAGCAGCAATGGGTTATTTAATCAAGCTTAAGCTTTCCTGATTTAGTCACAGGCCTCCCTCTGTAGCAAGCATCTCCTCCCACCCCTATGGATAACTCTATTAACTGGGTCACCTAAAGCCAACAGAACACAAACAAACAACTTGATAATTCAGTTAGCATGTGTAAACATTTCTGTGCAAGATAGTCATTCTCCTTTTCTAATGCTCTTTATTCTCAATATAAGACAGGGAAAAAACCCATAATGGTGGGGTTTTTTTGTTTGGTTTTTTTTTTTTTTTTTTGTTTGGTGTTTTGGTTTTGATTTTGTTTCTTTTAGAAACTGGTGGCTCCAATTGCTTCCATGTCTATTGCATATACAAACTCTTCTCTAGCAGATTTCAGATATAGTACACAGGCTTGCTAAAGCTGGGAAAATTCAGTGTTGTGTATATGTGTGAAATGAAACTTTTTTCACATCATACTTACATCAGCAAAGAATAAAGCATTTGTTGAAAAACATTAAAAATGCCAAGATCTTTTTTTGCTATTTTTTTAATGAAATTGCCTAAACTTTAGCATTCTGCCTTCAATGCTTTCTAGCTTCAGCCTGTATTTTGACTAACTTAAAAATCAGCTGCTTTAGAGTAGGATTACTAAAATGTTCTAAAAGCCAGGAAAATAATTTTCATTTGGATTAGCAGATAAACAGAAGCAAACTAGTGTCAAAATATGCAATAAGAACACACACATGAAATAAAATCACTTTGACTCTAGCATTCTAGTTGGGTCTCAAGTTATTAATGACCAAAGCATCAACATTTACTTCTTATTGTATCCTAATTCTAACTCAACTACAAGATGCAGGTTAAGGGTATCAACTGAAAAGTAAAAGCTTTAAAGCTGGCACAGAGAGAGCTAAGGGAAGAGCAGGCACAAACATTTGATCCCAAGGTATTCACTCTAATTTGCAGCTGAGGTGCTCTCCCAGAGTGTGCTGAGCAAGCCTCAGCCCCAGTGCCTGCAGCACTGATATGTGGCATTATACTCTGCCCTCCTTTGAAAACAACAAAGCCTTTTGAATTTCTACAGCGAAGTGCCACTAAGCTTTATAAAGTCCAGACAAATCAAAAGAAATCAACTTTTGCTCCACTGCTCAGGATCAGCTCTTAAATGACCAAATATTCCAATTTCAGTAACACAGATAAAAAACAGCTAACTGGTTACTAGGAGGTATCAGCGACAGCTGGATAGAACTTAATTGCAACAGAGAATACTTAGGGATTTCTAATTTAAAATTTCCTGGAGGAAAAAAAAAGCTGTACCGTACATTTATTCTAAGGCATCAGTTTTATAATCAGCTCAGAAGCTTCCATTCTAGCAGAAGCCTAATTTCATAAAATAATTAAAGGATGCTGGTCGGTAGAGTAATGCAAAGTACTTGAAACAGCCAGATATCTAAACAGAGACAAAAGATCTTGATAGACTTAATCACTTGGTGTTGAGCAGTGGTTTTGCAGTCAATTAGTGCAATAATGGAATAACTCCTAATGCACTGCTCGGGGGGACTACATAACCCAAACAGTTTAAATTCTTTCCAACATCATATCTTCCATGAAAATATTTATATATAACCCATTTACACACTCTGAGAAAGCATGGAATTTCATACAGGTATTCTGGGTAAAAAGTATCCAATAACCATCTCTTTTCCCTGATCAGTGAGAGAATTGCACTGTAATCAGCAACATAATTGTTTACCATTATTAATTCAAGCTTACTGCTGATGTTCAGAAAGAAACATAGGGACCTTCCCTGGAAAGCAACATCCCCGTGCCCCAAAACATGCTGGCAGCCAAAAGACTGGAAAGCACTGTGGCAGAAAAGGATTTGGGGGTCCTGGTGGACGCTGAGTTGCGCATGAGCCAGCAAAGCACCCTTCCAGCAGGGAAGGCCAGCAGACTCCTGGGCTGTGCTGGGAAGAGCATCAGAAGCAGGCAGAGGGAGGTGATTCTCCCACTCTAGTCAGCACTGGAGAGGCACATGAGGAATGCTTGGTTCAGTTCAGGGCTCCCCAGGATGGGACATACATGGATGAACTGGAGAGTCCAACAACAGGCCACAAAGACTAAGGGAATGGAGCACCTCACATACAAGCAAAGTCAGAAAGGTATGTTGGTTCAGCCTGGAGAAGAGAGGCTTCAGGGGGGATCTTATCTACACCTCAAGAGAAGGTGCAAAGAAGGTTGGAAACAGGCTCCTTTCAGAGGTCCCCAAAGGATGGGAGGCAAAGGGCAGAAAATGAAACACAAGAAATTCCATTTAAATGTAAGAAAAAACATCTTTACTCTGAGGGTTATCAAATGCTGTCCGGAGAGTTTTAGGGGTTTCCATCCCCAGAGACACTCAAAATGTGACTGGATGTGGTCCTGGGCAACCAGCTCAAGGTGACCCTGTTTTCAGCAGAACAGTTTGACTGGATGATCTCAGAGGTGTCTTCCCACCTCCACTGTTCTGTGAGAACTTTTGTAACAGCATGATCTGATTTTAGGTCAATGCAGGGTTCCAATTAGAACTTTTGTGAACAGCATTGCAGCTGTTTCAATTAGCACCTGGATAACTTTTTGGATCTGCCCACGTAACACTAGCAGAGATGAGAAAAGTAAATTCACAATTGAAAGACAAATTGTTCTGTTCTTGTACTGAATTAAGTTAAAATGAGCCAGCTTTGAAATGCATTAGAGGTTTCCATCTGTGGTACTCCAGAAACAATTACTAGTCAGTCCACCATAATTAAATGTATCCCACACAGTTTCAGCTTCACTATTCTTTTTGCTAAATACCTAAGTTCTACAAACAGATGCACACTTCTGCAACATGAAACGGTGGCTGTTGGCACTGTACAGGTTTGGGTACAAAAACGCTAGGCTGCAAATTCCAGTTCTCTTTGCATCACAGGCATAGTCTTGTAGACAAGAGACCTACTTAACATTTAGAGAGAAATCTTCCTTGAAGCTATATGAGTAATTAGTATGCTGTTAAATATTTATGCAAAAATTCAAGGAAACACGTGCATGAATACAGTGTGGACGTGCATGAGGAGAATGTGGAGAGCAATGGAAGCCCTGAGCAAGCACAAGACTTGGCTGAGCCCACACAACCACTGCTTCAGTGGAATTTGGGAATCACTCACAGTCTATTTTAGTCAAATTAAAGGATTTCATAAAAAGAAGATTCCTGACTCATGCCACAGGAGAAAAACCAAACCCAACAAGAGGCCACAGTAATTTCTTCACAAGCTAAAGAAAAACTCTCCACCCACTTAAACCAAGAGAGCGAGAACAGTAGATTAATTAATATTCACACACTCTTATTATTGTAGCCACACCAGGACACAATAAAGTGGACAATTTAGGGACACTTAATGAAATAAGTGATGACAAATGATACTTAATGGGAATTAAATGACCTCAGAAAAAATCTGACTTTCTGAATCCCAGTATGCTGTGGTTCAGCTGTCCGAATTATTTTGTGGTACTATTTTGCTCTGGCTGGTAGGACCCTTCTGTCCTCTCAGCTCCCCAAACCTTCACTGCTGCTGGTCCAGTACAGCTTGGTGAGCTCTGCATTCATCCTCTGCCAGACAGCTGGCAAAGAGAATTGTGTATGATTACCTGAAACTTCACAATTTCAAAAGAGCTATCCAAGTAAAGAAGTCCAATGGAGGCCACTTGTCAAATGAAAAAGTTTTACTGATGGCATGACTGCCTCAGTTTGTCTTTAATACAAGATTTGATAAAAGGGAACTAACCAAAGCTTTCCCCCCCATCATAAATGAGGACTTTCACTCTAGATTTAAAATAACCACTATTTTATTATTTAAAATAATCAACAACTACTACTTCTTCTCAACTGAAACCTCTATTTGCTCTAGAAATATTTCTAAGTATGCAAACATTTATCTTCAATGGATGAAACCATTCCACAGGTTTAACAGAACACAATTTAAAAATTCAAGTGGCCTTAAAAACCTGTGTTTTCTAAAATCTCACTGTCTGCTTAGCTATAAGGAGAAAGCAGCCTCAAAAGGAAAATCTGAAAAAAAATCTGTAAAGAAATGCATGTTGAAAAATGAAAGAATGTGCAAACATTTGTGCAACACAGACACTCAAACCACACCCATGGTACACTGAAAATTAAGATAGCCATTTTCACCACTGCTTTTCCAAACACAGTCACCTCTCTTGAAACAAGGCCCTGGCTCCTGTACTGCAAGCAGCGTTGCTTCCTGCTTGAAATTCTCGAGCTCAGTGGGTTTAAAATTTAAATTCTCCTCATGCTGGCAGGCAGGGGAGATGTGTCTGCATTACAGCAGGGGCAGTTTACCTCCCAGGCTGGCACTGTCACTGCACATGCTGTTCCCCTCAGTTAGTGTAATTCCTTGGCCTTGTATGAACTAGGGATGCAAACACTCTCAGTTTGTCACCCTGCAGTTCTTTCCATGTCCAGCTTGCCACGTTGCCCTGGAGCACCACACACTGCAAGCAGAGATTGCCATTGCCAACAATTACTGCTGGTCACTGGGGAAAAAGGTAGCGAGTCTTGGTGGAAAGCAAAAAATAAAGCATTAGGAGTTCTCTAGTCTCCCAGGAGTGCTAATTGTATCACTAGCTGCTAAAATAAAGAATAGTCTTGCTGAGTATTTTTATCCCTCAAAATTAATTTACAGCACATCTGTCACAGCAGGATATACCATTTCCCTACAGAAAATCAGTATTTCTCCTGTGCAATTGCCTTTTCGATGGCACGTTATATATAATGCATTCATGCACAAACAGTTCATTCTGCCCTGGTTATTTTCCCTGTCATAGCGTAAGTATTTTTAGCCCTCATGTGATCCTCCAGTATTTTCCAGCTCTGCTTTAGTCATCCTGCTCTCACTGAATATTTCAAACTAAAAAAATCTAACAGCCTTCAGATCTAAGAACCTCTCACATTTTTAGCTTACATGTAAATAATTAATTTTATTAAGCTGCCCATGTATTTTTGACACCCCACACCCATACACTAGAGAGTGCTCCATAGAGATTTGCTCTGACATGTGGGAATACTTACGTAAGACACTAAGCTAAAATCCTGACAACCTGATCACTATTTTCAATTTTGATCAGATGAAGCCTTTTCCGCTATTTCCCGCAGGGAGCATTAGAACTGGCACAAATAACGGTGCCCTAATATTTTAATCCTGTACTGCAATTTTGACTCTACATCTGTGGGCTGTTTACCACTGCATTAGAGAAGAGCGGAGGCTGTAGGAGATCGAAAGTTGGCTCAGGGCTGGCAGATGGCATTAGATCTAAAAGCAGCTGTGGTGCTGCTGCCGGAGAACCTACAGCAGTGGTCTGTGCTGCTCCTTGAAGGAGGAAAAGACCCTCATTTCCCCACCCAGGAGCTGCATTGACCTGGTGAAACCTTGCTGCTCCTACTGTTTCTAGGAGCAGACTGTGGCGCGTTACCAAGCCCATCCACCCACGGCACCACCGTCGGCTCAGCCACAAATCAGCTCTGTCTCTGAAGGAGGGGACAAGGCAGTGCGAGGGTGGCACAACAGATTAGTTGTAGGGACCTATTTACGCTTCCATTTCCAAGCTGAATTATCCTTGACCTGCGCTGACTCCCCAGTAGGATCACCTTCGGAATGGGAAGGGCTATGGCTGCTGGCCTGCTCACCACTTAACATAAAAAGCAGTGCATTTTTAGACTTCTCAGATTCTGGGTTGTTTTAGAAGTGCTTGTTTTTCAAAATAAAAAAAAGAACATGCTCTGCATTTATAAAATCCATTTACAGGTACAGGAAGCAGCTGCCTGATACCAGGCATCCCATCAAGCTTTAGAGTCTGATTAAAATATCAAAACCAATTTTTATTCATGCCAGTACCCTTCTGGATAAGTCTTCAGAGCAACCTTTAAGGATCTGGCCACTTGTTAACTCAAGGACATATATCTGAGTCTACTGAAAATACATTGTTAGAACAGTGTTATAAAGCAGTTATGAATAGTCAAGAATCATCTCCTAAATCACTCAAGCCCAAAACTCTGTCAAAGGGCATTGGAAGAGTTACTCCATGGAGCAACAGGAATCACCTGAAATGAAACTGCTTGTAGCTAAAGTAAATTATTCCTTTAGAAATACACATATCTAATCAGTTTAGAATAGGTGTATTTTAAAGCCTGCCAAACCCCCAATATGAATGAGTACCCATATATCTGCTTGCTTCTGAAACCAAACAATAGATGCAAACATGTAGGTATAGCCACTGCATGCTGTTAAAAAACTTTCAGATTATGCTGAAAGATCTTCCGGGTTCTTTATTTTTTCTCACTTGTGCTTCCTTTTGTTTTGTTAAAGAACTGACTAGGCAGTATTACAGCTTCAAAACTTCAATATTAACGTAGAGCAAATTGCACAAATTAATAATGGCACCAAGCTGTGTGGTGTGGCCATGTGCTGGAAGGAAGAGATACCAACCAGAGGCACCTTGACAGGCCTGAGAGGTGGGTCTGTGCAAACCTCATGAAGTTCAGCGTGGCCAGGTGCAAAGTCCTGCACCTGGGTCAGGGCAAATACAGGCTGGGTGGAGAATGGATTGAGAGCAGCCCTGAGAAGGACTTGGGGGTGTTGGTCGATAAGAAGCTCAGCATGACAATGTGCACTTGCAGCCCAGAAGGCCATCAATATCCTGGATTTTACATTATGGTTCCTATAGCAGCTGTAATGAATACTCCTTCACTTCCAGCTAAGTGTGGACGACAGAGGTACAGAAGCACATCTTTCATGGTAATTTCCCAGCTGCCCAGAACTTGCTCCTGCATCACCCCAGTTTACTCCCAAACAGCAGGAAATGAGGCACACACAAGTTTGCAGTTGCATACAGAACTCCTCCCGGAGCATCAGTGAAGGCTCTCATTCCTTCCAATGTGCAGGTTCTGTGATGGGGTGAGGCAAGTTACAAAGGCACCATACATCAGTGCCATGACAATGTACTCACCCAGAATTCAGTAAACCCATGCAATGACTGACACCTAACTGAATTAGTTCTGTTGTGAAATGCAAGCAGCAAGAAAAGCTGGAGCGCTTATTTCACCCAGCATCACGTAATCTCTGTACTCCACCATCCCCAGCTCAGAAATGAAACTAGTGTTCTGCCTGACATACTTCTGGACAATACTTGAGTTAATAATGAAGGAAGTTTTCCATGAAAAAGCTAACTCTCAGAGCTACAGGATCTTCTCAAAACTCATCACACTCTCAGTTGTACAATCCCATACAAAGGCTGGGAAGGCACAGGACATGCTGTTCATACAACGAACAGCACAACATGACATTACTGCATTATCCTCCATATCAGCTGGCTGGTTCCACTCCAGTAGCTATTCAATTCCTGTAGGATTGTCACCTCCACAGCTTTAATTTGGATGACATATTTGTGACTTTGGGAAGAAAAGACCATATGTAAGAAGAACTAACAAGCACAGTAAAGTCTGTGTTTAATAAAAGTGTCTTTTCAAATTTCTATATTGGACAACATCTTGACATAAGCACTTAGGTTTTCTGGTTCCAAAGGGAGTGCAAGACATCACATGGAAAATTGGAGCATGCCAGACCCTGAAATTCAGAAGTTCAGGCAAAGACGGTGCAAAACAAAGATGTAAACAAGCTTTAGAAGCCCAGAGTAGCACTGGGCTGCTATTAGGTGCCCCATTTCCTGGAAGCACTAATGAGCTGAAGGCAGCTGGCCAAGTATGCCCCACTTTGACGTCAGAAGTGATCAAAGCAGAACACTGAAATCTGGGTAGGATTCCAGAGCACAAGGCGGCCTAAAAGTGAGGGTGCTTCATGCTTCACACCTGCCCCTGCTTTTGTGAGTAGTGGTGAGCCCATGAGAGGACAGGTCACAGATTTAAAATCAGCTAAATATTAATCCTTATTTGAGGAATGGGTTAGCGTAAAACCAGGACAAACCAATAAAGGAATTAGATGTGTGTGCATGTGTCTTTCCGTATGCACGAACCTATGTCCAGTAACACTTCTTTAGTGACTATTTTTTTTTCTTAAATGTTAGCTGCTCTCCTATTCACTTAATCCTCAGTTAACGAAAATGGCATCTGCTTAGTGAGTAGTCATACCCACATTACATAAACACTAAAGATCAGGTTTAGTTCTTTGGCCTGTTCCAGAAACACCGTTGTGGTTTAACCCCAGCAGGCAGCTGAGCCCCCACAGCTGATCACTCACTGTGCCCTGCAGTGAGATGCAGGAGAAACCCAGAAGGGGAAAAGTGAGAAAATTTATGGGTTGAGATAAAGACAGTTTAACAGGTAAAACAAAAGCCATGCAAACAATTCATTCACCACTTCCCATGGACAGGCAGGAATTAACCCATGTCCAGGAAAGCCAGACTCCATCACCACCATCAAATGGTGATTCGGCAAGACAAATGCTGTGAACTCTGAATATCCCTCCCCACCCTTCTCCTTCTTCCCCCAACTTTTCTGGCTAAGCACGATGCCATGTGGTATGGATAATTTGTTCAGTCTATTGGGGTCAGCTGTCCTGGCTGTGTTCCCTCCAAATTTCTTGGGCACCCCCAGCCTGCTTGTTGGCAAGGCAATGTGAGAAACTGAAAAAGCCTGGACTCTGTGTAAGCACTGATTAGCAGTAATTAAAACATCCATGCTTTACCAACACTGTTTTGGTTTAAAATTAAAAATTTAGCACCAATCTTCTCTGAAGCCTTATCTCTATCCCAGCAAAACCTAATAGAAGCACAAAATAAAAAATTAGAAGACTGAGGTGTTTCAGTTAGGAGGACTAGCATACCCAAACAATAAACACACATAAAACCAAAAATAACTTAATTTTTATTCTTCTGGTCAGCCTTTAAGATTTGGAAACATTTTACTCACAATAAAAATTGAAAACTAAATCAGCCTGTGCAAGCATTTTCCCATAAAGATGGAGGTGTGAAAGAAGAACACACTCCATTTAATGTTCTTGAATACACTTGCACATACCACATTCAGCAACAGGATATTTGAAAGCCTTTGTCTCCACCACCAGACATTATCAGAGTCCATATCATTTACATGGAGGGGGTTCAGTGAAGAAGACACTGTGTTCAGTAGGGCTGGCCCAAACCAGAGTACATAAGATGTTAACTTTCTACTGTCTCAAGACGCTAAGCCTATGATAAGGTAAAAAAGAATGGCAGAACCACCCAAGGAAATAATTTTAAACTAGTATTTAAGTAGAGTGGACCATAGTTTATAATTGTCTTCAGAAACAGAAATGGAATTCTTTAAGATGCAAAATACCTGCAGTTGGAGAATTTGCATGGTGAGACTTTTTGGGCAGGTTAAAGATCTGTTCACCAGGATCTGGTGGAGGAAGAGCATCTTGGCCTTGTCGAGCTTCCACAGGATCATACTCCTTCCCATCATAGTTAGCATCAAAGAACTTCTTAAACCATTGAATGAAATCTAAGTTGTCTTGGAAGCGCCCTTTGACCAGTTTTTCCACAGGAATTACCTAAAAGGTAGATATTAACATCCAATATTACATCACTGTCATATTTTTAAATATAAAAAATTACATATATACACTTATTTAAAAAAAAATCTACTAACTGCATCAACAAATAAATCTCTGCCATTGTTTCGTTCCTAAAAGAAAGGGAGAATTTGCAAGTGATCTTAAAAATGAAAACTAAACCAAATGAGACCCAGCCTTTGAAGTAGCAATACAGTAGGTATAGGTAAGCCTTTATAGCTATTGTTCCACAGAGATACTCCCTTATATCCCATGGGTACATCCCATGATGAATGACACTGTTCTGGGAGTAACACTATGTTCAGCCAACTAGGGATTTCTGGTTTTAATGCATGTGGTACAGCTTGATGTATTACAAACAAACAATTCTTCAAAAACTCCAGACAGATGTTCCTTGCTCTCTGTCCTACTGTTTGAACTACAAAACCCAGCAGCTTTTCCAAGACATGCTAAAATTCAAACCAACCTACATTTTGGTAGCACATGGTCATCATATGAACCGACCCTGAGGTTTTAACCTTGTAATTTTTTTCCACATATAGCTATACACAGAACAGTTTGTGGACATGCAGAAGTTAACTTAAATGCCTTATAAAGTTCTAGTAAAACAAAGGAATGGCTATGAGGATGTCTCCATATTAATATCTTAGAAATTCGTCACAGACATGAAACCTCCAAAAAGTGTCGTCAGCCAATATTACAGCACTCAAGGCTTCCAGACACTATGGGCAGACAGGGACTACAACTGCAGAGGAGCTTTGCTTAATTCATGCCACTGATTAGACAGCCAAGTTAGGTGGACCTAGTGCCTCTTGAATGTTATGAGTTTTCAGCTGGAAAAGGGTTTTCATTTTTTCTTCAGGATTAAGCCAGCTGTACAGCATTTTATAAATCTATGATGCTTCTGCAAGAAGCATTGACATTGCACTGCATGTCTTTTCAGGTTATTCCATTTGTATCTTAACTATACATTAAAAAGGCATGATAAATTTGCTCTCTACAGGAAAATTGACAATTAGTCATTAGTACATTAGTCTTCCCAATGGTTCATTAGCAAATCACACTGTAAATAGAAGTGACCATAACATTTCTTGAAAAAATGAGGGTTTTCCAGTTTTTCATAGAAGTCTTTAGGGACCCTCTGTTATGACTGTTTAAATTTCAGAATAAGGCAACACTAAAGGCCAGGGCGGAATCTTAAAAAAGTAAATAGGCAGACCATCAGTATAAAACTATAAGCACGATAACATAACTTCCAATATTAATTTTTATCAACAGAGTAATTTATATTGGTGAGTCTGTCAAGCTCTCACATTCAAGTATAAACTGAATACCTTAAAGCTGAACAAGCATTTTCTCAGAGGCTTCCATTCTTAACTTAACAAGATCACATATGCTACCCAATCTAATAAATCACTGGGTAAATTATTCCAGCTTTTCAATAATTTAAATTCCCTAAACCATGCTTTGGACAAGAAACATGGAATACTTATAGGAACAGCATATTTTCAAGTTGTTTTGTTGGAAATTCAGGAAACCAATAATTTTACTTATCAAAAAATAAAGATTCACTGATGACAAGGAACAAAAAATAAAGATTCACTGATGACAAGGAATTTCTGACACCTGGTGTTTTATCAAAGGGTCTCTGATATTAAGATATAATGGGTTAGATGGCACAACTCCTCAGCAGACATGTGGGCTCAATTTTCAATTTGTACCTAAATGGAGCCAAATGCCAAACTTCTTCTTTCATGCCCAAATACCCTTTTCAGATGATGAAAGGTCAAGAACATTTTCATACACTACTCACAATTCCATTCTCCATCCAAAAGTTGAAAAAGCACATTTTCAAATATTTTGAAGTTTGTTTCCCTTATTTATTAATTTAAGACAATTTATTTAACTTTTGAAACATGTAGTGATCAAAATACAAATACAGAATGCCTACCTTATCCACATTCATTCTTTTAAATGATGCCTGCAGAAGTTTGAAGTTGTGAATGTACTCGTGCTCCAGCTTTGCTTGAAACTTTACTTTCTTCAAGCTGATGCACCCTGGGAACAACATGTCCATGAACTGGCAGTAAGCTGCTCCTATAACAAGAGAATGCATTGACGTTAATCCAGATGCACCCAGCTAAGGCCAAATGGTGTTTAATGCCATTAGCAGAAAGCATAAGCAGAAAGCAACAGTGCTGAGTAAGTCCCTGCTGTAATTCAGCCTAACACTATGCACCCAAGACCTGCTTATCTAATGTACATTGAGCAGTGACATGTTCAAGTGGTTCTTTTCCACTTGATCTGGATGCACGATGCACTGTTGTGCAGCATCCGAGAGGAATTGCCTCGATTAATGCAAAGTGAAATGGATGTTCTTGGAGTCCCTATACACAGCAGGACTGTCCATACAATGAGAAGATAACAGTGAAAATGAAAATCTCTTAATAAGCTTCCTCAATCCCCACAGTCCCCTGAATTCAAACAAGCCAGGATCATCTTTCTTCTGGTCCTTGTACCCACATGCCAAGCAAGTCCAACACAAATATTTAAGATTATATTAATGATTTAAAAAAAAAATTAATTGCAAGGCTCCAGCTTGTTAAAACATACTAGTCAGTTCCCACCCCTCTGCAATGAACATCCTTGCTGATTTTCACTTCCTGCATTAAAATGCATTAAAATGCATTAAAGGCATTTAAATAAGCAGACTAGCGTAGTCCACCCGTAGCTTTCAAAGCTGGGCTGACAGCTTTACTTCTCACTCAAAACAGTCAGGTTCCTAAGTTTAACTTTGAGAGCTCTCTGAACTTAAATAGAGGGTAGGGGCGTCTATGTACAACTAATCCAGAACAAAGAAGGAAGTATATAGGAAAATGTCTAACCAGCATCCTGAGGCTAGCTAATAGAGACAGCATTTCTTGTATGCAGGGAGCTTCCTCCTGTAGCATCATACCACTGTCATTTGCAAAGCCTTTAATGTTGACACACTCAAGTGCTTAAAAATCAAGATTAAAATGTTTAAAGAAATCAAAGGAAAAGCAATTTTCTTTCTTCTTCAGAAGAGTTTTCTACAAAACACTTTATACTCAGCAAAGATTCAGCAACGTCCACAGAGGGCTGTAGAGGGTGCAGGCCATCTGCTTGAGCATCAGGGCAGGGAAAAGTTTGCCCCATTACCCCTGACAAGTTCAATTTTACTTCTACAAAAAACACTTGTGTGCTTTTAGCACACATCAGTTTTGACAATGTCCATATCTCACCTAAGAGTTCAGCCCACTATCAACAACAACTTTTTATCACCAGTATTTCTGAGTGTTCACAGAGAAACCAAAGTAACAAAGCAGACACCTGGCTCGTTGAGTTTTACAGAAGAGTCAACAATACCTTGAACTTAAAGTCATTCATCTCCATGGGTATGCAGATGTTTTGACAGGACTGACTTCATGCATGAGATGGTTCTCATTCTCTGCACCCAGTCAGCCATCACATGAAGGGTTACTGAGATCATCACTTCCCAAACAGAAGTGTTTAAGAGAAGAGTCCAAAAATATTCTCTAAAATACTAACACAAATTTTCTAAGGGAGTTACCAAGATGCAGCTTTAGTGCTGAAAACCACTGTCATTTTAAAAAATAATCTGTTCATTTTGTCTAGCTTTGTGGGGAAAATGGTTATTAAAAAACCTCATTTTCCAAGGACACCTTGTGCTTAGCTGTTTGCAATGGTCTTGATATGATCAGGAATCAAAGTAAAATATTCCCTAAAGGGAAAGGCGCCTTCTGGCAAGTTACAAGCATCAGATGACAAATTTGCATCTTCTTACAGAAAACTTTATAAACACAATTATTTATTCAAAACTCATCTCTAGCAAGAGAACTTGTAAGTACATGGCAATAGAAAAAATACATTACGGTTAAAAGCATAGATATACGGATAATTCATAGCTTGAGTACACTTATTATTGTTTAATTTAATGCAAAAGGATTATTATGCAATCATTTAATGTTATAAATTGAATTTGTTCCTAACTCTGTCCTTTCATCCTCCCCATACCCCAATTATAAGCTTTACTCTGATATCTAAGTAATTGCCTGGAGGCCCTAAAAATGCACTGCACAACCTTTCATCTAGATCCTTTTAGAAAACTAGAAGCCCAAAGTGTTCACATGAGATTTTTTCTCCTGCTGCTGGTAATGCAAATTCCTTCTGCATGCCTTTAGACAGTCTCTCTCTAGTTAGGGTATTTCCTTGTGTTTTCTCTGCTGGCAGTTGTTTCTGTGCCTTTGCCAGCCAGGAGGTGGTCCTGGGTCTGCACAACACTCGAGGGCAGAAAACACTGGACTGCATCCACATGGCAGCACGGACCTGTTCTCTGACACAACACTGGAGCGGCTGCTGGGCTGCCTCCCCAACAGGAGGATTTTATTGCACTGGCAAATACAGTTCATTAAAATACTCCTTCCTGAAGTACAGAGACAACAAACAAACATGGATGGAACTAAACACTGAACTACAAAGAGAGGAAATTCCTCCTGACTCCAAAAAGCCAGAGACCTGCCTACCACACCAATAGGAGAAAGTAAAATTATTATTACAGTCAACTGGGACTACCTGATTTTGGACATCGAGGTTTTGTATGTATTTAATATTATATAGGTGTTTATTTATAATTTAAAATTTTACCCCCTAAACCTTGTAGCTGTCAGATTACATTTAAATGGGAAACACCAGTGCAATAGGATGGGGACACGACTGTCTACACTGCCCACGGCTGAGATTTCCTGGAGGCAGCAGACAGGGGAGCCCTACTCAAGTGATGTGAGATTGCAATGCCTTCATCTTACAGCCACAGCATATCTGTGTGGTGCTCTGCATATGGGACAGCACTTTAGGCCTATCCAAAGTGCTACACGACTGATTTTTCAATGCAGGTACATGAGAAAGGAATTGTTTTAATGGAATACAAAGAAAACAACAGTAGAGATAATGACATTATGACTCACAACATACCTCTTGCATAATTTACACAAACAAAAGAATTTTTATTCTACTGTATTTTATTCAGTATTAAAAAACTCCCCTACATTTTCTGGAAAAAAACAAACCCAACAATCCCCCCACACCCCTAAAAAAACAACCAAAACCAAACCTAAATCTTCTCAAATCTGTACAGTGAAGTTGAAAACACACTACCAGAATAGGTCTCACAATAAATCTATCTTTCTGACTGAAAAACTCCTATATGCATAAACACGCACATACACACACACACACACACACAAAAAGGAATAATTTGACATCTACTCAAATGAAAGATGAAAAGTACAGCTGGTGGCAGTGCAAAAGAGGGATCAATGTTAAAAACCTCTAATCCTTTATTAGCTAACAAGCAATTTAGAATCACTGGCTAAAAATCCTTTTGTGTTTTGATCTAGAATATTGATGCAGCCATTAGTTACAGAAGATATTCACGGGCCAGACTCTGAAATGAGCCTGCAAACATGGTTGTGCTGAAATCACCCCCAGCAGTTGCTATTTTTAGCCCCATTAGTTAGAAGACAGAACCCAGCAGCATCAGGGCTTTGCAGGTGCTTCCTGGGCATCCCTGGCTTGGGGCAGAGCAGGCAGCAAGTGGAGGGAGGGCATTTCATCCACCAGGCTTGGGCAAGCAGCTGCCAAAGGAGGATAAGAGATGCCGGGGCAGAATTCAGACACAAAAGAACAAATTCAGAATTGAAAAGGTTATTTAAAGCTTTTAAAATTCAAGAATTTTGTCACATGCAGCGGTAAAGCTGAAAATTACTACCGAATTTATAAAAACTGAGTATCTTACAGTATTTTCAGAGTTGAAGACAATCTTTCACTAGTCCCTGGCAGTAAGCAATGCTGAACTAATTTTAGTTTTTGTCCTGTATGTCTTCTTCCCTGCTTCTGTGCTTCTTTTCCAGACTGTCCATGCTGACTTAGCTTGCTCTGAAGCATATGCACTCTGCATTATTAGAGATCTTCAATTTTTCTCTTCTCCTTCACCATCTGGAGGCTGATGAATCCACAAATGCAAAGAAGTATTTTCTTGATTATCAAAAATACTTCTGCTTCTGACTATTTAAATCAAAAGGAATTAAAGGAGGTAATGAAGACAAGAGAATCCTGTTTGCAACCAGTTTTTACCACTCAGTAAACTTTCTGGATTTCAGATTACAGATTTGAAACCAAGATTAAATGCTCGGTTTTCTTTAGCACTGATGTTTATATATTTATAAATTAAAAGGAAAACTTTATTTTAAAACTAACTGCTTTTAATATGCTGTAGAACTCATTATGCTAGTAAAATATTTAGTAGAAACACTACAAATATAAGCAGGTACTGCCAATATGTGTGTGCCCTACACAAATTAGGTCAATCCTTCACATCTAATGTCAAAAAACTGTCCCTCACTGCCCCTCCCTGAATCCCTGCAGTGTGTGGAAGCAAGATCCCAGAAAATCATATAAAATTACACCAGACAACATGGAAAACAAAGGCAAACAAGGGGCCCATGAAAGACAGGGCCTTGCTGGGGCAGGGGTGGAGCTGATTTCTTTTAATTCTGATACCCAAACCATAGCAAAAAGCTAAGTCCTACACTAGAAATTTGGTATACATGTTTAGTATTAACTTTGTTCTAAAACTGCATAGAAATCAAGTTTAAACCTTTTAACCAGGCCTCAGTTTGACTTTCACATGCACAGTTTTTGAAAAATTCCATTTGGGAAAAAGGCTGACTGTGCTTTTTTCTGTAACAAAATTAGTTCATTTGCTTTAATGAAACATTTAGACAATACAAAAACACATATCCAGTCATCCTAGATACGAACTCCTTCAAATTATTCATTTTATCCAAAGCTGCAAGCACCTGATCATGCATTTGGAAAATACAGGATGATTTGTGTATGAATTAGTCATCAGTAATTCAGTTCACCATGGTTGCTTACACTGATGGAAAGCTGCACACGCCCCATATTGCTGTTGCTGGGACGACAGCAGGCATGAAGAAAAAGCAGTGACTTGCAAGGAGCACGTGTGACTTAACAGTTTTGGTAAGAAAGGGAGAGAAAAACCAAGAAATACCAGCAATCATTGTTTACAGTACAGCACTTAGGGCTGGTGTTTTACCTTAGGCTTTCTAGAATTGCTTCCTCAGCAATGATGTTTAAGTAAGCACACACCAGTAGGTTTTCAACTCAGATATCAGAGTATAGATTTTCATTTACATTTCAAATATGGGCTCTGTTATGGCATCCAAAGGTTTGTTGTTTTTTTAACTGGGCAATGAAGCTGGTGAAGAGTCTGAAGCACAAGTCTCATGAGGAGCAGCTGCTGGAGCTGGGGTTATTTAGCCTGGAGAAAATGAGGCTTGCAGGGGAACCTTCTTGTTGTCTGCAAATACCTGAAAGGAGGCTGTAACCAGGTGAGGGTCAGTCTCTTCTCCCAAGCAACATGCAATAGAACAAAAGGAAACAGCTTCAAGTTGTGTCAGGGGAGGTTTAGATTGGCTATCAAAAAAAATTCCTTCCTAGAGACAGTTGTCAAGCATTGGAATAGGCTGGCCAGGAAAGTGGTGGAGTCACCATCCCTTGGGGGTATTTAAAAGTCACGTAGATGTGGCTCTTAGTGACATGGTTTAGTGGTGGACTTGGCAGTTGGACTCCATGATTTGTAGTTTTTTCCAACATAAATCATTCTATGATTCCATGTCTGTGAGCATAATGTAGTGTTACATACAACCACGTGTTTAAGAAACAGAACACTTTATCTTGAGCGCTCCACTGGAGAGACCATGGTCTTCAAACTCCTATTTGCATTTCCAGCAGCACCTATATGACCTAGTACGTAGGTCAACATAATTTTATTTCTCCAGTCAGCACACCCTCACCATGATTTAAGAAGTTTCAGCCCATTTCTCAGTGAATGTTCAAGAACACATCAATTTACCACCTACTTAGCTGTAGAGAAGCAAGTTTTTATGGGGTTGTGCATCAGTGAAGCACTCTGGCCTATCTTCACTCTTCCCAATAACAGTCCTGGAAGAGCACTTAAAAAGCCCTAAAAGTGATGCAGATTAGAGTGTAGCCCTGTCCTTCTGCTCACAGTTGCATGAGCACAGCTGCCTCAGAGAGGGCAGAGTGAGTGCCTGCATACAGATGGGAGCTCAAAAAAGCAGTGCTGCCACCACAGGAAAAAGCCTAAAAGAGCTGAGAACTCCTTCCAGCCTTACCAAAAGCCCCTGAGATAACATGCACCTAAATAACATCTGCTTCCAAAAGTCCTGTTCCACACAGGTAGGGCAAGTGTGTGACATAATCCAGAATATCCACAGATCATTTTAAATAATGGATATTGGAGGGAGGTTTCCCACGTATTAACTTGTATTCTCTTTTTCTTAAATATGTAAATCATTAAGCTGCTCATAAATTATACACAACTGAGTTTTTAATACTTAAATTTTTGCCAATAATTTATTTTGGAATTCATTAATTTTTAAACAGGAAGATCAGAACAATTTCAGAAAACAGAGCTCCCATTTAACTTAAAATAGCTGCGTAGCTCATCGTGCGTAAAAAAAGTACCACACAAAATCTAACAAGCTCTTTAAACCAGAGGGAAATCAAGCAACTCACTGCAAGTGGCATGAGTAATTAAATAATCATTTTTTTAAAAGTAAAAACCTTGTTCAAGTTCTATTCCTCCTGAATTCTTAATGAGTGACATTAAAAAAATAAATTATTGTCTGGGAATCTCATGATACTGCTTTTCAAGCTTCCTCAGAGAGTTTTGGAAATGATTTAAATCCAATCATTAACATTCATTGTATCCCTCTAATCCTAAATATCATATGGAAGACATTAGAGAGTCATTGACACTGAGTATGCTCTGTGTTGCATGACCTCAGGACAACATGCCAGTTCCTTGAAACATGCCTCGGTTACAGAGTGCAAATGGGATCAAGCCATGTTTTAATCATGTTCCCAAGTTGTGCTAGAGACCCAGCCTCTGCAAGGCTGCCAACAGGGAAAAAAACCAAAACCACCAATGTGGAAACATGCTTTGGCTTCTCAGGCGCACTGGGCTGTAGAGGAATGCTGGCACCAAGCACTCCAACAGGGTCCTATAATGCAGATTTTAGTAATAAGCATGTAGGAAGCTAGAGGTTAATATAGGCATTGAGCAAAATAAACCTTATGAGACATGAAAACACAAATCCTATGCAGCTAACCCCCAGAATAAACGGTGTTTGTGTGTACATTTACACAGCTGACTTTCTAACAAAATAGCCCTGCTCACCGTTTCTCTGTCTGGCCAATTCCCTTCTTCAGCTCCCCCAACCCTTCTCTGGCATGGTGGAGAGGAGCTGGCTCCCTTGGAGCAGCTGTGCTTGGCACACTGCTCCCTGCTGCTGCCCAGGGTCCTGATGCTGAGGGGCTGGAGACATGATGGCTGCCCTGCAAACCAGAGCTGCCCTGCCAAGGGGCCGGGGTGCAGTACTCGGTCCCTGGAAGCTGGACACCACGGACACCCTCCACAAGCCAGGAACAATCCTCCTCCCTCACACAGCACCAGTCGCAGAGGCTGTGGTGAAGTTTTCCTCCAAATCCCGAGCCAGAGAGGTGACACAAAGTCAAACAGAGAATGACATCTGCCCTATTGTCACACCACCTGCTCTCCTCCGACACCAGGGAGGTGGAGTGCCAACAAAATGTATATATAAAGGGACTACGTATCTCCACAGCAGGAACACCAACTGAGATATGGTACAGAAGTCACCACATGAGAAATTCCCTCTGGCAACACCCAGGGCACCTATAGAGAAAGAGTCTAAAATTTGAAAATGCCAAACCACATGCTTTCTTTATAATACGGCCATTTATTAAAAGCAAGGAAAAAACAACCCTGCATTCAATCCTTGATCATTGCGTACAAATCCTCAAAGACAGAAGGTCTGTATGCACTGGGGGCCAGACAATTTGCAAGTTTATAATTCTACAGAGAATTTTCAAATGCACAGTGTGGGGAGAGTCTGTATCTCTTTAATCTCATAGGATCACAGAAGTATAGCTACGTCAAAAAGTATACCTTGCTTCAGGCCACCTTTTCTTTTCTATCCATTTACCATTTCCTTGGCATTATATAGCTTGTAGACATTGTGCTGTTTCTTTTTAATTCATATCCAAGCCTTCTACAGTCTCCTGCCTGACTCTTATTTTGAATATACTCTCATGTAACACTCTAACAGTCATGAAAAGCCCTGCAACACATACACTTGGTATTCCTTAGAGACGAAAAACAGCCTTAGTAAAGAAAATTCAGTTATAAGATGCTTAGTCAGAATTCTTTCTGAGAAGCCACTGTGTATTCCTTAAAAAAAAAGCATGACTCCTAAAAAACAACTGATGTCATACTTCAAATGAAACTCTTGTTCCCCAAACCTATGGGTTTTGCACTTGGGATCCTACAACATTACATCCTCTCAATGGTTCTCTATTGTATTTCATCAATGTATCAAATTAAGTGCTTGCTCTCTCTAATGCCAGTCTAAAGGGAACGCTCTATGCCTTCTATTAAAAACCATGGTTTATAAATTTCATGCTCAGGTAAAACAACTTTGCAGGAAATCAAACCCAGAGTCCAAAAACTGACAATATGACACGTGTCTAAAGCAAAAAGAATTGTATTGAGATGGTTGGAGAGATTTTCCCTGTTTAGCTGTCAAAACTAAATTACCAGAGGAGCTGCAGACTGAATTAAGACTCTCCAGGGCTGCACCCATCCATAACCTGGCTTTCTTGGCACATCACTACAACAGCAGGCATTCAGAAAGCTCAGGGGACACTGCACTTTGCTCGGCCTACTTAGCAGAGAAAAAACCACATCTAAGATTCCCAAGGAATACAAATACTTTATGACTAAGCCAGCCTCTTCCTTTGCTGCTCCTCATCCTAGCAGCTCTGTTCCTCTAAGAGGAAATTGAGAAACAGGCTGGTATTGCTACAGTATTATCAAAGCTACTTCACCACAGCAATGAAGAAAAGGAGGTCTGATTGCTTTTTCTGTCATTGTAACTACTGTCACATTAAGCTTCAGATATGTTCTGAATAAAGCCTTTAGTAAAGGCAGAATGTCACATTATTCCTCCTTGCTTCAGCTCCGAATGTCAAAAATTATTGTTAGGTTGGCTGCAAAATGTGGGCACAAGTGAGGTCTCACAGCTAGGTGCTGAACACAAGCATATGCCATATCTAGGTTGCTCCTACCTCCTAAAAGTAACCCCTTTGAGCTTTCAATTCAGATATAACATCCCCCCTGCTTTCCCTCTCCCACTTTTTTTGGCCCTGCATTTAGCTTTTTCTGGCATTTTGATTGCTCCTTATTAGCAAAAATGAACAAGAACTGAATTGTCATAAAACAGCATGACTGATCTTAATGCTTTTTTCTAAAAAAGAAGAAAATGTCCATACAATTTTACAGTTGGTTATAAAAATTCAGTTACAGCAGCTCTGCAGATCCCTGTTAATGCTATGAAATGCTTCATAGCTGTAAAAAGTTTCCCACATATTCCTTCCCTTTGAAGTTCTGGAGAAATGCTCATATTTTATGGTAACAAGCATTAATCTGCATGAAAGCTGCCAATGGTTCAAGGGAGGTCAGCCAAAGAATGCCAGAATGAATAAGTTAGACTGGCCATTCTCAAACTGCCGTCCATACCATGCTTACTTGCTGGTGCTCTGCCTGCTAGTTGGCTCACCATTTGTGCTACTGTTCCCCTAGTTTCCCTCTTGAAAGCTACACTAGAAATAGGCAAAATAAAATATATGTACATTAAATAAATTGCTTTGACTTTACACAGTAAACTGTATCACATGCAGAAAGATTCCCAAACCATCTGTCTTCAATCCCTACACATGCATGCCTTGCACATGAGAAATGGACTATGCAATCTCAAACGGGAAGGACCTATTAAGATTAAGATTACTGTGCTGTAGTGTCTGTAATAATCTATCAGTGTTTAGATTCATCAGTTCAGAGAGTAAAGTCCTCCCAAACACAGGAAGCACTGTGCTAGAATGCTTCTTTAGATAAGGAACTATTAAACCCCTTTGTAAAACACACGAATGTAAAAACAGGAATGTGTAAGCATCAAGTTCAACTAGCAAACCAAATGGGGAAATTCAAATTAACAGCTTTCACCCATAAAGACGAGAATGCAAAAGCATCAGGTAACAAAAACAATCAATACAATCCAGGAAATTCTGGAGGAAGAAAAGATTTAATTTTATACAGAATGGAGTAAGAGCTTTAATGAGACCACCCTTTTTCAGTTCTTCCCTTGAGGCGTGTCCCAAAATCCTCACTGTAGGTCACAAAAAAAGTTGTATAAGAAGCTGAAGTATTGAAATGGGACAGTGGATTTTTGACAGTTCCCATGCTTTTCCCCTCCTTGCCCCACCCAGCTGAAGTCTCTCTATCTGATCTCCTTACATAACTTTAACTCATGCTATTCTGCTTAGTCAATATTTTCTTAGATCACTTCTCCCTTTTTTTTCAGAAATGGTTTTGGTAAGTTTTTTATGCCTTAGGTTTTTTTTTTGGTTGGGTGGGTTTTTTGTGTAAGCCCACACACATTTAACTTGATTGAGAACTCACTTCAAAAGCTTCCTTTCAACTATTTATGAGCATTTAAATAGCCACACAGGAACAAGTCAACAACTTGTCTCCTATGCTTCCTGTTTCAAACAATAGCAAACTTTGGGTATTTTGGGATGCAAACCTCCATTTTCTTCTGTTTCTATCTCCTTCTTTGCGTGCACATGTGTATCTATCTATCTATAGCTACTCCCTGTGTGAATTCTCTCTTTATATATACTGAAATAAAATACTTAAGCTAACTTCCTGATATACAAATATAACAACAGCTGGAGAGACAGAGATAACACCTCAATTTCAAGTTTAATAACAGTTAAAAAAATATTTCCCATGGTCTATGTCTTTAGTTGTCCAGTTTATATCAGCTGCTTGCATTGACTTTATCCTGCTCTTTTTCAACCTCATTTTTATGGTCACTGTGCAAGGCTGCAAGTCTGGAATTCCACTTCTGCAGCTGAAAATTGCTTTCTTAAATTTTGAAGAATAGGCTACGAGACTATCAACCTCAAAGGATTATTTGTATCTTCCAGGGAACATCTCTGAGACAGAGAATTTACCCAGAATGGTAGGTAAGATCAAATATATGAATATAAGACCCTATTTATTCATTTCATCTGGACCAAAAAATAGCTGAAATCTGTTCATGGTTCCTCTTCCATGTGCTTTGAGCACTGTCTTTGTAAGATAAGATAATATCTTCATAAGATATTCCCAGAATGTTAGTTGTCTGGAAGTAGCAATCTAATTTAGATTTCCTCCTCCACAAACAAACTGCTCCTCCACCAGACACCTCCAAATCTAAAAATCACAGTAGGAAATCAGAAAGAAATCATTCCCCAGGGGTATGTATATTCACAGTGAAACATCAGCCTTTTTCTGTGTCATTTCTAGCCATCATCTAGTTACAGACCCTGTTGTTTAACACCTATCCTCTAGTTGCAACTCTATTAACCAAAATGTCTGAAATATTCAAACTATTACCCTTTTTTCAGGGCTCATTACCAAATATACTTTCAGCAATAACTCAGATTCAAAGAGAAACAGGCAGATTTTGACGAAGTCCTAAAGCCCTCATGGCAGCTAAAGGCTCATTTCCTCAAATCCATGTTTTTTCTTCAGTCACACTTGTGTTTTTTTCCTTGCAAACATCAGCAGGGATTTGAGAAATCTCATCAGGAAGGAAAAGGAGCTGGTGAATTTTGTTCATCTGGGGTGCAGGTTTTCTATTTGTCTATTTCTCAGTTATGTCCACTCTACATTTGAAAAGATACTACTCCAGTGGCTTTAAAACACTAACACTTATCACTGTATTCTTTACTTACTTAGCCAACCTTTTTATTACTTCTATGTATCTCCTGCTACATTTGTCCCATTCACCTCTGCCTTTGTTATGCTTTGCCAAGGTACCTTATCTTCCCATGATTAACACAAATGCAAAAATGCTTCCTGTGCACATACATCAGCCTCTTTTTTCAGAGTAACTGGTTTATGTCAAAGTGAAAAGTTATCTATTTTTAACAAATCAGACTTTTAAAGTGGTTTTAAAATAAACATTTGTAGAGCATACTGTGCTTTCTTACCTGAACAGAGTTGTTCAACTTTTGTGTAGTTTAAAGCTAATATATCATTAACCCATGCAATGATGTCATGTCTGCTCATAGTCTCCTGGGTTATAGAGGTAGAGTACACGTTGACCGCCATTCCCCAACTAGAAAAAAAAGAGAGACAAAAATATTTTTGACATTTTGGTAACTGTTTTCTGAATACAGTGAATATATCCTTCCTGTTCAAAACAGGGAAAGAAAACTCAAAACCCTCTCTTATTTACTGAAAGAGAAGGCATAATTTTTATTTTTTGATGATACATAACCTCTTCAATGTCCTCTTGGAATCTATGAACATATTTCTCTGGCTGTCACTGTGAACTTAAAGAACATATAAACCTACAGTACTCTGCTTCATGCAAAAAAGGTATGAAGAAAACCAGAATCAGACCTAAAGATAGATAGACAGGATGAGAGACCCGAGATTTTTGTCACATTGTGCTGACCAATACAGTGATTCGACATCTGTCAGTTTTTTGCCACTGCAAGATCATCAGGTTCCCTAAATCAACATTTAATTTTAGATAACTTCCAAATGATGAAGTAGCTGTTCTACTTACCGAAATACTGATTTCTTACTGGGACAGGGCCCTTTTGGATCATTAATTCAGTTCCTAACAGTCACAGAGTGAATATCAGATAATCTCTTTTACAAGTGTACCAATGTCTATCCTGAATGCAGCTGAGATTTGCACCCCCAACTGTCTGGTTGGAAAGCTGCCATGGAGCCCGATTCTTATAAAACATAAGGAACATTTCCTCTCAGCTTAAACCCATTTGTTCTTCTGCCAACATTATCCTCCAGCTCTAATGGCCTTTTCTTCCCCAGAGCAGATTTCCTAATGCTTTAGAGACAGCACTCAGTGTCTGTCCCAATGCCCAGGTAGTCTAGATTAAACAAATCAATGTGAGTCTCTTACATCAAGTCAGACATTTAGTGACTGGTCATGCCAGCAGTCCTCCTTGAACAGTCAGTTTCGAACAGTGTTCAGATAATATTTCACTGAGACCTTGGTAAATTGCACTCTGTGCTTGAAGTTTTCACAGTTACATCACCTTAGATTCTTCTAGTTAGCAAAGGTCCCTTCCTGGAAGCTGGCAATTCATAGTAGCTTTTATCATGTTCCCAGGTACACAGACCAGAAACACATACTACTGAACTTTGCTCCCTGTTATCCTACCCTAGTCACATCTTTCTGTTGCAAGAGGTTGCAAAGAGAAAAGATGAGCACACTCAAGTTTATCTCATCTGTAGTTTCAAAGAGCAGAATCAAGTTCATGGAGAGAGTAAGTCATCTTCCCAAGAGTAATGGACTTCAGAAAGTCCACTAGAAGCAATCCAAGTATGAGGTGTCTCAGAAATGACCAAAGTGTCAAAGTTGAATGATTATTCTTGTTTTGCTAGGGACTGCACACCTTCATCTCTAGTGGCACCCTGTAGCTAACACTTCTCAGTGTAGCTTTGGTGCCACTTCTGCCGCCTCAGTGCTGGACCTCAATTTTCTCAGTCAGTGCAAGAGAGCAGGATCCGAGGTCTGCATGGACCATTTCCATTGAGAATTTGCAGTGATGTAAACCTTTGAAACCTGATAGACAATTCTGCAGGGAACACAAAGACTGCACAACAACTCCACCCATAGTTAGGTGTGCTAACTAGGTGGGGCATGCCAGGTAAAATGTGTGGGAAAAACCTACCAGCACAAAACTTGACTTGGTAACATGTAAGTGTATAAGTACATAATACAGAGAATACATTTAAATGCAAGATTACGAAGTTCACAATACAGGTCACTTTCTAGGAAACAAATCTCACAAACAGAAGGTTGTTTAAGTTGTTCCCATCTACTGGCATTAAGATGCAAGACATAAAATCCTCAAATTTTCTTTATAAGGAATTAAAGAAAAAAGAGAGAGAGAAAATAGGGTCGAAAAATTCATGCTCCAATAGTCAGACAACCACTGCCAGAAATTCATTGGGAACCAGGTTGCCTCCCTACCCACTTCTGTACAGGCAGCTCTGGAGCACGGAAGAAAGCAGCCTGTGCTCAGTCTGCTCTGTTCTTCCCGCAGGCTCACACGCAGCATAGCCCGTTGTGTGAACACAGCCCTGTATTCACTGTAAGAGTTAGCAAAGGTCGCTTTCTTGGCATGCACTAAGTGCTTGGATTGAATCAAGTGCTAGGAACAAAGTTTTAGAAACAGGGAGTGTCCTTTTAAAACTACACCACAATGGCTAACCATAAAAGCTTACCTTCAACATCAGGGTGGAAGGCACTGAGCAGGCAAAGAACCCCTTTGATACTAATGGCATCTGAAGTTTGAAACACATGGGTTTTATTTTATTATTTTTAGCCTTTTTTATATAGATAAAAAACTAACAGAAATATACTATCGCTGTCACTATTAAACTAACATGTTAAATATTGTATGTAAGATCAGTTGAAGTAACAGCTTAGTAATGAATTAAATATTCACTTAGAATTAAGAATAGTGAGCTTCATAATAATACAAAGGAGTCCACTGAATTCTACAGCAACTAAAGATATTTAGATGAGAACATCTGAAATAAAGCTACTCTGATCTGTAATTGCCACTACCTCAAGAACATTTTAATTGGCCTCTGAGGCCAGGCAGAGCTCAGAAAAAAAACATCAGCTACCACTAGTGAAAAGGGAAAGTTCACTTTGTTAAAAAGATCAAGAAAATGCACACACACACAAAGGAAGCAGAACTTCCTTCATCATCTTTTTCCATAAAGAACTGTAAAGAGAAATACCCATCCTTCTGCAACCCACAGGGGAGCAAACAACTTCCTCTGCTGCATTGCATGGGGTGCGGAACTCTACTGCAGGAAACTGAGTAAATGAATAACCTTGAGTTTTACAATGCTACCCTGAAGGATACCTGTAATAAAACTTATGCTGCATCTGCAAATGAATTATTATGGTCTAAGGGTCAAACAAAAGTTCAGACTATTTACTAGAGGCAAGTTCAAGCTATTAGAGACAATAGCTTCAGATTTATACACAAACACGCACAACAGTGTGTGAGTACAGTTGTCAGCAAAGGCAAAATGAATCAGAATTTCTGTTAAAAAGCTCAGTAACATGTCCCTGCCATTCATTCTCAAGTGTTTTGTCGGCATATATGTCAATATTCCACAGCTGCTTCTCTTGAAAGAGTTCACCCTGTCTTTGCATCTCTTGTTCCACACCCTCCTACTGGTTATGTTCTAAATACACTCAGCTGGGAAAGGTTTCCTCTACAGTAAGCAAGTTCTACTTTCATGCTCAGATACACACATATCCTGTTTGCCACACAGAGAGACCTCAAACAAAACAAAAAAGGGAAAAAATAGAGAACAAGCAGGTGTAGAGGTAGCGCAGCTACCATGCTCAGCAACATTCAAGATCTCTGTGCTCAACATCTACAGCTGGGCTGGGGTTTTCTGCAGGACTCAGTTCCCAAAGTGCTGAAGTACCTTGAAAAATGTGACCCATCTTCAAAACACATTAATAAACATGTGTAAGGTGATGCAAGAGAACAGCTGGACAAGTGGAGACACACAGGCCGTACTCTGAATAGCCAAGTAGCTAACAACTTGATTTTATGTTGTAATACGCTACTTCTTTCCAATAACATTATTTACATTTTCAACTTGCTAGGCTTTCACTTGTTTACACTGAAGGCTCTGAATCATAAGATTGCAATGAGGCTTACACAAGCCTGAAATCCAGTATCTACCTGGTATTTTCAGAATTCCATAGAGGTGCCTGGTGATTCTGTAGTAACTTAAAGCAGACTGAAGATAGCACATCATACCTCCCACTTCAGAGGGCACAGGGGGACATTAAAAGCCTCTGGCTGCTACGGTACTGCCTAACCACAAAGGACTCTCCCTTGCTTTACTTCAAGCCCATGGAGAGTCTTCACGTATTAGTCTAGGCCATTTCAGAAAAACACTTCACAGATGCACAACTACGCACCACAGACATGAGTTCAGAGCATTAGACAGGTGATGAAAATCATGTACATGCTTAAGCAGTTTCCCCAAATAGAAATATACTGGCTCAGCATGCCTGATGGTAAACATTACACCCAAAAGTCTATTAATTTTTTAAGGCATTATATGCAGCATTGAACATTGAGATATTGGGTGGTTTTCACTGCTCTTGCTACAGATAGCTGCAGCTGTTACAAGGTACTATCCAGCTGTTCCTAAGGACAGTTTTGCAAGAAGCATATTTACTTTATTCTTCCAGGGATAAATAACAGTTGTTGGAAGCAGTTTATTGTATCACAATAAACCAGTATTAATGACAAAACTGTAAGGATTGTAGCACTGAATCTATTTGTAGTGAAAAAACCCACCACACTTGCCATCCTCTGAAGCTTCAAGACCTTCACATTTTTGCAGAATAGCCAAGGTTGAAAGGGACCACTGCAGATCATATAGCCCAACCCTGCTCAAGCACAGGACATTACTCAGCCTTGTGTCCAGATGGCTTTTGATTATCTCCAAAGAAGGAGACTCTACAACTTCTCTGGGGAACCTGTTCCAGTGCTCAGTAACTCTTACAGTAAAGAATTTCTTCCTTATGTTCAGGTGGAACCTCCTGTGTTCCAGTTTCTGCCCATTGCTCCTCATTTAGTACAAATAGACACATTTGTATTAAATAGTAGTACAAAGAGACAAATAGATACTAAGTTATAAATGCAGTGGAAAGTCTGTGTGACAGTACAGAGGAGCCTTCTGGAGGCTGGCACCTGATAAGATACTGCCAATAAAACAAAAGATCTCACACCAAAAATTACTAAAGCAGGAGATAACAGCAGAAAGGCTAAGATGAAGCTGAGTGAGACTCCTGCAGCTGCTGGTGAAAAGGCTTTCTAGATTAAAGCTACTGCAAAAACAAAGAAAACCCTGAAGGAAGAAACCAGCCAGATTCAGCGTACAAGGAAAATTGATCCTTTTATACCATCCCAAAATGACAACTGATTTGCAGCTGGATCTTGCCTGTTTCTTGAACACTCAAGTCATTAGAGGCTGTCTCTGTGCTCGAGGTTGTCTTTACAGAAAGGAGAGAAAATCAACACAAAAAGCTCCTATGCAATGCTGACAACACTGTTCTTACTCTCCCTTTTGACTTCTGCTGTACTTTGCAGCAAACACTGTGGCATCAGAGTGCTGCAACTGCAGTGATATTTGTAGCAAGAAACACAAAGGCTCTATCTAGCCAGACACTGAATGAGAGACAAGATTAATCACAATGAAGCACTGCCATGGGGGGGGAAAAAAAAATAAAAAAAATCCTGTGATTACAATACTGTGAGAAATTCATGTTTTTTAATGCTGAATGTCAAATCTCTTTTGCACTGTTCCCATGTTACTAAATAGCCCTGAAATGTTAAAAATATTTATTATTATCTGTACATCTCACTCACTTCTGAATGCCATTTTACATTTACCACATGGATCTGACTTGAACTAAAATGATTGGTGAAGTACTCTACAGAGTCTAGATGAAACTGAGGCAATCCATGTACATTTTATGGTTTGAATATTGCTGGATTATCATTGAACACAGCCAACAGTGTATTTTTTATTGTTTTCATTGCATTTCCCTGTTTAAATACAAGTGAAATTAAGAGTAATAGAGATGTACTCTGATTGGATTAGGGAATATTTTCTTTTAAATTAGAGGCTTCCTGCCAATGCTGGGATGTTCTGACCCACATCACTGTTTATGATGGGTCTAAAGGACCAATTTAGACCCAAATCTGAGTACCTTTTATAAAGGCTTCTGGTAATTCTGGTTTGTGCTACATATTACCACTCCCCCAAAAAAACTTATTATCTGAGAGGCAGAAAAATACTGATTCTTTTTCAGATATTCAGTTTCCTCAAATGTGAAAAACACAGCCAGAAGTATTCCGATAATATGCAAAACTTGAGCCAAACCCTGTGATATGGCCTAATAACTAACAATGCATTACATTGTGTACTGCATAGCTTTTAGAAATAGTTAGAAATTTATTCACTAACCAGTTATTAAACTGGAGTAGTTCACAAAAATGAAGTGTTTCAAATTACAGGACAATTATTTAGTGCTTTGAAGATTTCAGGGCACCTAAAAGTCCACCTGAGAAGGACAAGCCACATTCACTGACTCAAATCTGCCAGTTACTGGAATCTGCCACTTGTATTTCCATACCATAAGTAAGACTTTATTTCTCCAACTACATTCTCACTCCTGCTGCCACTGAAACTGAAATGTCATGTCTCTACAGTAACAAGATTCCTTTTTTTTCCAGGGTTCACCTTCGCCATCACAAGTATAATGCGACAGTAACAAGTAACTACATAATATCTGAATTATGGCTGAAACTATTTGCATGCTCTAAAGGCTCCTTATCAATTTCTATGAGGAAACAAATGTCAATTTTAAAAAAAGCATTCTTGACAAAGCATAGACATTCAAGAAAGACAAACATCAATAGCTTACACAAAATGGAAGCAATTCAGAGCCTCTGGCCACCACCATTTCCACACAGGTATATTCACTCTGGTTAGAAATGAACCACAGCAGTGAACAGCACCCTCAAACCACACCTTAGAGCAGTTGAACAAAGCAATAATAATGTTTTCTGCTGAACAGACAGGCACTAGCTAACATGGGGTAAGGACACACGATTTCAGTATAGAATTTTAGTATAAAAAGAATGTTACTACAAATTAAGGAGGCATTTTATTAATGATGAGCAACAAAAAACCTTTGAAGTAGGCTGAACGAGAGGAACCTAACTGTGGCAAGGCTGCAAAGCTAAAAAACTTCACTGCTTTTGCTTACAGTTATTACCCTCCCCCTGCCAAGGCTTTCAACTCTAAGATCTTAAGCTTGAATTGCTGCTCTGATGCCCTGAAGGAAGACATTCAACCTGTCAAATTTTCACAATAGATGCTGGCAACTAGTCTACCTTTAACAATAGACAAGGGGATTGTGAAGGGAAAAAAAACACCAAAAAACGTTGATTCAAAGAAAAATAATTCTCAGACTTACACAATAAACTCAAGTCAATTAGAAACACCTACATTTTAGAAAACCAAAGATGTCTATGACCATTGTGTAACTAGAAAACATCTAGAAAGCTGATGAGTAAACCAACATTTAATCTTCTGTTAAACAGTCTCAAATCACCCAGACACAAGCAGGAACTTCAATTCTCCTTTTTTTTCCCCTAATGCATAATAACAGATTACCAAGCAAACATGCAGACGGTGCTAAAGGATTTCCAAGAGATTAAAAACGTGCCAAAAAGCAAGGTAACATCAGTGCTGACCACTGAAGAAAGGATGCCTTGAGAGGCAGCCCATGCAAGCAAACCTCAGTTCCTAGCCCAAGTACTGAAAATAACAGTGCAACCTCTTATTATTTTGCTCCCACGAGTTAATGAATGAGTAGTTTCACTTTCACAGAAAAGACTTCCAAGTTCTTTAGCAAACGCAGATTTAGGGGAAAATGAAGACAGCAGTGGAGGAGAGCTTGTCCCCAAATCCACTGGGCAAATCCACAGGCCAAGCACCGTGGACACAGCCACCCACCTAAGCAGCCACCTGCATCTACACCAAGGAATACCTGCCCATGATTAGGAAGGGCTAAGAACAACCAGAGCCCCTGATAAAGAGCAGCCAGCAGTGCCGGGCTCTGGGATTGCAGGGCACCAAGGCACCATGTCAGGCAGAAGGCAGCAGGACAGCAGCCACGCCGCAGCCCAGCAGCAGCTCTGGCAGCCCGGCTGCTCCTGGCTCCTGCCATTTCCACCTTTTAAGTCCAGAAAACACTGCGGGCAGGCTTGGGAGCTTCAGCAGGGATGAGATCCAACTAGAGACAGATGAAGTCACCAAATGAATTTAGTTTTGACCTATCCGGGCTTTCGCTGCCCCCCTCCTCCTCTCCGGCATGTATACATTCCGAGGTGAAAGGCTAAAGTAACACGCTGATTTACTCCAAGCATAACCTAATGGCAAATGGGATTTTGTAATACTATACAGCCCTCCTGACGGGGGGCCTGAGCAACCTCCAAGTGCCTCACAACCCTGCAGAGCCACGCTAGAGAGGCAGTGACTCAGCAGGAGATAGGCACTGAACATCCACGGGTGTCAGAAGAGCACAAGTCTGGGAAGAAGGGAAAACAGGAGGATTCGACAAGGGGAAATGCAAAGCCTTTCTCCTAACAGATAGCTGCTGTTTCCTACCAAGAGACTGCAGTACACTTTAAAAATGCTGGCTGTCCAAGGCAGGCAAAGCTAAGGAGCAGAGCACTCCCATGGTAAACCTCTCACGCTAGCTAAAGAGGGACTGCAGTACAGCTTTCCCACCCACAAATGATGCACTATGATACACACAGAATATATATGATAGCACAAAGACTTTGTAGTGCATCAACTCTTCTCTCTCCTACATTAAAAACAAGTGTAAATACGTACTGATTTATGCATTGCAATGTTTATTCTAACATTAATATACATATATGTCAGAATCACAGGTTATCATGAGTTGGAAGGTGCCCACCAAGGATCATTAAGTCCAACTCTCTGTTCTTGCAGAAAATGAGGCCCTTTTTAAGTGGCCTTCCTTCTAAGGGCACCTTCACTTTGAAAGTTCCAGGAGTGACACAAAGTAAGGGACAAGAAACAGCACAGCAACCACTCATGCAACCATCCCAGGACCCAAAGGTGAGCAGAGGTGCAAGAGCACAGCATGCATGACACAGCTGCTGAGGGATCAGCCAGGCAGCCAGCTCCCCTCCATCCCTGAACAAGTCATCCTGGCAGGAAGGTGACAACACTGATCAGGGGTACAAGACACCATTTATTTTAAGCCCTGAAGTTGTAAACAAGCATGTGACAACAGATGAAGCAACAGGCAACCATACTAGCTGCTTTCACTGGTGCATCACTCTCTAAAACATGGCTGTGTATTTTTATAACAAAAATATTAAGCTTTAGTATGGTTGCCCAGGCTTCCCACTGCTATCACAGCTCTACTGCCATTTGGGGAGAAAGGAGAAGCACCAGGCTTTCTGCTGGGAATGAGGGACCAAGCTCCAGACAGCACCTGTGACACGAACCAGCTGGCAGTCCCCTGCCAGCACTGCCTCCGCAGACCACTGCACCGACACACTGCAGAGCTTTTTATTAGGTTCTAAGGCCAACCTCTCTCCCTCTTCTCCCTCAGCCACTGGTGAAAACCAGACTAAAAATAATATTGCTGATAATAATAAATCTTGGATTTCTGACATCTCCAATGTTGTTGATATAGGCCCAAATAAATACCCCTGTCACTGGCTTATTACAAACTCCCTACAAACCATTTTTAATATCAGACAGACTGCAAGTGTTAAGACTACAGCCACAACACTTAATTTTGGTTTTGGATACCAAAATAACTTGACCTCTTCCCATATTCTGGTTAACACTGTAATAGACAAGAAAGCAGTCTTAAATTATTCTGGTGCTCAACATACCACCAGTAAATGACATCTTAAGAATTAACCCTACCAAGTACTATCTAGAACAGGGCTGAACTTCTAAGAGCAATTGCTTAACTGCTACAATAATTTTGGAGCAACTAAAACTAGAATTCACTAATCCTGGATGAAGTAAATTGCCCTGTAGGAACATTCTAGCTCAGCCATCTGTGATTTATGTAACATATTACTCTTGCTGTGTGCCAGTAACCACAGAATGATTTTACCATTGTTGCAGTACCAACATAATTGGTGTCTACCAGCATCAAGTAAAGCTTCCCCAAAACCTTTTTTTTCAACCATGTTGGTCTTTGAAGGTCTGTGAAACTGCCACTTTCGGACAGATTTTAACTTTTAACATCTTCTGCCTATCTAAAGGGGGAAATCCCCAAAGCTTTGTTTTCAAAATAATGTTCTTCAGAAGGTGCTTACTGCTTTGATGTAACTGTGATTGTAGAAACAAAATTAGTTACAACACTCTTTATCTACAAGCCCCGGTAAAGCCTTGCACCTTAAGGTAAGAGAAGGATAGATGTACTGTTTAATAGGATTTGGCCTCCTTTCATGGAATATCTTGAGGTCGATTCCTAAAGTGTATTGCTTCCAGCTGGCAAACAGCGGCATTACCAAGTTCAACTCTCACAATAAACAAGGAAGAAAAAAGTTTATTGCTTCAATGGCCTTCAACTACATGTAAGTACAGTTAAGAAGGTAATCTGGATTGCAATGTGAATATTTAGTTACTCCAAGCCTCTCAGTGTTGCTGGAGGCCATGCGACAAAACAGTTCTGCACCACTCCCTGGAAAAGCACTTCAAACTAAACAGACATCTGACACAGTTTAAGAGCCATGCTCATAGTTAAAACATTTTCTGCATATTAAACTTATCAATAATGCTAAAATTTTCTGTGTGAAAAAAAGCTACAGTCCCTTAAAAGCAGAGCAAGCAATTTATCAGCTGTTAACTTCTAGACATAATCTGTGGTTGCAATGTACATAATTAATTTTATAACACAGCAAAATGATGCCTTTGCTCTGCTGTGTCTCTACAAACTTTTGATCATCCCTGGGTACTAAACTGCAGAAGTTGCTCCCAGTAATTTAGAGAATGCAATATGAAATTATATGAATATGAATTAATATACTGCTGCAGCAGAACTATAGCTTTCACAAGAATTAAACTATCTTTGATATTTATGAAGAGAAAATGTTTGATATTGAAGAAGTCATACTGAGACTGCATACATGTATTTTTCTTTTCCATTTGAAACCTTTGATGACAAGGCTGATTTCACCTCCCTGGAAGTACAAAAGTTGTTTCCAGATGATATTCCTTTCATTTTTAAAGCACATGATTTCGTTACTTTTTAAGTCACGAACTGTTTATGTTTATTAGAGTTACAGAATGGGATCATAAACTGGCTTGGGTAGGCAGGGAACTCCAGAGAGATCTGCTCCAGCTCCACCCTCATGGTCACTGCAGAAATAGCAAGAGAAGGCTGCTGATGAACCCATTTGTCTCAGTTTCAAGTCCCTCCAAGGACAGATATTCTGCACCCTCTTTGGGTAATTTCTGGTGTTTGACCATCCCGGCTTGTGTAAACATTTCTTCCAATATCCAAAGTACTCTTTACTGCTGCAGCTGCTGACGGCCATTGCCTCTCATCCCTTCCCTTTCTTCAGAGAAGAACCTGGCTCCATCTTCTTCACACACAGTCTCCCACTAGACAGATAAGACTGCAATGAGATCTTCCCCTCTCCTGAGCTGGCTCCTATCCAGACTGACCAAACAGAGTCACAAGCTCCAGCCCCCTGACCATCCTGGTGTCCCTCTGCCACACTCACTTCAGTTTGTCATTGTCCCTCTCAAACTGAAGAGGCCAAATCCAGACACGGTATGTGAGATGTGGTCTCAGAGGCAGCAGAGGGGAAGAATCACTTCCCCAGAGCTGCTGGCTACATGCCTGCCGATGCAGCCCAGCACGGGCTTGGCCTTCTTCCCTGCAAGAGCACACTGCTGACTCATGTTCCTCTTGTTCACCAGCACCACCAGGTCCATACTGTGTAACCCTTCAGGAACAACTGGGGGGTGTGCATAATGTGGTAGTGGAAAAAAACACCTCACCATATTAAAAATAGAGTTGCTTGAGAGACAAGTCAGTTCTACAGCATCCCTACTGCTGTGGAACTCATTTCACACTTGGGAACCACAGATTAAAAATGTGCACTAGAGAGCCAAACCTCTGCAGGCAGAAATATGCAGAATAACAAAATGGTTTGGGTTGGAAGGGACCTTAAAGATCATACAGGTCTAGCCCCTCTGCCATGGGCAGCAACACCTTCCATTACACCAGGCTGCTCAAAGCCCCATGCAACCTGGTCCCGAACATTTCCAGAAACAGAGCATCCACAACTTCTCTGAGCAACATGTTTCAGTGTTCCATCACCCTACACTAAAGAATTTATTCTTAATACCTAATCTAAACATACTTTCAGTTTGAAGCAATTGCCCCTTATCTAACAACTACATACCTGTTGGAGCACTTGGTAAAACCCCTGTAAAAAGTCCCCCTCCAGCTCTCTTGCAAGCCCCCTTTAAGTATTGGAAAGCTGCTCTAAGGTCTCCCCAGAGCCTTCTCTTCTCCAGGCTGAGTAACCCCAGGTGTCTCAGCTTGTCTTCTTTGCAGATATATTAAAGGAAGCAAAAAAAGTGAACGATAATATTTCTTATGCCTCCTTGAATCTGACAACCAGCACAACATCAATGTGTTGACTGAAAACAGTGTATTTAGACCCTGTTTCAGAATCTACATCATGTATAACTTCAAAACATTATTATGGGCAAGCAGCGATATGGATCCCAAACAATTCAATTCAGTAAAATATAACAAACACCATTCTGCATAACAAGGTTTCCAACAGAATGACTAATTACAACTGAATGCTGTCCTTTTGGGAAAATGTATCCCTTCTATCCAACCAATTACCACTGCTTCCCTGTTCTCAGCACTCCCACACACCATGGTCTTTCTGTATAAACAAGCTCCCGTGGGACTTTCATATCACTGGGTTATGTGTTGCGCTTCCATACAAACAATTACTCATAGATTCTATAGTTATTTTAACAAGCTATGATTTGTGTAACACTGAATCCATAAGTAAAACAAATGAGTATTCTACTTCAAATATTTCAGTGTTTCCTATCCATGATATTACTGGACCAGATCCACAGAGATTAACCTTAAGAAGCGAAGCATAACAACTGTGTAAGATTTGCCTAAAATGAATTTTCATTCCCCCAAAATTGTTTAATACATACTGCCAGCAAGCCCTTCTGAGCATCAACACTGCATTCCAGAGTGACAGGAAAGAATTTGCATTCATGTGCATCTCTGAATAATTACAGCTGCTTGGGTAGAAAATCTGTATGGTACTACGGAACCCTGCTGCAGTGGGGGAAATCCACTTGAATTGCTCCTAAAAGATAAAACTGAAGTGTGCAGATCTCAGCTAAGGGTTCCACTGAGATCTCTCTCAGGGTTCCAAATTGCCTAGAAACCTAATATTGAAAATTAAGCCTCTGAAACCATACAATGCAAGGTGGTCATACACAAGGCCAGAAGATCAACAGCACAACCTGCATGGCATATTTCTCTCCAGGCAGAATGATTTGGCACAGTTGTAGGATTTCCTACGGAAGCTACATCCTTAAGTCTGGATTCACTGATGAATGTTTACACTTCCTGTTTGGATAGCATAGCAAAAAGCCACTAACACAAATGCACCCTTCACTAATCATGGAGCTCTATGGGAAACAAGAAATTATTTCAGAGTGGCTAAACTAAGACATTTAATGGGTGTGCTTCCAGTACACAGAGCCTTCTCTACAAAGTATTTGATAACTTAGTATACCACTAGAAAACTAGACAAACTTTTGTCAAAATATCACAGGTAAGATTTTAATCTTGAATTAAATATTTCACAGCACAAAGCAGTAGAACTGTGCTAAAAATAAGATAACAAAAAACACCAAAACAACACTCTTTTTAAAAGACAACAGTTAAATGCATGTTTAGTAAATTTTATAGCTGATATTCCTTTCCTGCTCCCACCTAATCATACTGCAACAATACGAAGAAGATGCTTTACCGGTGAGTCAGGCAGCAGAGATCTGAGCAAGATCCAAACAGCTACGCAGCGCGCAGCTAACGCCATCCCCAAAAGAAACACGGATGTTTTCCATTTACATTCCCTAGCACTGATCCTGGAAGTGAGCGATCAGTGCTGCTAGCTGGAGGCCAGGATTCAGGGAGGGAGAAGGATGCAAGCAGCCAAACACTGTCCCCGTACAGCGCGAGCCTCGCTGCTGCTGCCACCGCACCACGGCCTTCGTGCCATCCCACTCAGTGGCTGGCGTGATTGAGAACAGATGTGGCAAGACCACTCGTTTTCAATTATCAAACAAAGGCTGAAAGTTGCACTTCCAAAATGAAAAGCTGGCATATTATTTATCTGCTTCCTTACCAAGCCTTTGCTATAATTAGCTTTGGGCATGAGGAAGGAGAAGAGACTGTCAAATTAAACTAACCTCCCCACTAAACCCCAAAACCTCTGAAGATATATTTAAAGAGTCACACATGCAAATGCCAAGGCTTGAAATGTAGACCTACCACACATTTTCTTTTCTTAGTGGCTCCCAAAACAAGTTTTATATCACAAAAGGTTAGTCCAGGTATGCCCCCTGGAAGAACATTCCTGTGGTCCAGATGAGGTAACTGCATCTCCCTCAAATGAGCCAAAGAAATAGCTTTAATCAAGGTCTCTTGCTCCACAGCTCCACCTCCAAATCACCTTTCTTTCATAATGCAGCATATTTTTCAGTGCCTGTTTTCTAGGAAGACTAGAATGAAGACACTAGGCAGAATCCAAAATGTCTGTTTCTGAAAGTGCCAGCATCAGGTTCAGTTCTCACGTGCCCCAAATTTGCTCCTTTTTCCCGTTAATATACCGAAAACACATTGCTGTTGCTATGCAGCTCAACAAGGTAGTTTAAAAAAAACCCACATCACACAACAAAAACCAGAATGCAGCCTCCCACCTACAGGATGTTTCTGAAACCCAAGGAGCCTGGGTGCAAATTAGGTGTTCTCAGACCATTATGGTGAGAGCACTTGGGTGTAAGCTGAGGAGTTTGCTCTCTCTGAGAATTACTTCAGTTTCCTTACACAAACTGGGCTGTCTATGGTGTGTTTTCTCCCCTCTCTCCCCAGTCACTCACTCTTAGCCCCTGATTTAAACAAATACCTCCAGCCCCCAAAACACTATGAAGGTATTTCCTTCAAGGAAGATCTAAATCCAGGCCAACAGAGATATCCCAATAATGCAGGCAGGAACTATCTAGGTTTCAAACTACTGATGCAGTATCGAGTACAGTCATCCTTCTAACCCTCAGAGACTTTTACATACACTCACATGTGATTCTAAGTTACCTTCAGTTTCACCCTGTGCTTTTTGAGGAAAAAAAATCTTCTTCCCAGCAGAAGATTCTCACCAAAACAGCTCTCTCTAGGTAGAGTACTGCCTAAGCAGAAAACAAGATTAAAGAAGAACAGCAGTGGCAGCAATAGGAAGACAGCTTCGTGAAAGTGAAAGAAGAGAAAATAGAGGGTACCTAAGCTGACAGGAAACAAGGAAAGATGTCTGCCATGGTCCCTCCTTAATGCTGGCTAGTCAGCTGCTTGCTCTAAGTCATCAGGACGGTCTTTTCCCTGATACATACTATCTTGTTGCAATCCAGACGCTTTGCACACATGGGGGTTATCACAGCTACGACTTTTAGAAAAGCATGGATCAGATTTATAGGGTGTAATTTATGTTACTTTGTTAATGGGGTTTTTAAACATTTGTTATTTTTTTCCTGCTTTCAATAAAATCTAGGGCAAAATTCTCGTAATCTGCAATAAAACTGTTAGGTCAAGAGCAAATGCCTCTGAAAATAAAGATTCACTTATTAATACACTTAATAGCATTTGCTTTGACTGGCATTTACAGTTTCAGAAGCCACGCCTATCTTTGTGAAGTGAGAAGACAACTCACTGCTTTTACTCTGTATCTTCTCAATTCTCAAGCTTGGGCCTTTATATATTAATTTTATCAATACAAATGGTCTTTTTAACTTCACTGTAACTGCCTGCTCACCATATTCAGTGGAAGCTAATTTTAGAGCAAGAAATTCCTTCTGCCCAGAGTACGGCAGAGCCAAAAGTCCCCTTTGAACCCTGAGTAAAGCCACACCTGTGGAAGGCACAGTCACCAGAGACAGCGGCAGCTCCTGCCGAGGGAAGGATGCTCTCTGCTGCCCAGGGCCAGCCTGCCTCCGGCAATTCACTGGGAGTTTGGGAGGCAAAGACCAAAACCAGACATCGCTATAATGTAAATCTTGACTTTCAGCATGGAAGTTATCAGCTCATACTGCTGTAAAAGGCAGCCAGATATGCTCTGTAACACCCCACAACTTATTCCAGCAGCGGGTGAGGAAATCACCACTGCTATCTAGCTTTCATTATTATGCACAGCACCATCACTCATCTGCTTACACAATGAATTCTAGAATGAAGACAACACTCAGGAAAAACAAATATTTAAAACAGATAACATTAAAAAGGTACACACTCATAGATAAAAACTAAACCAGAAATACTTTTTCCTTTTAGCCTAGTAATTTGAAGAAAAATAATCAGGAAGACGGGGCCCTTCCCCTCTGCCTCATGCAAGTTCTGGGTAGAAAACTAAATATAGCCAGGGAATGAAGGGCCAGAAAACCATTTTTCTAGCAACACACAGAGAGAAAGCGGAAGTAAAGCACAGTATCCTGCAAAGTACAACAGTTTGTGTCTTTAGGACCAGGGTGGTTTAGACTAGGTATGCCATTTGAACTTAGAAGTATTCACTCTTAATACTTTAGCTTTTAAAAATATGATGAGCTGATCAACCACACAAGATACCTGGCAAAAAAAAAGCACTGCAAACACGTCCTATTTAAAAAAAAATAAAAATCTCCACACAGCTGTTGATTTGGTTTCTCATTGAATTTTTTCAGCCATCTTTGAACACAGAAGTAAAACTATCATTTAATGTAATACCGTCCTCAGAAATTACCCAAAGTCTGCTTCGGGACAGCAAAAGACACCTCAGTATGAAATTTTAAGCAGTCTCCCAATCTGAAGCATTTCACTTGAGCAATACAGATCGATTACAGTTATTAACTCCAAAAGGTAACATCACCCTGTGACTAAATTTTATGCCAAAGTGCCTGGTTTCCATTTACCAGCTAAGTAGAGCTGGATGAGAAACTTAACACCTTGGGCCTGTATGTCCCAGTCTGCAAAATATAATATGTTCTTTGGAAGACTTGGGAAAACTATTTGTGGCTTTGCATACAGAGCACACGGCTGGGACTCGTGGTATAGGCTTAATTCCCTGCTGCATCCTCAACTCCGTGGATAACTTCCAGCAGCTCTTTCCATGTCAGCTTCCTAGTCTGTAAAACAGTGCAACCTGCAGCTGTTTGTAAATCTGCTTCAGGAGCTGCATATCAAATATTTGGTAAAACCTGGTATTAGAAATAGCAAAGGGTTTTTTTTTTTTAGGTCTAAGAATATCTAACCTGATGAACACAAATTTTCTGATCAGTAAAGACTACTTCTGTTTTAAAATACTTATGAAACAGAACATGTCAAAAGTTGTAAAATGAGAAAGCGTTTCTGTTACTACGGGAGAGAAGGATCAAAAGGCAAATACTGAACCTCTCTACACATGGTAGATGCAGATTAACTTAGGAGCAAAGCTGCAGGATGCAGAAGTGTTTTAGCTTTGTACAACTGCTCATCTGCTGTCAAGCTCTAGGGTGTGTTTAATGACATATTTATTTCATATTCCTAGATGGAAGAAGCCAGCCCAACAATCAGAGGCATAGCAACCTGATGTGTCATATGGTGAGGTCCAGCAAGCTGCTCCAGAAGTCTGGAATGGCACTGACAGTCCAGTCTGGCAGCAGGCACTAAAGTGATGGAATTCATCTGTTGTACCCAGTCATCTCCTGCTGCCACTCACACTGAACAAGGACCGAACTTGCTACCAAAGATTGTCATGGAAGTTAAAAGCCATTTTTTTCCAGTATCAAGCAGAAGTTTCACCACAGTTTTCATGTATTTTCTGTAATGTTTCTCTTCTGTTACATTTGACATTTACTTCCTAAAGGATTTTAGCTACAGATGGAAGCAAGTTAAGTACCATTCTCCCTTTCCCCTGGAGAAAGGAAGAAATCAACAGATATGGGAGTTATGACTCTGTAGAACCTGGTAAGTTTCCAAAAGGAAAAAAAACAGCCTAAATAGAATTCCCCAGTGGAAATTTTTATTTGTGCATTAAAGATTTATTTCTGAAATATATTGAACTGGATTAATTATTTATTGCCCAAAAATAACATGCAATCAGTAGCTCTGTATTTCTTTATATTGCTCTAGAGAGGGACACAAATCACTAAAAGACTAAGGAGTATTCCTCTGGATGGAAGGCTATTCAGATGCAGAGTATCTTCACAATTTCTGGAAAACTGGGCAAGCGATATAGTTATTCCTGTCATCACATGCTGAACACAGCAGCCTCACAAAACATCTTTTCTAGACATAGTTCAGCGTATGATATGACAGGCAAAAGGACAAGAAAACTGAATGACTATAGAAAAACACATGCAAACCTACTGAAAAAGAAGAATGGAGAACCCCATGTAACAGAGGTTTTCCAAATAACTCTTCTGAAGGAAACAAGTTAGCAATTAGTGGTACCTATGACGTCAGAATAGCGGTAGATGCATGGCACTTCAAATTTATTTCATATTTCTGCTTAGCTGGACGATGGAAGTACAGCTTTCCCCTAAAACAGAATCTTGTACTTCTCAGCTGAAATTTAAGCATAGGAAGTGAGAGCTCCAGGCTTTCTGCAAGTAGAAATAGGTCCTTGCAAAAGCAATTTTGCTACTTTGTGCGAAATGTACACAAAGTATCAGAGAGAGACACAGACTAGATTTTGTGCAATTCAAACTAACCACACACTGGGATCTCCGACGCATTTCACACACGCCCGTCAGTGTGTGATCGACAATGAGATTCACTGTTAAGGTTATTAATGGCCAAATGCCGGTAGCAGCTCCGTTATTTCTCAGCAGAAGAAAAAAGACTGCGATTTCCTTCAGACAAACAAGCCAAGTCATCCACGTTTGTTTTCATGTATTCGAGCTTACAACTCGCCACTTTAGTCAGATATTTGAGAGCAGCATCATTTCCTGCTGCTTGAAAACCAGCTTTAAGGGGCGTGTTCTCTGCAGAGGCACTGCTTGCTGTCATCCAGGCAGCATTTAAAATAACTGTATATTGACATAAGGAGACACCGGCCGTATTATCGCCCTTCGAGTCGGCAGCAAGGAGCACATCAAACCAGTTGCGTTCCGGGCTGCGCCGCGACCCTTATCAAACAATGCAAACAATTTTAATGAGCTTATCTGCCGGAACATATTGTCGGAGATGTTAATGCAGAAGCGCGGCCAGCAACGCATGCCAAACGATTCATCAAAAAATGCCTACAACTGCGACAAAAGACGGGTGTCCCCCCCGCCCCCCCCAAACGAGAGACGATAAATAAACACAAAATGGGGCTGGCGGGGAGCGGGGGGCGGGGATGGAGCCACCCTCCCCCGCGCAGGCACCGGGAGAGCTGTCACCCCCGCCCCGAGGAGCGGGGGGCGGCTGTCACCCCCACACCGGCGTGCGGGGGGCGGGCACTGCCCGGTGCCCGGTTCCCGGTGCGGTTCTCCCGGCCGGGCAGGGGCTGCCCGCGCCCCGCCATCCGCGGCCGCCGCCTCCCGCACGGCGCCGCCTCCCTCCGAGATCCGCAGCGAGGTGCTGCGGCTCTTTTCCAAGGGGAGCTGGCTGCCTGCGCGGGGGGCGTTCTTGCCTTCATTTTTATTTCCCCCACCTCTTTATTTTATTTTTTTTCCCCCCCTTTAATTATCATTTTTAACCGCCTTTCTTCCGCCCGGGCGCGGCGAGCCCCCGCACGCATCCCGCCTATCCCCCGAGCGCTCCGCAGCCGGACAATGCGGGGCCGGGGGGAGAGGAGGGGGCTGCAGCCCGCCCGCCTTATGCAACCGCCCCCCGCGCCGCCGCAGCCCCCCCGCAGTACCTGTAGGAGCGCTCCCCCCGCACCGTGTGCTTCCTGAAGGGGATGATGGTCCCGTTATCCTGGATGATGTCGTTGTTGTTCTCGCCATTTGGGGACAGGGCTTGGGTCGGTCCGGGCATTGGCGCTCCCGCCGCTCCGCAGAGCCCCGCGCTGCTGCCGCTGCTGCTGCTGCTGGTGTGCGGAAGGTGGCGGCAGCCGCGACTCTGCCGCCCGCCCGCCCCGCCCCGCCGCGCGTCAGCCCCGCCGCCGCCGCCGCCGCCACACGTGACCGCCCCTCGCCATGGCAACCGGCCGGCGCCGCGCTGCGCCCGGGGACGGCAGCGGGCACGGAGGGGAGGGGAGGCAGAGAGAGGGGCCCGCCCCGCCCCGCGCCCCCACACAAAGAGCCGCTCGCCCCGGGGGTGCGCCGCAGCCGCCGGCCCCCGCGGCGGAGCGGCCCGAGCGGTGCGGCGGCCCCCGCTCGGCGCAGGCACAGACAAAGCACCAGGACACCCCCCACACGCGCCCCGGCCGCGCACGGCGGTCCCGCCGCCCCCGAGCCCGTCCCTGCACCCGTCCCTGCACCCCTGGGCGGCGCAGAAACGCCGCCCCTCCCGTCGGGACCGCGCCGGGCCCCTGCCCACAGCCGCCTGTGACAGCCGCGTGTGCGCCCGGCTTGTGCGAGACCAGCGGAGACCTCGACGCCCGATGCCTCATCATCACCCTCCGTGCCCCGGTACCTCAGCATCGTCCGCCTTTTCCCCACACCAAGGAGCTATCGGGCTCAGGCTCCTTCCTTTGAAGGAGTCCGCACGCCGGGCTGCTCGGTTACAGAGAGCCGAGCCGCTGCAGGGAACACCGCCCAGCTCTGCCCAGCATCTCCCCTCGGCGCGGGTGTGCCGGGGGCTTTGGCCATCCCCACCGCACAAAGCCCGCCCGCACGGGCTGCAGCTCGCAGCAATCACAGCCTGGGTTTTGTGTTTCATACGGTAAGCGCTTTATTTTTAAAAAGTGCATAAATATTAAGTGACGTGAGACTAAAAGATGTAAAAAATCATGGACTCCTAATAATAAAACAGCACACGAAGGTCTTAGTTATTTTATGGGGTTTTTTTCCCTCGGTTCCTGTCTGCTACTCCACCTGCATTTCCACCGCAAGCTTCAGGATGTTCAAGTCACCAAGCTCTGTATCCCTGTTTACAACTTCACTGGAGAGCACAGTACAACACCTGACATCTCCAACATTCTGCTGCTCTCAGGCTTGCACAGAAAAAAAAAAAAATGATGGCACATCCTTTAAAATCTTCCTTGGATCAGAAACGAGAAGGGAAGAGACTTGCCAAGGCAGTAACACTGAACTGCTGGCACTGCTAGCACCACCAGTCACACAGCCCTCATCTCTTCCTCCTCTTCTTCTAGAAGAGTTTTTGCATCTTCTCCAGTCCATTTCCCCCTGCAAAGCTCTATGTTTTCTGCACATCTCCCCTTGCCTTTGTGCTTCAAAGTTTGACATTACCACAGATCAATGCAGGTCATCCTCAGGAGCAGACCTGAACTTCCCTGTCATCAAAACCTACCCTCATATCCCAATAGTGCATTGAACCCCACACTTCTATCACAGTAGAAAAATACTGTCCAGCTGCTTACAAATTGTTTTCTCTAAGCAGAAACCAATAAGGGTGGCTAAAGGCACAGTCTCTAAACAGATCTGGCATGACCTCAAGGCTGTTAGATACTAAATATTTGGGCTGCTCTATTAACATCTTTAAAAATACATGCCCCCAAGTCCAACTCTCTTTTTAAAAGAATTTTAAGATGGTATTTCCAACAAAAGCCATGTGAGTATTTTGAATATGTTCTCAGAGACACATGCTGATATTTTAACTCAGAAGTTATGACATATGAGTCTGATCAGGTTTCTACCTCTGATTTTTTTCTGCACAAAGAAAGTGACTTAATGAAATTTTAATTAATCTTTACCTAATCTTTCAGACTGAAATGGCACTATGGAAAGCTTAGTTTACATGATTACATTCATAATATAGACCATTCACAGAGCGCTTATAAGGTGAATAAAATCAGTAACACCAACTGCACAACACTTGGACTGCTGAGAATCTCCTTGGATTTAAATCAGATGTATAGATTAACACACATTTTAGAGCAATCTCTAACTAGGCTCAAGTCAGTCTGCCAATTTGCCACTGTCCTCTGCACATCAAGACAGGGAATCTTACTTATACTTTCTGCCAGGTTTTCAAATATAGTCAAATTTATCTTCTGTAACCAATCTATGGACATTTGCAATTGGCACACTTCATTGAAAAAAATTTCATTCATCTGGTAATTGGAGGAGTCTTTTTCAAAACAAGTGACAAAAAACATTCTGTTAAAAAGGCCAGTAAGTGTCTCAGTAACACTCAAGAACATGAAGAAGCCAGAAATGCTACGTGGTGACAGAATATAAAAATAATCTATAGCAGGTCTTTATCTGCCAGACATAACCCTACCTGCTCTGCTAGGGAGCAAGCAGTAAAACACTCTGCAACCCTAACTTGTAAAAACATTTTTATTTCTTCACCAGTGGCAAAGAATAGAAGCTTCTTTATTCAAGTCTCTAAAGCTGTTTAAAACATGTACCAACAAAGCTACAGAAGAGAGGTGAAGGTGAGGAGAGCATGGCAGCCTTGCTTCAGACCTCTTCTGGCCTCTGCATTAGGACTCATGGTCAGAAGAGCACATTCCCTCAGCACAGTACCTTATCTTTATGGAGGCTGAGCCAGGCATCAGCAGAAGCAGCCTGGTACGGGTTTTCAGAAAGCACATGTTTCAGTGTGCTTCAGTCGATCTAGCACAGCCTGGGGGGCTCTGGGTGCAATCTGGGTGCAATATGCACTGCGTTCCCTCTACCTACATCTCTGTTTCTGGGCACTGCGTGGCCCACAAGCACAACTCCTGTCTTGAAGTGCTGGAAGCCACCAGCATCTTCCTCCCACTTCCATCATTCTAAGCTAAAAGGTCTCAAAGAAAGAGGAAACCTGTTACTGTTATTACATGTCTGTGCATCTGTGCTGCCTTCATATATTTATACATGTATTAGGCACACAAATAGAGAGTTGATCTGAAGAATACAAGGTCAGAATTGGTGTTAATAAAAAGCTCCACCTGTGGTATGCTGAAAATACCAAAATCTGGTATCACAAGCAACGTGCTGACTAAGCAAAGCCAAGAGCCAGGAAAGCAATTAATGCCGAAGTGTGGAATTACAAAACCTGATGTAACAGATCTTCTGCACTGAGACCACAGAGGCAATGGCTGAAAGGGACCTATGGAGGTCATCCAGTCCAATCTCCCACTTGGAGCACGATCATCACTAATATGAGATCAGGTCACATTTGGTGGCATGATTGTAATCAATCCAAATCTTGAAAATTTCCAAGGATGGAAATACCACATCCTCTCAAGACCACCTGCTCCTGTGCCATGCTAGCCACACAGCAAGTCCCAGGTGTACTGCTGATGCAAAAAGCACCACTCCACCACATGACATTCATTCCAGTACTTTGACTTCTGCTGTGGTGAACCAGGTAGAGAGAATAGTAGCAAGTACTGGAATAGGCCTAAACATCATTCTTCAAAATCTGGTTCCTCCTTCCTCTTCAGAGCTTTTATTTTCAGTTCCTCTCTCTTTACTTGCTCTAAGCCTCACTTACTGCAGTAGGAAGGCCATGAGGCTTAATTTATAACAACTGAGAGTAAAATCCTCTAAAAGCCCAAAATGTAGCACTAGAAACACCTCAGGCATACATACTCAAGCCAGAATTTTATATTAGGCAGCTAATGTGGAAATAAATTATAAATATTTTAATGCTGATAAGCAATCAATGTAAAGTCTGACAGCAGAGGTGATGGCTCGGCTAGCAACTTCTGCTGATACATTTGTGAGGGGATAAAAAAACCCCACACACGGTTTTAGGGAGTATTTCATGACATAGCCAAACTATAAATACAATTAATGATTGCAGAAATTCCCCACCGCTTGGATAACTTTGGGGTAGTGGGAGGAATAGGGAGTGAGACTAAGAAAAACACATTTAACCCTAGTGTGGCCAGCAAGCATCCCTCTTCTCTGACATCTTTGTTCATGTTCAAGCTCGTAAAGCAGTCAGTGTGATATTGCTTGCAGTCTTCTCAGAATAGAACCCAGCTACAAACTGCAGCAAACATCATGCAAGTGTAAGTATTTTGGGCCATGTATATCACTTTTCTGAGGAATTTAATGAACATTCCTGTCACAAATGCAGTCTTTCCCACCGGGGAAAAAAACCTTGAGACTAGATTCCAGAAAACAGTTGGAAGGTTGCAATAACTTTTGGAAAGCAGCAGTCCTGAGCAATGTAGCCTGCTTTTCTAATTTAACTATTCTCACAGTCTTCCTTTATCGCAATGAAGATTAACAGAATTCTGTAAAGCCACAAGTTTACACACTGTAGATTAAAATCAGTTAATTCTAGCACTCAAGTGTGTGTGTGTTTACAAGAAATCCATGCAGAAACAGTCTCTTCTGAAGGAGTTGGCCAACAGTGTTTAAATTTGAAAATAAGTTAATAAAGCAAATCAGGAAGAAAGTTTGGGATGAGCTAAAAGAAGTTACTCTGTTAAGCCTTGGACACACCTTGGATGTTCAAGGAAGTCCCAATTCATTAAGGTACGTTGACATACTTTATTCCCAGCATGGAGGAGATTCAGTAAGATGGGTATAACCAGGAGCATACTTAATTAGGCTGCGTCAGAATCAGCCTAATTTCTAAAGTTGCATTTAGCAGATTAGAAACAGAAGATTTAGGAGATCCAGATCTGCATGTTATCTGTGAGAAGTACCAGTGAGGTATCTACAACTGAATGTCCATTAGAGAGCACTGGCTTGTGCCAGCCTAAACTAGAGCACAGTTTTAACCTGTGACAATAACATGTCACACAGAACATCCATAAAGGGGTCAACAACAGCAGCGTTACTAGCACACCAAACATATATCAGACATTATGAGGTGCATGGCAAGTTTCAAGCTGACCTGGGTTTTGCAGAACTTGTGTTTCCTATTTTGCTGACATACTGTCAGCAACACTGATCAACCCAAAGGAAGACAGAGTGGCATAAAATCACTTCAGGTAAAAATTCAAAACTGTAACTTTACAGACTTTGTTTATGCAGCACTGAATAAATTGTCCCATTGCCATCCCATCACCTCATTCTATACCTTAAATTTCTGGGCATTTAAACTCACTATGGCAAACAGCAAATGATAATTTTGTCAGGACAAAGAAACACTGCATGAGTTGTATTAAAACAGCTACTTATCACTCCAGACATCCTGTAGACAAAGAATGAGCTTCCCACCCTTGGGGATTCTAGTGTTGCCACTTTAAGCAAAGTCTTGATTATTTGCCTTCCCTGGAGGGACACAGATAAAGAGGGAAAAAAAAAAAGAGAGGGCTGTCCCAATTACACAATGTGCATGGACTGCATCCCTATGAGGTAATTCAAGTCTATTTTTAAATATACAGACATATTTATATTTCAGAGTTCACATTTAACATTTTTAAAAGTGGTCTGTGCCTGTGAGGAAGAATAAAATAAATCCTGGAGTCTTTGTCCACTAAGCATACTCAAAAATTTAGTCTTATGAGCTGTAAATCCAATCTGACCATTAGTGCATGAATTGATTGCTAAAGAGAGATATCTTGTAGAGCCACAGACTGTGGGTGTTTTCCTTTAGAAAGGCCACAGTTACCTTTTATAGTTACTGTAGAAATCAAACAGAAATCAAAGGATTAATTCAAGATTCAAGAACTGGCTACAAAACAAGGACTTATGTTCACAGGAACACGACTTGGAAAACCCTTGAATAAGGTATTTTAAGACTAGTTGTATACTTTTAGTATTAATTCTTAGATTAAAATTAATAAATTGGTTTAGTGGATATTTATTAAATCCAATTAGCTAAATCCAGCTGCTTTAAAGAATAAACTCCCCAAATTCCTATTTAGAAAGAAGTATTCTTCAGTATAGATCAAAGGATTCCTCACTTAAAACATAAGAAGTTCACACCAAATAGCTGGAACATTTTTATCCAGTACTTTCTACATAACAAAAAGCTCCCGTGAGAGCAGGAAATACTTCAGTGAGGAATGGTTCCAAAGAGAAGGAATTTTTACTTCCATTAACTCCAGACTAACCCAAAATTTGGAATTCTTTAGTGTCTGTTACCTTTGTTTTCAGTGATATCCACTGGGGTAAACTCTAAATCAGAGTTTCAGACACACTTTGTGGAGCTGCTCTCATCTAAAAACCTGGAAATGGAGACTGTGATCAATAAGTGCTTTGGGTAAGGATTCCTGTGTCTTTAATACTGGTTGAAAGGGATTGAAACTGAAGACTCACTCATGGCTCATTCACATGCATTTACATGGACTTCTTTGGCTGGAGCTGTTCTAGATGTACCGTTACCACTTCCATCAGCACCGAGGTGTTAACTAGTTCTCTAGGCTTGTTTTGTCAGAATTCAGATGTAAAGAGTATGGAAAGCCAAAATAAAAACATCAAAAATGTTCAGGTAATCTGGATTCCTACATTTTTTCAGAGGACGACAAAATTTGAATTAAATGAAAGTGAGCTTAGTGTTCTAGAAGGGAAGGATTTGGGATTTTCATGTTTCCACACAGTACAGTTTATGACTGTTACCACTGGGAAAAGTCAGAGCTTCAGACATTCGTATCTTAACAAAACCAGTAAAACAAGTTATAAATGGTAAAAGCCTGGAAGCACTTAGAAATGTGAGAGACTAAGTCCAAGTCTAGAATTTATTTACGTATTTTCAGCTGTTACTGAATCTTTGGCTTTCTTGGGGCTCAGAAGGGGTGTCTGGAAAAAGGTAAAAGATGATAAAATCAAGTGGGAGTGGACACTCTCCATCTCTGATAGACCTTCTTACTGTTCTACACGGAAGATGTAAGCAGCACACTTTGAAGGCATTTCAGTCAATTGATACAGACCTGTCTGACCTGCCCAAGATGCTCACCACTGCTAAAGAAAGGGAGAAGGTGGCACAAGGAAGTCATGGTTCCAGCAGATGGTCTATTAAATTTTACTGGATCAAGAATGCTTCACCAGCTGACAAAGACTGGATCTTTACAAACTAGGATTTGAAGGGGTTACTTTGTCCCAGGGAACTCTTAATTGTCTGTCCTCCCACACCCAGCAAAAAGCCAATATAAACAGTATTACATGCTCTAACTAATGTTAAGCAAAAAAAACATTGTGCATTCATGCCTGACCAGGATCAAAATCACACCGCCAAATCATTCAGTGGTGTGTGAGTGTTTCTGTGATTGCAAACCCCAGCCCAAAAACCCAGTGCCTTGCTGCTAAATACAGTTCCCTCAGACCCTACAGTGCGCTAGAAATCACTCTCCTTCAGAGCCAAGGTGTCTCGTTGCCCATGAAATTAGCAAATGCCAAGAAGTTACACAGAAAGCGGTGTGCTTTTCTGTTAGTATGCAATCTTCCCCTTTCTCCTGATAACTACTTTTTATCTGGGACATTCATAGCATTTTACAAAAATGGATTTCTGTCAGCTTTCCTCATTTTACAAGCACAGAACAGGTCCTGCTGTTATGACCAGCTTTCTCAAACCACTTACTGTCACCAGTCTGTGCAAGCATCATCCTCAGCACCACTATGGTGCATCTCCATCCTTTCTCCCATAGGTTTCAGTACTTCCAAGTACTAGCAAGGCTAGGCAAGTCCAATCCTTCTTCTCCATTGCTACAACTAAATGAGTGCCTCATCCTTTTTATCTCAGGATTTCTTCCACACCTGAGGTTTCTCCATTGTTCTTTCTCCCATTCTTTCCCACGCTTCCTTTGTCTGGCATAATCCTTTGTAGGCTTGGGCAATTTCCACTTCCCTTCCTCAGCCACCTGCAGAGAACCTGGGTCAAAGTGGTTTCCTTTCCTCAGACAAGTCCATAGTTATTGTCCAGCTAACATGCTGTCATTAGCTAATTACATCTCATTTCATCCCGGTGGAGAGGAATGGGCTGCAGTGCTGCCTGCTGAGCTGCATGCACCTTCACACGCAGCCACCCCAAGAAGTGACACCTGTATTTAAGGGCTGCATCACAACCAGCATTCACACACCTCGCGTGACACATTGCTTCCATTAACACACCAAAGAGCCGAAATCCCTGAGGCACCTCAGCTCCTCTGAAAAACTAGGTTGCCAAGGATTTGTTTGTGATCTCTAGCTCACAGAGAAATCAAGGGAGTGCCTCCTCTTTGGGCTAGAGCAAATACATGTATTACACACAACATTTTAAAACAGAAGTTTGTCTTCCCATGGACAAATAGAGTTGCTTTCAGCTATTTCAAGCTCCTTCCCGGCCAAATGCAAGCATCTGAAGAATTCTGCTCTTTACTTTCTGAGAATTTCATACCCACATGCTTTTTAACTTGCTGTTAAGAATTTAGACCTGTAATACACTTCTACAGTAATAGTTCCTATTTGCAAATACTAGAGCATTTGGGAGCAAGAAAATGTCCTTTTAATTGCTACTTAACACAATACCCTTACTAATCTGAAAGTTTTAGTTTTCTCACTTATTGATGGAGAACAGACTCTTTCCCCTGGCAAGTTAATGCTCATTATCATCTTAGTGTTTATGCTAAGTCTATATTAATAAAATAGCTCTCACATGAAGAGGAAAAATAATTTTCATGGACAGCTTTAATCATGTTACACACTTATAATAGTAGTCTGAATTGAAAAAAAATTAGAATACTTGAAAACTGTGTCACGAAAATTATGTTGCTAACAGAAGACTTTTGGAGCTTGACCTATTAGACTAAGCTTCCATTTTTATTAACCTAGTGCTGCAAGTGCTTTATTTAGATACTAGGACCTTACAGAAGGCTTACATAGCAATTTCTGAAACCCTGAAATTTCAAGTTACCCAAAAATGTTATGAGTTAAAGCAATCTGGGAGAAAGCTACTGCTGGTCTGCTTTAGTGGAAGGTGCATCTATTATGAGCAACACAAAGAAATACTGGGGGCTTAGGTAGGAGAAATAAAGGAGCAAGAAAACTTTAAAGCAATATACAACAGTAAAATTTTCTCATGAAGTCAAATTAACAAATTAACTTTTTTTCAAAATCACACATAATAATTAAATTAATAGTACCACAACTGCTGTCACAGATTTGCAGATCAGGTGGGATACCAGCAGTGACTTTTTTTTATTTGAATGTAGGGGCAAAATTAAATATGATATAAAGCTCACACCCCTACTCTGAAATAGAGGGAGGGCCATTAAAAATGTACATGTCTCCATTCTGAGGAGACAAGAGCATACAGAAAGTGCATGGTCTTACTGAAGACATAAACAGCTGGATTTACTTGCTTCCATTAACCAATGACCCACTTGTCAAACATAAGCTGTAGATTTAAAAGAGTGATTATGTGAAGCCTCTTACATTACACAAAAACGATCCTAGCTATGAAATCAGATCAAGCCTGAAAATACTTGAGCAAAGTCAATATTGTTCTTCTATACAGACACAAGACAAGAATTAGTTATTTGTTTAAGAACCTACAGCATGATGTAAGGGTAGTTTTCTGTAGTGCTGTTCAGATGACATTTATCCCACACATCCCTCTCAGGTCATTAGGGTGTGCCAAATCCAGACCTTTTTGTAAGAGGATGAAGTTCTAAGGAAGCCACTGCATAAACCTGAAAGGGCACTGCTGGCTTTCTTCTATGAGGGAGACTTAAAACTGGTGCTCCCCACAGTAAGTGGTACCCACTACATGTGCCTGGCCTGTCTGATCACTCACAGAGGATTTTTAACATGGGTGGCAGCTGTGCACACTTTGGTGGCAGATTTCCAGCTGAGGCTTTTAAGGCTCAAGCCAGCTGCCATTGACTTTGCCCCTGTGCCTCTTTGCACCTCCCACCAAATGCCTGTTCCTGTGCCTGCTGCAGGATCAGGTAGGAGCAGACATGCAAGATGCTACAAATGATGACAACATTTGGATTTGAGTGCAGCAAATTACTAGGTTCCCAAGTCTTGAAAACCTCTAATTTTGCCACCTTGTATTGTAACACAACAGCACTGTCCACAACAGTGGCCTTCCCATATTTGAGCTAGTGCTAAGCAAGTCTCTAAGAAGGTTGAAGAAGCCATTATTATAAGGAACTATTTTACTGTAAGAACAACTTACGTATTCCTTCCACCTGACCTCATTATTGTGCTGTGCATTGCCAGTGACTCCCACTTTACTCTGACTCAGTACATAGGGTGATTTTCTGCAAGCTGCAGATCATGGAACAACTAAACTGTTTAAGAATCCAAGCAGTCAGCTAATGAAAACCAAAGTTTCCAGCTCCAGTGATTGCAGAGAAATATTAAAAAATGCTGATACTTGGAGCCTGTCCACCTCTGGATTTTACTCTGCTGCTGGAGGCCCTGAGCACCACAGCTCAGTATCCCAGTGCCTGCTGTGCAGATGCAGGCTCCAGCAGCAGCATGGGAAGAAAGGCCAGGAAAACTCCCCAGTACCTACCACACCACAGCACAGGGGCACATGCAAGATTATATTTATAAAAATCTAGAAACTGCTTTGAAAAATTACACAGTTATTTTTATAGCATCTACATGTACTATAAATACTTGATATATCTGACAAGGATTAATATTTTCCAAGGCCTTGAATTTTACAGTTTCTTTTTCTGCTGGAGCAAAACTCAAATCATTACTTGAATCATCCTTTAATGAACATTCTCCAGCTTCTAAATGAAGCATCAATGATAGGCAAGATGCAGAAGGCAGTGAAGGACGACTAGAAACAAGGGGATCTCTTTTTTATATATATATATATACATATTATTTCATGTTCTCATGGCTTCAGGAGTCCTGGTATTAAGTGGCACCATTTTGTAACCTCTGAACAGCCACATTGTGTATAAAACAATAATACGAATAAAAGGCTTTTAACACTTTGAGTACAAAAGGTACTACTGGCAAAAAAACAGTGCCTTTTCCTCATTACAGCAGAAAATGAGGTTTCTATTTAATAAAAACCCCAACCACAAGGCTATGTGTTTTTTTAACTGTAAATGTATGTCAGGGCTGTTGACAGCTTCTGTGTTGGAAAGGATCTCATTAACTCTGAACAAAACCACACGTTATCTTTTTGAAAAGCAAAGTTACATTCCTGATGAATCATCAGCTGCTTTGCTGAGCTCCTGTGGGATAATTTTTGGTATCGGGTACTGGAAAAATAAATATCACCCCAAAGTTCAGAATATCTTCAGACAGCACCATAAAAGGCTATCCAAGCTACCCAAAACCTAAGTTAAGAAGGGAATCAGGCTGGTGTGTGCACAGCCATAAACAAACATTCCATTTGGTTAACTTTGCTCCCTCAGGTTCAGGCTTTAGGGCTCTGGTTTTCTCATGTTGGATCTATAAAGCATCTGCGTTCTGTGCAGGACTGACTCCTCAACAGATGTCCTCCACTGCATTTTGGGGGACTTTATGGTGTTCCCACAGAATGAACATGCTTTAAAAGCACTCTGCTCAGCCCAGAAGTTCACCTATTTCACACTTCTTCAGTCTTTTGACTGAAGTTGCAAGGCATCCCTTAGGAAATTTAGGTCTTCTTCGGTGGACATTGTGGAAGCCAGCTGGGGGAAACAAATAGCAGGGAACTGAGTGGGAAACAAAGTGCCCTCACCTAGAAATAGTGTTTATTCTGCACCACTGCTGGTGCTAGGAGGTAAGGAGAAAGGAGTGAGAGGAAGCAATTACTCAGTCTGCGTGGTTTGGGTAAGTACATGCACCTTTACCATGAACAACCAGAGAATATTTATGTCTGCAGGGAAGGAAAAAAGCTCATACAAGTTTTTGTTCAGATCTCCCCTGAACACTTCATGAATTAGTAGCTCATCATACAAACATATTTCATATACATGTGTAGATATATATATGCATACACTTTAATTGTATTTTCTTTTCTCTTTCCCAATCTCAAAACAACTGAAACCTAAAAAGTAATTCCTGAGCTAATGTTCCAGTAGAAGCCAGCTTTGCTTTCTAATGTGAGGATGTATTGTAATTGCTTTGGTGATAATGCATCAATTAAGGAATTGCTACTGCCAAAAGGCCCCTTATCTTCATGTCACACATGAGAGCACCTAATACAAGGACTGTAAAATTTGAATATTCAAGAATATCATGTCCATATAAATTAACTCCATGAAAAAATGCACACATTTGTCAGGCTCAAAATCTGAAACCTCACCAGAAGGTTTCCTGAGCAAAGGCTAGTACATATAGCATGTTACATGGATTTGGAATTGTAATAGCTCAGTTAATTCTGCAGCAATATAATGAATCTCTGGTATTAGAAGGCTGATAACTAGATCTTCATTTGGTTATATAATAGGCCATAAGGACTAAAGGATTTGAAAAGGAAAGGCTGAACAGTGAGCAGCAATCCATTGGGAATACACTGGAAAACTGCCTGTTGCTTCGCAGAAAGGGTTTCACAATGCAGGAAATCTGCACACGTCAGATAAGTTTCTGTTAGACAGGTAGGATGCAGTCTGCTTTTATAAATGTCCACTTGGTGGTTGTGCACTATCTCCATGCTCGCAGTTTTCTTTGGATTTCCTGTTGTTTCCAAGTGCTTGTGACAGTGCCAGTAGAACCACAGTGACGAAGCTTGGTTTTAAGGAGCAGCCTCTACTCTGTGCCAGAGCAGACAGCAACAGATGAAAGCCTCTGTGGCTCAGCACAGGGCATTGTCCCACTGCACTTCCATCTGCAACATCTTCCCGGGAAGGGTTGTATCCATGGGGGAGAACATTACATTTTCCTAGTTCTGGCTCTGAGATGTCTCCTGTAGTCTAGATTTATTGTTTCATCCTTGAGGCATATGAGCCTCTTTTGACTAAATTATAGGCTGACTGTCCTGAGAATCTCCAAGTACACTTGAGCCCTGCATGTCTGCTGCTGAAGTTAGTCTCACAATCTGATTAATTTGGACTATGTGGCTCCTTGTTTAACTGTCCCTCTCCTATTCACCTATGTCTGTGCTGGTGAACAATTGCTGATGGCAATTCTTGTATTTACCGTAGAATTTATCCTGAATAACTTCTCACACCTGTCAGGTATCTAGAGAAATCTTTCTGCAAACATATTTAAGTTTTCTCTTTTATTTTTTTTTTTTTCAGGGCATTACATAACTTGGAGCAACCCCCCAGTTTCACAGTAAAGCAAGTCTTTTCACTTTTAGCTGTGAAGCACAAAGTATCACCGCAAACTGCGCTGCCTCCTACATCCAAAGTTAGCATTTATTTACACACTGTAACAGCTTTTCAAGCATTAGCAAAAATGCAGTGGCATGTTTTGAAAACGAAAGTTCTTCATTACACAGCCTGAGCATCATTTCAGTGCCACGTATACGTTTATTACTAGCTAGGCATAAAGAAACCCCACACTATTGCAAACCACTAATGCTGCAGCACATTCCTTCCAAGGGAAAAGGCAGGAATGGTATCCAGCAGGGTATGGTGAGCACTGTCAGAGGTGAACCCCTTCAAACAAGAGGTTTAGTACCAGCTATCCTACGCTCCATTTTGGCAACGCTGGCATTTTGTGTTTAGCAGCTCCGATACAGCAGAAATGGTACAAGGGCAGCAAATGATGGCAACTGCAGGAAGCACAGATCTGTTCAGGGCACGTCCCTTCTGAAGGCTTTCTAAACATTGCCACCTTGTGGGCCTCCTGTCTGATATCACTGGTCCTTCCACTTTCCCCAGGTGACTTCCTGAGCAGACTTCACAGATGCCAAGCTTGAGGCTGGATGGTTGAAGTTAAACTCCCATAGCTGAGGATTAAAAAGGGGACAGCACCTTACGAATTCTATGTGGCATTAATTACTAACTTCATAGCTGTGCTTCACGCAATTTGCTCTTTTTCCACTTAACATTATGATGGCAGCACTAATAAAGTACAGAAGAGCTAACATTTAACAAAACAAAAAACAAGGAAGGATAAAAATTTTCAAATCTCCCAGGCAGAAGGGAGAAGTCAGATTCAATGTCCGCCTCTATTTTTTTAAAAATTCCTTTCTGCCACCATCTTCTTACTCCATTAAAAAAAAATAAATTACTTATTATATTTATTATAAAATTATTTATTATGTCTGTGGCCTCTAGTTTAGCTTTCATTGGTTTTGTTTCACGACTATTACATAGTCAAAAATGATGGAAAGCAATTTCACTTGTTATTGATACCAAACTTATCTAGCTACTGCCTTATAGACATCAAACACAAATTCTTGGCTAAAAAAACACAAATGCAAAAACATACTTACTTTGAGCATCCAACCACTTTCCCTGGTTGCCGGTTTGAATTGTTCCTTGCAGCAATTTGGCACTGAAAAGAAAACATGAAACCTTTAGTTCAACTACCAAATAGGAAGGGAAAAAAAAAAAAAGAGATTCATTGGATGGGTCTTTGTCTGCATTGGTTTAGCAGTGATGCAACAGTCGTATGCTAAAAATTGAAATGAGTAGAAATCCTTCATTACAATGCCCTAATTCAGCTGTGTTCACAATGGCTCAGTGTCTAACACATCTGCACAACAATCAGATGCCCCCCAATATAGTAGCAGGTCTATGAGCTCCCTTGTGCAGTGCTGCTTTTGGAGTTTATTCATGATTTCCAGGCACACTGGTCTTTCTTCATCCAACCAGGCTTCTTCCAAGCACAGGCAATCAGTTATGACTGTTGTGTCATGCAACTGGAGCCTTGCTGCACTTGCCTGAACAGCTTTTCAGAGGGGAAAAAAACCCTGCCATTGAGAAGCACAGTAACTGTAATCCAGGAAAGCCTGTGTTTTTGCCAATACAGCACAAAAACGCTGGCAGTCCTTTGAAGTGTCTCACTTAACAATGAAATCATGGTGCTGCCCCCTTGTAGCAGCCACATTAAGGCCTATTCCCTTCTGTGTTCCTGCAGGGAACTGCCTACGAATGCTAAATTTGTCCTCTCGTCCATTCTCTGTGAACTACAGAAACGTAAGATGGAGCAACCATATATGGGTTTCAGTTTGTGCCCTGAATTACATACTATGGTTACGTGGCTAAGTCTCTTAATTCGACTCCTCAGTCAGCAGGAAATATCATTCCTAGCAGGTAAATAATGGTTCACAGTCAGACCAAGGCTCTGGTTATTGCTTGTTTTGCATTCCTAGTCAACTAGTTGAGACAGCCCAGCAGGGAGGAGTATTCCAAAGACATCTATCTCTGCATAATAGCATGAAACTACACCAAATAGGATCACAGGGGTACTTGGACTGCATCAGGGACCGAGGGATGTAAGAAGCTCCCACAGGTCAATTTATATTCATCAAAACCCCTGTTTTAAGAGAAGGAAAACATTAAGCAATTCTCACTATAATTCACTATCATCTGCAAAAGGTAAACAGACCTTTAAAGATGGCTTGTCTAAAGGACTGGATCACAGTTCCAGGAGCTGTGACTCATCCTGGCAGAGAACTTAGGAAGGCTGCTAGCAAACTGGAAGGCCAAAGCTACCTTAAAGCCAAAACCAGAACGGGAATTAGCTATTAAACATGTTATTGTTTCATTTCTTTGAATCTCTCCAAGCCTCTTAAGCTTTGCTTTTCAATGTACTCTTTTTCCTCCATTTGTTTAATGTGGAAAGTGATTCCAGCACAGCTGACAAACCTCAAGCATCCTATTGGCAAAGGAACAGCAAATCCATCATGGTATATTGGCTTTTGACCAAGTAGTGCCCTTCTGAAGTTAAGCTGGGATCTGACTACTCCAACAAGAGTGTCCCATCCTTACAGGTTGAGACAATGTTTAGAAGAAGACATCTCTCACCAGGAGGTGTTGACCAGAACTTCTAACAGGCAGCAGCAGTGGAGAGACATGGTGATCCCGTTAGAAATATGACACTGAATATACTCATGGAATGTTTTCCATAAATGCTTTCTGAAGAGTGTGGTATTTATGGCATATTGAAGACAGAGGTAACTACTTAATTGTCTTCAGTATGTAGACCTCAGTTTGAGAGGGATTTGAGCAACACCTCCATGCTGAATTTCATTCATATTGTCTCAAATTAAAAAATCCTCATAGCACAAGTTCCTAAAACTTGGAAGCTGATTCTGCTGATGCTTGCACAGGTCAAGCCAAACAGGTACATCTCAGCAACAGCTCCTGCCTTTTTGCCTGCAAACAGGTACTTACCTGAGCTGCAGGGAGCAGTGCAATCGCTGTGGGCAGATGAGATAATTGGCACTTGCTGCTGTGTGCAGCAGCACTGCCAGGTCTCCACCTGCTCCATAAGCCATGCCAACACCTCAACCCGTCCTTCTGGCTTGAGATGCCGCAGCAGCACCCAGGCAAGGGAGTGGTAGGAAACACCAGATCATTAGGGTGGAATTTGATTAGGACAAAGGAATGCAGCAGAGGTCCTAGTCAGTGGGTGTGAGGAAGGTAAGGATGGAGAGCTGGAGTCTCCACTGAAAGGGAGGCAGGATAAAGATGTGCAGTAAAGACAAGGAGCAAAAGATGCCACGTCCTTTTACTTCATGGCAGGCCATGCACAGCTCTCAGCTGCAGACACTGGCATCCCATCTCCACTCTACAAAAGCCAGCAAGCACAGTTCAATTCCTCAAAACTCCACAACACACACACAACAGGCTGAACTGATTTTAAAGTTGGCTCCCATCTCCTAAAAAGTCATCTATCAATACACCTAAAGAAATTCCCTCTTCCACATTGGAAAACATAGGGAAAAGGGGTAAAATAGAAGAGGATGAATAGTGGAGGATCAGGAAAATGAAAAAGACATTAAGATATAGAAAAAAAAAAAGAGCAATTTAAATAGTAGTTTTAGAAAATCCTGTGTAGTAAAACAGATAAATACAATTATGCTTGCCTTTTTTTTTTTTAAGGGCAGAAATTTATGATTTTCTCTATGTTGTTGTAATGTAAATATTTGCAGCTATGTGTAAAGTTACCCATAGTTGCAAGTTCCCTGTGTTAGACTATCCATTTCCCTGATGAGCAAATTACACTGGGGGGAAACAGACCAATGTTTATAATAAAATGCTTTTGAGTTTAGATGTTATTAATAGAATTGAGTAGCTTTTATTAGTAGCCAATGACTGTTCACATAGTGTACTCACTTCTCCCCATCACACAACCCCTTGTTTCATCCCGCTACAGCTACAGTCAAAAAGTGAAACCCAGGTAGAGGGGAGCTGACTAGTGGGCAAGTCCAGAGAGTCCCTCAGGGGACCCTTCCCTTTCTTCATCAGCTGTGTACATGGCTCTGTAGCCTACATTTGCCACTTTTTCAGATGCTGCTGCGTTACATATCCTGATTGATACCAGTGAGTGCCAGCGGAGGCCTCAATCAGGTTTGGCAATTTTACAGTTCAGAGTTCATGGGATCTTGGGGTGTTCCAGTGGATTCAGCAGGACTGCTGCTCTCCAGGGCTTACCTGGTCTCAGGAGGATTTCACTTGCTCCTTCTCAGCATATATTTTTTCTCCCTGTGTACACTAGCTATTCCTGCATCCACAGTGCTGAACCTACTGACACAAACTGATGCAGAAGAGGCTTCTATAATAATACCCCTTGAAATGCTGTAAAGCACTGAATTTAATTTGAATGAATATTGACCAAAAAGAAAACCCCAAATCAAAACAAAAAAACACCGCAAAGAAAACAAGAATTGGGAAGGAGGGATATGAGAATGAAAGTAGAAAGCAAAGCAACTAAATGGAAGAAGAAAGTACATCAGAGAGTGTAGTAAACAAGGAACAACAGCATCCACAAGCACCTCCTACGATTGTACTATGAAAAGTAGTACCCATAGTTGTTAGTTTGAAGTACCAAGGAGGAAAAATTAGGACAGAATCTAATTAAAGTGATTTAAATCAAATGCCTTCTAGTTCAAAACTTTGTCTCCAGAAACTGTGTTTCCCCTGTGGGCACTGAGCCCTGTCTTCTGCTACTGTCTCTCTGTGTACTGGATGCTTTCTTCCATACTGCACAGATCTGTTTTCTTCCCCCTGCCAAAGACTGGAAATGCAATGTTGCATGAAAACAATTTGTAATATAGGCTGACAGTCACTGATTATTGCCACAAATATCCTCAGCAGTTACAGAAAAAAACTTCAAAACCAACTTATTTTTAGCAACAGAAAGAATTCAAGCAACCCCATGTGGCTGCTATCCAGGCATTTACTGAGTGGAGAATAGCTTGACAAATTACAGAAATGGACAAACTCAGTGTGTAAATCAGAAAGCCATGTATATCACTATTTACATATGCTTTCCTGTTGAAAAGATGAACAGAAACATTAATTTTACGGCTTCCAGTGTCAAAGGACAGAAAGACTGTTTTTATGAGCTGTGCATGAATCACAACAACCAAAATAAAAACCCCCATCTACTTCACAGTTTGGCAGATTTCTCAACTTGCTGGTAACTAACAGCCCAGCCCTGTGCTGTCTCACTGTTCCTGAGTAATTCCTCCGCGTCTACTCAGGGCTCAGCTCTGAGACACTATGGGGAAGGCCCAAAGCAAAGAAGTCAAGAAGCAGAGCTGAGTTTAATACTATCTCCAGCTTCAAAACTACAAGAAACCTCGTCTGACCCCAGAGTGCTTCACAAGGAAGGCAGTCCCAGAAGATGCGAGATGCTGATACTGAGCACTTCCCACCTCTTTTGCTCTTCCCATTCCAAACACGGATTTGTCCCAGCGGTTCTGCTTCTCTCCAGTGCTCTGATTTCAAGTCATCTACTGGCACAAAAAAGGTCCTAGAGATTTCTTATAAGACTCTGTTCCCTCCCTCTCATTTACAAAGCAAACAAACTTTTTTTGGTCATTTACATATAAAGTAAATTCCAAGCATGTCCTACTTAGCAACTTTGTAGGAAAGAACATGCATCCTTTCTCTACTCTGTTTGGGATGCCTTCAGATTTTTCTTCCTATAGAGCAGTAAACCAATGTGTGTCATTTCTGCTGTCGTCTCCTGTCTCCCCCTCATCTTCTTGAAAAGGGGAATTTCCATGATCTAAGTGACTTGCAGACACTGCTGGGTTCAAAGCTCCATCCAACTGCAGTGTGACACCTACATATTGCAGCAGTCCTCCTCCTATTAATAAATACCTTCACTGCCTTCCTGCCCAGAAACTCTGAGATGCAATAATTATCTTCCGACTTGGAAAGGGTGTAACAGAGCTCACTTGTGTGATTTTAGTTAGCTAGTGTGAAAGATTTGGCAAACCCCTTTTTTTTTTCTGCATGACAAACAATGCCAAACCAGTATATCCAGCAGTAGGTAGCAGACCTAATAGGATGACCAGATGAGACTGTGTATTTATCATTCTTTATATTTAGCATCAGGCTGCCACATCTCACTTACCTCCAAAAAAAGTTTCTCTTTGCTCCATTTAGAGAAAACAATTTTCCTTCAATTATTTGAGGCATCCTTTTCTTTAAGATTTAGTTCAGAGTCATTGATGTCTGCATTTCTATTTCTATCACACAACTAAAATTCTGTCCCACTTGGCAGTGTCAGTGCATGTATCTGTTGACTTCTACATCCAACACAGCCACCCATTTTGTGTGATGCATGTCTGCAGTTTGCACATTGGACTGCAGTTTGCTATTGATACACTTCTATATGCACTCATGTATTATGATTTTCTACTTTTTTTCTGCTAGTCATTATATCATCTTACAGGAAGCACTTGGTTTAAAAATAACTAGAGTTGATCAGGTTTCTGCTTAGTTTCATGCACTAGAATAATTTAACAGAGTTCTTTTTAATATTTCCTTATAAACAAAGTTATGCTGTGATGATGCATATTTTATAGTGAGGCAAGAAAAGCCAACACTGACTAAGGTTTCCCATTATGAAGAATTTGGCAATAGTACTGCCCTGAGGCATTCCAGCCCTAACTGTTTGCTCCTTATTTATGTCTCTGGGCTGCCCTGCAGTTTTGCTAGAACTCTGAAACCCATCTGCTCTGAAGCAGAAGCAAAAAGGGATCTAATTTCAAAGTCACTCTTTCTTTTTTTTATTTTTATTTTTTTCTTTAGAAAAGTAAATCTGGAACAGTTCTCAGTTTTTACAGTACACAGCAAGGCCCCATCAGCACTTGGGATGTTGCCACTGGGAGGACAGGATCTGTTTTGCTGGCTGGCATTGCTGGCCAGAAACAGGCATAGGGAATAACTCCAAGGAGTGGGATGGAGTATCAAGCTTTGACAGCAGACACAGACTCCTGAGATATGGTCTAAAGACTACGGGATACACAGAGCTAAGGCAGAACACACATCAGCTTTCCCCTGTTCAATAAGGAGGGAGTAAGGGACACATGGAAGACAGCTAGCAGCAGCTGCTCTGGTCCAGGACAGCTCACCACCAGCCTCCAGATTTATCATTTCCTATACTCAATTTTAGGCTTCATTTTGTGACTGGATCTTGTAGACTAATAATCAACTTAGAATGAAAAAGAAGGTTCAAGAGAAAGGCATTAAAATATGCATTCAAAAGTAAAAAGAAAAAAAACAACAAAAAACCCCGCCTGTCTGTATTCTGACCTGAGCCATTTTCTGAAGTTCTTTTAAAACAGCAAATCACAAAGTCAACATGAGGAGTCCTGATGGCATAATAATATGCTGAATTACCCAAGATGACATTCTTTGAAAACAAGCCTGCTGAACAAGCACAGTAGGAAGTGCCCAAAGAAAACTTCCATAGGAGTGTTATGCAGTGTCTGGGGGACTCTCAAAATTGCTTCAGGGATATAAAATGTACCAGCCTCAGCACCAGGAAAACATTTAGAATAGCATGTTTGTTTTAATTCAAAAAGTAACTTACGTCTGAGAAAAAGGCAAGTAGAACAGTTTGGGTGCCTGAGATTAAATGGTCTGAATCCCCCACTATCGTGGGATTAATTTTTCAGATTTCTCTTACCAGTGAATGAAGAAAATTTAGCACATCAGAGAACATTCAGCAAAAATCCTTCAGGTGGCTAGACAGACTGGGATAAATGCTTCTACCAACCCTCTGTTTTAATCTAGTGCCCTACTATGAGCACTTTGCCTATATATTGTCTATACTTACCAACTAGTAGTCTTTGCTAAGTTACAGAATTCATTAACTTCCTTTTAAAAGTAAAAAAGTTCTCCAAAACTGTGCAAGATTCACTACCTGGGCATTTATTGGACCAGGAAAGAGGTGAGGACAGCAGGTCTAGAGAGCAAATATGCAAATTTTTGCCCCAGGGAAGGAATGACCTTGCTGGAGACAAACTTCAGAGAAAAAAAAAAGACCTCAGGGGTCTCAGTGGACAACAAATGGAAAAATGTTCAGCAGAATGTCCTTGCAGAAAAGGAGGGTGACCCTACAGTGGGCTAGGCTTGCAGATCCAGGGCAGTAATTGTACTCAGGGCTTGCGAAAGTACAGTACTTGTGTACTAGGGAGCCACAAACCAGCAATAGACACGCTGGAGCCCAGTCTACCATACCAAGATAGTTAAGGAGATTGAGTGGATGATACAGGAGAGGCTGAGAGAGTTGGGTTTTGTCCAGCCTGAACACAAGAAGGTTTAAGGTGTGCGGGGGATGTATGACTGCAGCCCTCAGCTACTTTGGGGGAGGCTGTAGGGAAGATGGAGCCAGGATCTTCTCAAAGGCACACAGACACAGCAAGAGGCAACAGGCAAGTTTCAACAGGGAAAATCCTGATTACATGTTAGGAAAAGTGTTTTCATCATGAGAGTGGTTGAACATTGGGTCCAGTGAGGCTGGAAAATCTGAATGCTTGAGATATTCAGAACTCAAGAAGTTCCTGAGCAACTTGATCTGTTTGGGATAGCTTTGAACAGGAGTGGACAAGATTATTTCTTTCAGCCAGTATCATCCAGTGAGTCCATGTAGAAGTATCATCACCGCAGGCTGCTTTTTGCCTGTTTGCCTTACCCAGGAAAGAGTGAGGGTATGAAATGCCATCCCAGCCCTTTTAACAGTTCTGGCATCTTTCTCTGCCTTAAATTGTTGAACAGAAAAAGGGGACCAACTTAAAGATGTAAAGATAGATTCCAGTATCAGTAGTGGAAATACCAACAGTGGCAATAGTTAAAGCAGCTCAAATCTTGTAACTTGATTTTTATTTCAGTCCTTAGAAATTTAAATATATATTATATAAATATATTTATAGTAAATAATATTTAATACATAAATCTGAACCCAAAAGTTTTGCTCTTTACAACACTGGTGAAGCAGGTAAGGGCTCTTGGACTCCTGTCTTGTGTGAGTAGAATGGATTACTTGCAGTCAATTATGTATGTACAAACCTATGAAGGCTTTAAGGCTACATTTTGTAGAAATGTCCTGTGAACATCTGATTTGATAAGGTGCTCATGTGACAGGTGATGGGACATTGAAGGGTGTAGCATCACCTCATTTGTCCTGCACAGATCATCCCAGGTGTTCACATAAACCAAAAGCCAAAGAAGTCTCTCATTTTCATCTAATCAATCCCAGCCTTCCAGTTTTCCTAGGTGGAATGCAAGAGTCACTTTTCCACAGATCCGTTGTGTGACAACCATCCCTGTGCTCCCGTCTCTGCTGAAAGGACTATGTTAATCTTTTACACCACTTAATCAGTGGAGAAAGGTGAGCAGGGGGTCCCAGTGACATTGTCACAGCCCTGTGAGCATGAAACACTGGAGGAGCATGTTTTAAGCCTTCTCCAACCTGCTAAGGGGCAGATCCCCTCTAGAATCTCATGTGTTGAGCCAATCCTTCAGCCCTCCTCATCTACAAGGTGGAGGAACAGCACACTTCACACACTTCCACAGATATTTTGACTGAAAGCAGGAGGCGATTGCTGTGCTTGGCACAGGTAACAAAATCTGGGGATTTGATAGGCTTGGATCTCTTGGGGGAGTAGGCAGAGAAATACAAATTGGTATTTATTCATTTTTCAAAGCAGTGAGTGCTGATTTGCTTACCCTACTCAGGTGCAGTACCTCTTATCACTAAGGGAAGAACTTCACTGAAAAACGTAACAGGTACCTATATTGATTTCAGTAAGGATCAGAAACTTGCACTTGCAAAAGGTCTGTCAGAAAGTGGGAGACTCCTGCCTGCAAAATGGGAAAGCTAAAATAGAACAGAATTCAACAGAATTCACTGAAGCTTGAGGAAACTTGCACTGTGGTAACGATACCTCACAAGTAATTAGAACTAAAACTTCAAACCTGTGTATTTGACAAAGAGAGCACAGAACCAACTGAGCTTTTTTGGGATCTTGAGTGTATGTAGAGCTGGAAGTTTCCCCATTAAGGGAAACTCAGAAAAGCCACGAAGGGGTTTTTCAGGGCAGGACTGTGTATGAAAACTGCATACATACCTTTTACTCCTTCAGCTACAATAGCATTGCTATCCGATCACAGCTTGTGATCAGATTTTTTCTTCAACTTCAAGTTGAAGGAAAAATATTCCAGTCTGTGAGATAAGGGTGACAGCTCATTATCTTATTTAAGTACTTCATGATACTACACAATAAAGGTAATGGTATGGGAGGGGGTTCAAAAGATGGGCAGCTAAGCTTCAACCCCTCAAGTTAATGTTGTTTTGTTCTAAAAGGATAGCCTGCATTTGAATTGTACCATATCAGAAATTTTTGGGCTTCATCATTGAGCTGCACTATTTCCTCCAAGAAGCTACAGTACAAAGCTCATACAAATTCTTGTTTTTTCATATTGTTCTGCAGACAAGAGCCACAGAACACAGTGGACCAGCCCACTAACATGAACACATGCATCACTTACTCATTAGAAGAAAAGCTAATTAGGAGATTTTCAAGTTATTTTACAGCATAGGGTTGAATTCAGACTTCCACAACATTCTGCTCTGCGAAGTTTTACTTCAGCACACTGTATGTAAGCACTGATTTGGAGGAGCACTAAACTAATTTAAATAGTATACACAATTTAAGTGCAGATACTTCTCTCACTGCCTTTCCCAGACACTTATGCTATCAGTTTGCTGTCCAAACCAATCAAGAAAAGTCATCACTTAACTGAAGAAACAGCTACTTTGGATTGATTTGTCATTTACATGCACACTATTTCCCTTATAGATTTATACAAGAGCCAGTTTTTCACATTTAGAAGACAAAGCCTTTTAGCTTAGATTAGCAAAACTGGCAGTTTTGGTGTTTGGGAGGGTTTGGTTTTGTTTGTATCCTTCTTTCATAAAGCTGTCAGTACAGCAGATTCTGCACAGAATAACAAGCCTTACTGTTTCTTTTCAGGCACATGCAATCTGCCCTTGAGAACCCAGCCCCTGTTAAAGTTATAGATAAGCTCTCTTCAGACTGTGGCTCTTGCTGTAGCAGCAGCCTCCCAGTAGCTGCTTTTCTTTGGAATGACCAGCATGTCCTTCAGCTGAGCCTGAAAGAACAATCAGCACATCTCCTGCCTTGCATAAACTCACACTCTTTGCATCAAAGGCTCCTGAGATCACAACTATCAGGTATTTTCAGGCATGACTGCTTTAGTGAAGAGTGCCAGATATAAAACATGTGTAGAAAAGGTGAACACGCATCTTGGGGCTCTAAATAAAACTTGTGAAACACAATCCTTATTTCTCAGGCATGACTCATTTAACAAAGCCCTTCTGTTTTCATCAAGATTAGTCAGCTATTGAAAGTCCCCATAACAAGATATTACTGAACTGAACATGCCCAAGGTGAATCAAGGTAGTAACCTGTGGAATAAATGAGCAGCTGCATAGTGTCTGCAGCTGAAGCATCCAGCATCAGCCGAAAGCAGGTCTTTCAGCCTGTGAGCAGTTTTATGCATGCTGGTGGTATAAGTCCAATTTTTCTCCCTTTTTGGTAGTCAGATTGTTTATTAACTCACATAGCAAAAATCCAAGACTCAACCTACGTTTTCCCATAAGAATGATTTCCCTGCAGGGCCTGTCTCTGAGTCTGCTGCACTCTGCTGCAACTCTCTTGCACCCTTCCATTCCTGGTCAAAACATGCCACACCTTCCACATGAGTCAACAGAACAGGGCACCATCTCCTGCAGCAAGCAGGAAGGGAGCTGAGAGGAGAGCCTGGCTGTGAAAATACAGTCCATCCTTCAGCAGTGGGCAGGATGCTCAGAGAAATGCAGCCTGGGTCAAAAATATTACCAGGAGAATGCAACAGGCTGCACTTGATCTTGAAGAGCCAGATCAGGCAAGGTCACTTCTGGTGAAATACTTACAGGGATAAATTCCAAGTCACCCAGATAGTTAGTTAGCATACACAAGACAGCTGGAAGTCTTTACAGCACTCTCAAATGACACTGTTTGGCACCTTATCAAACTAAATGCCTTTTGCCTGTCGAGAGCACAAACACATCATTTTACTTCAGTACTGTGCTGTTTTCCCTTGGCATGATGTGTTGGTTGTGAGAAACTGCTGAATCCAAGATGTGAGGGTTCAGCTTTCCTCCTCCTGTTTGACGACAAATTGATGCTGAAGTTTAATTTCCCGAATACGAAAATTATCAATGTATTTGGACATAAAAGACATGTAAAGAAAAATACAACTGAACTTGTCCCAACTTTTACCAGGCGATATGATGCTAGGAAGTGTACTATTTTTAATCCCAGGAACACTTCTGCTTTCCTTATTCAGTAGAGATGCTTACAACCTTTCTTGTTTGAAGTGCTGTGTTCTTTCCTCTACTATTCCATGCAGGAAAACAGGATGTTCAAGCCAATGTAACACTTCTCTGACACTAAGAACTCAGTAAGTCCAGGAGCACAAGTTACTGTTTCTGTTCTAGGGGGGTTTTTTTTGTTGTTTTTTTTTTAAACTGGAATAAGGCCACTGTTTTGTCAGTCCCCATCCCAGAGAAATGGCCCTGTCTGTGCTCAATACCAACAGAAAGGCATCCTGTAGCACGGCAAGAGAATCCAACTCAAAGAGGTTTTATGTTTATACACACACAGAGAGCTATTTATTTAACTGCTGTGAGTGCACTCCATGGGGTGAGCCAGGAGTGAAACCCCTCCGTGTTCGACGTGATGCGCAAGTGGACAATGGGAGATGCCTGAGCAAAGTACTGGGCTTGTGCCAGGGACTTGGACCAAAAGGCAAACCTAACGGAGTGGAAACAAACTGGACACAGCACAAAATTCCTTAAACTTCAGAACTCACAAAATTAGACAACTAGGAAAGATAGGAGGGAAGGACCCTCCTGCACAGGATATATAGGGCATGGAAGGTATACATTTTTAAGGAGCTTTAATCTCACCTACCAGATTTCTCTCCTGTTGGTGGCTTTTTTTTTTTTCTTCTCACATTTATTTTTATGTTCTAATAAAATCGGTTTTATGGGCTGGAAGCCCCTAACACCTCACTTATTCTCATATAAAAGAGAGTGTGATTCCCCCATGAAGCTCAGGCCCTGCTGCAGCACCCTGCAAGCACACAGGCTGATACCCAGCTCCCACTGGTTACTCCTGAGTGGGCTCTCCAGCACCTTACAGGAGCAGCCCATATGCTTATGGCAATGAATAAAGCAGAAATGCCTTTCAGTTTTACCACAGACATAATTCTGAACAAATCTTTACTTGCAATTTGAAGTTTTAAACAGTTTCATCAAGAAAAAAACACACATATAAACACCACACTGTACAGCAGGACATGTACAGGAAACTCAGAGTGCCTACATCCTGTACCACCAATCCATTTAGTGGATTTAAATGGGTACAGTTAGACTACCACAGAACAGACACACTTTATTTATGATTTATTATGTATCACTGAAACCAATAAAACCTGAAATAAGACCTTCACCATCATAAATCAGAAGGCAGCACTTCAAATTTCTTGCAGCAGCACACAGTGAATACTGCAACAAAGCATCATCAATCCCTCTGTGCCACATTGTTTTAATGGACGGAACTGTACCAGTAGCTGTGTGTTCCTTTCAAAGGGAGACCAGAGATATCACTGCCATCCGTCACACAAACGTTTCTTGTTGGGCTGTTCCACAGCTACAGAATAAGTTCCCTGTCATCTGACAAGCCCATCCTAGGATTTCTCTATCTGGTTTTCTACCATGATCACATGTTGCCGTAGCCCCTGCATCCCAATGGAAGATTTTTGCTGCAGCAGAGACAATACATCATCCTAAAGCCATACACAGGATACTGAGCACATCCTTTACCTGATGTAGCCTTCAAGTGTTTTACAAACACACTGCAAAAACACTGTTTCAGGCCAAGTGACATCTGACTGATTTCTTTCCCAGTTTATTATTTAGATCCCAGTTATCTAAGGAGAGCTTTTATTGTATACCACATCCTTTGCAAGTCCCCTTCCAGCTTACACAAAGGAGTTGAATTTCAGTCTTCCTTGTGTTGTCTGTTATAGTGTTGCCTATATACATGACTGTCAGGTGGACAAAAACTGAAAAATTGCAAGTCTACAAGATTCACTGTTTAAACTCAGAAAGTTGGTTTGACTGCAACTAAACTAGGGCAACAAAAGCCATCTGTCTCTGTCCTCTGACAGCACTGCCCTGAGAAAAAAATACATTGTTTAAGGACATCAAATAATGTTAAAGAAACTACAGTTATTTTAAGAACTGCAGAGCATTCTTATTAAAGGATCTCACAATCTAAATAAATGACAGTTGAACAGAAGAATCCATAAAGCAGTAAGGCATTGTCGTGGTTTTGAACCAGTAATTAACAAACAAGGGGGAAAAAAGAATTATAATTTTTCTGCTGTGAGATATGGATTAAAATAAGAGCAAACTAGGCATAAAACTTAAAAGGAATAAAGAGAAGTTTATTGACAAACTACAAGAATAAGAACACCAGAATAAACTTTTAGAAAAACCTTTTCATTTCTTACTGCTCACTATTCTTTTGTTTACATGACAACAGAGACAAAAACTTCATAATTTTGATGGTTTAAACAGTTCTACTTCTTTTTATAGTCTTTTCTTCAGTTTCTGTAGAGAAACAGAAGTTCCTTTCTGTTAATTTATGGAGTTTGTCACAAGAAAACTATTTTTGTTATAGTTTCTCGTTTCTCTGATATCAGCTGCTCAGAGCTACTGTTATTAAAGCCCACCCCTCCCATTCCACATCACTCTGAAAATGTGTTATGGGTCATGAGTTTGAAGATAGCATTTTTAAGGATAAGTTAGTCAAAGGCAAAAAAGTATTTTTCATCTGCTTCTGTGAGCTTCACTAAGAAACAGTTTTTCTCATTGCCTCTCAAGGCTTCAAATTTCTCAGCACTTCACTATACCACAATTACTTATTACTTAAATTTACACTTTGAACACCTTATTCCTCTCCATACTCTATTATGAATTAAAGGGGTTTTTCTCAAGACTTCATTGTCCATTTCCATAGTTTTAACAGAAAGATATTTCAGCTTAATTAAAGCATCTCCTTAATTCTCTACCTTTCTTGAAGTCTCTTTTCTTTCTTGCCACTAGTAGTTTATAAAGTCTCTTTTCATGTTGATTACTTTCTTTTTCTCTCTCTGGATGAAAAGATTAATCTGCAAGTTTCATCTGGATAAGAAAGAGTTAAAATCTTGCCCAGGCTTTGTAGATGGTTCTGTGATCTCTGCCGGAGCAGCAGCTGAAGCTGTCTTTGATAGAAGATTCTTCATGGCTGCTCTGCAGTGTAGTTGCTGTCTCAGCCTGCCGCAGGTCCAGGGCTTTTCTTCTTTACTCGGCAGTTTCCTAGTAAATTCTATTACAGCAAAACCTGCAGCTAAGCCAGGAACCGGCCTGGCCCGGCTCAGCCCGGGGCAAGCCCCCGCCGGTCCCCATCTCCCGGCCGGGAGAACGGCAGGCCCAGCCCGGCTCCCCACCGAGGCCGCATGGCCTGGGCAGAGAACGGGAGGCCAGCCGGAGCTCCGCCACTCTTCACAACCAGGAAACAAAGAACCACTACAGACTTCTGGTTGTACACTTTAAGGTGGGGTTCACAAGTTGATTCTACTTTTCAATGGCTAAAACTGCTGTCAATTCTCAGCAATGACCGATAATTGGTCAAGAGAAAAGACTCCCAGGAGACCCCAGCAACTTTAACTTTCTTAAAGGTAAAGGAACTTTATGACAGGCATCCAGCTGAGCAGGGTCAGCTTGGGTCTTCTCAGCAGTACAGGTAAAATGGACTTTGGATAGCCCAGGAATGTAGAGAAAAGTGCATTTCTATTTTCATCCAAGAGTCAGAAAACTCCCTTTGTTGGTGGTAGTGGAAGAGATGACTGCAAAGCCAGCAAGGTTTAAAGGCTGGGCTCAGACCTGGAAGCTGATTGTTGTGAGAGGGCCTCTCCCCTTCCACTCTGCCCTCCCCATCCTGCTGGCAACCAGAGTCCTCCCTTGGGACCCTCTGAAGCCGCCCACCCGACTCTTCTCCACAACCACCCCTGCACCCATCCCAGCTGACTCCACAAGCCACCCCACATCCCTCCTCCAGCTTGGCTCTGAACACACTGGTGTCACCATGCATGAATTGAGGAGGGAGAATCCCAAGCCAGATTCAGTTTTAGCATCCACCTATATATGCTCAATTTTCTGCTTAAGTCTTGTGATATCAGAGGTTTTGAAATGCGAAGGGACCAATGGAATACCATGTCAAGGTAATGCCACTGCCAGTGTCAGTCTTCATACACTGCCTCAAAGAAGCTACAAGGAAGTTACGAGAGATCACCATGGACCATCTGTCTCTTCATTACTCCGCTTGCCACCAAGAAGTCGTCCTACATTTGCTATGTAAGTGGCTCCAAAAATGAAATCAGAAAAGGAAGATGGCACGCAAAGGCTTGTAGTTTGGACACTCAAAAGTAACCTTTTGAAGATTCATCTAAAGTTATCAACTAAAATAAGTAATCAGCCACAGGACAGTCAGTGACACTTGAAGTCATTTGTATTGAATAGCAGATGTCAGAATTATGCTAGATAACTATTCCACAATTATTACTTTCCAAGTCACTTTAATCCCCACTTGGGGGAGTGACCAAATTTACAAAGTTATTAAGCTATGCAATGATGTCAAAAAGTAACTCTGCGTTACCCACTTGAAAAAACTTCCATTTTCTCCCTGACCCAGAAAACCTATCCAAAATAATACAAGAACAGAGCCACCCAACACTCTCTGCCAGTACTGACAATATTTTCCTCCTCCTTCAACTCTCCAGTCTACTGTACCAGTACAGCAAGAGATATCAGCAAATATTTTTTAACAGTTTAATCGACATAACTTACTTAAAATAAATGCAATGCACTTAAAAATAGCTATGGGCAATGTAACTGCAGCATGCCAACTTCCCGGAAGAGTGGCAGCGGATAAAGCCAAGAGCCTGGCCTTGCAGGAGATGCTATGCTGTCAAACAAGGCTCTTCTCACCACAATCCAGCACAGCCACAATATGCTACATATCAGTGAAAACATATGGTAGGAAGCAGAAATGACCACACTGCTCAAGTTAAGCGTCCTGTAAGTTTAACATTAACAGCAGAAGCTCCAAAGAAATGCCACAGCATTATCAAGGTGAAAAATGTGTCTATTCAAATGTAAGATGCATTTATTTTCTCATGTCTACTAATCACACAAAGTCAAAATGCTGTGACAGTCTCTCCAACTTGCATCATGATATTTTTCCCAAGAGGCCATCAGTCAGCTTTTGCCAATACATTAATCCACAGTTTTGCTCACAGCTTGAAGAAAAGAACCCATCAAGAGCACCAGTTTTGTGGAAAACTTTACTCTGGTTATTTCTGTAGCCCATGGTAGTTATTCCAGAATGTGCTCAGAGCACTGGTAGACTAGTGACCCTCAAATATTCCCCTATCCATGATGCAATTAGTAACAAAAAAATTAGTGACTTCTACTCCTATATTGAAGGCTTACAAAAGAAAGCTTTCTATTCTTCTCTGACCTAGTCATGCACAGATAAAGTAATTGGAGAAGAAAGTTAAGACACTTGTATCTGGTTGCATATTAAGTTTTCAAAGAAGTCCATCCACACTTCCTTCCAGTTTCCCAGAAGTCTGAAAGGAGTTCCTAAAAGGAACTTTAAGGTTTAAGGTAAATCTTTAAGGTTTATCCCCCTCTCTCCAATTCCTCACAGTTCTGCTTTACCATCCCACCAGCAATAAACCCAGAGTTAGGTAAACAGTGTAATGAGAGAGGTATTTTTTATGCTGACCAGTGTTCTTGCCACATCCATGCTACATACCCTGCATTGTTGTGATCACTTTTTAATACACTGCATTTGACTTCAGTAGAAGACTATGAAAGATTTCACTCAGTCATATTGTAAACTGATATAGACCTGTCCTCAGAATTATTGTACCAACATGAACAGCTGTGTTCAAGAGCAAAAATTTATAAAAAATGTGTAAATGTATAAAATTTATAACACCTGATCTTATGGAGGGACATCCACTGTCACTCATGAGGCCTCTGCTGAAGAGAGGAACCCATAAGCAATCCTGTGCATGTATATATAAGGAAACTGATACAGTAGAAACCAAAAATTATAGCAGGATTTTTGGGTGTATCAAAGAGTCATGACTAAGCCACAGCAATTGTGCAATAAACCATAGCATATCTTTTATTTGTCTGCCTGAGAAGTTAATATGGGTATGACTGACAAACAGCAGTACAATTACAACAGCCACATTAACCTCAGTGCTGTGGCCAGGTGGTGCAAATTAACCCTCAAAGTCATCAGTCTTGAAAGCATAACTACCCACTGACAAAGGACAAACCTCTCCAGGTTTGGATGCTTTTTTAAGGCTGCTTTTTCTCCATTGGGTTTAGTGATAGAGGATTACAAAGCCATAGAGAACAAATGTTCAATCACAAATGGCAGAGAAAACATAGACCTTTGAAGTGACAGTAATACTCCATTCTCTGACAGAGAAATATTAGGTATAAAAAGGGAATTAAGGTAGTAAAGCAGACTCCATGACTTACCTTGCCTTGATGTCTCAAAGGTTCATTTAGAGGAGTATCGCCAGTGCAGGAACCTTTAAGAAGCCTTGACATGGTAGGATTAGTATTATTTTTTAAGATAAAAACCAGTTAAATGGAACTGCCTGTTGCCATAGACTGGTAGGAAGGAGCTTCTCTTAGATAACCTCCCTTTATAAACCTCACCGTGGGTGTGGCTAAATGACTAGCTCCACCTTTCATCCTATTTAGAAGCCCTACAAAAAAAAAAAAAAAAAAAAAGAAAAGAAAAAACTTCTCTGAAGCAATATAATAGTTTTATCAACTAGTCATGTGCTGTTTTGGGGTTGTTGTTTTTCTTTTAAATAGGTAACTAGTTGACAGTTTCACAAGCTGATGGGGAAAATGTAGACAAAATTAAATTTGTGTCCCATATTTGCGGTTCCTGCAACATGGACTGCAAACATGTGGTGGGTGAACTTGCTCAGTTGTTTGCTTTTTAAAAGCAGTGTTGTAACAACCTGAAGGAAGTCTATCAACTTTGAGTGTTTATTGGTATTAGAGATGCATTATATTAAAAAGCAGCATATCTATGAACTTGCAGCAATTTCCCAGAAGCCTGGAAGGAGCTCCTAAAAAGTACTTTTAAGGTTCATCCCCCTCTCTCCAATTCCTCACAGTTCTGCTTTCCTATCACACCAGCAATAAACCCAGAGCTAGGCAAACAGTGTAATGAGAGAGGTATTTTTTATGCTGACCAGTGTCAAGCAGCAATTTCCAATTTCATCACCTCAAGCCTACACCACCAGTGAAGGCTCATTTTCATCGCTTACAGAATGAAGATGATGCAACATCAAAACCCTTTGCATGACTCATTAAATCACACATATGCCTTCATTATGGAGGGACCACTAGTAAAAATTAGAATCTGTTCTTTTGTCCTCTAAGTACTATATATTTTAAAATTCCTTAACTTCCTTATCTCTCAAGGCCTAATTCAAGGGCATGGAGTGATGGATTAGGATGTTGCCACTAAGGCAATATTGCCTGCAGAGTTTTCTATTGCCTTGGTGTGTAACACAAATGCATCTAGGAGGCTACACGCCTGTATCTTAATTTTTTGTACTATCCCAGCTGGTAGTTTTTTGTATTCAAGGGTACAAGTATGACGAACTATAAACACCAGGCTTAAATTTGGGGTTTATTTTTCACTGACAAGTTGAGGTTATCCTGCACTCCTGGAGGAGGCTGGGTGTGAAATTAGAGTTCTTGAGGTGTTTGGCAGGAGTTCAGCTATGCTTCTATCATCTGGGTTTGCTTTCAAGGGAGCGATTAGGAAATTATGTTCTTGTTAACAAGATCTGTGCAAGTAATGACTATCATACCCAACATTTCCTGTATTTAAGCTGAAGTGATTGTTCCATCTTGATACAAAGAGCATTTTCTTGAGAATTAGTGACTTGGGCCAAATTTTAACTTTTAAGAGTATTACAAGAAGAAGGTTCATCCCTTTTTACAAGACATTTCTGTTCAAAAATGCTAAAATGCGAAATACTTTATATATATATATATATATATGTATATATTCATGTGGAACTTTTTCTTCAATATTAGACATTCCCAGATGTCAGATGAAGGAAGAAAGCCATTTTTATTGCAACAAGAAATGTTGCATAATAAACTATAGCATTCACTTTTCATTGCTTTTGTACTTCTGCAGGCAGGATAAAGCATCTTTGACTTTAAAATCCATATTTAAAGGACAGAGATACCTATGTCTCTTGCTGTGGCTGGAAGTCTGTAATCTCATGTTCTACTCTATGGGAATAAAAAAATTCTGCAGCATTATCCAAGGCTAATAAAACAATTTCACTCCTTAGAGGAAGTCTGATGATTCTGAGGAAAGTTTTGAGCGAGTTCTCAAATTAAACATAGCATGCAAGAGAAAAGAAAGCAGTTCAATTGAAATGCACAGTCGTGAGAAATTGGGAGAAGCTCATGTTCCTTCCTATCTGTGAGGTCCACTAGCACAGGTGCTCACTCTGGGCCAGCTTCCTCTCTTTCCACTTCAGCAGTGACTGACTAAACAGTCACTTCTGACATTCTTGGCTGAGTTATCACTTTTGGATTGATGTTCCCAGACAAAATGGGGAAATCCAGCGATGTGGCTGAAAGGAGAAGGAATTTCACAGATGAATAAGATCAGAAATCAGGATAGGTGCACTAGCATGTTGTGCTCAGTGAAATTCATACTGTACAGATGCACCTCCACACTGGAACCATGCTCTGTTTAGAAGTACAGCACTGAGAAGATACCAGATATGATGCTTTAATTGCCAAAGGACTTAGTGTTTCAGCTGGTAGTACCCATATCCCAGTACTGAAACAGTGAAATAGACTCTTATAGTCTTACCTGTAGTAGCTATCAAATAAAATCAACAGATGAAATTCTCCATACCTGGGATTCATTCCTAATAATCACCATGCATGGAAAAAAAAAGTCTGAAGTTTTGTTTTCTGAGTATGACCAACAGCTCTTACAAAGATGATGGCACTGCCTCCCAGAAATACTTTATTACTGTCCTAATGGCAAACACAGCATTATGGAGCTGTAAGTGTAATCACACTTTTTACCACTATATCCAGAGGAAATTGCTAAAACTTAGTTGACCGGATCATATTTTAGCATCCAAAAGCAGGAGAGGTGAGTACATGCCTGCACACCAGGGGCTGGTAAGTTGGTCTTTACTGTGGAGGCACTTCAGCTGTACTGATAATGTCACTTGCTATTGCCAGCTGCTTCCAGGCATGCAAAGGCCAGCCTTAAAAACACATTTGCTTTCCTGAGCAAGAACAGTTACAAGACCTCCTCTAAATCTGCCTGTGCTTAGGGAGGAAGAAACGTTTAAACGTTTTAAAGTACAGAATGAATCTGCCTACTGACATTTCATGTTCAGGGGAAAACTTATGACTGAGTTTTAGTCCTGATTTGTTTCACAGTCCCCTCCCTCTTCATGGTCCCCCTAGATCAAAAGCTCTTGGTTTAATAATGCAGCATGTTCAACCTCTGAGCGCAGAGGCTGCTTCTCATTCCTCTTGGTCAAGTGCAGCATTTTCTGGCTCTGCTGCACAGCTGGGCTAAGGCTAACCTGAGGTACCCCTTTCCTACTGAACCCTACTGGCCAGGCTGGGAAACGAGAGAGATGTCAAACAGCAACCAAGGCTCTGCCTGGTAAAAGGTGGGGTTCAGGTGCACAGAAGCCAGAGTGAGGAATCTCTGGGGCACAATCAGTCAGCATGTTTGCTGTTGGCCAAGACCACCCAGGGATGGAGCCTTGGAACTAGGTAACCTTTAATGGTGCTTTCCACCCCAAACCATTCTATGATCTCTTCTATGTTACTACAAAAAATGGGGGATCCTTTCAGGCAAAGGCCAGAGGAAGTTAAAAAGCAAACTGACAGAGTAGAATTACTGCCAATTTTGTGGTGAAGTCAGGACCCATCTCAGGGGAAGAGACACATCACGGGTAAAGAATGTGAAAAATCTCCTAAGATCATCTTGTAAGATGAGAAAGAAAGGGGCACTCCACGGGAGTAGCCTGAGAGCAGCAGTGCATGGATGCAGGGTTCTTTCCAGGCACAAAACCAACTACCCTGAAGTGGCTGGAAGCCCAGATCTTTTGTTTTCTTAACAAAGTTTCGTGACATCATCTGGAATTATTTAATCTGCACTTCAAAGGTCTTCCAAGAGACAGCCTACCTAGAGCTGCTGTTCAAAATTTCACCAAATGCAGTTTTCCAGTGACATTCCTCAGACTGGTTTCAGCTGCACCTCACAACCCCTTCTTCCACAGAAATGTATATTCCTAGAAAATTTACAGGGCTTGCTAATGAGACAAAGATATTCACAACCAATTGCCAATACCTAGTCTCTTTTACCTCTATATTTCCTGCTTTTTTTTTAATAATATTTCCCATTATTATGATTAACACCAAAATTCATGAGGGAATTAAAGGGTTAATGGAGTTGAAAGGAGTAGCACTGACTATAAAAAGTTACTGCAATTAATAATGTCTGAGAACTTGAGCTGCAAGAAAAAGATGCAAAAGCTAGCAGAAAAGCACTAAATTAACAGCTTTAAGTATTAGTCTGTTCATGTTGCACACATTATTTGTGTCTGTAGATTTAAATACCCAATTGTTTGGCAATCATTTAGCTCTATAGCACACCTGCAGACTAACCTGTTGAAGTAGAACAGAGCTGCATGAGCAGGATATCCTACCCTGACTTTTTGCAACTCCAGGGAAACCCCAAAGCACACAAAACTGGGGAGCATCAAATGCCAAGGAAACTCTTTGCTCTGTTGGTGCAGTCTGGTAGTTGGACTTTAAGCAGTGATAAGTGATAAGGCAGGATTTCTCTGCTGCCTCTGTGATTAGCTTAATTACAAACAGAAGTCCCCTGTCCTCTTTGTGTATGGGTCTATTAATACCAGCTATGTGCTCATGCCATCTGCCAAGGAGCCACTTCCAACTTTACAAAGCACAGCAGACAATACTTACAGGTGCTTGGAAATGTGTTTATTTGGCCATTAAATCCACCAGACTTAAACACTGCCGAACAATTTTTACATTTGCAGGTACTCCTGCAAGACAGTGTCTTCTGAACTAATATCAGACATGAAGAATTCTGGACTCTGTTGGAAATCCAGAGAGGTATTCATCTGTTGCTTCCATTTTGCATCCTAGTCTGTGTTTTTGCTTCTGGCTCACAAATATTCTTGGATTCAGAACTGTAAGGGATGCCACGTTCTCAGCAGAGACGAGTCATGAGATCCAAGGTTAGTTTCAAGTGCCATATTGCAAAGAAGCTTCAAGAATGAGTGTTTCTACTCAGTCTGAATATCGTAAAGCCAAACAAAACACATTATTTTCTTTTGATAAAACGTCGCACGCTTTACTTGCAGTGTAATTCAGACTCTCTGAAGAGACTGTTACTAGTCTGTATTCAATCCAGGATTAACTGAGGCATAAAATGGTTACCAGATCAAAGCCTACTTTAATAAAACTCCTCTACAAGGAGCAGCCTGAGAAGATATTCAGCCATTTCACATTACATGTTGTACAAACTAACCACGCAGAGAGATAAGAGACACCTTTGCCCTGTGGACTTTAATGATTCTATAAAGATTTACTAGATTAAACAATTTAGGCATCTGAAGCTTGTAGCTGATAGACCTGTATTGTTATATCCTTCTCACCTGTCAAATTTATGCAGGATTTGTATTTTCTGACAGCTTGGTATATTTATGTGGTTTGGCATTGGTAATTAGACCAACCTGAAAGTTTTTCATTTATGTGTATGGTAGATTATCCATTGTTAGGACCCTAATAATTCTATCATTTAAGGAAAAGAGTAAATGGTGTACTCAATATGTGAAATTGCCCTGCTGAAGAAATGATACTGACTTCCTCCCAGAAGGGGGAAAAGTAACATGGTGAGCCATTCTCAGAAGAGACTGGGTTAAAGATTAAGCTCCTACTAAGAGAGCCATTCCTGAACATAAAAGAGGACAAATTTGACATCTGGGGCTTTTAAAGGCTCAGGGGAATGAAGCTGGTTGACTGTAAAACTCTTCAGCACAAGAGACAAGAGTTTCTGGGACTGAGGAGGCATTCAGCTAAGATCACTGAGGCTCTCCCCCCAAATTTTGTCATGTTTTCATCTTCTCTACTGCGTCTTCTCTACTTCCTCTTCACTACTGTTGGGCATCTCTTTGGACCACTGTGAAGAACTGTCCCCTCTTTAGGGCAGCTGTTGCTGATCATGTTTGAGCATACTTGCCCCTTCTGAAGCCGTTCTCTTCAGAGCTGCCCCTCTCAGCTAGAGGAGCTCTGTTAGCAGGATTGCTTTCCTTCGGTCCTTTTAAAACACTTTTTGGTTATGGCCATAATATAAATAGCACAGGGCAGCCCTGCTGCTGACACTGGGCACTGCTCCCAGAACAGGTCTGTGCCTTAATCCTGCCTGTCCTGCGACTGCGCGCTGGGGCTGTGCTCCAGCTCATCGGGGACAAACACAACATGAAACTGTTCTGAGATCCAATCATATGATAAACGCTTCCCCTGACAACTTCCCTAGAACATTCTTGTTTTCAGGATCCTTTCCCTGCAGTTCAGGTTTTACATTCTCCTCTTCCCGCTCCTGAACCCTGCTGCCAGCACCCTTTCCTGTCATCTGACTTTCCCAAAGGCAGAAGACAAATCACTGCTTCTTCCTTACAGTCAGTGAAGTGTCTTCTCAAGCCCCTTGAGAACCACACCTTGCCTGAAGCTCTTTCCCCACCTTTCCTGCAGGCAGAGTAAACTCTCCTGCTGCCCGAGAGCACCCATTGCTCTGCCAGAGTTCAGTCTTCAGGTCCACTGCCCAGAGACAGATGTAGTGGAGGCTGTCAGCAGGGAGGATCTGCAGCAGCCATACAGGGAATTGCCCACATCCCTTCACCTTTCCACCAGTGACAAATCAAGCCCCACGGAAACTGCAAGGATTTCACATCAGCAGTTGTAGCTTTGCTGAGAGGAGATGGGCCAAAACACTGGCTTTTATATACACATGTGTACCTGTACCTGCGGTAAAAGAAATAATATACATAAAGGTGCTGAAAGGCTCACAATCTCACTTAAACTTCACCCAACACCACCATGTGTGCCATCAAGACAGAGTTGTTTTTTGGACCCCCAATGACTCAGAGCAATGCTGTCAACATGCTCCCACAGGGACTCTCTGCAAAAGCTGCAGTTCCCCCTCCCATGCCTTATGCCAACATCTGCCCAGCCCAGCTCAGTCTGACACAACCACTTGCAGTTTTTAACATGATATAGTATCACTCTCCAGAGATGCCTGAGGGAAAAATGCATTCCACTCACCTAATTGCATTAGTCTAATGTTTCTGCCTCTTTTGGAATTAAGCTATTTAAAAAATAAAACTTGACTGTATTAAGGTTTCAGTGTTGCAAGGCTTAAGGGAAAAAGGATCAGGATAAAAGTATTCTATTCTAAAGTAAATTTGAATTATATGTTTCAGCCAAAATTTTAGTAATTTTGAAAGTCCCAAATTTGTTTTTCAATTATTAAGTGCCTCTGTTGGGTAGGACAGAGTTCTTTTTTTTCTTAGTAGCTGGTACTGTGCTCTGTATTTTGGATTTAGTATGAGAATAAAGTTGATAACATACGGATGTGTTGGCTATTCCTAAGCAGTGCTTACCCTAAGCCAAGGACTTTTCAGTGTCTCTTACTCTGCAAGTGAGGAGCCACAAAAGAATCCAGGAGAGTGCACAGTGAGGAGAGCATATTTAATATTAGTGGTATGTTATTATTACTATATTTTGTTTCAAACCTTAAATTGTTCTTAACCAGTCAGGCGTACTTTTCCTTTCCAGCCCACTGCGGGGGCGGGGAGTGAGCTGCTGCATGGTACTTAATTGCCAGCTGGGGTTAAACCACAACAATAAATTATTGTGGTTATCCATTTGGGAGGGTGGGTGTGGTGTGGTGGAAGGGATATAATTTGTTTCTTAACTCCTCCTAATATTTCACTGGCATTTAGAAGAATGTTCAAAAATAATACAGAAAAATGCCAGATAGCCAGATGACAAATAGCTGAGAATACTTGGACTTGTAAGAGCTGAAAGAAATCTGATTTGAGAGTTCTGTCATCAGAGAGGGGCCTTAAATTTAGAATATCAGACTAAATCTGATAAAGGCCATTACAAACAAAATCATAAGGCTGAAATAACTATTCCTGCCCAAGACAACCAGTCAGCACCACCAATGCACAGATTATTTCCAATGCACTTTAGACAGACCTTATGCCCTCCCAAGTGAACAATGCCTACTGCCCTTGTGGACAGGGAGCTTCTCCTGCCTGAGAAGCAATAATGATGACACAAGAGACCCTTTAGCTTCTCAGAGGAAGGGGCATTCTATAGGAGGACTTAACCTTCAAGAATCACAGAATCACAAAATTACAGGAGAGGCAAGGCTGGAAAACCACCACAGTGGCCATCTGGTCCAACCTCCCTGCTCAAGCAAGGTCATCCTAAAACACACAGCACAGTATTTCATCCAGTTCTTGAGCCAATCTCTCCTGTGAGGGAGACACCACAACCTGTATGAGCAATCTGTCCCAGTGCTCGGTCACTGCAGAGTAAAGGGGTTCTTTCTTGTGTTCAGGTGGCACTTCCTGTGCATCAGTTTCTGCCCATTGCCTCTTGTCCTGTTGCTTGACACCACCAAGAAGAGCCTGGCCCCATCCTCTTGGCACTCTTCCATCAGGTACTTACAGACATTGATGAGGTCCCCTCTCAGTCATCTCTTCTCAAGGCCCAGCTCCCTCAGCCTTTCCTCATCAGAGAGATGCTCCAGCCTCTTAATCATCTTCATAGCCCTTTGCTGAACCAACTCCAGGAGCTCCAGGTACCCAAACAGGTACCTGGTAAGAGGCCAAATGCCAAAAGTTTTAAATAAGCAGAAGATACCACCAATTGATCAAACCTGACCACCAGGCATTCTGATACAGCCTGACAGGATAATTAGCCAAGTTATACAATCCTCCCTCCTGTGGCACATCTCGCAAAGTAAGGTCATAGAAAAATATCCATATTTTCCTGTCTTTGAAATATCTCCATAAGGCATAGGTGTCTCATACACACCAAGGCTGCAGGACATTGACTGCCCCACCCACTGCTGTCCCTGACCTTTTTCTTTCTCAATAAGCTGATATTTTTTCCTTGGGAAACTGAAGTAGCTCATGGATTTGTTAGGCTAAGTTTGAGGCAGACTGAAAGAAACCATACTTATCTCCAGGCAAAGTCAAATTCATCAATTACTAATCATTTATGAAGCCCTTGGTTGAATCTAAATAGATTTTATGGCATCTCAGTCAACTTTCCCTACTAGGGACAGTATGAAACTTCACTATTGCAGCAGTACCATAAATCTTCAGTGTTTTTGGAAAGATGGAAAATCTCCAGTAACTCAAACCCTCACCTGGAGGATAAGGCAGTAGGTGAATTAAGGGGTCATAACCCTCCTGCCTTTGACTTTGGGAATGATTTTCACTGCAAGGACTTCACTAACAAGAAGCCATTCAATCTCAGCAGTGGTTGCTGACAAACCCTGTGTGAGACAAAGACAGTTTGTGCTCTCTATTTTATTCTCACTCATTGGGTAAAGGACCATTCTGCGCATCCAGTTGTGCGGGTAAAGACATAAGCAAGGATTAAAGGAGGGGTCCCTGTACCTCAGAGAAAAGACACAAAGTAAGTGTATATATGCCAAGGATTTGGAGAGCATTCAGCTCCTGACCTGGGCATCCTGACATGACAGTGTGTACAGCTGCTCATACAGCTGGTGAATAACAAGTACCTCAACATGCCCTCGAGATGATACTCTTCACTGCAGCAGTCAGAAGCCTGACTAGATTCACTCTGCAATAGTGTTCCTGTAGAAGTCTTTACATGGTTCATTTGACTTTTAAAAGAGATTGTCTTTTGAAGAGCAAGTGCAACTTACCAAAATAACCTTTGAGCTGCACGAGGCTTTGTTTGAAATACTATTCTGCTATTCCACTTCTCAAATGTCATCTCAGTCTCAGTGTTTATCTTATCTTAAAACATAGCAAAATTGTCACAGTCTTTCTTGTAAAAAGTTTTCAACTTCTTTACAGCTTTAGATGTCTTGCTGTGTTACGAGCTATGAGTTATCAGCCTCAATTAATTTGCTATACAGTTTGGGGGCACAGATAAAAAGCAACTATCCCTTTGGGAAGCAAGTACAAACAGGACTATAACTCACCACAGAAAGCAGCAGAGGGTTGTTCATTTGAACTATCAGAAGAAGCTGTTTAAAATTAAAAACTGGTAATAATGGGGGTGGGGGGGTTCTCGGTTTTTTGCACAACCTCACTCACTTGTGCCACTTCTGCATGGGAAGCTTGTAGCTTCAGGTAACGTTTATATCTGCCCATAGTGCTGCATCCCTCCTCTCAGGAGCTGTCACCTTTGGGCAGTGGATGCGGCATGCTGAATCATCAGGCTTTTAAGTGCTTTCCCTGGAATGGGATTTATTTATCGCATAGCTTTGCTACCATGCAGAACACTGAAGGAAAGCTCCGTTACCAGAAGCTGTTTTGGATGCTTGCAGCTCAGCAGGGCCATGCAAACTGGTTATATACCGAATGATTTTAAATTCATGAACACAGTGCGCCGCAGAGCCAGGCAACAACTCTTCTGCTTCCCAACTATTCACAGCAACAAAACAAACACACAAACACGCTTCTCGGTCCTTCGGGCCGCTAAATACTAATTATTCTCTAAGTGATGCAACTCAGCATAATACTCCTGGGATTTTTCTGGCTTCACTGCCACAGGATAGCGGACTCGGTTCGAGTCAGGAGACTGTTTTAGCGCCGTCACAGCGCTGAAATTTCACTTCCTTTTTTTTTAAGAACACTAAGCTCTTCTCTCCTTTCCCAAAGTACTTTCGTCCCCACAGGCAGCGGGTGAATCAGAGCGCCGGCCATCACCGCCCTCCGCCCCGAGCTGCCCACGGCTGAAGGGATCGCGCCCGTCCCGTCGCCCTGGGCGCACAAAGCCAAAGCCGCCCCCGCCCCGCCAGAGTCCCCCGGTGGCGGGGCCCCTCCCGCTGCCAGCGTGGCACAGCCCCGGCTCCTGCCTCACCTGCTCCGCTCCCCGCCCGCAGCAGCGCCTCTTTTCCTTTCTCCCGCCCGCCCCGCTGACAGCCCGGCTTTGTCCGCCCGCCCTCTCCGCTCCGCTCCGCCCCGGGCGGGAGGTGCCCCGGGAGCAGCCCCGGGACCGTGCCCTTCTTCTTCCCTGCCCCGGGACCGTGCCCTTCTTCTTCCCTGCCCCGGGACCGTGCCCTTCCCTGCCCCGCCGACAGCACTCCCGCCCCGGCCGCTTCCAAGCGCTGGGGATCGCCTGCACCAGCCCGCGCCTGCATGTAGTTACTATCATTGTTACTATTACCATTATTATTACCATGATTATTACCATTATCATTACCATGATTATTACCATTATTATTATTATTATTACTTTGTTGCTGGTTTTATTAAATTATTATTTCTAGATTATAATTTCTTTTTTTTCTTTTTTTTTTTTTCTTTTCCTTTTCTCTCTCCCTTCGGTGCAAGGTTAAGTTGCGGGTCCCGGCGGTTCCCAGGGGAGCGCACCCCGGCACCGTGCAGCCCCCGCAGCTTCCTCCCAGCCGCCGGTCCTGCGGCCCCCGCCGGACGGCGCTGGGACAGGGAAACATCTCCAGCCTCTCTCGGCAGGCTGAATCCCCACGGCTCGGCTCTGAGGCCGATCGGAGCCGCTGGAGGGGGAAAGTGTAAGAGCCAGCTCGACAGAAGATGCTGATTTCCACAGGATCTCCAAAATCACTCCCTGCGGCAAAACCGTCCCACCTGCTCTAGAAAACTGAGCTAGCCAAAGAAGCTGTCAGGCCTATCTTTAGTTCTTTGCTCCACAGATGGACTGTTAGTCATGTCCTGCCCACATGGAGTCTAGTGGTTTGTGCTGTTAAACTCTGTGTCATGTAGCCATAAATGCTGAAGGGAGGTGATCTCTGTGTAGGATGTTTTTTCCTATTTTTGTAAGGGTAGCTATCAATTAAGGCTTGGAGAAAAAGAGAAATAGTGCAGAGTCTTCCTGCCCTTGTAATGACACCTGGTATTTCCCCCAGGAGTTATGTTAGGGCACATCATTTACATGAAGATAAAATTTAAAATGGGAGGGAAAGCCCCTCCCAGCCCAAGCTGTGCTATGATTATGCATGTCAGAGGAAACTCTGTCATTCCCTTCTGAACAGCTCTGTGTGAAGGAGTAGTTCAACATTTGTGGGACCTCTCCTGCTGCATAGTTCAAGGGATGTCCTTAGGGATGCATAGACCCCATACAGAACTGGTACAGCAGCTCTGCTGTCCCAATTAACTGACAGAGAGAGCAGCCTGGAAACGTGATGAGGGATACCCATGGAGTCTCCAACCCTTCCCATTGCTGGAAAAAGAGACCACCCCGTTCTCTGGGAGCAGTTTAGGGGTGAAGTTGAGGTGGCACATTCACCAGCACTGAGTGGGCTTGGACCCTCTGCTCTGAAAGGTGCAGAGTAGGGCTCATGGCAGCTGAATCTTTCATGACAGAAGAGCAGTGACAGTGCCATGCTGCTGATGAGATGATGCTAAAATTATGAAGTTGGGCCTGGAGGCCAAGTACACTCGTGAGGGCATAGGTGTCTCTTGGGGAGCAGAGGGGAATCCCAAATATAAGTGTTCTCAGGTAATGCAGAGTGCTTAGCCCCTTAAAAACCTGCCACTCAAAACCAAAGGAATTTTCTGGCTTTTTTTGTTTCATCTAAAAACACCTGAATTTTGTCCTAATCCTGTTGCTTTGTGACAAAAAAACTGTTTCTATGCTCGCAGAACAATTAGAGGATTTTAGTGCATCTGCAGACTGCATTTAACTGAGCTTGAAGATCAAAAGATATGCTATTTTTGTATGGTCTTCTCTGGGACTCCTCACAGCAGTGTTTGAGGCCCTAGTGGATGATTTTGCCATCAGGATGTGCCTAAGTATTTCAGGAGCTGTAATGTTCATTGTGCAGAAGGGAGGCTGCAGAGCCGAGAGACAGAGTCAAGCTAAAAATCACCTCACCTATGAGCACATCCAGTCTAAATGCCCACGAGGAGATTTGCTCACTCATGGGACCTGTAGCTTGGTGATTTAGCTTCAGGTCAGCACTGACTGGCCCCTCTCTCTTGCTTGAGGCTCCCAGCATCATAGGTGAGAGGTGTATTTGGTCTCAGCTATGGCCAGGTGCTTCCACATCCATCATCACCAGACCGTGTGGGCAGCGCAGCTCACCCTGAGCCCTGCACACCTATGATTTCCTAACCCAAAACAGCCTGGTCTGATGGATATCATCTCTCACAGCCTCCACGTATTGAATGCCCAGAAACAAGAACTTTTAAAAATAGAGAGGCTCATTATGAAGTCCATGTAAGGTCTGGGGATTTATCAGTCCCAGAACATGGAGGCTGCTATCTGTGTAGACATCCTGACATGTGTTTCCTTCCCTCACACACTTCCCATGTTTCTGTTTTATACCAACACCAGCACAAGCACAAGAACCACTGCTGCAAAAACAGACACTTACTGCTGTAGTCCCTCTGCAGTTGATTCTGTTTGCCTTGGCAGAGAGGTGTTAGGATCATGCACATTCCCTAACATCACAGACATCCTGGATGAGGCTAACAATGCATTTGTGGCCAGTTTGGTTTTGTGCCATATTCCACCAATAATGCTGGAAGGAGCAGCTAGTGATGGGGAGGGCTAAAAAACTGTCTTTACCTATCAAAACTGTTTTTAAAATGAACATTGGTCTCATCTCTAAAACTGGATGTTTGCTGGCTATCTGTTAAGAAAACCTGCTTTGCAGCAAGTGAAAAAAGAGAAGGTGATTCCAAGTTGACAAAGGAAAGGTAAAAGCAACACACTTGGGTCATACCTTCCCTTCAAACACAGCAAGAGAAGCACCTACAGATACAGCTGTGACCTGGTCAGAGCCTCAGGGAAGCGCATCCATCTTCAGCTGCACTCTGCTTCCAGGAAGAAACTATGGCTTTCGGTTCTTTAAGAGCTCTTTACATGTAATCTCTAATTGCTGATTGAAGAGATGCAGTTCAGTTACAGGACATAATCTCAGCAGATTTTATCACCAAAGGCTTTTTCCTGAATTCTTTTGACCCTGCAACCTCCCTGATGTCAGCCCAGTGCAGGGTCATGGCTGAGGAGGGAATATGGTCCTTTCACTTTTATTCTTCACAGCTGTAATTAATTCTCTGCATCATCTTCATCAGTGAGTGCAGTTAAAGGAGGAATAAAAAGGACATCATCTCTCTAATGCAGAACTAATTTAGATGCTCTTCTGCCAGCACTTGGATCTGACCCATTACACAAATGCACAGTACAAGCCAAGTGTGTGGTTGAGCCTTCTAGAGAGGACATGCACTAAAACATCCATGTAAATACATCTATCTGGATATAAAGCTTATCATTCTCACTTGCAGGTGTTTCTCTCTTTCTCCATTTATTATTTCATTATTTCTGGATAGCAACTTCTTTTTTATTTACAGTATCCCAAAATATGTCAGATATTTCCCATTAAAATAAATGGATAGAGTTGAAATTAACATATCCTATACATAGCAGCAGCTTTTGTTTACAGAATATATAGAAAACAAATTTGACTCAGGATAAGTAATAGCACTTCCTAAAAGTCACAATTAGCTTATATTGTTGTTTTGTAGAACCTGTTGAAGAAAATAGGTTTTTTCCCTCATGTAAAATTTCCATTCTACCTGAATAAAACCTTTTCAGAATTTTTTTTTCCTCCCTCTTTTCCCCTGACCAACTGTCCCCCCAAACCACATTTCCCACAAAATGTTGCGTTTGGCCAAACCTTACCGTTTGGTATCCAGAAACATCTGAGGAAATCCTCAGGAAACCACTATCTTTTACTATTGCTCATTTCCTTACTCACTTCCTTGGGACGTTTATTTACTTTTGGCCTTCTGACCCAAGTGCCCCCAGTATGGCAGGAAGCACTAAGCAGCCCACAGGTGGTGACTCTGCCCAGGTTAATCCGAAAGAATTACATAAATTCTTTAGAATTAAGATATTAAGAATTAGATAAATTCTTAGAAAAAATGAGATGAATTATCAGCTACCAGGAGCACACCGTCACACTCAGAGAGTGCAGCCCTGCACACACAGCCGTGTGTCCCACAGGGCACACCACATTGGAGGCCACGGGGTCTCAGTTGGACACAGTGCCTCTGCTGCCTCTTTTCCAGTAGCCACAGTGAGCAGAGCAGAGCACGGTGAGGGAAGGGGAAGGAATGAGACTTGTGTTGTGTTGACAAAGTAATCTGAGAGATATGTTTCATGGCACTTTTACAGAAGGTCTATTCTCTGCCAAAGCCTTCCAAAAACAAACCCTGAATGCAATAGTGGGCTATTAAATAGTTTGGTTGGATACACACAGACTATTTTACATGAGGTGTGTGGAAGAGGAACAATATATCAGCTGTCACTCTTAATATTTTATAGAAATTTTTGGGGGTTAAGTCTGAAAAGTCTCTGTCAAGGTTGTCATCTACCATGTTCTGCTCTCAAAGGCAGGCTCAAAGAAAGCAATTTCCAGCTCATACAGGATATAATAATTTGCTTCTGTTGCCATCCAAACCCATTATTTCCAATAGGGCCAAAGTAAGGCTTTTTGGCACGTCTTGTCCTCACTCATCTTGCTTATGTCAGGGAAGGGCAGCATTAAGAGGTAATTGTCTCAGCCCAGTTCCAGAATTAAAAATTAGGTTATTAGCTGTATCTACATATTTGCCCACTCTACCAGCATCCCTGGAGAGCAATCTCTCTTCTCTAACCTCTCTGTGGCCCTGATATCCCCTCTCACTAGAATGAATGAATGAGTTCTAAGAGTGCATTTAATTTAAGGGGTTAGGACCCCTTTATGAGGTCAGACCCAAGTACAGCCTTTTAAAATGGTTTTCTCCAGGGAGGGAGTTTTTCAAACTCTGAAATAGTCATATAGTGATGATAAATGAATTCATTTAAAGGAAATTGGCAACATTTGAAAAAAAAATAAAAATAGATGCCACACTCAAGTTCTTTACAAGCACTTATGCAATGATGTCCTTTTCAGGGAAGCCCCTAATGCACCACATATCTGGCCCACATCTGTTTTTCTGACTAGGATGCTTTCTTGAATGTATGCCAGACCCCTAATTTCCAAAGGAGTATGCAAATCCTTCTTAGCCAGTCTCTTCCTTCAGCCTTAAAGTTTCAGGATTTGAGATTGTCTTTCATTAGATGGAAGAAGTTTTTTTTTATGACAGCCTGGCTAATCAAGTTGCTGAAATCATGATGTTAAATCTCTCTGAGTCTGTGAAGCGTGAAAGATTTTCGCAAGGCTAGGGACTGCTTCCCTGATACCTGGAGGATTTCTGGATTGGATTGTCATTACATAAGTTGGGAAAGAAGCAAGCCCCTCAAGATTCATTTAATACTTGTTATCAACAGCAGAGAATAATTAGCCAGCAGCTGTAGTGGAGTGGCAGGAAGTTGTTGTTCAGAAGGTGGTTATAGTGTAAAAAGGAGTCCCACTGTGCATGGGGACAGTCCCCAGCTGCTGGGATCTACCGGATGATCATCAGGGGGAAATATGTTGAGAATGTGAAAAGAACTGAAGCAGAAGATCTTCTTTCCTTGGAGACTTCACCTACCCAGCGATGGGATCACAGTGGTATCTGTGGGACAGAAGCAGATGGATGAGCAGACTCAGCTCTCAGCAGAGGAGACAGATAGTACCCAACCAAGTGTGAAGCTGGTCCCTGTACCCCTAGAGCACCGTGGGAAGTGCTGTTCCTGAATAGCCTCAGGGAAAGCAGCAAAAGTCTGACAAATCATTCTATGACTCTATAATTCTGTGGAAATGGTTGCCAATGGCAATATGCCATTATACAAGGTCTCCTCACCCTCTACAGGTGGCCTCCAAACTGTGCAGAACTCAGGAAATCTTCTGTTTGGAAAGGCCAGAATTACCATGATTACAACTGGAAGAAATTCTGCTCCCTGGGGGAATAATTAGGCAGCTGAGTTGAAACTCAGTGTTGAACCACACTTTTCCTTTACAGTGGCTTTCTTTTGGAACTTGGAGGGTAATTCCTCTTTGAAAACATTGTGCACATCTCACTGTAACAGATGCTGGAGGGAGGAGCCATGGTGTTCCTTCTGTGACTGTCAGGAGCAGAAGCAATGAAGTGAGGGGTAAAGTGAGGAACTGTCTCATTTGAAAAAAACAAGTTTTTTTTCTTACTGTAAAGCTGGGGTCACTTTGGGTAATCACAGCAGCAAGATGCACTGCCACAAGATGAAAAGCTATGCACTTCCTTAGTGGCATGGGTTAAAACAATTTAGTTTATGGCATCTGACACTGTATTTTTTTTCCTAAAAAAGGAAGCATGAGTAATCAGAAGTCTCCTGTTTTAGTATTACCATAGAAACAAGTCATGCAAGAAATAAATGAACTGTGTGTACAGAGCTGGATCAGGTCTTATTGAATCTGTAGGAATAAAACTAACAATGGTGGAAGAGTTCAGGGGCCTGAATATCCCAGTCAGCAGAGCATTGAAAGCCCCTAACATTGTTCACGCTGCCACCATGTGTTTCTTTGTTCTCGATGAAATTAATTCTGTGCACTACCCATGTGTGCACATTTGGCTGTCTCATAGTGGCGACTAACAGTAAGAGAACAAAAACGAACACATGTTTTCCCTGTCAGGCTGTAGGTTTTTTATGAATGGTTCACAAATTATTTTGCTGTATAAAATATGAGATTTTGTTAATATTACTTTTGAAAAGGTGTAGCCAAAGTAGTAACTGTTAATATATTACAGTGGCTAAAAGTGAAACTAATGACAAGTAACTAAACCTTTTCCCACGGGACTGAACAATTTACATAAGCAATGCCTGCCTCCACAAGTCACTTTGTCTCCCACAAAGACAGTAAAATTTAAAGTTAAATGTCATATGAGAGGAACACTCCTGGAAGGAAATCAGGGAGAAATAACAGACTCATGAGCAAATACCATCATTGTTGAACTTAAAAAGCTGCCTGGTTGTCACTTCCATAAAAATATATATATATTTGTGCCATCCTAATACCACAAGAAAGAAGTAAACTAGAGGTCTGTATCATGACTGCTGATTAGAGATACAGCTCCAGAGTTTCATCGAAAATCCAGACATGCTGTTTCTTTAGGATGGAAACTTGTGAATAACTACTGACAACACACATATCAGTGTAGCTAAAGTGATTTCAGTGATGCCGGTGACTATACTTTAACAGGTAATAAAGATCTCTGAAGAAACATGGATTAGTAAAAGATGGTGAAAGCAGCCCAGTTTGTATGTGATTTAATGGAGCTCTTTTGAAATGCTTTCATAAATGCAGAATAGTTCAAGTCTGGAGTTACAAAGGGCAGACTCCTGCAGTTCTGGCCTTGCAGTGCCCTGCTGATGCTAAAAGAGCAGCTTCCCCTCTCAGTCATGGTAAGAAAATACATCCTGAATCCTTGCCCTACACCATTGCCTCCTTTCTCTCCTGCACTGCATGCATGTCGCTGTCAGTAAGTGCTGTGGGTAGCACAGCACTTCAGGAACTCCAGCAACAACACATGTAAATTGTCAGGGACTGCATTTTGCAATGGGCTGAATATTTTGGCAGCTGTTTAGCAAAGGGTGTTATCCTTGGCATGGCTTTTTCTCTGCTTACAGGAGCAGGCAGTGGCTTTGCAGAGGGAAGTGCTGGTGAACCTAAGTGCCACACATGTGCTCAGGAGGGGATATCCTGGACAAGAGCTGGGCTGGTGCTGTGGATGGAAGGCTTTAGCACATGAAGTTTGTTAAATGCATTTCTATTTGCAAATGCTTGGTATCATCTGCTTTACTTTTTTTACAAAATGAATCCATTTAGTGGCCTCTGCACCTGCTGCACTGTGTGGAAAGCAGCCCTGTGAGGAAAGCCAGGTGAGTCCCTTTAAAAATCACTCCTGATGTGAAGCAAATCTTCATGTCAATACATCTTTTACTGACTGGGCTTGGAGTTTCCAATTTCCACTGACAGCAAAAAGTGAGCAGAGCTTTTCAAGTGAGCCAAGGAGTTCACCATGCTCCACATCTGCAGAGTTTCAACAAGATCTCAGATTCTTTAAGTCAGAACTTAATTCCCAAAGTCTTGCTTAAGCTTACTTCAAAAATAATTAGTTGTCCAAAGTTCCAGAATCAAAAGAGACACCTAAATAACTCCAGAATTTTGTTAGTATTTGGCATGAATAACATGTTGGCCGTTATTCTCAAACAGTCTCCAATTTTTCATGATGATGATGACAATAAGAAAAGTCAGATCAATCTTGACACTTAAAACCATCGTTCTTGTTTTAATGATTTATTTGAAGGCAAAGAAATATAACTCTTCATGGTATTATTTGTTAGGCTTGAAATTTGAAAGCAAGCATCACTGTAATAGGCACAGAATATACATTGTAGACTCAAACAAAGTGGGAATAAATAAATAAAAAAACAACATATCAAACATTTTTAAATTGTTGGGATGTGTTGATTTTGATTTGTAATAAAGGACATTTTCTGTATTGAAGAGGATAGTTATCTGGGAGCAAAGCCAGGAGCAGAGGCAGCGGGAGGAAGAGAGAACTACACAGATATTTTTGTTACAAATTGTCCAAAAAGTGGCTGCTTGTAATGGTTTAGTAAACAAATAGTACTCACATTTCATTGCACGACAGATGCCCTGATACTAATGAGAATCCATGGAATGATACACAATAACAACAGTTATTGCTTTTGACTACTTCATGTGCTTTTGGGGGAAGTAAATATAAAAAAATTGCAACTAAAACCCTCTCAAGTTCTCTTCCCTATCCAGCACTGTTATGTTTTAAAAATACGTTGTTCACAAAAGTAAGTTTCTCTCAGCTTCCTCAGTTGCGGAGCAACTTTTGAAAGGAGATAAGCTTTGCCCTGGCCTGAGCTGCTGCATTTGGGCTGGAGCAGGTTATCTGGCCCTTGCACACACACAGTCGTGCTCCCTGCAGCACCCTCAGTGTCTCAAAGAGACAACAGCCCAAGGGAGAAGAGCAGCTCAGGTTCGTGTCCATCGTGTCCATCACGGCGCTGCTACGTGCACCTCGGGATAAGGAGGGGCTGCTGGAACAGCAGCAAGACCCTGAAAACAAAAGTGGGCTGCTCTCCTGTGGTGGGGTAGGTCCCAGCTCAGATGGCCCCATGTCCCAAGGACTGTCACTTGTCACAAGCCTTGCCAGCTCCCTGGCTTGCTGCCTCTGTGATCCAACAGGTATGAAGGGGAGCAATCTGAGCTTGCATCACATCACTCTCTGCAATGCTGAGCTCTGGGTCTCCCTCTTCTCCTCCCATCCCACAAAAACTCAGGAGAACTGTAAACCAGCTGCAGGGAAGTTGGCACCTGAGCCAACATGAGGTGATGAGGAACAAGAAGGAAACACTGTGTGCAATTTCAGGGCCTTGCAGCTTGCTCTCCATGGGGAGAACCTCTGGCACAGTAACCTGAGGGCTGATTGCTACTCCTAGATACATGAAACACAGTTCAAGGAGTGTCTGTCCTCAGAGATGAGTTACAGAGAAGCTCTGGATAGCATTTGAGGGTATTTCACCTATGGACACCCAATCAAGGATTTCTGTATGACTTTCTTCAGTGCAGGTTCAATGCTCTCCTCTCTCTGGTGCCTGGCTTTGCCACTCCCCATACAGGACAAACATTTCTGTGCAGTGATGGGTCTCCAGGCTGACTTAAACCAGTCACACAATCAGTTCCACCAAAACACTCAAAGTCCTTTTCAGTAATCAGAGCTATTACATGGTAAATTTCAGGTTTTGGCATGGAAGAACTTCAGCTGTACAGATATGCTGGAAAGTTGTTCAAAACAAAACAAACAAACAAACAAACAAATCTTTTTTCCTAGTTCTTACGTTTGAAATTATCTATACCAAGGCAGAACTAGAAATAATTCAAGTAGAAGCTTGAAAATTTTACCAGTGTTTGAGGAGTTGAAGGCAAAATTTGAGCCTGAAACCCTAGCTGGGCCACATCATGGCCTAAACTGATATGTCAGGCTGGAGTGCGTAATATTTCCATCATTTCCATAAAACTTGAATTTTCTGAAACAGGTGTAATGCCTAGTCTAGGGGAAAATATCCCTGCCTGTGTCAGGGGTGGTTGGAACTAGAAGGTCTTTAAAGTCCCTTCCAGCCCAAAGCATTCTTTGATCTTATTGTGCACAACATTCTTATGCTACTTATCATTGTGCCGTAATGTATATAAATTCATAGAGCATCTGGATCTAGTTTCTCTCTCCCACTCCCTGTTAAAAATATATAATGACAGAAGAAAAGCTACACAGAGAAGAAACCAGCCAGACCAAAAATGTGGCACTGCTTCTGCTCAAGGAGTGACAAATAGACTCTCTACAGCCAGGCGAAAGGGCAAGTGAGGTAATATGATAAAGACTTCTATTAAGTCCTGAGCAGACCTGAAAAAATAATTTGGGAGTAATTGTTTGTTTTTCCCATAATAAAAGAATTTGGGGTAAAGCACACAGATTTAGATGGCAGACTGGGAAGTGATGCAGGAGCAAATGTTCTGTGCACAACAGGTATCTAGGCTGTGGATCTCAATGCCATGGGATGTTACAGATCTAAAAGGCCTAGAAGGGTTAAAAGTGATTAAATACATTAATGAAAGAAATACCCACATGGGCAGCGGAACACCAAGATGCTGTCGCTGCAGCTACAGTCAAAAAAGGCTGCTAATTATATTAAGAGAATGTTTCTTTATTACTGCCTATTTTTATGTTCTACCCAAAGTAGGTAATACTTGTTGCTGCCAGAGACAGGATCCTGAACTAGCTGGACCTTGAATCTGATCCAGTGTATCTGTTCTTGTGATCTTACATTAATTTTCAGCAAGAGAAAAAAGATGGGATATTTTAGTACTCGGGACTTTTAAACTTTGAATCCTCTATGTTCTGTTCCCAGATCTGAGTAAAAAGAACTTATATCTTATGGATATCAGATCAATACAGTGATTTTTCAGAGACTTGGGATTAATGAGTAACAGGGCTATAATGCTTAGTAAATCAGAACTTCTGTATGCCAGAGGAGTCCAAAATAGAGCGTCAACAATAAACATATTCACAGCTGTTTTCTGATAATTTTGAACTACACAATGGATTGCATTATTGTTTTGGTGCAATTTCTGATTTTAGATAAGTCTCTGGTAACATTATAAAACATAAGTCCTTTCTCCACACATATTTTCCTTCAAAAATAGCAAGAATCAACTGAAGATTCTTGGCAGTTTGTTACAAATTGTTCAGGACCTACCTCTGCTAAGCGTCACATTTCTGGTTTTATATGATCAAGTTAACTTCAAATGACTCTGATTAAAAAAATCTAATTAAAATATTAGGAATGTGATTTGTTCTACTGCAGTTTTGAATCCAAGAGAGAATTACTTGGATCACAATGTTGTTGATTTGAGCCACAATATGGTACTGTATAGAGTTTTATTTTTCCCCTCCTCTTTCATTTGAAGTTCTGATTAATAAGTCATATTCACAGGGGTCAGAAAAGGGAGAGAGGAAAAAAAAAAAAGATGATTGCTTTATATTATCACACTGTATAGGATCCAGACTTAACCATCTCTTTGATTATCTCCCCTGGCCAGGATGAGATATGGTCTACAGTTCATGGCTTGTTCCTCATAAGCAGTGAGGCAGAAGTGCAGTGTAATGAAAATTGATCTATAGAACATACTCAATTAGCGAAATATGAGCAAAGAAATTACTTCTGGAGAAAGTGAAAATGAAGAGCATGTGTCAGCCAGCACAAACAGAGATGGGCAGACACACAGACTGACATAATTTTTTTCTCCAGAAAATCAGGTGGGATAAGCACTGGATCCATTCAACAAGTGAAGAGTTCATTGCTTCTTTTACCTTAAGATCTTACTGCGGAGATTTGACTACAGAAACAGAAAAATAAAAATTCCTGCTTGATGATTGTGTTCTTTCACTCATTATCAAAAGATGACATTTTGGAAAAATGAAGAGTAGCATCACTGCTGAAGAAGACCTCGTAGCAAAATGCGTCTTCAGTTCCTTCTTCCGTGTTTTTCACTTGTAACATATGGCTAGTAGAATACTGGAATTCTGTGAGAATTAATTAAATACAGGGAGTGCTTTGATTTCCTTGAGTCTTTAACAGCATAAAAACATGTTGGGGAAATAAATGCATTCCTTCTTATCTGAAACGTGGATCTCTTACGTGGTCACTTGTATGCTCTCAGCAAAGTAATAACAAATGATTTCCCCATCTGTGCAGGCTCACCGGTCTAGTATGGAAGAAAAATAACTTCTGTTGTTTAGATGAGCAATGAGGGAACATGGATCAAATCAGGGCAAGCAAACACGCCAGACTAAAGCCATACAGCATGCAAGAGCATGCCTAGGCCAAAATGTGTTAATATAAAACATTTCTGGACTACTTTAAGATGGGAAATCATAAAGAATTGAGCCCGATTGTTGAAAAATCATGGAGAGAAAAGAGGTCAAATATTTATCATAAATTCTTCATTATGAGTAGCACAAGGTATTCCTGTGCAATATTTTACAAGGACAATATTTGTTCCCTTTGAGACTGCTAAGCCATCTCCAGGGATTTTCATTTTGCATGCTACACTCTATTTTAGCACCTACATATGCTTGCAGATTTTTTACTGGGATTTGGTATCTATGACTATTTTCCTGACAGACTTCTAATTGAAAGCAGCGTGACAAACCGTAGGAAGCTGTGTCTCCACAGCCCCACTCCTGCTGCTGCTGCAGAAAGCCAGCCTTGCCTGCACAGCCTATTTCTGTGCTGTCCCTGGGCCACACCGGGCATTGGCAGAAGCCGTAAATCAGAAGCAGCATCCCTGCCACTGACCTGGCAGCACAGCCACACTCCTGCCCTGCTGTGCCCGTGGCTGCCACCCCTGCGCCCAAGGCACTGCCTGTGCCCTTGGACCCACCAGCCTTGGCACTGGGGCTGCTGAGCCCAAGTGGTGCTGGCCAGAGGGCAACGGGGAAAGCAAAGCGATTCCACCTCCACTCCTTCCTGTGACTTGCAGGAATACATTTGCTCATTTTGCCTTTTTTTTTTACCAAAAATCAGAAGATTTCTTGTTTCCTGATCCTGAAAGTGATGCCAAGAGAGCAGAAAAGCAGCACACTGCAAAAACTGTGAACAGATACTGGATGGGAAGGGATGGGATGGGAAGCCTACAGACAATGAGTAGGCGGGTACAGCTCCTGAAGGAAGCTGCTCCTCTTTGTGTCAGGGTGAATTTGGTCCAAAGATCTCACCCTTGGGCTGATCCTTCCTTTTGTTTTCATGTTCCTGCACAACAAAAGTCATGTAGAAACCAAAGGGCTAAAAGGTAGCCTTATTCTCTTCATTTCTGAGTTGTGTTCTTCCCCCTCCCTCCAAGGATCAGGAGAGTCTGTCAACAGGACACAGCATGCCAGCTTGTCCGTGGATGTGCCTACGGCACTGGGATGGTCCCATGTGTTACCTTGCAGCCACTCTGCAGCTACAAGACCAGACACCCCCCTGATTTGCATTTTTGGGCAGTGAGATATCAGTTCCTCTTGATATACAATTCAGTGGGAGAGAGTAAAGAGCTAAAAATACTGCAGTGAAAGAAATCCACTGAAAAACAGGCATAAAATAGTGCACATTTTAAGGCCCAGGATGCTGCAGGAACACCCAAAGGCATGCTTTTTAAACCAAATCTTTTTAAACCACAGCAGTTTGGGCTAATGTGACACCTGACTGTACACAGCTAATGAAATCTGTTTGACACTTCTGCCAGCTCCCTGCCTTTGAGGTGACAGATGCTTGTTGTTTTCTGTTCCACATGCCCATAGGTCTTGAGCTAACATTTCTGGAAGCCAGTGGCAGATTCTCCTCTGCCTTCAGTCAACCAGGTCCAGAGAGACCCTGGGGCTGATGTCACCCCGTGGCATTTGGCCTTTGCAAACACGTGGATATCTGTCAGGACAGAACTGCTTTTCACTGAAACAGCAATGGCTGAAAGTATGCCAGTGTATTAATACACTCTATTATTTACAGACTTGCATGTTGGGCCAAGGTAAATGCTCAGCCACTGAGTCACCTCGCTCTGAACTTTTCTCTGTTGCTTCGAAATCTCACTTTATGTTCTCACGGTATCTACCACTACTGCTGTGGGTTTATTCAGTTTGCTGTGTGCTTCAGATTAACTTACGGTTCTGAGTTTTCACAGTCAGCACAGCCTCGCTGATGAATGAGAGATCCCATGCCCAGCATTACTCATTCTCAGAAAATTACCAGAGGAGCTCTCCGAGGCCAAAGGAAGCGATGCCAGGCCTATTTCTGAGTTGCTTTTATTCTGAGCACTTCCACTGACTCCCTTACACTTGCAGAGCTATTGTTGTCTGGGAATTTTGCATGAACTATAAATAAAAGCAGCAGAGCCATCCCTAGTTTCTGAAGGAAAGATGCTCCAGGTTATATCTTAGCATGTGACTGTATTCAGAGTACTGTGAACTTCTCTCCTTTGCTACCAATGGGATGTGGAGGGCAGCTGGACAGTCTGGCCTTCTGATCAAAATCTCCCAAATTCACATTTGAATTGTGAATTACAAATTGTGACTCAAGCCCAGATTTCACTCAGTTCAACCTGTGTACCGTGCATGCATGCATGTGGGGATCTTTTATATTAGCCACAATTTTGGTCTGAGAATCTTCCGTAAATATCCCTGCTAGACACGTGTAGCTGTATTTATGTTGCAGAATGCAGAATCACTTCTAAAAGTGTGCAGAGGTCAGAGTAATGATGTGTAAAAATCACATAGACTTTGTTTTCAAAACCTAATTTAAGCACTATGGCATAAAGTGTAAGACAGTTGACAGATTTAAGATTAAAAGAGGGAAGGAGGAAAAGAAAGATGTCAGAGACCCTTTAGATTGCATTAATTATACTTGAATTGTTGTAAAAAGAGAAAATGAAGCAAAATGCCATGGGCAGTTGATGTACATGGAAATTTGGTGACATACCCAGTGCCACCCAGGAAACTTGGAGCAAACAGGAATAACCCTTGCCTGTCCAAATGTTTTTAACTTTTGCTTGATACATCTTTTCAGTCCTGTGGGACTATGTCTGTGGGTCAGTGTTGCCAGGGCTGTAGACTACATTGATATGGCTGAGATTCTGAAAAATATTGAAAAATGTAAGTATCTTAGAGGATCTTGGGTAAGTTAGTAGTGGAAGGGAGAGTAAGCAAAGAGGATGAGCTATGCTAGTGTTTGTGATAACTGTTTGCAGGTATGTGACAAGCAGAGGTAAACACCTATGCAGTCCCTGTGTCCTGGGCCACTCCTCCTGACCAGTTGGGTGCCTGGGTACCCAGTGACCAGCAGCAGAACCAGCAGTGCATCTTGGGGCAAGCTGGAAAAAGCCGCATCTTATGCAACTCGCTAACAAAACTCATTCAGCAGTGCTAAGATTTTCCTCAGGATGTTTTCCCCAGGTTTTTCTTGAATGCTTTGCTTTCTCAGGTACACCTTTCTTCTGTCTTTCTTCTGGTACATGAGTGGGGTGGAAAAGGAAAGTTTTGGCTTCTAAGAATTTCCTCTTCTTGCTTATTTCCATCCCCTGTGTCTGTGTACCAACAAGTAGAAGGAGTTCTCCTTTGTACCATGGGACCCAGATAGATTTTTCCTTACTGTTTATATTCTAATGTAGACCTTGAAAAAAAAAACAAAAAAACCCCAAACCATTCCAAAACCAGCACACTTTTTTCTTGTTGTTGTTTTTAAAATACAGAAAAAGAAAATTACATTAACAAGATATTTCAGAACAAGATATACATTTGTCTGACAGCTTCATGTACCAAAAATTCCATCCTTTTTAAGAAAAACTTTACACCTCCTACGAGCTCAGAATATTACCAAACCTAGACTCTCAGAGTGAAGCCATCCTCCTCTCACATCCCTGTCCCCAGACAACTTTGTGCTGATTATCATGTGCACCTGTGTCGAGCACACCATGCAACAAGTACCAAGGATTAGCTCAGATGTAACAAAATTCCTGAAGACTAATCTATACCTATATCTTAATAGATATCTATAGATCTATTCATTTAAAGACATTCTAGCCTCCCCAGAGGCAGCCTCTGGTGTGAGAAGTGCTTTTAATAGGTAACTAAACTTGTAATGACAACAGGAAGAACAAAAAACACCCAAAAGAAGGAACCCCCTTTTTAGTTTATGAATTATTAGTGTTTCTTGCATCACTTGAGTGTGAAGTTGTCAGCACTCAGGGAACATGACATCAGCAATAAAAAGGGGAAGAAGAAACCTCCCAGTCTTGTCAAACCCACTTCTCACAAAAGGCAGGCTAGGGAGGCCAGAAAGGAGCCTTTAAATTCCCATTATTCCTGGACTTTATTCTCTCAGATCTGCTCATTTTTTCATCAGGTATAGATGCAGAAAGTTAATGCCTGCCCAGCAATAAGGAAAAGCTGTGCTTTGTTTCCCTCTCCTCCTTGTTGGATGCCCCATTTACACACGGTTCACACTAATGTTGGGGGTTTTCTTTGCTAATTTTCCTCCCTAGGGTGGGTAACGATTTCTCAGAGCTAATACATCCTGACAGATGCATTCATACCAGTGCTTCCACTCTGCATCTTTGTTGGGCACTGGGGCCATGGTTTGGAAAGCTGATCTCTTAATCATTTTATCTGATGGATCTCGCCCACCATAAATTGACAGTCGTTTGAGGTACTGATATCGACCTCTTCTGTTCTCTCTGAAGCAGGAGACAGAGACAGACTTTGTGTGAGGCTCAGTCAGCCAGAGACCAGGGTGTCTGTGTCAGTGTAGCTGCATGACAGTTTTCTTGTAGATGTAAAACTGAATTTGAATTTTGTTGGTGTGCTGGGAATTGGTGGACACCAAAGCTCTGCAGTATTATTGGATGTCCCACCCGCTGTAGGATTTTGAACTTGATGAACCACATATTATAAGTAAGTGTTTATCATTTAATATGCTCAGTAGACATGGAGCTATGATAGATCAGAACAGCTACCAAGGAGTTAAAATGTGAACATTTTCCCAGAATCCAAGTGTTCTCTTTAAGTGAAATAATTTATTATAGTCAAAAATTATGTTAGTCTTAACATTTATGTACTAATGTTTTTAAAAATAGGTGCAAGTCATCATCTATAAAAATTATCTGTGTGCTCCTGCCATACAATGTTTAGTTTGCACATTGAGTGTTCAAAGCCAAGTACATTTGCTAAGCAAAAGGCTGAAAGCAGGAGAAGGGGAATGACTGGAATGTAAAGGCACAGTCAGAAACCAGTAGAAATTGAAATTCTGGCAGTATTCTACAGGAACTGTACCTTGCTGCTACAAGAAAGATCTGAGAGGGAGGATCTAAAAAGACCTGTGGATGTGGCAGTAGTTTTATGATGTATTAGCCTGAATGGCTCCATGATATGGAATTTTACTTGGCATTGATGGACTTCTATACAAAAATTAGAACATTAATTAGAGAAGATAGGGAAGGATGAGAATTTAGGCCTCATTCCAAGGTTAATGATGTAGCAGGAGCTCACAGCTGAATCTGGACTGTTTGCTGCACTGTACATTCCCTTTTCAGAGGTGTGAAAAGAGTACAAACAGCACCTGAGGAGCCATAAATACATCACTTATATTACAGAAACAGATTAGTACCAGGAGGTATTCTTCCCTTCCAAACAGGCCTCAAGAGACTGATCTAATTAATTACTTTTGTTTGTACAAAACTGACCTTTCTGCTTCCAAGTCACCCCAGCAGAGAGACGACTGAGTGCAAAGGGTGAAATAAATAGAGCTTCATCAAGAGAGCAAAGCTGGAAAACACAGGGCAAGAGATTTGGGTTGAGGGCATCTCCTAGGACTTGTAATCATGGGGTGCAGGTGGTAACCAGGCTCCCTCATGAGACCTCAGGGGAACGAAACCTTAAAATAGCAGTAACAGCAGCTGATGCAACATGGAGTACGGTGCTCTCGCACGATAAAAATCACTGTTCAAAGCATACAAATGACTAAACCATTCCTGCTGTAATTCAGCAAGAAATACAGAAACTGCTGCTTTGAATAGCTAAAATTGTAGTCTGGCTGAGCAAATAACTAACCCCTAAAATAGTCAAAATCAAACGGCTGCCTTTTGCTTCAACTTTACCTGTTGCTCCTTATTTTGGGGAAACAGGATCTGAGATGGCAACAAACGATTAGTAGACACAGTGCAACCACACCACCCAAGCTAAAAATACCCTGGGAATCTGTCTCAAGAGCCTTAGAGAGAACAGAGACACCAGGGTTTGGGGCTGTTTGGCTGAATTCAGTTTGATGAGGGCCCTGAAGGATTTTCTGGTAGCCTTACTCACCGAGCACTCCCGGTCTGTGGGGGCAAAGGGAGGGATTTCACAATAGGTTTGGTGCATGCCCAGTGTAGGTACCCTAAGGCAGAGGCACTGGACCCCATGAATAAATGAAGAATTTAATAATCTGTGTGATAAAGTGTAAGGGTGGACTTAAATTAGTTTTATATTAGAAAAGTCTATCATGACCACTGTAGGGAAGGACCACGCAAAGTGAGACACAAACCTGGTTTCATGGTATGGTGATAACACTTGATAATTTTGGTGTCCCTGAATACCCCATGCATTTGCATCTATTACTAGAAAATTTTGATCCTTTCCACATTTGGTCCAAAGTATGACCTAAGTACTACTGAAATCAATTTTTTGTGGTAGAGATGTCACCATCTTGGTCTCACTCTTTGGCTAAGCCCCAGTGAGCACAGTATGATCTGTGATTCTTAGAACTCTTAATCAACTAAAAATTGAGAAATTTTCCTAACACTGCCATCCCATCCCATCAATCAAGTTTGTTATTAATAAGCCTTTTTATTGCTTTGTGGAGGTATGGGGGTCACAGTCCTTAGTTCACCAATGTGTTTTACAGACATTTCTTCTATCAAGCATCATGCAAAGGCATTGCATGGGACAAAGGATGAGGAATGTCTGTGCTAAAGGACTAAGTGGAAGGTGCAATGAGATTACATTGTTGAGGGTTTAGCTTTTGGGGTTATTCTGGTTTCTGAGTGTACAAGCAGAGCCAGAAGGCAAGTGGATTAATTCAAGCATGCTCCCAGCAGAGAAGAGCACAGCTATTGCTGACTGAACCAGTTTCTAAAACCTGGGAATTTGGATTCAAGGGAGATTTATTTGGGTTTCTTTATGAGCTAAGCTAGGAGAAATGTGACCAGGGCAGACTTATAAAAGCAGTTTTGCTGAGTAAGTAAGAGGATGGCATAGCTGGCCAGGGAACTGATCTCTGTGATCTCTGGCTGAGCTTTGCAAAGCATGACAGCAGCACATTACCTCCTCTGCAGAGGAGCTGTGGCAGAGGTGAAACCCTTCACTTATGCATAACTTACAGTTCTAGTCGCTTACTCACCAATTGGTTTGTTATTCCAGAACAGTGGATAAAGTAACTCTGAAAGTCTTGGTAGATGCACAAACAAAATAAGCAGGTTTAGCAAGTGTCCTGCAACAGCTTTACCAGGTCTGTACAGCTATTAACAGATGGGAATAATGCTGTCAACATGTCACCTCCCGCCTGTCAACAGCCCCCAGCACTGCCCAGACTCCCAGATCCCCCTCCCCAGCAGCAGTGTATTCACAGAACTGATCAGTTAGGCATTTGCTTGACTTGGACAGCCCACATGAACTGGAAAACCTTTACAACAACATTGCTCTGGGTCATGGTGCACTGCACATGTACAGCTCCCACCCTGCCTTCCAAGGAATTGAAAGCCAGAGGATGGATGGAGGTGCAGAGAGAGGACACACCTGCTCTGCCTTCTCACAGGAGCTCTTCAGGGGAGCAGGCAGAGCTGGTAGAATTAATGTATTCTGATTTTTGTATTTCGCAATTTGTGGTTCAGCTTAATTTCTGTCCTGTGGGAATTATAAATAGAAACCAACAGAAAAGAACATATTTGACAGCAACTCGATTTTGCTAATTAGAGTTTTCTCTTTAAAGCTGAAATAAATCTGAAATGCAGAAGTCACACAAGTGTCCCCCCTGCCATCTCCCCAGCCATGTGTGTGCACTTGTACCCTGCCTGAGTTTGACATCTATGAAGTTTTAGACTGATTGTACGCATTCAAATAGAGTTTATTAAAATATTTAGTATATAAAGTAATTGTAAAGCTCTCACGTTGGAATGCATTAATGGTACCTCCTTCAGCATGTGTGTGTGTGCTGCTAGTATCTCCCTGAAAAAGGAATTTTCTCTTTCCACTGGTTTTCATCTGAATAAATTTCAAATCCATAAAATAAAATATAATAGCAACAACATTAATATTATTATTAATAAAAAGAAAAATAATAATAGCAGCAATAACAATAACAACAACAATAGTAATAACAATAACCACCCTCTATTATTTTTTCGTGCTAAAATGAGTGTGCAAAATTGAACAGAGTTAGCACCTGTGTCATTCAAATAGATGTTAATGGTGACCACTCATAGCAAGGGTTTTAAAGAGGTGCTGTGGATCTTTGTAATCATTCCTTCTTGTGCATTTTAAAAGCTCAAATTATTTGAAAAAGCAAAAACTGTCTCCCAGTTTTTTTCCCTGCGACCTCAGAACAGTCCTCCTTTGCATTTGCAGGTGCGGATTAGCTGGGAACCTTGGCTGACACAGGTGATAATAAGAGCTGTGGGCTACAAACCTACACAATGGCACCATAAAATGTTAATTTACCATTGCATTAAAGCAGGTATTTGAGAAAATAAACAAATGAACTTGGACAAGTTTACAGTCTCTGCCCCAGGAATTTACAGGCTGCCTGGAAGCTCCTCTCCTACTTCATTGTTTAGTCTTGAGGCTTCTCTGAAGTTGTAATTTCTCCAAATTTCCAGACACCTGAATTCTTGAGGTTAGACAAGAGGTAAATATCTCATGCAGAAAACAAAGACACTCTTGAGGAAGAAAATACTCAAAGCCATAAAAATAAGGGCCTTTGCTGAACTACAGTAAGAGCTAAAGGGAATTGGGAAAAGCAATTCCTCTTCTCTCTTTTGGAGGTCACAGATTACGACTTGTGAATCTCACTGAACTTCAGCCTTAAGGTACACTGTGTGTCGGAGAAGGCAGGGAGAGGAAAGCTGTGACTCAGCACCAGGTTTCCTAGAGCCAGGGTGGAGAGCATCCTCCTGCAGTGTTCATGGAAGCGCTCTCCAGGCAGATATTTATCCTCAAGCCAAAGGCAGCACATGGAGATCAGCACATCAGGCCTCCTGGCTGCTGGAAGACCAGGGTTGCTGTCCCTGGGGCAGGAGAAGGTGGCTCTGACCCAACTGTGTCCCACCAGTGAGACAAACCTGGACAAAATGCCGGTCATGTGGATGACCAAGGCCTGGAGAAGCTCATCATGGCGCAGGGATAGGACCTGGAAAAGAAAAAACCAAAAATTTTTAGGTTGAGAGAGTGAAGGAGGAGAGAAAATGCAGCAATGGCAGCAAAAATTATGCTTTTTGGTTATAAATTGAAAGTATAAGCCAACGGTGGGGTTTTAGGTATGACTTTATGCTTAAGGACAAGGCATTAAATATCCCTGAAGTCCTAATTAACTATTTGCCCCTAAAAAACTCAGGGAGAATAATTCCAGAGGGATTTTATTCTTTCCTGGTCTCATTCCCCACTGCCCATTAGTTCTACTGAAGACCTGGAGGGATGCAGAACGAGTCACAGGACCAAGATTTCACAGCAAGCTGTGCAGTAGCTGGAGCTGCAGTGTGGAAGGAAAGGCTGGCTGAAAATCGAGCTGCATGCCAGTGGCTTGGCTCACATCACACCAGGATTATTGTCTCTACATGCAGTGAAAAGGGCTGTTGAAAATTTGAAGTGTGGTGTCATGCCAAAAATCTGTGCTTGTTTTTTTTTTTTTTTTTTGTCGTGAAAAAAGTGGCATAACTCTTTAATTCCTACAATTATTTTCTTTGGGAAAGTTCTTATCTGCAATAAATAAACCCCAGGATTTTGATTTTACTTCACTGCATTTTACTTTCTAAAAAATTTTATTTATTTAATTTCTGTTTTTCTACCTGAAAAAGCCAGGATACAGCTGTTACTGGAGATACAGTGGATGTTTTTAAGAAGACAGATGTGCTGATGATTACTGTAAAAAAATTACATACACATTCCTGTTTCTCTGCATTTTCTATAATTATTTGAATGGGTTTTGCATTTACTCTCTGATTTTCTTCTCTACAGGTTTGTAGTATGTAAGAATCAACTACTCCTTTTCCTGTTTCATATCTGTTGGATGTTACTTCCTAGATTCTTTAGAAATGTAAGGAAAAGATGAGAAATTCTCCACATCCTGGAACCCAACAGACCAGAATATTGGCCTTGATTTTATGCTTTCGAAAATAAGATCTTTGTGTTTTATGTGACTGGGTAATGGATTAGACCAATATTCTTCTATCAGGACTGGGCCCATGTTAATTTATTTTTCCAAGCCTTGCTATGCCACATGTAAACAAGTATAAATAATGTCAGTAAAGAGTTTTACTTGCAACTAAGACAGAAACCTTGACCCCTATGGATAGATAAAACATACAAAGAAGACTTTATCTTCCTACACGTCCTTGCCCTGGTTTCCAAGACTCTTCTGTTGTTGGAATGTATATAGGTTCTTGTAACCATGAAAGATAGACATGCAAATGAAGTCTCAATTATGCAGAGATTATTTCTTCCAGGATTATGTTGTATCACCCCTGTGTAGCAGCAGATCTTCATGGATTGTACGTTTATGGCAGGCAGAAAATACAGGAAGAAAGGCATTGGATGGAGCAAAGTATGGACTGGGACCAGCCTGGGTACCTTTAATTTTCAGTATGAGTTAATTTATGAACACTTCCAACTCGGCTGAAAACAAGTGTTCCCTGAACAACAATTTTGCAGCTTTACAAGGAAAAGAAATCACACTTACCATAGAGGCTGGATTTTTAAGAATATTTAAGGCCACTTTTAGGACTGCAATATATGAATGAAACTTCAGCTTCAAAAGCCCATCTACCATACAAAAAATACTTCATATTCCTGCAGTTCATTTATGCTAATGTATCCAGAAACTGAATGTGGTTATAATAAGGTGGAATCCCTTTAAAAAATAAAAGGATTCTGTTCCATGGCATTGCTCTTGCTAATGATTTCCAAATTAGATTTGCATAACAATCTTTCTTTTCAGACTGTTGGTCCAACAAATCATGCTGCGACACTTCTGGTTAAGCTTTGTTCTGCAAGTACTCTGTAACAGTAATTTAGTTGTCAGTTTTGGGGCTCTGGGAGCATAATTAGGTTTATGCAGCTAAAGACATGTCCACATTTCTCTGTGGGAAATTAGATGAGGGGAACTGCTGGGTTGGGCTGAACTTGCTGGATGTCAGACCAGAAATTCTGGAGCAAGCTTGAATAGCTCTATAGACATATAGAATAGTATATTGAAAATAAGTTTTCCTGGAGTTACATCTATGGTATTGCTAAATGGTGTTGAAATGCATTCATGAGCCATGAAGAAAAAAAATTTCATTACTACTGCATCCTTTGAGAAAAGTTCTGTCTGGATCAGGGGAGCTGCACTAGTGCTGCTTCAATCAGACAAGGCTTGATGGGCAAGAACACCTCGTTGACACTTCAAAGAGCCACTGTCTCTTGGCATCTAAGAGGTAAATTTGGACTGAGGACAACCACTTATGTCTGCTGATGTTAGCAGGTGAACATCTCCATCACCTCAACTTTTTATACTTCCTTCATGTGTTTTTCCTGGAGCATCCCATCTCTGGAGGAGGAGACGCCTGCCTGTGTTTGGCATGGTGGGACCCTGACTTGCACTGCAGCATCTGCACGCTCTGAAGGCACAAAACCAAGGCCAGAAGGTTTGGTGGTCACTGTGCAGAAAAATCGGAACCCTCACAGCAGTAGGATCTCACAAAAGAAGAACAGGTGCTGGATTTCTGAGGCAAGAAAAAGGCAGCTCTTGGGATATAGTTGGGTATCATGTCTGGCAAGGAATGGTCAGCAGCACTGGCATGAGGACACAGGCAGTGCAGCTCTCACCTTCACCTGCTGGGAGCTGTTCATCCTCTTGTACAGTGAAGATGAGAGCAACACGATCCATGCATAACCTCTTCCAACATCTGCCTCGCCCTGAGTGATCTGGAATGTCACTTTTCTCCACACGAGCAGTCTCCTTGGGGTGTGTGCGCATGTGTGTGTCCGTGCCAGGGATTGCACAGGGCTGGGCACACAGAGCTGCCTGGGGGCACCAAGGCAAACACTTCCACAGGGGATCTCTGTTTCTAGGTCATCATCAGACCATGAATGTCTAAGTGAGCACAACAAAGTAAATACAGCAAACCAAATTCGAGTCCTCTTCTGCATCCTTAAAAGTGCTTGTTTTTCTCTCAAGCTCATAATTCCTAGAAACAAGTCCCTGAATGTTAGATGTAGCTACCTAGGCAACAGGGCATGATGCAGATACTCGACACAACTCAAGCCTTGCCTTTCCCTGTTTTTTTTTAATGTGTTGGCCAAGTTCTGTATTCAGAGTTGAGACAACAAATGCTATAGATATTAGTACAGATGGTCTATAGCAAAGGAAGGGGGAAGGATCTGACACACGGATTCTTGCTTTCTGAATTAGCACACAGCTTGGTAGGAAACCTCACCCCAGAATTAGGCTGGCTCGTACTTTCTGGACAAGGCCACCAGTTTTTCTGTATCATCTGTTAGGTGGCTAAAGACATGAATGTTATTTCCATCTTGGAAAAGGTTTCAGCTGCCAGGAAAACCCTCCATGGTTATCCATCACATTTCAGTAAAGGGCTGACCAGATGCAGTCCTGCTATCAGCTCAAGAGAGCTATTAGGCCAAATTTCTGCCTGCTGCACCTCAGCTGTACCTAATGGCCCAGCCATGGCAGGACGGAGCCCGCTGTGTCCCTGTGGCAGGAAAACCACCTGCCACTTGGCAGTGTTGGCTGAGCAGATGAGATGTTTCACTCCCAGCAGTGCAAAATGTAAGGGGGATAATGAATTGCTTCCCAAGGAAAGCAGTAGCTGGCCACTGAACAGCCACTCAACCAGTGATTTCATTTGGTTTTAGTCCTCTGGGTTTGCTCCCGTTGGGTTAAGTGAGGCATCCCCAGCTAAACACAAAACAGTTTAATTTTTCTGCTTCCGGGCACCATCAGCCTTGGCAATCCCAACTTGCAGTCAAACCCAGTTAATTTTTCTGTTGATTATCGCTTTGCCAGACAAACAATCAATACTAGAGCTGTGCAGACTTTGTATAGCCTCTATAAACCCAGTTTTTAATTGGTGAACAGGTGTCTGTCTGCATAGATCTCTCATGAGTGCAACCTTACAAAAGGGTTCTGCATTCCTCCTTCTTGCATTTATACATGAACTCAATTAATTAATTTGTGGGAGCTTAGATCCAAAAGTAGCAGAAAACATGTTTCTGCTGAAGTGTCCTCCACTAAGCGCGTGACTCAGAGCGAGTGATGAGAGAGAGGATTCCCTGGAAACAGCACTCCCTCAAGTACTAATTGCCATCTGCACTAACTTCAGTATCAGCCTTTCAGCTGAAACAAACAGTGTATGAGCCCCCCCATCTGCTGGGGGGCTGGGTCCCTGGGCAAATGAGCTGAGAGCCAGGGAGCAGCTATTATAGGTAGCAAGTGGAAAACACTCCAGACAGCATGCAGTGCCATGTGAAAGGACTAAAATAGAACTTTTCTACTTTGAGGAGAGGTCAATAGGGTTGCTTGTCAGAGCTGAGGTCTCTTGGGGGGGATTTCTAAGTTGAATTGCACCTACATAATGAATATGATGATGGAAGTGCTTCTTACAGAGCATGCAATCTTGCTTTTTCACATGAAGGCAGATGCTAAAGAATTGCAGAGACCTGTTAAGCACCTGATTCCTACTCATAGCAACAGTGTTGGTGCAAAATGGGGGATTTTAGTCTACTGCCAGAAGCCTGAATATACAGTAAAGCAAAATAAGCAGAAAAAAAAAGGAGTGTAACTGGACTAGGCCCCACTGTTCTATGAATATGTTTTCATGTTCTGAGAGGTGCAGTAGGGGAGGTAACAATGTGGATCACAGGAGTACAAACACATTTGGTTGTTTGGTGAAACCAGGAAACGGTTTTGGATGTCCAAAAGGAATTTTTTGACCTGAACAAGGGATCACATCCAGGAAAAAACATAGTCTGGGCCCCATAGCAGCTCCCATGGGAAGTGGGACAGGAAGGCAGCAGTGAGAAACTTCCTTCCCAGGTGAGCAGCAGCCCCTGCTCCCTGAGGAGGTGCTGAATAGCAACGCCAAAAACATAAGGAGAAGCGTGACCTTTTTTTTTTTTTTTTTTATTTTTTTTTTGGTCAGGAATGTATCAAGAGGGATCAAAACTGAACTGAGCAGTAACAAGAAAATCAGTCAAAACATGAGCATGGAGGGTGCCTCTTCCCTGAATGAGCTTGCCTGCTGCAGGCAATGTTGGGGTCCAGCAGCAGTGCTGGGCTGCAGCTAGCAGGGGAGAAGTGTTAACTGGGCAGCCTTTATGGCTGACAATCAGCATAACAAGCAGCTGGCCTGACACATCTGCCATCTGGTCACTGCTGAGTGTTATGTAAAAAATGCAAGCCATGAGGAAATTAATTTGCTAGTAGTAAATTATCTTGCATTAAATAACAAACTACATTCTGCAGCATCACATACCAATGACAAAATGCACCATGGCCTCCTCCTTCATTGCCTACACAAAAGTAACTACTCTTTCACATCACCTGTCTCTTTGGTCTTTATTACATCCAAGCTGCATTAACCACCTTATGTTATGCATTAACCATCTTTGTATGATGTGGTTGCACAATTCCCCTCCTCCCCTGTGCACATCCCTCAGCCTTGTCCTAGGAGCTTGCTAGCCCAAAGCAGCTTTTTTAGAAAGCCCCAGAGTTTTGGGCCCTTAGAAAAACATATTCCAGTCTGGGACCTGTTTCATGGGGAAGGGGAAGGCTGGGAGAAGTGTCTCCTAATTCTGCTGCTCTGCCTTTTGCAGCCAAAGGCTTGGTGGAGCAGTGCTGGCAGCTTGGGATAGCTGTCCTAATGCACAGGCAACTCAACTGGTGGCAGTGATTTAGGAGAAAGTAAATGTGAATCCTTAATCTGCGGATTATCTGGGATATTAGACAGGATGATCCTGAGGCATATGAAATGCTTCAATACCTTCTTTCTTTGTGGAACAATAAAGATTTTCCTTCCTACCCAACATATTGTATTTCTCTGACAAACCCAGCTTCATATTCCTGAAATAGTGTCTTAAAAGTTTCATCCAGACTTAAGCGCTGCTTGCAGCAAAATACACAACTGCTGAGCAACAGGCCTAAGCAAATTTTGGAAGAGCAGCCATAGAACTGTGTGCTGCTGAATGAAACTCTTAGGTGCTTTCAGAGAATTCCAGCTTTTATTCCCCTAGTTCAGTGCTGATGCAGCCAAGGAGTCAACTGTCCAGATCTAAAGACCACATTTTATTTCTTTATTTTTATTTCATGTGAATTTTATGTTAATTTTATTTTTATTTACTTTTTATACTTTATATTTTATTTCCTTTTGTAAATAAAACTAATTTATTTCCTCCTGTATGAGTCTGTTCTCCTTGCAAAGCGCAGTTAGAGTAACCAAGAGCAAAGAGAAAAGCAGCCCTTGCCTATAAATTAGTTTTCACTGGTTCCTTTGTTCCCCAGAGGCCATAGACTTGATTGTGGGTTAGGAAGCAACACAGCAATTTGGGATTACGCATGGATAAAACAGTTATCCACATGAGCTGATGATATGTCATCATACATTACAATCTTGTGGATGTGAATTTGGAAAGTTCAGCAGATCTGGAAAACAATTCACAGTGTAAAATGATCATCTTTATTGAAGAACATCAACATGTAGACAGGGGAATTAGGGCAAATAAGCCCTGGTGATTTATAGGTTACCACAGCAGTCGGTGCTGAAGGAGGCAGCAGACTGGGCTTTATCTGCTTCCCAACACACTGGGGTATCTGCTAAGCAGATAGAGAGTATTTTTGGTGTGCTGCTACTGCTTTCCATCTAACAGACCCCTCCCTGGTGTAACTCACTGGCCAACTAACAATGCTGCGTGCACAGCTGGGGATTTTTTGGATGTCAGGGACACACTCTGGGACAGCAGCTGCAGCACATCTGCTGGGAAGGGCTGCCACCATACCCAGCTGCACCACTGGGCACTCCAAATGTTGCCATGTCCTAATGAAGTAGCTCCAAGCACTGCATCAGAACACAAATTTGCTGCTTTAAGTGCCAGCTCTTGCTTTGCAACTCCACACTCTTTTAGGTTAGCAACCAGTTGCAATTACCAACAACTATAAGGAAAGACATCTTAAAAAGTGTAATTGGAAAAACAGGTTTCATATTCATCTGCAACAGAAGAACGTGTGACTGTGTAAGGTAAAGCCATTCAAACACACCTCTTCCAACGTTTTGTTCCTTCTAAGGCCAGAGAAACACAATGGTTAAGAAAAGAATTACACTGCTGCAGATAGTTTAGGTTCCTGAGAACCATGTACTACCTTTTAAGTTTGTAACAGGCACCTTGTCAGGCCCTGATGTATTCTGCTTATGCTCACTTTCATTGCTGTTAAGTGGATACAGGGGCAGGTGTTTTACAGATGGGGAACTTCATTTTCAGGTTGTGAAACTGCTAAAGATACGGAGAATTAAGAAAGGAAGTAAGAAGAAACTGCTTGGGGCACTGAAAGCAGGGGCTGCTTGGTGCCAAGTTCAAACTCCTGTGGAAGGTGGTGGAAGGAGTTCTCTTGTAAAGTGGTAGAGGAGACAAAGACTACTTGCTGCACCACAGGGATACACTTTCCTTCCCTACTGAAAAAAACGGGTTTGGGCTCCATGGGACAGGACACCCAAAACCAAAATAAGCCACAAACATGATGCTCCATAAATTCCTTTTAAAAATCTTTTTAATGAAGAAATAATTCCATTCCAAAATATAGACACACAATTAAATAGTTTAATCACTTCAAAATATAACATGTCCCCAGTAGGTTCCAACACACACACACAAAACAATACTTAACAGCAATACAAAAAACCCATACAATAGCAGTTCTGTTACAATACCAATGAATATCGTGACATCTTTAGTGTCTCTGTATCTGTCTCAAGTGGTGTCAAGTACAGTAGTTTTAAAAATGCGTTGCAGTTAGTAGCCTCAAGATGTAACTCTTCGTACTTTTTTTTTGGTTCAAAGGTAAAAATGCCCTTTATTCTTCAGGACACCATGGAGTGCTTGTTGTTCACAGCTCCGTCTGCTGAATTGAACCAATGTGATTACAGCAACCCGAGGTTGCAATATTTACAAGGTCTATCTACAGTAATTGCCAAGAACCAATAAGGATGGGAGAAGATGATGACTGAAAGTAAAGGCGGACACACTTATGATAAATTATGATGCAACAATTTGGCTCATGCATATAAGAAAATACATATTATATCACAACAAAGGCCACACACCTTTTTATGCAGTTTAGTTAACATTACTACTTACAGACAACCCATTCTCCACCTTCGCTTTGGACATTCAAGGACCCTATACATCTTCACATCCCTGTCTCCTGATTCCAAACCACTGGTTTTCCTCCAGTGACAGTAAAACCACCCGGAGTTTTGATGGCTGTTGGTGGGCCATTGGTAGTTAAGAAAAGGGCCGTACCAGGGACCTCTTCTGTAACTGTGTTTGTTTTAATGACCGCAAACCACAACCAAAATAATATTCAACAAACAGACAAAGACCAGCTGGGTGAAAATGCAGCCAGCTTAACAGTTGGAAAAATGCTTAAAATAGACATTTGCAGAGCTAAGTAAGAGGTGCTTCATCTCAGAGCTCCAGGGCATAAGGGACCCAGAACTCCAACTCTAAGGGATCATCTTGTTGACACCAGCCTAAAAGAAAGGTTATTAGCCAACTTCAGTTCTTACTCCTAGCTCGGAAGCTCTTGCAATGGATTTAGTCTAATGCATCTATTTTAAGCGTGGTGATAATGAGCACGCAGACATTAAGGTAATGAGAGGGATCTATTACTTTGGGTACAGTTAAACATGACATGGGTTGAATTAATCAGCCATTGCATGTAGCTGTGTTCTAGCTTGTTTTCTCCCTGTTCAGGAAATGCTTGCCTGGAATCCTGAGCCGACAGCAATGTCTACAGGTTCACTGGAGTAGCTTAAAACATGGAGTGCTAGGCACTAGTGGAGGCTAACTCATTCCTGAGAGGAGGTTGGAGGAGGGGACAGCGGAGGATATGGTGCCTACCTTGCCAGGATAGCACATACCCCAGGAGCAAAGACCAGTGATTGCAAAAATGAAAAGCTTACATGAAGGTATCTGGATCCCTTAGTATGCATTTAGATGTCTGAGAGCGAGCCCAGATCCTCAAGGATATACAGACAAGAGATCTGCATACATAATAAAATGATATGAAAGTGAAAAATGGCAGCAGCTCTTTCATACAGATACTCATTCCCTAACACATAGTGCCCAGGGAAACAGCCACGAGCCTGGAGAATGCATGCAAACAAGTGGACTTACTGGGTCGAGCTACATAGCAATCTCACGTAAATACGGCAGCACACATCCACGTCACCATGAAAGCAAGGACAGACAAGCCACGTTAACCTGCTTTAGAAGGGTATCTCATCACTTGCTGTAGGCAAACTGTGCTGGTGTGAAATATCTGTATGAAACACCACTGTTTGCAGGGCTGTTAGACAGTGTCACTTCAGGTCAGCCAGGTACTGGAAGCCCAATACCGTATATTAGGGCAGTGAAGTTACCTTGGCACAGAGGTGGCCCTGAGCTAACACTGCACAGCTCAGGAGGGCCGGATGGCCAGCATGGAACACCTCCTGGTGCCCCTGCCTGGCTGCTGCTCCAGCTGTCCCTGGCCTGGCTCTGGCTCCTCGGCATGGCAGTGCCATGTGCCACAGAGGTACCACCTTTGTTTCAGAGCAGGGTGCTCTGGGGAGCACGCTGATACTAGTTTGTGTCAATGCCTGCTCAGGAGTGTCTGTAGGTTTGTAGTCACAGCAGAGCAAACACTTTTTAGCCAGCAGCCTCATTGCCTAATGGTCAGGTCAGTCCCATTTCTCCTGAAATGCCTTGATACTGGAAAAATACTAAACTGGATGAAACTCCAATTCTGCAACTGTATGCCTGTCCTTTCGAAAAAATCCACTGCTCTTCTTGTGCTTTTCACTGATCGCTATTTCTCCATCCAGCTCTGAAAGAGTCTCACCACACATTTCCAAGAGGGCATGCAGAACATCTGGTGGCTGGCTAAGGCAGTACACATTCGGAAATCAAAAGAAAACAGTTGCAAGCGCACTTTAAGCCTGTACATTTAAAGCTGAAGGCCTCGAAAATAACATAATGGAAGGGGGTGGGGAGTAAGAGGAGGGGCAGAGAGATGGAAAGAGCTGGTTTGTTGAACACATGCTTACTAAAGCTAAAACATCAATGAAACAATACCATGGAGGATTATACGTAACATCAGTCAGTTCAGGGATCTTATGGCACCTGTGGTTTATAAACAGCTTTAGCAACGAGTATTTCAAAACATAGTTCACAGTTTTAAGAAGATCTGTGCTGATTTAAAAACTAGATTCTATATCATTTGAATGTCACCTTTTGTATATGATATCTATTTGGAAAAAAAATATTTACACTAACTTCTATGGCTGATTTGTTAGATTATTTTGAAAGAAACATTCCTAAGTTACACATTAGCCCTAAACTAGAGAAGTTTATTATTATTATTAATTATATTATTATAATTTTTAGTACATTTTGTATAAGCCTTAATTTAAAGACTTGCAAACAAATTGCAAATATAGTCTGGTACTTTTTTTTGGGCTACTAGATATATACACTCAGGAGTATAATCATTCAGTGTTAAATGCATAATTGTCGCTTTTTATTTCTCCCGTGGAAAGAAAAATGTACAGTGTATAGTAAACTGATCTACTAAAATCTCAAAGTATTCAGAAATCAAATTTCTAACTATAAACAGTATTGTCATTGTAAACTGAACAGGTTCAATATCATGTGCAAAGGGTTTACGTGAGTTATTAACAGCGCCGCTGTGTGTGACAGCAGCACGCGCATCAGTCTGTTTGCTTCACCAGTAATGAGCCATGTTACAGAAGATGTAGCTAATATAAGTTAGCTTTAAACAAAAGTCTTGTTGTCAAAAAACACACATCTACAAACTACAACTCTTAGAACAAAAGTACTGTGCTACAGTCCTCAGAACTTAGTTATGTGATTTTTTTGTCAAGAGACGCTGCACCTCTTGGTTCCACTCTTCCGTGAAGTTCGCAGCTGAGTTTTCTTCATCGTCTGTCCGAAAGCAGCTCTCCTCATCATCAGTTCGTACGTAGCTTTCATTGTCTGTCTGACTGCAGCTTCCCTGTTGAGAAACGTTTATGGAAGGTTTTTAAAGGGTGCTGGTTTAACGTGCTGCAGCCATGCAGGCAGAGCAAGTAAAGCCTACAACTGCTGTTTTATTGGGAGAAAAAGGGAGCTGGCCAATTCCTGTGGTTATCCCACAAGAAGTTAAAAAAGGAAAAAAGCCATTCTAGCTAGGTGAGCCATAGGTATTTGAGCTGTAAATAAAAATTTACAGGGCATGTGGGAAGTTGGAAACTTTCCTTGCCATGGGCAAGAAGACTGTTGCCTGCTCTGCTGTGGGACCTTGGGGTAAAACTCAGTCTGCAATGACATAGATTTGCAGTGTTCCCATTTTCCCCTTCCACTTTCACCTTCCAGATTGCTCTATAAACAGATTATTGAAAGTGAAACCATGGTTTATCTGCCTTGTGCAGTGTTCAGCCACTTGATTTACAGTCATTCACCATCATGAGCCTCCCCTCACATGTAAATGTCTTGTATGTTTTACTGTGTCTAAGAAAACCTGCAGATACTTGAAAGGATGATTCTGGATGCTACAGCTTATGAACAACCCAATCCACTGGTACACCAGTTTCTGCTGGTGCTTCTCTGTATCCTGAAGCATCAGTGAGCATGTTAAATTCCTACAGAAGAAGCATCAAAGTTTTAGTTGGTAATAGAAAATGCTTGGTAAGTTACTGCTGCTCCTTTCTCAGAACTATGTCAGGACCTACAGTTAGGTAATACTGCAAACTTCTGCTTTTAGCACATTTATTGTAAAGGCACTGTTTACACATTTGACCCTTCCTAAGTTAAGGAACACACCCCTTTTTCTTTTGAACTACCTCAGCAAGAAAACCAATCTGCATTGCATGAGCTATGATAATCACAGCACAATATACCACTCCCCACACATGAATCCTTTTCTACTCATTTCAGGCATAAAGCTGGTCTAAGAGATGGGAGATGAAATGCAAATTACTCTGACAAAAATAGTTAAATTAAATCTGATGAATGAAGAAAGGTCAGGTAGTTTAGTTTGCTGCTTCTCCTTCCTGAGACCATTTGATTGTATTAATTATTCAAGCACAAACACTTCCACCCCACTCCTTAGTACCTAGGCATGCCAAATGGTATGACGATCTTAATTTAGTGTCTCCTTTACTGTGAGATGGTTACAAAAGACAAGCATTAACATTTTGTTGATAAATGCAAAGGAAACCTGCACTGCAAGTCTAATGAGAGCTTCATAAAAAATTTCTGAAGTACATTTTAAATGGTATCTTTTAGAAATAAGACATGCACCTGTACCTCTTAAGTCTGCAAACTAATTTGGTAATCTTAGCAAAGGAATGTTTTGCCCTTCACAATTCAGACAAAACTATACAAATCAAAGGCATGGAAGAGGTCAGTTTTCAGCTGGCTTCAGGTTATGTAAATAATAGAGTTATTTAAACTGGAAAAGATCATTCAGTCCAGCCATTAACCCAGCACTGCCAAGTCTCACCACCACTAAACCATGTCCCCAAGTGCCACATCCACACGCCTTTTAAATATCTCCAGGGATGGTGACTCAACCCCTTCCTTCGGCAGCCAGTTCCAGTGCTTGGCAGCCCTTTTGGTGACAGAATTTTTCCTAATACACAAAAATCTCATATTTTGTGATGGTACCATTATAAACCACAAGAGTAAAATAAGCTTGTGAAGCATGGGAAGCATTAAGAAGCATTGACAGTAGAGTTAAGTATTTGGGTTTGCTTCATATTTTCTGGATAAATTACTTCTCTTTGGTGGACTGTGAGAAGGGTTATTCTAAATTCTCCCCAGGCTTCTCTCTGTTCCACAGCCAGTACTGGGATAGAGATATTTTCCTACAAGAAATAATGAATACTAATGAACCTCAGAGCTTCAAATTCACTGCAACATTTTGGAAGTGCCAATATTAATTCCAAGTTAAGACTCATGTGATTTGTCATGATATAAAACTGTTTCTAGCCCTCTTCTGTTACTTAATCCACAGATCCTTTTCTGTTACTTGTCATTCAGTGATTTTTCAAAAAACAACCCTATCACTTGTGTAATTTTAGATTTGAATTCACAAATTTAAGGTCCTTCTTCCCTGTTAACTTGGTCACAGTTTTTTAGAGCATTTTTTACGCCTACATGCTAAGTAGAGGAGGACTTAGGGAGAAAAATAAACCAAAAAGAAAAGAAAAGAAAACCAAAACACAGCTGAGTGAATGTAGCAGACATTTTTGAAAATTTCTGTGCTGTTATCCTCCTGTTATTTTCATATGGAAGGGTCCAGATAATGCTGGCTTTTATGTATTTATTCAAGAAAAACTCAGAAAGACAGGACTAGACTGACCACACCATCTCCCTTAGCCCATGGGTTCTAACACCTGACATCTGATAATATTCCTAATCTCTGCTGATAAACATGAAAACAGAGGTTCCAAAAAAATGGCAAGAAATGAAAAAAACATGGAAGTGCTACTCAACACAAATTCTGTCCTGGAAAAACAGTCAAGTTGAAGACATAGTATTTTTAAAGAATGCATTCATATCACAAATTTGAGAGGATTTGGGTTTTTTAAAAAAATCCCACCTGTTTCCATACAAACCATTCAGTCACTTATGCAATGGAAAAATGTCACCCACAGACACCCAAAGCCTCAGACCCCACAACAGTTCATGTTATAAGGTTGTGAGAGAGTGAGAGGGTTTGGAGTGGGAATGGAACTAAATCTTGAACTGAAATAATGTTTTTGTCAAGATAGGGAAAATCACAGCTAAAATCAGAGAACAAAACCTGCAACAAAGCCTTCTCTCTGTACTCCCTCTCAGTGGATGCCTTAGGTCTGATTTCTGTTAGCTTTTCACACCTTCTCTCCTACTGTAATAATGTGCATATATGAAATACGCATGACCAATTCAAATGTATGCCAGCACTAAGAAAGCATACCTTTAGAAAATCTAGGAAATTGTAGGTCTTGTGAGGATACGTCCACTGCACGAATCAATAGCAACTAATTGAAAATGACAACTTCTCCACCAGTTTATGAAATGCAGGCTTTCTGCTCCCACTGGCAACCCTTGGCAAAAAACCAAATGCTATCAAGGGGATAAAGGTAAAATAACATCCAAGTTGCAGTTTCACCTAATGTCGAGATCTGCCTAGTACCTGCCGAAAACAAGCTCAAATTCACGCTGTTGCTTTACTAAAAATAAAACAAGCATATTTAACATAAAAAGTAAATTGAAAACGTTATTAAATTGTATTTTATATATTACTGGAATCACTTGCTCTCTTGGGCATTTACTATACTAGATGCTATTTAAATTTAAATGCTATTCTGGGAAATTGTACATAGCACTTTTAAAGATGCAAATGCAAACAGATTGCAAAAATCATCAATCAAATAACATCAACTTCAGATGAATGAGGAAATGAACAAAACTCTGTAGCTGGTCACCAGCAGCAATATCATTCATAAGGAGCTACAATAAACTGATCTCATTTTCCCCATCTTTGGTTTGCTTGTTTTTTTATTTTATTTTATTTTTTTATTTTAATAAGCACAAATGTAATACTGGTGTGAGATAAAGGTTTTCTACTTCCTATGGCCACCTAGGGCCATATTGACTGTATTCATACCATTATTGGCTTGAATAAGGGCTTAGAAATAAAAATCTTCACGCAGCTTCTAAGCTTCAAGCAAGAACCCAATGAAAATTGCAAAAGCACTTTACATATCATGACTGGTATAAACTATTTTGAAGTTATTTTTTCAGTGCTGTGAGAAATATAAGTACCAAATAAAATACAGAAGATATGACAGACTTCCATATTCACAACGGAGTGAATCTTGAGAAGATTCACTTACTGTGTGAAGATGTATTTGTCAAAAAGTACCGTAATACATTTTGTTCTTGTGGCTATAGGTGAAGTGTCAAGTCCACCAGTTCTGGATGCCAATTTCTGTAGGGCTGGGCTTTTATAGCTGCTGGGAATGTTACAGTCTTTGGTACTGGCCAAAGTGCTTCCCTGGGGACTAAAAAGAATTTCACTGTGAAAAATCTTTCTTTTTGACAAGGTTTCAAAAGTTATCCAGGAGATGAAACAGAATCTCAGTCTCAGATATCTGCTAATTTGAGACAGGATACGTATTTTCAAGAAAGCCAGGCTTTTAGGGCAGTATGCTTCCCCACATTACTGTGTTAACACTGAGTCCCAACAAAAAAGGAAACCTTAAATAGAACTGCCTGAGTTTTGTAATTCTAATTAAAAAGGGTTTTTTTGACTTACTATTGCAAATTATAATTATACTCAGCTTTATATAAAATTTCCACTATATACATAGTTATACATGAACATTGTTGTTGGAAAATCTACTTTCCTTTTCACATGACCTGATCTAAAACTGACAACTGCACCAAAACAGAGTAAGAAAACTTATTTTTCTGGCTGTCCATGTTTAGAAAACTCTACATGGCTCACGTTTTTAACAAGACTACTGAGAAAATGAATGTAACCTGAGGAGCAATGTTAGGAGAATTTTTATGAGCAGTTATTTGGTGTTTATAGTACTCTGGGTATTGCAGTTTATTTGCTTTTCACATCCAGTTATTCTGCTTCATCTGCAAGAGACACTGAGACAGATGCTTTGGAAATACCCACTAGCTGCTGTTTTCATAAGGTACACATTTTAACAGTCAAATTTTACTGTCATCAGAAGACACAAACCCCTTGAATCAGGGTCAAGTTTTAGCATTAAAACTGCCATATAAATAAGGAGATCTGCATAGAACATGATACAAAATCTAACAATATGGGTTCCTGTTAGAGTTGGCACAGGCCAGTTCACTGGTTTTGCTCATTTGAACATGACCCTGCTCCCAGGCTCCAGTGTCCATTTAATTGTTGACCTCTGCTTGCTTTTAGTTCTGGCTTTGATGAAGAGGCTCAGTCTGCAGGCCAGAATCAGATCCCTATTCTCATTTCTCTTCCCTTTCTGTCCCCATTAGCCCATGGTTCAATGTCTCAGCAGGATGGACAGCACTGTATCACTGCCATCTCCACAGCACGGTACTGCACTCTCCTGGAAAGTCAGAAATGCAGAGTCCACAGCTTCAGAAGAGGCAAGAAGAAATGCGTGGTCTCCCATTTCCTGGGCAAATGTTCAGAGTTAACAGGCGCTACTTCATAAAAATAGATGCTGTCTGTCTTCCTGAAGAGAAACACAATTGCTGAACTTGGCAATAATCTCAGCGCTGCAACTATGAGGTTGGCATGTAAGGAACATAACCTGAATATGGGACAGCAGGGAATTTATAGATTTTGCCATATTTCTGAACTGCCAGCTTCCATTCAGTAGCTGAGTGCCTTCCACTTGGATTGGGGCCTTTTAAACTTCCACAACACATCTAAGAACACCTCTGTAGTTAAAAAGCTGGTAGATTGCCTTCTTTAATGTTTGCATAAGTCTTGTTTCACACAGTAGAGTAAATGTTCTGATCTCATCAGAAATTATTTATTTCAGTTATTTTAGGAAGAATAAAGCACTGAAAGGAATTAAACTCAGGTCTCCTGAAATGTAATCTGGTTCCTTATCTTCTGGATAAGGTTCCTCTGTACTGGCTAATGTATTTGTCATCATCCCCAGGGATTAAAAAACCACGTTTTCACTCTGATGGTCAACAAAGGAAAAATATAAAAAGGGTGATGGCTTTACAGGAATCCTTGGGACTAGGACTACAGATCCATAAATTAGAACTGATTCAGAGAGATTCCAAGGCATCCCAACACAGGTTAAAAAGAGAAAAAAACAGCATTGTCACATACAGTCAGGTGCCACAAGATGCATTGCAACTGAAATGTATATTATGAGGATTAATTCCAAACTTTCTTCTAAATTATAATAATACTTACTTGAGAGGAGAGAGAAGAATATTGCACTCAACTTTGCAAACTGACCTGTAGATAACAAAGGACAGAAAACAGGAAGATGACAAATTAAGCCTGTGAGCAGCCAGGCAGTGTATTATTCTGAAAAAAGCCATGCACAAGCTTAGAAATAAAGGGAGCAATTAGGGATCCAGAAAATAAACCCAGTGAAAACTGTCTTACACAACATATCAGCAAAAGACTGTACCAAGAACAAAAGTGGAAACAGATGTGGGAGGATACACACTGTTAGCATTTACACTTGTGCATTAAATGTGTTTGGGTTTTTTCTGATATGGATACTTGTTATTTACAACATGCTTAAAAAAAAAAAAGAGAGAGAAAGAAGGCTCCTCTAAGGTTTTGTGTCCCTGATTTCCCTATGTATCTTGTTTTTTTAATACTAATTTAGAGTTTAGCACAAAAATCTTTCTTGGAGACAAGGTGACACAAAATAACAAGAGTGGGTTTGGGCCAACCATCTTTCATGCCACACTACATCTACATGTTTTTCTGATGTGCTGATTTTACATGAAGTGCGACATTTAATAACATAAAAATGGTTACCAGATTGTTACTGAGGTGACCATTCTGCAACCTTAGTAGGAGTTCCTCCTTGCAGATTTTTTCAGCTGACAATTGCATTACGATAGCTACAGGTTCTGTCTTTTTTTGGCAATCCAGATGAATGCAGTGTACATGTGAGTACAAACAGTAAACCAGCTTGTAATAAATTCCAATGGTTTGATGCAAATGAGAATAGCTGACCTGGCCTCTGTTCAACAGGACACCCTAAACAGAAATTTTCCAATTTTCCTTTGTTTTTCCAAGTAGAAAGCTGTGGCTTTTTTTAGAATACTCAGTGATATTAGTAGAAACAGGGATAGAAGAGCAAAATACCACAAATAAACAGCAAATTGCAAAAAACAACCAATACCTAAGAACACGTCTCAGAATCAACATATGACACTCTCCAAACAGCTCCTAATCATTTTAGTAGTCCTTATTCACTTAAGGCCTTTTCTTGCTTCCTTTAAACCCATTCCCTAACTTAAATGGTATCACCCATCCTGGGAAGAACCTCTCATGCATTGCTATTACATGCTTTGGGGCTGTGGTATCACCTAAAAAATAGACTCTACTTGAAAGTTACTAGTGTCAAATCACTGCCTGATAGGAGCTGACAATGTCACAGACAGTAAAGTACATCATGAAACATCTTTTGAAAAAATGCTGTTAAGCAGAACTTGTCCAGAATGAGAACTTTCTATTCCCTCAGTGAATATATTTTTGACAAAAAAAAGCTTAGCTGTTTTTTTAGGGCTGGGAGAGTGTGTGTGTGTGTGTGTGTGTGTGTGTGTGTGTGTGTGTGTATTGAGTTTTTTGTCTGTTTTTGTTCCCCTAGTGAAAACAAATAATGTACAACAATGGGGAATAAACTTCACTCGTGTGTAGTCTTGGCTTACCTAAATTCAGGAGTTTTCTGATGTTAATAGGGAGAAGATTTCCTCCCCTTCTCCTGGGAATGTTGGTGGAAAACAGAACAGAAACTATTTTGACTGAAGCAAGAGTAACACCTAGTGCCATCAAGTGAAATGCATAACTTCTGCCCTTATTTGCAGTGCACATACATACTGAATTTTATGCATGTACAAAATCCCGTAGAAACTTGTGAGACTCAAGTAACGTTGTATATTGCACTTCCATACTGTAATTGAAATACAGTCAAACTGGTCTGTTGTTTCTGAAGAAAATGGAATTTTTACCAGCAAGAATAACATTTATTATTTGATGCCTGACAGCTGTGACTATTTAGGCACTTCTTCTCTAAACTAACAATTACTTTTCATTACATCAACAGTACCTGTTCATCTTGTTCAGAAGTTTAAAGATTTTTGACGTTTCCTATCTTTGATAAAAAGCTTTCACAATTCCTGCTATGTCACTTGCTGTTGCCTTAGTAAATGATCTGTAACAATCCTGCTCCTGTTGTCATGTCCTTAAAGACCTCTGCAATGAAAAGACTTTTGGTAATCTACCATGGGCATGCAGCAGGTCTGCATCGACAAGACATTCACATCAACCTCAAAGTTACCTCAAATTTTGGTAAGATTCAATGAACTTCTACAAGACTAACATATCCTAGCATCTTTACAGAAAAGAAGACCAAAAGAGCAGCTGATTTTCATTGCAACACAAGCCAGTCAGACACAGATTGTCTCCAAAGTGACCAGCACTGAAAGCTAGAGGAGAATTACCAGAAAAAAAAAAAAATAAGGCTAGATTTTATTAGCTTCTAGAAATCAGCAGTATAAAGAATACTTGCCCATAAAGTGGTTTTGAACCTCATTTGCAGACATCTGATCTCTCAGAACATGTCTATTTTTTATTTTTTTTTTAAGCCCATTTAGTATTTTATTTAGGGGTGAGGTCCAAACTTGAGCTGATCACCATGTGGGAACAGAGTTATTTTTGCTTGCTTCAGCTCTGCTCCCAAATAACCGAACTAGGTTTTCTGTCCTATTGACACTACTTCCAACTTTATTAGAAGCAATGTATTTTAAATTCAGATATTCCAAATCAGAATAACTGAAAACATGGCAATAATCTGCAACACCAGGTAGAACTGGAGACCGTGAGGTAGATACAGGCATCTACAGAATTCCAGCTCTCCCTGGCTATTTTCTTTACTCAGACTGTTAAACAAATGCCCTTTGAGAGCTTCATCAGGGAGGTGTTTAATAACAAATCCCCAGGCTTCTCTGCACCAGATGCTTGTTGAATACTTGGTTCTCTGGAACACAATTAGTTTCAGACCCTTTTCTGTACCTCCAGATTCTGACAATGACAGTAACACACAGATTTGCACTTGAGCTTCAGTTCACACTGGAGAAACCCTTAGGAATGTTTTTTGCTACTGGAGGAAAAAAAGAGGATATGAAAATAGCAGGACATCTTGATACCATCAACCAGCACCTATGGTAGTGGGGAATGAGATCCAAGTGATTTGGCATGGGCAGACAACATGCTCAGAGTCAGTTCTGTCCCACCTGGTTCCCTGATACCCTTATGGACTATTGCCATGTGCCTCAGGCACGTGGTCTTCTTGGATATGCACAAAGGCTGGATGCATGGGTATCTGTGGAAGGGTGGCAGCAGTTTCTGGAATGTGGCTGCTCTGGCAACCCAGAAGAGATCACACCCCAGGACCCAGGGCTAGTTAAACAGCAATGGGCACCTGAGGGCCATCATCTGTTCTCACTTATGGAGAAACATGGGCAGCAGGTCATCTTCTCCCACCTGGTACGCCTCATCCTGCAGCTTCTGCTTCAGGTACTCCTCCATTTTCAGTTCATTCTCCAGCTGGCGGACAGAGTCGTTCTCGTAATTTTCATCATCTGCTCTGACATAAGGGTCTCCATCTTCTGTAACCCTAAAGACAATTATTCATAAATAGCCTCCTGAGATGAATAATATTCAGAATCAATAAAACTTCCCTTTATTGTATCTATGAGGACTATGGGATACTTTTAGTTAACCACACGCTCCACTGGTTAGTATTTTCCTGGCAGTGGAGAACACTTCTGTTATTTCCCTCTCTCATGAAGTACACCAAAGGGCATATTCTGCTGAAGGCACTCCCCCTAAGGAAATGAGTAACAAAAGTTCTCAATAACTTCATACAAAGAGGCTGAACTAAAAATAACTAGAAAGATGCCTATTGTCTCTGAAAGGAAGGATCAGGTTGTAAAAATCAATCTGCTTTTTCATCAATTGAGTAGGTCAATAAAAAGCATTCTGTCTTTTCCATTTACACATTTCTCCTTTTCCAGTGAGCCCCAACAGGTCCCTCAGTCTGGATAAAAAGAGAACAGGACTTCACGGCATGTTTGGGAAAATAGCTGTCCTGCAGCCTCCATGCTGTTCCAGGCTGGATGTGACAGCTCACTCCTGAGGGAATCCCAAGTTCCTGGCTTTATTGTTTACAGAGCTCACTACTATGTAACCATGAAGCAGTCCTCACTTGGAATTATGACTTTCTTTTTTTTTTCACCCAAATAATTAAGAGGGAAAGGAAATACTGCATGCTGCACGCTGTTTTCAGAGGAAGAATGAGATCAGGAAGGGGCATCAGGCAGCTACCCACATGTCACTGCGGATGGAGCCAGTGGCAGCAGCGCTGTGGAGGTACCCTGGCTTCCGGGCATGGATCTGTGCCAGGAAAGCCTTCTCAGATGTTGGGGATGGAACCAGGTCATCAAAATGAGTCCGTCCAAACTCAGAATCCACATTGCTCTCTGTCTCGCTGCCCACTTCTGTGAAGCAAGAAGTCACATTTAACTTTCACAAAAGTATACTTGCCTATTTCTTTAAGCATTTCTTTGCCTTTCCAACCGAGAATGCCGCCTCCTCACAGTGAATAAAAGCACATTATTCTACTTATATTGGCAAAGCTTATAGTTTTCTTCTTATGGTGGGACCAAATACTGAAGGTTTTGTTTATCTCAGTTATTAGGTTGGATATTTTAATGGTAATACTACAGACTGCATTTTACAACAGGTCCTGTATGATCTATACTAAATTTAATTACTAAAGAATGAAATCCTACTCCATGTGGAATCACAAAGTTTTCACTGTATCCAGCTGCACCTCTATATCCATGGCTTTGAGAACTGCTGAGTTCCAGAAGCTGTTATGTAGGGATTATTTTAATAAAAGCATAAAAAGCTTTGAAGATACGTATCTTCCTACCTCTCACTTTTTTCATATAAACACGAAATGTCACTGTGGTGACTATTCCCCATTGTTAGCCTCACTCACCAGAATTTAGTTCTTTTACCAAAGAAGACATGGTGTTGGTGATTGAATCTGCTGCCACCAGCAAATCGTTTCTTAGGTTTCGTCTTGCACCTGAAGCAAGAGATGGACAAAGCACAGTGTTACTATTGTTCACATGACATATGTTTTACTGTTGGAAACAGTTTTGACCCTGCTGAAAGCTGTCATTGTGATAATTCAGGGTATCAAAGTCCTCAGGAGGAGCACGTGCGGAAGAGTTCTCTGCAGAAAGGCCTCATTTACTTATGCTGTATGCAAAAGCAGAAGCCTACCCTTATGCTTCATTTAATCACAATGCCAGATATGTGGAGATTATTCATTGCCATCAAGCTTGCACTTGTGTGGTGACACCAGCAGACCAGGCCTGGAAGATTAAATCCAGTGTGAACTCATTTACAGTGCCTGTGGGGGAGGAGGGAAGAAATGAAGTGTTTTCTCTAAGCTCCCACAGCTCAGTTTAATGACACCATTATTGCCAGGTATTTGCCAGATAATTATGGCAAATGTTGAAGAAACACACTTGACCTCATCCCTCATCAAGACTATATGGATATCTCTTCTCTGCTCCCTCTCAGCCTCTCCTGTAGCTCAAGGACTTTCTTGTGTATTCTGTAATTTACTGTCTCTCTCTCACTGCCCCCAGCCCCCCTTATTTTTTTTTTTAATAAAGGAAGCACTACTGCCTTTCTAAACAGCCCCAGGCTGCTTTTAAACTCTTTCTAATAACGCATCTAGAAGTGTTTCCCTGCTGAACCTGGCAGTATTCCCTTAACCATCAATCATGAGAGATTCTTGTGAGCTGCATGGAATACTCCTTCCTTAGGTCTGTGGGTAACGTGTGCTTAACTTCCTCAAATCTCAAACACAGATACTATTGTTGAATAGCTGAATAATCAATATATTCCACAGAATCACTAGTCTTCCAAATAGAATTATTTACAGGAATCAGCTACTGCAGATTTTTTAAAACTCAATGAATGCAAACCAATACATTTAAAAAAAAAATTCTCCAATCCTAAAGAATCCTAAAGAGGTTTTTTTAATGCATCCACTAGCAAATAGTTACTGGAATGTAAATTATAGTAGTTAAACTCTCTTGTACACACACAAAGACAATGACTCCCTCTATAAAGTCTTCCCAAATTTGTGCTTCTGAACTATTGCAAATGCTGTGAAAGAGAAACAGAGACAATGAAGAGAAAACGTCCTTTAACCATGGCTTGTCTGCATTATGTAGGCAGATCTCTGTTGGTGCAGCAAAGAATGGAGCCATAAAATCTCAGCCCAACCCCCCTCACAAAGTCGTATGTCAAAATGTGGCAGAATGCTGGCTTCAAGTTCTTTGGGTTTGACCTTCCCATCTAAAGCTCACAGCAAATAATGACACAAACATAGGTATTTATCAAATGCTGCAGTTTTAAAATGTGATCACCTTACTTCTTATATTGCTTTTGATCTTCAACAGAACACATTTTTACACTTAGAGTGCATTTGCCTGAGGCAGACCTAGCATTGTTTATGGATATTTTATTGTGGCTGCTACATTATTTATCTCACTCTTAACTCTAAAGAAGCTGTTCCATAACAGCATAGGACTTTGGGTTCCACATTTTTGCCTGTCTTGAGTTTTCTCATAGCAGAAAAAAAGGAAAGTACATTGCCTGTTTTTCTTTTGTCATAGAAAATGAGATTAGCTGCAACCCGTTACATTGGGACCAGGAATTGTGCCTATGTTCAATACTTGAATTGACCAGGACTTTAGGAGAAAGTTCTTGATTGCATTACAGATTCAACTTTGTCCAAAAGTACACACAAAGACACAATTCACAGGAAAATCAAGGGGAAGGCTGCTGAACTGGGTTCCTGGGAAGAAGCATGCCTCCACTGTAGCAGAGGAACTTCTGAGCTTACATTTAAACTTATGTTTAATTTGTGCTAGGAAAGAGGAAAAAAACCTGTTCAGATCATAGAATTACAATTATGTAAATAATTTAGAGAGAGCAGATTAAAAAAAAAAGAAAATTTCTCCATTTAGATAACACAGACTAGTCACTTTCTGTGTTATTCAACACAGTAATTTAATTTGTGGTCTTAGAAATTCAAAAGAGTTTATAATTTATTCTTACTTGAAAAAAGAGTGGGAAGGCAATGACAGTTTTCTGTAAATGCAAAGAAAGGGTTCACCTAGACCTTCAGACTTGATTCTTGTCTAGTCTAACTGGACCCTTCTCAGGCCCAAAGCAAAAAGACAAGTGATGACAGTCACAAGTTGTATTAAGGGATGTTCCAATCAGATAGAAGGGCAAGAAATTTACACAGTAAGGATGGTGAAACACTGCAACAGAGAAAATTAATGACAGGAGCCATCTAGAACTCAGCTAGTAATGGTCCTGAACAGTCTGATCTCACTTTGAAGCCCTCTTTCTAGGGGCAGAAGGGAACAGTGACTTACAAAAGCCCTTTTCACCTGAACTAATTCTACGACTGTATCATTCACTTTTAGCGAAGTCTTTATTTAAAATGAAACACACTGACAATGCTTGGTGAGATCAATAGCAACTTTTCTGGTTAACAGAGCAGTCATGACTGTTCTCACTCTCTTGCACCAAAATTCCTTCTTACCCCAAACTCCATTAATTGGCATCGTTGTCCAGCTTCTGTTACCTTGACAGCTTGAGATGATGGCTGACAAAGTTGATTTTCAATGGCAAAATGCAGGTGCCACAGACATTTTTTGTTTTGTTTCATTGCATGCAACTCAGAAGCTCAAGTACATTTACTCAGTAACCACAAGAAATAATGATTCTTCCGTCTCCAGGTGCCTGACACAAGCTATTAATAAGACTTACTTTGTGCAAAGGCTTCCTGCACATCTCCTCCCACCCCGGTCAGAGAGTCCTGAGGTGCGTGGGTCGGGGTGGAGCAGGCAGAGGCAGACCTGATGGGCATGGGAATAGGCCGGCTGATGGTGTGGCTGGGTGAGGAACGTGGGGAACCTGCCCCCTGCGTCTGAAAAACAATCAAGAGGTTAAACAGGGGCTTTGCAAGAGCCTCCCTGCTCTCCTGGTCACCCATCCCTCAGCTTATAGCACATTGTGCTGTGCTATTTGTAGATCAGTTGGGTAATGTTAATTTTGCTAGAAGAAATAAACCAAAGTCAGTTGTTAGTTGGCAGCAAGGCTTCTCTGTAGGGAAACAGCAAGTAGGAAAATTTGAGTCAAGATCTGACTTCCTTTAAGCATGGGAAAATGTCAGGCAGCTAAATTAAAAAAAAATCCAAGTTAATAAAGACCACACTACAGACCTGTCTGTCCTCTCCCCTCTCACTCCTCCAGTTCACATGCATATCTGCTAAACTGCAACCCATTCTGGCTGTGAGAAGGGGAAAGCTGCTGGCACCAGCACAGCTTTCAGGCTGGACAAGGGACTGGAGCAGCCCTTTTCAGCAGAGCCCTGCCACCAGAGCTGATCACAGCCTTGTCCTTCTCCTCCTGCTAGACAAGTTCATGGTACATGCAACCTCTCACTCACATAAAGTCTGACATTCACAATAAATAATACAAATTTCTGCTTTTTATTTGGAGCTAGAGAACTATTTAAGCCACTATTAAATTATCTGCTCCACAGGACATACTCAGGCACTCCTAAAACACTGTGGGGATAGGGCAATATAAATGCCTGCTATGGGTTCAGCTGCTGAAAGTGAAAATGTTTTAACACCAGTCATATAAATGTCATGCTGTTAGCACCTCACCGTTAGCATCACTTAGCTGAAATTCAAGCAGACTTTACAAAACTGCAATTTTTACTAATGCAGCTAGGTGAGTGATACAGTGCTCTTCTCATCCACTGTTTCAAGTCCTGGGAATGTGTATCCATGTAAGAAAAACCTAATGCTGGAGCCCACACCAAACCGCACCTGGTTTTTGAAACCCAGTGTTTAGCACATGCCAAGGATGGAGGTGGCTCGAGTGCTTTTAAAGGGGAACTGCAACACAAGCTCCTGGTTGTTTTCAGTCAAAAGTGACCAGAGCCCCTATCTTGGCTTTATTTTAAAAATACAGGAGGATTTCTTAACTCTTCCCATGTTTTTGACATTTATTTTTACTCTGGAATTGGTTGCCACTGCAGCAGTGATTATGTCTGGCAATATGTTCTAAAAAAGACAAGAGCAGGCCATTGCAGGATGAGTGCAGCATTGCCTTTGAGATTTTTATAAATTCCTGGCCTGGACCATAAATAATGTATCAGAATACTAAGCTACTTGTTCTTTTATCCTATCACCCCTTTCTAAGAGACATTATCACCTAAAAGCCATCAAAGGCAAATTAGGTTTATGAGAAATAAGCACATTACTGATGGAAGAATAGAGGATTTAATACTTATAATTTCTTTAGTGATTAGTTTTAGAACATTTAAATGATGGATGAAAGACAAATCAAATATATAAAGGCCAGACGCTCTCCTGTTTCTAGAATCATTGATACAAGCTCCAGCAGAAACGGAGATATTTAGTCCTCCAGAGGAAGGGCCCAGTGCAACCAGGATCTACAGCTTTCTTCTTTCATGCCCCAATGGAGCACATTTCATCCTTACTGAAACACATTTATGAAAGAATTTTTGGTTCTCAGCTCTCTGAAAGACAAGTGCCCGTTTTCACTTGCCTTTTTCCTTAGCTCCCTTTTGCCTTTGATCTCTGTTCTGGGAATATCAACAACAGTGGGAACTTTCAGAGAAAGATGAGGAAAAAAAAATGGACAAAATTTGCTTCCCATCATCGAGTCATTTTCAGGACTGGACTTCAGAATAGGCCTCTTATTCACTAAAAATAACAAATGCCTGCCAGTGCTTCTGGGCTGGAATTAAGAGATGTGAAAGCTGCTGCAGACCCAGTGCTTATCCTCTGTGTGCTCTGCAGCTATGACTGAGATCTTGTGTTTATGATAAACAAACATGAAATGTTTGAATAAGATGAAGCATTCAGAGTTCCTTGTCCAGGAAAAACTCATATTTTATACTATTTGGGCAGTATCAGACAGAACTGATGAACAGCAAGTTGAAATAGGAGGATAATACCAAATGCCTGACTTCAGAGAGGTGAAACCATTTATTTTATTCATCTAGAGCCACCTCAGCCCAGGTTTGTGGAAATGAAGTGGTATTAGGATTGGATTCCTGCTTAATGGTTATCTGGAGAATAGTGGTTTTCAAAGGCTGGATGTAATGGTCTGAAATCTGCTGTGACAACCAGCCTTAACTTCTTGGTAAGGTTAGCAGAGAAGACAAGCATTGAATTGCTCCCAAAGCTTGACAGCTCTACCAGCTAAGGACTAAAGCATGCTGAAAGAGGAGCTACCACAGCCACTGTGGATATTTGGATGGCTTCAGCTTTTGTGCTGTGCTTGGTTGCAGCTACCAGTGTTCTCATGCCTTCCAGGAAAATTTTGAGCTATTTTATTTAATTCACCATCCCTAGTCAAATTGCTACAGCTCTTAAGTTAACTCTTGCTCGACAGGAAAGTTTTCCCACTATCAAGTGTCATGCATGCCTAGCATAAAATGCTTAAAATGAAAATTTGCTTTACAGTTTTAGCCCATTGCTCCCTCTGCTGGGACTGAACTGGGATGACATATGGGGAAATCACACAGCCTCATCAAACGACAGGGATGTGAAGAACTCATTATCCTTTCTTAAGGAAGGGCAAATGAGAAATAGATAATTCATAAGCATTAGATGAATTGCCATGCTGCTCATTCCAATTGAATTCCTCCAGAAATTAATTTAATCGTGTTTCTCTCAACAGATCATGAAATGGCATAGCATAATGGGGATCATTAAATGGAAATGGTGACAGTAATTCTTTAGTATCATCACCTGGTATTCAGTTGAGGCTATTACTCTTGGGGAAAAAAAAAAATCTCATAAAAATACCTCCTAGCAGCCTGAAAAGATGCTTTCACTTACACTGTCCAGTGAACATTTTATATGGTAAGGTAACTCCTGCCACACTGGAAGCTTCTCTTTTGTGAACAGAGCTTCAGAGTCAAAAAAAAGACAGCCTTCATATGGAGGTGATATTTGTTCAGATTTATTTTTTTTGTGTGCAACAAACTGATGCTCTACAAAAATTAGCCATATGTTGGTTTAATGAAGGTGAACATTACCTACAAACTCTACATGCTGTACCACAGACAGAACACATCAGACTTGTGACTGCACTTCTGCTGATGAAAGCAGAAAGAAGTGCATTTTGTTAAAATTAAACACTTCTTTTGAACTCATAAATCAGACTTCTCTCTGAAAAGTGGCTTTTTTAAAAAGCCTAAAATATTTCCAAGATCCAGCACAATACTGAAAAGCTCTGAAACAATTAAATCTTCTAAAATTTACTATTATTAATGTAAATACTTCCTCTTTTTGATCTAGGTTGCAGAAAACATTTATTTCCCTGAAGACTCATGGAACTGTTAGCATCAATGCCGACTTTTAAAGATGTGCACACTATGCCCTGACTTTTTCTGGATAAAATGGGCTTTCAAACTCATTGCCCTTGACTAATTTAAGCTCAGTTATGTTTTTCTTGAAAGTACAAAATTCCTCATTACTTTTTCGAAATGTTATCTATTTAATTCATAGTCTAGGTTGGTTTAACTACATTTGAGGGGTGGTTTCTGTATCTTACACGTTTTAATCTAGAGGAGTGAGAAAAAGATTCCTTGTAGCCATTACTCACTTTCTAAGCACTAAGATGTTTCATTGTGAAAACTGCTCCTAGACACTAATGTGGCAAAGAACTGCAACACATTAATTTTGGTCAAAAGAACACGCACACACACGCTTCTCAAGCAAAGGAAGTAACACAAATCACAGGAACACAGTCACATTTAGGAGTTAGTAAGGCCTTCAAAGAGAAGGTAACTTGCTACCTGTTTCAATTCTTCTTCCTAAAGAAAAAGAGGATCAGCACATGAGATGAGCCAAGGTGTAAGTGAAGAACAAAAAGACAGATTTGGTGCACAGGGTTAAAGGTACAATCAAGACAGTTGAAGATATGAGACCAGGTTAAGGTCCCACCTCTGCACACTTTGAAACACCAGAAAGTGTGCACAAAGCTGCTGTCATTTCCTGCCCCAAATTTTCTTTGTCCAGGCAGTGATTAACAGCAGGCAGCCTTCACTGCTAGTTGTGGCACTGCAGCATTTCATGGGTAGAACAAAAAGTATCCTGCCTTCTTCCAGCACCCAAAAATCTGCTGGCTCTTTAGTGGGCTCTGCAGCTGAGGTACCACAAATCTGTGCATTGTGGCTGCAGAGTCTGTGTCTGAGGATGGGCAAGTGACATAAGGTGTCAAACTCATCCTTTGGATGCATATGCATGTTACATCTTAATGGAGGCATGTTGCTAAATGGATTTCAGTGAAATTCCTTCTGCTCTTATTTGAGCCATATTTGACTCAAGTTGCACTGAACTTCCATGAACTCATTTGATCTGTCATAGACAACAACAAAACATACTCCCATGCTACTCAGGGTGCTTTCTTCCAGTGTGAATTTGTGACATCGTCTGTCCTCTGAAGCACATCAGGTAAAATAGGGCTGCAAATAAAAATACATCTTCCATTTTACCCTAGTGTGTCTTTAAAAATGAATATGCTTTTTGATATCTTCATTCTTAACTGAGATCCTTTGTTGAGAAATGTTTCACCTGTTCAACAAGGCCCTGCTTCTGTATCTGTGTAAACAAAACAAGTGCTGTAGGGAAAGCATCTCTGAGGTGAGAGAGGTAGATGTGGTCGCCAGATGACTCATCTGAGAGAACCAGCAACTGAGTAAGTTAAAGAAACTTTAATTTAAGGGTGAAGTTAAAGGAGCTAGCCTAGTGATTCTGTACTGTCAGCTGCAGAGAATAATAGTGTACAGTGCTGAGGTTTTTTCTTAGAGCAAATAGTTAACTTGTTTTACACAGTTTCTTTTCCTTTTCTTACTCCTCTTAGCAGTAGGTGACGATGATGCAGCGCTGCTACAGGAACAGCATCATCTGAGCATTATCAGAAACCCCTAAATTAAAAGACCAAGGCAAAAAATAAAAAGAGAGGGAAACACAACCAAATTTTGTGTGTAGCAACAGCCAGGTTCTGCAGAATTCTGTGGTTACATATCCTCCCTCTCCTCTCTCGCTTCACCTTGTGTTTTCCTTGGTAGTAACAGGTGGAGCTCCTTACCTTCAGCAGTTTCATGAGGCCTTCTAACTGAACCATGAGCTCCCTTCGGCTTTCCTGGAGAGCAGACATCCTCTGTTCCAGCTCATCCTTCCGCTGTCTGAGAAACAAGCAGATCTGATCAGAGCTTACCCCTCACAGCAGCAGCAGCTTTTAACTGCATCGTTTTCCCAGCTCTACTATGGGATACATGCCTACAGACCACAGGAAAGCAAACACACTGCAGGAATTCAGCACAGGGCCTAGAAATGTGGCTATGTGAAGGCTAGGGAGTTCCCTCTTACTGGGAATCCTTGTGAGACTGAAGAGTGATTAGGGAAAAGACAGACACTGACACAGATCTTTAAAGAACAAATGGGTTCAAACAAGTTTGTGTTATATTCCCTTGTGGAAATGCCTGGTAATTTTAGCTTAGGAACTCTCTAGTCAATAACCTCACTAGCTGTCAGGAGAAATTAAAGCCATGCCCTGAAGGACAGGAAATTACAGCAGGGGCACTGAACACAGTGAGATATGAGAGAAGCTAAGAGAGTTTAGAAATTCAGACAAAAACCCACAGTGATCTGCTTTTGTTTCTCTGTGTTTTTTTTTCCCTGAAAGCAAGAGGAAGACTATTACATAGTAGAAAGAAAGCTGCTTGAAATTAGCAAATTAGCTCTTTGTTCTCAGAGTCCAGTGCTGGTTGCATGACTGTGAATTCTGAACCACTCCAAGTGTGACAGTCTCTCCGAGTCCCCAAAAATCTGAACAGCTTTGATTCTGCACAGCTCCACTGCACATGTTAAATCACTAAATCGTGGGAGGTCCCCACCTAAAAACAAAATAAAATTGTTGCCTCTTGGAAGCTATGATTTAATTAACATTACTATTGAAAGATATACATATTAGGTAATATTTTATACTCTACTGCATTGCAAATAACATACAAACAGTAAGTTAGCCTTGTACTACCTATAAAATATGACAATTTAATTCTAAATGGAAAAGCACTGCAACCAACAAGACTTAAGCACTTTTCCTGTATTTAGGGCAATATGAAACCCTGATTTTGAGCCTTCACTGTAAGTGAGCAACTACAGATACAGTCAACATTGATTTTGACAGGACTGCTCACGTGTGCTATCTCTCACCTATATAATAGGATCATATAGTAACACTGCCAGGTTGCATTTACTCTTCTGAAGGATTGATCTATTTCCTGCTACAAAATGCCTGTGTTGGCTTTTCTTTTCCAGACACGTAATGGTTGGAAATGCTATGAACTATACAAAGGCAGTGGAGTTTAAGAAACTGCTAACAAAAATAAGGTCCGTACAATTCAAAGTGACAGGTCCTAGTACAGAGCTCTTCTGGGTTTTAGATTCATTCCACAGGGATACAGGATCTTCCAGTGTGCACTTTACAGACTACTCCTCAGGTTTTTCTCACACTGTACTCCAGAAAAGATTCTTGGAAGAAAGGGGTTTTCCAACTTGTCTCTAAGACAGCACTGGTAATGTGAAGGAATGCTGTGTTCAGGACCTCGTTTCAGTGAGTGCCACACTACAGCAGCTTGTGAAAGATGCTGGGACAGGTACCCACAACATGGTTTACAGATTCCAGCATTTCTTAACACAGTGTGAACTAAATTGCTATACAGCCCTGAGTGCTTCAAGACTGAAAAATCAGCAGAGTAACACACATAAATCAGGGCTGCTACCCTGAGTCCTGCTGTTTTACACATAAGAACAGCCTTGTGCTATCTTAAGTGTCTAGGAATTTGAGGTGGTGTCAAAATTCCCCAGTAAATCCTAAGTCAGACTTTTGCCTTGCAAATGGTGAACATTTCAGAAGGAATGCAAAGCAGTTCAGATCCAGAGATTAAAAGGTCTTTTCTGTTTCTCACACAGCATATTAAATCAGGGAAGGTATAGTTGAGGAATTCAGTATCAAGAAATTAAAATAAGGGTATTATGCTTTAATATGTATATCAAAATTGAAAAGAGGGAAAAGTTAAGTAGTCAGCCTGCTAACACTGCACAATCATTCCCCTTCTTTTTTTTTTTTTTTTTTAAGTATAATGAATTTTATTAATCAACTACATAGAAAGGTGGTTTCCTAAACCTGCTGAAAATAGACTTTCAGTTTGATGGACAAGTGCTACATTATTGGTGTATTTTACAGTGTACACATTTTCATGACAGGCAGTGTTATATGCCTCACACAATGCCACTTGCCTGTAGATCTCTAGAAGTAATTACAGATTAAAATCACTCATAGAAATGAAGAAGCTAACTTGTATTTAGATTGGAAATACAAAGTAATAATTTGTGAATCAGAAAAATATTTTTATGGAAAACTCTGTAATAAAACAATTAAGTATTTATAAAGAAAAAAAATATCACAATTTTTTACAGTAATTTCCTTTGGATATGCACCAGTCCACTAAAATATTAGTTGTGTGAGGAGCGGCGGCTAAGTGGCAGAAAATGTTCTTTAGTCAAGGGGCGGAGCAATCTAGCATTGTTCCACTGGAATCAAAGTGCTTACACTCTCTTTATTCATACAGAGAATTTTGAATCGTTCTTATTGGATTCTCTGCCCCTCACAATGTGAATTTCAGGACTTTCAGGGAGCCTATGGATCTGGGCCAATGACAATTGAACTTCTTCAACGTGATATACATGGAAATTAGTAAATCCATGTAAAGTATTGTAAATAACATGCAATCACATCCCTATTAATGTTTTTAGTTTGGTGGGATAACTGGAGAAAGGAGCCTTTAAATCTTCAGCAGCTGCAGAAGACTTTACTCTTCACAGGATCATTCTGCAGCCTGGTTTTGCATCATGAAGAGAACTGACCTCTCCTTAGAGTTCAACACAAGGGGGAAATTTCCAAAGATTAACATCTAATTCTGGCTGTATTTTCATGTCGTTCTGTATTTTCTTTAGCATAAACTAGAAATCTTTGTAAAGGCATTTGTTCTGAACATTTTTCCCCATATAATTAATGGCATTTGGACCAGGCTGTGAGCACCTATTCCAAATGACCTAAGGACCTAACTCTGCAAATACTAATGCACATGCTTAATTTAATGTAGAGGAGTAATATGTGAGATCTCTCATGCATACAATTTAAAGCATAAGCTTAATTACTTCTAGGACAACGGAATGCACCAAAAATGGATAAAAAATACACATTGGCTGACTCACTTAAAAAAGCCTCCAAAACCATAAGACAGGCTTATCTTTTATTTCTTCTCTTATTGAGAATGACTGGCTGGCCCCTGTCAAGACCAGAGGTTTTATTGCCATGGACCTACCTCAGGAGCCGGAGCTCTGCAAGGAGAGTGGGATTTTGTTGGGCCTTCTCTGGAGTGGGCTGAGATGCTTGCTCATGTTCAAGTCGCAGCCTCTGGATCTCCTGTAGGATTTCTCTTGGGGGGGAGAACAAGCAGAAGACTTTAAGTCAGTAATTCTTCACAAAATTAGCTCCCTGGACATTGCAAGAGGTGAAAAAGTATGACTGTATTTAGCTTTTAATCAATGAAGATGTACATAAAATGACTTGTTTGTAACCAACCAAAGAAGACCTCAGCAACAGGAAAGGGCTCTGGATATTTTCTAAACAAACTCTTAGGATTTTGCCATAAAGAGAAATCGTTCTTCAAAATCTCCCCAAAACCAGAGGTAGACATAAAATAGTTCTATGCTTGACTGAACTGCTCCCTTTTAATTCTTTACCATGAACATTTCCAGCACCTCATGAACTTGAAAAAAATTGAAGCAACCTTTTTGGACATTGTAGAGTACCAGAGGAAATATTTAGCCCTTAAAAATACTTTTAATGGAAGCAGAGATGTGAGAACAGTTGACAATTCATAGAAAAGCACTTTAACAAGACTTGTTATGACAGGCTTGTGAGCCCTGGAGTGCTGTCAAAAGGCTAATACAAAGCTTCACAGCAGAAGGTTGAAACCTTTGTGAATTTTGTCTCTTCTTCACAATGTGCTGGAAGCAGACGGTCAGGAGGCAGCCTCGAACTATGAAAGGCAAATCGAGACTGGAGCTGGTGGTGCTCATTACATGGTGACAGAAGGCAGTGCAGAGTTTGGAATAGGAAACCATCTGGTCTGGGCTAGCCTCTGTTTTATGGTCCGGCACTAAAAGCAGAGCTCTTCTGCCATACATCTCATGGCATCAGGCAGTCTGGTACTCAGGGCCAGGTTCTCTGCTGTTAACAAACAGGCATCAGTCATTTTTGGGGTCAGCTGGCCTATTTCTCCTGGACACTCTCTCTCAATCTCAGTCACATCTGTACCTCCTGTCTCATTTGATCAGCAGCCTAACTTGCTGCTAATCTTCCTGCGAACCTTTCCCAGGCAGACTGTGCTCTGAAGAGCTTTAATCATCTTTTTCCTGAATAAAAGCAGGGGAGCATAACATTACAAGCGTGACTGATCCTTTTATCATTTCATATTATAGTGCTACTGAGAATCCAACTGAAAGTTAATCCAGTTTAGAAACAGGACAGGCTTTTTTTTTAAACTTTTAACAAACAGCAGCTGCAAACAGTAAAGTATCCATGATTATATCATGTCATTGGACAGTACACTTATGAAAACATGGGGTGACTATGGATTTCAGAGCCTTTATCCTACTGTATGGACCCTTTTGTGTTCTGTCCTTTTGCAGGGGGAGATGTATGTACCTGTATAAGCACATTGTACAGATGTAGGTGGTAAAAAATGCTAAGAAACAAGCACGTATGTAATATGTGGGACTGGACAAAAACAGGTAACTTAGTGGATCCTTACCGGTTTTTATTTTCAAGCTCTGCAATCAGCTGCCTTTGTTGCTTGTTTGCATCAATGGTGAAGGAGATATCTGACGCCCCTCTCTGCTGACTTGGCTGCTGTTGTAAAACAGAGAAGGCTGCATTGAAAGAGGAATAGCCAGCATGCACCATGAGTTCAACACAGATCCGTTCTGTGAGATCTGCTTACAGAAAGTGCAGTACCAAGCTTGCCTACACTAACAGAAAGAGCATTCATGTTGTGCTTATACCAGTATGGAACCATTGCTAGTAAAAGCAGAGTAAGTGCTAGAGTAAATAAGACTCAGCATTTACTATCCTGTCATTCATTGCTTTTTCATGCAGCTTCCTCTGAACCTATCATAAAAGGCAATGACACTGCAGGCAGTTGCTGTAACATGGCTCTTGATTTTGATGCTACAGACAAGAGGAATACACTGAAGCAAAAACCAGTGTCTGCCCCCAGAAAGACTGGGATGTGTTTCCAGTGCAGTCATGCTTCACTCTCTGAAAAGTAAGGTTTTATTTTCAGTTTGAAAGCAGTACTCATTTCAGTCTGGCTATGTGGCCCATTTAGCCATGTCTTCCTACATGCTCTCATGATACTTCAGAAAACTTCTTTCCCTAGTCCCTCAGTTACAGCGAAATCTTTTCTTCCCCCCAATAAAATGAGATGGGAATTTGCCTCTCACCAAACTATGCAGTGTTCACTACAGCTTCATTGAACTATGCTCTTATTACATGTTTATCAGCAATAATCAATTATTGTTTTTCTTGTTCACACTCTTGCATTTCAGTACTGTAACAACGGTAACACAGAGCAGGACATTTTGAAGTTTTCACAGCTATGAAAGATAGCCATTTATTTCTAACTCCAACATGAAAAAATCAGATATTTAAAAATACTGTGCTGAGCTCTGCTGTGGTATGAAGGTTCCTCAGCACAAAAAGCTCTGTGAAGTGTAACTCTGGAGCAGTATTCTATGTCATGCCAGGCACCTCTTCTGCCAGGAAGTGGACCCTCAGAAAGGATGAGGATACATCTCCATAGCCTAACTAACCTAACACAGGTTAGGACTGTCTGTGGGAAAAGGACAGTCTGTTTCCCATGTAACCATGTACTATATTTTCTGCTATGGATACATTTTCCCATTAACACATCAACTAGAGGGAAGCAGAACAGTGCATAAAGAACTGATGCATGCTGGTGGATGTCATCACTCATACAGGAGGAATCAGGACCATTGTCCTGAAAGCCCACTGTTATTAATATATGTAGTTCCTTAAATGCCAGAATGACCACCTGCAAAAATTTCCACTGCCCCTACTGGGTGTCACTCTTTTGCTTGGAAAGACTGCTCTCTATAGAAACCTTATCTTTTCCTTCTGTCTCTTTTGTTCCAAGAGCAAAGATTGATGGCAATGAGAAATTCAGTGTTTTCCTTCAAGTCAGCTCTGTTTATAATGTTTTCCCCCACATCAAGGACACATGTTATATGGAACTGATATTGACCAATTTTTAACCAGAGACATTATTAATGGGAATCATGTTCCCATAAAGAATTTCTGTCTTTCAGAAATAAGACCATCATCTACAGGTTGTCTTAAATTTGAAACACTGTGTCACATGTCTGGAAAGGACTGATTTGGGCTGGTCTGCACCCTCTCCTCCCAGGCAGCTGCAGGTAGTCTGAAATCTCCCTGACAGCATCTGTATGGGGCAGCAGATTTGTCTTCACCTGGTGTGAATGTGACTCAGTGTCTTTACATGACATGTGGTGCCCAATTTCACCCTTTCAATTGACCCCACAGTGTAAATCTCAGCATGAAAATGTTTCTGGGCACTCCAGACAAGCTGCTTTTCACTTAACCATCATTCATGGTCCCTTGTTCTATCAAATGGTTTGAGATAGAAAACAAGTAGCTAGGCTGACCTTCTATGTACCATTTAAGATTTTATATACTTTGATTGGGTTCCTGCTTCATTCTCTCTTGTTCCCAAATGCAGTTAGAGAGGTTTTAGCCTGTCATCACCTTCTATCTTTGGATATAGAGAGCAGAATAATCACTGCTCTGAAATGAAAATGGGAGCCAGGGCTAAATGCAGGGGGTCATTACAGTCATCCTGCTGAAGAACATTCTTTAATAGCCTTAGTACTTAGGGCCCTAGTGGCTGTGATATTTGAGCTATAGAGTAAAATGGATTCACCACCCCATTTTTCCAATGCAGTAATTCATTAACCTTTAACCAAAGCTAGTCCAGACAATATTTTATAGCCTTTCCTGAGTTCAAGATGTCAAATTCCCTTTGATACAATTATTTAAATACCACTGCATTAGTATATAGATTATATGCATTAGCATGTGGATTCTCTGGATTAAGTGGACTGCATAAAAGTGTTATTATTAAAGCATAACAGCCTCTGATGAAAAGAATAGGGAAAAAGAATCCATTAATCATTAGACCTTCAGATGTAATTTCCCTGATCTTGCCAAGCCCCTGGAACATGACAGAAGGAAAGTACCTTCCCTTAATTAAAACACTTACTGATGAAGAAGTTTCTGCTGCCAGCCTTGCTGCATACCTGGCGATCAGCTTGTGCTCTTCATCCAGGCGACTTGCACTGTCAAGGACGCTGCTCAGGAGGAGGGGCAAATGGGAATAAAAGTTTATACACAGCAAAAACACCCACTGCCTCAGCCAGCCACCACCTCACACCCCCACATGTCAGAACAAAGGAGCAAATGCCACCAAATTAGGAACAGCTGAAGTTAATTGAGCAAAGGGGAGAAGAGAGAGGGCAATTCCCCTAGAAAGATCAGCTCTAAGGGCCTAGGCAGCACCTTCCCTTAGAGGGGAAACAGCAGCAAGTCTGTAACCCACAGTAAAAGTTGTACTGGATGCAACTTGCAGACTGCTCTGCCCAAAACAGGGTTGGGAGGTGGTTGGAACCATCAGTCAGCATTTACTTTGTAACTTAGCTTTGTCATATTACCTGGAAGACTGATTACTTTTTGGACAGTGGATTAGCAGAAGCCTCAGTGTTTGTTGAGAAAAACTTTAGAAGCTTTGTTGTATTTGCACCAGGAAACAGTGTTTAGGACAGTTTTGCAGGGCACTTACCAAGGTCTCATGCATCACTGTTTGGAACCACTCATCTAGGAATTTATTATCATGCTTTCTCTTTTATTCTTGTTTTTTTGCTATTTGGGAGCAAGACTTCACAGTGTCACATGACTGTGATCAGCAAGTATGAAACTAAAACAGTTTAGTAAAAACTAACAGCAAATATGTTGAATTCCCTTAAAATATTGCACCTTATTATTTTTTCTCCCCCAAGAATATAAAATGAAACTATTTCAGGTTAATACTTTTCCAGCTGTCCTTATTTTAAAATGAAGCTGTTTTTCAGTCAGATGAGCTGGAAAAAGGTAATATAGTGAGAATCTTCACTATTTCTAAACGTTTAGGAAGTTTGCAGACAACCATCAAAATTAATAAACTAACAAAACTAGAAGTCTGAAGAGGACTTAGTTGACCCTGGATAATCCTGGGCTTTAGAATCTTATACTGCATTACTTTAGTATGTATAAGAGAGAAAAAATGATGTGCCTAAGAAGAGGTGAAAGGAATGTGTAATTGCCACATGGAATACAAGGCTGCCTGTGGACTATCCCAGACAGAGGCAGGTCTGGCCTCTTTTCTTATCCTTTGGCAGCTGTATAATGGTTTTTGGCTGAAGGGAAACGGGAACAAATCTCCCTGCCCATGGGTTCTTCTGGGCATGCAACTGGTTGCTGGCAAATGAGCTTCAAAAGAGTCTGGGCATGGGATTTTATTCTGATTTTTTTCCCCTGAAATTGTACCTTGAACTTGAAAAGCCTTCCAGAGGAAAACGGCACTTGTGCCAAAAGCTCTGCTTTTGAAGAACTGAAATATTTAAAAGGAGTATTTCTCTGAAACCTCTCAGTGAGTTCATATCCCCATGTCCCTCAGGGAACTACAGTGCACATGTGTTGTTTGGCATGATTAAATCCACTGGGATTTAAAAGTTATGTTTGAAAGGTGAGCAGTGGTTGATATTCACTGATCATGAAACTAAAGCTGGGTGTTGTGGATTTGCTACAGCTTACTGATGCAAGAGACAAACATCATCTTTTTCTCATTCTGATAATAACCTGTGAGACCACAAACATGAAGTTTAGAAAACCAGTAAAGCTCTGAGAAGTGAGACACAGAGAGGTTCTGTGTAAATAAAACTTGTGCTGCAGACTGCATTTAAGACTTCTGGTGGTAGATGAACGTTGACTTTCTGGTTTTGGTTATGTTCATTTTGTTACATATACAGCTTAATTTTATGCTTACTGAAATTCTGGTGGGATAACTGATAAACCTTTGGGAAAGACCAAAGCTAAAGGCATTTTTCTAAACTCATACAGTTCTGCTTCTTACATACTCATGCTTACTGTATTAATATGTCATCCAGAGAAAGAAAGGAGCGATCAACTCTTGCAGACACATAAAGTTATGTAAACTGGGTAATAAGGGTTACTTTTATGACAGTATAATTAATTTTTATTTTACCATAATGACTGTAACATTGCATCCTAACAGATGGTTGTGAAAACAGCAAGCATTCAGCATCATTTCTCCTTTTAATGGCAATGTGCAACCATATCCATCTTGGAAAAATGGAATATGGTTCCACTTGTTGGCGTAACAATCTGCACCAGAGTTCTGAGATGTGAGCTAACACCTAAGCCAACTGCTTTACTGAATGACCGAGCCACTGCAGCTTTTTGAGTCTTACTTGTATCTATTATCTTTGATATATATTTATGTGTGGGTGGATGTCATAAAGTAGATGTAGCAATGCGTCAAATTTGGTCTATGAATGCTGCAAATCACTAACCCCAAAGCTTTGAAAATTAAATTTCAATGTCTGAGATAAATTTACTTCTGGAATATACCTATTCTATATGACCATTAAGCACAGAAGTATGCGCAGCAACATTAGCTTTGACTGCCAAGAATTTTATGTCTCAGATTTCTCAGATTTACCACAACTCACTTCTGTTTTACTTCACCAAGTTCACAGAAAACCATGAAGTAAGACAATAATACACAAAAGGTTTAAAATATTACGAATGTGTGTGCAGAATTTGTGACTCCAGGGGAATGACTCAGGCATCCTTTTGAGAGAAACTGGACATTTTGCATACAAATATCCCACTGTTGTTCCTTCTTTTCTAAAAAACACTGCTTCTCCATTAGTGACCATTTATTTAAATACCTTATAATTATTAGCAATAATAGGTCTGGCACCTATCACCATTCAGCTATAGAGTGAATATCCAATGTTAGCACCTGTACAATAAGACTTCAGTGGTCTATGGTAGCTCTAATAAAAAAAGGGATCTCAAAACTGCAGGTGAAGGATGAAAAACATGACAACCTATGAGCAAAGGAGTGACTCTGGAGGATCTTTGTTGTTTCTCAGGCTTCAGATGTGTCCAGCCTGTTCTGCAGTAGGCACATAGCAATACCTGATATGGATGCTGCCCGCTGGTTTTACAACTGTGTCACCACTGGTTAGAAAAGTGTCTTGTAAAATTTTTGCAACAGATGTATCAGTGCAGTCTTCATTACATGCTCTTATTCTACAAACCCTTGTTTAATAAATAATTTGCTATAGAAAATACGGACAAATTAAAGGGTCGGTTTCTAGGCGCTGTAAAAAAAAAACAAATACAAAAAGAAAGGCCTAACAGCAACACACCCAAAGTATTCTGAGGACTGTTTAACTCCCACACTTTCAAAATTGGCTTGGTTTTAAGACACTTTAAACCCAGACAAATCATCTGAGTCCTCTGCTACTGTTGACTTGCCATTTACTTTAGAATCACCAAGATTTTACCACCAAAATATTGTAACACTCAGCTGTGTGGGAATAATCACAAAAACTAACTGTTCAAGGGAGCTAAATGTCTCCATTTCCTCTGCAGCAACTGGTCTGAATATTTTTCCTCTTTCAAAAGAAAATTAAAGCAGCCTTTCCACCTAGAGTTGTTCACACCTCCTTAATAAATATTTTTTAAAATGTCCTAGAATAGCACAGCACTTTTATATAGAAATAGGATTCACACAGTACTATGCAGTATAACACAAAAACCTCAGAAAACAGCTCTCTATGGAACCAAAATAACCTCTTATTTTTCTCTGTACCTGAAAAGAAAAAGACTGAAGTGTATGGAATTAATATTCAAAGCTAGGCAAAGTCTCTAACTTACAAAAACAGAAACTATATGCAGTTAGAAGTTATTTTTAAGAATCAGACACTACAGATAAACTAAAGTAAGTATCAAATATTAGTTTTAAATACTAAAAAAAACTTTGCAATTAAGCTATTCAAAACATCTGGCTAAGGGCTATTTTTGTACCCATACAGTTACTATAAAGAATGAATTAATTCTTCCTCTTGATTATTAATTTGCTCTGGAGTACTGGCTTCTAAAAAACCCTCAAGTAGCTTATTAGCCTGTGGTAGAAGGAAAGGAAAACTTGTACTTTTACTTGCGGTATCAGATAACTGCAGATGAAAAATAAAGTTAAACAGCAAAAATTAATTAAATGAATTAAAAATACCCCACAAAACCCAAAATATAAATACTGTCTGAACTTAAAGGCATAATGGGTTATATTAGACTGATGTTTAGCTATAAATTAGCTTGACTCAGTATCTAAAAAAACCCAAATCTTGTTTTGTTTTGAAATGTTACTATGCAGCTCTTCAGATGTGTTATGCTCACAAAGTATCTCTGCAGGTTTTATTGCAGATAAAGGTCCAGCTACAATCATCCCTCTTCTCAGCTTTGGCTGCCAAAAGCACTTGAATTATCTGATGTCTGGGTAGGTACAGGTAGTATTTTGCAGGCAGATCGAACAGCAAAGCTGGCCAACTGCAGCCTCCCCTAAATCAGAAGCTATCTCATTTTGGTTACCACATCTCCTTAAGATGCAGGGTGAAATAACTTGAACTCAGAACCATCCTGACACAAGTGAGTTCTGAGCAAATGGCATCGGGACATGGGCAGGAGAAGTTCAGTTTTGCCAGAAGATGCCACCCCAGACTTTGAGATGCAGCAGCTGAGCTTCCTGCAGAGGTCTCACCTACTCCTCTGGAAACTGGCTTCACACAGGAGCTTTAGGATGGCAAGACTGTTCTTGTTTTTACCAAAATGTAACCATTCTATTTCTCTTCTAGCAGTCACAGTCCAACAAAGCAGAAAATGGCAATGCAGCATGGTCTGATGCTTGACTAAGACTGCTGTCCCTCTAGGTTATGTTTCTGTCAAAATCTAATTATACAAATAACTGAGATTGTTTCTCATTCAGGATGCTGCGACTGCAGTGATTTAATGTCAGTAATCAGATGTTATGTACTATGCTTTGCATCAGTTGTTTAAACAATTAAGGTCGTTACCAGTCACTCTCCCATTCATTTCTCAAAACCAAATAAATGTTGGCTATCATGGCATATGATTTGCATATTCATATTTAGAAACAAAGGTGTTATGACTTGGTGAGGTTGGCTCAAAGCCTTGAGGGAACAGGCTGGAATATAAAGAATAAAATTTGGAGGATGAAAACAGTAAAGATGAGGCGAGGCACCCACTAGGAGGTCTTGGGAGGAACTGGTAGTCCTCATTGAAGCTAAATGAATCCTACGCATGGCATCCAAAATTCCACACTTGGAAAATCAGCCTAGCACCAAGAACTACCCTAAACCATGTCCATTCTTCACTCCCTTCCTGAACAACCGTATCAAGTAAGTCACTCATGGCAGCCAAGGCCACATCTCCTTCTCCCTGTCACAGCAGACCGAATGGCAGCATATTCCTATCCTCAGTCATGGGTGGGCAATGACTGGTTACACACATGCCCCCAAGAGCCTGCTTTCATAGCCACAGAGTCAATATTCCTCAATAAGCCTGATTTTTGGAAGTGCTTCTTCACGAATGAAATTTCCCTTGAAAATGTTTTTGGTCAGGATTAATGGCTTTCATTTTCCTCATTAAAACCTAGTTTGCCTTTTCAACTCTCCACTAGTGGCACATTCCAGTGGGCTAGAGAGTAGAGAAGCAGATCCAGGACAGGAAGCAGACTTTTTTATCAACTGGGCATAAGAAATTACATCCATTTTCAACAGGAGCTACATGTAGAATTGAATTTTTTAAGATTGCAGATAATCATTCCATTCACTTTCCTAAATGAAGTTGCTGCTGCCTCCTACAAACTAGAGTAAATGGAGACTTTCTTCTAACCTAGGAAATATTCTGCAGTAGCAGCACAGGAAACTGAAGGGTTTGCTATGAGCAAAATAAACCTCCTGAGCATAGTTTTGGTAGAAACTCAGTACAGTTTTCTGCTCAGCACCACATTTTCTAGAGCCATATACTGCTCACCACTTTGCTGGAACAGGGCTGCGAAGTCTATGGAATTCTGTTGCACTTGGAGAAGTGAGGCAGCGTTTTCCTTCCCTGGCATGGCGGGCTGCAATGCCAGCATCTCAAGTGCCAGGACAGCTGATGGGTTTAGGAGACAAAGCTCTATAATCACTCCAGCAGAAACAATGAATTCTGTTCAAGAGACCTATTTAAAACCCCTGAACCTAAATGAGAGAAGGGGAAATTTGTATACAAGATTCAAACAATGCAGCAACCAGGCAGATTTAAAAGCAATGCCTGACACACGTAAAAATCCAAATTTTCTCTCCCTAGGTTAGTAAGAAAATTATTATAATGATTTAATTATTTCTGTACTATTACAGTTTCTAACTTTCAAGGAAGGTGATGCCACAAATTATATATGATCTCAAAAATGAACACCTTGAAAACATGTTTAATCACTGTTGTGTGAAGATTTCTGTGCCAGCACCAAGTCCTGCACTGCCTAGAGCTCAGTATCCCAAACAATTTGCATAGCCATTCTTAACTAAGCAATTATTTGCAATACTTGGCAATACCTTGCGAGCCTCGGTAGAGAGAATAGCAGCCAGTGCCACAATCCACCAGCTTTGGGAGGACATACCCATAAGCATTCACCTCAGGTTAGTGCTCATGAAGAGCTGCTCCAGCTCGTGGCCAGGAGGAAACAGTGGGAGCATTTGGCTGAGCAAGGTCCCTTTGCTGGGTCCCCCAGAGGTGCCAAACCTGCACTAACCGTGCGGGGTTGCTCTGCAGCATGTTGACATACACCCCGATGAGCACATGTTCATCGGCCAGCCTGTCTGCAACATCAAGGCTGTACTGTAACCTGAAACAGGGGCGGGGGACAGGGTGTGGTCCAGACAGACACAGAGATAAACAGAGAGAGCAGGAGCAAGTAAGATTGTGAAATGGGAATCTAGGAATGAATACTTCAGTGTTCCTAGAGAAAAAACCAAAACAAAACAACACACCAAGTGCAGAAATTATTTTGTTATTATTATAATTTACATGTTTAGTATTTAGTGATTTAGCAGCATCCCACTTGGTGACAGAGCCAGCCTCAGAAATCAGTGAGATGCCAGATCAGGCCAGGGACTGAAGCTCTGGAGCTGTACAGTACCATTTATTACATAATATAGCAAATTGTGAGGTCAGCATTATTTTTTCCAATATACTATATATTGCACACAAACAGTAATATAGACAACATACATGACTGACACACTGAATTCACAAGCTTGATTTGCTTGGAAGTGTCTGATCAAGACCTTATGCATCCAGGTGTACATAAATATATTTAAACATGCCTTACTTAGCTCACTGGGTTAATTGCTTATGACAACTTTCTCCCGAAAAATATATATAGAATACATTAAAAATGGGAGAAATCAAGGAAAAGTTTTTGGTTTAGCTGTGTTAGTGCAAGTTAAGAACATATTCTCTCTCTTTAACTTACCCTTTGCCTTTCAAGAAAGCTGGAGCAGCCCTAGCCAGCAGTTTGCTCTGCTCTACTTCAGTATTCTTGGAAGGAGAGCTAGTTAATAAGACAGGAAAACTAAGAAGAGGGTAAACAGTGATGTCTGAAATTCATTATAGAACAGAGTTTGGAGAAGCTCATTTGAGTGCTCTGGACTGAATAAAAATAATAGACTTAAAGGAATTCTAGAAAACCTCAGGAAATGCAAAATCAGGAATTACGAGTTTTCCCTCCTGTTCTCCAAAAGCAAACTATTGAAGTCCCCACTACAGAAATGACAAACAAAATGTGCTTCTCTCAAATAGAGAGATGAAGGCTGGTGTATTTTCCAGATGGAGTCCAAGATAAACACGGCCTCAAATGCTGCTTTCAAGCTGGGAAAGCTTTACCATAACAGCTAAATTGCTTTTCTCCACATTAACTGTAAGTTGGTTTCAATAATCTATGGAAAGGCATTTATTTGGATGCAGTGATGGGATACAGCAGTTTAATTTTCAGAGGTACTGTTCTTCTGTTGATTTAAAATAATATATAGTTCACCAAACACACTTTTCTTCCTAATTACAGTATTTAATGGATTGCAGTAACCGCATCCTTCCCAACACTTAAATATCCATGTTAACAAGCTACCACTGGCTAAAAATGGGAAACATTGGAAATGTTTTTTTTTTCATGCTGCAGCATTTTTTGGTTTAAGATACAACAAAGCAAAACAATATTATATTTTACTTTCTTCTTTATAAATAATATTCATTTTTTTCTTGTTTGGCACCTCATGGGTACATGAGCATGGATGCACCTGTGCACCTGTGCATTCCACCTGTGTGTGTGTAGGTAGATGATATTGCACAAATGTGGTGTATGATAAATCCTCAAAACCTTCAATATTGGGACAAAGAAGTAATTCAGTGCGGTGAAATTTTTGTAATTCCCCTCCTTTTGGGAGGGCAAGGTTGGCAGTGCGGTTCTGAAAAGAATGGGACCAAAGTTTATCCTAAGAACTCAAGCCTAGCGATTTATAATAATTTTGTAAGATAGCTGTATGAAATGCTGTACAGCACAGCAAGTAAAATGCTTATTTCACATTCCTCTGCCCATCAGCATGCTACTTATGTGTACTGTACTTCCACTGGGGCAATATCCATGCAGATAAACATGCTCCATGCCATCTAGAAGGATGCGTTTTCCACATGCTTTCTTCCCAGTTACAGAAGGAAAATGCATTCAAGGGGTACAGGATGTACCATTTCAGCCAAAAATGTACCTTTCCATGCTAAAAATACAGATAAATATGTTGCCACGGTGGGAGGCCGCAGGCCCCAGAGCAGAATTTGTGCCTTGCTTTCTAACAGCGTGCCCTTCACCAACCACTAGTTCTCCTCTCCTATGCTCCAGAGGCCACACAAAGTGTGCAGAGACAGGCAAGCAAGTATTACTCACTGAGCAACTGATACCATGCCTATCTCTGTCCCTTTCTTTTTTAGTTGATCAAACAAATGTTAATCTTTCAACCTTTTCTCATGAGTTACGTCTTCTCTGTTTTTCTTATGTTTGGGTGTCTCCTCTGGACTCCAGATATACTGGTTAGCATATCTGCCCCTGTGCTGTTGCTCTAAACTGCATGCAAACCTCTAGGCAGATGTCTCCTCCTCTGAGAAGTGAGTTTTAATGGCTTTCCAGATGATGTTCAAGGGTCAAATGCAAACTAACAATTGTACTGCTGACTTCAATTAGTTTGTGGTTCACTGCAACTGCTAGGTCCTCTGTTAAAATATTTCGATCCATCCAATTATGCTCCCATCTTTTATTTGACTATTTGCTTCCTTGCTACAGCACTTTTCACTAACAATTACTGAATTTCCTGTAATTGATTTCAGATCATTTGGACATCAATTACTACCATTGCTACCGAGCTACTTTTTTTTTATTTAGAAACTGCTCTCCAAGCACTCCTTCCCATAACTATTTCAACCCTTGTAGCATCTACAAATTGGATATATTCACTCTATTGCTTCCATTAAGTCACTATGAAAAATAGCGCATAGTTTCTTATTTAGGATAGCTTTGAAGAATCCCAGCAGATGTCCTTCTTCTAAAGCGACAGCAAACATCAGAAAATGCCATTATTCATTTTCAATGTTGCTCTTTTACTAATTTCCCTATGTCTGTATTTCCTCTGGGTACTTCTGTGTCATCTGGGACTATGTTTAAAGTCCTTTTAAGGTCAACCTGTATTGTATCTGCTGCTTCTTTTTTTCACCCACTGGATCAGTCATCCTGTCAATGAAATAAATTAGTTTGGTTGATATAATTAGTTCTTGACAAATCTATGGTGATTATTTCTTGTTTATTATCCTCCAGATGCTTACTAAGTCTTTTATAATTTCAGTATCTCTGGATACCAAGGTTAGGCTGCCTCCTTTATAATCCCTTTCACCTTTGTCCGTGATTCCACCTTCAACTGTCCTTCATTTGGAAGAGCTGTTATTTCTCCTTCTTCTTCTTCCATATCTTCCTACATCCTCCACATATTCCCCTTAATACAACTAATACTTCAGAGATTGTTCTGGGCACAACGAGTTTCCAACTGGAACAGATATTTTAAAGATATATTCCTGCTAAAATGGAACACCTTGTAAGATGCCAAATAATGCTTCTCCATCCAAATTTAGAGACAAACCTTCCAGCTATGGGCAGATGTCTATAAAGATACAGACCTAACAATATTGGTGTAAATGTTATGCCCTCATTAGTGTCTAGCTGACTACTAAACAATAAAACATATAAACCTTTCCTTTAGCCAGGTAGAATATTGCTGATGAAATAAGGCTTCTCATCTTGTTCTGAAAACAACATGCAAAGACAACATGCAGTTGAAGTCTACCACACTCCTTACAGACAGGAACATGTACAACAGCAGCAATCAGTATGGTTTGCTCCAAGTTAGTTGTTGACTAGAAATCTGGCCTAATCTCTTCTTATGCCTAGGTAGAATATCCAATTCCTTTAACTTTTACGTGGAGTTCAAAAACGGCACCAGCCATTCTGACTCAGCATTAAGTAAGACTCAAGTTCTCTTTGGCTATGGGTATCTGATATCATAGCGCATTCTATCTATCACACAATTGCCAAGTCATTTCAAGTTCACCAGAATGTGTTGCATCACACCATTTATTGCAGTTTATTACTCTTTTAGAAGAACTAAATGCATTAGCTGTGAAGGGGGACTGAGAAGAATGCAAGAAAAAACATTCTGTTTCATCTTATCCTGCCTAAGCTCAATAATTCAATAGCTTAAAGAAAACATCCATAAAGAAAGAGCAGGAGATTGTACCCATTACTATGGCAGCTATATACTTTAAGTCAGCGTGACAGACTGCAGCTGGGGAACAAAATTATTCAAATAAGGAAAAACCATTAATTCAGTATATAGAGTTATTCCTCTTGACTGGACAAAAGTTTCTATAATGCTAAATTTGCTTGTTTAGATGTAACATATCCAAATTATTGGGTTTGCAAGGACATTACCTACTCTGCAGTAATATTCCCTTGTTCTGCTGCCCTCTAGGCTATCGGAAATTGTACAAACAAATGAGAGAAACCCCCTGAATATTAGCTACAACGAAAGAATTACAGGCCTTGTGGTTTTAATCATGTTAGCTGTCAACACAGCAAATGACCATGATTTGGTATTTGGGAGAAGATCACAGACTTCTTAGTTTCTTCTTTTCTAACACAAGTGCTTTAAAGCTGTTCTTGAGCTGTACAGAGCTTATTGTTGATACCAATTTCCACACTGTATACATTTAGAAGAAAGGTGCTTGTAAATTGCTAAGCCAACCTCCTCATTAAAGCTCTCTTATGCACTTGCTGGCTCAAACTAAGCAAACAAGCACAGAAATTTTAAGTGGACTTTAATTCTAAAGCAGTTTGAAGAAATTAAAAAGCATCTTTGGGAAAGCCTGAACCAAACTTCCTTTGAGCTTTGGAGCAATTGTGTACCCACCCGAAATCTGTGCTTCAGATGCATTTAAAGTGTAAATAGTATATAATGTTCCATCACCTTACAGCTGTTCCCCGCAATTTGTCACTGCATTTACCAATTGTCAAAGGTCTTTCCTCTAACAAGATTTTCCATCTTTCCAGTTAATTTCCAGTTTTCATCCATGTATCCAGAAACAAAGATGATAGTGTGCTGAACTTAGGAGATGCTATCCATTTCCAGCAGCAGAATGAGCTGGTGTGCTGAATTTAGCACGTACTGCTTCAGGGAGAAACTGGTTAGAATGGCTATGCTCCTATGTGAACACAAGTAGCTGAAATAAATACCATGGGAATGCTATGAATGACATTCTCTGCCAATTCTCCTTTGAATAAACATTCAAATTACATAAAAACTTTCCTTAAAGCTATCTGAAACCTCTGGACTAGACTGCAACACAAATTAAAGTAACCATAAGTTATCTGCAGTAAAAACACAGCCAGCAGAGCTTTTAGTGTTGATTACATCCAGCTAGAAATTTTACTCTAGAGTTTGTACTCTTCTTATTATAATATGAATCATGGATTACTTAATATAAAATCAGCACAATTGCAAACAGAGCCATCAAAGTCTGTTTCTCTGATGTTCAAGAGGGTGAGCTTCCACTAATGAGGCTTGATTTTCCCAGGGCTATAGTAACAGTAAAACTTAAAAGAATGAATGAAGATACAGTTATTAGTCTAACCCAGGTTGAAGATCTTGGCATTTAGCAGAGAAGTACCTTCATATCGATAATTCTTACTGAATTATAGTTATTGCTCATGGATTAGTAAAAAAAAAAAAAAAAAAAAAGTAAAGGATATTCCATTCCACATAAAAAAAGATGGGGAGACTGTTCTTATGCAATTGCATATATTTTATGCAGAATGAAATAGGCTCTTCCTTTAGGTCATTGAGATGTGAGGGAATGCTGGAAAAAGGTGCAGCAATGAGAGGCATGGGTCCAAATCCAGCACTCACTATGTGAATGAGAAGTTTTCATTAGTTTTGGTAGGACTTAAATCCGCCTTTCCTGTGGTCATTTTGAAAAGCAAAGCTGAGGGGTCTGGGTAGGGTTATTGGCAAGCAGCACTTAAGGCAGAACAGCAGCCACCCACAGCGAGAGCTGAGGCAGAGGAGGCTGGCTGTGAAACCTGGAATCATTTCCAGGCTTTTGTGCAAGTCTCTTTCATTCCTTGGTCAAGAACACAACAGGCAAATCATACACTGATGATGTATGAAACCATAAAGGTGTAGTTTTCTCAGTTTTCAAAAGCAATGTTTCCAACTTCCACTGGACATATTAGTATTAATCCTACATGAAAGGGTAAAATGAAAGACCTGTGCTGCGCAGAAGCAAGAGAAGTTGGCAAAGCCCACAGCCAGCAGGAAGTTTATTCAAAAGACTAATTAGAGCCACAGAAACCCTCTAGCCCATCAGAACCTGCCTAAAGAATATTTTGAGTAGTTTAGCAGAATTGCTAATGATTTAGTACATGAGCTACAGAACTACTGCGATTAGTAGGTTAGTGCTCTCATACTGACCGTGAATTGTTGTGAAGCTGATTTACATACAGCTTTATAAGAGAATGCTCATCAGCCACAGGACTGGCTGCATTTATACCCCCAAGTAACCTGAATGATTCAAACAATGAAACCTTGTTAATACCTCAGAAAGAATACACAGAGAGCAGAGTGTTCAGAGAGGGTTTGTAACAATCAATCCAATTTATTTAGAAAGAATACTGACTTGGCTGTTTGTAGGGTAGCTTTTTCTTTCCAACAGAAAGATGCAAATTAAATTTGTAAAAGGTGGAAATAAAAATACTGAGAACAAGCTGTCAGGACTCCTAAAATCCTGCTATGTCAATGAAACAAAAGTTACAAAACTTCTAATATACAATCAATGTAATTACTTTACATTATCAGGGTACAGTTAATTCTAAAAGAGCCAGAATGACTGCTGCATCATGGAAACTTTTAACTGTACAGGGATGTCACACTATCCACTTAAAAGCAAGTCTGGGTACTTATACTTGAGGGGGGTGGTACTATCACCTGCCTTCAGGGGATTCTCATCAAGGAGTGTCTCCTAGGAAAAAAACAGAATTCTAACAGCTCAGGAAGCATGTAGGTTTAAACCTGATAGTTAAAGACAGTCATTTACTAAACAAGACTAAAGTAAAATAATGGGGCATGTTTTACAGGCAAAAAAAGACAAGCAGCACAGTAGCCAGTGCTGTGAATGTTACTGCAGGTCCCTGGCCTAAGGAGCAAGGTGTACTGTTGTTGACTGGGCACAGGGATGTCTTGGGAATAAACAGAAGCATCAGTAATGCTCCTAAAGAGCACTGCTCTTAGTGACCTCTTCTGGAGAGGCTACAGATACATTACCCTGCCTTGCACATAAACCCCCATATATTCCAGCAACAGAAATGAATCTGCATTTCCAGTCTCTCTGTATAGGCAGCAGATCTGGCCTTGGGGGCTGCTTTGGGACTGGCTTTCAAAAAGCATCTCAGTCACACCCACTTGCACTAAGAAAACACTGTGAATTTACAGTTTACAGCTTGTGGTAACAAAATTCATAAATCAAGGAAGTAGCAAACCATCTTTAGTCTGACTTTGCAGTGTACACTGCAAGTCTGGTTTAGTTTTGGTGTTAAAATATGTAGCTGTGCATACCCAGAGATTGTGTTTAGTCATTTGGGAATGCTGAAGAATGGACACACACAGCAATCAAGCAATAAAATGCACCCAAGGAAGACACACTGCTCATCTTCCCTAAGGCAGCAGGAAGTTATTTTCCTGCCACCTTCCTACCTGTGTACATTTGTAGGCTTACATAGATGGGGTCAGACAGCTTGCAAATGTTACACACATATTTTGGCTGGATGAGCCAAAATATTGAGTCAAAATGTACACAGTCAGCTGCAAGCACCTCCTCTTTGGGATTTATGTTTCTGATGAGTCTTCCCTAGATTGTTTACTGAAGGGTCAGTCACCATATTCCAAGGCTGCTCCTTCTCCCTTGTTGATTTTAATGAAAATCAGAATGATTTAACAGGAGAAAGGATGTCTTGCTGTATCTTGCAAGTATGAAGACATCTTCTCTTTGTTCATCCATATCCTGCAGTATGGTGCAGGCATTTCCAGTAAGCAATGGCACCTCCCAGTTCCTATTCCCATAGTGCTGCTACAAAATGGCTTCTCACCATCTATTCTGTAGCCCATTTTGGGTCCCAATGGGAGGGTGCCTGGGGGTGCATGTGAGCACACTTTAGTGGGTCAGAATAGTTAAATGAGAGCTGAAATTCAGTGCTCTGCTGTGGGGACCTTGGGGTGCCTTAATTCCAGCTCTCTGCTCAGATGTCTGGGTATCAGTCCAAATTGACCAAGGCATTGTACTCACATCTCTTGATCTTACTGTGTGAGAGGGTTTGGTTTTTTTAACCCCTGTAAGGGAACTGAAAATTCAAACTTCCACCACTATTATATAATGGTTTGATATAAACTGAGGTAAGAACTCACCTTCTGTTTGCAAAGGGACTTCCTGAGGGAACAGAATGGGAGAAGAGTGTGTCGTTCATGCTGGTTACAGGTCGGGGGGGCCTGAAAGGCAAAATATCCAGCTGCATTAATTTTGCACCAAAACCCCCTCCATCAGCAACACCATTTATGTAGAAGAGAATGAGCTTGTTTAAAATAACATTGCAACTGGCATCTTCTGCTTTACATAGTAATAGCTTCAAATTACAGATGCTGTGGTTTTAAGAAGTTGGTAAGAATACATTGGTACTTAGGCCTGGAGGTAAATAATGCTTTTGTGTGTTCTGAGGTGAGTTTTAAGCAACCTGCTTGACTTTTTTCCCCCTGCTTTGGTAGAACAGGCACGATGCCATTGTTCCTTCCCAAAGGCAACAGTTGAGGGTGCAGTCCCTGATTTCAACCAGCCAGGATGGGCACTGGCAGTCAGTTTTCTGTGGCAGCACGGAGGTCTGCAGCATGGAACTCCCAATAAATGGCACACCTTCTCATGAAGTTATTCCTGGTGCTAAGCTCCATGCTACCACATCCACATAGGGACCACAGTGTACCCAAACCCTCAGCATCCCATAAAATACATGCAGAATTTTAAACTGGTTTGAATGCAAAGCTTTTTAACTGGTATATCAAATCCCCAAGTCAAAATTTAGAGTAAGTATCTAGTTCAGGAGGACCCATTTGTAATGATGATCTTATTATTACATTCCTTATTTCCTGCTTTTACAAAAAATGAAACAAGAAGGAATTTTCTTCTGCTTTCTTTTACTGTCTACTCTTAAAACTAACCTGTCTATAATTTTCTCCTTCTGTATCCATTAAGGAGAAATTTCCCCTTTTTAGCAGATTTCTTATGGAACATTGGGCAAAAGATCTATCAGCTCAGGAACAACTAAAAGGTGTATTACTAAAATCACAGGGCATTCAATCAGATATGAGCAGAATCTGAAGCCACATGTAATTCAGACCACAATTTGGTTAATATTCCCTTTAGGCTCTGTGGAAGATCTATCTTGCTTTTTGAATTCTGCAGATGTGCAAATTGAAATATGGTAGTAGCCATTGCAAAATATTCACTGGGCTCCAATTGTGCAAGACAACTGGTCAACCAAAACATTTCCAAGAAAGCCAGTTCTGCATAGAAGTGAACTATTACTATATATTTTGTCCTGTAACTTGTTATAAAACAGGCAAAAAATATGGTATTTGAAAAATCCAAATTAATTTCTCAGCATAATAATGCCACACTGATTTTAAGAAGTTTAAAACTGTGAAAAGAATGAGGTAGAATGTGGAGTATTATTAATTTATTTATATGAAGATACAGTTTTAACCTAACTCTGCATCTGCAGAACCACATGAAAACCTCCAGTTCTCATCTGTCATGAATTTGAGAAGCAGTCCTTAGTCTTCCATGTACTTATAGAGAAGTGTTTGATGTTACTTTTTTTTTGGTAATACTGAGATTATCACAATTTTTCCAAGCTTTTCCTCCAACAATTCTACTAAAGAAGAAAAATACTCACCAAGTATCTCTTTTGCAAGCAGAATAAAATGGAAAAGAGATCATTAATTAAATTGTCAGTTTAATATTTGTATGGTCTAAGTAATACATTGGACATACTCCATTCTTATGACCTTGATTCTGCAAAAAGCATGAGAGCCTCTATGCATAAAAGGTCATAATCTGTTTACAAAAACCAAGTTACTCTCATGTACAAATGTCTCTAAACTCCAAGACGTTGCTAAGGTTTCCTGATTAGCATTACTTTGTTGATTCTTATAACGAAAAAATGATATTAAACTAATCTGCAGCTTTCCAAGGCAAGTTTCTTAAAGGCTGATGCCCACTATCACAGTCTTCAGGTTCCACTTCAATCTCAGATGGATGTTCAAACACATAGAGTTGTGGTAAGACAAGAACAACAGACTTTATTGCAAAGCAAAGGAAAACTCACCTATTGATTATAAATTATATTTTTCTGAGGTTATTTTTAAACTCCTGAAAGTGAGTGATTAAGTTTTCTGATAAACGCAATCTATTGCTACTGAATTAACTGTCCTCAAGGAGACAGAAAACACTTAATGCTATTGAAATATGCTATGTAATAAAAGCATGCTATGGCATAACATATATCCTCAGTAATAAACCAAATTATACAGGAGGAATTTTCCATAGTGCTCCAGGCTGCTCTAACCTGTATACACTGATGTCAAAAATAATGCTCCCACAAGCTTAAGATGAAAATTAAGTCAGGCCAGTGCAGAATGGATTTGAAAAATAACTCCATGATGCACTGGACATCCCATTTGTTATCTCTGCAGTCTGGACTTTCTTTCATGTTGCTAATCTTACGTAAGGAGAGGATAAATGACCCTTCCATCAGTGGGAGTTCTACCATCAGGTTTATGACACCTTAATAACTGCTTCTCTAGATAGGCCCTTTGTGTATTTCTTGCTTAATTTAAGATTTTGTGTGGCACCAGTGAAACAAAAAAAAATCACACAGTCTTTCTGTCTGATGCCAGTCAAAGGTGGAAGAATAATCAAAATGAAAGTCTCTGTAGTAATGCAGGGAGCACTTGTCCCCATTTAAGCTAGAAGCTAAGAAAAGGATACTGTTTTGTTGCCAAAATTCTTCCATCTAATGCAAATATAACTCCTCTTTCTGCCTGGATTCCTGCCCAGAGCTGTTTCTCTCAACTTCCATTATGTTTAAAAATAAAAATCCCATCAGCAAGAAGATATTCTCGACAAGGTTCTGTAGCATACCTCTCCCCTCAGATAATTTGTGTCAATTATGCTGTAGATCATGATACCTCCACAACTTACAGGTTTCTCTCATGCATCGTTATAGCCAATATATATTGCCAAGTTATATTACCATCAATCTGTGAATAAAGAGAAACCGTCATAAAACAGAATAGATGGTGGTTTGTTCTCACATCCCATAACTCTAAATTGTCTGTATATTCAGGAATAAGGGAAGGTGTTAATTTCACAGCAAAAATTTGGATCAGTTCCTACTTAATTATGGTACCTTCCTCTTGCCTTGCCTAAATGCATTTAATCCATTCACAGTAGCCCAATTTTCACTACCTTTTATATTCTGACATATCCCCAGGCCTTCAAGATCCCCCAGCCAACAGGGAACAGAGGCTTCTCTTTCTGTTTCAAGCTTTCTGTCTCTCTCCATTTCCCTTAAGGATGGCCAAAATCTGCCCTGTGAAATTATCACTGACTTGCCAGCAGGGCCAGGCACAGCAGTGAGGGAGGCTCAGCAGATCCAACTCTGGATCATTCTGCCAAAGAACAACCCAGTACTCTCCCATAAAGAGGTGCAGGGGTTTTAACTGACAATTAAGTGTGACAGGGATTTGGCACTATCTATCTGTCAGAGGCATCTTGTCTCTGAAGACCAGAGCACTCTCTTACACCTTGAAGAAGAAGTTCTGCTATAATCACATAAGGAAGACCATCAGCATAATTCACCCTTAAAATGTCAGGGAGGTTGGGTGAACTTTCCAGGTGTTGTTCCAGACCACAATGGCTGGTGTACACTTGCCCTTAAAGATGCTATATACAAATATTCAAGATGGACAAAGGTAAATAAGTAAAATAATTACAGCCTAGAGCAGTTCCAGTAGCCAGTAACATAGATATGCAGCATGTAAATAACAATACTAATAGTTGGTGCCTGAAATGCTTCAGTCAGGAGCCCTGGAGCCTTAAGAAAGATATTAAGAAATTTATCAGAATAAGAGAAATACTTTAAAGACAGTACTTCTGGAATATTTTTTTCCAACTTACTTTCTTTGCACCATTCTTCCAACCATTGTCTTAATGTTTATGATGAAACTGTTCCTCAGTTTTTTGGGAAATTTAATGTTTTTTTCCCTTTTTATTTTAAGGACGCAGGAAGCAAAGGTAAGCCAAGTTGATAAATGAGAAAATCTGAGTGTCTGCCACTATGTGTAGTGGACATGCTTTAGGAAAAAAAACATCGAAAATGGTACTTTCCCCACCCTGCACAAATACATTTTCTTTCTGCTTTGGGTTTCTTGAATCCTGCAGGAAAAAAGTAGTGACATTCTACTATACCAAAAAATAATCTTCCTTTCTCAACATATCAAAACATAAGGATAATAGACTCTTTTCAAGTGATTTGGCAGTTGAAGGCACACTTTTTATGCAGACTAACACAGTTCTTCAGGGTTGGGTGAAGACACAGCTCCACTAAAGTCAGTGACAACTGACACCTTTTTTTACAAAATTGGTCTGATTTCACTTTTCTCTGGTGCCTTGTGTCAAGACATACCTGTGATACACAGAAGTTAAGAGTGTCTAGATGACAGAACTGATGTTCTCAGCATCAATACATCCCAAAGTGCTGAAACTCCATGAAATTGCATGGACATCTCTTGAGGAAAACAGGGACATTCCAATGTTGTGTCCCAGTATTTGATTGTACGCGTATATCCCATTGATTTTTCAAGTGAAGTCACACCAGAAGAACACTTTTACACTAAATAACTCTACCAGCAAACTTGCACTTGTGATGCATTGAGCTGGACAAGCCACATCTGCCTCCTGCTTTGTTCAGAGCTGTAGTATCTACACTTGGTGCAAGCAACTCCTACAACAAAGCTTACTTTGTCTACAGCACACAGATACTTACACAATATGAGCCAGGTTTAGAGGTTTTTCAGGCTGGTCAGGGAACATTGGGTGCAAAGGTTCACGGCTGGAAGCACAGCTTAAAGACTTGCTAAGTGCATTAGTTAGCTTCTTAGCAGGTGATTTCTGGGAGGAACAAGGAAGGTAGAGGTAATCTGGACAAGTAAGGTGCATATTGTTTCTGCTATAGAAAGCACAAAACAACAAGAAGCTCTAACAGCTCACTTACCTATGGACTGACAACCCCCTCGACCCCCCCTCCCATGCCCAGAGTCTGGTAAGGCAAAGAGTGCTCTGGATGGGGAAGGATTACTATTATCTTCAGCAGCCTTTAGAGTGGCCTGGGAGGTGTATCTATAGGGACAGTTGCCATGGCTTTTTTGCAGTGCTGCACTCAAGCAGTGTTGAACAAAGAACAGCACAGTTTGTGTCGCCTGGACTGGTGGCGGCTTGTACCTCATCAGCTTGGGAGTGCAAGGAGAACAGATCTGAGTATCCTTGTCCCTATAGATACACTGTATGGGACACCATTTCCCTCCTAGATGTGGACCAGGCTGCTTTGTTCTTCCCTCTCAATAGGACTTCCCTTCTCACCTCCAGTACCCTGTACTGTTTAGCTGCTATTATAAAGCTTCTCTTCCACCTCCTGTGGCCACTGACCACTGGAGAATGGAAATTTGAGACAGGGGCTTGCCAGGAATTGCCCCACTGAGCCAACAGCACTTCAAAAGAGGTACTGTCACTGTCCCCAAAAGACAGGGAGGGTCTGCATAAGAAGCATAATTTTAATCAGTCAAAAAAAAATAAAAATAATAATCAGTATCTTCTGCTTCCTGTTTTGTTTGGCGACTATGCAGTTGAGGAGTAAACTCCCTGTCTAAGGGATCTCTGAGATCTAGGGTGTCTTTTAGACTTTGTGAGGGATTTTCAGGGAATTCAACTCGGCTCTCTGATTCAGTTCTCTGCCAGTAAAAGAGGGTTAGTGATCCTTACACTGCCTCCTCTCCCCAAAACACAGCTCTACAGGCTGAAATTGAAAAATCTTTCTGGAATTTGACAGAAATATACATACATACACATATATGCATACACATCCTGCATCAATTTATGATTGCCACCAAGTCCACAATGAAATATTTCTATTAGAGAAATCCAACCTAAATGTGTAAACTTCAAGCTCTTTCATTATAAATGCAATTTCACTCTGAATTGAGAACAGTTGATTTCCATTGCACCCATGAACACTTCCAATCTGCATGTGGAGCTCAATACTGATGCATTATGGAGAATGTAACCAGGTTTGAACAAATGCTAATGAATGCTACAGAAAGGCAACTTCAAACTTGAAGCAAAACATTTGTTTCTGGCAAGGAAACATTTGAAAGCACTAGGCATGTGGTCATGTTTTTGTCTTCCGCTGAGCAGAAATCTTAAGTTTTCCAGTTACTTCCTACCTATAATTACAGCTCCCTGGCTACAGAAAAAAATGGATTTTATAGCACAAATTGCTGTTAGGAATGGAGTCTGAGCTACACTTTTCCTATTCAGATACTAAACTCTGGCCATTTGTGTCTATGCAACAAGCAGCAATTAGGACCCACAAAAACAATTACAGACCCAAGTCTGCTGGGATACAGTGCAGGGCTGTATGACTGGCATACAGAGCAAACCACGTCAAATTTAACCCTTGCCTGTTCCATCAACAGAAGACCAAACATTTAAAAAATATTAAATTTCAGAACTTTGTTAAAAAATAAACACAAAGCACTGTACAAATGGAAGCTTTTGCTGTATGCGTAATTTTTCTTTTTTTTGCCAATATACTTTTGAAATGTTTGAGATTAATTAGGTATTTTCTGCTGATCTCTGGATTTGAACCCTGAAGGGTTTTGATGCTCTGTAATCAAGGGGCTCAACTGGGGCTTTGCTCCAGTCCATGGAAAGCTGAGTCCCCAGGTCTCGCCCTTCAGGGAAGGTTAAGGTTCCAGCAGCTGTTGATACTTCTCTTTCAGCTTATAAAACACACTGCATTATTTTGATTAACAACAAAAATAATAAAATGAGCTTTTCTCTATAGTAAACACTACTGTGGATCTATGCCTGTGACACTCAAATCTACAGTGCCAGGATCAGCCCAAATGCTGCATATGCTGCAGCCACTCAACTGAAAATATTGATGAATGAGCATTAAGTATTCATCATTTCATTTACACGTAGCCAAACAGAGCAAGCCAATGAGGATTTTACCGTGAGTCCTGTGGGAATGGGAGAAGCTGCCATGAGCCTGGTGCCCTGCTGCCAGCCCCTCCTGCGCTGCCCTCACCGCGGCACACACCGTCACAGGCGCCCCAGATCCTCACCCAGAAAAGACCATTCCCACCTCCACGCTCTCCTGATGGCTCCCAAGGCCAGGGCCGCCTAGACAGGGTCACTAATCCAAAGTGCCAGCCCAGTTTCCAGCTCGCCTGAGACAGACAGCTGCCCAGAGCTGTGGCTGGGGGCTTCTCTGATGTCTGGAGGGCAAAGCAGTCTGCAGCGAGGCAGAAGCCTTCCCTTACCCATGACGTGTACTCTTTCATTTGGTGCTGGTTGCTGTGGGAACCGCTGGCATGGCCCCTCCAGAAGCAGTCCTGACAGAGCTGGTAATTGTGACACTGCTGGCAGCGGTAGCGAAACCCCATCATGCTCTCGCTGTGGCAGTAGGAACACTCGACGGGGTGGAAGACTGTGAGGGAGAAAGAAATGGTAAGCCAAAAACTGAAACAAAGAAATACCCAGAAAAAGTTTATGGACAAACCCCAAAGTGAAAGGTGTTCTCTTGTTTGAAGCAATCTGCAGCATTGGATGCTGCCAACAGCTTTGACTCGTGAAAATACAGAAACCTGTGCTAAGCCATGGGCAGCACTTCCTACATGGGGCACCAAACCTTTCTTCACTTTTGAGCTGGTATCTGTACCTCCTGCTCACAGCAGCAAAAAATGTGTGTGTCCAGTGTTCAGCATCTAACAGAATACATGACAGAGTACAGAGGAAGGCCTCAAATATGAGCACTTTCCTATGAAAACACGCTGAGAGATTTGTTCAGCCTGGAGAAGAGAAAGCTCCATGGAGTCCGTAGAGCAGCCTTCCAGCACCTAAATGGGCTACAATAGAGCTGGAGAGGAACTTTTGTCAAGGGCATGTAGGGATAGGACAAGGGGGAATGTCTTCACTGAAAGAAGGTAGATTAGGTATTAGCATGAAAATCCTTACTGTGAGGATGGTGAGGCACTGGACTGGGTTGCCTGACGAAGTTTTGGATGACCTGTCTCTGGAAGTGCTCAAGGTTGGATGGGGATTTCAGAAATCTTGACAAGTGGAAGGTGTCCCTGCTCAGGAGTTAGAATTGCATGATCTTTAAGGTTCCTTTCAACCCAAACTATTCAATGATAGAGGAAATTTGTATGTGGGAAAATCTACTGCAGCTGCACCTCTGGGAGAAGTGGAATGTTTTGTTGTGCTTTAAGCAGCTAAAGTGAGGCAACTTGGAGGAAAGTCAAACTCAGCTGTATGACTACTGAAAGGATGAAAGTGTACTTAGACATGTTACTGTCTCTAAATTACTGTTGTCTCATCTGTACAAGTGGTGTCATTTAGGTACCTATATAGGGAGTTTAACACATAGCTTTGGATGCCCAGATTTGGAAAGCTGGCCTTTGGAGGGACCTGTTCTCTGTTTAGAAGTAGATAGTGACAAGGAGGCAAGTCACTATGGATGCTAAAGCATCGAGATATTTTGAAACACCTTCCGGGCAATAGAGCTATTTCTGTTCTCCTTTCCTCACTACAGCATGTACCCAATTTACCACAGGGTACCGAACATCCCCTTGTTCCCAGGCACCCTCTTTCTTTCTGTCATACAGTTCAGTCTGAGAAAATCTGGATCAGTGCTGAATGTGTCAGTGCCAGAATTTTGCAGCAGGAAGGGTTTCTGCTCTAGGATAGGAAACACTGTGAAGCTGGTGAGGGACAGGGATGGATGTTAACAGCTTGAGGAAGGTGGGATAGATAGGTTGCTCTGTAGCCAGAAAGGACTTGGGAACATCACCGTACCCACCTTGGTGCCTTTCAATGGAAGAGGGATTTGTCTGGCACACAAACACATACAATTTTTCCTCCTTCTCTTTTTAGCACAAGAAATGGATGTACACCATCCACAGGGAACTTCCTTTTCAGAGGATATGGTCTGGCAGTGTAGACTTAGGAGGAGATCCTTTCTAAGGACCTTTTGGATGGTGTTTTGCAGTGCACTGGACATATCCTGCCAGGAATACTGCATGAACGGAAACTGCAAAGCTGTTCCCTCTCTGCTGCCATATGTCATAGCTAATAAAAGTTGTGGTCTTGATAGTTTACCAAATATAAGCATGTGAATGGATGAAGTCCTATTACTTTTTGTTTATCCAGAGCATAGGAGGAGACATGATCAGGTTAACTCCCTGAGCACAGCAAAATTTAAGCCATGCTCCTGCCTGAATGACCAACAGATATCTCCATATATTTTACCAGTCACTGTAAAAATAGCACATGAAGTCAATGAACTCAGTACAGTAGCTTTTACAAAACCATATACAGAGTGTGAAAATCATCACACCAAAGTTTATTCTTGTAACTGTGTTTTGGCAGCATCTCTTTACTTACCATTTTCAACATTTGCCAGTCGATGCAGAAGTGGTAACCACACTAGACACTGTGGCGGGGGATCAGACATGAGAGTATCCAAGAAAGTGTTTAATGTGACTTTTTTCTGCTCAAACAAGCAAACAAACATGCACAAAAAATCAGTAATTAGACATCTCAAAATTATTTTATCTTGTCTCTACAGAAACACTTGGGAATAAGTTTCAAACACTTTGCCTGTAGGCCTGATTTACTAAAAAGAACAAGTGATACTAGCAAAGCTTTTCCAGACTATTTTTAGTCAGTACAATGATACAACTGATGACTAGAAGTCATTCTCACAAGGCTGGGTTGGAGACACTTAGCTCCCACTCACTTCCAGACTCCCTTCTACAGTCACTGCCTGAAGATGCTCTGTGGTTAAGGGTGGTATTCAACTCTGCATGCTCTCATCTGTTTTGAGTATCATGTGACAAGTACAAGTGCATGTAGGGCATCACTGTGTATGACCAGTTTCCAAATGAAAGTACTGCTGACAGTACTCCAAAAAAGAAAATGAGAAAAAATATGGCAAGGGAGTAAAAATTCAAAAGAAATATGGGATAAGAAGAGACCAGCACAGGCAATTTGTTACCGTAATTTCAGAAACTTTGTCTGAGGAGCAATGGCAACTAGTTATGGGTGAGCTCTGATTGTGTCAAGACTGCATATGCCCAGGGACTCAACTGCTCCTAAACTCTTCATGCCTTTAAGCACTCAGACATGTATGCCCCTTTAAATTTCAAAGAGATTTAAACTCTAAGATATCCACATTGATTTTAAAAATGCAATCTAGGGCCTTAAATTTCTTAGGTGTCTGGAAAAAGTAATCACAAATCTTAGTTCATTTGTTTTTTCAATCAGCAACTGAGCCTTCCTCAAACAGAATTTAAGATGCAAAAGTATCAACCCCTGCTGAGAATATATGTAGATATATTTTATAGACATACATATTTAAGTAGTATCCCCATATCCAAAGGGATGGCTACATTTTCATATCTGATTGCATAAGCTGCTGCTTTAACTTGCTAAAGAACTGTGGTTACCCCATGAGGAAGCTAAGAAGCAGCTATGCAGTGACATGTATCATCTCTGCGTGTTGTGGAATTCTTTTAAGAGCTGAGATTTCCAGATGGAGTATCTGTGCTCCATTTATACACAATTACCACCAGATGTAAACAAAAACATTATTTCTCTTATACACTGACTGATCAATGGAAAACATCTCACACTGCAACAGTCTCAGAGATGAAATACTGCAAGATATTTGGAAAGATATAAAGATGTTTTTCCCTAAGAGAAAATACCTCAGGCTACTGTGAAAATGGGCTTGATTCTTTAATGAACAGAAATAGCCAGAATATGAGCTCTAAATCTCATTGGGATACTACCTTTCCCCACAATAACTGCAGTGTGAAAGTCCAGTCAGACACTACCCACCCCCTGCTTGTTGTACGAATCACCTTCCCAGCCATGAGAGCAGATAACTCCCAAATAGGCATCCTATGCTATAAGCATCAGCTCAGAGAAAAGGATCTTTCTTTTGGAGATGTGGATTTCTTTTTCTGCTGTGGATGCTTGGCATGGCTTTGCTGACCAATGCTGCCAGCAAATGTCTGTGTTGTCTGCAGCAGAACTTGAGAGCACAGGGGAAAAAAAAGGTGGAAGGAAGCCCAGGAAAAGAAGGGACCTCCAGTGCCGCATACTGCGAAGCTGAGTAGCCTTAGATCTGCCCTCTGCTCTTGAAGGGATACATACAACCAGTCAGTCTAACAAGCAAACAGAGGAGACAGGAACAAGCAAATAGAGGAGACAAGAACAGCTCTTCCACAATGCAGTAGGCTTTTGAAAGCAGCAATAACTTTAAAATCTGATTGGCACCAAATAAGGCAACTTAGCCTCAAGGACAGCTTTATGGCCAAACTGCTCTAGTGATCACTGATTTTATGGATTAGAGAAAAAAGCAGTGTCCCTTAAAAGGACACCATCAGAGCAATTTCCGTACATTTTCCTCCTGCAATTTTCTTTCAGCTGCTGGGAAAGTTTAAACTGAAAGCTGTTTTCTAAATATACACTACACACAGATGGAGTCTAGGTTTGTGGAATAACACTTCGACAAGTGCTAAGAAAATGAAGTTAGTGCCTATCTTTTTAGTTCGAGATAATTTTCTTTTTTTAAAAAGTGGTTTTTTTACAATAATAACAATACTGTTTAATACAAACACAGTATAACATCACATCAATCCTACCTATGGGGGAAAGTGGTGATGATAAAACTCCTTTTTGAGCCACAGATTTGTATTCAGAAACATTAGTTCACTTGCTCCAGCATTTCTGTCCCACAGATTTGCTGATGAGGAAACACTGTTGTTTCTACTTTGAATAGCCATTCAATCTAGCAGTGGTTCACAGGCAGAGGAAAATACATGGTTGGATCAAGTAAACCAGTAGAACTGGAAATAATGAAACATTTCTGCAAAAGGAAAAATCCTTTCAGATGTAAACTGAATGGATTTGACACCATAACCAGATAATTCCCAGAATTTTTTATTTCCCTGAAATTGAAGAATCTCTACGTATCAGGGGTTTGAAAGGTAAGCAAAAGTGACCCATTGTGAGAACAAGTGAGAGTGACAAACTTATTCCAAGGTATCAGTTTCTAATAATGCTACACGCAATACAAGACAGAGAAAGAATGACTTGTGTGGGACTGAGACTATAAATACCATTTATCATGGTGTCATAAAGATCTGAATTTTATTTCGAAACCCTGGTTCATCACTAGTGAGGATGTAATGTGAACTACATAAAGTCAATTTAAGCGAAATATCAGACTAGGTTTACAAGAGTACTTGACTGCCTCTAGATGCAAAACAGCAGCTTTGTAAATCTGCTGTGTACCTACATCAGTCAGAGACATAACTCTTGTTAGCTCTAAGCAGAGCTTGTAAACAAAACCATCTAATGCCTGCTTGAAGATGTTTCTAAAGATATCTTAATGTATCTGGTCCACTTAGCTGGATGCAATCTCAAAGCAAGTGCCATTTCTGATGGCTACCAAGATAAAAAACAAGGCCTGAATTACATTTTTTCAGGAAAAGAAATTCCTTTTTTCATCTATAATAACAGCATGTCCAACATGCAAAGCTTGAATGCCCTGTTGCCATGCAAGAGCACTCTTTCATTATTTTAACACAAAACTACCAGGAGTCACTTCACCACATAAATTCTTCAACAGAACACGAAATGCTGTTTTAAGTCTCCCTCTGTGAAACAAGACTAGTTTCACATATGCAAACATTACCATTTAAAATGAATTGGGAGATGACTCAATAAATGAATTTCAACATCTCCTTTCGGTTGACTGGAGTGCCTATTGATTAGTGATGGAACTGAGAGAATACAAAAAATGAGACTCTATTTTGCATGAAAATGATTCTATTCCTGCTCCATTGAATTTACTTGTTCAACAGCATTCAGTTAGCAAATGAAAGGATAAAGAGAAGGAAAATACAACTTTATTTCTAACATTGTCCCAGTTTCAGCATATTCCCTTACTACATATTTATGGAATTATACAGTGTGTAGTGTGGAAAGAGCCAGAGGAATTCTCTCTTTCTCCACTGAAGAAGTGGACGACCAGCCACAACTATGGAATCTTCTGAAGTGCTTTGTATTAGCTGAAGCCAATGTGTTGTACTCAGTGTACCTATGGAGTCTGTTGTGTACATAGTGTACCTATGGAGTTGCAGAAAAATCTTGTATTTTCTTCAGGATAAATTCATTGCTTCCCTGACCCTATCTCACTGGGGGTTTTCTAATACATATGGATTCCCATTTACAAAAAAAGTTTTAAGGTGATTTTCTTCTCACTCCTAAACTTGTAGGTCTATCACTGGGAAAACATGAAGTTTGATTTTTTTTTTTTGGGTGGAACTTCAGCTTGATATGGAGAAGTTAGTCTTGTGTATGCTTATACCAACACCATTCCACAAATAGAGTGGAGAACTGCATGTCTTGGGGTATAAATATATATAATACCTAAAGTATACATGTAACAGGTGCTTAGATCCTGCTCTGAATCACTTTTTGACTACTCCTCACTCTTCGTGATTATATAAGGAAACCATAGAGACCAGCTTCCTGTTGAAGGCACCAAATCTGCGTGTGAGAAATCAGCAGAGTGCACCATCCCCTCATCCAGCCCTGTGTTTCCTGGCCAAATATGGACCTATGTGTAAGACAGGAAGAGTCTTGGCCTGCTCAGAGGGGTGATTGAGATCCTGTGTCTCTTCATTTACCTGTTGTGAGAAACAGGATTTTGCCGACTGCTCAGTGTAACCAAATGAAGGCCCCTCGAAGACAGCGGTGGGCAGCTTGAGAACCTCGCGCAGAAACATATCATATCTGCCATAAACCATCACCCCGCTGGAGTCAGAAATCATGGAGAAAATATCTGAGGGGAGAAAGGACAAGGAAAGAACAGCAGCTTCAGTATGAGCTACAGATTTGCTCTGAGGTCAGTATCATCTGATTTGAAAGAGAAGTACTAAACATGTTTGGCTTACGGAAACCTCCGTTATTACTGCATCTTTAATTCTGACTTCTTTCAATAGAAAACAAGAATAATTATTTGCATATTAAGAAATAACTGATTTTAATACCAAAATATTCCTGATTTGTTTTTCTTTGTGTGTGGTCATTTTTAAGCAAAGTCTGATGCATGGCATGAGACAGTAATTTAATCAGATAAGAAGGCTCTGATTTGACAAGATACGCTACATCAGCTTTTTGCCTACCGCTAGCTTACCATGTCAAATCAAAATCTTGACAATGGGTTCATTAAGTCAGTTATTATTGTCTTGGACACACAAAGCAATGAAGGTCTTGCCAATGTATTCTTTTCACTCTTCTCCCTTTTTATGTATAAAAATATCACACTTTTATTATTCAGTGATGTCAGTTTGTCAACCCTTACTTCTCTGCTTGTTTAAAATTATCCTCTGCTTAGCAGGAGATCTCTGACTAAGGAATATTTATTTTTTTTCAGGCTGTCATGTCAGCTGCTTCATTTTCAGGAACCTGGAAGGGAAATTCTGACAACAGGGCTCCGGGACTGCTGACCCAAAAAATCATTATTGTACTTCAGCCTTCCGCTGGATGGACCCAGTTCCTATTCTTTAAGCAGCTTAGGGAACAAATAGTGCTCAATATATAATTTATAACTTTAGTTCATTCTGTGTTTGAGTTTCTACACAGAAATAATGTATTAAAAAATGGCACCAAGTCTGGAAGATTAAATCAGCACCTGGGATTTCACCTGAATACTTGTCTACTCTAATCAACAGTAATTTGTAAACTCAGTTTTCTTGGGCTGAGGTAGAAAGTTCAGTGGAAACTGAAGGTTTTTTGGTCAAAAAGTCTGGAAAATGTTGTTCTAAACCTGAGCTACAGACATTGTATCACTAAACAGAAAGTCTTCCATTGCAGCTACAAGTAAACTATGCCTTTGTTACTGGGGAACTGGGAATAAATCCTATGAAATTAGAACCTGTTCACCAAAATACATGGCATAAGAATGCCCTGTGAAAGAAAATATAAATAGTACATAAACAAATTGCTCTTCTATGTGTGAAAAGACATAGATGTTATTAAAAAATAATTGGAAGAAATTGTTGAATTATGCTTCATGATGTTAAGGCACTTATTTGTATTCCAAATTCAATAACCCAAATGGAAAAAATAAATCCACCAGTTAAAATCTCAGTATATTTATGCAATATGTAATACATATATATTTTGTCTTTAAAGACCTCAGTGTGAAGTTTAACCATTTAGTGGGATTTACTTTGAGATACACATAGGGCAACTCCCAAACCCAGCCAAGAAACGGTAACTTATCCAAAGTCTCTCTTTTCTCCCTGTACTGTTATTTCTCCAACAATAACAATTTTTAACAGGCAAAAGACATCACTTACATCTTAATTTGTCCATGATTTTTCCTCCACAAAGAGTTGCCAAGGCCATTTTGACAGCAAAAACGGAAATTTTACCATGTCCTTCCCTGTTTAAAAGTAGAAAGTAGACGTGTTTTATATGTCCCTTTTACGAGAATCTGTTCAATTACAATGCGTATTTCTGACATCACTTACTGAAATGCACAATATATGTGGACTGACATACAGAGAAATAAGATCTTTAAAAAGAAAGTTTGTTTTGTGGGAACACACATCAGTACACTGCTCTGTAAAGATCTCAGAACAGATTTATTATGTATATGAAGCTCAGTATTAAACTGTTTATCTCATTACACACTACAGTGATAATTATTACTGCTATTTGTGATACAGTAGCACCGGGAGACACCTATCACACTCATGGTTTCCCTTTCGGAATTTTTTGGACCTAGAAGATTGCAAGTAACTGAAAAAAATCAGCACTGGGAACAAAAGTGAAAAAGCACACAGGGATCACATTATTGCACAATTCATCTGTACCTGTCAGTTGGTCCTGACAATTGCCTTTAAATGATACCCCTGACCCCAAGGAACCTTGAAGAAGGACTTTGCTGAAAAATGGGGAATATGCCTGCATCCAGAACCATCAAAGGACGTATGTTGATATACTGAGAAGAGTTTTGTCCCTGGTTTGCTCAAGTTGAGGCTGTACCACGCTCTCTAATTTCAATTTACAATGCACAAATGCTAGTAAACACCCAGGAGCTTGTCTTGGGGCAAAGAGGCACACTGCCAACTCTTCCCCCAGCTGTCTTGAAGCATGCAGTGGCTTAACTTTATTATTCCTCCTGCTATCCTCAATCTTCTGTTACATCCACTATGGTCCCAAGTAACTACCTGCCACCACAGAAACCCTTGATTATCTGAGCTGTGTGAGAAAAACATGACTTCACACACTGCATGGCACACTTAGCCCCTACAACTCCTGTCAGCCCCAGCTTAGTGTTCAGCCCCTTTCCAAAGATGAGAATGAACATGCTCTCCTAAGTTCACCTGCTTCTTAATGTTAATTTCCTTGACATCCAAATGGTGAAATGTGGTTTTTCTTGGAGTTCTCTGAATATTGCTGTAAGACAGTATGAATCCAGAGTTGTACTGGAGCAACTTCTGTCCATCATCCAAACTCCTTGGCATTACTTCACAGCTTCCCACATGAATTAATGATATTAATTAACGACATCATTGAGGACATGACATCACGCTTTAAAAAAGAGGTAATATTTGATAATAAAAGACAGTACTTGTGAGATTAGCAAACTGGCAGCCATGTTTCCTTCTAAATTCTGAAAGGATTAATGACAGGCTAGATAACAAAGTTTTGTGTAAGTTTCTGGAAATGGAGTTTCCATGTCTACTCTACCAGGGAACACAATGTTTATAAGAGATTTCCTGTTTAATGTATACAATCATGTCCTACGTAAGATGGTCTAACTGCATTGCCAATAGTAGTACATAGAAATTTACCTCTTCATCGATATTTCTGAAATTACTCTGTTCATTGTCACTCATAATTTTAAGGAAGAAAATTGCATCTGATCAGAGCTAAAAGATTAACTGGTTCTGGAAAAACATGGAGCCTGTGACTGTACCTCCTTCTCTGCTAATTCCAAATCAGACTAATGCAGTAACATATACATGCAGGACAGACATGAATAGTATACTCACATCTGTACACTGATGCATGCTACATGCTCCACTGCTTCATTCATTAAGTCACTCAGACTTTAGAAAATAAGTCAGCTCCCTAAGCTTGACTAGCTAATAATCTTTAAAATTCACTGACTTAGATTTAGTTCTGTTAGTGTAACCCGTAATTCTAAATATCAATTCTAATTATTCTTTCCACTCATTTAAAATTCTCCTTTTTGCCAGAAAACAAACTAGAAATACAGGCAAAAAGTAATAAATTCACTATTTCAGTATTTAAGAAAGTAATATTTACTGTGTTCTTTAATGTTGACTTTTGTGCACTTTTTCATTACATGAGTTCCCTTTGACTGGCTTCATAAGATTAAAATCACAGCATAGGAATTTCCAGACTTCTGTATTTCCATCCTTTGCTTATTGGATTCTGATTTGTGTATACCAGACTTAGCACTGTTATGGCTGAGAATGCAGCCCTTTTGTATTCTTTTTGTGCACGCTGCCCTTTAGATCCTTTGGAATTTTTCTGCACTGTTTCATCATGAGGTTTCTATCTGCCTTTAAAAGAGTTGTTGTATTAAAAAAAAAAAAAAAAAAAAAAGCTAGATAGAAGAAATGGCATTATCAAGAAGCAGTGGAAGATTTAGAGATTAAAAAAAAAGCCCAATTGGAAGTGCTTCAGATTTAGGCTACTTTTCCCAGGAGGTTTAGTTACATTTACTAATAGGATTATATTTTTGCATGGCAAGACACTATCAACTTGGCTTCAGTTTTCTACCCTAGAGCCATTGGCTTTTCCCATACTCAAATAGCTATGGAAGAGAGGAACAGAAAAAGAAAAGATATCATTTATCTCTTCAATCTCTCAATTTGTGTTGATTCATTTTGACACTGTATTTTCTATCAGTCATTTGTATTCCTAAAAGCAACAAGAGCCAGCAGAAACCAAATTTGCCCTCCAAATGTGTGTGTGTGTGTGTGTGTGTGCGCGCGCGCGCATGTAGATGCATACATTTAAATACATATGACTGATGAACAGACAGGGTAATGGGGCCTAAGACTTGCCAGTATAATGTGGATCCAGAAGTGCTCTAAGCTATGCTTAAGCACTACAGATGCCCTTGACTGGCAGCACTGGGGCCTCACAGTGTTTGCTGTGCAAAAGTAAATGCGGAAGCAGTGGGTCACAGCAGCAGGAAGATCTCGGTAGAAATCGCCACTCCCTGAAAGTGGCTTTGGGCTGATTAATATAAAGAAAAATAAATTTTGCTAGTGGAAATAGGAGAGGACAGCAAATATTTTGATTTTATATTGCACCTCTCCTACTGAAGTTACTCTTCAGCAAGAAGCATAAATGATGTCAAAAGCAAATCTTGAAGCTGATGTGCACTTAGCAACAATATAGGATGGAGTACTTAGAAAAGGGAATGATGGGCAGGGTTGAAGGTTATCTCCTGCTGCTTGGGGAAAAAAGGGAAAAAAATGATACATGCTTTTAGACACCAGAGCAGAAGGTTTCCTCTTCCACTGCATAGCTGCAGAGAGAGACAGCCTGTCCCCAGAGCAAGGAAACCCCATAGATGGCCTGACAAAATCCACAGACCATACAAGGCTGAGTCCAGCTCCAGGGCTGGATTTTGCCTCTTGGGTCACCAGGAAGAGTGGTACCAAATAGATGACACCATCACTTGTCAGGATCTCTAGCAACACCCATACCAAAACAGAAACAGCATCACATATTTAGAAACAGCAAATGTGTCCCAGGAAAAGGACATTGAGAAAATACCATTTTTCTCACTAATGAGGCTTAAGTGGTGCTCCCCCAATACTTTAAGGTATCTTTTGCAAAAGTAACAAAAGTTCTTCAGTTATTGGTTACTACCCACTGCAATCCAGGCGGTCAATTCTGAAATGTCAGAGGCTGTAATTACAAATTCTCATTTTCACAATGAGGTTTTAGAGATGAAATCTTATTGACATTTAGCAAGATTCTTTCATGTAGGAGAGCAAAATGTATAATGTCCAAATCTCTGAAACACATTTTTTTTGCTGGACTTCCTTTCTAAATGCCTCTATGGCTTTCATGAGTAGCAAAGGTGCAGAAGAGGGGGAATTAAACACTTTACTGCTCTGAACAGATGAAAGAGCAAGAAATTGTATTTCCAAAATAGATATTGATCATCTTTATGTACTGAAATCAAAATTCAAATGTTCATTTGATTAAACAAGGACATGAATATTTCCTCTTTTCTCTGTAGAATTAAAGACCCCACCAGCCAGGTAGGGTCTGCTTCATAGCCCAGGGCCCACAACTCCATTCATAGGACAGCATATGTCAAGGAACAGAGAAAATTCAATTATTTTCTTATCAGTTCAACTTTGCAGCAGGAATAGCTAGAGATGATCTAGCACAGAGTATTTCACACTCTATTTAAAAGGAGTTTTTTGGAGAACAACTTGGCTGAGTGAGGCTGACATTCCACCTTGCTGCCTAGGCTTTAACACCAGCCTGGGAGGAATTTTCCAGAGAGGTTTATACTTGTCAACTTTTTACATAGTAGTTGATGTGCCAGTGAAGGAAATGTGCTATTATTTCATAAAGCCAGTTAATCACCTTGGGCCTTGAAGCAAAAGCTATTGCCCAATTATAACGTGTGGTTATGAATGTAGATCAGGGCATGTGTCTGTCTAGATTGTTTTAAAGTGTGACCACCTCATTCTGCTCACTGGTTTTGGTCTGTCAGGGTCATCTACCACATGATGCTGACTTCCACACACAAATGATAAATTAATTGGAGAAGTATTTCTGTTTGTGAATTTTGAATTTGTTGGCTTGAAGTTTTATAAGGTTGTACTTTAGTTTACTTTTAGCAGCATGGGAACATCACATTCAGTCTCACGTGAAATTCTATACACTATAATTTCCCCCCACTTTTTGTCCTTTAATTATCTGTCAGCCTAATGAATCACCAAGGCCATAAAAAACCCATAAAAAAACTGGGAGATAAGCTCAGCACTGGCAGTGGCCAAGTTGGCCCACATGCCATGGCAGTACACTGTGGTTCCTTTTGTGTTTTGCTAGCCAAGTTTTAGCTCCTGAGAAGACATCTATATTGCAGGCCTAAGGAAACACTCCTTGCCAGAGGGCAGAGAAACCTGCCAGGTTTTCAGCAGGCTATAAAAGAAGGAAGAAGCTCTGTTTCAAGTTTGGAGGAACTTCAGCCAGTACAGTACAGTACTCAAAGAGGAACATAATATATTAACTTGAACTAAATAAATGAGACAGTGGCAGGCTTGTTAGATTTTGAAACATGAAATAACTTGTCCCTTTTGGTCCTTTCCTATATGTTAGGTCGCAGACTCGATTTCTCTACTTTCTTTGGATTCTTTGGATTCCAAATGGGACATGAAAAACTGGACCACCTTCTATGGACCTGCAGCACCTTGCACTTGGCCTTGCTAAATCTCATGAGCCTTCTTCTCTGGCCTGCTGAGTCTCTCTGGATGGCATGCAAAACATTGCTTCTCTCTGAACGTGAAACCACAAGAAAAGACCTTGCTCTTCCTTCCACGAGCTTCTAATTTTCAGCAGAGAATGACCTTTCTGCTGCACTGGCGGGGAGAGAAAGCAGCAACATGGGAAGCAGAGACAGCAGCTCTGGTTAGACCTCAGCAGCTCCCATGCTGTCCCTGTAGCATGTAGATCCACCTCCCTCCCTCTGTTTCCCAGAAACCAGGAAACCTGAACCACCAGTGGTTGTTAAACCAATATCCAACACAAAACTCTGATGATATGAGCCAAACTAAAGTGTAGGGCACATTTTGAGAATCAGATGCTTAACTGGTATGTCCTTATTTGTGACAGGCATCTAGACTTCCATTACAGTACAGAGAGACCTAGCTGACACATATCTCCACAAACCTGAACTTAAGTTTCTCAGATTGCACCTGACCCTCATCTCATATGTTTGGTGTGTTTAATATGGGGTTGATAGGCAGCTAGTCCCTATCTCTGACCTCAGAGCTGGGAGCCTATTCTTAGGGATTCCTTGGGTGTCTCTGCCCTTCTGGGAAGTGCATCCCATGCACTACACTCAGAGGCAGCACAAGAGACTGAGCTGCTGCTTGATGAATGAAGTAAGGGTCACAGCTTCCTTACCTCTGGGGAGAGCCTGATGGGAGCCCTGAAACAGATCATGAACCACAGCACGTGGGATGTTGTTAGGTAAAGCAAAACCTTAGCCCCTTAAAAACATTCTCTGATTTTCTCCAGGGGAAAAAATTCCTCTACTCCACTTTGCTGCAAGTAGCTGTGTTGTGTAGTTGAGATCTTTACCCCTTTACAGTGAGCTACAAAGTAAATATATTATCACAGGTCTTGGTTCCGCAGTCCAGGGTCTTTTTCCCTGTGTTTATCAGCCAGGAAGCAGTTTACTTGTGGCATGCAGCAATAAATGCATCTGGTCATTTCCAGCATCCTTCAGTGTGCTCGTCACAGCCACAATTGTATGAATTAAAATGCCTGTTCCTTCTTTTATTGCCCTTGAGGGGAGGAAAATATTCCTGAAGGCTATGATTTCACAATGGATTGGCTTTTCTTCCTCTCAGAGGGACAGGAGGAGAGGTTGAGTGCAGCCTTCTCATGTGGAACATCTACTTTTTCTCCCCGTTGCCATGGTGACTGAGCCACTGGCTGGTCTGGCACCGAAAGGTGCTCAATGACACCCAATACCAGGGCATCAAGAGAGAGGACTGGGAAGAGAGAGGGGAAGCATCCTTGTTTAAATGTTTAATGACCAGTGTTTTCTGCTGGTGAATTTTCAAATAATAACCCATAAAGTGACAACATCTGCATCATTCAGACTTAGATACTGTTCTCCAATAACTCAGTTCTGAGGACTGCAAATATTGCAGTACAGGTTGCCAACTACGTATTCAGAAACTGTAACAGGTATACACAGAATACTCATTAATGTAAGTGGTTTTCTCTATCTAAAACTTGTTCCTTTTGTAATACAAATCCCATGCAGTAATAAACAACATGTATTTCATCACCTCCAGGTCTTTAATCCTATTTCTGTCATGGTCTCAAAATCATACTGCACTGGCATGAGCCAGAAAAAAAAATTGCTTACAGCTGCAAGAACTTGCAGGGAAATGAGCTCTTTCAAAATAATGAGCTATTAACCCATGGCACTGCTGCAGAGGCATTGCAGTGGTGTCAGCCACTGGTGCGTCAATAAGCAACAAGCTGAATTAGAAGCGCATGTGAATTTGTTTCTGTAGATAATTCTTCTTTGATATAAACTGGAACAAGTCTGAGTAGCTGGATGAAAACACAGTTGTGCTGAATTTGGCTCGAAAGAAAGGAAAGCGGAGGCCCCTAATTTAGGTTATCTCCCTGGTTAGCACCATTCACATGCTCGTTATTTGGGACAGAACTGAGCCTGTTCAATTGCTTTCCAGAGATATTTCTGGAGGAAATAAAATCCTTTCAGCAGCTGGGAGAGGAGGGAAGAAGGCAGACTTACGGATCAAAGGCCGCTAGCAGGAAGTTGAGCAGCAAGCTGATGGACTGCTCCACGTTGATCTGATGGGTCGTCGGCATCCGCTTGTTGAGCTGGTAGAAGATGGTTGAAATCACAGCCTCCAGGCGAGCCACGTTCAGTTCGATGCTGGGGTCCAGGTTGTTCAGGGCATTCTCCCGCAAGGCTTCTATCACATTCCAGATGTCCACCAGGTGCACTAGAGGACAGGACAGAAAGACTCAACTGGGAAAACGTGCTCCCGAAAGCAACTGAGAATAAGAGCCATCTCCTTCCACAGGGTGGGGAATAACACAACCATGTGCAACATGCTTCATGAATAATTAAATGAATTAATGTGTTTTCCATCACCAAATATTGAACCTGGTGGAGGAATGAGCAAATAAAATTCAAATCCGTTAATAAGCAAACAATACATGGATATTACTTGTTGTAATGAGTACCACCTCAGCTTGGAAAATCATTCCTCATTGTATGAAGTATTCAAATACAAGTCTGTATTTTACGGAAATCAATGAAAGGTAAACATATGCTAATTGTTTTTCTGAACCATGCCTTTATGAATCCCCATTCAGAAATTACTCTTAGATATTAATTTGCATAGCAGATGGGCTTTTCAGAAGATCCTACGAATACTAAGTGCTTATCACATACTGATATTTTGAAAATTCTTTTCAGCAATTTGTATGGAAAGCAAAATATTTTACAGAAACAGAATTGTAATTGAGTCAGGGTACATTTAAACAAATAACGCATAATGAAGTGATCTGAAAGTCATATTTTATGTCTTCTAAATATATGCGCCAAATGATTTGTTAAATATCTCTCTTTGATGAAGTCCTGGTCTAAGCTGAATTTGATGGGGCCTGTTTTTACCTACAAGGACAGTTTAAAGGACAATCTCTGCTCACCCTTCATTTTGTACCCAAACAGAAACCTTGTTTGCAGAGCACTGTTATTGTGGCAGTATGACTGGCTTGCTGTGGATTGCCATTTTCAGAAGAGGTGCACTGTGCCAAAAATAAAGAAAACCCTACAGCAATTTAAAAACTGGATTTACTTCAAACCTGAACTCAAAGGTTCATCCCTTTATCTTAAGTATTACCTACAGTCCTACTGAAGTGTTAGTAAAAAATAAATCAGGAAGCTCAGGGTGCAAATTTTCTTTTTTTCACCAGAGAAACTACTGCACAGTTCTCATTACACAGTTTGGTGACATGGTTTATGATGTATCAAAAGCCACCTGTATGAGGAAAGAGATCTTTGTTTTTATAGCTAGAGAAACTTAATTACAATCCTCATCATTAGATTTTTACTTGATTGGTTTGCAGGTGCTGTCTCAGACTGCAATGTGACACGATGGTCTGATGGCAGGGAAATGTAAGCTGATTGTAGATGGGTGATGAAATGACATACAGTCATTTTACTTGGTGTAAAATTCTGCCTTATGATTGGGTTTCCCCTCATTTCCCCTCGGGAATAAATAGACTCCAACACCCTGCTAGCGCATGTGGAAGCCCAAGGATGAAGATACCCCATAGCTGTGCCCCTGCAGCCCATGGACGTCCAGGGAGATGTGGAGATCCACCTGCAGCCCCTGGAGAAGCCCACACCAGAGCAGGTGGATGCCTGAGAGGAAGCTGTGGATCAGTGGGAGGCCCATGCTGGAGCAGGTTCCTGGCAGGGATCTGCAAACCTATGGAGGGAGGAACCCACCATGGAGCAGTGTCCTCACAGGACTTGTGATGTTATGGGGCACCTGTGTTGGAGTAGCCCGTCCTTGAAGAACTGCATCCTGTGAAAGAGTGACTTGTGCTGCTGCAGTTTGTGGAGAAATGTTGTCCATAGGATGGAGAAGTTCACAGAGAACAGTCTCCTGGGGGAGGAACCCCAGGTTGGAGTAGGGGAGAAGCAGCAGAAACAACCTCTAATGAACTGGCCATAATACCCTTTCTCTGTCTCCCTGTGCCACTGAGGTGGAGGAGGTTAAGCTGATGAAGGAGGGAGGGTGGGGGAAAGGTGTTTTTAAGGTCTTACTTTACTCCTCACTATCCTGCTCTGATTTTGTTAGTAATAAATTCAACTCATATCTCTAATTAGAATGTTTTGCCTGTGATGTTACTTGGTGGGTGATCTCTCTGTCCTCATCTCAACCCTTTGTTATATTTTCTCCCCCCTGACCAGCTGCAGAGGGCAGTGATGGAGACGCTTTGGTGGGTGTCTGGCATCCAACCAGAGTCAACCCACTACAGCTGGGTGGGTGGAGTACACAACCTCTGAACTCTTCTGTTTGCATTCTGGCTGGTGGAAGAGCAAATTCCCCATAAAAAATCTGGCACAGGATCTCAGATCCTTTTAATGCAATTGTTCCCAATCCCACTCAATCAGTTTTCACTGTCACAGAGGTAATCTGGATAAATGGAAGATGAACAATCTCCAGGAGGACAGCTGGCACGTAATAACTGACCCTTTCTGGGCAGCTTTTCCACATGGCTCAGAGGCCAGAGAATGGAGAAGTCACCAGAAAGCAGGCCATTGTCTGGTTCAGGAAAGAAGGGTTATTTGAGCATTCTACCACATAAAGAGCCAAGAAAAGTACCAGAAATACAGAGCAACATGCCAGAAGATGCCACGTGTGCATGTGTTTTGCGGCAGTATTAAGAGGGAAGGATGGGCAGAAAGCAAAAGGTAAAGTGGAATGTTTCCCTCAAGGTCTGTGGCCATGCAGGCTGTTGCTGGCCATGGGGGCTGTCTCTGGTCATTCAGAAGAAGCAGATGAAGAAAGTGCTTCCACAAGCAGTTTTACCAAGTTGGCTTCTGGTTATGTGTACAAATCATCAAATATGAACTACAGAAAGATAACAATGTGAGAAATTACCAGGCAAAACAAATTGCAAAAGAAAAGAGTAATGCACATGGCTCACCTTGACTTGAGGCTACACTAAGAAGAGAGAAATCCAAAGGAACAGGACAAACAGGAACCAGCACTACAGACCAAGGCAAATATTACTAGGACAACCTTATTATAAATACTGAATGAGGATGTAAAATCAGCAAATTAGAGCTGGTGGGAAAAGAATAAATACGGATGGGCTGCTTATCTGGGAGTGCATGAGTGTAGTAGCAGAAAAAACCATGAGAGTGGAAAAGGGCAATTTGAAGGGTAACAAATCATGTCATCAGAACTGCTGGGGTACTTTTCAAGCAACCTATACAGGAATTGTTTTGACCATACATATTCACTTCTGCAGTCATTGGAAATTGTGATGGTTTCCCTAACCACGATAAAAGGTTAGCCAGGAAGGAAGAACCAGACATCCAGACTCCCTAACAGTGAGAATTTCATGCTGTAATTAAACTTTAATTGCTGTAGCCTAGTAGTAGAAAATTCTTGAATATGGAGGAAAAGAGCTGGCACTATGAATAAGGCTGAAATGGGGGTTGGTGTCTTTATTCTTCACATGATCTAGTACTGATACTGTGTGGCTGTCAGATTTTAATGTAGGGTTTTTTGCTGTTTTGCTTTCCTACTGGTATTATATTTCTCATAACACAGTCATATGCAGAGTTAGTTTTGATGATGGTCTTGGGAAGGAAAATGTCCAGAGGCTAGGAGACGTGGGACTAATAACATCAGTATACTAAACACATATGAGAGAAAATTACTGGTTTTATTGTTAACTCTAACCTGAAAGCCTCATAAGCTCTCATGATGTTCATTGGTATGCCAGAAAGGTAGGGCACAAGACTAAGAAAATGACTTATTGAAGATTACACGGCTGTAAGAGTTCCCTACCCACCATGAAATATTAGTCTCAAGGAACTGCTGTGTATTTATGCTATAAATAACTTTACTTGGGCATTTTTTTTTTCTCCAGAAATACTTTGCTTCCACTCAAAGCTGAATAAACAATCCTACTGCACTATTTTATTTTGCATTTTATCAATTAATTTTACAGATATCTAAGAGGCTGGAAAGTATTATTTCCTGGAGGACGAGATGGAAAATGGAAACGAGCCAGACATTTAACAAGAACTACTGATTTTGAAAATACCTGCTCAGATGTCTAGCTCAAAATGAAAAGGACATTTTGTTAGGCTGCTGTACAGATGACTAAAGTCTCTGACCTTTGCTCAAGTCAGTTGTTACAGACAAGAATCATGCAGCTAAATTAAATGTAAAAGACTAAGTGTCTACTGTTGACTGGTGACCAAGGCTCCCTCTCATGTCAGTAAAAAAAAAAAAAAAAAGAACTTTAAAGCATCTGGTGGGAGACAGGTGGGATGAGCAGTGCCTTGAATCTGCCCATATTTCTTCACTGACTACAGACAAAGCCTAAAGCAACATGTTTACATGAGACATGTAACCTCAGAGCTGGCAAAGTTAACTGAGTTGAATCCCACACTTTCCTCCTTCAACATTAAGAAAAGATGTCTTTTCTAGCCTGACTACATGACCTAGAATAATTCAGGTTTTATATAAAATATGAATAATAAATACTTCAATCTGTATGAACAGCTACCAGATCCTGTCATAGTCACTACCTTTTACATTGCATTGCTTGACCTTGTTCAGATTACATTCAGGTAGTGCCCTACTGATCACCTCAAATTCTATTATTTTTTAAGGTTACTCATACAGTAAGCAAACTTTTACATATTATATCATGCTGCCAAGTCAAACTGTCAGTATTAGCAAAAGGGAGGTAAAACACAGGACTCTGCAAGTTCCACTCATTTGTACTAATAGAAATCGATGCCTACAGCTAATGTGGTATCTGCATTCTGTTTAAAGTAATAACAGAATGTAAACCTTACAAACTTTGCATAAGCTTACATTCCTCATCTTCTCTTCCACCCATTTTCCATAATACCTGCTATGCTCATTTATTTATTTATCCATCCCTGAGACTTTTAATCTCACTGAGGAAGGCATATCTCCTTACTTTGTTTGCACAACACATAGTGCAATAAACCCTAAATCTGATTTCTAGATGCTACATGATGGTAGCAAGAAGAGTCTGCAATAATAAATAATAAAGAAGCATACAAATGCAGGAGAGCTTTCTCTCTCCTAAAAATCTGCCTTGAATTCCCTCAAGAGACTAAAACTCCAAAAGTTTGTTTTTAACTTCTAATTGCTGTTGTTGCTTTTGCTGCCTTGCCCACATTTCCCACTGAAAAGTGAATCATGACTCAGCATGTGAAAGATGCGCCTTCAGAAATAGGTTTGGAAGTCTGTCTATTTTTCCTTCAGTGCCAGCAGATGATCACTATGCAGTAAGAGTAAAAGCTGCTTGTGTCTAGTGCCTGTGTAGCATAACGCTATCAACAATCATGAAGCCCAGCCAACATTCATGTACCCTTCAGAAAGGCCTCACACTCAGTAAACAGCACAGGTATAGATCTCACTCATTTGTCTGACGTCTGGAAAAAAAGCTGACAATCTGCATAAGCAATTGCTAAACTATGCTTCCCTTTAGATTTTCTGTGAAGTGATCCCTGAAGTCACAGCTAAGCTAAAGCTCTGCGTTATTACATCTTCTATGGCGAACACTGTCTGCTAATTTAACTTTTATGACATTATGTAATATTTAAACAGCATCACAGAAAGTTTCATATTTGAGCATGCTCAGTAAGAGACAGTGATTAGTGAATGTAAATAAAGTTCAGAGTCCAGACAGAAGAGGGATGACACAGATGAGAAGCATTACAGATGGCTGCCATTCATTCCACAGCAATCATTATCAAAAATTGCAGTCTTTGAGGAGACCCAGACTGAACTGCAGAGAATTAAGATTAATGCATGAAAATACACTCCAAATAGCAAATGTTATTTCCTTCAGTGGACTCCTTTGACTGTTAAAGCAACATTTGTAGAGTGTCTGTTGCCAGTGCACTGAGACAGAACTGATCAGGCTCTCCCTTCAGGATGCAAGGGGGATGAAGATGGCTGGATCAGCTTGAAAGGACTTTTGTATTTTCCTCAAACTAAAAAGTTTTCAGATACCTTCAAGTTTTACATCCTGCTCTTCTGCCTTTACCTGTGTTCAGAATACCTTTTCCTTTAACTTTTTACTACTTTTATAATGAAAGTGATCAATCAGTAGTTACAGTACAGAATTCCATCACCTACAACTCTGTCAACAGGTCAATTTGTGGAAGAGACGTACCCCAGATACACTTAGAGAAAACACAATTTAGCAATCTTATGTTGCTTATTATACGCACATATGTCAATTTTACTGATCTTGATTCTCCCTTTTTTCTTCAGGCATTTTGTAGGCTCTTCATTCTTCATCTTCAAAAAAACAATGTACTTTTAATATATTGTAACTAGTAACTTTAATTTATTTGCAGCAAGTAATTTTCTGTTTGGCAGATACAGTATCTTAATAAGCAAAATGAGAGAGATGGACTACATTCCTTTTCTTCAATTCAAAACAAAGAAATTAATATGTACTTATACAGTGAAAAATGAGTTTTTCTCTCCATCATGCAATTTATAATTATGGAAAGGCTCTGAGATACAGATAGTCACTAATCTCAAAGGAGGCAGATTACCTCAAACATCAGCTGTCAAGAAATGATGTTACCCTGAGAAAACATAAAAAAGAAAAAAACATTGCAAAGTTTATCTTTTAAGTAGTATAAAAAAAAATATTTAAAAACCGTCTGTGTGCTTAAGATTTATGCTTAAGCTTTCTTAGCATTAAATGGACCTACTTATACAAAAATTCTCATTTGCCCTATTTAACTTTTTTGTATTACACCCTAACCATGAGTTTTACAAAGCTATATCTCCATTTATTATTAAATGAACATGGAAGAGGAGATTACACTTAATTAAATACAGGAAGTAACAAGTCAGGGCTTAAACAATCAATACAAATTTATTTAACATGTAGTACATCTAAGTAAATATAAGTTAAACATGTCCAAGTGATAGATAGTTAGGACCAAAATTCTCCTTGTTATATTTTCCTTTGTGAATACAAGAACATACTTCTGAAGAAATATTAGCTTAAATTATTTCCAAAATTTTACTATGCATTTCATGAAGATTTTAGTCCAGAAAACCTCTTACACACATGCTTGAGTTCGAGCATACTTGTACTGCTATTTGAAATCAATGGCACTTGATGGTATGTCAGGTATTTCAGGTGGATTTCATTAGAAGGGAAAGATTTATGCTTCCTTGTCTAACAATCCTAAAAATACTATAAAATATGTTAGACGATTCTTTTTTTTTTTTCATTAGAATCTATGAACCCATCACAAATTAGGGTATTGGGTATTGGAGCCATTTGTCACTGCCATTGCTAAGAAGCCCTGGGAAGTTATTCACATTTTCTATTTTGATCCCTCTCTCCTGCTGCCAAGCAGGTAACAGAGGACTGACTGAGGCATGTTTTTCCTCTAAACTACACCTGTTGGTGTTCAAGCTGCCCCTCAAATCAGTCAGCTGTAGTGTGATCACTGAAAGCTTTACTTGCACATCCCACTACTATGCAGATCAAAGTGCCAGCAACGAAGGCTTTCAGTTTTTTACACTCTCTGGATACCAAATTACCTGAAATTTGTTACTTCTGCTCAGGGCTAAAATGAGGTACTCTTTGGCAGGGTACATCCAGTGACAGCTGTCACTCTACACAGCCTGGCACACCCAGACTACTCATGGCCCAAATAGCTGACATTAAGAGGAAACTACTCTCTGTGAGGGTGGTGAAGCAGTGGAACAAGTTGCCCAGAGAAGTTGTGGATGACCTGGAAGTGGTTAAGGCCAGGATGGGGATGGGTCATCCACATGGATGGGGATTTGAGCAACCTGGTCTAGAGGAAGGCATCTCTGCCCATGGAAGGAAGGGGGTTAGAACTAGATGGGCCCTTTCAACCCAAGACATTTTATGATTCTATGATCCGATGCAAGGGAATAGAGAACACGGAGCCACACTCTTCTCAGGGATAAGACAGTGAAGGGACTGAAGGAAACAGGCACAAATTAAAATACAGGAAAGCATCTGAATGTAAGAAAAAGATTTTCCCTGTGAGGATTTTTGAATAGTGTGATACTGCCCACAAAAGCTGTAGAGTCTCCATCCTTGAAAATAATCAAACCTGAAAATAATCAAAACCCTGAGCAATTTGCTGTAGCTGACCCTGTTCTCTCCAGAATTCCCTGCCAACTTCATTGATTCTGTGATGCTGCTGTTTGATCGTGAACCTGTGCTGCAAAACCACAGTAACTCGTACTGGAAAGGAGTCAGTGTTGCCTCACTGACTTTTCTCTAAAATCATTACTCGAGTAAGCTGTGCTCCAAGGCCCTTCTCTAACACATGTAATAAATAAAAAATCACAGAACCTACCCTGAGGCATCTTGAAAAATTGAAAAAGAGTCCTCCACATTCTCAAGAGGTTTTGTGTAAGCTGTATTGTGGGCCTTCACAGCACTGTGAGTACTCAGGTATTCCCTTTAGTTTTCCCTTGAAGGCCAAGGGATTTCAGAGGGAGGCTGTAGTTTCATTTAATCCCCTGTCAGATGCATGCATTCCTATTCCTCTTCCGCTTCCGCCTCCTCCTCCTCACCTTTCTGCCTGTGCTGTGGGACTGCACAGGTGTGTGGTATGCACTGGCTCAGCAGGAAGCTGGAATAAGACTATCCACTTCCACCTGCCCATCCCAGAGGTGAGGAGGAGTGCCCGGATTAGGACCTAAACATTCAGACCAGCCAAGAGAAACAGCTTTGTTCTGAACCATGTGCATATGGGGTAAGTGAGCTGCATTTGGACTGACTGGATTCATGCAGATCACCTGTCCCAGTGATGCCACATGGAAGGAGAGATGTCCCAGCCATCAGGAGCTGAGTTGTCTGTGCATATGCCAGCCAGCTGCACACTGCATGTACAGAAGACATTTCTGAGGGGATGCCAAACCTGACTGCTGGTTGTTTGGCAATCTGCAGGACAGAAGGTGTACAACTGAGGCACTGAAAATTTAGGGAGAGTTTTAAAGGTTCCCCTGTCTGCATACTTGGGCTGGAATCCTATTATATTCAACCTATGTAGTGCCCAGAAAGTAAAGTAAGTTACTCTAAAACCTTCTGGGATTCTGATCACTACAGAACTTTGATCAAGTATTACTAATGAGGAATAATCATTAGGCTAACAATACACTGAAATGTGATCTTTCCACTTTTAATATGGTACCTGACAAATCCACCAAGGTGCATGAGTGTGTAAAGATCTCCAGTAAAATTTGTCTTTTACATAGTAATTTAATTTACAATAGAAGTTCCTTCTTCCCCTGCTGTCAATTCCTGACCATCTTGTCTTATCTTGTTTTACCTATATTTAACCTAAGACAGAAGGGCTCTCTGTGGGTGGCAAAAGCCGTCAGTCTCTCCAAGGAGCAGCACTAATGACAGTCAATTCTGCAAAAGGGAACAGTGGGTGATCCACCCTGACTGCTGGGCTGGGAAACTGCTGTCATCTACTTGTCACCCAGATGCTGGCAAAGTGTTTTCTTTTTTTTAAACCTGCTTTGAAATAATTTATTTGAAATGATGAATGAAGTATCACATATATAAATGAAATAATAAAAAAATCTAACTCTAAGCTTCTTAGTATTTTGATGATAGCTAGAAAAGAATTAGAACTCGGAACTGTTGCTAAAAAGTCACATGGCTTAAATCCACTGATTATATATAATTTTCTTATTTTTAGAGTTCAACAATCTATCTGCACGTAAAGACCAACGTGCAAATAGCAGACCTATTGCTACATGTATTCCACAGTCAGAAACTTTATAACCACCCCAAGACAACAGTACTTCAAAACTGTGTGTCTCTATTATGCTTGCGATCCCACTACAGAACCATTTTAATGAGAAAGGTTTTATTTGAGGCACTGTGTGATCAGGCCTCAGTCTGACTGAATAGTTCCCACAAAAGGGTTTTGCTAGCGTCACCTTTCAAAGAAGCGAAAGAACTCATGAGGTAACAAGACTTGGTCAATAGATATGTATAATATACAACAGCTTTCTCATTTCCCTTAATAAAAGGTCAGTTTGCTTTAAGTTTGAGTTCTCAGGCGAGTTTGTAAAAGATAGATCTGGTGAACCTGACAATGAATACAGCAACCAAACCACGGAGACTTTCAAAAACTGTTTCCAGAGGAGAACCAGAAGCCACGTGTGATCCCTCCTACTTCGGAGATGCAAATGGAAGTTGAGAAACGCCTGAACATACGAGGAGGAAGCCCCGGAGTGCGAGGCTGGCGCAGCTCAGATGGTGTGGAAGAACGCAAGACACGCCAGCTGAGATCTCGCCAGCCGGCGGGACACGCCGCACACGCTCCTGGCGGGGCCTCGCCACAGGATGGCACTCCTGGGTGTATTTTAAATGCAGCCACACTCGCTCCAGCATTTTAACTCTCTCCTGGCACAGCGTCAAGCGAGACAGCGCGAATCAGAGGCGGTGCATGGCCACCGAGAATGGCCGTGTCTCTGCGTTTAGCCGAATGAGGCCTGTGAGCGTGGAGGTGGGGCTGTGTGGGTGTCCTGCACCGGCCATCACGCGGGCCGGGCAAACAATGCCAACCCCGCGCGGTGAAAAAGGCAGAATGTCTTCATCTTGGATGCCCTTATTACGGCGGTAACATCTTCTCCAGCAGTATGCTTCTTCAAATGCCGAGTCTGAGACTTACACCACATCTTTCTTTCATCAGTAATTTCCTTTTTCCCTCTGACAGAACCGCTGCCAGCTCCATTCATTCCCCCCCCCTGCCCCAACATTCCCCATGCCACAGGAGGACTACAGCTTGCTAGGCCCTGCTACCAGCCAAATGCAACCATAGAGGGAATGCAAATGTTAACAAATTGGGTTATTTACGTTTTTCATTAATTTTGAAGCAGTGCACGTGACCAGCTTAAGGATACATGGTGTTATCCCCAATCTCGTATTAACTGCTGTTTCCTTTAAAAAATAGCTTGTGATAAATAAGGCAAAATGTGATTTAACAGTTCTTTACAACAGTTTCTTACCTAATAGCTATAGAAAACAAGTTGAGATTACATTATCAAACTTTAAGGTTAAGTCCTATCACAAAGGTCAATGAAAAAGAATGAGCATCTATTAGACATTTAGAACTGCTTGAAAACTAAAGCCCCCTTTGGCATATATCCTGTTTTTCAGAGTGTGATCCATGGTTGCTTAGTTTTCTGTAGTATTATTTTTTAAATCATTTAGGGTTGGCCAGACTGTAAACAGCAACACAAGGTACAGAATACTAATGAGAGATGAATCGCGCACTTTCTTGAATATGAAATATGTAATATTTTACATATATGCAAATTCTTAACCTGATCCTCATACTATTAATTTAAATATTTTCTTATGTAATGTGGACTGAATTTGACCCATAACATTTTCATCTATTAAAAATAATTAGAGAAAATCTTAAGCTGAACTTAATGCTTGGGTAAACAGTCTGATACCACAACTGCATTTTTCATCCCCAGAGCAGAAGAGACATATTAAAGATTATTAACATATGCTTCTCTCTTCTGAAGAGTTTGGTTCAGTCCAGAGGGTTCCCAGGACAAAATCCCAGTACCAACTTCAGCTGTTGAGAGCAAGAGCACTGCTATGAAGCAGGACATTCATGTGACACACGGGACTTGAGTGAAAAAGCATCTTATGCCTGAAGTCATAAGGACAGTTCAGACTTATCTTACTTTACCTTTAGCTGAGATTGGTAATCAAGTTCCTAATTACTGTCATAAGTTTCAGCTTTCATAGGTATTTAATAATGTATTACATTTGAAAACAATGAAATTTATTTGCCCCAAAATCTTCTGGAATATGAGCTATAATCAGCTTGGAAAGAGGGAAAGATGGATCCTAGTATCTGGAATATCCCTTTCTGGGGTATCATTTTAATTTGAATAGGCAGCCTCTTATTCAGAGAAACTATCCAGAATATTTGACTAAACTCTGTCATTGTGTTCACACAATCTTTCCAGATTTTCTCTCCTGACATTACTCACATTCAAAGCAATGTCTTCTGCCAGAGCGGGTCGGTGCTCCACTTCCCCAGCTGATTCCCTCAGTAACCAGACTCCAAACCAGAAGGCAACTGCAGTGTCTCCCCTTAAAATACTGTGTTCTAAAATTTCACATCTCTTGAGGAAATAAGGACTAGGCCAAGGAGAAAAGCTCCAGCTGATAGAAACATAGCTCAACAATCAGCAACACTGAGAAAGGCAACACGACTGCAGAATGTGAAATAGCAGATAAATGAGATTTAGGTGAAGTTTCGCACATCTATCCTTCTCCCTGTGTGTGACAGAAGCTCTTTAATGATGTTGTCAGGGCCCCTAGATGGAGTAAGAGTCTCGATGTATATGGCCACTTATCTGTCATCCTTTATTTTACACACGCAGTTCTTAAAGATGTTCTGCAAATCCAAGACAAAATAAAGAGTTTCAAGGCAAAATATAGATGAATGAACTGTGGAAAATTAAACTTGGGGAAGATCAGGACCTTTACAAGACATGCAGTATGATACTACTGTCAACTTCATTTATCAGAAATTGAGTTCAGCCTCCTCAAATAATACACACTGAGAGAACGGATTCATTCTTTCCTTTGTGCCATAGTGATGTCAATGAGTTCAAACGAGTTACTTTCAATTTACTCCCTGTCAAGAAAGGAGACATCCATCTATCCATCCAAATGGACCAAAGAAAAGCCTGAGCAGACAGAGAACTTCTGTGGAATTAGCCTACACTTTTCTCGGTTAAAGGGCCAAACACCCTGCTAGAAAACATCTGCAGCCAAAAATATTATCACAGATACAACTCAGTCTGAATTCAGCCTAGGAATGCCTTGATTCAGCACAAGGAAAATGGCCTTTGTAAAGCTACTGTGTATCACAAACACTAATGCCAGAAAGCTGAATGTTCATTGTATAGAGACCCGGAACTGTGTTAATAACAATACCCACTGAGGACATTGCAGTCTCTTCACACTTATAAAGGCAGGAAATTATTTTTATAGCCAACATCTTCTGTTTTCACAATTTGTCCTAGCATACCAGATACTAGCAGTATGAAATCTTCCACTAAGACTTAATGAAAATAAAACTAGATGCAGTAAAATATTATATAATGGCTAAGCCAAAGCTTTTCTCTGAATATTCTGGATGTTCTGAAATTGATCTATATTTCTAGAGTTACACAAACTTTTGATGTAACTGAAAACAAATGAACATGCAAGAAAACACTCTTTGGGAATTACAGGAGGAGAGGACTGTAATAAAATTACATCAGGTCCCACATTCTGACTTTCCCTCTGGGGGCTGTTTGCTGCCTTCACCCTCAAGAATCCCATAATTGCTGAGAACTTTCACCACTGGCTGTGGCTGGCTCCACAGTGGGCTTATTTGTAAAAGGTACTGGAGACAGGAATAAGGAACAGCTGGAGACAGATCAGACTTTCTGTGTCAGATTGTGATGGAGACCGCTGTTTAGGCAGGAAGATGGTGCAGACTGTATGGTTAAGGTGGAGGAAAACTGTGTAGTGCCTACTCATTCTCCTGAACTAACTTAATGATGGCTTAAAAACCAGGACAGGGTAAAAAAAGATCAGCAAAATTGGTAGATGAAATGGAGGAGCTCAAAACATGAGGAGGAATTTATTTACTGCAGGGGTTTTTAAGCATTGGAACTGGCTGCCCAGGAGTTATTCGGTGAAGTCACCACCCCTGGGGGTATCCAAGAAATGCCTGGACATGATACTAAGTGCTTTTGGTCTAGTTGACAAAACGGTGATGGGTCAAAATGTGGACTTGATGATCTTGGAGGTCTTTTCCAACCTAAATAATTCTGGGATTCTGTGAATGTAATGCTACACATATTGGGCAAAATAGTCCAGCTTATCCTGTCAGGAGTCTGCAAGTACATAAAAACTGTCCTGCAGTCTATAGAGAAAACATGCATGTATGGACTGAGCTCACATATAACTCCTCAGGAATAATTGGTTCAAGTCCAGAATGGAGACACAGGGCATCAAGTTGAAGGTCCTTAGGAACAAAGGACCACAATCACCAAACTCACTGATAACTGCTCCAAAGATGACTTGTTACTTCTTTTCCCCTTTGCCACATAAACAGGATGTCATATGGAAAAAACCCCGAGAGAATGACCCTTATGTGACAGGCATTAATTCACACTGCTTAATGCACTCTGACACATTATAGAGGTGCTCATGTGACATCAGGGCAGACCCAGTAAAAGACCCAAACAGGACAATCAGAAAAGCCCAAAGAAAGAGAACAAAGGCTCAACTGTAAGAGAGAGGTGATTGGAACCAAGAGAATAACAGGAAAAGAGAGCAGACAAGGGAATAAGGATTGCAGAGAAGTTAGAGATAAAGCAAATGCCGCATATAATAACATGAAGCTGAAGAAGGGACAGGGAAATAGTGATGGAGACTTAAAAACACAGCTACAGACTGAGGGGAAAAACATAAGGTTGAATAAAGAAAAAGCTTTCACAGAAAGAATTAGAAGACACAGTGATCCTATGATCACAAAGGTATTGGTTTGTTTCAATTAAACAGTATGTCTACATAAATTTTGCAATTTTTAGACTGTCTATAAGGTTACCAAGATAATACAATAACACTAATACTAACAATAGACAATATAAATAATTATAATTGTTATTATTATTATTAGTATTGTTTTGTTTTGTTTTTGTTTGAAGTATTTATTAAGAGGACCAATGTGAAATAGGGTACAAAAACTTTCTGGCTTGGGGGAACTAAGCCAAAGGGTGCCAGAGAAAGGTGAGTGATGCCTATTACCAGCAGCAGATGTTCAGAGACATAAGTGAGGAACAGAACAGACTGTCCAACCTTACACGTTCATCAGGAAAGCCATCAGAAATAGCACAGTGAATGGCAGTCTTCACAGAGTTCAGGAAGTCAGTAAGAAGAGATTTTCAGACATGATCCAGTTACAAAAGCTGTCTGCATTCAGGCAGAGCTGTGCCACCTGTGTAGCAGAGGGCAGCAAGGTATACTTGTGGTGTGACCTAGGCCACGTGTCTGTCAACTTCTGACTTAAAGAAAGCCAAATGAGTCATTTTCCTCTTTAAAGAACAAAATAGTATTAGCTGACAACCTTCTGCATCTCCTGTTTTCAACAAGAGCCACTTGGGATCATGGGTATGTTTGAAAAATCAATCTCTAAGCTACTGAAAATGTAAAAGTTTTAAGGTAGATATCCTTGTTTCACTCCTTTTGACATTAAAATTAATTCTAAATATCTACTAATAGCTCTTGTCTCAGTCTTGGTTGAGACACACTTGCAGTGGCAGCCTTTAAGAGCAAATACTCAGGGACATCTGAGATAACACAGCCCTCTTATATAACAAGAGTACACTTCATGCTAACACTGAAGAAAAGGCTGAACGGCAGTCCCTCAATGAACATGCCAAATATACAGGTTATATGCCAGCTCTCTAACAGCTATTATGATTGTCAAGCATATTAATAAACTTTTACAGTTGAAAGGGAAAGAAAATCTGAACCTATTTTCAGGATATTGTGCTCTGAACGAACACTTACAGACTAAGGATTTGTCTGTGGGGAATATGCTAAATCAAGCCCTTTTGAACTTTTGATTAAATAATTGATGCATAATGCAGAATGTATAATATATGCATTCTTTTTCCATAGTTGCCTGGAAACCCATATGGAACAGTAGTAGCAATTCCAGAAGCATTTAGTCTCTAAGTCGTTGGTGAAGACAAAGGAACAAAAAAGTTTTTAAAATCATTAACTCATTTCTCTTTCCATTCTTCATATACTGCAGGATACCAGAATTAGTAACTTACACAATGGTATCATGACTCTTGTAATACAGAGTGGCTTTTTTTTAAAGCTGTATCTCTTGGAGCCATGTGAATAATGTCACTCACTCTAAGGGAACTTGTAAGACTCGGTTTTCATTAAAATAGAAAACAAAGAACACAATATTTCCAGCCTCTACCTTTATGTAATAATAATAAGCAGATCATAGAATATCCAAGGTGGTCAACAATGAAGAAAATGAAGAAAATGAAGAAAAAAAATAAGAATGCAAAATGGTGATTTTCATTTCAAATTATAGAAATTTAAGCAATTCTCATAAAGGACTGATCACTGAGGGTTTAGAAGAATATGAGAATCCCATGATCACAAATTCAAGAGGCAGATTGCTTCAAATTGCAGCCAAGCAGACCTTTTGCACTTCTCAAGTAGGCAACACTGCCTGTCATTCAGTCTGATTGCTCTGTGACCCAGCCTGAAACTATCTTGCTTGGAAGCTTTACTGCTTCCAAGATGTAATGAAAAACAGGATAAACCCAACAATGAGAACAGAGCACTAACCATGGAAACTACAGTGATGAAGGATTAAATTATTTAATCTAAACAATTCTGTAATCATCATAATTTGGTGGCTCTGTTTCTGATGGTAAGTTTCCTGAGTAAAAGAAAAAGAAGGGCAAGTACAAAATTTCATGGGTTCTTGGGACGTAAAAGGCAGGATAATGACAGTGAATACTTCCTGCCATGGCAGGGATCTTCATGGGATTCTTGCACCTTTGCACATTTGTTGTGCACTCTATTCCACATTTGAGAAAATCAATACTCACTGAGTAAAAGGACTAATGTCTTTATACTACGCTGGCAAGAGGTCTCGTTTGAGTAAAGAGAAGCAGTTACATGGTCCTAAATCAATCAACATAGAAAGATGAAAGATCTCGTGCTTAAACATCAACAGGACTGGAACACTTGTGAATATCTTCTAGCTTTGTGTTTATGGAACTCTTTTGGATATGTAAGATCAGCATAGGTTTTCTCATGCAGAAGAAGAATAACCTGGATGTCCTGTTAACTTCTTCAGCCACTGGATAACACAAAGGTCACAGCACCATTTCTAGTGTGGAATCAAGACTTGCCTATCCTTTCCTTTTAACGCAAGTACCAGATATTGTGATTTTTCATTTTGTACTGAATGGTATGTTGAATGGGATGGGATACAATTATATTTTGTCAGCCCAGCATAGAAAAAATAGAGTCAAACCCCAAACCCTTGCAATTTTATTTAGGTTAAATCAAATAATTTTTTAAAATTGCTTGCCATGATGATGGGAGGCAGTAGCTCATACAGGTTGATCTCCTAATTTCATATCCAGATTGTCAGTTTCTGGGACAAACCCATTTTCAGCAGCTTGCTGTAGCATTACAGGAGGTTTAAGAGTACAGACAGAAAAGAGCTTTAAGAAAAGCATCTAAAAATAATGTATTTACAATAACTGTCATCCATTTTCACTAGGAAATTATTACATTTAAGCAGAAGAGAAATTAAATCCTAACTTAAAACAAATGTAAAAAGGCAGATCAAATCAGGCAAGCACCCAAAAGCATGTATGGAGATTAAGCTGACATGCCTACATGCCTCAGCTGTGACTACACAAGTCCAGAGGAAGTAGAATAAAGAGCAGGTGGAGGTGGAGGAGACTGCCTTGGACATACATAAGGTTTCCATCACATCATGTCCAAAATAATTAAAAAAAAAAAAATCAAAAAAAAAGAATCACTACATTGAAAAACATTTAAAGGGAGAAACAAAGACACCAACACCCTGAGGTGTTGAGACTAAACTGCCAGAAAAACAAGCTCCCTTTTTGTCTGCATTAATTAAGCCACATGTTACCATCACCAGCACAGCTTTTGATTCACACTTTCAACTGTCAATGATTTATTGTGATCTAGGGAAATCAGCAAAATCTGCTTTTGCAGTCACAGTCACAGAATGATTTCACAACACATTTACGATAGTTCACCAAGGACAGCAGTAGTTTTCCAGCCATACAGTTCTGTATTAGTGAGTGATATTTAACGGTATAATGGTTTTGATTATGATATGTTGATATGTCCTACTCCTGGTTGTCACCATACCCCAGAGGGAATTTGCATGTGAACACAGTATTTCATCTCAGCATGTTAATAAATTCACTGAGAAAGAAGGATTAAAATAAATCAACTGCACAATGATCAGTGGAGATAATTATAAATTCTGGGGTTTGGTGGCTCCAGATACTGGTGAATGTCGAGTGATAGGTCTAACTGCTGTCATTGGTCTTTCATCCTTATTTTAGGAAAGCCTAAGATGTTTCTGTGCCTGGATGCCATGGATAAACAGCAGCAAATAAACCTTGCCAAGATGGCATTTTCCTGGCAGTAAGGGGTGCTGAGCAAGAGTTATGTTTGCTGAGAATTTACTCGGGTGCTCCAAAACCTGCTCTAATGCACTGGCAATGAAGTAAAGGACAATACTCTCCTCTTTGACTTGGTGAGAGCAACACTGGTTCATAGAGTTTTCAAGTTCTGACTGTTTCAGACCTCATGGTGCTCACCTATAGTTTTTCTACCTCCCTCCTTGATTCTTGCAGTGTGCACTATCTAGCACCACCTTTAAAACACATACAGAAAATCTATATGATAAAGTCAGCTATTCCCACTTGGTGTTTTTTACAGACTGGAATAAACACGAAGCATGTTTGATCAGGCTCCTGTAGTTGCTTCCTAGTTGCTTTTATTATTCCAAATAATGAAATTTAACCTCAAATGATTAGGATGCTGCTATTTCCAACACTATATCCAACACTATCCACCAGTAAAGTGAACACAGTCAGCTCTCACACTCCTGGCTTTACATTCTTGGATTTCAAGATGACATAATCACCAGCAATGTGCTCCCCAAGGTCTATCTGTCTGCAACTCTTTGCATTCACTTTGAATTATTCATGCCCAAATCTTAATATCTTCTCAAGACTAGTATTTATTTGACTTTTTTCTCTTTTTTTTTTCCCAGAAAAGGCATCTATCTCTTGTGCTAATATTTATAACTAAGGGAAGACTATTGCAATTGCAACAGGTCTACTGCTACAGGAATTCTGCAAAGCAATCAGCAAGTAGTCTGCAATTATCTCTTTCTATATGCACCACATCATCAAAAGTACCTACATTTACCTACAGAGTTTCTCTTTTCATTATTTCCAATTTTAGAAATTGTCAGCAGAAATAAGAAGCATAAAATTAGTTTATATTCATTGTGAATTAACAAGGTTTCCCAGCTTTTAGGATTTCGGCATTCAGAATTTTGCATGTCTCCTGCTTTTGGGATTTTTGTCACATATTGCATCCCACATTTGGGCATTTAGCAGATTCAGAGGTGTGGCAACAATAATTTGTAAATGTTATTATTATTTATTTACAGTGTTAACTTAGGTAAAGAGGAATGCTTAAAATTGCAGGAATTTTTCTTTAAAAGATAACATCATAGATTTTTCAAATTTATCTACTTTTGTTATGAGTCCTTAAGAAGAATTTCTTGTTTTTCTGAAGAACAAGGCTGGAGTGGATTATATTCCATCCTGTTTGACAAATAATTGCAATGACTGATAATGATTTTTCACACTCTGATGATTGTATTTAAACTGTCACTTTAAAATGCTTAGAGACATTTTTATAAAAGAAAGACTTTCCACACATAGGGTATTTTCCCAGAGTTTTATAGAATTATAAGAAAGTCATATATTTGCAATTTTGAAGACTGTTGGCTAAATATCTGCAAAGAAATCTTATGAATATGAAATAATTTCACAGAGAAAATTATTTGATATGCAGTGGTAATACTCAAGGTGCAACATATGTAGTGATATTCTGGTAAAAGGCGGTAAACTGTCATGTCCTCTGTAATTTTTGCCCGGATAATTTAACTAGTTTCAGGAGAAACTCTGCAAGAGAGAATAGCTCTCAGAATATGATTTTTGCCTATTGCACATTGCCTGCTTTGACAGTAAAACCCAGTCTGCTGCTGAAGGTTTCAGCAAAAAACTGCTTTTGTACTGAGAGATGAATTCACAAAGCGAGGCCAGGAGATGAACCTGTGTGTCTGCATTAAAGGCAGCAGAAACAAACAGTGCACTGTGTGTGATAAGTGTAGCTGCCTGTTAAACGATATCCCATGACTGCCTATGCTAATGGGCACCTCCGGGTAAAAAAGATGGTGCTAATAAAGCCTCTGCTCTGCTTTTCTTGGAACAAACACTTCTGGCACTCAAAGCAGCTCTCTGCTTCCATCCTCATACACCTTCAGCCTGTAGCCAAGAGCAGCTCTCTGCAATTTATTAAAATAGCTCTTTAAAGAACCCCTTAAATATAGTCTTTCCAAGCAATTTTCCCCTAGTAAGTCTGGGCCAGTGTGCCAGGGCAGGGCAGGAGAGCACAGCTGAAAGACAAGGATGGCTTGAGTGACAGGAGGTGCTATGCACTGGGAGTGGAGCAGAACTGTCTTTGAGCTTTTTCTTGCTATATTCTACCCTAAACAAAGCAGCTCAGATGCAGCAGAAAGGTTTTTTTCCCCAGGACCCCTTTTTGTTTTTTTGTCTAATTACTGTTGGGTGGTGCATAATGACTTTCTGTAAGGGGAAAAAGAAAAATCCAATCCAAAACAGTAGCTGACATGAGCAAGAGGTCTGATATTAACCCTTTCAAGGGCAGTGCTCAATTCAGCAGCTCTACGTTTAGCAGCTCTTTTTTGGACAGTCATTGCTTGAATACCTGTCAGGTGAATGAATAACTTCCTCTCCCATCGATAAGAGAAGCCCGTCTGGGAGAGCAGTCTACTCAAAACAACGGAAGAAAACTGTACTTGATGGTGAAAAGACACACAAACCAGCCTATTCCAGAGCAGCAGGCATCATTGCTTAAGTTGCACAGAACCCAGTACTTATGATGACATTTTAGGTTTCTCCTTTTATTTTTTTTTTCCTTAAGAAGAGGTTGATACAGTATCAGTCTTTAAACAAGATCAGCAAGTCACTCCTCCTAGGTTATCAATGGAGACCAGAAGATAAGTCCTGTCCATGAGTGATTTGGCACAAGCTGGCAAACTGCATAGCATCTGCACTAATTCTCTATGAAGAGAACCAACAGTTCCACAAAAGCAGATCTCAGCTGATAAATCAGAGGCGCAAAATTAAAATTAACAACCAGTAGATTTTCAGCCAGACAGACACTCCCAGCAATGAGGCTATTGTTAGCCTTTAGGTTTTTTTCATTTGCTTTGCATGCAGTTGAGTACATACTTTGCTATCACTGTCCATTTAATTGGATACTTTTGTCACCTCAGACTACTGTATTTTGCTACCATGAAAATGAACTGAAAATGTCATCCTCCTAAACATAAGACTTTAAAAAATAAACAACTGAATACAACATAATAGCATCTTTCAACATATTTGCTCCTGAATGGGAGAAGTCAGCTGCTGGGCAGGTACTAAACCCCCCTGGGTTTTGTGTCTGGCAGACTGCTTATAATGTGATACCAAACCTTCAATTCATACTTCAGCTAAGGATATATTAAAAATACTAGAAGTGTGCTACAAAAGTGATTAAACTATTGGTTCTGTGGTTAATAGCACAGTAAATACAGTCCAAAATATTTTCCATCACAACTTGGCCTCTCCAGTATGTTTGGACAGCATTAGCTAAACATTTCTGTAACACAGACAGATGTAACCCCAAAACTAGGGACTTAACAGGGCAGTGAATTTCTATCTACAGTGAACATTTTTTAACATACTTACCACTTTATGTAGCATAGCCAGGTTGTCATTCTAGTCTATATGGGAGGACTAAAACTCACTTGTTTTCTCTGTGTTGGTTCTCTCCCTACTGCTATTGCTGAAAAGAGTGCCCTTGGTTAGGCTACTTTTTTAAGTTGGTGTGGAAAGATCTAGTAAAGCACATATACCCCAACCTGCTCTTCTAAGTATCTGCATACCATTTTGGATGGAGAAGAAAGGATACACTTCATTATAGATTTTATATGTATTTCCCCTTTAAAGCTCAAGCACATGACTGTGCTAATAGAAAATGCAGCCATAAAGGGAAAAAGACTAAATCTCAGAAAAGAAGTTAAAAAATGTTACTAATCAAGTGGAAAATTTCCCAATAAAGCCTAGAGGGAGTAAGACAGATACACAGAGACTACAAGCAGGTTCACTCTCTCAGAAGAGCTGCATCTAGGTGGCCTCCTGGAAATGTCTGACAGACACTGCACTTTGCTGCACCCTAAATAGAAGAGGACTGGAAGCAGCATTTTTTCTCACAGAGCAGCTATAAAAGCATTTAATTTGCAGGGCCCTGCTGAAACTCACAAATGCCATTTCACACAAAAACACTGGAGAATGCAGTTAACAGACTTATTAATCAAAGTTGTGGCCTGTATCCTGACCCACCCTTCTGTGACTGAATCACTGGCATATTTGAGGCAAGTTCATTATAAAAACAGGTTAATATTTGATGTCTGCCCAGGCAGTCTGATTAGTGTTCTTTGGAATGCCAGATCACACAGTCCTGGTTTGTCAGTGGTATGAAGGACAGGCCAGGGAGTGCAGTGGAAAGCTTGTAACAATGGCAGGTGAAGGAAGTGCTGGCATACTTACAGTTGCATTTCTTCTGAACAAATCTAAGCTTGCATGCTGTTCGGTAGGTGGACAAACGGATGCGATCCAGATCCTGAGCCCCTAGTGGAAGAGAATAACAGTGACATTTGTATGGAATATGACCTGTGTGTATCTTTGCTAGCAGGGAAGCCAGAGAACAAAGAGGACACACAAGCTGCCTCCATTTAACAATTTTCAAGGCTCTCTCCTTTGCAGAGAGAGTAGAGAGGAGTGAGGAGTAACAAGGGGAACGTCAGGAGCTACAGCGTTAAAAGAATTTTATAAAGGAAGGCAAGGAATAGTCAGCCCACTGTGTCTGTCACTTTGAAGAACAATCTGGTCAAGCTGCAGGCTAAAAGACACACTGGCCAGGCTCCAACAGCAGAGAAAAACCTCAGTTGAATTTTAATATTTAGCAAAAAAAGCTCGTAACAAATATCTTTAGCTGACATGCCACACCAGAGCAAGGTACTGCCAGCAAACCGAATCAGAAAACATACTGTACTGTAACCTAAAGACTTATGGCAACCTGCAGAAGGGGGCAATGACAAAGGGTGTGAGGCCTTTCTCCATTTTGTGGATGTATGTTCTCTGCAGTGGAGACCTCAGAGGGTCAGCTCTACGCTCCACACAAAGCACCCCCGGATGCTGCAATGTAAAGATCTGGTAATTTCCAAAGCAGCTGTCCAAGAGATGGGAGCAAACTAAGTGGCAGCTACCTCAAAACAAGGACAGTACACAGGGGCCAGTATGGGGGCAAAGCCTGGCACAGTGTCCAACAAACTGATCCAAACAAGGTACAGTCAGGATGTAAGAGGAGGGAATACAGCCGTGCTTCTATACAAGTGTTCTAAATGCTTTAAGATTTCTCAGCTGAACTGCTGAACATATGGCCACGTCGGCATCTGTAGCAGGATATTCCGTCTAACTGGGGGTAAAATCTATAATTTTCTCCCATTTGCATAAGTTATCAGTGATGGGTGGGGAAGGTGGATCATGCTGCTTTAGGTGTTCAGGAATACTGAGACCACCCTGACTCCACAATCCCAAAGCTAAACCTTCTGGGGACATGAAAAACAGTCCTGCCTGACAGAAATGAGCACTGGTGAGGATGTGGCACACAAAGTTACTGACAAAGGAAGCAACAAGTGATAGTACTGATAACTTATCTAAAGCTGCTGAGCTGGCATGGGTAGCCTAGAAACATTTGACTGACAGCCAATCACTTTATACTACAAAAGCTCAGTTCCATTTTTTAATAGCAGGGACTTCTAACACACTCCTTCTGCATATGTATGTGGCAGTTCCTCCCTTGGGTGAGAACGCCCCTCAGGGTTATTCCTTGAGGCCATGTGGAAGAGATTTGCCCACAGTGTTGATATGGGTGAGTAACACCAATCTCTACTTAATAATTATTAAGCTACTTTTGAAATAATTTATTTAATAAATAGTGCCCAATATAATTAGTTATAAATTACTATCTGGTAAATAATTTTGATTAAAGTATTTTAGTTTAATTTTTATCATTATCATTAATTTAAATAAACATTTATTTTATTCCTATAAATATATTTGGTTTGCTATCCTAAATATTGCATGATGAAGTCATATAGAGTATCAGTTACATCTATATAATCCTTAAGAAATAAACTCTTTACCAAGTCTGGGACTAGGATTGGATTGAGCTCTACTCAGGCTACTCTCTTCCAGAGTGAGTGGGGTCCTTTCTGCACCTTGTGACTCAACTGGAGGGCTTCCTTCCCTGATAAATCTTGCCTGAAGCTTCCATTCTGCCTGTGGCAGCATTGTTCACACTTTCTTAAACAATATCATCCTTCGGACCCAAATTTTACCAATGTGCTCTGGCCTATGGAATGAAAATGAGAATGATACTCTCCACCCTCCCCAGATTCTGCTCTCTTCCTGACCAAACTCTCCCACACTGTCCTCCCAGGGCTCTCAGCTACTTCCTTTTGTTAGTTACACCATCTGCTCCTGGGTAAACTACCTCTCACTACTTAACATCAGGTACGGGAAGTATTTTTGTAGTTTTTTCCATCATATCCTCTACTCTTAAAATCACACAGGTTATTTCCTTCTCCACTGGTATCTCACTGACAGCTTTTGAAAAATTTCTTTACAGGTGAAAGGGAGGATAAAGCTCGCAACACTAAGCTTTTCCTTTTTAACAGGAAAAACGAGCAAAATGAATGTAACTAAATGAATGTAACTTTTCCCCTCTTAATTTTAGTGAAAGCTACCAATAAACTCCAGTGCTCTTTTATAAAACTTCATCCTTTTAACAAGATTTAAAGAGTGAAAGCAAAGTGAGACTCTGGCTCATTGAGCTTGTGAAGTTGCAGTAATAATCCTAAGTAAACAAATTTGTAGGCAATGTTTTTTTACTATTTGCACACAGAGTAGATGGTAATATTTTAATATTATTTGGGGAGTAGGTGTTGCTGGTAAGACTCTGGAACAGGTAATTTAATTTTGTCATGATTCACATTTTGCCACAGTCAGAGATCTATTTGTCAAATAACTTCTGTAGAAAAGTGCCATCACTTACATGATGGAGAGTCCTAAAAAACAAGTGGAAAGATGTGCAGGACTGAGCATGGCAAACAAGAGAGTCAACTTGTAATTCCCTGATTGCCAGTGGCCTCTCCTTCCTTCTGTCTGCTGGAAGTGACTCACTCTGTTTCCTTTGAATATGCTCATGTCATGTAACACTGTTTGCAGTCTGCAAAAATAACAAAGGGACACACTGCAACTTTGGCTGCTGTTTTCTTGCTGGATAATATGTGCCAACAATGATGTACATTTTGAACTCTTCATCAGTGTGGATGCACCTGGGCATGTCAGGTCAGACTATGGTAACACTAAGACATAGTGGCTTGATGTCCAACAGAGCATCTTGAGTTATAAGACAAGTTTTAACCACAGGACTCTATGGAAGGTGATAACAATGACAATATTAATTCACAGAAAGTTTGTAATTTGGAACTAGAAGGATGCCTCTTCTGAAGAAAAGGAAACAAAAAAGGTTGAACTAGACCTCTCAAAATACAAGGAAAATCACAGTGGTCCAAATTTAAAGTCAGAATCAAATCCTTCTATTCCTTGTTCAGGACAAACATCCCACTTAAAAGGGCTTGAAAAGTTAATTTTTATTTTGTCCTCTTTGCTATCTTGTGTAGTCTGGAACATGACCCACTTTGTAAAATTATTGTGGAATTTTAATCACAGACTTGCAGATGTAGGTCCCAAGAACCGGCGAAAGCCTTTATATTACAAATTTTCTTCCTCTGATATTGGCAGGTTGTGGAGTTTACCTATTACCAAAGGATTATGCCTATCAGAACGTTAAGAAGCTTCACATGGCCCACAATACGTAGGGTGTCAGGAGCACATGGTTTTCGTTAGAAGTGTGGGCTAGCACACAGCTGGGGGCAGCTGAATGCGATGCCAGGATGAACTTCCATTTCAGTGAAGCACAACTTCTACACACAGAGCTATCTGAGGGGCTCTCATAAGGCAAAGTCCAGTGTTTTATGAATATGGCTAAAATACACTTAATTTTTCCACAAAGACTTAATATTTTCCCCTCCTTTTACCTAGTTGGAATATCCAGTTCTCTGTGTACGTATGTAGTAGGTGGAGGAACAGAGGCAGGCAAACAGAAAAGGGAACATGTGAGATAAATCCAACTGAAGTAAATATGCCAAAATACTAAAATGTGAAAGAAGAATATAGTAGACTATAACTACTGGTGTACACTATGGGAAAATAGTCCCTCCTCTGCCTCCAACTGTTGGTTTTCCCAACACCTCCTTAACTCTTCCAAAACAATCTGACATCAAAACAGCCTTCAAAACTGTGTTAACAAACCATAAACCCTCACAGAAAAGTCCTAAATATTTTAGGAGTATTTCAAACTAATTGAATGTAATGGTACCTATGCTACTGATTTTAGCTGATAAAAAAATCAAGGCCCCTCTGTAATTCTAATTAAAACTACAGTATGTTTTGATAATGGGCGAATATATTTTCTAATTCTGGCCAAAGTACACCACCTCCCTCCACAGGTCCAAGATGATGTACACAAGAGACAACTGAATCACAAAATATCCTGAGTTGGAAGGGACCCATATGAATCATTGAGTCCAACTCTTGGCTCTGCATAGGATACTCCCAAAAATCACACCATGTGCCCAACAACATTGTCCAAATGCTTTTTCAGCTCTGTCAGGCTTGGTGCTGTGACCAGTTCCCTGGGGAGCCTGTTCCAGTGCCCAGCCACCCTCTGGGTGAAGAACCTTTTTCTAATATCTAACCTATACCTCCCATGACACAGCTTCATTCCATTTCCTCAGGTCCTGTCACTGGGCACCAGAGAGAAAAGATCAGTGAGAAATATTCATGAGTTACAACAGCAAGCACCATGTGATACTAAAACAATTACAGGACACAACAGAGCTAGTGGACACTGTGGAATGGGCCAAGACACTCCTTGATAAGCCATCTGAGTGGGAACTCATTTGGAGAGATCAGATGTAGGGCTGTCCTGAACAGCCAGGAACAGTCCTGCGTACACTGAATTCACCAGCACACACCTGGCCTTTCATTATGCACAATAACTCCAGTCCCATTAATGCCCATCTTAGGCTCCCACCAAAGATCAGGGAGATGCTCTGTCATTGTTTGCTACGTGGCAGGGGACAAACAACAGGAAGCTTAGTAATTACACACAAAACTCGGGTAAATCTAGTAACAGGGTGACAGCCTCAAACTTGACATGTAACAGAATTTCCTGGAGAAACAGCTAATTAGTTGTAAGAGAAATTAGAGATGACTGTCAGAAGTTCAGGAACATTATTGGTATGGTACATCCCTGACACACTATCATACAGGGAGCACAGAACTTCCTTAGGGACTATAAAAATTACACTGAAGTGGGGTACAAAGCACATGAGTCCCTGTAGTGTGTCTGGCTGAGATGCAGTTAACTTTCTCTACAGCAGTCTGCATGATGCTGTGTTTTAGATCTGTGGCTAAAAAATTGTTGATAACACACCACTGCTTCAGCTGTTGCTGAAGAGTGCTTGCACAGCACTCAGGCTTTTTTGTTTCCTACTCTGTCCCCTCCCAGGGTTGTCTGGGGATGGGCAGGGGGCTGGGAGAAGACATTGCAAGGACAGATGGCCCCACCTGGCCAAAAGTTTAGTCCACAACACATAGTGTCACACTCAGCAACAAAACTGGGGTAGGGAAAGAGGGGGGTGGGGAGTTTTGTCTTCCAAGGCAAACAGTGTTCCATGACTAGCTGGGCATCAGTCTGCTTTTGGGAAGAGGGTAACAGCCACCTTTGCATCACTGGCTCTTGGTTTCTGTTGTAATTTTTCCCCTCTTTTCCTGCAACCTAATCAAGTCTTTATCTCAAGGAATGAGTTTGCTTGTTTTTGCTCTCCCTATGTTCTCTTCCATTCTGCTGGGGCTGGTTAGGGATTAAGCAAGTGTGTGGGAATTTGACAGCTGGCTGGGGTAAACTCACTACAGATACCTCCAAAGAAAGATGTAGCTTTTGGAGACCTTTATCCCTCTTCATTGCAATCTGTGTATTCCATCATCTTTGTCTTAAGAAACTACTGATTAAAATAATTCGATCAAAAAATCTGATGTAGAAAACCCCTCTTTCCTGCTTTGGCCAAATCAGCCCATTTTCATGCAGTTTCAGTCTCATGTTGTTCATTTGTGCAATGGAGATTTCAGGTGGAAAGCCTACATAAATTTTAGTGACATTGCATAGTAACTGGCTTGGTCTATCACAGCAAAACATTTCCAGGAAGTACTTACGCATTTCTGCAAACAGCTGCCTTCTTTCTGCCATGGTATTTCCTCTTTTCCCACAATCTTCAATCATTCTGGAAGATAAAATCATGTGAAAACATTAAGTATTATTCCCAGACTGAACATACGTACATAAGCATACAAAATTGATCCCAAAGAACCTTTGAGGTTGACTGGTGCTCCACGTGTATCCGATGCCTTTTGCCAACCTCTCTGTGGCGTGGTTTGTATAGAACCTGGTCCCTAAACTGTCCTCCATTCTCTGGACTCTGCTTTCAAGCATTTGTTCCCCCCCCGCCCCTCTCTCCCAAAGGCAGTGTTCAGTTTTTCTGCTTGATGTAACTAACTGGCTTACATAACATGAGCTCTGAAATTCATTTTAGGCTTTCTTAAATAAGGAATCCTCAGTTTAAATTATGTAAGAAAGAAAAAAATCATAAAAGATTCAGATATTATTTTATAGACTCTAAAACTATGTTCTAGCCAATTCTATGTGGAGGAGACAAAAAAAACCCCAATAAAACAAAAACAGCAATTAAATCTCTACTCCATAACATAATACATGTTATTTACCCAAGCAAACGCTCTCCCAATATTCATTCAAATTCAGGACAGTATATATCTGATTAAATGAGTTTCACAAAAAGGCTCAGAAGTAAGAGTATATTTTCCTTCTGTTTTCAGATAAAAAAATCTTTTTACTATTTTGAGGAGCACTACTGCTGGATAGAGCAGAGAGAAAAGTGACTGCTTTTCACAGCCAGCATTCAAACCATAAAAGACTAAAGCTTTCAGAGTGAAGATAAACATCTTTAGCAGCACTCAAAAAATTAAAAGTAGTGTCAGCATCACCACTTCCTATGGGTAATTACCCAGTCGAACCAATATCCTTTCCTGCCTGCCAAGTCTGGTTAGAACTTCTGACCTGCATTTTAATCTACATTCTTATGTCAACTAGACTGTGTAAAATAACATCACATTACCTAGGCTATAAAGATGTTCTATAGAAGCCTGCAATCAAAAATATTGCACTGTTTCCCATAGTGAACATTCATATGTATACAACAAGAAGGATAGCAGTACTGGATGCTGAAGTCTACCATCACCAAAGAACTCAAGACAGAAAACCAGCTTCCTTTTATTTCCCACAGACAGAAAGGCCATCACATAAGAGGTGTTTTGTTGTGTGGGGCTTTTTTTTTCCTTTCAAAATGCAGTGTTCAAATGAAGCGGTGGTACATTATAATTGCCTTTTCCAAATACCCTATTCAATTCTCAGAGTACTGATAAAGACTCTGTTAAAGTGCTATCCATGGTGGACATTTTGTGATGTGAGCAGCAGTCCCACTAGGAAGTGGACAAAGGGTATGGATGCAACCTCTTTGCAGGGATATTCAAGTTCCCCTCATATACAAGCACGCTTTCATTTGTCCGGGAGCGATAGGGATGTGTGTGGCATGGCATTAAGTCTGAGCTAACATATCCTCCCTTTCTGCAGAGATAACAGCTCTCAGCACAGGGCATCACTGTTGCTATATTTTATATATTAGTAAAGGCCTGTATGCACAAACCAGCCTTTGAAATAAGTCGTGATATTAAGGGCTAAAGTCCTTGAAACCTTCATGCAGAAGAGAGAGTAAGGCAAAACAATATCCTTGTGTGTAAGAGAAAAAATGTAAACTGTGTGTGTTAGCCAATAGTAGCTTGTTCTGCTCGCAGACCCTGTAGAACCCTATAAAGGTGTGCTAAAGATAGAAATAAACTGGCATTCACAATTACTTCTGTGAAGACTGGTGAACAGCTCGGGGGTCTTCTCAATATTTGGCGCACCGACCAGAGACACCCTGCGGGCAGAAGGACTCTGGAGTCATCGGAGTGGATCTGGGCTCTACGTCGAGGGCTTGGATCGGCACCAAATAGGCAGCCTGAGCGCGGTGAGACGCGGAGCGGTTAGACGTGGAAGTAGGGCTGCTGGGGGGGGGCCCAGAAGGCAAGGGCGTGTGTAGAAGGGTCGCAACCTTCCCTCTTGCGGGTGCTGTCGGCATGGATGTGGAATTTGCGGCAGTAAATCAACTGCTTCTCAGCATCCTCGTTAAACGAGGCGAAGCAGCCCAGGAAAGGGACCTGGATATGCTCATTATATGGGCTAATTGTCGTGAGCATTTGCAGTGCTCACTGCTTCTTGCGGAGCAAGAACGGACTGATATATCGGCTCTGATATGGGAAACGGCAATTACGGAAAAGAGCAAGGACACTGTGTTTCTCGGTCGAACTTGGCAGATTGTAATTAATACCTTAAAAAACAGAAAAGTGAGATATGCTGAGGATGTGAGCCCTGTAATTCTACCTGCGTCTCAGCGGCAGATGCCTTTACCTCCCACTGCTGGGCAAGCTCTCCTATCTATATTGCCCATGGAGAGAGGGAGGGAGAGTTAGGGAAAAAAAAAAAAAAAAAATAATGAGAAAAAAGTTCCACAGGGAACGCTGAAACAACAAACAGAATCTGTTCAGTTATGGCAGGATGTGATACATCCAGAACTATTTACTTCATTTTTGGAGTTACTTTTAGCACTACAACCTTATTTAAGTTCCATCTTTACCACCCTGGAAGAAAAGAAGCCAAATTTAAATTGGTTTCCACCCGAACCAGAGGGACATGAGGGAGCGAGGTGAGCGCAGGGAACAAAGGCACCCTGGGGGTAGAAGCAGCGCAAGAAAAGTTCCAAGGCCTCTGATCGCCGTTGTTAGCACCTGGCCGTGAGAGACTTTTCGTGTAAAATCGCCTGCTTTTGCATAATCATGCCCTTTTTTCCTCTATCAGCAAACAACAAGAGAGATTGAGAAAAAAAACTGCATTTGTTAAAGTTAACTTTGTGAGGCTTTTTTTCCTTTCTCTCCGTTTTTCCTCGCTGCGAGAGTATGTGGTGAATGTGAAGAAAGATAAGAGCAGAGCTGCAGCAGCGGCGGGGCGGGCGGTTGACCCCCCCGCTCCCTCTCTCGAGGGGGGCACTGGGATGGTGCCTGGTTTGTTGCCGGTCGTGATTTATTGGGTTTTCAAAATGCTTTTATATACCATTGTAGAGTTAATTTTGTGTTTTAAGTAATTATGAGTTTATGCAATTGCAGTTTTTAGAGTTTTACTAGAGAAATTATTGTGGTTCTTTGAAGGTTTGAAAAAAAAAAAAAAAAAAAGAAAAAAAAAAAAAAAAAGTGTTTAAGGTGAATACTAACAGAAGTTGCCTTGCAATAATTGGTTTTAGAATCCAAGGTTAAAACATGGTGTGATTTATAGCTTTTAGGAAAACCTTCTTCCAATTAATGTTATCTACAGAAGAGATTTGTGGTTTAAAAGATAATTAGTTAAGAGAACTTTACTGTACAAGACAAAGTTAAGGTATATATTATCCATTTGCTTGTTTTTTCCACAATTTTAATAAGGGATGAATAAGTATTTTTAGTAACATTTGCAGTTATTGTGGGTTATTCTCAAAGCTAGATGACATAAAATTGTGATGTGTTTGCTACATTTTTATAATCTTTATAGTGAATCCATGTTATAGTTATATTGTGTTTAAAAGGTATATATTAAACTTTTAGTTGCTTTTTTGTAGTAACAGAATAAGATTAAGTTATGTTTGCATTTAATATAGATTAAGTGCCAATAGAATTAAGGATAGTCAAGTTTTATAATGTTTAGGCTTGAATGTTTTTAAGTTAAGTTTTCTAACTTAGATATTCTTTTAAGGTTAAGTTTGTTATTTCCTTTTGTCATATATAATTATTGTGGAGTTTAAAACAGTTTGCTATGCTGTAAGCATCTCATAGCTGCTACTATTGAGAACCTTGTTTTAGAAATGAGTTAAGAGGCATCTTTCCAGTTTAAAGCCAGGCCCTGGCCAAGCCTTGACTTTACCTGGACAGAATGTTTGCCAACAGATCCAGATATTTTCTGTCCCAAATCAGTATTTGAGTCACTTTTTGACTCAGCAATTTGACCCTATTAATATGACAGCTGAATCAATTTTGAAGTGGGCTTGGAGAGTCATTTTCCGGAGGTGATGATCCAATCCTTCACTGATTTTTGTTTCTGTTTGTTTGCTAACTATGGGATGCTGGTGCAGTGTTTTAGTAATTAATAGCAGTTTTATATATGTTATTAATAATGTTTAAAATTTAATTGATTTTTAACTAGTATAAGTTATTAATTGTGTATAAGGTTTTGTGTTAATGTTGAACAGAAATGCATCTCATTTTTATTTTTTTTTAAGAAAAACGGGGGAAAATGGATGCCCCACAAGCATTTAATTAGTGTAATTCATTAACTTCAAGGAGAGAAGTGTCTGTGTTTTGTTGGCAGGTTCAAAAAGGTCACCAGTCCATCTGACCAGACTGTCTGTCTCTGAACACATGAGATCCAGTGAACAGAGATGTCATCACACAGCCTTGGTACTCCAGACATGGATCAGAAGTGGACCTGTCAGGACACAGTTGTGTCTGAACACTATATAGACAGTTGCCAACAGAAATTTTATGTTGTTATTATGATGTTGTGTCTCTACCAATTTTTCAGGTATCCTTTGTTTTAAGATTTAGAAGGATCTGAAGAACAACTTGAACATCAAAGCCCTCAGTCACCGATCAACTGCCAGCTGACATCACGGGAGCAGTGAACGTTCCAGGACTGAATCGTGCTGGAGAAATTCTGTAGAAGATCTAAGAAGTGTAGAGACTCCATTTAATTGTATATAAAGCAAATTGTAGTTGTGTGTTTACCCTTTCAGCAAATTGCTTTCACGCTTAGACTACACATATACCAGAGCACCTGTGTTAAAAGTAGTTAGATAATAGTTTAAGTGTTTAGCTTGTGTAGTAATTGTTATGTTAGTATAAAGTATAAGTATTCCCTCTTTAAGAGGTAGTGTAAGCATCTTTGAAAGTTCATTTAACGATTGAAGTTCTAGCTGTGAGTTTGCAAATATGGTGTCATTTACATGGTAAAATGCTTATGGTAATTGTGTTGTGTATAGTCATGACCAACTGTCTGCTAACTAACATCCAAAAGCGTCAGAACATATGGGTCACTCTGGCACATTGAACTGGCCAAAGGTCAATGTGTTTGAGCCTAGACACCCCTGGAGATCCTTTCGCACCTGTCTCACAGGAGTCCCTGAATGGGATCCTCTGGCATTTAAAAGTTTAATTAGTAACGAGACTCGACTGAATCGATTGGCAATGTTGCAAGAGTGCAGTCGCACTGCTGGCTTCACATTAAGACAACTTGAAGCCTGTTGGCAAGCAAAAATTACCAAAGTTCTTAATGTTACAACCCTCAGAAGAATTGGATTTGTTATGTTCCACCAATACCTCGGGTGGATGGATAATGTTTGAACCCCCGACAAAAAGTCATTCTAACAAAGTAATGCAGCACTGGGTTGCAGTCAACCCTATAGCTGATCTCATTACTACCATTGAAAGTAAAGCCTTTATTCGTGGTGCAATCTCACAGGACAATTACCAAAGCGATTACCTAGTTCCATATTCCTAATCTGTGGAGATAGAGCATGGAATTAGATTCCTGCTAATCCACATGGAAGACCCTGTTATCTTGGGAAACTCACTTTGTTCCACCCAAGCTTACATCTATTGTTGAATATAGCTAGCAAAATGAAGAACATCAAACAGTCAAAGCGAAGCCTGAATGAATTAAAGTTTAGCCACCCTAAAAAGGCTCGCTTGCTGGACTAGGAAAGAATTAAACTTAACATCCACAATGTTAAGTGAGCTTTCAGCCGATGTGAGTAGTGTGTATCATGCAGTACTATGAAATCAAGTTGCAATTGACCTTTTGCTCTTAGCACAAGGACATGGTTGTAGAGAGTTTGAAGGCATGTGCTGCTTGGATCTTGCTGATCATTCAGCTTCCATCCATGAGCAACTACAACAGCTACAGGATGGGTTGCATGCCCTGAAAGAAGATAGTGATCCCATTGGAAATTGGTTCGCCAGCTGGGGCATCACTGGATGGTTGAAGTCTCTTGTGCCAGAAGGGGGATGGACTTTACTTATAATGTTAATTGGGATGACAGTCTAAGTTGTATGTTATCTTATCCAAAGCCTGGTTTGTGCAAAAGAGAAAGGGGGATTTGTTGCTATATTTTATATATTAGTAAAGGCCTGTATGCACAAACCAGCCTTTGAAATAAGTCGTGATATTAAGGGCTAAAGTCCTTGAAACCTTCATGCAGAAGAGAGAGTAAGGCAAAACAATATCCTTGTGTGTAAGAGAAAAAATGTAAACTGTGTGTGTTAGCCAATAGTAGCTTGTTCTGCTCGCAGACCCTGTAGAACCCTATAAAGGTGTGCTAAAGATAGAAATAAACTGGCATTCACAATTACTTCTGTGAAGACTGGTGAACAGCTCGGGGGTCTTCTCAATACATCACCAAAGTGGTCACTCAGCCTCTGATGTGAGGTTGCTGCTGTCTTGCTAGCTTGGAGGTGTTGGGGAAGATTCAAACCTCCCTGCAAAATGAGATACCTCAAGATATGCCAGGCCCAACCAGCATCTTAATCAGACAACAAGAAGTAATAGATTTTTTACATGAATCAGCCTTAAATCTTTGCCCGTAAAAGATTAAAGGCAATATAGTTCCACTAACCATGGCTTGAGTTCCCCACTCCTTTCTGTTTTTAATGAGACTCATAGTAGGAGACAAATTTGCCATGGGAAATGACCAGATCTCATAGGACAGGTGGGTTAATAAAGCCCTTTGAAAAGATAACAACTTTTACTAGGCAGGGCAGTTGAGTGAATACTTCAGAGCAAACACAATTTTTGATTAATATTTATTGCTTGTAGAGTTGGTTATAGGCCACCTGTCTTTTCATGACTTCTCCTATATTCAGCATTATTCCACAAAAAATGTGCAACTTGTAGTCAAACCACATACTTCTTGTGTAATTTGACTGAGGTTGGGTAAATTTGATTTTGGCACATGGCTGACATCATCTTCCACTTCTTAACACAGCTGACACTTAAATTTTACAGATGTTTCCCCAGTTAATAATTTGCTGTTTTCATTCCACCAATGTTCTCTAACATTTGTGAAGTAATTACTGGTCTCAGAGTGATTGCTACAAATTTTACTGAAAACATAAGGGGTGCAACTTTATTCTCATTTGCCTCATACTGCCACCTGGGTAAAATATTCCTTAGCTATTGCTTTTAAATATCTTGCAGAGCAAGGAATGTGGCTCACCTGTGACCTTATCCAACATGCAGAATTTTGCCAGTCAAAATGAAGTAACAAAAAATATATTTCAAATAATGTATATCAAAGTATGTTTTCCACTTCCTTCAGAAAGCCAGTTCTAAAAGTGTCCCTTTATATTATAATAATAATTCTTTAACTGGTTTTCCATTTTCTGCAGTTCATCCTCCCTTTACTTTTACTGTTTATATCTCCTCATATAAAAACGTTCCCTGGACCTGATCATCATTTTTCAGAATGTCCCATTATCTTCTGAAATTGAATCACCCTTTTCACTGCTGGGGTTTATGGGGATTACCAGGCCTGACAAATAACTTTATATTTATAAACACACAACTCAGTTTCCTTAGAGAAGGAAGAAACTTCATATTTATGTTTTTAGGGCTCTTCTTGCACTAGATATTTTTCAGATTTTAAAAGAGCCTTCACCCCAAATGACAATCCTAAAATTCTCTGTAACAGGGTATATGCCATTAAGCTAATGAGACCATTAGTGGTGGCAGTATTTTCAGACAAATATATTCTATTCCTCTTCCCTACCTTTTCTGATAGAAGAAAGTGACAGATGATGCTCATCTATCAGAATGTTGGTACTTCTGAGTTGCCATTGACAGGAATTCACTCAGCTGCATCTTCCAAGCTTTTCACATGCATTTTTAACTCCAGAATGAGCTACAGCCCAGGCTCAACTAATGCCATTAGATAATGGTGCTGGCATCTCCCTTTTCAGCCTTGCTCCCCATGACCCAGCTCACAGGTACACAGCTCTACTCTTCAACTCAGATTACAGACTCCTGCCTTGAGCCCATGATGTGTTCACCTCAGTCCTTGGGGCTGGCCCCAAGCTAATTAACTACAGTTCTGTTTCAGTATTTCTTGGTTTGCTCACAGCACGTCATGTCACAGAAAAAAAAGTACAATTTGTTCTACACGGGAGAAAAGCAAATCACAAAGCAAACTGTAATGTGCTTTACAAAACAGAATACATTTCCAGAGACATAATTTTGAAAAATATTAATTAATGTATACATTTCTCATAGTAGGGATTAGATTATATTTGTCTTCTATGAATTCCTTTCACTATCTTTTTCCCTTCACTCTTCTTCCCAAGAAATAGCTCCTCCACTGCAGGTAAGGAGAACACCTATTGTGCATCTAATTAAAATTCTAGTCACAAGCTAATTAGTAAGGTACCAATTAGAATGGTATTAACGCTTCAGTATTTTATAGACATTCCAAAGCAGAAATCCTTCCAAGCGTGAGGTTTCCAGCCTCTGAAAAAGATACTGTGAATGTTTTTACCCATGTTTCAAGCTAAAAACTTTTATGACATTAGTAGTGCTAGAAAGAAATGAATAAATAAATGAAGAATATAGTTTGACTGGAATTATTTTGACTACAATTTCATCTTCATGCTTATCATGTAGTAGAAGAATAATTGATCTATTTTTTAATATACTTTTCTGGTTTATAAAATGTGGGTGGAATATCATATAATATGGATAAGGTGAGAACTAAATCCCTCATTTATCTTTCCCTTCCTGTTGTGCTGTTTGGATTATGAGCACTGCAATAATCTCTCTCACAATAAGTGTTTTTTTTGTTTCGGTATTTATAGGGTAAATAATACATTTTATTAACCCCTACTATATGTCATTCTTTTCATAAATAGTGTATTTCCATTACATTTCCATTTCTTGAGCTATGTCTGTGCATGATAAAAGGAAGGCATGCAACATTTAAATCATTAGCTCCAAAAAATCAATCTGTCCTGGTTTAGGCTGGAATAGAGTTAATTTTATTCCTAGTAACTGGTACAGTGCTGTGTTTTGGTTTCAGTCTGAGAATATGTTGATAACTCACTGACGTTTTAGTTATTGCTAAGCAGTGCTTACCCTAAGTCAAGGACTTTTCAGTTTCCCAGGCTCTGCTCCCAGTGAGCAGGTGCACAAATGGCTGGAAGGAGCATGGCTGACCCAAACTGGGCAAAGGGATATTCCATAACACAGAGCATCTTGCCCACTACATAAACTGGAGACAACTGGCCAGGAAGTGCCAATCGCTGCTCAGAGATGGGCTGGGCTTCAGTCAGTGGGTGGTGACCCATTGCTTTGGGTATCACTTACTTACCTTGGGTTGTAGCCCTCTCTGTGTCTCATTATTATTACCTCTCTCGGTCTCACTATTATTATTATTATTAGTAGTAGTAGTAGTACTAGTATTATAAAAATATTTTGCTTTGCTTCAATTATTGTTTGTATCTCAATTCATGAGTTTCGCTTTTTTTTCCCTGATTCTACCTACCACTGTGGGTGGGGCTGGTGGTGGAATAAGCAAGAACTGCATGTGACTTTGTTTACAGATGGGGCTAAATCACCACACCATCAAAAGAAGCAGTTGCCTATATGCCTGGAGAAGGCACTCCCCTCTGGAAAGCCCCACACACGTCCCAGGAGACTGAAAAATTCCTGACCTGACATGTGCACACACAGTTTGATGGGTCTGAGCAGTAGCCCCACTAGCACTTCCACAAATCCCCATCCCATTTTTCTGTGACAGATGAAGTGCCCCAGGGAGGCAGGATACACGCCAGTGAGGAAAACTGCCCACTGAAATTGATTAATTCTGGCATGACAAATGTATCGAGTTCCATGTGATGGTTGTGACGCAGCCGGGCGTTTGAAAAAAGAGGCTCCAAATCCTGTACAGTGACACTTCTGACAGTCTTTCAGGTTGGATAAAAGTTGCTTTTCTGTTGAAGCAGGTGCATAGGAAACACGTCTCTCTGCCCCAGTCTAGTCCAGCTGAGCGTGCTGGTGCCCTGAATGTCTTGGGAGCATTTTGGGACCCAACTAGCTGGAAGATTTGTACCACAAGACTGGTAAACGCAACAGTACGTATCTCGAAATCACTTTTGGAAAGAGTACCACTACTTGGTAGAAAATATCAATCAGGATCAAGCATCCTTTACCTGAGCAGTCTGTATTTTCCTAATAAGGAAATCTCAAACTCCTGAAGGTATTTTTACTTCCATGAAACAATGGAAATTCTCTAGTTTCTCAGTGGCTACTTTTTATGCTGTTGACAAATCTGATGCTATTTTCTATGCAGGTGGTCAATATTTAAACCCAGCTTTGAGCAGCCAGCAGTATCATTTTTCAGAAGCGGAGGCTTCTTGTCTGCCATTGCTTGGGATAGTTTTATCTAAATGCTTTCCATACATAACAAACTGCTGTTTCTTTTCAGGATTTACCAGCATCAGAGATTGAGAATTATGAAAATGAAAGAGCCTGCTAGGGTCTATCTAACAGTGACTTTATGAGGAACTTAAAAGTTGTAGTCAACATCTAGGATTCTGTTCATGCAGGATTCGTGGCAATGTGAGCGATGAGATTTTCCACTGATCTTTTATTTTCTCCTGTTTTCTCCAAATTCAGCCGTGTTAGGCAGATTCTGCTCTGCTAACTGGAACAGTTATGGCTGCTTATTTCAAAGTGAACATGGACTGGAGCACAGTGAGTTAAAAGGGACAGTGAGTGCTCGCTAAAACCGTATTTCTGACATCACCAACCTCAGCAATGCTTGTAGATAATAATAAAAATCCTGAAGGGCTATTTCAGAGCCCTCTTCCCCTTAATGGATTTATTGGTGCCTTATGAATGTCTTGTTCCACATGTTCTAATGAAGCAAGTCCCTAATAGGCCTCTCTCAGCTTTACATTCCAGGACTAATCATTGGCACTGTAATAAAATTGGTCAATGCTCTTTCCTGAGGCTAGATATAATTGCATTGAGCTTACAAAGTGTGCTTGTATTCTATCTAGATGAGATTTTTACAGTGAAGAAAGAAAACAAAAGCTGCTGCTAAGTTCATCTCCAACATGAGCCTCAGCAAGTCTGACTCTTCTCATTTTTGTCGTTTTTTTCAATTTTAATACCACCAAAGAAACTGAAATTCTGTCTTGATTTATTCCTTCAGTGAAATGTGTTTTTTGTTTTTAAGAAAGAATTTTCCAACATAGTTTTCATCAGCTCCCCTTTTGGGAGTTTTGTATCCTTAGTGGGAAACTCAAAAATGCTTAATAAGGCACCCACTGCAACTCATTTCCATAACGCATAAGTCTTCAAGGAAGTTTGAATGCTATGCAAACCTTATCTCTCAGGTCTGAAAAACAAGTGTAAAGGGATTAACAAAAAAAAAAAAAAAAAAGGCAGCATAATTCTGAGACAGAAAATATGAATGTGAGAGTCAAAAAGACTAATTTCATATTTAATACTGTACAGAATCAGCACTTTACTAGAGGATGCCATGACAAAGGAAATACCAGTTGTCTTCCATGTGCATTAGGCATGATCAAGTTTAGGAATTCAAAATCTTCCTAACTAGGCCAAAATATACACCAAAATCCTTATTTTTGTTCTTTTCATGGGCACTTGTACAGTTTCATTTCCAGCTTTTCTCTGCAACATGAAGAACTTATCTTAAAGAATCTTACTACTCCAGACATGAAAGACATTTAAGAAAATGACTACTTGATGCTTAAAATATACATGTGAAACTTTAAAAAACTGTCTTACAGGCATTGCTTAGATAAATTTTTCTAGCCATGCTCTTTTTGAGTCAGTCTTCTTGATACTACAAGAAACTACTGGATGAAATATAGAAAGAAAACTAATGTGCAGTGCTTCAAATATTTTTGATCTTCAAATAGTTTTCATCTTTTAAGAGCAAAAGATTATTCAATAAAATACTTCTGGTCACCTCCAAAAATCTTTTCTCCAGGGCTTCACTGCCATCACTTCTCATAAACATTAGGGGTTGGTTCCAGCTAACTGCTATAGATTTAAATGCATTATTTCAAAGTTCTATTAAAATGCAATTAAAAAGTTGTATTTCGTCTAAATTTTATTAAATATTTTAAAACAATAAAGAAGATGTCAATTTCCTTACATATATGACTCTTCAGAGCCTTAGTTCAACTAAGGGGTAGTTGGAAATAAGCTCCACTAATAGTAATTTCTTTTTTGTTACTCAAAACACATTCCAGGAAAAGAAGAAGCCCCCAGAACTCAGACGCTAAAGCTTATGATATACAATACCAAATCTGATTTGTCTGATATATGAATATTTTTATGGAGTTTTTCCATTAACTCATTTTGGAGCTGCATTTCACTGACATTGTAGCTTTTCCTTCAAAATATGTTTTTTTAAAACTATTTTTCTAAAGCCAAGATCAATAAAGAATGGATGACCTTTGAACACTCAATTATGCAGTTCTACTTCTTTCAGTTGGTTAGAGACAGCATAATTCACAGAGAAAACTGTAATAAAAATCAGTGGATAAAAAATTATAAAGACCTTATCACAAGAAGCATTTAATTGATAATCTGATACATTGGTAGTCTGGTCCTCTTTCTATTTGCCATTGTAGAGGCAAAAAGGACGTTGCAGGATTTCAAATATAATTAAACTCCTACTTAGTCAAAGGGATCTTTCAGTTCTTCTTGTGCTCCCATAATTAAACACAAATTCATTTGAGAGTAAGCTATCAGTGATACAATTGTGTTAGGACGCATTTCTTGGCTTCTGCCAATTTTAATAATACAAGTTGTCCGTTTTTGTAAATACAGATTTGATGATTATTTGTTGTAGGACAGTAGGTACTTTCATGTCCTCACAATTACAAAACCATCTATATAAACCAAATGCTAGCTGCAGGAGAAAATGCATTCCTAGGCAGTTGAAATTATTGAGATCCTTCGCATGTACTAGGAAAATCTCACTAAAAGTAAGTACTGTGAGTAGTCAAACAAAATAGTTAATAGAACTGCTACTTACCTGATGAACACTTTTGGCACCCAAAAATTAATGCAATAGTCACAGACTGAGAGAAGTTGAAAAAAAATCTTATCAGCTAGGAAGTTTTCCATAATACAACTGACAACCAAGAAGTATTTAAGCTTGTTTATCTTTATCCCTGTAACAGATACCTTTGGGTTTTTTTCACTTTTCAATTTTCTGAAATGTTACAACAAACAGATTTATAGACAAGAAAGTCTGAACTGTATCTAAACAACACAACTTAAAAAAGGATCTTTAAAAACAATCCCATGGAATTTCAAGTCTCTCCAGATCTATTTGCCAGAAAGGTAGAAAGTAAATTACAAATGAAAGAACGATGAGGCACTGATGAAATTGTTCACATATACTCTTTCATAGTGGTAGCTTTCAATTTGTCTTGAAGCTCAGTGAGAGCAGGCACTAGGACAGAAGAATGGTACTAGGATGGGAATTAAGGCATTCAGAAGCATATCTGGGTTAAGTATATACCTTCTGAGACAAAGAAAGCTTTGATTACTGAGTCTGTATGAATCTCACACAGAGAAAAATCACATCATTAATGCAAGTAGGAGCAGCCTCCAGGCTGATCTAATTAATATCTGAAGAAGGCATTTTTAGCAATTAGCTGCTGTCAGGGCATAAGGAAATGCAAGATTTTATCTTTTTTACCTGGCCATAACCCTTCTGTGAGTGGCCTTATGACTTGGGTAAGAGGGAAACTTGATCGTTTTGGTGGGTGCATTCAAATGATGATGCTCTGAAAGCAATGTCAACTTGCTAACTTTAATTCTGTTTTCAAGTACCAGATCTCATTAAAGGTCACACCTCTATGTCTCTAATTTTGTGGTGGAAAAAGAATTTTCACATGCATTGTTAAAATGATTTCACTAGGCAACCTTAGCTATAATAAAGTTCAATCCTCAAGATACTCACTTAAGATACTAACTCTCCCCAAGTCAGAATGACGCAGATCAGGGTCTGTACATTCTTGTCGCTCAACTGCCTGCCTGCATACTCATGAATAACCACACAAGCAATACAGCAATACAGTCATTATACACAGCAGAAACAGAACAGGTAGGCTGGTGGTACCATGTGACAACAGAAGAATCAGCAGGAAAAAAAAAGCAACGAGATGTCTAAATTTGTATAAAACTTAAGTTACAAGAAATTACAGGTCAATACAAAAGTTTCTGAGTCTTCTAATGATGAATACATAGAAAAGCAAAGATGGGCTCCAGTTCAACAAAAGCTTTCTTTAATTTGTCCTTATCCTGCAAAACCTTTACATACATGCTGAACCCAAAGCATATGTATATGATTGAATTCTATTGTGATTACTCTACTTAGCCAAAGAGGAATGGGCTGCTGAACTGGACTCAAAGGTTTGCTATTAGTTCTTAATAAATGTCTAACCAAAAAGGGCAGCCAAAAACCTGTAAGTTATATAAAAGGGAATGTACTTGGAGGTGGCACCTCAAGGAGTCATCATTATCTCCCAATAAAGACAAGCTTTAGTCACGTAACAGAGAACACAGCTCCTCTGCATGTGATGTGGAAGTTTACAGAATACTGAGGTCACTTTGAAAGCAAAAGGAATTAAAGAATTAAGGAGAAGGGCATTATGAAACAGAAGAATCTTTCACCCCTTCAATCCTTCTCTTCATTATTTGGATGTGTGTTGAGATGCTATTCATGACACTCTTATATATGCAAATTACAAAGAGAACTACACTTTATGCCAGTTGCTACATCACTGGTTATTCCTAAGGTATCCCACAACAAAGGTTAGCAAGCTTTTCTTTTCCTAAACTGTCTTTGATGCAAATGTATTCTGTCTTTGCCTTCAGCAAATTTAAGCCTCACTTTGCTGGAGTACTCTCATACACTATTACCATACCCTTTCACATTAGTCTAGCTAATTTATTTCAGTGATTAAAAAGGTTCAGCTATTAACTTGGAGCAGAAATTTTTGCAAAACTATCCTTTTAATAAATAGTAAGTTCGGCATCTTATGTCATCTCCAGAACATCAATATGTTAGACTTAAGGCTGTGGAGGGCTGTAACAACTTTAAACAACTCAAGGAAAAACCCCATTCTTATTTCAACAGGTAAAGGATGATAGGAAATTAAAGCATACGCAAGCAAAAAAAAAATGGACAGCTTGATATGCACTATGAGCTAGTTTATTTTCTCAAATAAAAAACCTAATATAACAAATTACTTTTAACCTAATTAAAATCTGACATTATTTTATTAGGCAATATCATTATTACAATAGCATACAGAAGAAAATGAAATACAATATAATTATGGAGCAAATAGTCTCATATACTAAGCCAGAACAGAAAGCTAATGTTTGAAATATTGAATTCGAAGGTAATAGCTGATGATGTTTGTAAATGGACACAACAGAAACAGGCTGCTACATGTGATTCATTCTTTTGGGTCTCTCCTCTCAGATAATGAACATTACCTCTAATATTAGTAGGACCTCGCCAAACTCAAGTTAGTATTGTATGTGCTTGAGAGGAAGATTTTAATAAAACAGTATTAATTATATTGCAAAAAGAACATTCAGATTATAAAAATCCCTCTAACGCTGCATAAACATTTCAGCTACTAGAAATGGTCTTGTAAACACTCTTGTCTAGAGAAATTTCAGTGCCCTGAATTTACCTCTCCCATGACAAGAAGGGCACGTGAAGAAAGCCAAGGGGAGCACATGAAAGCCCAGAGGAAGCACATCTAAGCAGGCTAGCACTTACGGCTGCAAAGATTCCTGATGTGCTTTGAAATCCCCAAATGATTGTTTAAAGATTTTTCTTCATGTAAAATGAAGTAGATCACTTCTTAGAAACACTCATCTAAGGGTAGTCAAGACAGAAGACACACTCCTACACTTGAAGCATTGCTCTACAATGCACACAATGCATCAACTTTTGTGGAAAGATGATATTTGTTATCATCTTATTGATATATCTTGTCTTATTTCGTTAACAACAGGAAATAAGAGGTGCCAAAACAGGTAAGACACCATCACACAGCACTGTATGTCACCTTCACCCAAAGATTAAATGTCCTCAAACTAATTTTTCAATACCCCCTTCCTTTGAAAAGATCTCATCTTCCTTCTAACACAACACAGCAGTTCTAGAAGAGAACCTCAAAAAACACTCCAGGGAGAAACTCAATCACTGAACTATGAGCTGTAAAGGTGCCATTCCCAAGACCTACCACACTTGAGGAATTATTTCACAAAGACCTGTCAACAACACTCATCAGACATCTACCATGAGAAGGCCTCACAGCTGGCAGGAGAAGAGGAAGGGATGGTCAATGTGAAGTCACAAAGATATCCTATGGAAAAGCATGGGGCACTAAGGCCTCCAGCAGCTTGCAAGACACAATATATCCTTGGTCAGAGAATACCAATGCAAACTGTTACAAGCCAATATTTATGTGAAATGTATTGGTTCTGAGCAGATGAAACACTTTACAGATGCTTTCAGTATGAAGCACTGACGACACACAGCCACGTACCACAGTAGCCCAATGGCCAGGTGCTTGTGGCTGTTGCAGGGGCACTTCAATTAGGCCACAAAAGCGAGAGAATTACATGAATCCTTGCAGAGAGCAGTACCGGCTACAGGCCTAGATTTTGACAAGAAAAATGGACTTGAATTCACTGCCACAGTGACAATTTGCCTGGGCAATTACAGCCCCCTCCACCCCGAGAGGACTCGTGCACAACCACCCATTCTCTGAGCCAGCAGCCAGCTCTCCTGAGTGATGCTCCAGCCATGTGCTGAACCACTGCTGTTGGACTGGCCACCAGCCTACTCCAGAGAGCAACAGAAACTGGCTCTAAGGAGAAATCCATGTGAGTTACAAGTGCCACACCACTGCCTGGACAAAACCATGTCCATTTTGACTCTGCTGCTAAGTGGAAACAATCCTTAAATTGGTTCAGAGGTATCTAAATTGAAGGCATTTGAGTTGGTAATAAGCAGATTTGAGCTAAGCTGGTTAATGATATTTGCAAACAAGAATAAGTACATTCGCACCTCAGGTGTCATTTGCTTAATTCTGAGACCGTGTCTAATATTCTTCTGGGTATTCTGGCACAAAAACAGCAGTGTATTTTTGGTTTGCCTTATCAAATGCATCACATCAGAGTAGGAAGCAAGAGACCTTCTCCTTCTGTTTGGCTCTGGTTCAACTACACTCAACTATTACATTCTAGTTTAGGCACCAAGTTGTCTGGAAGCCATTGACAGAGTGCAAAGAGAGAGGCGGAGAGATGGGAAAACACTCAAGAGGACTGAGGCTGGAGAGTCTGATTTCTGAGAAGGAAGTAACATCAAATCTATACAGTTTTGTTAAATGCTGATGAGCTGGGAATAAAACAGCTGTGTGCTGTTCATGTTGGGGAGAGAATTATAAGGTGTGATATACAGGGTTTAATTAGGAATAACAGGAATAATATTTAAACACAGAAAATGTCTGATCTCAATAGGGGAACTCTGAAGTGAAAGATGTACGAGGTTGTAGACAGTCTCTCAAGAGACATGGTGAATACCCTACAGCCTGTGGCTTTTAAAACTATCCCAATAAATCTTTTGAAACATATATTGCATGCCCCATGTTCTTTTCACTGAGGTGAAAAGGAGACTCCATATGTATTTCTGGATGAGAATCTCAGTGGTATAAAATAACATGTAGTAGAGTTTTATCAGCAGAGGCTCATCTTGCATTCCTCACTTGTGGATATGTTTTTTTCCTCCTACATATTTCATAATTTTCTTAAACACAGAATGTTCAAAATAGACTATTTCAGCAGCCACATCCTACTCCCCCATTGCTCTTTCTGCCTTCACTATTACTTTTTTTTTGTCCCTTCTCTCCCAAAGCATCCATTTGTCTCTACTGACTTGTGATTTCTCAGAGTTTCCCTGTATTAAATTTCAGGGTTGTGATGTCCAACAGCAGAGTGCTCAGTGACATCTTACCCACTTTGCTTCTTGCCTTAGTCCTGTGAGTGTTAAACAGAGAGCAAAGGAAGGGAGCAAACCGTGCAGCTGGATTTTGGCCACTGGGCTCAGATCTCCCTTGTGTTCAAGAGATGCCAAAGGCTGACGCGTGAAAAATACAGAAGAACTGACAAACACCCCCATCACCTGTGACTGAGATGACAATAACTCCCTATACAAAAGTGAAATTCATTGAAGACACAAGCTGACTGTGACCAGTGTTAGAGTTGCTGGGAAGCTGCCCCTCCCTTAGAAAAGGGGGCTATCAAAGTCTTTTGGCACAAGTGCCTTCTCAGGTGTTCTTCACCTGCTACTAGAAGTAGTGTGGGTGGGCAATATTTTTGGACTAAATTAGCTGGTATTTAACTGATGCAGGAAGGCTGACAACAGGCCTTTTCAAGCTTTACCTGAATAAAACACTTTCCAGCTCAAAAATTTCCATTTCCAAACCCCAGAGAGACAAAAGATCATTCTGTCTTCTCAATCCATTGCTTATTGACTCAGGTTATCAGTTATCTCAACTGATTTCAGCTCTTCTAATACCTGCATTTCACTACAGATGCCCAGAGGCAAAGGGTACTTAGGAATTAGAGGTGTGAATTAATTTCCAGAGGCACTGAAACAGATTTAACAAAATCCATTGGACAAATATTTAGCTGCAGGCTTGGTTTTAATCCTATGAAATTGTGTTTTACAACACAAATAATGGAAAAGGGGACTCGAAAGAGTCAGAGAGGCAGATTTTTCCCAGTTGCTTACAATTTCATTTTATTTTTTATTTACCATTTTGCCACTCGATCCTACTTTCAAAGCAGCTAGAGAGCACAAACACCTTTGCTGCAGTCTTGAAATATTTGGCAAAGGCCTTTGGGATTCCCCTGCATATACATCTTTATTCTCCAGTTGAGGAGGAGCACTGAAAGGATTTCCAATGGCAGTCTCCAGCGCCAGGAGCTTTGTTTATATCAAGTGCCAGTCGTCCCTCACTATCATCCTCATTGTTTAAGGCTCTACCCTCTAATGCACAGCATCACAGAGATTTGGGAGAGACAGAAGAGCATTGCAAGGTAGCACTCTGTAGGTAGTATTTGTAGTCAGTCCTATGAGCTGGGTACACCAGCAGGGCTCCCCAGAGCAGAAGCCCCAAAGGGTCCATGAGAAGCCTGAAGGCTGATCCTTTTCTATGTAGCAGAAACCCTGGAATTCTCTCAAAAACACAATTTCTGATGGAGTCCATCAGCCTGCAAAGGTTTTAGGATAGCAGTCATGTAGCTATAAATAACCTGGCAGCATTAATAAGGTCAAAATAATGAGGGGGAGAGAAACAATAACAAGATCCCTTCACACTTTAGTTTCATCCAAGATCCTCCTTTTTTGATAATCATGTTAGGTATCTAAGAAACATACTCAAGGTTAAGACACAAATAACTAAAACTCATCAGATCATTTCAGAATGTTCTGCTCAAATTGTTCTGACTGAAACAGTGTCACTCTCTTACAGGAGACATTAGAAAACATCAAAAAGCTTACAAGTTTTTAAGACTAGATTTATAAAACTGTAAAAATAAATACACGTAAAAAATTATAAACTAATGTACTTAAAGGAGTTGGAGAATCAACATTTTTGAGGCCCTGGAATTTGCTAAATCTGTCAGCAACAGTTTGTGACATAAGTGAATTCTTGAACACTGCCAAAAATTCAGATACCGGAACAGTTTTAGGTGAGCTACTAAGAAGAGGAAGAATATTGAGCACCAAATCCAATGCTTCACATCTGAATGCTTTCTGTTCACCTCTGAAAACAGAAAAGCCAGGCACAAACATTTTTAAAACACTGGCACTGTATCCAACTAGAATATTGTATTTGCTAGGATCAAAATGATAGATCACGTAATCTTAGTCCTGACTGCTCAGTCCTTGACATGGCAATGGATTAGAAAAACAGTGAATACACTACTCTCTCAAATGCCTAAGACAAAGATGTTCCCATTCTCCTCATGCACACCAAACAACCAGTGGTCACATCTGCACACATTTTGTTACATCAGGATAAAGAAAGTGTTCATTTTATATTTGTTTCCCTGGTGTTACAAACATTGACTGCAAAATAAGTTAACACCTGAATGTTTATGGGATAGAAAATCATATAAAATTAAACTTTTTAAGCTTCCCACAGGCAATACCTACTCAGAATAATCTTTTCTTCTCTACCTCTATGCATGAAAAAGATTGCTATACACATTTTCAGTCCTTCCAGGCAAAACACAGCATCTGGACCATCTCTGGCCTGGTACAAAGGTATTTTAATTGCTCCTAAAGTCACGAAGCATCAAACACAAACTCCAATATATGCATCAATTTATGCTGATATTTATGGGCAAAAAGTACAGATTTGGAAAGAAAGGGGCCTTAAGGTATACTTTTCAGCCTTTTTACAGGATGACTTTAAAAAAGAAACTTTTTTTTTCCTTGTTTTTTTTTTTGTTTGTTTGTTTTCCTCTGTAAACAATCCTCTTATATTCCAGGTAGGTAATTGTATGGGAAAGTAAATGTTAGTTTTTTAAAGGAAAGGGTTTAGGTTTCTTCAGAAGCTGAGACAAAGCTGCCTGAATGATGGAAGAGCAGGCACCTGGATTTGCATTTGATGGCTCCTAGCTAGTTACCATGAGTCCTGGAGCAAAATATTCTGGTGACTTTCTCTTGTCTGGAACAAACACTGAATTTTATTTTGAAAGCATGGCATCCTGCTTCTCCCTTGAAGATGCCCACTGTAAAATGCAATAGTACTTGCTGTCTTCCTTGCAGGCCCCCAGGTAATCTCCCTCAGCATCAACACCTGGGACAAAGCAGATGTAACACTGCTCCTCTAATTTCTGTCACTGAGACAAAGGGCAAAATTAACATCTCTCCATAGAAACAAACACTTCTAAAAGTCAGAAGCCATTTACTCTGAGTATTGCTATCGTTTAGCTTGCTGTAGACTTACTCCCTTGAGCTGATATCCAACACAAGCTGCTACAACAATATCCTTTCACAAATGCAGCTTGTACAACATCTCACAGAAAATGTCTTCTGCAGAACTCAAAGCCCCAGTAAACATGTCTAAAATCTCTCCCCTTAACAGTGGCCACCAAAGCCTCTTGAAATCTACCTGAAGTTTTTTTCTGCAGCCCTGTCAAGTGAAATACCCTCTTGTTTGTGGACAAAAGGCACTGGGTAATGTCTGTAGCCATGCTTGGCCTGCACTGACTGATGCTTCTCCACTGCTGGCATGCCAGCTTTCCTATAGGTCATGAACTTCAGAGTGGCTCTTCTACAGCATGGTACATTTAGAGCAAAAAACAACAGAATAGAAAGGGTGTATATGTCTGCAAGAGAAAAAAAATCTTCTCTTGAAATACAGAGTTTAATCTCAGTTCCACTTAAATCAATGAAAAGGCTTGCAATTACTTCAATGACAATGAAGTCAATTTTGCCAGGTATTTACCTATGTTTAATTTTAGCCATTAGATCTTGTGTTTTCAAAAGTAACCTATGATTCGGGATACGTCTATTTCTGGATATATTGTAAGATGTCCACTTTTACAGAAGAAGAGTTCTCATTCTATCCCAAAAGATCAAGCTGGGCAATGAAAATAAACACCATCCTTTGAAAACAGTCTCATCTGTATGTTTGTTTATTTTGTAGTGTTGCAGTGTTAAAATTAGAATGCTGCAAGGTTAAACTGTAATGTGATCAGGTTCAAAATCAAGGGGAAGCCAAGACAAAAGAACAGCAACACCAGAAATAACAACTGATAAGAGATGAATGACGGCAGTGTGAGGATCAACAATCACTTCTGCTCTTTAGTCACTGTGAGGTTCTCAAAGGAAAAAGTGGCTTTTGTCACAAACAACAGGATCATCCTGGAGTGGCAGATGTGAAACAGTCACTAATGGAGACTGAGTAGACCATTTAATCAGCTCATTTTTTCCCCCACATCTTTATCCACTTTAATAACTTTGGATTTAAAATAACTTATAAATTATTTAAAATAATGCTGCTTTTACAAAGATAGGGCAGTAACCTAATGACCTTGAGGTAATAATTTCAGTCACTGATTCCAATGAAAGTAATCTATCCCTTAGCTGTCCAGAATTTTGACATGAAAAGTGTAACAAGCAAACAGTGAATACAGAAAAAAGAGGAGGAAAAGACATAGAGTTTGCATGGGACACTCCCAGAAGAGAAAGGTTTAAAATATTCTCTATCCTTATGCAATAAATCAAAGAAGGGAAGGGGAGGTTATTTTAAAATGTGGGCATAACAACTTAAACTCTTCCTCTTGGCCTGCAGGTGTTTTTATGGACCAGTCATGGCCTGTTCTGCCTCCAGCACATCAATGGGACACTTCTACTTGCATCTGATCACCTGTAGTGGAAGGGAAGATGGATTAGCACCTTCCCAGGCAGAATGTACTTAAAGCCCTGGTATTACTTCCCTAAAAGATCAGTTTCAGAAACCAGAATGGGGCTTCAGATTTTTACTATCCCCTTCCAGAAGGTACAACTGCATAATATAAATGCCCTAGCTTAACAGTTAATTCAAGATCAAAAACATGATTATGAAGACATATTCTCTCATGTGGTAGCACACAATTTAAAACACACCATGTAGAGTATTTTATTTTTGTTAGAAATTACAATTTACACTTTAGGTTTATGGACAGCAGGAGGGCATTTCAGCTAAACAGAAAATATACTACTTTTTTTTTTTTTACAAACTGGTGACATCACTGCAATGTTGTCCTTACACTATTTCAACTTTTTATTATCCTGGTTTTGGTCAGAATTCAAAATATAGTTATATGAACTTAGTAAAAGAGAGCAAAAGCCCTTTCTGCTCCTTGTCTCGCTATTTTCAGATCTGTAGCTGTTCTCTACACTGCCAAGTCAAACCCCAAAGCAAAGAAAATTTTCTGAACTAATTGCACTGGTGGACTGCTGAAAAAACAGTTTTATTTCCTAGGCATTAGAAAGGCAAATGGGAACAAAATGGCCTGGCTACATTCTGAATTCACTTTCTGGAAGGATTTCTTTGTACTTCACCCAAAACTTAAGGGCCTGGGATGTTCTGCTATTCAAAATATATTTCTGAACTGCAAGAGTTATTTCTGCACCTACATGATAGGTTTTTGCCTTACAAAAAAAGGACTCCTACAATTTCAGTAGTTTAAAATCACATCTCTCTCTCCATGCAGCTCAGTTAAATATTCCGAGCTGAGTCCCTTGTTTGACTGAGAGAAAGCAGAGAGCGGGCAGGAAAAAAAGCCCTGCAAAGAAAATTCTTCACTGTTATCCATACACAGCCCACATGTGTGGAGTTACAATCTCTCCTGCAAGCAAGATCCTCTAGGCCTGAAACCTCCCAGAACTACTGCAAGCCTGAGCTGGTGATACTCCAGCTCAAGGGAATCTGCCTCACTGCTTCTCCCAGCTGGGTGTGCTTGATGGTTTGATGGCACAATGTTTCCTGTTGCAGACAGTTGTTTGCTTTAAAACCATTAGAATAATTACACTTAGGCTCTTAAAAAACAAAACTGACCCCAAACGAATAATTATTTAATTTTGCTTTTAGTCTTTTAGGTTATTTATGTAATTTACAGACTTTTATATTACTAACTTGGAGGAAAAAAACAAACCTTACTAATGGCTACCTTAAAACATACTCTGTAAGTTTCTAGTCATGGTTCAGGATTACTCCATTTTTCTGCATTTAACACATCACTGTAATAAATTCAATCTATAAAGAAGACTCAGCACTGTGGTGCAGCAACAACACGAAAATGAAGGCATGGCAGGTGCTGGTTTCACAGCCTTACACACGGTCCAGCTGTAAGACAAGGTTTCCTCTTTCACAAGCAGGCAGTGCCCTGCCTCTGTGCTCACAATCTCCCATCATCCCCATCTGTCACACACCCACAGATTCTCCTTTCCAAAGATCACTGTAAAGTGTTCAAGGTGAAGAGAACACCACTGCTCCCCTGTAACACAGGATCTTGGCAGTTAGGGAAGGGATTTCCAAGTCTCCAGCACAAAAGCACTTAAGGGTACTTCAGAAATAAGATGAGAGAAGGGAATGACAATGCAGACAAGGGAAGGCAGTGGAGATACCGAGGGAGAAGGGAAATACAGAGAACGTGCAGCCTGGGAGCTGGGGGGTTCCTATTGGTGCCCTTCACATTTGCAAGTATTTTCAAAACTCACCGAAGACAGTGAATTTGACATTTGCATACAGAGTTTTCAGAAGTCAACAGTTACATTTCTAACAGGGAACAAATGCAGCAGGCTTACGGAATAAAACAAGAACAACAGGTATTTTTGGTCAGCCTGCTGATGGACATCAGTTTGAAGCAGTGCACCAGAGAAATATTTGGGCACCTGCTAGATGGCTGCTGGACGGGAGCTGTGTGTGCACTGCTCAGGAAACAACAAATGGCTAGTAGGAAATCATCATAATCAAACAGTAACTCTTTCGCTTAGAGGCCAAAGGACTAGGCTTTGTTTCTCAAGCCACAGGAAGCAGCACATTTAAGATGTTCAGGACTGATGCAGTTAGCTACAGGGTAGGATAATATTCTTTGAAGATTGCTATGGCCACACTTCCAGTGAAACAGGAGGCATATCCTCCCCTTTGCATCCACATCACTGCCCAAGACTACCAATGTCTTCCATCCTGCAGAGCTGCTAAGATGTATAAACTCACAAAATCATGTATTGAGGTGAAAGTCCCTTTCCCACGGGTCACAAACTGGTGCTTTTGGTATAATCTCAGTAGATCCACCTGTATAACTGGGACAAATGCTGTAAGGTGAAAATTACCTACCAAGATGTGAAGTTTGAATGCCATAAAGCCAATGAGGTCTAACTGGATACTTGCCACAGATTAAAAATTACCATAGTTTCAAGACCTCAGTGCTTAAGTGTATTCCCTAAAGCCTGATGATGGAAATCCTCTCAGGAAACTAATACAGGGGATGAAGTAGAATTTAAAATAGTCTGTCTATTAGATACTGGGGTGGGGGGGGTGGGGGGGGGAATCCATTTGTGTTGCTATTTAGTGCCATAATGTTGCTTTGAGTAGGAAATCACACAATACCATTTTTATTAAGCTTAGATGTTTTCAAATATAAACTTCTTTGAAATAATCCAATTAAAGCAGTTTTTCATGTTTATGTATGTTAAACATACTCCAAATAACATGTGTTACTCCTTAAATTGGAAATTATTGCAGTACTTGTTATGTCTAAAAACCGCATTTGCATTCATACAGATGAAGTTTGACCAGTTAAATTTTGGTGTTACTATCGCTGTTGAATTTGCCCCCTAGATTAGGAATACAGTTTGACCGTGCTATTAAATTAGTCACCCTCAGAAAGCCAACAAACTGAAAATATGGTTTCTTCCAAGAAATCTGGAAAGGATCACACCTTCCCTTTCCTGCAATTCCTGACCCCTTTTCAATTAGAGAAAAGAAAAAGCAGACAGATTTCTCTAACAACTCTTCCTCATGAGGACCTTGATCATTCTCAAACGGTCCACAAAGAAGACAAGAGAATCATATGGTTGTCTCCTGTCAGGCAGAGGATCTTACCAGCGTTTCCAGCCCCAAGCATTTGTAAAATGTAAGTTCTTTTTCTTGACACCTTTGAGGACTTCACTGTGCTCATAAATCTTAAAGAACTGTAAAAGAAACTGGCGACTGATAAGAAATCATAAAATAATTGGTGTTTAGCTACAGAAAAACATTCCTTATTTTGGAAATATGCTCTTACAGACTACTGTTTTTAAGGGTTATTAGTGGGTATTTACCTTTTGAATACAAGTACATTTACCTTTTGAATACAAGTACATCTATCTGTGGAAATAGATGCACAACTTTTTTTGTCTTAGTTCTGTAAATATTCAATTAAATGATGGAATATTGAATATGAATAAACATTTAAACTGAACCAAATTAACTGTGCCAGTGCAATATTTCCGTTTCCATTAACCTTTTAATTTAAATGTTCATCTGCCTACTTTCAATATAATTTAAAGCTGGTAAAAATCCAAGAAATCTTAAATATAAGTGAAAGATAGCCTGACTAGAATGATAATAAATCCTTAGGTGAGATGTCAGCAATGATTTTCTGAGCAAATTGACAATAAAGAAGGGTGATGCATTTATGAAGCATAGGGGTTAGGAAAATTAAAAAAAACCCTCAACTCTTTTTTTGCTTTGCTCTGCTAACTTCAGCAGAATTAACAGTCAAGATGTTCCTAGCTTTCCAGTATTAGCATTCCTCAGTGCACCCTCAGCTTCAGTGCTGTTGTCAAAGGGTGCTTGAAAGTCTAATCTGCCTCTTTCCATTCCAAGAAGCACTCCACACAAAAATACCCCTAACTAGAGACAGCTAACAGGCTTTTAGTCCTCACCTTGTGACACAAATGTGTGAGAAAGAACATTCCTAATTACAGTTAGTAGGTGGGTGGGTGGCACAGCGCCTCTCAGCCCTGCAAATCCAGCTGCTTTCAGTCCAGTGCTCAGCTGCAGCTCTCAGTGAAGCTAGGGTGGATGGCCCCAGAAGAAACCAGAGCTGCTTCAGCATCTCCTAAGAACAATTTGACACCATTAACAGACTACCTGCCTAGCAAAAAGAAGGGGAGACTTGCAGTTAGCACTTGTTTTACTCTCCTTCACCCACTCTGACAGCACTTCTTAGGTCACTTATCTTTAATAAAAGAGCTCATGACATTTCATCTTTCCATTAGTATTTTTTCTTCCTGGAAATCATGAAAAACAAAGCAATTCAACCAATAATTTGTGTCTAACGACAGACATGAATTACTTTAGGTGTGACTGTGTGTGCATTTGTGCATATTCACACACAAAAATATATCTATTATAAAAAGCAAGTATATGACATATGGGCTACTTGAGACAGGCAGGCAGAGAGAGAGGTGTCTTGTCATAGATTAATTAGTATAGCCTAAAGTTGATGGAGGAGGTGGTAGAATTACAGAGAAGAGCTTCTCCTTAGCTCAGCATCTGGACAGAAGCTTTAGTCTTTGATGTTCAGAGGTACAGACTATCCCAGCACAGGTTTATCAGGTGACAGATCGACTGGAAGAAGCTACACTCCCTTTCAGCTCAAAGACCTAACAGCTTTAAGAGCCACCAGAGGCCCTGAGCTTCTGTTTAAAGGAGCTGATTTTCTTCTTTCATAGGAAGTTAATTCACTACTGAAAATAATCATTTGATCATTTGCACATATTCCCAAATGCATCTCTAAGTTTCAGGGTCTTTGTGCTATATGCCCATCTTAAAAAGCTTTTCTTTCAGCTGTACCTCTACCACTCCATCAGGATAAGAGAATTTTCTTCTCAGGGTGTCACAGTATTTGGCATTTTTTCCTTAAGAGACCCTACTACTGGAAACAGGGGGCTGAACAGACTCTTTTGCTCTGCAAAAGAATAAAGAAGTTCTCCATGGTTCACAGCTACAGAAAACAACATGAAGCAAAGCTGAAAGCAGGGGAGCTCTAGCATCTCATGACTGTTCTGTAGCATAGACTCGTGATCTGTGAGCACTTGGGACTTGGCAATATTGAAAGCAAGCTCCTCAAAGGAAAAATTACAGGAAGTCTGACCACAGACAAATGTGGCTAAATGGCAGCTTTACATCTGTCCTTGAGGCATTAGCAGACAACCCTCCTTTCCTTGCTCAGTGGCTACAGCAGTCCTGTTTTGAATGTGTTTGATTTGTTTCAGCACACTCTTAAAACTGAATAAAGTTGAAGCCAGCCCTACAGACACCTGAGATGAACATCCTGATGCCACAAGCTCTTGAGCTCTATGAAGAACTGAATCAAGTTCTCCCAGGATGATTCCATAGGAAGCCTTCTTCCAAAGAGAACATTTTCTTTAATTTTCCATGTGGAATACTTTAAGTGGGCGGGCCTTTTGGAAATAACTGTTCTTGAGAGCAGTTCCTGCACGTGAAGAAGACACTCTGGACTGTTGCCAATGCTCACTTGGCCCTAGAGATGTTAGCCCTCCCTTTGGAAATGCTTTTGTTCATTTTGATTGAGCCAGATGAACATTTGGATATGGAGCCCAAGATCCTAGAGTTAGCATCTGCTACTGTAATCATCCATGTATGTATTTATCCCTAGAAAAATATCTCAGCCATCTGATAGCTGAGTGAGGAACTGGCCTGCTCCTACTGGTGCACATATTCCTATATCAATTAGTTGCAGCAAGTTGTTCCATATTGGAATTTTGCCTATGTTACTATTTGCATACAAGGCATATACACATCATATCACATAGCCTTAGGATTTTGTGTCTGTTTTGATTCCTACTGATCAAGAGTCCAGATTTCTTTCTTCTCAGAGGCGGACACAGTCATGTCAGTTCAATGGATTAATTTTTTTCTTAGCAGTCAAGTCAGTTCGGTATTTTTGCTGTTTTCCACAAATCTAAATCTAGTAAAAAGATTATCATATCAATAAATTGTGTGATTTAATCTGTAGGAGTGGGCAGATGAGATCTCCCTTGCAAATCTGTTGACATTATTAATGAGTTACTGTTTTAATGCTGAATAAAATCTGAATTGCAAAACTGTGCAGTAAATTTATCCTCATGGCACAGTAGTGCATTTTAGCAGTCTTCCATTACTTTCTTAGCTGTTTCATGAACAAGAGGCACCCATAAACTAAAGAATTATTGCTTATTTTATTGCACCTTTCAGAGGTTTCACCAAGCAATGAGATTATTTATTTTGAAGGTTTTAGAAAAGATTCAGTGGGGTTAATGAGACAATAGAAAGTAATAGGAACAAAAGTCCAAGGGGAAGGTTCATATGTAGTCACAGATCTTACAAAGAATAAAATGTGGTATTTGAAAACACACTATTCACCAAATCATGACCAGGTTTATAATCTTTGAGAACACTTGTATAGTCTAACATGGCCCTAGAAAACAAACAAACATACAATGGAATACTATTTGGTGAAGGAAACTACCTTTTACTGACAATTCTCATATTCCTTCTGTTCACAAGGCTTCACTGAGAATGTAATTTTCCATACCCATATTTCCATAATCTCTTACCTTTTTCTAGTCTAGCAAAGATGATTAGCCGGACACTTTTCAATGTTGTTTTGCTGGTTTGGTGTAATAATGAAGGCTTTAACTATGACTCTCACTTCCTTTTCTCCCTTCCATATGATAAACTATCACATCTGTGATTCCAAATACAAAATGAGAGGGGTAGTACCCAGTAAGAAGGTGCTGACTTTCCTTTTATCTAGATTTCTTAATTTTTTAATTCTCTGAACAAACTCACTCCTAGTGCATCTCTGTGACAGTCAGTTAGATCATGTGTAAGTGGTACTATGCTATGAATCACTTGCATCCCTGCTGCCTTATACTTTGGGCCACTTGGGACGGGCTGTATTAGAGAAAGAGCTCTTGGGTGTTTGAATCAGGTTCCTCATTCACCCAATCAAACAAGGTCCCTAAATTTAGACAGACTAAGCTCCTTTGATTGCTTAAATAATTTGATCTGGACTCCCTTGCTGTGCTCAAAGTGGTGGAATCAGAGCTTCTGACTGTCCTACTTCATTTGAGTTTTCCCTTGTACAGCTAATCTTCCCCTTCAAAGACTTCTACTCTTTCTGAATCCTCATTTTCAAGAATCCCCACTCAACTTCTTGCACACCTGTCTCATTCAGGGATCAGGGATCATTACTGGACTGCACATTTATATGGTCTTTTATTTCACAAATTCTATCCTGTGAGCTGACAGACAGAGTGGCTGCTTCCTTCTTCAACGGTGTTGAAGTCACTTCATTACAGCCAGGGGAGCCTCGCTCAAACCTGAGCTGTGACCGTGCAGTCCCCACAGTGCTGCACAAAGCACACTTGCTCAGTGCTGTGGAAAAGCTGCCCACCACTCAGACTTGGCTCAGTTATACCCTAACTCAGATTGTCCCCTCTTGCCACTAGAAGGGGTGAGTGAGGGGAAGGCTTGGCCTTCACACCATCCCTCAGTTTCCACAGGAATGCTTCTAGTCTGCCAACAGTAGCAATGAGCCCTCTGAACAACTGAAGAGGTTGCTTGGAATCTTTTACTTCGGGCAGTGGAGGAAGACTGCACATTTCAGCACCCTTGATATGTTGCACAATGTTCAAGAGGTGGTAAGTCCTAAGAAAGAAATATGTCCTAAGTTGTAGATAATAGGAAGCATTCAAAATGTTGGAAACCCTTCCTGAGAAGCAAGAAAAGCACTAAACCATCTAACTTGATTTTCAGGAAGGCTCTCCATCTTCTCCACTACCATTTTGGTCCCTTAGTTTTTCCCCCTCTTTTGTTGTCTTCCTCCACCTAACGGATGCCACTTGAAAGCCTGTCACATTTAACCTAGTGATAGGTAAAAGCAAAAAAAAAAGGTGCATAAGGAACATGGGGGAGTAAGTAGCTTTTTGAGTTTGACATGGGTCTGAATAAACATTTAAGTTCAAGGCTGACATTAATTATTTCTCTTTACCTCTGTGGATGAATGGTTAACAGGGTAAAAACCACAATAACCTGCGGCACTGTTTCCACTTTCATGTCCTTACAGGTGCACGATAGTTTGTTTAACTGCATTAACAACACTGCTAGACTTAAGGAGGCAGCATAAAACCTGAAGGAGTAAATGACATGAAAATTCATTTCCAAGAAGAGTCAGGCAACCTGATGAAGCAGACTGGGAGGGAGAGAGGAAGAAATGTTAATAAATGCTAAAGAGAGCAGATCATTAAAAAGAACTGATAATAAAAATCACTAAGTAGATAATGCCCTGAATTCTGACTGACAACAGAGATGTTCTGAACCGCTGTGCAGATAGTAACAAAACCAAAACTTGTTCAACATCTTCAAGTGAAGCTGAAACAACAAAAACCCCCTACCACATACTTTTTGCATTGATTTTAGGACGATCACCCCCTAATCTGTAAGACTGGTGTCTCTGCAGTAGAAGTGTTTCTCTAACAGTTCCAACTGTTGTCAATGTTTTCACATTGTCACAATTAGCAAAGCAGCTTTAAAAAAAGAAAAAACAACACTTGGAAAAGCCAAGAGAAAACTCTCTGGGAAGTTGAGCTGCCACACGAGGAGGGTTAACATCTCAGGTTAATCAATGCAGTTGCACCTTACCTGGTTCTGCAGTTTAACACCTCCACACGCCTCTACCTTCCTCTGTGCACATGTGCTGGGATCTGGAGCATTTGACCTTCCCCAGCTCTCCAGCAGAAACTCCAGTGTAACCTTTACCTTCAGCAAGGAGCTGTGTTCCTTTTTCCCCCTTGTTCTGCGCAGAGCAATCTAATACACCTCATCATGTGGTGTGTTGCTATAGCAGCAATGAATCCAGCTGCTGCAACACAAAAGACTGACAAAAAAGTTGAGTTTTTTTCCTGTCCACCCACCCGGTAAAAGTCAGGGTTGTTTTCTTGTGCAGCAAATCTAACCCAGATAGGTTCATGTCACCTATGAGAGCTAAGTAATGGCAAAGTCTAAAAAGAGAGACACAATTAAACTATAGGTTTTGCTTTGGGGGACAACTTTGGGTTTATTTTTAAGAAAACAAATGAGTCAATAGTATGAAATCAACACCCCTTAAGCAGATAATCATTTTTCTGCTCCTGCCATTCACTGGTTTAAAAATGTAGGTCCTTATCTCCACAGGAATTGAAATCACAAAATCATGCTCAGCAGTCAGAAATTCACTGGTAATATAGTTACAGAGCCAGTACAGGTGACAAACACCGGATTTACACCTTCAGAAACAAAACAACCATGCGCTTTCACTATTGTGGTCTGGAAAACAACTTTAACAAAATTTTTTGCCTGTGGAAACAGAAATTAATTTATCTGCAAAATGCTAAATAATCATTATTAATACTGCCTCACTAGATTAAGATGAGGACTAACCATGGCAGAACCTTTTGAGTTCAACATTGATGATTTACAGCTTCAAATGTATTCTTGTGCTACTGAGACACTTTAGTAAAACCATTCAAAGTTTGCCTTGGGAAGTGTACTAGAATACATGAATTACCACACTGAGGTCCCAGTCTTGTAACTGAGTCTTGGAGGACAAATTCTTCCTGGAAAGCAGGGCCATATTCTTCCTCCAGCAGTTTCAGCAAAGGATAGAACATGTAATGCAGCCAAGCCTTTCACCTGCAGAAAGCTTCTGCAAGAGCAGGTACTGAAGTGGCAGCAACCTGATACCTGCCATATGAATTGGGTCTTGCTTTTCTGAAGTGGTCCTAATGAGGTTTTCCCAGGAACCTGCCTTCCCCAAAACATGCTAGGCATTTTGACTAGGACTAACTGCTTCTCATTTTCAGGATTAAAAGCCTGTTCAAGGTGTGAAAGATACTATTGCGCCAGAATGTAGTCCAGCAACTACATGATCAAAAAGTTAACTTTTCTGTTTAGTTTTCTATTCATCTGAATGTAATGGAAGATGTAGAAAAACCAGCTACAGATATTTATCATGGACCTCAACCCACTCTGTTAGAGTGTCCAAAATAAAAATAAAATCCTAATTACTAATTCATTCTATTTTACTGCTTTATAAGTAGAGTCAAACTCTATCCAAGTTACTTCATAGTATTTTTACCCTGTTTTCATACAAGACTTGCCAAAGCTGTTTGTGGAATCTGCATCTTGTTGCATCTGTCAGCAAAAGCTGGCTTTGGAGTTCACAGATCTCCAGTTTTTAAGATGCTCGAAGTAGCAGCTGTTCTAAAATATCTCTGGAGATGGAAAACAGCAATGCAGGCTCCTGGAAGAGTCACCTTACTTTGCCTTGAAATAGGTATTTACCTATTGATTCACATTTAAAATTCTGTCTGGCACTCTGGATACAGGGTCAAAACACATGGTGCAAGAGGATTCTCCTTGCAGTAATTTCTACAGTTACTTAATTCCAACATCTTTTTAATACACAATGAATTTTCTTCCCCTGATGTTGATGATCAGAACAGATAGGCCATAAAGCACATCCTGAAGTTGTACAATGTGTTTGAGTTTCAAATTCTACATAGTTGTTTGCAACTCTGTGTTAAGTACTTTACCCACAAACAATTGCAAGAAAGCCCCAAATGCTGAAAGGCAAGCAAACCTTCCATGCATATCCGTTAATATTACAGTCTGTCCTGAGTACTGTTAGGGGCTCAGATTCTGAATAGATGAAAAAAAGTGAAAAAGAAAACCTACTGAGGGAATCTAATGGACTATTTAACAACATCACCTGTTAGAAAAGAAATGAACACAGGCTTCTGAAGAGCAATATCCCTGACTTTGAACCAACAAATGATCCAGGTCAGGTAGCTGAAGCTGCAGGCTGGAGCCCCAGCAGAAGTCCCCCCCCCACCCCATGACCAGAGGGCTTTCCCACTCAACAGGACTTGCAGTCGTACAGCACCTGCTCACTATTTATAGAAGGGCTGACAACAGATAGATTAGCAGAGCCATAATTTCAATAATTCATGTCTGCTCGGATGTCCCAAGGCCAAAAGCAGCTTCCCGTGTCACTCATGATTTCACGCTTTCACAGTCTTTATCTTTCCTGCTGTGTTCTCCCCAAACCCAGCTCTCCTTCACCCCATGGATTTGTAAAAAAACTTCAGGGGACCTGCAGGAAAATCCAGACAGTTTTAGAAATTGTGCTAGTCAGTAATGGAAGACAGCCCTGAATTCTTCAGGTTTTGTTTTGTTTCTTTTTAACACAGGTAAGCACTTGGAATGTGCTAAGAAAGGTGGAAACCAGCTTCCAGATGGCAGTTACTTTTGTACGGAAAGGGTTGGGCAGGGCTTGAAGCATCATCGCGTGCTTACTGTTCTGGAACAGTCGGTTAATAACTACCTGGGAAATGCAACAGGAGAAGGGGCCAACATCAAATGTACTCAGAGGAAGGTTACTTTGCCTTTCTTTAAACACCTGTTGGTCAGGGGCTGCCTGACACAGATGGCAGCAAGCACATGTGCGCTTCTGAGATTAATGGCTATTTTCCCATCAAAATATTTTCTCATAAGCAATTTTACTGAACCTTCTAGAGGGCTCTGTTCCTATTACCTTAGCATAACTGATCCTTTCCCACAATACCTGAGCCATACAAAATAAAGGTAAAGTCTGGCTCCTGCGAGTGCTGACTCCCTCTGGACGAATTCAGCCTGCAGCAGCTGCCCAGACTTGACTTTACCTTTAAAAGGCAGTGTGAGCACAAGGGATGGAGTAATGGCATTACTTCAGCACTTCCAAAGCCAAGCAGGAAATGGCACAGGGAATCATATATTGCTGCCCCACTTGCTCGACAGACAGCATGACTTCCTTCACAGCACCCCTGCCCAGGCACCAGGCAGCTGCTTGGGTCTACAGGCAGAAAAGGCTGCCCTAGTGCTGCCCAAAGGGCTGAAGGTTGTGCTGCAAACCCAGGAGATGGCAAGATACTAAAAAAAAACAACCTGTGGTTGGGTCTGTTTGCTGCCAGATTTCTGAGCCAGAGATGATTAGAGTTTTAGGCTTCCTCTATACAGAGAACAATGCCCATTCTTTCCTCATATCATTGCCTTCACAAGGAGGCAGGACCATTAAGTCCCATTGATCCAAGATGCATCCTGGCTGAGCCAGCCTTTGTGTCTCAGCAGAACTGCTGGGCGCAGCACAAGGGCACCCAGTTGGCTCCTGAGTCGTGAACAAGACGCTGTGCCAGCTCTGGCTCACAGCCTGCCATGCTGGATGCAGGCAAATCTCACATTCAGCTGGACATCACCACCAGGTGGTCCTCAGGGATCTGGGTCCTGCAAGCCTCAACAGCATGGATCCATCATGGTTTTGCAGAGCCTCCAAACCCCAAGCAAGGCACTGCATGGGAGGGCAGGGGCAGCCAGAGGGCACTGGCTGTGGCTGCACCAGTGCTAACAAGCCCATCTGGGCTCAAGCTGACCTGGATGCCCTTCTCAAATTAAAATGCCTCAGGCCAGAGTGGTGGAAACACAGCACAGAATCCTCTCTGTGGCTGAACCACTTCACAACACTGCAACTATTTTGTTCCAGCACTGCTGGGAAGGCGGAGAGAGGAGACAGGAGAGAGCAGCCCTGGATTGGCACGGGAGAGACCTTGCACTGAAGGCAGGCAGAGTTTGTGTTATGAAACCGGGCCCTTATCTCGTAATAGCTGAAAAAAAGTTGTGACAACTAAAGTCTTTACAGCTCCTCCTTCTCCATATTCCCTTCTCCCTGAGGATCCAACTCTCTGGTAACTGGCAGTGCATGCCACTGGCAGCCAAACAAACACTCAAGCCCTATGGTGCAAGAACCCACAGTATCCCAAAAAACTATTTTGATTATTTGATGAGTGGGATTTCTCACACAGTGTGTGCCTCTGGTTGAGATTACACTCAGAATGCAAAATAAAGCACTTTAAGCAAAATAGGTCAGAATGAACAAAAACTCTTTGAAGCCTGGGCTCATCGTCACTTTTTTTTTGCCTACCAGCAATGGATCCCTGGGGTGGCTGGGAAGACAGGTGTGCCACCCAGGTACGCTGCCACACCAAGCCAAACGAGGAACCCTACCTTGGGTAGAGGGCAAGTGCAGCAACCCTGCCTGCACATACCTCCATGGATGCCTGCAAGAAGCCTGCCAGCTTCTCAGCTGGCTCCTACAGGATTGCTGAACAACTGAGAAAATCCAGATACATGGGCAAGGGAAAAGTAAATGAGAGGAAGTAAGCAAGCAAGTGAGGAACATCTACATAATTTCCATCGTATTTTTCATCATTCCTACCTTTTCCCCAAGAGTGCCTGTGAGCAGCCTAGGAACTGGAAGGCTCTGCTCCCCATGCTGCTACAAGCAGCACATTAATTCCAACACAGGACTGGTCTGTGCAATCCCCTTGTTAACTGCTGGTGGGCCACTTGGAATTTTTGCTCACTATTCTGAATTATTTCTGTACATCTCCTTCCTGGGGAGAACTCACCACAAAACATTGTCAAATATTTGCTATCCGTGTCAAGACTTTGTCACTCAGGCTTTGCATTTTTTCTCTCTCTTTCAGGTGCTTGACATGCTCCTTGTCTTGTCCTGCTGCCCTTCCAGAGAATGGTTACTATGGCATTGGATACAAGGCCAGGGATGCCGTATGAAGCAGCACTGTAACACTGGGGAGAACAAATGTTTGAAGACTGGACTACAACTCTACAGCAGAGCAACAGCTCAAGCACTTCCAAAGCAACAGAGCAAACATGCAAACACAAGGGGCCAGGGAGCAGTTTGATAAAACAGCTTTTTTCTAATGGTTCTCAAAAGGATACGTTTAAAAAAAGTATCCACAAATAAACTGGCAATTAGGTTCCCTACCACCACAGTTGCTTCTACACTCCTGCAGAGATGGTTTGATATGAAACACATTTCTTCATTTATGTTTTAAAATATTTCTGCAAGGTCAGTATCTCAAACTGCCTCAAAAACCATCGGGACTAAATCAGCCCAGCCACTGGCCTCTGCCCACTCACCCAAAAGCAATGGGGCTGCTGCTGGTCCTACCCAGACCTCCTGCTCTCTCATCCCCCACCACTGCCCACCCATCAGCACCTCAGGCCCACGGCCAAGCAGCTTAGGTGTGAAGCGTGTGCTGGAGGCACACATGCTGCAATTGGCATGCAGTCATGGCCCAACAAAGATGCCCTTTTTTTTACACTGGACAGACACTTTTAAAAGAGTGCAAGGTCTCTTTCAGCAGTTGGATGATAAATCACCTTTAAGACATAAACAGACGTAAGCAATGGATGAGGTGAAGGCAGCAGACAGTCTGAATTTGCATATATTCTATTTTAAGCATCTAACATGAATGACCTGAATTGCTCATGCAGATACACCTGCCTCTCTACGATGAAGTTACTGGGAATTGCTGCTCCTAACGCTGTCGTCTGAAATACATCCAAGTTGGATGCTTAAAGCAGATGGTATCAGTATGTCTCCTAAGGTACTGCTCTAAGTAGACAAAGCCTAACCTCTTTTAAAACAAGCAAAATAAATTACAGGAGTGCAGACTAAAATCCAGGCAATCCAGGGGCAGTAGGGACCTTTTGGAGAATCCCCTTACACCAGAGTGGTTATAGCTGCTGAGAGAATAGCAAAGAGGGCTTCTGCCTGAAGCTCTGAGTCACTTCACCCATTTAATTGCCTTTACCTCACCTAAACAGCCCAAAGTGATGAAAGTCAACCCGGTACAGAAAAACAAACCTTGTGGGCAAAATGGAGGTCAGCCAAGGAGGTGGGTGGAAGTCAGGAAGTGTCACCCTTCCCTCTGAGTTGGTGCTTGTGCCAGGGGTAGATGGTGAGTAACTCCGGATGTTCTCAGAACCAGGGCTTTTAGACAAGGAGCTGAGCAATATTTCTGATCACCTACCATTATGAGTCATACAGTTCTTCTCCATAATATTCTGCCCTGCAGTACTGGCCAGATTATGTTATCAGTAGATAATTTTGATTGCCAAAGTTTTCTCAGCAGTTTCAGTCAGACACAGCAGTCTTCCTTCTGATCCTAGATCCAGGTTCCTCTGATAGGAATGGGTATTAAGATTCCTGTAAATACAAAGCTTTATACAGTCTCCCAGAACATTTAATCCCTATGATTATTAGAGATATATTTACATACTGTCATTATCAAATTTTCTGTGATTTTGTTAAGTTTGAGGTTTGGTTTTTTTCCTACATCTGTCACAAAATATAAAAATTCTGCCTTGTAAGAGATCTAAGGATTTCCTTTTTTCAGCTTAGCATAAACTATACATGGTGATGTTTGCCTCTCTAGATATGTTGTAGGAATCCTGTTAGCATTTACGTATGCCTCCCTAGATACTTATTCCATGCTTTAATTAACCCTAGGATTTGAGTCTTTCATGAGAAAATTATCACGTAGGGCCACTGTTGTGTGGTTTAACCACTCAGCCAGAGGGAGACAGGGATATTTTATTTTCAAAACTACAAAGGATATGCCAACAACCTTTTAAGTACAGTTTTTCACTGGCAGTTATAGCACCATGATAAAACCAAAGTCACTGAAGATAGCACCATGACATTAGTAGTTGAAAAGCTAAAATAGATATCCATGTCTAGCCTCTTTTGTTTTACCTAGTTAAAGGGTATCAAGGGAACCGTGTCATATATATCTGACAGACTGCTTTTAGAACCAAAACCTGGCATTTTATGTTTACAGCTTGGCACATACTATGAGGGAAACTGATGTGCAGCACTCATCCAGTTCCTCCTCTGTGATAAACATTAGGTTGCCACAAATTTCAGAACAGTTTAGCATCTCTATTTGAGAGCAATCCTGTGCTCTGGCAGGTAGAGTGGGACTGGAGCAAAGAGGCTACCAGCTAAACGAGACCTCAGTACCACTCCTGATCTTGCCTGCCAGTCCCAGGCCCCAGGGACAGAAGCAACAGCACCCATCTCTGTGGGCCTCCTGCTGCTAACTCAGGGCCAGTTGATTGTGTGCTTAGGAGGGGTTTAGGCCACCTGAAACACCAGTGAACAGATAATGCACACTTCACCACCTGGAGCTTTCCTCCTCAGCCACAAATGCCAGAAACCTTATTTCAAAGAAAATAAAAAAATCCATACATTTCTCATCCATATGCTACTGGGAGCTGACTGCCTCTCTGAAGCTGAACCTGGCTACAGGTCAGGTCTGCAGGTTTCCAGAAGACAGGGGAAGAACCAGACTCAGCTGATAGGTGAAGTAAACAGTGTCCAACACCATGGCAATGAGAACACATTCCTATCTATCTGCTTTCATATGTGTCTTCTCAAGCTTGCTGCTGTGTTCCTGTGCTGCCAGGCAGCATGAGCATTCTTGCTGTGGGGCTGCAACAGCATGCCTCCCTCAATGCTATGAAAGTTATTCTGCCCTCAAGAAACAGAATACCGAACACAATTTTGTTTGAAAAGGCTTCTTACTAAAAAAAGAACCACGGTATTTAAAACCAACAGTCCTTAAAAGATACAATCAACTTTTTAAATATAATTACATCTTCAACTTTCAAATATGCTACTATTACACAGTATGTAAAATGATTTAAAATAAAAAATCTATAAGTATATTTTTATTTCCTTTTGTTTGCTTTATAGTTTGAACAGCATTTTGTATTTCTATTTGTGCAGCTTTTTAATATAAAAGCAGAGGAAAGTAGTAACAGAATAAAAGTAACAGACAAGAGATTAAGGGAAATGCATTGAGCTAGAACTATTTTCAACTCTTACTTTAGTATTTGATTACACTTCATGGCATTCATTTACAATTTGGAGGAAGGCAAAAAGTAGGATTTTGCTGCAATTTTACATATTGCTTTATTATCTTACCCCCAATGTTTTTACTTATACTACTTTGCCAATAGCCATTTTTTGTTCTTTTTAGCTATTTGCCTAAGTAAGTCTGGGAGATCAGCAGGAAGCAGCAATATGCCTGAGATACTATTACCTCCTCATTGCTCTTAACTGAGTTTCCCTGTAAGTGAGAAGAGCTCCAGAATTCTGGACAGGATCCAAAACCACATTCATGCACGGACTTTAGAGAAACACAGATTCAACGCTGCCTTACCTGGTCCACCACCTTGCTGTTTGTGCTGGCCCAAGGGAGTCTCGACCCGCATCACGGACAAACCAAGCACAAGGTAAGGCTGTGTGTTCAAGCCTACATCCTCTGCTGCTTCATCCATCATATTTTGCAGAGCACATCTCCATTACCTGGTTGACTTCAAGCAGGCAATTCAGACATAAACCGTCTCTTTGAAGGCCCTGTGTTTTATCTAACAGAGACAGTATTTCTGAACAGACTCACTGCTGGAAGTCAGTGTGCTCCCATGCAGCCAAAGCAAAAGTGAGGCTCACACGATCTGCTGAAACTTAGCTGGCTCCTGCACCCCTGCTCTGCTGTGTGGAAGAAACTCTGCTCTTGAATTCAGTCAATCCAACTAAGCATGTTCCTAAGTCTTTGGAGGACTGGAAACCAATAAATCTTGCTCTAAAAGAGATGCAACTGTTTGAAATAAAAACAACTCTTGATTTTCATTCATGAGTTTATTAGCATTTTTTTTTAATTCATGTACTGGGATGTAGTGGTTTCCCTCTCCCTGAATCTCTTTGAATGCATGTTAATGTGTCTTCTTTTTAATTTAGCATAAGCAAAAATGGACATATTCAGGAAATCTATTACTACACAGAAAGAAATGATGTGAACTAAATAGGGCACCATCAACAATTACAGTAATATGTAGGTATAACTGTGTCTGTCTGCTATTAGCATGGAAGGGAAGTGCAAGGAACAGAACCGTGATGAATGTAAAAGCCTTCCTAGAGAAATCTTCGAGGAAAATGTGATTATAAACAATAAGTAAACCACAGTGCAGGTCTTTACAAGACTTTTACCGAGGCAAGCCTGACTTTCCTGCTGGGAGTATGCTGAAGTACAGTTTATGGGGAACAAAAGGAAAGGTGCAAGAAGACAATTAAATAAACTTGACCATCATGTTTCAGTAAACTCATTGTGCAGTACATGAAATACTCTCCAGTGTCCAGCTGAGGGCACTGCAATGGGGCATCTTGCTACTTTCATCTGGCCGTACAATACACATGCCAGTGACCAAAGAGCTCTAAGTGCAAGTTGGGAGCTCACTCAGAATAGCCACACTGACTTTCACTTTTGACTCATTTAAGTGTGAAATGTGCAGGAAACCAAAGAGCATCCTGGCTAAAATTAGTCAGGTTGGATGCCTGCCATCAACTCAGGTGGTTGAACCCGGTTCTGGCTTCAACAGCAACCAGTTTGTTGCAATCCAGCCATGAAGCCTGAAACAAATTTCACAATTACTGTAACAACCCTGTTCCCAAATCTCAACTGAGGAAGTGGTTTCCACCCATATCTGGTCAGCTCACCTGTAAGACCCTTTCCTGCGTCCACCCTCTTTTTCCCTGTGCATGGCTCTGCAGGGGAGAGGGTCCCCAGAAAGGCTGGAAGCCGTGGGCAGCTACCCCCTTAACAGTGTGTAGAAAGACTCAACCACAGCCAACAGCTGCTTGAAAATAGAGGAACAAGACAGTCAGAGAGAACAGGAACTAAAGTAGCCAGGAGAGGTATCACTCCTGAGCTGGGTTGCTGGGGAATCCATCTGGGATTGTTGGACAGAGGCTGTGGGTAGCACAAGTACTGCTGAAGCCAGATGTCTGGTTTGCCTTCTCCTGACATTTATCCAACTGATTTCCCTTGAAAACATTCCATACAGAGTTTTACCATAAAGCATTCTGGCAGAAAAGTCCATAAAGAGTTAATATTTTTGGTTTCCAGCTCTGGTAGGCCAGATTAATTTCCTGCTTACATTCAAATGAAAATCTTCTCCCTGTGCTTTTCCCAAAGAAGAGAAGTTCCCATTCCATTTGAGTAGATAAGCAGCCTTTTGCTCTAGAGAGGCCATTGTGGGAAAGTGAAGGAAAGATGTTGATTAAAAAAGAGGCAAAACAGTCCCTGCCTTCCTGAGAAGACCTACACAATTCTTAAAACACCACACTAAAACAGCATGGAGGTTCACATCGGAAAAGTGACACTTAGGATTGGGTTCCTGATAATTTAAAAATAGAGCAACAACCCAAACTGCATTCATATTAAGTAAAACAGTAGTTTAAACTAATTTTCACTGAATAAGAAAATTTCTTAATTTTACTTTGAAGAATGTGGTCAAATATATTTTAGCAATTACACTGTTGTTAATTTAAGCTCTAGTTTTACTATTAGCTGAAAAGTGAAGTATTCTCAGTTTATTATCTTTGTTTTGGCAAAATTTTATTTCCTTCATTTTTACCTAAATTTAACTACAGCTGTTTTTCTTTTAATAGCAACATTTGGTATTTGTATCAGACAATCACTATAGCAAGAAGGTATTTGTAACTGTGAACCCAACAGAACTGAGTGTTATCAAAATAGGTCTAGAAACAGTGTTAGACCATTTATAAAATGCCACATATTACAGCAATACTCAGGCCCATACTTTTCTCTGAAAACAAAAAAAATTAAAATTAATTTCTGGCTAAAGTTATGGAGAAAGTACAAAAGATAAATGACCTATCCCTCTTGCCTTTTTGTCTGGTCCCCTGACCACACTAAACCTCAGCATTTAAATGGAAGCATGATCACTAAGTCTTTGAATTTTTTTGCTGTGAAGAATATATACTGCCATCCATAGCACAACAGATGAGAGAGAACAAAAATTATAAAATAGGGAGGGTTTTGATTTGATTGCCTATGAAAAATCAGCAAAGACATTTGGGAAGCCAGATCTCCCAGCGCCATGATACATTTCACCTATAGCTGTCCTAAAACTTAGCATTGTGTGCAACGATCTTCTTTCACTGACTGTCAGTTGCCTGATCAGTGAGCTATATCTAATCATGTCTCACTCCACCTGCAGCCTCAAATTTCCCACTTCAGTCCTAATAAAAAGATGCATGCCAGTGTGAATGCACCACCAAACTTGTCCAAACTTCTCCCCTTCTGCCTCTGCTCTACGAAATCTTTTATTTTGTGTGTACCCGGCAGGTGAGAAGAGAGCCTAGGACTCCAGTACTCCACTCCTCACACCTGAGAGACGCTGGAACTCCTTGACTGTGTATGGGAGCTGAAGGACACACAGACATATTCCCTTCCAGATCCAGCCCTTTCTGAAGACAGAAGTTTCTAGTCTCCAGGCTAGTGCCATGCTTGCAACTTTACTCATTTTTCCTGGTACATGGATCTACAAGGTATAGTGGCATTTCTTCCCAGGCTCATGCAAGAACCCCTGATCTTGCCTTTATTCCAGATGTAAATCAACAAAACACATTTATATGACAGGAAGGATTTCTCTCAGCTCCTATTCACCTGCAATGGAAACAGTAAAGCACCCCTAAAAGACCCTCTAAATCCTATACTTATCCTGAGTTTTGTCGGATCCATTCCTCCTTAGCCAGCTTTCGCCATGTTAAAAACAATATCTGTTTGCATCCCAAAGCAACTTGCTCTTCTTTCTAAAGCACCTCTTCAGCAATTTTGGACAAAAGGAAACCTGAGTCACTAGATGATTGTAAAAGGGGGAGAGGATGTTCATGATACACAAGAATCCTGTTATATTTTCACCTGCAAGCAGAAAGAGCAGAGCTTGTCAGGTGACTAACAAGTGTCCATTCTCAGGGATGATTCTCCACATCAAGCATTGCACAAGAAAACCCTCTATGACCTGAAGAGTTAAGTGCAGTCTGGTCCAGGAAATGGAGGTGATTGCCCTCCTGTAATTCAAGCACTTGGGAATGACTGGTGCACTGTGGACCTCCAAATGAAGCACTTGAATAAATATAGATAACCTTTACATTATCCTTATCTATCTTTATAGATATTATTAACATATCTACAGATAAATGCTGGGGGAAGATAGCTAGGAATTTGTATGTGAAGAAGTTGAATACAGCTGCAGATGATTTAACTAACTAGTAGCAAGCCAGTCAGCACTTGGGAGCAAGAGCGCAAATAAAGTATTTGTGTGTCCTGGGCATCTGGCCTGGGCAGTTGGGGCAGCAGCCACTACAGAAACTGCTGAAATGTCTGCAGATCATAGAGCAACCACAGCCAACATGAGCATGACAGGTCACTCAACTGCAGTAAAAAAATGCATAATGAAATGGATATGGACTGCTGCACTGGAAAATTAAAACTTTCGGGGGGGGGGGGGGGAAGCAAGGCCCAAAATGCAAATGACACAGAGCAATGTTTATATCTCTTTATACTGTAGGAGAAGGGACAAATACATACCACAGGTTGAGCAATGTGACTGTACATCCATTCTGATTGTCCTCTGGTAGCATTAGTCCATCAGACCTGTTTGCTTTGCCTTCGATGGGGCCTTAATATGACTAACTATAAGAAACTTCTTAGAAAAACTGTAATTAAAAATTGTTTTTTAAAGGATTTGTCTGCATTTACCTTGAAAATACCATATTCAACCAATTACTTAAACATCAAAGCTACTGATGTTCAGAGAAAACTGTGGATTTCTGGTTTTACATTGAAATTCTACTCCTGAACTTGCCCTGACACCAAAACTTCCGTTTCTCTCCAGTCCAGTTGTTTCTCTCCAGTTCAGTAGCAATGAGGTTGCTCTCCACATTAGCAAAACACACCTCCAAACATACCTTTGCAAAAATACTGCAAAATTAAATGTAGCTTTGAAATGATAGCAAATTGTAATTTATATTTTAGTATCACTGAGAACATTGTATTTTAAGAATTGTTCCAGCAAAGTATGTGAGGACAGTTGTAAAGTCTTAAGGAATACAGTAAAAGCAACATCATTCATAACTGGGTCTATTATTTTTGGTTTACAGCAGGAAATTTGTTTTAGAAAAAAAATTACAAAAGGACACTCATGTTAGAAATAACTTGTATCAAGTTTTTGCAATAAATATTTAAAACCAGTAGCTGAGTGTGGAGGAAACTTTCCAGTTCTGCTGCCATTCTTTATTTGAGCTGGCCTAACAGTGGGTCCTGGGCTCAGATGCTCTTGAGCCTGGAGGAATGAGTGGGGATGCGTACCTAGGACCTGTTTCCAGCATCCTGATCCTCATCACACAGACACAAAGGACCAGTTTTTGAGAATCACAGAATGACTGGGTTGGAAGAGACCTTCAAGATCATCCAGTCCAACTAATGCCCTAACACCTCAACTAAACCAGGACACCAAGCCCCATATTCAGTCTTTCTTTAAACACATCCAGGGATGGTGACTCCACCATCTCCCCAGGCATACTGTTCCAGTATTTTATCACTCTTTCCGTGAAGAACTTTTTCCTAATGTCCAACCTAAATTTCCCTTGGCACAGCTTAAGGCTGTGTCCTCTTGTTCTGTCAGTTGCTGTCTGGTGAAAGAGACCGACCCCCACCTGCCTACAAACACCTTTCAAGAATATGCGAGGCACCTGGTCACCTTGTCTGCAGAGAGCAAATGGCTCTCAGACAGTGCATGAGAAAGCCCACATAGCTCTGATTTTCCAAATGGGAAGCTTGCCTACGTGTTCTCCTGTTTGGTCCATTTTTCTTGCTTAGTACAGTTGGCAGGAAGGAGAATGAACCAAGTGAGAGAAGGGCAATCAGGACTCTCTCCTTCGTGTAGTCAGCCCGCACCTGGAATTATTTGCAGCTCAGTACTGCAACCTCTGTTTCCCTTGAGAGCACCTCAAAACCTTTGTTCAGCAACTGATTTATTCTCCTGTGAGGTCAGCTTACACCTCCATTCTCCCCAGAAGTGATTAACTTCACTTAACTTTTGCTACAGCTAAATCCAGTACTGGTACCTTTAAATAAATGTTGGGGTTTCTTTTTTTTTTTTTTTTAATGGCAGTACTGAGAACAAATAGAAAGCAATCAAATGAAAGATACTTGAAATCAGCTTATCAGCTCAGACACTGCAGCAAGCATTGCTCAGAGTTCAAAACTTGCCCCTGAAATTTGAGATCTCTTCTCACAATGTACTGTGAAAAGCCAAGTTGGCTGGGACTTTTCCCAATACAGATTCATGGGTCAGAAGGGACTTCGAAGATCATGTAACTCCAACCCCCTGCCATGGGCAGAAACACCTTCTACTAGACCAGGATGCTTAAAACCTCATTCAAGCTGGCATTGAACACTTCCAGGGATGGAGCATCCACATCTCTGGGCAACCTGTTTCAGTGCCTCTACACCTGTATAATAAAAAAATTCTTCCTTACATCCAACCAGTTTAAAGCCATTGCCCCTTGTCCTGTCAGCCCTTCTGAAAAGTCTCTCTCCAGCTTCCTTCTAGACTGCCTTCAGGTATGGACAGGCTGCAATAAGGACCCTGGAGCCTTCTTTACTCAAAGCTCAACAGTCTCAACTCCCCTGGTTTTTGTTCACTGGAGAGCTGCTTCAGCTTTCTAATCATCTTTGTGGACTCCTCTGAACTCACTCCAGCAGGTTGATGCTGTTCCTGTGTTGGCAACCCCTGAGCTGGACACAGGGGCAAAATCCCCTCTCTCACCTTGCTGGTCATGCAGCGTTGGATGCTGTACAGGATACAACTGGCTTCCTGGGCTGCAAAAGCACAGTGCTGGGTCATGTCCAGCTTCTCACCAGCACCCCCAAGTCCTTCTCCTCTGGGCTGCTCTCAAGCCATTCTCCACCCAGCCCATATTTGTACTTGGGATTCTCCCAGCCCAGGTGCAGGACTTTGCAATTGGTCTTGTTGAACTTTGTATGTTTGTATGTTTGTATGTTTGCACAGGCCCAACTCTCAAGCCTGTCCACGTCCCTCCAGCAATTTGACCATACCACACCAGTCTGTCACCTGCAAACTTGGTGAGGGTACACTCGATCCCACTCTCTATGTTGCTAACGAAGATGTTCAGCAGTGTGGGTCCCACTACCACCCCCTGCATACCCAAGTCCCTCCTCTCCACTTGGACATCAAGCCACTGACCACAACCCTTTGAGTGTGACCATCCAGCCAATTCCTTATCCACCGAGTGGTCCATCTATAAAATCCATTCTGTTTTCCCTTTTTAGTAATGGGGGTTATGTTTTCTCTTTTCCAGTCAGTGGGAACTTCATCAGACTGTCACAACCTCTCAACTATGATGGATAGTGGCTTAGCCACATCCTTTGCCAGTTCTCTCAGGACTCAGAGATGCACCTCATCAGGTCACATGGACTTCACCTTCAGGTTTCACTGACGGTCTAAAATCTGATTTTCTCCTACAGTGGCTGGTTCTTCATTCTCCCAGTCCCTGCCTTTACCTTTTGTGACTTGAGTGGTGTGGTGGGAGCACAATTTTTTGCTGGTAAAAATTGAACTAAAAAAGCAGATGAGTATCTCAGCCTTGTCCATGTCCCACATAACCACATTCTTTCGCAATCATACTTAAAAAACTATGCAGGCAAATTGAAACAAAGAGCATATTCATAAAGATTGCATTATGCTCCTAATTTGTCATTCAGGAGGATTCTGGCTTAATTCCCTGTTTGTTCTGATTCCAGTCCCCTGTCTATAAAACAGGATTAATAGCACATCTTATCTCACAGCATTTTTCTGGGGACACAGACATTTATGAACCTGTGATAATAAGATCAAATAGACAATAAGCTTAGAAATATCCAAGAGAGACCATTCCTCTTAGCACTGTCTGGACAATAACACAACAGGCTCAGCACCAGTCAGATATGAATACAAGGACCACCTTCTTCCTTTGAGCCCCAAATCAGTGTTTGTTACAGCAGAGGGAATGCAAGCAAGCCAGACAAGACAGAGACAGTCAGGAGAAAGGGAAGTTCCTGGGCAGGAGGGTGGCCTGGGACACCAGAAGACACAGGGAGGAGAAGGAAAGTGGGCTGAGTAACAGCAAAGACATGAGGAAAGACAGGATCAGAGAAGGAGAGAAGGGACACAGCAGAAGCAAATGATGGTGAAAATAGAGAGGGGAAGGTGTAAGCAGTTATAAAGGAAACTTTGTCGCAAGGCAAACATCCCTCACCTATGGATCATAACTATTATTAATGATTAGTTCATGCTCATAGGAACCTATCAGTATCTTCTGGAGATGTTGAGTAAACCCAGCCTGGAGTCAGTTCAGGTCTTAATGGAGATCTTCTCAGACTTTTCAGTTTCTATGTTTCTTGTGTCTTGTAACAGCACCAGCAGTGTCACCTCCAAGCAGCCTGAGTACCTCACATTTCTCACTCCATGCAAACACACAGAAACACAGTTAAATTATCTCACATAACACACACAGTCTTCTTGCAGTGCAGCTGTACAGAGTAAAATACCATTCCTTCTTAACCAAAGATGTCACTCCCTCCAGCAGGATCAACATAAAGATTAGCTGTGAAGAGCATGAGGGAAACTGATTGATTGACTGATTTTTACTCATCACTCACGTGATAACCATATGTCCTGAACACTCAGCCCTTAACAGTTCATCAGCTACATACCTGTTAGCCTCTCTCTAAACTGTTGCATAAATAAGAGATAAGAAAATAGCAGCAAACATTACAACATGCCTTGGATTTCACTGCTCTTTGTGAAAAAATAAATGGACTGCACATAAAGGTTGAGCTGGAGATGCAGGCTCCTTCTTTCTCTCCCTAACTCACTTGGACAGTATAAAAGCTTTCAGACATTTCTTCCCTCAACATGAAAAGGATAAAGCAGCTGTTAACACAGGCTGTTATTCAGGAGGTTGTGAATAGAAATCAGGCAGAAATGTATAACTCACCCTGTCTCTCACACACCAATGTCAGGGCACAGTCTAATAATTGAGCAATAAATCAAGTGAGCCAAAAGTCTGAACATCCCACTGTCTCACTAAAGCAACTGTACCAATTTTCATCCTTCTGGCTAATAGTGCTTAATCCTCAGCCAAGTGACATGAAAGGCACCATCTTTTGAGGAAGGAAAGGATTCCCCAAGGAATTCACTCAGGTATGCACTAAGACCAAATACGATGTGTCTGTCTTTGAGAAATCTCTTTCTTGTTTATTTTGACAGCTTGACAAATTTATTTGCTAAAACAATAAATACAGCTCCGGCATTGTTGTATAGCCCTTCCAAACAAGTACAGGCTTTTGTAGACCTCTTGTTGTAGAGGACCTCTAAATGGTACAGGATTTTGTAGTAATTTCCAGTATCTTACCACAATTTCCAATCCAATCACCTCAAAAATGAAATGGTAAGACACAAATTGAAAGCCTATTTCACCGAGCAGAGATCTTCAGATTAAATTTCTAAACTGAGCAGCTGCAAATGCCCTTGGGAAAATGTTTGTTTACTCTCAATAGTTTTATTTGTTTGTGAATGCTGTATGTTTCACTAACTACCGAACACATCAGTAGTTCAAATGTAAGGCAAAACGGTACTTGCCAATGTTTTTACACACCAGGTTTCCCCTTGCTCCAACTCCCAGAGTTTCAAAAGTTGGTCGCACACATATTATGTACTTGCTATTTCCATTAAGGCCTTGAAATTACACTGAACCCTGGCCACAGAGGGAAACCAAAACTATGATTCTTCTCCAAATCTCAAAGGACACTTGGCTGCAGGACCTACTGTGCCAATGCACACCCAAAGGCAAGTGGACCTGGTCCCTTAATTACTCCACCAGTATAAACATGGTGGTACCGATTTTGCTGTGGATGCTTCTGGTCCAGCTAACTTCCAGAGTGTTTTCTAAAGGTGAAGTAAGTCAGAGTTAAAATGTCTATGCTTATTATTCTGGGCAAAAAACATTTTAGGGGAAATCTCCTATAATGTGGGATGGTGAGTGAAAAATGAACTGTTGATACACTGTAAAATTGTGTAGCAACAGGAGGACACCGAGACACACTGATTTATATTAGGTGTAATACTGAAGAGTAGGATTCTTACATCAGAGAAAAAAAAAGTTTAAATGAAGTTCACACATTTCTGTGCTGGGGTTAAGACCCAGGACAAGATGAAGGGAAAGCCTTTAATTTCATGTGGTTTTTTGTCCACAAAGCCCACTTGATCCTCCTGCTGTGTGCACACAAAGTGCTCAACCTACTCGCTCCACACTTGAGTTGATGCTGGGATGCTAGGGCTACTGAAGCAGCCTGTGACTGACAGGTCACTTTAGCAACACAAACCTGATCTGCATCTCAGACCGTCACACAAACACACTGGTGTCAAACTACCTCAGCACACAAGGCACAGCTTATGTTGGCTTGACACTGTGCACAGATCACCCTGCTTTTTGAGTGACTCTGAGCCTGCAAAACAGGGATCAGTCAGTGTTTTGCCACCTCCCCTCCCAGTGCTAGGTGTTAGATACCCTGAAGTTGTTTCTAAGAGCCAAAAGCCTGAGGTGTCTGTACTGCCAAACAACATCCAGGGATAAGCTCGCCAACACCTGCACAAGGATGCCATCGATGCTGCTTGTCTTCTTTGATGTACTACAGCTTTTTGATTTTTACTCTTGGTCCAGTTCCTGCTTGACTGAAACTGTTTGAGGCTTTTCTGTTAATCGTTTCTTGATCCCTTGAAATGGCAAGAAGATAACTCTCCATTACACTGTGTACTGTATTTGTCTGGACAGGCTTTGGTAGAGAGTAGGCTACAGGGCTGGCTTCTGGGAGAATCTGCCAGAAGCTTTTCCCCCATGTCCAATGGAGTCTATGCTATCCAGCTCCAAGATGCTGGCCAAGTCTGAACCCACCAGCATCAGTGGTAGCACAAAAAAATGATTACAGATAGAGAAAGGAATGAGAATATGTGATAAAAACAGCTCTGCAGACTCCCAGGTCAGTGAAGAAGGAGAGGGAAGAGGTGCTCCAGCATGAGAGGAGACTCCCCTAAAGCCCACTGAAGTCCATGGCAGAGCAAATATCCCCCTACAGTCTGTGGAGGACCTGACACCAGAGGCAGGGGGATGTTTAAAGGAGGATGTGACACTATGGGAAGCACATGCCGGAACAGAACTTGTGACACCATGGAAAAAGGAGCCCACACAGGAGCCAGATTGCTGGCAGGACTTGTGAATCCGTTAGGAGACCCATGCTGGAGCAGTTCATGAAGAACTGCAGCCAGTGGGAAAGACAAATGTTGGAGAAGTTACTGGAGAACTGTCTCCCACAGGAGTGACTCCACACTGAAGCAGAGGAAGAGTATAAGAAATCCTACCCCCTGAAGAGGAAGAATCAGCAGAGATAATGTGTGATGAGTTGACTGCAGCTGCCATTTCCTGTCCTCCCCTTGTGCTACTGGGGGGACAAAGCACAGAAAAATTGGAAATGAAGCTTCCAGGGAAAAAGGGAAGGGGAAAGTGTTTTTAAATTTGGTTTTATTTCTCATTATCCTCCTTTGATTTGGCTGGATAATGAATGTAACTAACTTCCCCAAGTGTTCCATGAGAGTAACTGCTGACCGATCTCCCTCTGTCCTTGTCCTGACCCCTGAGCCTTTCACCGTGTTTTCCCTGCCCAGCAGAGGAGGAAAGTGACAGAGAAGCTTTGGTGGGCACCTGGAGTCAATCCACGGTCAATCCACCACAAGGAAGTGTTCCCTCCTATATCAATGCTTGCATGGTTTGCTCTGGTGCCATCTGCCTATAGCCTGGGAAACCTTATGGATACAGATACATCCACAGTGAATTTTAAGGTCCAGCTTTGCTTAATCAGGCCTAGGCAGTCCTGGGTGTGGCATGACCACAAGGTACATATCAAACTCCACCAGCTTCTTTGTATTTTGCTGTGGAGAAAAAATGGGAGAGGAAAAGCACCACTTAGAACACAGACAGTCAAGTCTGGCCCAGAGAATGAGACTGGGGACATTCACATCACCGAGTCATCATATTCTAATGCTGTTAAATGTGGAGACCTCACCTCTGGCTCAGAGAGTCACCAAGCCACAGCCATCTCTGTGCTGGGAAAATATATTGAATGACCATAAGCATATCTTCCCTACCTCTGGTACCCTGATGAATACATGTATGACACCTCAGGGCTGTCTGCAAGCTCTTACATCTACGACATGCACAGCTGTACATTACTGCTTCTCCAGCAGCAGATCTGGCATAGCAGCTTCCTGGGAGCCAAATGGATAAAGGAGCTGACACAGCTGCGAGGATGGATGGTGGCATGAAGAAGGCTGAGCAGAGTGTGTGGGAGAAGGGATCTGCCACTGACAGCACAGCAACATGGACCCAGACCTCATGAAAGCTGTGATGCAAAGTGCAGGGCAGCTTTTCTCCCTGCTTATCAAATGGAGAATATGACACGCGCCTTGGGACACTCCGTCGACTGTTAGTGACTGTCACACACCCCAAGCAGACGTTTCAGCCTGTGCTGCCTGACAAATCTCCCCATGGATAGGAAAACAAATCACTTATTTGCCCCCTGCCAAGTGACTTTACTTGTTTTAAAGAAAAAAAGGAATTCTTGTTCTTCTGAATAAAACACCTGGTATTCAGCTGTGACTTGTTTGTTCCAAGGAAGCAGAAAGGGCTTGGGATAAGCTTACTACATTTTAGCACAGCTCAAAATACAAAGGATGCCTCTTCAAAAGGTCTGTACAACCTCCCTCAAAGAGCGGATCTGATGCTTTTACATATTACTGAGTGTTTTCCAGGCAGGCTGCATCTATTGTGGCTGCTAGAAGGTCCATCAGCTAAGGTATGAAATCAGGATTATTTTTAGAAAAATACAGGCTGGTGGAGGAGGCAGCATGCGATCAGAGATGCAAAAGCCTTTCTTGGCAATGCATCTTGACTCCACAGGGATTAAAGGATATGGCTGTAACAAGACCTTTTTATGCACAAAACCAGGAAAAAATCTGGCTCAGCCTACGGGCCTATTTTCCATGGTATTTTCCTCTTCTCCTTCTATGATCCAGTTTGACACTCTGCTCACTGAGCAGCTAATGCACAGCTCCCTTGGTTTCAGAAGTAAACACTCAAGAAATATTCATTTTTTAAAAGCAATTTGCATTTTTTAGGCACTATTTGGTACAAATCCTAGCAGGTCTGCCTCAGATAGCCTCAAATTAGCTTTCTCACAAGGAACAATTTCTCATTTGTCCTTTGATAGAAAAATCTTCCTTTCCTATTATTAAGGGCTGCATGCTGTGAGGGTCTCTGCTGCGTGATCCCACTCACACAGGGAGGAAAAAAACAGCATAAGCTAATAAATCCATTAGCTAAAATCATGCACTGCCAGTAAGTGCATACAGTCCCCTGGAAAGTCATTCTGAAAGTCCTTCTTGCCATCCATCCTGAAGAAGCTAAACCTGTAAGAAGCAGGCTTCTGGTGTACAGGGGATTGACTTATTTAGCTTGAAACTAGTGCACTAAAACCTAGTGTCTGCTTTTAATATAAAGTTGAATTAATTATAACCCATGTGTCTTGTGAGCTTATTTCAGGCACTAAACAACTAAATTTTCTCACTACCAGAAAAAAAAATCATGTTCCCATTGCAAAGACAACTGAGCTTTCAGGAGTATCTCAGGAGGCTAATTCACACCAAATTTCTGTTGTAAACTTGGTTCAGGCAAACATTTTAGACATGGCCCACCCAACAAGCTCCTAAGCCTTCCCAAATCTGAACATATATGGGTGACCATGTTTAAAGAGATTTAAACATAAATCATACCATAGCTTGAAGACCATTCAGATTTCCATCCCTAGTTATGCCTTTGGTTAAGTCAACAAAACCTCTTTTTTTAGGCACAAATGCTCTTTTCAAAGCTAACCTTGCACTTCCCATTTAGACAACATGCAACAGGCCCACTCTTGCAACTTACAGCACCCATTCTTTGCAATTTGAGTTGCTGTATCGTTCCAGTGCTGCAATATCCCAATGTCCAAGAGTAACAGGCTAGACCTCTGCCTTGAAAAGGGCCAACAGGTTTGCAAATAACCCCCATGGCAAGTTATTTCCAAATCCTGCTTTCAGTCTTTTCCTGATTGTTAGTTTGCTTCTTTGGCCTACTGATTCAAGTGCTACACAGGAAGAAATGTGAAAAGAAAATGTAGCCCAAACAGAAAACCTGCAGGTTAAAATCCAGCACTAAACTGTGAGAACAAGCAAGCTGGAAAACAATGCAAAGTCAAATATAATTTGCTTGCTGTTTGTTTCAGATACGATTTTCTACAGATTTTCTCACCATATATGTATATATATATAAATATATATATATATATATATATATATATATAGATATACACACACATAAAGACAGAGCAACACATTGACACATGAGCCAAGTCTCAAAGCTCCCATAAGTGTCAGAAGAAGCTGAATTCAGAGTGCTTTACATTGGAGATTTTTCAAATAAATAAGTCAAAAAGTGGACAAACAATGCAATTTTTATCTTCTGTGTAATGGTGCAAAATCAAGAGTAACTTTTACTTCTACATGCCGAAGTGAAACTTCAGCTATGTAAAATACTCACCTGACTTCAACAAATCCAATGGATTGGACTTTCAGAAGGTTCCAGGGGAAGCATGTTCATATAAATTATAGTGTTCTCCTTCCTGGCAACACCTGAAAATAGGTGTCTGAGGGGGAATGAAAACTGGGGTGTCTCATGGAGATATTGCCCCCAAACTTTGGTTAGCTACATCTTTCATTCTGGTCTTAACCTACAGAGTACTAGGTTTAATCCAACTGCATTTTCCAATCCCATATCTAAAATTAAAACTGCTGTTACCTAACCATATGTATGGGTTTTGTGCATTGCATGGCAGTTTTTAAGGAAAGCCTGTCATGCATCCCCTACCTGGTCTCTGATATCACAAAATCTTCCCATGAAATGACATTTAAAACCTCAGTGAGTGCTGTATTAATTTAGTTTAGTAACGACAGCAAGAAGAAAAGAAATCAATAACAGCATTTCACTATCACTGGTCCCCACAATCAAAGCCATAGGAAGTGTGAGGTGAGTTGTGTGTCTGGCTTGTTCTGCTTCCTTTGCAGCTGTGCCCTGGCAAACACACACTGGACACACAGAGAGCATGTAAAGTTTGGTATATACACAAGAACAGTGGGAATACAAAGTGCTCAGATAGTCCCCCACAACTGGGGAATGCCTGAACTAGTCAGGTTACCTGGTACAGAGTAGTGTAAACCTAAAGCCAAGAAGATTGATATTTTCAGGTGCTGACAATGCTTTTACCCTACTTGCTAAGCAAAACCTCTCCCATGTCTCCGTATCCAATGTTTAGATGCAGAGTATCTGTCTGTATTTTAGATGGCAATTTTTTCCTGCCTGTGTGAAGAAAGACAGTATATAGCATACATTAAATCAAGACCTTTCCCTGCTTTTGGTCCTTTTGTGTTCTTCCTGTTGTCTGAGCCCTGTGAGCCCTGCTCACTTGTCCTTGCTTTGAGAAACAAAAACTTACAATGGAACAGCACAAGGAGTCATAAGCTGCCCCTTTACCATTAACTTCTGCTTTTGTGACAGTTAATTTTGATTCCCATCGCTCCTGCATATGGAAAGCCCCTCACTTTTTATGTGGAGTTGTGTCCTCCCTGTCTGTTCCTTCGCTTTGCCCTTTGGCAGGCAAGACACCCTAAAATAATCTGACGGACAGAAACACAATTGCTTTTACAAGCACAACACTTGATTATATATTTGTTTTGAAAACAGTTTCCAGAGCCTAGAGTATGTCAGCAAAAGCCAAAGAAAGAGTGTTGATGTTGTTACAAGGTCAGCTCTTCAGAGACAGTAGGCAGCAGTGTTGGCACTCTGACAAATTATCACCATGGCAAAGATGGCAGCTCCCAGGCAGTGATTCAGCTGCTTTGACAATACCAAGGCTCCAGCTAAATGTGAAGATAAGTTACTCATACTCCCTCACACACACACACTCACATGCACTCTACCTTGGGAGTTTCTTAATGTCTTTTTTTTGTCCTTTTTTTTTTTTTTTTAATGAATTTGCACGGGTTAAGGAAAAATAGAAGCCATGTGCTTAAGGCTGACAGACCACAGTGAAAGTTCTTTCTCCTCATACTCATATCCTGTGCATATATACACCCACCTACACAGACACCTCCTATTGACAGGCTACTATTATAAACAAGCTTTTCCTTAGGCAGTTGAAACAGCGAAATGTGATTCTGGAAAGACTTCCTTCCTCTGTAGATAATTTCCATCTTCCCCTCTCATTAATGTAAGGGCTTTTGCACCTTTGTTTGTGGCGGACAGGCTGCAACAGCCTTCCCAGGCAAGAGACAGCATGCACAGGGGCTACACACATGGGGATGGTTCAATTCCCAAAACAGTCCTGCTCCTCTTTTGCTCTCTGGGGAACATATTTTGGCTTTTCCTCTGTGCTCAGCTGCCAACATTTTTATGACAGTAATAGCTGCTGCGTAATTCTCTAAGTATTTTATACATACCTTGTCCTCTTGCTTGTACACAATGAATACTTGTGTCTCTAGTGATGGCAGTGTACTCCACATGGCACCAGAAAACCTACTGATAGAGGGAAATGTTCAGAGGCTATGCATAAATTGCAAGTCCTCTTAAAACTACAATTATGGGCAAGCTTTTGGAAGCTGCTCTGTGAAAATGTAAGAATTCCACCTGGCTTTTTATTGGGATATTTTGTTTTAAAGTCAGTACTTTTGTTTAATTTTGTGGGTCTGGGAGGACAATTTAAAATTTTCAGGAATGAAAAAACAGCTTGAGATAAACTACCTCAAGTAAAGCCTGCAGACTTGTTAGGAGACATTGCCAGCATTATCTGCTATGAAAAGCCTTATTCCAGGCTGGAAAAAGCTATAAAATTCACTTTGCTATACAAGGTTCTTTGTTCTTAGTCTTGATAATAAAAAAAAAGCTCTTGTATCTATGTGTGCCCTGCAGCCTTGTCCCCATTCCATGTTAGGGCAAGAATGGGGTGTACATCAGCGGCCTCCTCTGCCTTTGCCTTGGCCTCCACCCAGCAGCTTGTAGCTGTTCCAGAGGAAAGGAAACGCAGTGCAGGGAGATCCCACGCACGCTCACCAAGCCCCAGCTGGGAGCATGTGGGGAGGATTCAAGCCTGGACTTACCATCCAAGATATGCTCCAACAAGGAAAATATTTCAGCATTTCTGTGTGAGCAGGCTTTTCCCCAGGAAAAGTACAGGGATGGCTGCTGAACTGTATTGGGAGGCATGTCCACATGCAAGGGCCAGGACCAGGACAGTGCTGCAACTGCTGGGGTGATGGTCAAGTCCACACCTCCCAAGCACACATGGCACAGTGGAAGCTCTGCTACTTCCTCTGCTCAGTGGGGTTTACCCAAGGAAGAACTCTATCTTTGAAGCACGGCATGACCCAACTAATCAGCCTCCAGGGCAACGTGGATCCCCACTGCTCTCTCCCCACTGGTAGCCCTTAGACTGCAGTGGGTACACAGTGTGAAGCAGGAGAATGCAGACATCTGGCTGCTTATAACACATCAGCATTAATAGGGTTTTCCTGGCAGCTGCTAATTCCAGGAAGTCTCCTCATTTTCCTACGAAGAGCCATTATGAGAAGAACATCAAAAAATACTCTAAAGTGTTTAGAAACATAAGGATCTCTTTCTGCAAGTACTGGGGTCTTGGAATGGTTCAGAACTCTTGGAACAAATCACTGTCTAATGACTATAAGTATCTCTGTAATCTTATGCATCTGACACTGAAAGCTGGAATTTTGCACAAAGTTCTCCTGCACCAACAGCTTTAGTATATGCATATCTGCATCCTTCATAATTGGAGGTCATGCAGCCATGCACCCACTCCCCTATTGCTTCTTCATCCTTCAGTGGTTTTGAGGTTTGTGAACAGAACAGGCTGCAGACAAGCCCATCACAGCTGAATGCTGTATCAGTCTGCCTACCTTCTCCCCTTCCTCCTCAGCATGCCTTTCCAGCAAGACTTGGACTTCTCTGGATCTCTCCACTAAGCCAGTGTGGGTTGCAGGAAGGTCTAAGTTTGCTCAGGCTGAAGCAGCACGAGAAGACAGGCAGAAAGCCAAGTCCACTGCAAAACTTGGCTGTTTTTCCAAAGGAGAGATTATCACTTTTTTTTTTCCCTTTCAGGAAGATACTTGTCAAGGGAATATTAGTGGAAAATGGAAAGACAGAGCTGTGTTCCTGTGCCTGTGATCAGGTATGATTACAGACAGAAAAGATAAATGTACTTTCAGTGAGTGCAAGGGCCACTGTCAAAGCCACAAGAAAGGGGGAAGTATTCTCCCATTAGGGGAATACATAAAAGGCAGGAGAGAAAAGTAAGCCAGGCAGTGTTTTCAAAATGAGAACGTACATATGGATGCAGGAGTCTAATTTTAATCACCCACGTATGAAATGTTTGGCCCAGCTCCCAGTCTTTTCTGAGCAGGAGCAGTTGTGTAGGATTCCCTTTCCTGGCAGGTGTGCAGGTTGTTCCCTCTCCTCTGCAGCGGGGTCCAAATGAAAACTCTTGACTCTTCTCAAGGGGAAAAGAGATGCAATAAGGAGAAGCCACCCATGCAGCAGAGCATTGGCTCCTCTCTGGCAGTGAGAACAGACATCAATCAAGACTCATGGCCTGCTGGCAGGTGGATTCCCCTCCCACCACCATTGCTGCTCTGCAAGCAGGTGGCCAGGTCTGGAGGAAGCCTCATTTCCCGTCACCCACATGCACACGGACGCCAGTAATTCTCCTTTATCAGGGTGGGAAGCAATCACTAACTCCTTGAGCTGGGGGAGAGTCTCTGAAAGGAGGGCCTTCTTCCTTGCTAGGGCTGCCATATGCTGCCTTTTACTTCAGAAAACTGTAAATGCACAAAAAAAAAGGACTCTCCCTTTTTTTTTTTAACCTGATACCTATTTGTCCTAGACATGCTGTTCAACACACACTGTTTACAAGCAACAACATTAGGCCTCTGTTATTATTCTTGCAGGTCTTGGGCCTTAAAATAAAAACCAGCCATGTCTAATGAGGGGAAAATATACCACAAATAACTACAAATTACACTGCCCAGATGCAGAGCTTCTCCTTTTGTTACCATTAGGCATCAGTCTGAAGATCAGCAGAAACGTGTTTGCTAAAAATTGATAATCACTAACTTCCTGTTTTATTTTTAATACATGCTTTGCAGATTGTCTTATCCATTCAAGGAAATGATAGCTCTCATTTCATTGCTGCTGACACGGTTCTGCTGCCTCACAGGAAAGAAAATCAAGGAAAATTAGAGCAGTCTCACAAGGAGGTTAAGATGCATGTTTGTTGAACCAGGAATACTAGACAAGAGGGGCAAGTATTGACCAGCAACATTTTGCAAGCCCATTCATTACCCAGCTGCTGGAAAACAAAGTATCATAAATATTTCATTGATTTTCAGGAACCTAAAGCATGAGCCATGATACTGATGTTCAGAGACCTGGGAGGAGGGGAGAGAAAAATGCATGAGAGATTTTTTTCAGCACTAGCTGTGAGCAGCTCATCCCATCTCTGCTTAGAGATTTAAGGCCCAGTCACAGTAATACTATTAAAATCTTGGATAAAAATATTCCTTTTGAAAAACTGGAACTCCCATAATCTAATGGGAGCCAAAATCAAAGCAAACAGCAACAAAAGCAACTCCGCAATAAAAATCTCAAAATGCTTATAGATCCTGAAAGCAAAACACACCCAACTACATAACTGTGAATCACAAATCTGCCAGCAGCAGAAAGTATTTCAACACTCTACTGGTTCTGGAGTTTGGACTCAGCTCTACTTAAAATTTTATAGGCAAAAAACAATTTCAGTAATTCCCCTTTGTAAAAATAAATTTCCACAGGCAGGCAAGTCTTGGGTTAACCAGCTCCAGGACTTCAGATCCTGCCTCAGTGAGAACATTTTCAGAGATGAGACATAAAGGAACATTAAATAACTCTTCCCTTGCAAGCTAAAAATAAAACACGTGAATTCCTGCTTCCTTTCAAGATGCTAAAACAAGCCTTCAAACAGTTACTTGAAACAGTATTTCACCGGTTTGTGCTACAACTCATCCTTCGCTTCAATTTATTTTCTGTCAGTCCTTGGCAATTTGTACAGAAAGTTCAAAAAATTACTGGTGTGGGTTTTGGCCACCTACGGAAAATACTGCCCCTCTCAACAGAACAGATAACTCTTGCTGTGCTTGTTATGTTAGTGGATGCAGAAAGTACATCCAGTTCCCCATCACAGGCACACACTGCTAGTGCCCCAGCATCTAACACAGGCAAGGCTCCCCTCCCTCCACACCATGTGCACCCTGCTTTCCACACACATGGGAGCTGGTCGGTGATCTGACACATCCCTCATCCAAAAAGGCAGGGGGCATTTTAGTGTCCAGAGCTGGACACTGCCCTGTTGACCAGCCCCTTAGCCTACACCAGGTACTTTCTCCCCACCATTTTGCATACACATTTTTGTATGCAAAAATGTGGTATGAAGCCTTTTCCAGCACGCCAGTGCAGCTGAGTGTGGATTCTTTGTGCTGAAATACTGCAGGGGAGTCTCCTGATTGCCTGCATTGATTCGAGGAGCATCTGCCTGCCTGCCTGCAGAGCCTGGGGCAGTGAGGAGAGCTGGAGCCAGCTGTGGGTCTGCCCTGGCTTACTGCTGCCAAACAAGCAGGATGCAGCCAGGACCAAAGCCTTCTGAAATCCCAGCTAGGAGATCTCTGTGCACAGCAGGAGGGAGGAGGGGGTCAAGGCAAGGTAAGAGCCGTGGCACACCAACCCCAGAGCACGACAGAGGAGCAGCCAGGCCACCACGCAGCCCTGCAAGTCTCACAGCCCCACAAGGACAGATCCAGCTCCCAGGGAACCGACCTACCAAGCAGCAGATTTATGAGGAGGCGGAGGTCCACGTGTGTGCTCCGAGCAGATAAACCCTGCTACCCTCCTGATTCATAGGCAGGGTAGTAAGAAGCTTTCCAAGGCTGAACATCGGTCAGAAACGATTTTCCTTAATCGCCTATTTATTTTGTCCTTTAAAAGTATGCTGTCAAGAGGAAAAGCTGAATTACAAAAACACCTTATCTGTGTTTTTCAAAGATGTCATGTTACTTAAGGGACTGGTAAATTTAGCTTTGCACACTGAATATTCAACTGACCTGGTCCATTTAATCTGTAAGACCATTCAAGCATATACAAGGCTGTGCTAGAGCCCCAAATCCTGGCCTATGAAAAAACCCTTTAAGTTGATGCTAAAAATGAGAAAATAATTTATTTTCATTTCTGATTGGTTAGTGAATGAGGGTACTAAATAAATATCTTCCAAATCAAGGAAACTGAGGACCAAACATGACATTCAGGAAGGGCATTTGAACACTTCTTTACTAGCACAGTTCATCACCTGAACAAACTAAAGCACATACCTGTGTGTTTACATGGTCATTGGTGAGAATAAAAGAAAAATACCTACAACACCACGGGGTACCCCTAGTGCTACAGAAGAATTCAGTAATGGTTGGATAAAATCAAAAACTGCTTTGCCATTTTTAAGGACTACACAGACAAATGTATTTTAATACTTTTAAAATTTATTTTTTCTGCTAGTTTTCAGGAATGTCTCACAGTCTTCTGTAAACTAGGTCTCTCTCCAAAGTATTTATCTGCCAGTAATGTTGTATGTTCAGGGGTGTCTAGTCTAGGGTCAGAGGTACAGCAGGAAAGAATGAAATGATGGGAGAAATAGTCTAAGATTTAGTTAGATCTATCTAAGATCCATTAAGTTTCAAAAAAGCCTGAAAACCAAATCAGTACCAAATAATTTGGTCTTCAAGAGTTGATTAACTCTTTTCTAAAGATGGAGAATCATACAACGTCCCCCCTGCCCCTTACAATACCTGTCTTCTAAACAGTAACTTGGATAAATCTTGTGGGGATGGCAACAGAAACAACACAATTTAACAATATAAACAGATTTTTCCAATCTGAACTCTCACTCTTTGAGTAGTGGTGGTGGTTGAGTACATCCCCTCCTTGCATTTGGCCTGAATAGCAATTAAGTGGATTGGGTAATGACTCCAAAGCCGTGACAAATGAAATGCTCAGGACACCAACAGGGCTTGGTGGTCACTAATTCCGTAACAAGGGAAGCAACTGCAACACTTAAAGCACGTGATTAACAGTGGTCAGAGATCAACCACATGAAATTATGAGAGAGTTTCTTACTATATGGGAAGGTCCAGCAATTCCCTGAAGGTAATTCAGACCTCCAAAAAGAAGGCAACTTGTATAATTCTTTGATGACTCTCAGGTTCAATACATTGGAGCACAAGTGGGGAGACCTGGTGAACTGATTACCAGCTGTGGGTTGGCAGAGACAAAACTTAGCAAGAGAATCCCTCCCTTTCAAGGGCATTGGGTAAAATGGAGAAACAAGTCTCTTCCCTCTAGACCTTCCATTTAACACAAACAAACAAGGGCCAGAAATAGCATTCCAGAGGGAGTGCCTTTTTTTCTTCTTTTTTGGACTATATTTTATAGAAATTTGAACACACTGGTTTACATCCTAGGACCCCACAGGACTTTTCCTACAGGTACTATTATTTTTTAAAACCACTGAGCTGGGCTGTTGTGCAATGTCCAGATCCTCCACTACCAGCTGACCCATATGGCCACACACCATGGTCAGAGAATGCAGATACAAGGTTTCCTCTGGAGACAATGCCACCAGAGAGAGATTTTGAGTTTTAATCTTCTTTCAGACAATTATAAACAACAGAAAAATTAAGTAGGTGGTTAACATCCTGCTCTCACAGGAAAAGAACCTATCTTGTGGAGGCAGCAACTGATCTGTGTCACAGATCTGCAGAGTGGCTGGGGTTGGGAGGGACCTCCAGAGGTCATCTGCTCCCATCCCCTGCTTCAACAGGGCCACTCAGAGCTGCCTGCTCAGGACTACTGATGTCCTATCCAGGAACTCCTCAGTTCTTTCTAGCATGACAGTACTACATTTACAACATCTTTCTCAGGGTAAATTTTAAAAGCAGGGAATTTGTAAATGGTGGAACGATAGCAACACTGAAGAACTAAAATGCTCTTCAAAGTTTAGTTTTTAAGTGAAACAGATGCTTCACAGTGCCACAGTTGTCCTATATGTCCCTGCATAGACACAACAAAAAGCTGAAACACTAATTTTCTGATTTGAAAAAAATCATGTTGTTGAAGTTAAATAACAGCTGAACCACAGAGAACCCAGGAAACAGGGCAGTCTATTTAGAGCATTAACGACGTTTTGTTTACTGCTTAGGATGAATTCATCATGCAAACAGTCCAAAGTGAGATCCTGGCAGGCTCTGAACGTGCTCAGAGAGGCTGAGGCCAGAGACATTCTACATCCATATTAGGCTGCGGATCAAGTCCTGAGCTGGGTACAACAGCTCTGCTCTGCCTGAGACTTTAAAAGCCCAATGATGGCAAATTACATGCAGAATCACCATTATCCAAAAATTTATTTGATCACACTTTGGATGTGTTAACTATAGAAACATGAAACTATGAACACTGAACTGGAAACCAAAGCTCCCACATCACCAGACTGAAGGCGGATGAGCAGAAGGATTCTTGTGCCCAAGGAAAATCAAAATATTTGCAAATTAAACTAAAAACTTTACCCCAAAGCATGAATCTCATATATATGTCAAATCAAATTTTTGATTTATGCCAAGGAAAGTACAGAAGTAGCCTGCTTACTCAGCACAGAATTTATTTATAAAAAAAGAAATAAATCTACCTCCCTAAAAATGTCACTATGTTTATTGTTATGATTAAACTGCATAGTGCTCAGCAGTTTTAGCTGGCCTATGCAGCAGTGATTTTTTGTTTCCTTAAGCCTTTTTTTGTATTGTGGGTAACACGGAACTATAGAATGGTTTGTGTTGGAAAGGGCCTTAAAGATCAAACCCCCAGGCCATGGGCAGGGACAGCTTCCACTAGACCAGGTTGCTCACAGCCTCTTCCAACCTGGACATGAACACTGCTATGGACAAGGCATCCACAACTTCTCTGGGAAACCTGTTCCAGCATCTCACCACCCTTACAGTAAAGAATTTCTTCCTAATTATCTAATCTAAATGTACACTCTTTTAATTTAAAGCCATTACCCCTTGTCCTATGCCTACATGCCCTTTTTAAAAGCCTCACTCTCTCCAGCTCGCTTGCAGGTCCCCTTTAGATAGCAGAAGGTTGCTCCAAGGTCTCCCTGTAGTCTTCCCCAGGCTGAACAACACCAACTCTCTGAGCCTGTCTTCATATGAGAGGTGCTCCATCCCTGTGATCATCAGTGAAACAGGTGGAAACGGGCCAGGCAGTTCTACTATATTTAAGTTTTCCCACAATGCCCATAATTACGGTTTTTGAAAACAACAATCTGGGCAACCAAAAAACAGATCTTCACATTACAAAATTAGAAATTAGAAATGGATACAAACTTTGGGCACTTAATTTTAACAGTCTGTGTGGAAGGAATTGTCTCCTTAGTATCATGCATACGAACAAGTGTTTCCTTCACAGCCATGACTTGGGAAAACTCCTCTGAAAAGGAATGAAAATTGTGCAGTGCCAGTCCTTCACTTCACTTCCTGACTGTGATTTCTCTCACATCTACATACAAGCACATCCTGATGCAATTTGGATCTACTGGAACCGATGCTGACAAGCCCTGGAAGCTCAGTTTCGTTCCAAAACCAAATTTTTCCCATTTGGCTTGTTTAGCTATTTGCACATGTGCATCGGTAGTATCTTGCAACTCTGGGAAAACAGAGCTACATGTTGTTACCCAATCCACAGTAATATCACAATGTTATGTATGTATTTTTATTGGTACCTTTTATTGGTACCAATAAAAATACTTCTTTGTAAACAGAGAAAACAGAATGCCAGATATAGAGGAATCTGGAAAAAAAAATAAATTAATGCCAGAAATTAGGGCTTCAGTGATTCACTGCAGCACACCAAGCACAGTGGTGGGCCCAGGAGACAAACTTTGCTGTATCCAACATCAAGATTTCCCCAAAAATATTTTCATGGCTTTTGAAAGCAAATATATAATGTGTCTTGAAAAAACCCGCAGACAGCAAGATCCTGCCCAGCAGAAGAAAAGCAGTCAAGCTGGGCTCTGGCTTTTCCCAGGGCAGATTTGTTCCAACTTAACTCTGGAGCTGTTAGGGGGGCAGGTTGCCCAGAGCTATTCAATAACCTAGTACAGCGTTCAACAGGGTTCATAACCACGTCTTGCAACACAATGGAGAGTGACAGCAACCAAACCATGGCTTCTTCTTTATTTGGTCCCATCTCCCTGATAAGAGCATGTCTATATTAGTAAGTGACACTGGCAAGGACATGCTCATGAGAGCTGGAGCTGCTGCCTTCACTGCTACAACAGCATCCCCGGCACAGTTTTGGGCCTAAACAGCCCTCCTTCCTCCAGAGGGCTCCTGGGCAGAGTTTGGGAGTTTGCAGAGTCCAGAGACATTTCCAGCAGGCTGTTTGCTTGTGGCCACTCAGCCTAGAGACTGAGTTCAGCGGTATGAACACGTGCTGTGCCACCCCAGACTGTCTTGGTGCCAGAGGCAAACCTCTGCTGTGTTTACTAGAATAGAGGGTCAGCCAGTGAGTTATTTAGTATGTTGAGGTCTCCACCTCTTCAGCTAGATATATGAATCTGGATGCCAGACCTTTCCAGAATGATGTAAAAATGACACGTTGCTTAAAAAAGCTCATTTCCAAATCAGCTTTTTTCTCCTAAAGTAGGAATAACAATAGTAATCAGACCAGCTGATTTATCTGAAAGAATTGCAGCTTTCCTTGCAGTCTTTAACACATCCTCCATAGCCAGACCTAAAGCTACTTTTACAGAGATTATATCCTTTATACTCACTGTTTCTGTGCTATTTTTTTTTTAATGAGCTAAACACTAAGGTGCTCTCAGAAGCCAGAATGTGACACAATTAGGGCAAACTCTGGCCTTCTTCTCTAGCACTGACCATACGCTTGGAGCAAGAAACAAAGACAGAAATCACTCCTGTCCAAGAAATTCCCATGCTCTGGGATATATACAAACAAAACTGTTTGGCAAGACAAAGCAATATATAAACAGAATTCATGTAGGCTGCTTTGCCTCACAAAAAGTAAACTTCAGTTTTAATAGCTTCTCTAATAATCAGTATTTTACATTTGAGTATCCTTAATTCCAAACACAGATTACTAAATGAAAAGAGGTGGTAATAAGGTAGGACATATCCTAGGAGAGTATGAAAACAAAGATGCTCTAAAAAATACTAGCTTCTGCTCTAGAAGGACTGAAAGTACCTTTTAGGTAGAAATAAAAACCTCAAACAACACAGTATTTTTCAAAGTAGTTTTGGTATATGCTATGCTGCTTATTAACTGATGACATATGCCATGGCACTTTTAATGAATGAATTGTCCCATTTCTTCATGCAGTGCCTATATAGGTTTTTTTTCTGTTCTGCTGCGTAAAATGCAAATTCCTGGGATGAGGAGCACATCTCATGGTATCACATATCCTGAGAACTATATACTTTATCAGAGAGCAGGAGTTTTAGTTCCTTATCATACAGCCTGAGGCAAAGTTTCATCTCCAAAGTTATGCTTACTGTCAGAAGAGTGAGTCTACCTGACCTGACGTCCCAACTCCACTTCCCAGCTGATAATCTGAATGGTTTTTTTATTTAAAGGCCACTTGATTAATATGATTGGAGAGTAACTGTCACAGAGTTTTACTTTCAGTTGCACAGCCAAGATTTTTAATATTTTTGGACCTGAGACTTTTTTTTTTCTTTATTTTAAGCCTTTTTCTCTGAACCCATTTGTAGACAGAAACCGGAATCTTGTTTTCTAACAAAATCATAGAATCATAGAATGGTTTGGGTTGGAAGGGACATTAAAGACCATCTAGTTCCAACTCCCCTGCCTTTTGCAGGGACACCTTCTGCTACACTGGTTGTTCAGAGCCCCATCCAACCTGGCCAGGTTGGGATGGGATGCATAGTCCCTCTGGACAACCTGCTCCAGTGCTTCACAATCTATGTAATTCTTCCATTTATCTAACCTAAATTTCCCCTCTTTCAATTTGTACCTATTAGTCCTTGTCCTGTCACTACAGTTCTTGATTTAGAGTCCCACTCCATCTTCCCTGTAGGCCCCCTTCAGGTACTGGAAGGCTGCTGTGAGGTCTCCAGGCAACTGTCTCTTCCCTGGGCTAAACAGTTCCAAATTTGTCAGCCTGTCTTCACATGGGAGGTGCTGCAGTCCCCTCACCAACTCTGTGGCCCTGCTCTGGATTCGCGCCAATAAAATGCTGTGGTGAGGCTCTGGTCGGAGCACCTGGGAAGCAGCAGGTCAGAAAAATCAGAAACAGAAGCATCCTGATTGTGCTCTGCTCTCCCACTCCCCTCTCTGGCCTCCAGCAAACACCCAGCTGCTACTCCTCATCACAGGCATGAAGATTTGTATCTCTGCTGCTCCTGTTGTAAAGGAGGCGCCTATACACTGCATTGTATTTCAGACATCAAAGCGAACATTTAGAGTCTCCGTTATGCCAACAGCTACGTCAGTTTTAGGGTAAGTGCTGGCAACCTCAGCACCATACCAGCACAGAAGATGACTCTGGCACCCAGCCTGGCCTGCACAGCAGTTATTTCTTTACACACGAAACGACTTGCAACAGCAATATAAACTCACAGTTGCTCATATCTGCACATCAGCTTGTGCTGTTCAGCACCCTTCCTTTTTGTAACATGAAGTTAACAATTCTCCTGCATTACTATATGGGAAAAATGTTTATCCATGGAATTTACCAGTTACTCTCCTGTCTTAATTGAAATATTTTTGTCTAAGCAGCTGGTAATCCATTTATTCAGGTAGGATTTAAACTGAAATAATGACTGAGTTCAGCACAGCTGTCTGAACCCCTTAATACATTATTATATCAAGGCCCGTGGGTCACGACACAAATTAGAGTATTTAAAACTGACAGTTTCCCTGAAGATGTTAGGAAGGCAAGCTTTGTCTGGAATAAATTGCTGGGATGTAGGATGTCTTCTTTTCACTTGTTTCCAAACATGTATTCTTCTGTAGTGGGAAAATCTGCCTTGCATTAGTGAACTACTCAACTATGGTATTTTTAGTTGTCCAGTTGATGAATTATTTTATAACTTTGGAAACTGTTTGTAGAGTGGAGTCACTGAGATATACTCATACCCTCTCCATGCTCTTTATGCCTTGGCCAGGCCCTTTCTCACCAAGTAGTCAGAAAACATGGGATCCAGTGAAGTGAAATGCATGACAAGCAAACACAGAAAATCTTATGAAGGAGATCAGAAAAAAAATCCCAAAACCTTGTTAGTACAGATAACTGGGGGGAGGACCTGTTGATTTATGCATCTCTTGAAGATGTTATGACTCCCACTTACCAAAATTTTGTTTTCATTTTCATCATTACAAGTTGAGTTTGTAAAAAACATGATTTCCTGCAAAGTTTGCCTATTATTTATCCTTAAACTATTACTACCAGACAGGAAACTGGAGCAAGAGCAGTGAGTCTGAAAACAAGAAGGACTATATAAAGATGATCTTTTGAGGGGAAAGTGATCTCACAGCATTATAAATTGCTAAGTTATTTTCCATCATAAAGAACTTATTTAGGCAGACCTAAGAGGATTGGGGGATCAATAGAGAAATGTATCCAGAAGTATTATGCAGCTTGGTAAAAAATATTAACTCTTTGCTAGCCCCACCATGCAACATTCACATTGATCTTAAGCAAGTCTATTCATGTGAATAAAATACAGTAAGCATGGGGCATTTACTAAGTAGAAAATAACATTCATCTGACCACACTGAACAAAACAGACATTGAATGAAAAGCTCTTTCTGAAGAAAAGGGAGATTGCTAAAAGAGAACAACAACAACGAAAAATACAGAACAGAGGTTCAAACTTCAAACACACTAATGACAGCAGGATTATTTTCTACTCAGTAGTGGCCAGTGTGCCGTAACAAAAGTTTTGAAATGTTCACATATTTATCTTCATTCTGCTTGTCTTTTTCTGACATCTGTTCAGCTAAGGGCTGGAAGTATGGCAAAACCGAGGAGTTTTGAAAAGCAGTGCTTCATAAACTAAAATGGAAATGAACTTAGAATGTAAGCCACTTTTTTTCCCCTGAGACAGTGCTGTCCAAGAACGAGCTCCTCTCCCACCCCCGCCTGTCCTATCAGAATGCTGCCAGAACTGTAGATGTCATGTACACTTCATGTGAGAAAGATGGGAAAGCCCAGTGTGCTTGGGGATCCTTGATCAAGGTTGTTTAGAATGCTAAGCAGTAATTACTACAAAGAAACTGGAGGTTCTGTCACCTTTACCCTACAAAACAAGGACAATACCACACTACATGCAGAATTATTCCTGAGGAATTCAGGAATAAGAATGCTAAGTTTGCTTTAGCAGCCTCAGTGTTTAAGAGACTGGAGATGTCAAAGTTCAAGCTGCCTGTAAAGCTGCAGCCTTGCCCTCAAGTGTGCAAGACTTATGGGTGGGTACAGCATTTGACTTCTCAGTACACACCTGTGTACACCCAAATCCACGTGAAGACAAATACAACAGAAACCTTGACAAATGCTCAAGGACCAAGGAACAACTTGGGTGCCACAAGCACACTTGGGGAGACTGGTTCCATCGAGGATCTTCAGCTGCAGCCAGTTCTTAACATGGATAAGCTGCTTGGGATTTCTTTTCCCCTGATGGCTACTGTATAGGCCAAACGGGCTGATTTCCACAAGGATAAATAAGAGAAGTAATACTCGTGCAAAGGTCATGTGTTTTACTGAAGTTTACATCCTTGTTCCAGTGTACAAGAACACTAAAGCACACCAAAGAAAATAACCCCAGGTTTTCTTTAAATGTGAATAAACCCCACTTATTTTTATGCCAGTCTTGTTCTCAGTCTTACTGAATCACATTTGCTGAAATATTCCAAAAATACTCCGACTGAGGAAAACAGCTGGCTAGAAAAAATTGAGTTCAGACATTAAAAGTTTTACAAATACTGTGAAAAACTGTAAGGTACTATAATGGGAACTGCTGGGCAACTTTCCTAATTGGTGGTGCTACCAATCCATTACATAGTCAGGAATTGATATTTTTTTTTTTATCAGGGACTACACTATCAACTACCCTCCACTGAGCTGAAAACAGACAGTAAAACAAAACCAGGAGGGAAGCAGAGAGCAGGCAGAGCTGCCAGCTGAATATGAACAAGCCCAATAAAACTGTTCTCTGGCCAGTCTGGCCAGTGAGAGACACTGAAGGACAGTTTCTTGTGTCTGCCATGGCATTGCAAAGCTATACCATACACACGCACACGCACATTGCCCTGATAGAGAAGGCTTTCACAACATGAATAGTCTGTACCTCTCCCAAGGTCATGTGCCTCAAACCCACAGCCAGTCAGACTGACGCTTGAATACAAGTGGAGCCATACAGGCTGTCGAGATAAAATTATCACAGCCGTATTTCAGCAGATTGAAAAGAAACCTGAGATGCATGTTCAGATTAGCTGCAAGAAATAAGATCCCTGGACAAGCAATAAGCAATCCTATCAGCATGCTGGAAGGAAAACTTGAGCAGGTTTCACACAAACCAGCCTCTGGAGCAAGAGGAATTAAATAGTTCCCTCTTCTGAGACAGTAAATGAGTGTTTTCAGAGCCATGTGATGACAGTGTGGTGAGGACTGTACCTCAGATCTATTGGAGTGACTACGAAGAGCACTTGGCATTGAAGTTTCCTTTCCTAATTCACTGGACACACTTAGAATGTTTCTGCAGTGACACACACAGGACACAAAAGATCCCACCTAGGAGCTAATTACTGAATGTACTATTTACAGTTCTCAGAACAACTCCAATGAAGTGAAAACTGGTGATGACTTTAAGACCCTGACTTATTTTCTGCTAACTCCAAAATAAAAACCAACAAAGAAGTAGCTTGCAATATGTTAAGACACTTCAGTGTGATTGTCTGTGTGAGCTATGACAAAAAGACAAAGCTTTCGAATTTTTAAGTTTCCATTGTGTAGTAAGTAGTGGATATTACAGGAATTCGAGTATCTTCAAGCTGGGAAAGACTAGACTTAGTATTGGGATAACCTATTTAATTTCCTGAGGTCATAAAGTTAAGTTGTAAAGTTCTTGCATCAGGTCAAGAGAACTCCTGACACACCAGAAACTCTACTTCATGATGAATTACAGTCAGATAAAGCTGTCATTTGAGAGATTATAATACCAATGTTCTACTCAATAACTGTACTTGTACAGGATGTTGCTTTTACGTCTGTAAGTGGGTTTTTGCACCTCTTACCTTCACTAATATGTGATCCTATCTTTGGATTGCCTGTTAAACTAATATGAAGTGACACTTCCTTACCAAGGGTTCAAATTTTAGTTGACCTTCCATTCAGCCCTGGACAGGTGAATGAATCAGACTGTCAATTTTGTAATAACTAGTAGAATTTTACTTTTAATAAGATTTCCAGTGCAGATTATTTTTTGAGCCATTCTACCCATCAATTTTTTTACAGGGTCAAAAGAACTGTTGTTCTGGATCATGCATATGACAGCATAAAACAAGGATAAATTACAAGATTTGATAAATAGGAGACAGAAGATAAGGAATTCACCTTCAATAAACAGTTGAATTGTGAGTACCAAGGTCTGGCAGTGAAAATAGAACAGGGTATAGTTGGTAAAGAAAGTAATGTGTGACTGCCATGTAGACTTTCCATGGCATTCAGAGTTAGAGATGCTCAACATCTCTGAAAAAAGACACAAAGGGTAATAGTGCATTTAAAGCCATGGAAAGTTTATGTATGTAATGCACTGTATCCTACCACCAATACTTCTAGAGCATAAACAGGGTAATTTACGAGTGAAAAAGGAATGCATTTATAAATGAACGGATGTGCTTTCCAAAAAGCAATTAGGGCCGAGGGCAGTAGCTGTCAGAATGAAGGGGGTTTGTTCCTTTCCTAACACTCAGACAGTCTGATCTCTTCTAGGATTTGATCCCATGAGGAATGCTGAACCACAAAGCCATGTTGGAATACCTTCATTTTGGTCTTTGTCAAAGAACATCTTCCCTCCCTGCCCCACAACCACACCATCCGGTTTATTCAAGAATGCAGCTGGCCAGGTGAAAACAAGCGGGAATGCCTCTCTCATCACTCCTCAAGCCAAGCATCTGTGAAGGGCACATACCTACAGCACTTTGGTCTACAGAGGGGTCATGAAAATGGCAGAAACAGAAGAATCACTACAGAATGATCTGAAAGCACAGAGCATGAGCCACGCAGGGTATTCACCACAATGGGGCTGAGGATGGCATCACAGCCAAAAGAAATTTGGTTTGAATTGTAAAGCTGTCATGGTATCATCCCACTGATGTGATAGTTTCAGCCAAGTTTCACTAGAGAAGCTCATTTAAATATGCTTGTCATTTTAAATACTGCTACAGGAATCACAACTGCTGCATGTTCCAGCATGACAAGTAGAATGGATTTATGCTGGAACCAGCTTACTTGCTGCACAGAGTTTTCTTTCTAGAAAAATGGCAGTTTCTTTTGCCCAAACTTTAGCACTTAAAAAAGAAGACAGTTTAGATCTGTTCTCTCCTGCTGCTTTTGCCACTTCCTGCAATATTTGGAAAGTCCTGCTCTTTATTTAAAAGCTGAGTTATCAGACGTGGTGAATAATTCCCCAACACATCTATCTGATTTGTTGCCTGCATCAACATGGGAAATTAAATGACCCAGACTATACCTTCATTGTACTAATGGAGTGGAAAGCTGCTTCAAAACAATTACAGTCTGCAGATGGTCCTTTCCCTTGCTCTGTTTCGCCTCTAAAGCAGGGGAGCAGAGGCAGAGATGCCCAGGGAAGAGTGCTCTACATCTCGGCCCAGTGGTGATGATAATTATCATTCTTAACGATAATATTTCTGCTCCAAAAGCAGGACTCTGACCAGATCCTGTGCTGGAAATGTCTCCCACTCTACTGGTTTAATCACAAATGTGCACCATCCCAGGAATGTCTCCATGGGCCATGACTGACAAACCAGATTTCTCTGCTTCCTCTGTGAGCTGTGCAGGTACAAGGCAGCTCTGAGTCAGTTTCAGCTTCAACAGCTACTAAAATGCTGTGCATCATCACTGGGCACAGTGTGGTGCTAAGTGAGCTCTGCAGCTTGTGACTGGCATTGAAACACATCCCACCAGCCTGAGGAAGGGACAGGGGGAGCTCATGTTGCTGTCTTGTGACATGTCCTATGTCTGAATGGGGAGTGGGGACACTACACCTTCACACAGACAATTGAAAACAAGATTTTTTAAGGCCCTTTCCCCATTCCTTTCCCTTTTCCCTTTCCTTTCCCTTTCCCCTTTCCTGTCCTGTCCTTATTTATAAATGTGTATATCCAAAGCCAACCTCAGGATAAAGCTTTGTCAAGAAATGATAGCTCAGCTAGATTTATCAGACTTCCGCTCATTTGAGAGATCTGCTTACAATGACCACAAATCCTGACTGTGAAAGTGTCTCAGCAGACGAAGTCTTTGATGAGCAGTTCTGTAGAAATAAAGAAGCACCAAGCACACTGTGGACTTCTCTTAAAGACAAAGGTTTGTTGAATTTATCTGTACACATACATCTATGTATGTGTATGTGTGAATGCATACTTACGTACTCATAGTTTAGAGCTACCTTACCCTGGAGTCACCCAAACTACTATATTTGAGCTTTTGCTTTCCAACTCTGTGACAAGAATGTGAGGATGGAAACTTAAGAAAGTTTCAAAAGCCCACAAACACCCTCAGTGAACAGGCTTGTCACATCCTCACATACAGAGTATTAAAAAAAAAAAAGTTTTAATAACTGAATCCTTATAAATGATTAATGTATTATATTGCATGTAAGTGCTCTCCTGTTTCTAGGAATATCTTGTTGGGTAATATTCTCATTTGTAATTCATTGCATGTTCTTTTATAATTGCAGTGAAACAATGGTTTCTGGGTAAGTGGTTTTAAAAAGTTTGTTGGGTGCTACAGGAGATCAAAGTATAATAAAACTTACATGGAAGCAAAAGTAGTGCATGAATAACAGCACCAGCTTTAACAAAGGACTGAATAAACACATGTAATTCTAAACAGGATGGACTGAATTTTTCATCCAGTCAATTCATCGTGGAAGGCTCCATTCAGATGAAAAGGCTGAGCAGATAAGCCTGCATGTATCACCACCACCATTTGCTCCAAAACATAACATACACAAACCTGGGTTCCCATGGGCAGGGAAACTGTCACTGCAAGATGCCAACACAGACCTTTACAGGCAGTTTGGGATCCTCTAAGCAGAGTGAATGCACATGTAAAGGCAGCCGCACCAAATAGTAATGACTAAATCAGGCAGTCTTTATTTCACTGGGCAGAGGTGGCCAGAGAAGCTGGGATGACCTCAAGTTTGTATCCCAGCACTATTAAGAAGCAGAAAACAACTGCCAAATGTGTCAGATATGACACTTCAAGATCTAGTCACCTGTTGTTTTATTTTAGTGAGGGAAGACATTGAGGCAGTGGCCTCAATTCAAAGTGGAATGAAACTTTGCTGTCAGAAATAAAAGGAAATATTTTCTGTAAGCATGGAGTAAGTAGAACACTGAACAATTCTTAACAGCAGATCAACCCCAAATTCAACCAAAATTCCTCGCAGCTTTTCCAGAACTTCTACTTCTTCCAAAACAACTCTAGTGGAGACTCCTGAATTTCACTTATCAGTCCCAAAAAATAAGAAAAAAAGAAGGTTTTTCAGCTTAGCCATCTGCATTTGGAACCAAAATGCTCAGCTGCAAGGCTTTTTTACAGTAAAAGTAAATTACAAGTGCAGTGATCAGCCAGTAAGCAGCAGTCTTTGTGGGGATTAGTCACTCAGACTGAACACAGAGCACATAGGTTAACTTATTGCTTCTCAAATATTAAATAAAAATATAATACAAAGAGGACAGCCTAATTCTGACTTAAACAGTGGAGAAAAAGAGCACAGAACAAAATGTGTCAAAAGCAAGGGGCCTTTCTTCCAGAAAATGATACAGTTAGATATGACAAATTTGATCAGAATAAAAGGAGTGTAGCAAATAATATATTTTATCTATATAAAGTTTGGGTTTGAGCAATTGTACTGAAATGCAGTGTTTTGAATGCAACATCCAAGTGTCACAATAATCCATTAATACAGAGGTATATGGCCATTACTTTGTCAAAATAAAGTACAGAATGGAGAAATCTTAGAGGCTTAAATTGCTCTGGGATTTCTGGATAGCCTCTTTGCAGAAATACTAACCCAAAACGTAATGTAAAAAAAGTGGCAACTGAGGACATTCAGACTGAATGTCTTTCTTCCTTCCCAGGTGAACAGAAAGTTCCAGGACTTGTGTCCAGGATTTTGAAAGCATCAGTACAAAGGAGTGACAGGTACTAAAGACATCACCTACTGTCCATGATTACAGGAACTGTATCAGATTGAAAAAAATCAAACTTTTTTCCTCTTGCTATGGTAGTTATTTTCATTCCCCTCAACAGCAATCTAGTCTTCTATATAATGTGGTGGCATTTTAAAACCTGAAGTGTGAAGGTCATGAACGGAATTAACACAAAGGGTAAAAAATAAATCAAGAAACAGAGTACCAATATTTATACAGCAGTTTAACAGGCCATAATCGTTATGAAGTCTGTGTAATGGTTTGTGTATATGAAGGGCTTCAGGGGGATGAAAACTGTAGTAAAATTTGATGTACCTTGTGATTCCTGAATGAACTGCAAGGCCCTGCCTGCAGGAACAGCTCCTGCACTAGGAAACGCTGTTCTGTCACTGGGAGAGATACACAGGTAAGACTGCCCAGCCATGTCTGGGCTATGGATGCCAGGAGCCCTGCCAGGCCTGTGTGTGTGCCAAGCTGCGACCCCATAGCCTGTGGCAGAACCAGGTAGGACCACCCCTACACCTTGCCCTTGCGCTGCACTGAGGGAAATCCAGGAATACCAGCAAAACCAGGGAAGTGGCACATTCAACAGGTTCCTTGGTGTGGACAGTAGGAAGAGCAGGATATGTGCCAAATGTGCCTGCTGTGTGCTGGCACCAGGTGGGGACATGTGAGGCCGGTTCTCAGCAGGCTGTGGCATCGCAGGTGAAGGCTGGCAAGCTGCAGTGTTTCTGCCTGCCCTTTCGGGTGTCAGCTCTCACCCAGCCCGGGTGCAGCCAGCAGCATCACTCTCTCCCTGTGTCTGCATGCTGGGTAACTCAGTGTCACCTGCACTTTCATGCTCTGCTATTATACAGTACAAACAGGGAAAGTTTTTTGCTGAGGCAACCAACAGTCAGTACAAAGCTACCAGAAAGACCCCCAAATGCAAAGCCACCCAGAACAACAAAAGAGAATTCAGGGTAACACAAAACAAGTCTATACTATTAACAGTGTTATGTGAATAACTTACCAGCCTTTTTCCACCTCTACCCTTTGTGCTTTTAGTATCAAAAGGTATTAGGAAGCATTCAAAACACCTCAGCTTGACTCTTAGAGGCTAAAAATCTTAACAGAAATTGCATATGGAATTCCTTTTCTTTCGTAAGCTTCAGGAACACATGCTTTGAAATTCCCAGTGCTCTTCCATGAATGTGGAGGTGACTAAATGTAGCAAAGAGCAAAGGTATTAAAGGGCAGATTCTTCTCTGCTTTTCATTACATTGTACAGCTGCTCATATCTGTACCGTGAGCTCAAAGCTTGCACACAGTTACTGACAAAAACTGCACTGTGTCTCAAAGAGCACCCAGACACATTTTCTAAAGCATTTATCTCCAAGAAGAACGTCTTCAGACAAAAATCGTATTTCTCCAAGCCACTACCAGAACCCAAGTGCTCCCCACGAAGACAGATAACACCACACCCTACCCGTAGAAATGATGCTCCTCCGATCGCTTGCTCTGTTCCCTGCTTCGTCTGCCTCAGAGTGCCCAGATCAGATCCTGCCCCAGAGAAAAAGCAGAGTCAAAGGCTTGCAATACTCAGAGCTGAGTCCTGGAGCCAGGCTGCAGGAGGATCAAGGAGTACTGGGCTGAAGCAGCATGGAGGGGAGATGTATCAAAATATACTTTTGCTCAATCATCACGCATAGGTAATTGAGAGCATCTCAGTTTGAAACTGCTGGTCACCATCTGGTGATAAAATATGGAGATGCCAAGTGAGTTAAAGCAAGCTTGTGCATACCAGCATATTTTAGTTACACTACATAATGAAACCCATCATCACCTTCATTCATACTGAGGTGTCTGTCCCAGCGTTGCAGTTTCATACAATTTGTGCTAACTTTTTCTCTCCTCAGCTTCAATTACAAGCCAATTTCATCTTTCCAGCACATACACATAAACATAACCTTCCAATTCAAGACACTTTTAATACGGAAGGAAGTTAAGCGAAAAAGAGAGCAGCTGAGACTTACAAAGTCATGCCTCTCCTAAAAACAGGCACAGAAGTCAGGCATTAGCATGAATTTGCTAAATGATGCAGAATTACAGTGTTAAAGAAGAAGACAGGAGTCTGGCCCTTCCCCTGCTTCACAACTCTTCAGTGTGAATTACAGAATCCTGGGACAGCAGCAAGATGAGGCCTAGCTGACCTTTAAAACAATGAATAATTTCCTGACATGGCAAGTTGTTTTAAATATACGTTACAGCTTTAAATACCCGAAGCGCTCTCCTTTTAATTATTTTTGCTACATCTGAAATATTTGAGGAAAATGTAGATGATATCTCTAATTTGTTAATTACCAGCTGGCTCCTACCATGCATTATTAAGCTACTATGGCAGTGACTAATGCCTCTGACAATACTAAATTACCAACAACACCTTGTGGAGGAATGTGACCCGAGCAGCCTAGAAAGGACTACCTGCAGGTGTTTATTTTCAGATAAAGATGGTTTATTAACTCAGGCATACGACAGCAAATATTAAGTACTGCAATAATGCCCAAGTCTAGAGGAGGAGGGCTGCACCCCAAACCCCACATGCTGCCTGCCCCATGAGCACTGCCACGCCCTGTGGCTGGAGTAACCCACACACCTGCATCTCACTCCCTGCCCATGGCACAGATGTGGAGGAGGAAGAGCACACAGGATTTTTCTCTGGAAGTGCTTTAGCTGCAGCCATGGCTCCCCACTTGGTGGCTTGGGCAGAGGTGTTGGATGTGCAGAGATGTACCTTGTACCCATGTTCAACACTCCTCCACTTCCAGCCCAGTGGTCCCAAAGGCTTTGAAACAGGGAAGATGAAGACAAAGGAAATGTCATTTCCCACAGAAGGTCCCTCTGCACAGCTGCAGCCCAAGCACTGCCCTTTTCCTCTCACCTTTGAGTACAAGTCTCCCCCCTCCTCCTTTTTTTTTTAACTCTAAGCACTTTCTGCCAAATTGATTAAACTAATAACATTATAGCTTGGACAGGAACTTACACATCTTAGTCGTAAGTGTGTGAAATAACATTACTCTCCTTTCCAAATCTTCCTGGAGTGGTTAGGAAATCCAGTCTCCTCTTGTGTGTTTGCATTATAAAATTGCTGAACAAGCCTATTCTGCTGTTACGGGAAGGGACACGTTTTCTTCCCTACTCTAAGTAGGTCAATGAAAACATGGTGTTGTGAGAATGAAACTGTTTTCCTCCATCTTCTTTCCCCTAATGATTTCAAAACATTCCAATTTAATTATGTTTCTAGTGTTAGCATAGTAACACTGTAAAGTTATTAACAACTAATGTATTGGTGGTCCTAAAGTCTGGGTTCTGTACTTTCTTGTGGTCTTATTTTAGCCTTAGGTATACACATGCAATTCCTACACATGGCACATTGTGGCACAGTTAAGAAAAGCCTGCAAAGAAATCTGGATGTGAACTGCAACACATTATGAGGCACAAAAATTTAACTCTCAGCTCTGAGATTGAACCTGAGCTTCTACATCAATGTCATCTCCTTTTTAGGATGACATTCTGACTATCACCTCCTCTAAATCTCTCTAAACCAGTCAACTCACTGGTGTAAACAAAGCTAGAATATTTCCAATGGAACTACTCCAATTCATAGCACCTGGAGACTTCTCTGTGTGCATTTCATCAGGAGGGATTATCCAGTAGCTGGAGAAACATTCAACTTGCAGCTATAGTTGTTTGAATACTAAATGCAAATTAAAGACCACTGGCAATAAAAATACATTTTGGGGGAGAACACCCCTCTCCTCAATGAGAAGGGAAGAAACTTCATTACACTAAAGAGAATAGAGTGCCCGAAGTATTATCAAAAGAAATGTTAAACAAACAAACAAAAAAAGGATGTTGCTTTTCTACTGTCTATTTCAGAACAGATGGTATAAATTAGTTTTGTTCACATTATCTGAAAAAGAGAAAAAAAATTAATTCACCTCATGTAATGCCTGTTGTAAGCTTTCACTCACCCACACAAGAACTCCAAAGGCCCCCTTCTGCAGCCAAATGTTTGTCATAGCAAAGGTTACATGCTCTTACAACCCACTCTTTGTAGCCTTGTCCTGAAAACAACAGGCCTGCCTAGGACAGTAAAGCTAAGCACATACAAGCGGACATCACTCTGTCCTCAGTGTGAAATTTTTACCCTATGAAACCCCATGACTTCAAAGGAAACTTGGATTTCATCCGAAGAATCCAATTACATATTTCAGATTTAGGATGGACTGTCAAGTGCCAGCTGACAAAGTGATGTCCCCAAGTATTTCAGGACAATGATACTTGAGATGAAATGCAAAGCCAGCTGTTTATGCCTTATCTAAGGAACACTTCAAAATGAGGAAATTATATGATGATTAAGTGCCTCCTCCACCTCAGCAAAACACATTCCACTCTGCAAAGATCTCTGCAACCACAATTTAGAAAGAATGTTTGTCATTAAAATAATTCCGTGAGCAGTATTATCGCTAGTATCGTCAAATCACAGGGATGGTAGGAAAGATATGTAATACACCTCCCACCTGAGACAGAGTCAGATACATTTTGCTCATGTTTATTGAAGTCATTCCTAAGACTTCCAGTGATGGAGACTCCAGAAGATCCACTGGCAGGGTATTTTGTGGATAAAACTTTTGTAGGCTTTACCTCTTCTTCCTTGTTTCATTTGAAATCCATTTCTCTCTGTCCATGGCACAGAAAAGAGATTACTGGCCCAGCCTTTGCAACAGCCTGTACTGTGCTGTCTGCACTTGAAAACCTGCCTTTCTCCTACTCACTCTTCGGCAGGCTGCTCTACTTTAGGCACAGAAAATGTAACCTTTTCAAGGTTTCCCCCTGGGGTATGTCCTCTGGATCTCTAGTCGCTTTTCCTGCCCTCTTCTCCACATCCAAAGTGGTCAGCATTTTCTTCAAGAGCAGAGCTCCAAACTGAAGACAGAACTCCAGCTGACCAACGTGGGGATTGCTCCCTACAGACTGTGGTCCCACATGCAGCACAATACTGTGCTTTCTATTGGACAACAGCTCAACAATATCAATTTGTGTTCAATGGAGATCCACAGTAACCTCTATCCTTTCCTGAAGAGCTTTTGTGCCACTCACTGGCTGTTCCCCAGCCAGTATTGGTGTCAAAAGTTACAAGGATACAGCTCAGTGAACCTTCTGCAACTATACACCACCACTGCAGCTCCTGTGCACCCAAGAAGACAAGAGGGGCCTTGCAATGCTGCTTCACAAAAGGCACCAAGTTGTGTGTAGTTTTTCATCAGCACACAGTGTGAAACACTGGAAATCCATCAAAGACTGGGCTAGTATTTGCATGAACTTCCCCGCTTTTTATTTGCTCTATCGACTGGGAGTAGGGTGAAAAAACAGGTAGGACTACTTCTTCCAAGGCTGAAATACCCAATTTTATGTCCTTGCTCTGTATAGAGCCTGTCAGTATCAGTAGTCAAGCCTAGTACAAGCCCAAACACTCACCTACAGTGGTGCACAACAGAAAAAGGGTCATGACCTTTTAGGTGAAATAGGTATGGACAGACCTGGCTAGGCTGGGGTTGCTTTCTGGCAAAGCTTGGTTTCTCTTGGAAGTAACACAATGGGTGATTTATTCAGTACTTTACATGCACAGTTACAAAGCTCAGGCTTTGTGCACAAAGAATTTATTTCCGCTTCCTGAAAATGAGAGTGGCCTGAAAAATTATCAGTCTATCTTCTTAGTTGATGCCTTTTTCACAGAGAATACTCTGTTTCAACAAAAGTGGATATTAAAAAGTGTAACAGCAAAGATTAGGCCCATTCAGGCCAAGTTGCCACCAAGTTGTGAGCAACTGCACATGACACTCAGCCACCACTTCTTCCCCCTTCCATGAAAATGCACTGTCCTGCAAAGAATTCACATTAGCCTGGAACTATTATTTTTCCAAAAGTCTTTAATCTCAAAGACTTTTAATTCCATTTAGGAATACATTACCAGATTTAATGCAGATGAAGGACTTACATTATTTTGGATTCTCTTCAACCATCCACTACCTACCTCCTCTGTTTATTTAACTGTATGATTTCTGAAATCATATTTACTGTCACTTAGGGTCATATAATTGCTTTTTGCCATTATCATTTTAGCAAGTTTCCTCTGTTTACCCCCACTTCCTATTATAAAACCTTTTTTCAGTTGCTCTGCTAAATTTTATGGCTGATCTGAAACTTTATATATCAAATATTAGAGTGAGGCTAAATGTATTATTTACACATTTTCAGCAAGTTCTAAAGCTAAAATTATGGAAAAGAAACAGTTTCACCTGTGCTGAAAGAAATCTTTAACTGCTCTTTTGCTGAGAAGCCTTCATTCCTCCATTGTTTCACACACAAAAATTCTGCAGGCAGATACAACTCTTATCTTCCTGTTGCTATCACTGAACAGCCACTAAGTTTATTAGCAGAAGTCACACTTCATCCCCAAGGATGACTCACAAGGAGCTTTAGAGCTTGCAAGTACAAATGATTGCTCTGGCAGCTAAAGGTCTGCACCTTTGCTGATGACTTCTGTCTTGACCTGACATGGGTCTATGGGAGACATGCTCAGGGGGCTCCTTGCAAGCCACACACAACCTCTTGCATTTGCAAATGTGTCTCCTCCAGAAATTTCCTCCCTGAGACTCTCTAGGCAAGTAGAGATGGAGCAAGGACTGCTGCTGAATTACCACGTCTGAATGTGCAGCCAGCCTACCCTGCTTGCTGTGACTGTTTTTGATGGGTCACCCAACTCTAAAACTGTGATCCGGAGGAACACAGCTTAGAGCTTTGGATGAAGAGGCCTGGAAGGTGGCAGAGAAAGGTGGGATGTAGAGTAAGTTGTAGTAAGGATAGAAAGCATTATCAGAAATGGGTGTTTTAAGAAAAAAACATGGCTTGTTTACAGAATAGCCTGGCAGAGAACACAGCTTGACTCTCAGCTTTGTGAGGTTCTCCCTACATTCCTGTACCAACCAGCAGAACACAATTTATAGATGCATTAAGCTGATACATTTTCCCTAATGAAACACGGAAACTGATCAAAATTTTAAGAACAAAAATAAAATCATAAAACACTTTGCCTTTTGTTAGATCTCTTTAGAAATTGGTTCGATCTGTTTGGAACCAAGATCGTTGGCGTATATTCGAAGAAAAGCTAAATTTACATCAAATACCAAGATAAAGGACTGGCCAGCTCTCCTAGACTAATTTTTCAAGTAGGTGAGAAAGCTTTCAGTCATACAAGACAGTTAGGATTCCATGTTAAAAAAGTGACAAGATTTCAGAATTATCAACTCAGAAGTTAAAAAATTATTAAATCAATGTGCTGTCTTTGTAATTTAATGTATTTTTTTATATGTAAGGGTAGTAATTCTCAAGTCAACTTATAGGAAAAAAATAATGATCTAAAAGCAGGGAATGGATTGTACTTCTGTATCACACAAATGATACAGTAGGTCACTTCATCCAATATAAATGAGTTGTGAATTAGAAAGAAACAGGGTAACAGAAGTTTGTGATAGCCAAACAATCATTGCTTTATAAATCTGTACACAATCAAAGTGTTCCCAGGTCTTCTTCCAAGGACGATGTTGCATTAAGAATGAACACGCACTGAAAAGGCAGTAATTGTTAGAAACCACATACTTCCATTACAAGAGGCATTTTTAAAATGTAGCAGGAAAGCCTGAGATTACTAAGTCTATCTGCAGCTGTTACTTGGTAAGGAGTACTCAAGGACAATTTCAAGCATGATCCTCTGTGCTTTGCCTTTGCTTACTTTCATTGTGTTTAAAAAACCTAGTCACAAGTTGTCATCAAATTGCTTTGAAAGAAAGTCTACTTGCCAACAGACTTTTGTCTCTGCTCTTTTTTTTTTTTTTTGGTCCCACTTAGTGCAAATTTTCTTAGAAATTTACAAAGAGGTATTTCATACCAGACTAGTCTTATCCTTACTATAGCCATAAAAGAAAATAAGAATGCAACATGTAGGTGCTACTTTTCATCCCTTGACCCTGCAGCACTTCACAGAACCAGGCAAGTAGCACCACCACTGCTCTCAGAGTGGGATACACCAAGCCCTCTCCCCTCCATGTCTTGACAAAGTTCACAGGCACAGAAGCTGACTGGTTCCCTCCACTGCCCCAGGGAAGGTTATGCTCAGCACACAGCTATCATGTCAGCAAATTAATTAATAAAGAAATACTCATGATTTCCACTGCTTTCCTATCTCTTTATTACTCAGAGTATAATCCCCAAATCAACTTTTATAGCAAGAGGCCAGGTAATTGGTTCAGACACAGGAAAGAGACAGGAAAACTCAGTTTCTTGTAACATCCCCTGCCAGGAAGGATGGTTTTTCAAGACTGTTAGGTGTTAGGCATTCTCTCAACTACCACAGCTGCAATTAGATGCATTTTTAAGCATCCTATTAGTGGGAAATATTGCTGTGTTTCCAGGTAAAGTCAGTGCATACCATAATAATTAGCCAGGAAGTTCTTTATTCCCTGATACACCAGGAGCCAGAATGAATAGTAAGTGCAGGAGATCTGACATCACTTGGGACAGGTAATTTCCTTGGGTTTCCACTCGTGGGCTCAGAGATGGTAATATTGCTGCATAGGACATAATAATTTCATTAGTTTAGGGGTTGGGCAGGTTTGTGTTTTTTCACAGAATTAAATTCCAGAACTGAGGCTTTCTACAGTGTGGTGCACCATACAGACTGTCATACTCTGCCAAAACAAATCACTGGGAGAAAAATCAGGAAAGGAAAATAAATTGAATTGTATCACTATAAGCTGCTTCTTTGGAGCTCAGAAAAACACAAGCACATTGTCAGGAAACCTTGGGGAAACAGTCCTTAAACTCCTTACCAACCAGTTCCCAATGACACTTTCATTTTCTTATTTATGGCAAAATGACCACTGCAAAAAGCTTGAAGATGATGCTAGAAGCAAAGTTTTACAAAGGCAAAAAGATCATGACAGAAAGAAAATGGGAACCATGTACAGTAACTGTAAAATCTAGCAAGGAGGGATTTTTAATACCCATAAGCATATCCTTATCACTGGTTTTAGCACGATTCGCAAAGAAAAAAGCGTAGGATCTATTAAAGGGGAAAAATGCTGCAAACCCATTCTCACCTCAGAAAGATGTTTTTGAACTCTCGTGACAAAGCCACTTACAACTTAATGGCACAAAAAGGGAGGGACATGACCGGCCTCCTCAAGAAGCAGACGTGCTACCAGCCATGACAAAACAAGGCTTCTCCCTAGGAGACACCAAACAGTCAGCTCCTCGGAGCTGGAAAGCATGGCATATGCTAGTGATACTACGGTACCAGCATCAGAGTAGCGCCTCAGCCACTCACACAGTACCTGAAACCAGGAGGCACCACTTTCATCAGTGTTCTGACCCCTACTGGATCCCCCCTGAAGACCAGCACCTTCATGAGCTCTCATCTCTGCAGCAGCAAGAGGCAAGGACAGGGGACAGGCTCACTCTCACCCCTCTGTCTCAGCAGCACTTCTCCATTTCCCCCTGTGTGGGATTATTGGGGGTCCTGGGAAACGCGAGGAAGGGAAGGGAAAGCTGCAGTGAAGAAAGAAGTCCAGAAGGTCAAGAAGAGGGTGTCACCATCCCTAGCAACACCCTGTTACTAAGGCCTTTAAGAAAGTCATGTCTGCCTCTCTCTCCTCCCTCCCTCCCCACTTCCCAACAAATCCTAGCTACCTAAGGAGCACAAGGCTAGTGAGGGAGAATGGGGCAGGGAGAGGAGGGCAAGGAGAGGAAAGAGGTTCCAGTCCCTGTGTCATGTGCTGATAAAGCTACCACATCCTTACCCAAAAACCTCAGTATCATGCTGCTGTGTAGTACCATTATCACTGAGCACATGCAGTACCACACTCACCCTAACCAAGAAAAATACACTCTAACAGCTGGCCAAGAATTTTCCACTTCAGTAAATATGCCAACATTATAATAATTCAGAATTTGTATCAAATACACTTAGATTTTCTATGGGAAAATATCACTCCATTGAATGTTTACCATTTATTGCTAGGACAATTAGAAAATATTATTTCAGTTAGATTAGGTAAATCAGAACACTACTTAAAGTTAATCTAATACCACAACGTAGTTCTTTACCCTGAGAACATCCTCTTCCGAGGTCAGATGCTCATTCCCTTCCAGAAGCAAGGTTTTTCAGGCAGCTTCACTTCCCAGAATTCAAAGCATGTTTCTTTGTGACAAAGCTCTCCAGTGCCTCTTGGACATTTAATTATGGGAGAAGGGTCTCAGATAATGAAATGGGAACATCATGCTCCTGAACTATAATTTCTGAAAAGCAATACACTGTGGTAGGGAAATGCAATTAAATTTTGAACTGACTCAGGAATTTCCCATGGAACATTAATTCTATTTTCTGCTCACCTCTGAATGTCAGTCTATTTTTCTCTTTCAGTTTAGGAAGCTTATAAAAGGTGCAATGAACCCCTACTTCTAAATCTGTGGATTCTCCCTACCTCCTTGGGGAGGCCATAGCCATGGGAAGAGGGCATCTGCAAACAGAAGTCTATTGTGTTAAACCTTATCAGAGCCGATGCCTAAACTGAGGAACTGCTGCCTAGATACCCAACACAGAGAAATAATAAAGGTATTTTCTTCCTTCCAACCCCTTCTGGTCTGCAGGGGCTTTGAGCGTTCACATGACTTGCCTGAAGAACCCTGTGCAAGAGCCAGAAACTAACTACAACTTCACCAAGACTCACTGCAAGTTTTACTCATCTTGACATTTTTTGTCTCAAAGGTCTTCCACTTCAATACCAAAATAAATATTACAGTAATTCCTTAATGTAATGTAAAAAAATTCTTTCATGTAAGCAACTGTTGGCATGGAAATTTAGCACAAGACTGAAGAGCTGAGCTAGTCTGAGCTACTTGAAAGAACACCCAGCTATTACAAACTGTAAAAGAACTGGTTTGAATTTCATTCCTCATCCCTGTATCTGTTTTACAGTCCAGTTTTTACCTTAAAGGTTATCTATCTCTTTCTTCTCCATCCCCTACACTTAATCACACAGAAAACACTTCACAGCAGATTTGCTCACCCAAACACAGCCGAATGTTTTGCAAAATTCAAGCAAGCTGACCAATAGGGATGAACTCAATCAAGTGCCAGAAAGATACCAAAACATACCAGAGACACATCATCTTTCCTTGAAACAGAGAAACTGTTTCTATTTCAGTTCATCCACTTTCACATATTTCGCACGACACAGACTGCCATTATATGCATCTCTTCAGCACTGATATCTATAACCAAAAATGTCAGGCGTTTCAGTTATCCGCAGACAGCACCTATTTCCTATGGTTATTACGGGCAATACTAACACATCAGGAATTCTGAGTATGTTTGAACTGACACCAGATCCCAAGTTAGGAGCTCCTCTACTATGAGTGTAAAATACACATGCCCAGAAAAAGATGGTAAAAACAATGCTGGCATTTAGATAACACACACTCAAAGCCCAGATTCAGATGAAACTCTCAGACTACAAGTTCTTGCTATATAACAAGTATTACATCTGACTTCCAAATCAGTTGCTGTATTTTAAAATCCTTTTGGGTATAGGAACACCACAACTTCACCAGAAATGCTTCAGAAACTGCCTGAAAAAGATATTGATCAATGAGGCAATGTATCTGCCAGATACTGAAATTACTTCTGATAAGTTCTAGAAAGAACACAATAGCCTGAATTTCCTTTTGTACTCACAAATTCACCGTGTAAGTGAGGACTACCAGGGGAATGCACAGATTTTTAAATTACTGCTAGAAGGACTTTGTTCAAAGAAAATTATAGCCAAAATGTTTGTTGTTTTTTCTTTTTTTTTTTCAAAAAAACCCAATCAAACAAAAAAATCAAACTCCCAGTAAAAGCATTATTTGGGAACAAACAAACAAGGTTAAATTTAATTAACCCTGTGCTATGATCAAATTCACCCATGAGGAAATAGTTTGTAAGTGAAACTATGGCCAAACAAGCAAACAAACATTGATTACATCCTCTCTAGCACGGAAAACAACTCACTTTTCAACTTTGTAGTAATAAGCAGCATTCCAAACAGCACTTTCCACTAACAAAGAGCAAAGGTATATAACAAAAATAATCTGTCAGGAAAACAGCACTCCAAACTATAATGGCAAAATAAAGCCCAAGACTCCCTAGGTATGGCAAGAAAAGTCAGCTTGTGAGTTAACACTTCACTGAGGAATACAGTTCAAATGCTCCATACGGAGAAAATGGGAGACTATATTACCCCGGGTAAGTAAGCATTACTTAAGTATCCACCTCATCCTAGAGGAACTGCCAGAGTGCTCTGAATGCAGCAGGAAAGCCCAGAGGAACCACCCTAGCAAATGCATGCAAAGGCAAGCTTCCTACTTACCCTACTGTATGCATCATGATCTCTTTTGCCACCTTAGTAATTCCCAAGTATCCAGAATGATGTTATTTTTTTAGGGAATATTACAGCTGCTAGAGGAGACAGAGGCAAGCTGACAAGCAGAACTTTGCGAGAAGCCAGGCAGAGAGGGATGAATTTAAACCTTGGCTCGAGATGCTGTGTATTCTGCGTCTATCTTTAACTTCTAAATGATTTGGTTTCACATTCCTCTGAAGTCCTGCTGGCAGATGCCTTCGTGGAGCTTTACCAATCGCAGGCACCCGGCCCCCTCTCCTCCTCTATCCCTCCACCTCCCTCCCTCCCATCCTCCCAAGCTGCCACTCCACCCCCATGTGCCCCATCCCCACCTCTCCTCGCTCGCACACACACGGAGGGGCTTGGCACACAGCATTTCACAGCCTTCCAGCCTCGGCTGCCCGCCCCCGCCCGAGGGAGCCGCCCGCCCGCCGCGCTGCCGGGCACCGGGGCCAGCGGCCCGGCGAGCAGCACCACACGGAGCTTGGGAAATCCGGGCACGTACCTGAAATCGCGGCTTGTGCCCACTCAGGCAGGGCCCCAGAGCCCCAGCGGGCCTTAGCGGGACCCCTGGGGTGCATCTTCCGCAGGGGATCCCGGGAAAATCGAGTTACAGGGCTGGGGCAAGGCAGCATTCACCCGCTGCCGGAGCAGGGCTCCCCAGAGGCTCCTATCTGGGAGCTTACAGCACTTCTGACTGCACAGGCAGCTTTATGGAGGAAGGGCATTTTAACAAAACGAACAAACAAAACAACAAAAAAACCCCAACCCAAAATAAAATATATAATAAAAAAAAGTTTGTACCCGATATTGACTACAAAGCTCCTAAACTTCCACTCTTAGTCCGTGGCTCCTTATAGTAACAATACATCGCAATGTTGTTTAGACACTTAAATAACTAGACTACAGATGAATGATAGCATTCTAGGTGACTGAAATGGGGAAAGAACTCCTCCGTGTAACTCAGAAAGTCAGTATCCCTACCAGAGGTTGTTGGTGTTGACACAAACCCCTGACTCTTAAGATCAGCCTTTTGAAGCAGGAGATTTTAATGCTCAAATGCATATTCATTTGAATACCGCTTGCCATCAAGTCTGCCTTATCTCAGACATGGGTGGGAGCAGAACAAGCCGCAAGACTTTATGTAAAATGTATGAATTATTGAACACTTTTCAGTTGCAACAGGAAAAATACCAATTGCCAGTCACACCAATTCAAACGGAATAACCTGGTAAATGTCTCTGGTTTCATAAGATTCTTCAGCCTTTGAGCTGCTGCCAAGAGGGGGTTGTAGGGATGCAGCCAAGCAAGCAGCGAGCACAGGTTGGGGCAGATGGGGCAAGGCCAAGCTGTGCCCAGAATCCCTTGGCTGAAAACATGGTTTGAAAATGCCTTGCCAATGCCTAATTTCATGGGGCATTACACTTTTCAGAACGCCGATGTTGAGAGGCCGGAATGATACTGTGGTGAAAGTGATCAAGCATTTACTTCAGGCTAATGAAGGAAACTGATCAAACTTGGAAAGGCCTCAAGGGGAGGGTAAAAAAATCAGCCAAAGGGCTGTATCATAGTGGATATTAAAAAAAGTCTCTTGCCTGCTTGATAACATGCATAAAATAAGTGTGTTTGAGAACATATACATCATATATAGTCTGATGAAAAACAGTAACTCCACAGTAATTTTCATGGTCAGTATGAAAGGCAAAAGCTCCTCTTAACCTGGACTGAGGTCAGGTTTGTGGGCCTGGAAGTGTTGCCAGCAACACAGAAACATTAAATAACAAATCAGCGGACAGCTCCTGAGAAGTTGAAAGATTAATTTTGAATCACTAACATTTGTTAATATTAGCAAAGCCAGACCCCAGTACGTTCAATACCTGCCTTCCAGAGCACATTAAAAACTCCAGCTAAACATGCCATGGACTTCCTGCCAGATGAGAAAGAAGTCACTTCACTGCTTTTTCTCAGGATTCCTGATACAACAGATCAGGACATGTGTCTATTATTCAGGTTGAGGAGCTGCAGTAAACTGCAAGAAAGCTGCCTTGTCTGGCACTGGTTTCTGACAGAGCCACCTCTAACACTGCTGGCTTATAAATCCCTTAGAGCACAGAAAATCAGAGCCAGAGAATTCCCGTTCAAATGGTGCAACTTCATATAATGCAGTATGTACATCAAGTAATTCTTTTTCCCAATTGTTTGTAAAGATGTCAGCCTTGAATGGCAGCTAATCACTAGAAGCAGAGACCAACTGTTAACATTAGGTTTTAAAAAAGCACAAGTGCTTAAGATGTTCAGAGACACAAAAGAACAAAGAAAAGTCTTTGTGGCTGAGGGCTCCTTTCTAATTAGGGCAACAAGGAAGGAAGAAAGAAGCACCCCGTGGAAGAAGGTGCAATGGACAAATGTGATGATTCAGAAATGAAGTCATGAACAGGAAGGATTAGGACTGAGCTGTTTATAGGACTTCAAACTACCTCTAGAGAGTGCTTAAGTGTTAGGGAAAACAATGGCAGGGAAATCCACGGAAGCACATCCACGCTTTTATCTAAGCTTGTGTGTTTCCCTTAGTAGATACAGAGGGAAAAAGAGATTTGGCTTTGAATCCTCTAAAAGGCCACAGTTTGCTTCTCATGCCCCCTAAGAAGGTATTTAAAAACCTAAGAGTGTGGGGAGGGAAAGAGCTTTGGAAAATGATGCTGGAAGTTACTGGGAAACCTTGGATGTCAACATGGACAGCATGATCCCAATCCCATGAATGAGACAGTCAGAGGTCATATGTCCAAACACTGTATCACATAAGCCAAAGGAGAAGACAGGTGTCCAGTTTCCTCAGATGAAGAGCTGCGCAGTAACACCAGGGTCTAATGCGCAACACAAAGTGTACAGCTGCGAGATTTACCACTGCTGTGACAGGGAATACTACTCTCTCAGCAGGGTCTGTTGCTTACAACCATCAAGTGTAACAGATCAGGGACTTCTGTAGTATTAGATTTGAGATATATGAAAACATATTAATAGTAAGTTCTTGTGGAGGAGTGGGAGCTGGAGTTGGAGCTGGCATACGAGCAGACAAGGGAGTGGCAGAGAAGAGAGAGTAATTTGGTACCAGTGACAAGTGTAAAGAGGTAACATGTCTGGAGCCATGTGACTTCCTACCCATTCCCAATTTAGCCAACTGCCTAAGAGGCATATCTATCCCTTCATGTTTAGCTATTTTTAATGTGCACAGAATTTGCTCTTTGCCTCCCCTTGTCTGTCAGTGTCTTCAATTCATTAGTCTTGGCAGTCTTAAGATTTGGGCTTACTGAGACAAGTAACATCTTCTACCCTACGGGCCCAATCCTTCTAGGTCTTACTCAAGAGTATTTCTTCCTCTTTGGAATGATCTTGCTAACCTCTGCAGATATTTCAGCACAGGTTTGTTCAAGAGAAAGAGCTGTGGAGTAGGGACTGTAATTGCACTGACAGGCATGGAGTTCCTGCCTGTCACAATGGATTCGGCACTGTTTATTCACTATTACTCAACCTGCACACCCCTCACTGCCCCAGCCGACCCCCAGCCAAGCTTACACAGCTACATACCTACATCAACAGACCTCTCCAAAATGGTCCAGTGGGTGGGGTCTGGCCAAGTGTCGATCCATGTGCTGCTTCTCCTCTGCCTAACACCTTTTTTTTCCCTTAAAGAGGTGGGGGACAGCTATTGCAGCAGGTGGGGACTGGGCTCTTGGTGGTAGCCCCCAAGCATCCACTCCCTTGCTGCCTTCCCACCATGCAGCCTCCAACACAGCAGGATACATCTTTCCTGGAAGGAAACCCAGGGGATGGACATGGGCTCACCTGGGGCAAAACACTGCCGTGGTCTCCCAGGGTGGAGTCTGACTGTTCTGAGCACAATACTCCTACCATTTCCATGAGGCTCACTGGATAACAGCAGGCAGCTCACCCACTGAAAATATTCAGATGGGTTAGCTCTGCTATTTACTAAAAACATGCAAATTGTTCGAGCTCTTGATAAGCATTAATAAAGTAAATGGGGAATGCACATAGTACATACTCTGTGACCAGTCTGGCAGCAACAGAGGATTTTCTGTGCTGGCTTTTCTGTTCTTGATTTCTATGTTTCTGTGATTCAAGCCATAGGGAAAGAAGGGAGATCATCCATGGTCATGAACTGAAGCTTCAGGAACAAATCATATTTTCAGTCATTCCATTTTACTGAATAAAGGAAAAATGTATTATTTATTTTTGAACATGTCTTTCCTTCTGCTATGTCTTGTATTTATACTTTTAATAATAGTTTTTGGCATGAACTCATGGCTTAAACCAATATTTATCATCATATATAATCATGTCACACGTACAGGAGCCAGGATATAACGACTTTGGCTTTATTTTTGTAGACAACAACGAAGTTTTAACATTAGTTATGAAGAGTTAAGCAACTTTTGAAAAACTCTGTGTCCTTGCCTTTACCAGATTTTCAAGCTCACTTGAAAAATACCAAAGGGGAGAACTAGAACAACTCTGGTATCTTTACACTAAATGCAGGAAGGTTACTCTTTTTGTTATGTACACATATTGATCAACAAAATTAGGATCTGAGATATAATAAAATGAAGAGCAACTTTTAAAAGCTTTGTAGGCAAATGTATAATTTTACCAGACTGAAAAATATTTTTTCTAAGAAAAAAAAACCAAACAAAAAAACCCCAAAAAACCTCCAAACAAACAAACTAAACCAAACCAAACCAAAAACAACCCACCAAAAATAACAAAAAAAAAACCAAAAAAAAAAACCAACAGGTTAACCTAAGCCCACAAAGTGCTAAGGCCTGGAAAAGTCTTTCTTGGAACTGGTAGTGCTCCTGGATAAATAAAAAGGCTGCTTTCAGACTTTCTAATATCATCTATTATTTGTCCTCTACCTGAAAATGCTGAACTTTCAAGGTTTGAAGTGACAGCTATAGTTCATTTAAGTCACTTGGTGAGCAGTGCACCTAATGAAGATTGTCTTCCTCAGGATTTATGATCCTCTGCTATTTATTGCTTCCAACAACAGTAATCCCTGCTTCCTCTAAACTCTCATGACCACTCCTGCCCCTCAGGACAGGAGAACTGCCCACCTCTGTTTCCAGCTTCATGCAGCCAACCTGCACTGCCATCTTCACAATTATCCTTTTAATTTAATTTCCCCAGGCCTCCATTATTGTTCTTCTAGATACTGCCCTCAGATATCAATATTTCCAACTCCCTCCCACTTCCCCTTCTGTATTTTCTCCCTCCCTGTGGACAAAGCAGCAAGCAGGTTGTGCAGCTGGATTCAGAGCTGTGTGTGCTCAGGCTGAGCAGCCAGCACACACAGGAGCTGCTTTAGGAAGGGAATGTTGCATGTCCCGTTCTTTTTTGGATTGATACCTTGAGTTCCACTTCAGGAGAGTCAAGGAGAATCAGTATAGCTGAGATTTCTTCCTTCTTCCTAGGTGTTTAATTTAGCAGGTGTCTAGTAAGTCCAAAATTACTGGCTGAGGCCAAGAGTGTGAGACAAACAAACATAGCATGATTGTGTTCCCTTAAAAAGCCAAACTCTGAAAATAAAATAAACAAACAGCCCACATGCCAGCTACAAAGATTCATGACACAGTCTTTGCTCCAGCAGGAGATGCTCTATGTCTTCTCAATGATAAGAACGCTCTGCTGCTTTAAAGGCTTTATGTCTGGTCTAAGCAAGTATACAAAAGGTAGCGAACAGTGCTAATTAACAGTGCTCATTGGAGCCTGTTCTTGAAGAGAAAAAGCGAAATGCTTGTGAAAGTAAAAATCACAACACCAAAACTTGTCTTGTCACAACATTCATTTGAAAACAAAGTCCTTATTCCTGAAATTATTGTATATTGATATTTTTGTTATGGAAACGGCTCTGTTATCCTGTCTCCCTCCTGCACCTCGGTTTCGTTGCAGTGCTAAAGTCTGCACTGAAAATGGTTTCCAGTAAGTTATTTTACAAAAATGCCACAAATGTTATCTCTTTATATTTGCCTGGACAGACAACCCCAAGTTTTATGTGGAAATTCAACCATTGTGTGAAGGGTGCATGCAGACAGACATGACTGTGGCTGGAGAGACACACACAATTCTTTTTCCAGAATTGGAAGAGGATAATCTATGAAACAGATTCTCTCTTCAGTTGGGCTAAAGGTAGGAACAATCCCCTTCTGTTCATCCCACATCCCACCAAAAAACCCTCCTGCTCTCAAATAAAACTCATTTTGTTTCACCCTCCAGACAAAAAACTTGGAAAAAGAAAGGAAATTACTTTTTTTTTTTTTTCCATAAAGCAAAAAATACACAGCAAGAACACAGAAGGAGGCCTGGAAGTCTCAGAAACTGCTAATGAGAGCTGGAGCATTAATATATAGGCCAACACCACGAATCCCATCAGATCAGTTATGTAAAAGGCAGCAGCGCCTGACTTGCTCTCTGAAATGCATCAGTGCCCTGCAGGGCTGGGGGAGGTGGCCCTGCCACACAGCCCTCTCCTTCCCTCTGTGTCCTGGCCCAAGGCAGCACGGATCCCTCGGGCTCGGGGTCCCGGTGCTGCTGGGGGTACAGGGACAGAAGAGGAGGGCTGATCAGCCTGAGGGTCTGCGCTGGGGCGGGAGCACGCAGGGTGAGACAGCCTGGGAGAAGCTTGTCCTACTGCTCCCTCTGCTGTACCCATCCTGTGGAGAAATCCCAAATGCCAGCGCGGAGAGGTGGGGTAAGGCACGGCAGCTTTGAGCGCGGTCTGCAGGTAGCACAGACTTGGGGAAGAGGTAAAGTCGCTGGTGATGAGGCAGAAAGCACCAGCACGCTCAGGAGATGGCAGGGCACACACCTTTGTGCATCAAACGCAGCAAATCTCTTCGGCTCCCTACCCGCCAGGGTTTCACTTGTGCCTCCAGAACGGTGCAGGGGAATAAAGCCTCTCCCTGGCACGATCGCTTTGGGACACGGATTCACATCATGATCCCATCTGAGGATTCAGATGGGTGTCTGGATCAGCCCCAGAAAAAGGCTCAAGGAAGCTCGCCTTGGCAGGGCATTAGCCAAGTCCCACATTAGGGAATTCTGGCAGCAACACCACCCAGCAAAGGGGGAAAACAGCCCACCTCCAGTCACATCACTGCCACGCCACATATAAACAACAGGGAGCACAGGGGGAAAAGAAAAAAAGCAGAAAGGAAAGAGGAATAGTGGCTTATGGTAATGAAGTCAATTAATTATGTGGTAATTAACAATCTGATTGTTCTAGAGAATGTTTCTTTCTAACCAAAACCACCTGAACACAACTGCAGTCAATAATCCCACCCTGTACTCTTCTTTCTGAGGGCTGAGAAATTGGCAGATACCACCTATGGAAGACATTAGCAGCTGCCATGAAAGCATTTATTTGAACATAGGGAAAACTTGTACCCCAAGGAAAATACATATTCTCTGATATTCAAACATTACAATGCACTTTCTGAAATCTTCATAGCAATATTTCAGTTGTATTCACACTTTCCTCTTGGCACTAATTTATGGAAATCCAAGCTAGAGAAGAAACCATTTCAAAGGAAGAAATGTCTCTCAAGCACTTTCTCTCCGAGAGCATGCACACTATCAGAATAGGGAGGAATGATGAGAAGAATCAGCACCTTCAGGAAAAGTGGACACTTTCCATAGTAAAAGAGGGGATGAAAGGCCGGAGGGCAAGGTTAGGGCTTTTAAAATTCAGCCATACACTCATCTTAAACCCTCTGGACAATCTCAAGAACTTGATACAACTTGTACCAGAAACAAAACAACCCTTTCTAATGGCAATATGAAACTAAAAGAAATTAATCAGTGTGTTCCATCAAGGCAATGTTAACAGAGAGACTGCATTCACTGTTTCTCTCCATGCCCCAAGTATTATTTCCTCCTGTATTGTAGAACATCTACCAGATAATTTAAATATGGGAAACCAGACTTTACGATATAGCACGGTGATAAAATGAATTATATTTAAATGTCAGTGGAATATATGAAATAGAGCAAATTTGGAAGAAATCCATTCAGTAATTTTAAAGTTGTGAATAATCGGCACGGCATTTTCAAATGCACTTGGTCAAATTCATGACCTAATTCTGCTCTAAATTCTTTAATTTTAGTTTTTCCAAAGCTATATGAGCCATGCAATATTACAGTAGTATTAGAATGCTGCAGCAGAGTAGTGAGTCCTGCTAAAAAATTCCACCCTTAAATGAATGACTTCAGCGAAAGAATGGGGCATGGCAATCTGGGGCAGAATGAAGCCCATTATTTTCAAAGGCAGCACTCCAGATTTTCATAAATGCAAACAAATGTGGTTTGACCACAGGACTGACACAATGTACCTAATTCCAACTTTCCTAAGTTATATGGCAAGAAGAAGCTAGACTGGAGCTGAAAATATAAACTAAACAACTTCCAAGGGAAAACTGAGATATTGAAAAAAAAATTATTGGTAGTAAGCCAGTAATAATTGCAGATTATTTTGGCACTGGCCTGTTAAATTTCATGATGAATAGCCACAAATATGTGAAGTGTGAGAGGCACAGAGACCAAGCACAGGTCTGGTCATAACCCACTCCCTGTCAGATGCCACAAAGCTGCTCCTTTTTATAGTACCTCCTTCCATCTCACTGAATTAGTCATATTTATCCCCAAACAAAAAAAAATATGGAGTTTTTTTTGCTTTGTTTAGAGAAGTGCATGCTTTATCCAAGAGCCTCAGACATTCCAGTGTAAATTATTTGTACTTCTCGCTACAAAAAGTCTTGCTCCAGGACTTTGTGACAACACTGACTACCTGAGGGAAATCAAATTAACAGCAGCTGAGACAGAACTATTAAAGGCATGTTTTCCCCTAGGTACAGTAGTCTGCTAGCGTATCCACTGGCACTGAGAGAGAGTGAGGATAAAGCAAGGACATTTCTCTGAACCATCACTATCTTTCACATTACTGTCTATTCTTGTGAGGGAGCTGTGGATGCAGAGATATTGATAGGCACTGGGGTTCCTTGAGCCTCAACTCAAGCATGCAGATTTTACAGACATGCACACCATGAAGACAGAAGCTTCCAAAATAAATCAAGCAAGCTTTTTGATTAAGACTACAGAGGTAACTGCAAGGTTGTTGCTTGTTCCGACTGTAACGACACAAGGAAGAGGTGCACCTAAAGCCTCTCCTGTGCCCTCGTGCTCTCAGGAGGCACCATCCAGCCTCCAGAGAAGGAGGTGGGTTTGGGATGGCACCCAACCTCTTCCTGCACAACCTGCCAGGGCAAGATGCTCTCAAAGCAGTTGTACTCATGCACCTGGATTAGCTCCTCCTGCTCAGTGAGGGAGATGACATGTCTGCTGCTTCCAGAGAAGGTCAAAGACACATACAGTAGCAAAATGCTCAGAGTGGCAGGGTCCACCTTTGTAACTGGGAATACCACTCTGAAATGCAGGCAGGAGACCACCATGCTGTGCCCATGCTGCTCAGGCATTAGCCAAGAGGTCAGTGTAGCAGAACTTGTTAAATACCATGCTAGCAGTGGTAGAGACCTGACCAGGTCTCAGCTATGCCATAGGTTTGTTTTGTCAGTTTAGGAATTCACACATTTAGTTCCCCCCTCGCACTTCTCATCTGCTTTGTATGCATAGCCTTCAGTGGTTTTAAGGTGGGTGTCATGTTTCTAGGTGCTCAGTGCAACTAAAACTTTGAGTACCTTTGACCTCCTAGCACTACTGGGACTAAATATTGAAAACCGTTCAAGTAACATTTTTATTCCATTTAGTGAATGGAAAAAATAACTACATTGAAAGAAAAATGCACCTTGCTTCAAAAGCCTCTTTAATCAGCCCCAGAATCTGAACCAATGCTGAGCCTAAAGATTTAAATTTGGCTTAATGAAAACTGAATAGACTAAAAAACAACAAAAGAAGTCTCTTTACAAAAGGTATGGATTTGACCCAGCCAGTAAATAATTAAAGCTCCTCTCTGTTCCCTTCCACTTTCTATTTTAAGGCTTTTCATTATATGGGATCAAAGTCAGTTTGAGTTGGAGAGAGTTAGACAAATCCATCACGGAGGCAGAATGAATGTATGATCTCATCCCCTGTGACAGCAGCCCGACGGTACCACCTGTTTGAACTCGGCTCATACCACTTCTGATGACACTGGCAATGTCAAGCAAATAGCTCGAAATTCAAGGAGGGGGGGATGACAACACTCTCCACCTAAGCAAACAAAAAAAAAACCAACCAAAAACAAAAAACCAAACAACAAAAAGAGCTGCAAACCTGGCATGAGGAATGCTTACAGGCAGTCAGTGCTGCAAAAAGAGCAGCCAGAGAAAGGGTTCAGACCCCATGAACATAAATCACTCTGGGCCTCAGAAAAGCAATTGTATGAAGAAAGATTGATTTCTGTTTGGAAGAGTCAAATGAGAGAGCAATGCAAGACAGCTGTATAAAAAGTTATAAATATTAAAAATACGGGAAATTAAACATCCTTATTTATTTTCTCAAAATGAAAGAAAAAGCATACACTGAAGCCAGAATAAATAATTAAGAGATATGAAAGGCAAGTTAAACAGTAAAACTGACAGGCAAATTTAAAAGAGATTAAGGAAAATTCTGTTCTACCTTTTGAAACTTAAAATATAAGTTTACCCTGTGGAGCTGTCTGCCACATAATATAATTGGGACCAGAAAGGACTATAAAAAAAAAATTCATTAGATTGTTAAGGAATACCCACATGTTCCCATCAGAAACTGATCTGTTTTAAAAAGAATATAATCCTTAATGAACCTTGTTTTTTTTTAAGCAACAAAAGACAAACATTTATACTTTCTGACACACACAATGATTAAGTGTCAGGGATTAAGACATCACCCTTAAGGGGAATCCCCAAGGATTAAGAAAATCCCCCTCTTGTCACATTATTCCGGAACTGTCAGCCGAACAGTTCCTGAGCACTGTCAGGAACAATGTACTGGCCCAGATCCAACATACCAATGTTTGGTTAACACTAAAGTTCAGTCAAAAGATTTCTGTCTAATATGCTTGTTTAAGGAAAAAGATGACAGCATTGTGAGTTTACTATAAAGCTTTTTGTTTTAAACCATTTTTTGCTCTGACTGCCAGTAGCTAGAAGCACTTGAAGATGAAGGCAACAAGCATACATCAACTCTACTTGGTTTGCTGTGTAAAACCCCTTTGGTCTAGATCTGAGTCAAGATACACTATTTCACTTCTTTAAGCTGCTTGATGTGTTCACCACAAACTTGACTTCAGGTGTGCCACTGCACCAGGCACACGTGCAGTTCTAGGAGTTGCAGGGTATTCTGGCTGATTAAACCTGCAACAACACAGATATGAGTCAAATTATTTCAGATATAAAAAAAATCTCACTGCTGTGAAATTTATGCCATTTTTTTCTTAGTCTACTAAGATGAAAACAAAGAAGCAGTTTAGCACTTCACTAGCTGAAAGAGCTATTTCAAAACATGCTCTAGATTAAGACTGCACGGCAGGACCTTTTCCCAGTGAAAAAAGGCACTCTAGGGACAAGTAGAGGCCCACAACAATAATGTTCTCTTTGGTGACCTCATTAGCATCTGATGTGTAGGAACAGCTTCTTTAAATGTGTGCTTTTCCTGTCTACCTCTAAATGGTCTTTCATCAAACTCATAAAATTACTTTCACTTGGTACAAACCAGATAAATAAACCTGTTATTCAGGCCTAGCAGCTCTTGAAATGAAGGGGGGGGGAAAAAAGCCTGTAATAAAAAAAAAAAAAAATAAAATTGGAAAATGTTTTGATGCTTTATGTGGGAGTTAGCTGTATGCAGAATTGAACTGTATTTTCTTGGTTTAGCTGAACTAAGCTGTACTGACAAGAGCATGCTGAATTAGATCCGGTTGTAACCCGAGGTGAACCTGCAGGGTAAACCTTACGTCACTATATTGCTGCAGTTCTTTCTTTTTTCCACGAGCAAATGTGGCTCACTTCCCTCAGTCTCTGAAATGCCTTATCGTGTGTGCTGGCCATGGGGTAGAAGTCTAAATAGAGCATGTTTGGATTTATTCACTTCAGGCCTCTGGGAATGGAACTGAGCTACTGGGAGAGACTGAAATAAGACTACAAAGGCATGAAGGAGGCAAATGTGAATGTAACGAGGTATTAGAATGCACCCTGTATTTAAAAACATTTACCCACAATTCTGATTCGTACTTTTGGGCTGTCGCCTACCCAAGGCAAAACCAACACCATGTTTCTCTCTCAAAGCCATGCAGGGACAACTTGCCTTACATTGTGGGGTAATTTACCTTAAGAGGTGACAATGCCAAGCCTTTCCTGGCTCCAGTAACAAATACTTAATTTCTACAGCACCATCCACACGACTTTGCAGGATAAGATATAACTCTCTTCCAAGAGCCTGGCAGCTCCTTAGCACGAAGGACAATGAGGACATACAGTACTTGGCATGACGATCCCCTCTGCCAAATTTCCATGACCACATCACTGCTTCACAGACATAACTGAGGAAATAAAACAGTTTTAAGTTCTACCTTACAGCCAGGCTTACAAAACGTGCTCTGTGTTCCACCTTCAGGCATGTTCCTAAGCACAGAACTACTCTCTTTCCCAGAACCAGCTTGGTGGCACAAAGTGGGCACATAACCCTCTGCTATCTCAGTGCCTGATGGCTCCTTTCCTTCCCAGCTTTATCCCTGACTTTCTGTGGCACGGCCGACCACATAGGAGGCCTCCCTGAATTAATCCATGTACTTGGAGAAAAAGCAGCTCTATTTGCAGTTGCACCAGATAGGTAACAGACCACTGTCCACAACACAGGCTCTTTACCTGCAGCCCCTGGAAGGAGTCCTCTGCCTGCTCAGTTGGAATGGTAGGACACTGTAAAAGGTTTTTCCTTCATTAAGTGCTATGGTGCTAAATGTTATTTTCCAACTGTGTATAACCATTTTTAAAAAGAAATTCAGGTACATGACCTTGATAATGATTTTTCTTCAGCTCGCATGCAAGGGAGATGTTCTGGAGACACCATGATTTTGCTTAATAAAAATATAAATCTCCATATAATTTCATCACTTCGGGCCTTGAATAACTGGAAATCCTCCTCCTACAGAATTTGTCATGATTTCCTCTCTTTGAGTTCAATGCAAGAAGTACACAGCTAAATTATGCAGGACTACAAACTTACATAACTGTTTGTGAGATAGAGGAACATAAAATAAAGGAGCTTTAATAGTTAGGAATACAGAGAAGTCCAACATAGAACTGAGGAAAAAACGATTTATCATTTGTTCTTCAGGTAGACAGGCTTACTAGTATTTAATTAGTATAAATAGAAGTAAATCTGAGAATATACTGACATTTCCTTAGACATATGGAAACCAAGAGCTGGCAGAACTAATCATGAAGCAGCTACCTGAACAAACATCAATATGTAGAAAGGTGTATTTACATTAAGAAATTACCCATCTCTTGTCTTAGATGTATTTACATTAAGAGATAACCCGTCTCGTGCCATAGTTTCCCCTCTTCAACAGCAGTGCTGTGATGAAGGAAGCACCAAAGGGGATGCACCCACATGGCTCACTGACACCACTTGCACACAATCTTGAGTATCAGGCATCCACAGCAAACACATGTAATTCTTTTCACTGTCTTTCACCAGGAGGTTCATCAGCAGTCTATCCTTTATGCCTTTTGGTAGTTTGCATTCTCCTTTTCTTGGAGCAGAGTCTCACATTACCCAGGCAGCTTTCTACTCTCAATGCAAGAATCTGGAGGGAAATATAATCCATCAATGCTCTGCCTGGTTTAGTAAATCCCTCTCACACTGTTCATCATTCCCTTTGGCCGTGCAACTTGAGCTCTGACTCTCTGCTTGTGGGCCTCTTTAATCCTTTAGCTTTCTATCTGGATGGCTGTGGGCACAATTTGCCAACCCCCGGTCTCTTTTTCTAGTAGCTGATAAGGATCTTTGCTCTCACTTGTGATCTCTCCTACCTCTGCTGAAACAGCAAAGAGCCTTTTACAAGGTCATGTATATACACACCTTATAGTCAGGTGTTCTCTAGCTTACAATGAAAGCCACAGGACAGCACAAATGAGCCTGAATGGGTTCAGGATGCAAGGTACTGTTGTAAAAGTTATACTCAGATACAACCAGACACGAGGATGAAAAGTGGATTCCTTAGCATATGACATTTTTTTCAGCATACTCCAAGCATGTGCATTTGGAAATTGTTGCTGCTTTTTTTCCTCATGCAGATTACAGTTTGCAGCTCCCCTGCACTCTTCTCCCATTAGGTGTGTGAATGAAGCATAGAAACAATTTGTTTTATCGCCTCCATTCTCACAAAAGAATTAAATTAAAAATAGCAGTATGGCACCACTTTTAACAGGGAAGCAAAATAGAACTATAATGGCTGCAGGCTTGCTCCTTCCCTCCTATACCAAATCCTGTAATGGGAGGGAGGTTGCAGCTCTGCTTGGAATCCTTCTACTAGATTCTGCCCTCAGAAAATGTTTTTTGAGAGGAAGGTCACTGTGAAGTGCCAAAACCCATGCCTGTACTCGTGGTCCTCAGGCCATTTTGCTGGAGTAGCTTATGATCCGTTTTGCAGTTCCATCTTGCTGGCAGCCCATTTCCATGGTGATGGTCTTCTAGAGACCTGCCAGCCAAGCAGCATGGGGGTCCATTTTGTTGAGAAAGCTTCTCAATTTATGGGAGCTTTACTGTAAAACTAATACAGGTTGTTGCTTTTTAATTTTTACTTTCCTAGGGACAGAGAGTGGTACCAATATCCAGTTTGCCCATTCCTTTCCTATCCTACAAGGTGTTGCAAGTCTGCACCTCAGGACACTGATATAAATATATAAAAATATAATATAATACATAAAAATATATATAAAATAGCAGGATATGGCTTGTACTGCTGACACCCATTTGATACATTTTTTCAAAACCACTGGGCATGAATCTGGTCCATGGAAAACTGCAAACAATAATCTGAGCTTTAAAAACCTAAGTAACTAAAGATGTCTGAATTAGGCAAGTAATACTAAGCTAACAAAGCTCTTCAGTTGCTCTCTAAGATACACGACACTCTGCTTACTGTTGGAATTCAAAAAAATGCACAAAAATACTTATTGGCGTATCTTAAACTGCTGTCAGATCTAAGATGAAGGTTACTGGGGCTAAAATAAGGGATAGAAACAACCTGTAGAGGAATTTGGTGTTTTGGCTTATTTAAATTTAACACTTAATACTTAAGGATATATTTGGCCCCTGGTATTTAAGGATTTTCTCCACAGAACACCCATTAAGTCCTACAAGGAATGTAAGTGTGCTATTTCCATCAATACTACTGGATTTACAGGTGAACTGAGATTCATCCCTGAGTTCACAACTGCAGCACAAAAGCCCTTGGCTTCACAGAAGACAAGAGAGGGAGTATCAAGGACAGAAGGGCTACCCAGAGATACTTCTCTGCAGCCTTTCAAACAGCACTTGGAGGAGATGTTTGCCCTCTGCAAAGACACTGTCATAGAGGAAGATTTGGGAGCAGGCCAGGGGCTGGATCACAGGACCCAGCCATCCACAGGTCCTGAGCACAGCATTCCTAGCAGCGGCTGACTCCAACCACGAAAACAGTGGTGGAAGAGCCAACCAGCCCAAAGTGTTAAATCTCCTCTAGCCCTTGGTCAGTGATCTGCTCAAGTACTACTCTGCACACATTTTGTCATACAAGGAGTGGTGACCCTCTCTGAAAATTTCATGCTATGGACAGGAACGTTTAATGTGCTTCCTATAATTTTATGCACAGATTTTCCACCTAATACATACATAAATCAAACTTCTGTGAGTTTTGTTACTAGAAAAAAACCCTGTGAAACTATCAAGTTTTCCTAATGCTTCTGCCACATGCAGAGTAAGCACTATTGTGAAAGCTGCGTGCTCAGAATGTGCTAATTGCCAGGTCCCAGGAGCATTCCCTTTAGCCCACTACACATATTCTCATAAAATAGCCTTTACCACATTGTGATTACAGTCACAGACCCATATTTTGAAAGCCTGTTATTGCTGTTTAAATTTATAACATGATCATTAAATATGAAGTTATTTCTTAACAGAATTCTGCTGTGGCTTACTACAATTCTGCGTCAGAAGTATTTGTTTACTCTTAAATTATTCTCAAAACAATTTTCATATGAGTAAAATATCATGTGAGTAAAAAAAGGTCCTTTTCACTAGAACACAAGTATTTTTCACTTAAAAGATAATGAAGATGGCAATTAGGAGATTTGTTTGTATCCTATATCCTAAAACCTTCTCAGCTGCTGTTTATTAAAAAAATATTATGAAGAAGCGAAAGAACACTACAAATTCAACCCTTTAGTGCTCTGTTTTACATCTCTGGACAAACAGTATTAGGACACAAAAGCCATTAACCTCTTTTGCTGAGGATCATTGCGTTTATGACATGACAGACTACCAGCATACACTTAATTGTAAAGGCTGTTTGCACATAAAATAACCAAATGGTCAAACTAAAATAGCTTCCCAAACTCTGCATCTGTAGTCTATGTATTGCCACACACCTCTCAAGAACTTTCACGTCAACTTCCTAGTAAGAGTTCCGAACAGTTTTCAAATTCATTGAAGTTCAGAGAAAGGAAGTGAGTAGGTGAAGAAATTGTTTTTTCTATCCAAAAATATGACACTTTATTAGTATGTGACAGAATTAATTCCTTCCTTTGTAAAAAAATATTTGCTTTTCTCTGTACACTCAGGTTGGCAATTGCTTTTATTGTTCCACTGAGCTGTTCTACAGTATCTTAAGAAGAAATTTTCCAGAGGCAAACTAAGAGAGCAAATTACTTTGTAAGCAATTTTTTCCTGAACCATTTTGTATTTGGATTGTAGATAAACATGTCTTCACAACTGCTCTTTTCAATTTCACCCTTTCCCTCGTTCCTCCAGTGATGTCATTGTCCTGTATCTTCATTTCTTACTGCTCCGAGGTCACGAATTTTTATTACCCAACTTCACCATGGGATCTACCTGAGGATCAAGACATGACATCAGAACACCTCAGTTACGTCTCCTGGTTACTAATCTCAGCTCTCTATAGTCTTGCAGACATTTCTTCTGCTTTTGTTGACTTTTTACTGTTTTCTCAGAGCTACTGAATTATTCATCTGTCACCATAAATGTTGAGTTCATCATATAAATATGCAAAGTCACCGTTTTAGAGCAGACATTCAAAGACAAATTCATATAAAGGCTTTTTATAGATCATTAAACCTGCATAGCAAAAGACACACTATACCACATATGTAGTAGTATAGTAGGACTGAAACTGAATGTAAACTCTGAGTGGAGCACTATTCCAGCCTACTCTCTGCTATGCTACTTTTTGCAGTAAGGCTTCCATTCTGATTTATAAAACCAGTACCTGCTTCTTGCCTCAGTTAATACAATCCCAAAGGGGACGTTCATCTCAACAAACCTATCTATTAGACTGCATCAGAAAACTTCCTTTCTCTGTACTGATACTTGCTTTTCATGCAGAGCAGCTACTTCCTACCAGGTATTTTCAACCTGGACCTGTCTCTTGGCAAGAAATCTACAGATCTGAGTGAGACAACAGCAAGGTAGAACTAAACACTCCCAAAATACCCAGTCAATATTTTTACCTTTACCTTTAAGACTGCTAAATATAGGGAATTTCCATATGTGCTCACCTAGACTTCAGTGAGAATAAAGGGGACAAAAGACTTATTTGTCAGTGCTTAATTTACTACATGAATTTTATGCATGGTCAGTTATATTACATAAAATAATCCTAACACTGGTTCATGCATTTTGCAGTCAGCTTTATCAGATAAAGTTTGAAGATTCAATTATAATTTAAAAAGAACAATTACCTTTTAAATAACAGCTTGAGTTAACAAAAGGAACAGATTCATCACTCAGTGGCAGTAAGATCATATTCTAGGTAAAGATAGCCTGAGCAACTAAGCTGTGGATAAACCTGTTTAAACACTCAACATCTGACTGCAGTTCTCATAATATAATTCACAGTAACCTTAGCAATACCAATTTGAGCAAATACTGGGGCAAACCCCAAAAGACTGGTTTGGTTTTGATTTTCATTTTACAGAACAAAAATGCACACTGGCTCTTGAAAAGAAGCTAAGAAAGTTCATTAGGATTTGCTATCTCAGAATGCAGTGTCTCCCATTACCCGCAAGTAACCTGGCAAAGACAGAAGTTAGGACAGCCAGTTTATATTAGCTGTATGATCTGCATGATCGTCTTTTGTCTTGTTGCCCTCATGTCTTCCCCGGATATTTAGACAGGAGCACTGAATACACCAAAACAGGAGATGCCATTTGCACTCTTCTTACTGGCTTCAAAATCCTGATGGGCTGGCCATTTGGGACACAAATATTTCCAGAAGTGAGACATTCTGTTGAGCAAAGAGCAGGGCCGTGTTTGCCATTCTACTCTCTGCACTGTAGGTATTTAGTTCATTTTCCATAGTCACGACTACAGAATGTGTTTTATAAAATCAAGTTCTATTTATGCTCTTGCCCTCATTTAGCCTGAGAAAACATTTCCTTTTCAAAATCCTTGAGTTCTACTGTAAGTACTTCCTAGGGAAATATCTTGACACTTCCTGGAAAAGAATGACAGATCCTTAACAAAACAGATACACTCCAAAAATTTCAGAACAAGCTCTCTATACCTGCTATACTAACTAGCTAGCATCCAGAGTAAGGTATCATGGCTGTAACTTTGTCCCAAGCAGAAGATGGAGTTTTGTGAACTGGAATTATATAAGAAATTCAGCAGAAAGAGGGCTGGCAGTTAGAACAAGGTCAGTGCAACACAGCCCTAAGTCCAAGAGAGAGTGAAAAAGAGATGGATGCTGGAAGCATGCAACCTATCTGAAAGATGTTCATGTGATCTGAAGTCTGCAAGGAAATTAATGATGGCAAATTTCATAGCGAAAGAGTGGACACAAGACTTGCTCAGCATTTTGTTTCTGTTGAGTAGAGCCATTTAAGTATGTGTACTTAGAGCCAGGTACTGTAAAGCTGCACTTTTAAACCAGATTTTATTCTGGAATGCAGACTCCAACAACACAGACCTGTTGTTATTTCCACTTAAGAATTACTTTTTTCATTAAACTGATACCCACTGAAAATAGGTTTAAAGTACAGTCAGGTGAATGAGTGTCTGAGGAGTTCTGATACAACTTGAGCTAAGATATTGTCTCTTACCTGAGGCAACAATGATCATGTGAATGCAAAGCAGAAAAGCATACCTTAAAACCACCATCTTGTACCAAGCACTTGTGATGAGTAGCAAGTGGTCTTCATCCATTTCACGGCAGAATTGTGAGGCAGCACAAGCTAACACCGTCTTTTGTTTAAAGTTTGTGCTGAAACAGCTTAGGAAAGCTCACATGGGACTCTAAGTTCCTTTGGAAATTGAAAATTCTTCAAATGCCTGAAGCATCCTTCCAGTCCTCTAGATAAACTAGAAAACTCAAATCAAAATCGATGTCTACACGAGGTTTTACTTTAACTCTGTCTACTTAATTCAGGTAAGTGCAACCATTATTTTTACAAAGTGGCCTAGGAAATTAACTTTCAGCCCACATGAAGCTTTTAGCTGTTGTTTGTAATTACTTCTGGAGCTCTTGCAAAGACACGTTGCTCTAGAATGAACCAATTTTAGCAGTTTTATTGCCTTACTCCTACCAAACACAAGCCTGTATAGGTTAAGTTTTACCCGTTCATATATGTGTATAGTAGCTGAAAATAAACAAGACATGTTTGCAGGGTGCAAGGCTTAAGTTTCAAGGTGAGAACATGGGAAAATGCACAGAAGACAGTAATTAGAGCAATGAAATAAAGTTAATAAAAGAAAAAATAGTATCAGGAAATTAGTATCTTTCTTAACAGCAGATCTGCTAATCCTCTGGAACATTTTCCTAAGGGAAGTAGTGGGAGCTCCATTACTTCGATAATTTAAAATTAGACTGACAAAAAAGTAACAAATGTACAGCACAATAAAGAATAATTCCATACAGGAAGGGGAATGAAGTAGGTGACTAATAAGTCTTTCTTTCTAACAGCTATGAATCATACAAGTGCAGTGGTGGCTTGTATAGAAACTGGAGTTTCTATACACAGATGGTAATGCAAACTGGTACCTCTTACACAGTACTTGCTGGTAATGGTTGGAGGATCCAATTCTTCATATACCACAAACCACAAATACACATTATTATTATAAACACACTGTTAGACTATCTGCCTAAATTCTACAGGAAGTTCACATAGCATGCTTTACTTACCACCCCCTGTCCTCCAAACAACAAAAGCAATGCCAGTTTCATTATTGCATGTATGCTTATTTTGCTGGGACAGAACTTCCTTAGCTAAAAGCTCCTGGAGCTAATTTATGAACTCAAGTGTTTTACATGCAACCAGAGGTAAGAATTTTCGGTCTCAGGGCACATCATCTTTTCCTTGAGTTCAATTAATTCTCTATTTGAAGGCATTTTTAAGGCAAACATTTGATCTGTTGAGTACAAGTTCAGTACTTCCTGATCAAAGCTGAGAGAAAGAATGAAACACAGGCTTTTTATTTGATACTTCTGTTTTCCAATATTTTCTCAAGTACTGTAGAGAGACAAGTGTTATTTGAACTAATCTTTCCAGGCCAAGCTGTTTGACCCACATGCTTTGTTGCCACTACGTGACATGGAGCCCTTACAAGAGTAGTGCCGTGACAGTGACACACTGCTCAGAGCACAGACTGGGGGTTAAACATTCACCACTGCAGCAGTAGTCTGCAAATCAAAAGAGGGAAAAAGTAGCAGTTTAAACTATATATAGGATGGCATTTTGGATAAATCTGAACATGATGTCCCTTAATTTTTGTAAAAAGCGAGACTGTCCATAAAAAAGGGTGCTATAAGGCACTTTTTGTCAAGGATCACAGGAAGTGAAACTTACTGCGTTGCCTATTCTGCTTTTTAAATAATCACCTCCAACTACAAATTTGGAAACAACATATCAGAGAACAAAGGCAGTAATCTTCCACAAACTGTTTAGGAATTAGGAAGAGTAGAAGAATATGTTCAGATTTTTTAAAATCTTGCATTTCACCATTTTTGCAAAAAATCCACAGTCATTAAAAAAACAAACCAACCAACCTCCACATTTCTCCAAAGATTTTGCCATTGGAGCAGGCTGAGAATGGTCTATCACACATTGTGTGGATGGAAAGTTGCTTAACAATTAGGAGGAGCACCAAGTGCTACTTAGTGCACTTTGGAAAGAACCTGTTTCCTTTACTGGCAGGTTACTTTGCCTTTGCAGTCTCTTCCCAAAGAGTCTAAGCTGTCTGGAATACTATTTTCCAATCACCACAAGTGGCAATGCCTGTGTGTCACGCTCAAACAACTTCATGATCAAAAAATGATAGATTCAGGTTTGGTATTGGAATCAGCTTAGATGACACAGTGATAATACTGTGGATGCAATATAGCATGAAGTACAAAATTCTGGTTTTCTTTATCACAGGAAAACACATACCAGCATGCAGTAACTAAATAATAGTATTTTCCTTCTTGCATTCTTACAGTAGCACAGGAAAACTGAAATAACGTGAAAATCAATAGTACACCAAAGATATTTACCCGTATCAGACTTTGGTAGAAATCCACTGCAATGCAAACAGCAATCTAGATTTATAAAACAAACACTTCCAGTCCCAGAAGACAATCACTTCTCACTTAGGGCACTGGTCCGAGTCCATTTGGCTCCTTCCTCTAATTAGAACAGGAAGTCACAGACTAGAGAATTGAGGTTTGATGCAACTGCGTGTCTTGGGAGACAGTCAGCTGAAGGACCATTTCCAACAAGAGCATAGCACAGTCAATGAAACCATAAACATTACTGTCTGATAACACTTTTATTTTCAGTGAAAGCTGCATGAATTGTTCCTATTTTTTTCCACTTTTTAAAATATTTGCCTTCAAAACATGCTTTGTGTTTCTTTTTAACTACTATGACTGAAGAAGGGGTAAAGCTAATAGAAAGGAAGACAGAAGGCAAAACAAAAACGGAAAAATCTGGAAAGGCACAAAAACCTAAAATTTCTGATGTCCTCTAACCGCAAGTGCTGCTAAACTCTTGGAATAACTTTCACCTCAGAAGGAAAGTTATGGCTGACTGGCACTAACTGTTGAAGAGAGTGCTTTGCTGTCTTCCTACAGCACAGGGAACCAGGACCTTGGGATGCTGGGTTGGTGACCAAATCCATAGAGTGGTCCTGAAGGGTAAATGGGGGGAAAAGCAGGGTGGGCTTAGGATGGGTGAAAAGGAGGATGAGGATGAGAAAGTGTGATCATCAGAGCTCTCACACCAGCTGCTGCAGTCCTTAGTGGCCCCGCCTTCAGGTGAGCTGTGGGCTTCTGCTGTACACACAAGCACACCAAGTCAACTTCACATGTTCGAAATGGGGAATGCCTGTCACAAATGAGTGCTTAAGGGTCACTTAAAGCACCTGGGAAGGGAGGGGATCTATGACCACAATATCCCTATGAGATCTAAGCACTCCTTTAATTCCTTTGCCATAGCAGGACCTGAAGATGTCTCAGCATTCCCTGATGTCATTACCACACTAAAGAAGATAAGGAAATGTCACATGTATCAGCAATGTTTCTCCAAAAAAAGTCAGGCCTGCACGAAGCAAAGAAGCAGCACAGAATGGGTGAAAACAATTGAAGTCTCAGTCTGACCTCAGTGGCATAACCCACTGACCTCAGCCAGCCTTCAGATACGAGCTGTCACGAAAGTGACAAAGCAAGTTCTAGTGATTAACACCACAAAGTGTATTATTTCTGCATTATTAACCTTGCACATTTTGCTACAGTGCGCTGGAAAGCACAGGGAAACTCTTAAGTATCAGAAGCACTGATACCCTTCTAATACTTACATATCTGACTTTGATTATCTGATCATAGCTTCTTCTTACATGAACAGCTTCCAAGGTAGTGATTCCAGGATCACTCAAGCTCACGTTGTTTTATCGATGTGAGTAATCCCAGATGTTCAGTGCAGTTGCTTACATTAATAAAGACACACAACTCTCAAGTGGTTGTAGGATCAGAGCCTTCGGGTTGTGAATAGTCATTGGCTTTTCTGCCATTAACAGGCCATTGATGAACTGCAGCTTCCTTCATATCTGACAGAGGGATATTAAGGTACACATCTATCACTGTTATTTTTCTCTCACAACTTTTTAAAATGCAGAATCACATTCAAAAAGCAATCAATAGCAATCCAGTCGCAAGCACCTCTAATGAAGCACGGCAGAAACAATTTACTATTAGACTTTCATCTGGAAGGTCTCAGAAAACATTTCTCAGCTCTACTTTATCTGCCCAAAAAGAAGATCAAGGTGTTTATTCCAGGATTTATGCCAGTGGGGATAGACACATGCACTGAACTGTATACAGCAAGGAACTCCACTGTGTAGGACAGCACAGCTCTTTGCATAAAGTTACTGCTGCCAGAGATTGCTTGTCCTACTCACATCTATTCTTTAATGCCCACAGCTCTAATTATTATAACTACTTACAGCTGAAATGACAATGACAACTATCAATTCTTAAAAGTATTTCCGAAAGGAATTACAAAAACTTTTTTTGAAAATTGAAAGCCTCTGCTAGGATACCTGCCAATGTATCTGTTACATTTTTGATTCATGTTTGTGAATACTGACAGATGGGCAATGATGCGGGTCAAGTTTGCACTAAACATTTCCACGCTACTCCCATCATGCATGATAGCTCTTCTTGTACCTTGACTCCTAATCCACCCTCAGCAAAGTCTGGAAGCCACATCAGATTTATACTTTGTCAAATATTGAAGAACGTGATTAATTAGAAATACTTCTTCCTGCTGTGGGAGCAAAAGATAAAGACGGAATGCAACCCAGCACATCAGCTGACTGAACCTGTTTTCAGCTTTTCTTTCTTGAATGAAATTTTCAAACACACATCATAACTCTCTATAATGCAAACCATCCCATTCACAACATAACTCACAAAGAGGAGCCAGCAGTGATTTTTCACTTATTTTCTGAAATACAATTATTACTTTTTAATTTTGGATGCTCAATGAACAACCAATGCTGCTTGAAAACCAACATGATTCCCATTTTCAGATACACAAGCTAGAAGATAAAGGAATAAAATCACACAATAATTTTCAACAGAAGTATGAAAAACACTAATAAGCATATGCTGATGTGAATGGGCTTGTATCTCTAGCACCTCAAACGAAAATTCATTATCTTTGCTCATAAAGTAGATTTGTGCACTTGACCTGTACTTTTTAGAATCAATTAATACAGACTAAGGGATACTACTGCATAGACAACTCTAATCCAAACTCCTACTCCTAATTGGTAAAAATTACTTTATTAAGCCCTAGATATCAAACAGGTCTATGGTTTAGCACTACTGAAATGTTTCAGATATGCTTGTTTGCTGCCCAATCTAATTCCAAATTTAAAAAAATAAGAAGGTTTTAATACTAACTTTGTTTTCAAAAGAAAATGGAGAATATCAACAGAAATCACCCTGAAATCATAGTACTGGCTCAAAAAAGTGCCAGCATTCTGATGGTTGGTGTTGAAACAGGGCTTCAGAATTCCATCTCCCTTGTTGAGAAGCCAGCAAGTGCCTGAAGCCCGAAGCTTCTGAGTTCATACTTCCAATTCACCACTAAAACTCTCCCAGAAACTGTTTATTTACATGGCAGCAAGGCAGCAAAGCACCATTTTATCCAAACAATCCAGCTTCGTCACAAAAAACTCCTCCCTTTTCCAAGTATTCAGCAGAAGATTGAGCAGCTCTAAGAAGCATCTATCAGGTCAAGCATCTCAAGAACCATGGTGAAGCAACTCTCTGAAAGCTTCAGGTACCTCCCCCATTCAGAGAGATGAGTAGCTTCTAGCAGTGGGAGAGTGGGAGCAATCCAAGAGCAAGCTCTTCTCCTGGCACCACTGTGAGACAGCACAGGGCTTAAAAAGGCAGCAACTCTCATGTACAGGTTCCCAAACTGGGAAGCAGGAAGATTCTTATGAAAATAGCTTGTTTTTAATAAAAGGGCTTGCAATGGCCCAAAAGAAGACACTACAGTAGTCAGCCAGAAAAGCAAAATAGAAATGAGAAAAAGAATGACAGATCATCTCATTTAAAAAAAGAAAAATCTATTAAATCTAGATTTAATGAAAACAGAGAGAAATCACATTCATGTGGCAAATCTTTCAGATTTCTTTTGCCAGTCACATTCAGGGCCAGAAGAAATACCATTCCCCAAAATGTTCTTTGGAATGAAACAAAAACCTTCAGTTGCAGTAAACTGGCAGTTAAAACAAAAGCTGAAATTAAATGAGCTGCCCTTCTACCATACTTTGCAGCCATCAAAAGCTTTCAATATATTTATCAGTCTTTTCCTCTTCAGCTGAAATTTTGCTTTTCAGTTTTCTTTAATCCTAGCTTTATACACACCCTTTCTTGGATCTTAATTGCTCTCATCCTACTTTCAACTCATTTTGTGTTGCCCTGGGAGAAAAATTGCTTGTTTAACGAGAAGAGCCACAAAAGGATTTTAGCCTATTCTAAAACAACATTGAACTATTCCTACCTTACTTTCATGAAATGCCTTTACAGAGGTCATTTCAAAAAGTATGTCAAAGGAAAGCCAGTCCATCAAAGAAAATGCTAATAGACACACAGGCAGAATATTAAGATTGCACAAATTACCACATTCTCTCCTTTTACAAGTATTTGCATGCATTCACTCACTCATTCAGTGATTCTCTCCTGCAGCTTCATGACTTCAAGGTAAATTCAGAGCTACAGGGATTACTGGAGGGTTGGGAGATTTCAAACCCAGGAGGTGAGGCCAGGGGAAGGATGTGGGTGGGTCACATCATCCATGGGGCATGGAACAGATTTTTTTACTGGGATTCTACACAGTCTCCTCAGCTAGAAGGTGGGGGCCAGCTTTGAAAGCCTGTCAGAGACCATCAGACCCAGAGAGTACTGATGAGGTGTTCTTGGCATCTAGGAGTGGTCTGTAGCTCATCCTGCCTTGCAGAAAGGTTCAGCAGCTGTGGTGTGGGTAGGGTCATTAGTAATGCTGCATTCATGACTCATCTGTGGCTTATTCCTTAAATACACACAGGCAGGAATTTTCTGTTTCACTGGGCTTCAAGTTGGTCAGGACCTTCAACATAAATCTGTGTATTAGTCTGCAAGGAAATTTATCATCTGACCTTGACATATTTCTTTCACTTTGAGAAAGAGTACTGGTTCCATAGTTCCCTGCTTGTAAGAATGGGGAATGCATCTCAGAAGAAGAGAAGCCTTTACACCAAGGGTGTTTCCCAGTTACAAACAAAGACTAAGAGAGTCTTGGAAGAGACTTGATCAAGAGAACAAAACCAAACAGCAGAAATTTTAGCACGGAAGTGCTTTAACTTGAGCTGAAAATTGAAATCTTCCATCAGCAAAATCAAATGAAGTACTTCATTAAAAGCCAAGTTTAATTCATGCAGAGAAAATGCATCACTTTCAAAACAGACTGAGTGTTTTTGTTTTGGGATAAGCTGTGTTTCTCTGGGCTGCTGGAGGATCTCAGTGGATTTCTAATTTTGGTGTCTTGTAGACTGGACTATGGAGCTGCTTTTGGACAGCAAAATACAACCTCCCCACTGGGCACAGAAGCTGCATACTGATGACATGCCAAGAAAAAAAGTATCTTCAGGCTGGGAAACCTGACACAGTAGGAGACAGAAAGGATGAAGTGCTGCAGTGGCTCAGGAGGAAAATAAAAAGTTCAGACTGAGGTAAAGAAAACAAGGAATTTGGCAACACTAAAATATTTTGATAATGAATTTTTAAATGAAACATTTTTAAATATCTGAATAGGAAGTTCAGGGTCTGGCTACAGTTTTTTGTTGATCAATTCACACAGAAAGCAAAAGCTTTTAGCAAAACATTCCATAGCACTGAAGATTAACTTTTTCTTTCTTTTTTTCAGTCATGTCAATTTTCTGCTTTTTTAATCAAATTCTATATAAGCTGTGCTAGAATAAAGAGAGGCACAATGAAGTTGCTCTTTGTATTCAGTGAAAGAATAGAACAGAAGTTGGACTGGTCTGTTCTGATGCTTCTTAGACCACTGACAAAGCAGTGTTTATTTCAGTATTATTATCACATGTCTAAAATTCACTAGTACTGAATATTAAATCACATCTTTTTATGTGGGAAAAACCTTATGGTTTCCGTGAAAACCTACAAAAGTAAGAAATGTAAGTCATAACTGATTTGAAATCTGTATGTTATTAGACTCACTGGTATAGCTGTTAATTCTCTAAAATATGAATAGTACCTCAAAAATCTATTTCTGATCTTTTTCAAAGATAACACATAGCAAATTTGGGGGTTTTCCCCTCCCCTAACAATGTGGGTTTGGTTCTTTAAAGCTCTGTGTTTTGAATGTGCGAGTTTTTCTTCCTCTCTTTTCATAACAGCTGCTTTTTTCTTCGCCTTGCTTTTGAGAACAGGCTATGCAATTTTTAGAAAATACGCACAGCAAATGAATCACCAAATGATAGTAGTTAAGCTCCAGCCATTGTGGATGCTCCTACTGAGGGGGAGCACAAGGGTTTGCTCAGGAGCACGCAGAGTATGGGGTGGGTGACCCTTGGCGTGGGCTCAGGCTGAGGAGGTGCCTCTCCTACAGTCCCCACACATGGAGAGCGTCGCACAGAGAGGCACAAAGTGGAGGAGAGCGTCGCTCACTGATATGTTCACATACTCCTGGTCATGTCCACATACTTCAGCAACACCAAAATACCCACAGTGAAAGACCACTGCCATCTAGAAGAAGCCCAGTGAAGTTACCCCCGGGCTCCTCAGGGGCGTGAAGAGCAAAGTCACAATTAATTCAGCCGGGATTTCATGGAAGCACTGCGCAACGGATTCCTTTCAACCTGCTAATATCCTCTCGTGGAAAGGGGATTGTAGGGACTTTTTGCAGACACAAACCTCTCCTTGTACATTTTACAACCAAATCCCGTATCTGGATTTAGCTCAGCATAAGCTAGCATAATCTTAAAGTCCTGGTGTATGCAGCAAAGCAAAAAAAAAAATCTTATTATGACAGTAAAATCACAGCTGAGGTAAATATATTCTGCATTTCTACTTTCAGACATTTGCAACCTTCTCAAAAATACTGTCCTCTGGTCCAAGGATTTCTTGTCTTGTCAGTTCAAGACTTAAAAAACAAACAAGAAAAATATTTGCCAGTTATTTTTGATCATCTGCAGTGCTCAGATAGGAAAAAAAAGAGGAAATTGGTATACAAAACATGGAAGGACATAACTTCTTATCCTTCGGCCTCAAAGCCTTCGCTCTGCACCTAGGAGCTAACCTGGCATCTCAGTCATGCTAAACCACCTGGTTTGCACACAGAAATTCCCACAGAAAGTCAGCTCTAATATCAGCTCCCAAAGTTTTCATTATACCATTTTTTCTTACTTGTGCTACAAGAGTTAAAAATGAGGTGTACTGACAGAAATAGAAACATTTGTTATTTGGCAATGTTACTAAATACACTAAAATCTGACAAAACCAAATCATTACTTTCAGCAGCGACCAGTGTTATCTGGAAATGCAATAGTTAAATACTAAAGAAGAGAAACTTACATGGCTGGTAAATAAAACAGTGAATGAACTCCCACCTCTTTGGTACTTAGAAGCCCCACAATGAGACACTAGCTGACTTATGAGCTGACTTAATATACTCCAGTTACAAATGGGGAATGTGTTCATCCTCAGTCAGATCACTGAGAAGACGAGAACAATTCTTGGACTTCAAAATATCCCCCCCCACCTCTGCAACAAGTCTCTCTGGGATTAAGGCAGGCATGGACTCCACACCATTTGAAAGGGACTCTGACATCACAATCCATGTTCTTAGGATGTTGACAGTCTTTGCGGCTGAATTTTCATGATACAATCTACAAGTAATTCCTTTAAAAAGCCTGTTGTTCATTCCTTCCCTTCCCTTTTTTTTTTTTTTTTTGTTTGTTTGTTTGCATTACCACTGGCTCTCCTCAGTATGCTAAGAAATACTGTCACCTCACCTTTGCAGACATGCATGTTTGTATATATTCAGGCACCTATTTCCCTTCTCTGGTGCACGTTTGATCCTGCTCCAGCACATGCACTGGATGCTTCACAGGAAATACACAGGGAAGAGTCATAGCAAATTGCCTCAAGAGTGACTTTACTGGAGCTGTATGAATTTCTGGAGCTATGGATCTACTGCCTAGATTGTGTGTTACGTCCTCCTTTTGTATAAGAAGGCACAGATTAGCTGTAGTGCTTTGTATTTTGCTTAAAAGGCTTAGGAGCTAGGGTAGGTTTTTTGCTACATTTCTTGAAAACTGTTCCATGTATTTTGTTTTTAAAAGGGAGATTTAAAAATAGAATATTAGAAAACCCAGTAGTGACAGTACAGTTAGAAATGCTGAAGTTTTAGAGGAACTGCTGCGGGAGTTGCTGCTAGGAATACTTGCCAACTAGAAAAACACAACAGTAAAGACAGTTAATACAGATGCACAGACAACACAGAGCAGAACCTTGTATTTCAAAATCCAGTTAAACACCATAATATCTAATGTCATTGACGATTCATGAATAGCATGCAAGTGGGTGTTACCACTTTCCAAAACGAAGTCACATCAAACACTCAGTTCTTGCAAGGTAGGGGAGGATTGTCTTCTTTAAAAACAAAAGGAAACAAAAGGAATAAACTCTGAAAAATTAGCTGTGAAAAAAAGAGTAAAGGCCTTTTCAAGGTCAGAGCTTTCAGCCACACTGCTCACATAACAAACACTAACAAATGTTTTGATAATTCAAGGACTGTGTTCGAGTGCATGCTGGAGCTTCAATTTAAACACTCTAACACCATTTAAAAACTCCTAAATTACGTTCCACTCACTGATGTGCTCTTTCCAAATACAATACCATCTGAGGTAAAGCATAAAGAGCAAATATATTCTTAATAATTTTTGAACCCCATGTTAACAAGGGATTCTTCGGACTTAGCCATGCAGACAGCAAGAGGTCCAGGAAGTTCCACTGCTGTGAGGCTGTCAGAGACAAGGAAGTGATAACCTTTTGGTTTGGGGTTTTGCAAACAAAGCAACACATTGTTCCTGATTACTGTGCTTGAAGACCGGTTGAAAAATGTAGATTGGCCCAGTATCTCGCATTCCTTAATGGGAAATAGATGTGTGAAGAGCTAACTACAACAACATGCAAGCTTTGCTGCCATTTCAGCAGAAAGAAGTTAAAACAAAGAAAAGCAAGGAAAGGAAAAATACCACCATGAAAACCAAACACTCTTTCCTCTCCTCCTAAAGCCCCTTGAGAGCCATCCAGCTAGATGCTGATAATATTGGGTAACTGGATCTTATGAAGCAAGTTTCTTTGTAGCTTGACATATTGGTTTCAACAAATTGGGATGTAAATCGTAATACCAATGGGACAACAACACTTTTTCTCTCTGTTAAGCAGAGGCCATAGAGAATCCCCTGGAAAAAACCAGCAGATAATTCAAGTGCCCTGGTTGGCTTCCAAATAGCCAGCTCAGGAGTGCTAAGGTCAGGTCCTATAACCCCACTCTCCTCTGCATTCTGAGTGAGGAGGCAGCCACAGGACCCCACTGCACCAGTCAATATCATCCCCTCTCAAGCATTCCTGCTTGACAAATGTGCAGCGTTTTGTGGGGAAAAAAAAAAAAAAAAAAAAAGGGAGGTGAGTGACATCCCAGCTGCTGATGTCAAAGGAAGGCTAACATCTGCACCCTGCCCTCAGTGGTACACCTGGCACTTTCCCACCTGGCCAAAGGGGCAGTCACCCCAGCTGAGCCTGCCTGCAGCCCCACGGTTCCCATCTGCAGCACCAGAGTCATGGAATTAAAGGCTCATGGGATAACCGTGACCATTTGTAGCTCTGGCAGCAGCTTTCAGTGCTCCTTCCGTCGTGCAATTCCAAGTTCTTGCAGAACACATGTGTATGTAAGGGAAATCTGGGTTTCAAGGACAAACCTTCTCGACACCTGAATAGTAAGATGACATTGACTCATAGGCATAAGGTCTGCTCTGAAAGATAACTTTGTTTTTAAATCTTTTTCCTTGGTTTTGAGCAGCAAATGGCACAGACATATGGGACTTCTAAGGTTTCTGCTATATTATTTATTTCTGTTTCTTTTTCTTCCAAACTCCCCTATTTTCTTCAGCCATGTCCTTAATTGGATGTTCAGATTAAGGTGAGAGATGTATTAAAAATACATAAATAGTAGGATCATCAAACACAGTATGTGCAAAATGGCAGGTTCTAGAAATATTCACTGCTAAAATTTCAACTGTTAAATGTGTTTTGGTAGGCAAAGAAGACTCTGCAGCTTTTTTAAACATGAGGAAATCCAAAGGATTACATCAAACCATGTTACAGACACTGACAGATACAGGTTTTCAAGCAAAACAGCTGTCATTAAAGCTTCTGTGACTGCTTAGAATACACTGCTGCGGTCTCCTAAAAAAACCCCTAAATTCATGGGAAAAAAAGAATACCTTTAGCCTATACTTTAGCTTCAGAACAGAGAGGCAGCTCCATCTTTCTTCTTTTTTCTATGAATAAACAAAAGCAACATGAACCATTTTGACCCCTGTGGTCACCAGCAAGGGCCAGAGAGCCACAATATGGCCTGTAACAAGCATGCTCATCTCACAGCAGGGACTACAACCTCACATCTCCTTTCCTAGGACTGCACTTAGCATGAAATGTGTCCATTTCATTTTATTTAACATTAAGGTTTTCCAGATACAACATCTCTTCTTACCTTCCAAAGGCTCTCACTACTTGAAACAAGATGATGAGCACTGGGTAAAAGGTTGAAACCTGGTACCAACACAGCTGCTAAAATTCTGTTGTGTCATTCCTTCCCTTGGACACTCATACAAGCTGTCCCTGCACATCTATGGAGACAGTAACCTGCCAAAGCCACCAGGGTCTGTGTCCTTCTGTGGGACAACCAGTGCAATTAATGACTGAGATGATTTGTGTGCTCACAGGCCATCCACAGTCGAGGTGCAGCAGTGGTTGAGACAGAGAAGCTTAAATCCAGGTGCCACTGGGGGGACAGGAAAGGATCCTTTGGCTTGTAGAGGACAGGAGCACACAAAAGCAGCTGCAGGGGGAAGGAGGGAGGCCAGTGTGAGGCATGACTGTTCAATGGGATGTTTCTGTGTGGAGCTGGCAAGACAGGAAAACAGCTGGGTCCAGGACATGTATAGAGGCAACTGAAGGTCAAAGGGAAGTATCTAGAAGTAGTGTGACCTCTAAATCAGCCTTCTTACTGCATTTCTGATTACCCTCACGGCCTAAATGTGATCAGGTTTGATCAAACGTTCATGTCATTATATGGCAACCAGAGAAGGGCATAGCTAATGATTTTTTTTTAACACTCAAAAACATTGTTTTGGCCTGGTGTTAACCTATCCCTATCTTATTCTAACAGGATGCCGAACTTTCACAGTTCCTAATTTTATTTAAGACATAATACATGTACAGAAACACAGACAAACACATATTAACACCTTTAAAAGTAATTGTGACAGGAAATCCAACACAAATCTAGCTGAGCATGTCTTAAACCTTCCCTGTTCACACCCTGCCCAGAGAATAAGAGTCATTTATTGGGAAGCATGTGCCTTTTATTTCTGGCCCTCTCCCCAGGCCAGTATCCTCAAAGCCTTTCTTCTAGTCTTCCCATTTGGCTACTTGGTGAACTCCAGAAGCATTTGCATTGATGGTGCAGGACTTAGCACTAGATCTGTCATATATGGTTAAACTGCTGCTGGGCTAAGCTCCCTTTTTTATCCTGAGTGGTATTTTCTCTTTGAACTTTAGGAATTTATACAGTGTTTTATCCTTTCAAGTATCTCTACAAATTCTTCACAGGATCTACAGCACAGGCAGGGCCTTTTTATGACAGAAAGACACAGTGGGTTTTCATGCTTTGCAGTCACTGTAATATAACCCATTGCTTCACTAAGCCCACTAACATTACATTCATTATTTGGAACGGAGCTTATGGTAAAGAAGTCATTTGTTCTGATAGTCAAGTGCACCATCAAAAGTCTGATTGCCTACAACAAATCAAGAGAGTTTTATAAGCCCTACTATGTGCTTTCATATGTTAAAAAAAAAAAAAAAAAGCCACAAACTGTGCAGGAATAATTATTCTTCTGCCAGCTTGTTTTTAAAATGAAGATAGGTAACACTTATGTGTAAATGCAAATAGCAGGGATAATATGGGGCTCCCAGGGTATCAGAAAGGTAGCATTCCTTTTGGAAATATTGAAGAGCACTACAATGGGACAAATGAAACGTACCTTTCACCAAAACATGAAAGTATTCTACCTATCCTTATGCTTAAGGATGACTGGCTAATAGTTATTGCAGAGAAATGTACTAAGTAGCTGCATTTTAAGTTAATACCTTGTACAATAGCTATTGTGTACCTTTTCTGTGCAAAAAAAGTTTAATGTAGTTGTCCATAATAATTTCAGTCTTGGTATGACTAGATAAACAGGAGTCATGAAGGAAAAATTAGCCAAGTGCCTTTTAAGAAATGTAATGTTCACAAATACTGACTGCTTTAAAATCTTCTGTATCTGTCTAGAGAAACAAGGACTACTTCTGGAGTCACTCTAATATTGCAGTACTTCCAGTATGTATCACCTTTCTCTGCAAAAGGTTATACAGAGCATGGCGTGATGCAGTTCAGCTTCCGAAGTCCTGTCTGTGGGCTTGAAACACCCAGCAAACTGACCCTGCTACTGCTAACACTGGTCTTCTCAAGAGAATTCCTCCTGCAGGTAGTCCTGTAAGGTCAAATGAGACTCTTTGCCAAAAAAGCCTTTGGAAAATCAGTCGTGCTCTATCATGTTAAGAGAAAAGGAACCTAGCTGGAGCATGTACTAATTTTAATTAACACAGTACATCCTTCTCATCAGATGATCTGGCTGGGTTTTTTTTTTCTCCTTTCCTCTCCTTCCTTCTTTTCTTTTTGCTGTTTAAGGCTTTTTTTTTTTTTTAATTCTACCGTTCCCTTTTGCATTTTCTTTTCTCCTTTCACATACTATTTTTCTCCATCCCACTTTCCCCTTTTAACAGCCCACGTTCTCCTCCTCCTGCATCCTGTTTTTCTATCCCTTTGTCCTCTCCCAGTCCTTTGAAGGACTACACCTGTGTTTTTCTAACAGTCCCACCAGAAGCAGCTGAATGCAAGTGATAAGAAAACTGATAAAAACCCCTCGAGTCTTAAAGGCTGTATTCCTACTAGCCTGCACAAAGGGAAATGGTAGATGTGGGCTAAGGAAAAAGGGATCAAATGAGTCAAAATTTGCAGAATTCCAACACAGGGGATTTAAATTTCTGTACTTCCCATTAACTAATGCATGCTACCATTAAACTGCTTGTTCTGGTTAATATTTAAGAGAAAAAATGAGCAGAGTCACATGGTGAACATGTCTAGAAGCCTAAACAAAAAGAATAAGAAGTTAATAAAAGTGTGTATACACATCAGACATCATACTCAGACCAGGAATGATGTTATCATTTCCATTACAGGAGCAAATACCTGCCTCTGAAACCTGCAGTTTTAATTGCTTTTTAAAATCCATGCTCTAACAAATGACATCATTACTTTCCTTCCTCAGAACAGCTCTTTCCTTGCACTCATTTTGGACACCTCGCCAGGTAGGCCAGTCCCCAATAAAAGCCTGGTCCCATTCTTTAAGCCAAAACACACTCCCTAGGTCTGACCCACTGCATTTAATGTGCTGGCTTGCAAAATTTCTGTGGACTGTGTGCACTCACAAATCAGCAGTACCTGATTTGGAAGTCACGGGCAGATACCATATCTTCAGGTTAAGCATAAATGGATTACACTTGATCTGGCAAATGTCATTTATTTCCAGGATTTGAGAAAAGATTTTTCTTATCCCAGTAATTCCAGCTAATCTAACTTAAGGATCCTAGAAAGATAAAACTGAATCTCTGCTTTTATTCTGGGAGTATCCGGAGTTCATTATGGATTTTGCCAAAAATCACAAATCCTTGGTTTGCCTTACCAGCTCAAAGAAACTTCATCAACAGACCTTCCAGAATTTTAAGAGAAGCCCATGGCACTTGCCAGCTGGTTATGTGATGCTACTCATACTACAATCCACAAGTGCTCTCTCCTAGTGAGAGTTAGACCTTCAAGCAAGAAACTCGAGTGCCCTGAGACAGCCAGGCCAGGTGATTATCCAGCATCACACATCTATAACATTAGGGAAATAGGCTGAAGGGAAATGGGCTTCTGCAACCAAATCCATGTGCAGACAAGTTCAAATCACCTATATCCTTTCTGTAGAGATGCAACTAATGCCAATGTCTTCAAAATAATTACATCTATTTAACTATCAAATAATATATGGCCTGCATGCATGTGTTAGCTGACTGCCATCCATGGAAGTGGCTTAGCTAGGGAGTCTAGCTAACTACACAAAGATTTTGGAAGCTATGACCTATGAAGAAAGTTTGGTACGTTTTGTACTGACAACTGATTTCCAAACAACTCTTGTTCACTATAGTATTTCATGCTTTAAAACGTAATTCAAAACAAAATAGTATGGCATGCACAAATTCCCACTGATCTCAAGCTGTACTAGTAACTGTGTTGGTAGAATCTGAGCTGGTAGCAAGCTCCAAGTGGTTTGTAAGGAAATTCACTGCAGTAAAGTGTCATTTTCCACATTCCTAGTTGTAGTTACAAAAGTGCCTAGATTCAAGACTAAATAGCCTCCTTTGTTTATTACATAATCTGCAGAACTGCAAGCAGAGAGCAACAAGGAAAGCAGATCCTTCCTTCCTTTCCTCTGAGCACTCTAACATGCCCTTCGTCCAAAAGAAGTCTCTTTTCAGGCTCGTTGCTTCAGCACCTTTTCTCAAACTGCAGAGATCCCTATTTATCACGCCCGTACATACAATTATCTACATCTACACACATGTATGCGCTCTGCTGGCTGCCCACATTCAGGCCCATCTGCCAGGCTGGCACGGTGCCCGCCCAGACTTTGGTCGGCCCATTTCACTAAAGCAGAACTGTCAAGCAGTGATGGACTCTGGTGGGCAGCCAAGAGCCCTCCTTTCTCCAGGGACCAAAGCCTCCCCATGCCACTCAAGTTTGTGTGGCACACCACGGGAGCACGACCACTGGCACGCAAGCCAAAGCAAAGAAGATTTCAAATAGGAAAGAAAAGAGGAGAGCTGACTGGTACTTCAGACTGATCCAGCCCTACTTTGTGGAGGTGACTACAGTGGACAATGCTGCTGTGGCCAAGCACAGGCCAGCCATCATTTAACTTTGATTTTGGCACCAATCAAGTACAACAGGGCAATTGTGAGTCGTCTCAATAGATGCAAATACCCACCATACAGGGCAATTCAGTGAGGCATAAGGTCATAGACAAATGACCTACAAAAGCGGCTCCTTCCACATGTGCAGACTTGCTGAGTAACTCCAGCTGCCCGGGAACCAGGAGTCAAGATCAGAACTACAAACACCAGATCTTCAATTCAGCCCAAATCTTTCCAGGAGGATCATCTTGCACATGCTGCTCCCTCGCACATTTCTGTTTAAAGCTGATCTTTACTTTTACACTTGCACTGGGGGAAGACCAGAGGTGGGTCATGGTTTGCACTGGGGTTCTAATCTCTCAATGACAATAATAACATGCCAGGAAATGTCGCTTTATCTTCTACTTTTCCTCCAGGCACCTGTGGATTTGGCCACCTTGATGTGGCTATTCCTCATGGATGGAATCAGCCCACCCACCCTCACTGGTGTCAAGTGGGATGCAAACACAGCTCTGCCTCCCTGCATGAGCCAGGATGAACAGTCCAATGCAGTTTCACTGTTCAATGGGTCTATTCACCCGTAAGTCTGACTGGCAAATTCTGGCACTAAACCAGCAGCTCTTCTGCTCCACAGGAAGGCCCAAGGGCAAAATTATATCATGCTTTTATTTAAACCAACATGGTCAAACTTCATTACGGAGGAGTTTTAAATGAGCCTCCACTCATGCTCACTGTGTGAGGACTCAGTGGTAAGGAAGAAGTCCCAGCTGAACTTTCGAAAAGCTGGAGATAATGCTGAAAGATTCTTCCCCCTGTTGATTTTAATCAGGTCAGAAAAATCTTACATTATGATACTTACATCACAAAACAGTGTATAGACATTGCTGTCACACGACATTTCAATTGTTGCTACCTCTTTAGACAACTAAGCCAAGGCAGAGCTTGTCAGCACCAAGAGAAAAGAAAATCAAGTGTACTTCTGAAGTCTGAATTTCTTCTTAAGCAAAATAAGCAGACATCCAGACCACTACATGAGGAAATTCCACATGTATCTTCTACTTCAATTTTGAATGGCTCTTCTGACATCTCTTCCAGCTAAGAAGATTAAAAAAGACCAAATCATTTGAGATACTGCATTGCTTCTTGACATCTATCTGGTGAAAGATTTAACTGAAAAGAGCCTTTATTTTTGTACTTTGTACGTTATAGGATGGAATTCTGTTAAGTTGTAATCTCTTCTGAACAATTATAGAAATAGTTGTATTTCCCTTTACAGGCTGTTCTGCCTGTACAGAGAGAGCATCCCTATAGAAATGCAGCCTCTGTATGATAAAAGGTATGGCTTAGGATTTCCCTCTGGGTCCTTGTGGCATATGCACAGGCACGTGAGCTGTCAGTGGTACTTCTCACATAATCAGTATAAATCCAGTGGTTCCAAGAGGAGATGACATCACACATTTTATAGTAAAGGCACTGCATGAAAAAATTATAGTCCCTAGCAGCAGTTGTGGATATGCCATAGGTAAGTGGAACAGTTATGATCTCCTCTCTTCAGTGGGATGGAGAAAATACACAAAGACTGGATTTACGTCAACGTAATTGAGGGGAGGATTTTGCCCCATACATTTAAGAGTTAAGGTCTATCTTAAGATAGGCCAAAAACCTGGCTCTGCTGAAGTGAACAGCATAAAGGCAGTTACTCTCAAATTTGGTCATCTCCACACCAGCATGCAAAGACCACTGAAATTTCCAAGTTCTTACAAGTGGCTTGGCATTTTATCTCAGTTGCTGAGACTGCTAAACCATACCTGCACTGATTTCTACACAAGTGACACTAGACATCTATACATCTAAAGAATACAATAGATGCATCTAACTGAAAAACAGATGAAGCATTTACGCTTTAACTGGGATTTGTACAATTTAGACCTAAATTTGCACATCTTTCCTGCATGGTTTTCCATATGTCTTCATTGTAACTGTTTCCCAATTTAAGGCAATGTGAGAAGACAGAAGCTTTTTTTGCAAGACCACGAACACACACACACCCCTACCCCAAAACCAGTGCTAACATCTGCAGCAATCACAATATGGTAACTGGCTACATACAGGAGATTAAAAATATACAAATCAATATTGTTCTGCTACAATTTTCAAAAAGAAACCTCATGTAATTTTTTTTCAAACAGTCCCTTTAGCAGCTTTTGTAATGACACTGGAGATGGAGACATTGCATTACATTCTTCAAGTCATTCTGGTAGTCCCATACATAATTTCCCCCCTGCCTCCCCCCGATTTTCAGCAAAAGTGTCATTCTTGTGCTGTTTGTGTAAGTGGACAGAATTTCAAGCATCTGCTCCCAAATGATTATAAATCAAGGAACCTTCATGCTCCATTAGCTTGAGAAGATAGCGTTATTAATGATTGCTGTTCAAGGAAGTTCACAGAAAGTGTCTAAGTGAAGATACCTCTGATGTAAAGCTTTGTTTTGTTTCTGAAAACAGCTGCGTGGGCAAATCTTCACTCTTGCTGTTTAACATATTTCTGAGGCTACCACGTCTAAGAAATTTCAATTATATGCGTTAGCTTAGCAGTTACATCAGTTTCTTCTGGAAAAAGACACAATACTGACATTCCACAGCAAAACTCATGAAAAGTCATTTAGCTTAACACTGGGGTCTACAAAGATGCAACACTGCTCTTACTCTGCTATTCTTTATCCAGTTTCAGAAGTCTGAAAAAGCTGATTCAACTCTAAAACATAATAAGTGAAAAATTAAGTATTAGGTTGTATTACATGGACTTGAAAAAATATAAGAAATGACTGGGTATAGCCTGGCAGAGCTGATCTGCTCTACAGGTTAATACACCATGATTTTCTACATGATCCTAACCACCAGCCTTTCATTACCATAGAAGTAGGACCAACTCTGCAAAGAAAAGGCGAGTCAGAGGTCTGATTAAGTGAGTTTTCCGCCTGTTAGTTACTTGCCTAGGTGCACAATGAATGTGATGCACTCCATGCATGAATACCACATAATACCGAATTTAAAGATAAGAGATCTGACTCATCACTCCACTGCACCAGTTTTATGCCTACGGGGCTCCATGTTCTTCCATGGTGACTCAGACCCAAGACTCCCCTCTCTCCAGGAAAAACATGACAAGTCATGCAGTACATGTCAGACTTACCCATCAACTGTAATCCTCATTTGCACTGCAAAACTAATTGGAATGTAACATTCCGTACCACTTACATTTTGCTGTTAAGCCTAGAGATAGGAATATACATAATTAACATAAAGAGCAGCAGTTTAAAATATAGTCATTGGAATTAACCCCATTACACCTGGCAACACATTCAAGGAACCCTGTTTGAGAAAGCAGTCCTTTCCAAATGTTAATATGGGCATGCTAAGATTAACATGGAATTAAGGAGAAGGAGATTAGTCACTGGAACAAAAAGTTTCTCTGAAACAGTTCTCATTACAAGACTGCTGCCTTCACTTTTCTAACCCAAGGCTGCTGAAACACAAGAAAGTCTGAACAACTCTAAGGTAGGCATTGACTGCTTATTCCAAAAGGACACGCTGTGTTTACGACAGCTATTTTTGGCTTTCAGCTATACAAATATTAAACACCATGAGGCCCATTTTCTTCTCACAGCTTCATGTCTGTATATATTCATTGATTTCAGTGCAATTATATCTGATTATTTGCCTGGAATGGAAGTTAGATCAGTGCTGACCCTTATAGGCAATTCTGAATGGATTTATACTGGGGAAAACGTGTAAGAGGAGACAATCTACAGTCTGACAGCATACAACTGTATAAATCAAGGAAATAATTAATAAAGGAATAAACCTTCAAAAGTCCAACAAAACAATTAATCCTTCACCTTGTTCTAAACCTTAAGGGATTGGTATCCGGCAGTTTACCCTAAGTATCTTGCACTTTTTTTTCCCTGTTTTTCAGTAACAGAATCAGAGGGTTACTCTAGAAGGCAGAGATCACTGCCACAGGGCTGCTTTCAGGATTGGGCTACCTTGCAGAGAGAGTTGAATCTCTGATGGTTGATCCTGCACAGTTTAGCCATGCTGGGCAGTGGTGCACACAACCAGTAACACACTGAAAACTGCTTGTGGAAGTGACTACACACCACTGGGGAGCCACACACACTGAGCATTACATGCATGAACTACCCACTGCTTGTGATCACAGAGGGCACATGTATGTAATTTTGTATTTACTACCACCACTGCAAGATGATAGCATCTCATTCTGACTACACTTATATCCCACTGAGAGGTCAAGCCAGGAGATGGTATTAGATGTGTGCTTTTCTATAGGAAGGCAAAATTTATTCTGAGGCATTCAGTTCTTTGAGTTTTACCTCTGTCTTATGAAAGAGAAAAAATAAAACCCACAAAAAGCCACAAAATCGTCCACTGCAATGAATACAGACTTTGACTAAATACAGGACCTTGACTGCAACAGGAAGGTGAAACTCAAAATATGTGTCAGTAGGATCATTCCCTTTTGAGGAGCAATATAAAGACATGAACTTAAAATAGACATGGCATTGGCTCTTATCTCATGCTCACTTACCCTTTGATAACCAGAAACCAGGGCGACTTAAAAACCTAGCACTTACTACTCTTTAGTTGCCGTAATTTTATTAGTCTGGTCACATGACAGTCACAGGTGTGAGACACAACCTGGTATCCAGGTGAAACTTATGAAAACAGCTCCATAGCTAATGACACGGTTAAACCACAGAATCCCTGCCTTTACCCCCATTATTAAAACACTTCTGCATCCAAAAACCAAGGGGAGAAACAGAGGTACAGTGTTCAGAACTGAACAGCAAGTTATAAAACTTCAAACACAAGACAATATATTGAAAACCTAGTAGCACCAAGTTTGTGATGCTGCTTATTACTTGGTGAACCTCTCCTTTTAACATCTGGGTCACCAGTAACTATCTAGGATTACCAGACAACACTGCTTCCCACCCATGTTTAAAGTACTACTAAAGTACTACCTAAAACATCACCCGTGCTGGGAAGTGGACCCAGTGACTAAGTACCCGATTCAGCGGTCGCCAGCAGTATTTCACTTGGGGTGGTAGCTGGTCTCTAGCACGGGAGTTGTAGAACAAGGCAGTTCGGCTGCAACCACCGAGATTTTCACCGCCCAACACCAAAGTTTGCCAAGGCGCCGGTGAACGCACAGGTAAAGGCAGTCGCTGCTGCGCTGCGGGGCGCCGTCCTTTCGTCACTTTTACCTCAGCCAGCTGCAAGAGGCGACAGCAGGCGAGCAGGGACAGCCCACCGGGTCCCCAGGTGGTCTCCAGGGACCCCGGGACCTGCTGCACGGAGCGGCTGGGTGGGCGAGCGGGAGCGAGTGCCGTGCCGCATGCCTGTGCACGCTCGCACGCCGGGAGCGCCTCAGCGGCGCCTGGGGACAGGCGGGAGGGCCGTGCGACCCCACCGGGGGCGGCCTCGGGAGGGCGGGGGACAAGGGGGGGGCTTCCCCCCTGCCTCGCCCACCCTCCGGAGGCCGCCCGCCACCCCCGGACCGCGGTGCCGATGGGGGAACCCCCGGCGCCCACCGCCCCGCAAAGGCGCGCGGCAACAGGCGGCTGCGCCCCCCGCCCGGCACCTCGCACCCGCTGCCCCGGTCGGGATCGCTACCTCGGGAAGGCTCCGTGCGCTCCCGCCGCCGCCGGCTCCCGCCGCCGCCGGGGCGGATCAGCTGATATTTACCTGTGAGGTAATGCACGCTCCGTAAGGTCACCGTGCACCCGCCGCCGGCACACGGTGCCAGGCAGGAGGAGGGACGCGCCGGGAGGAGCGGGAGTTGCTCCTGCTCCGCCGCCGCCGCGCACGGCGCCGGAGCGGGGCGGCCGCGCCGCGCAGAGGCAGAGGCGGCCGCTGCCGCTGCAGCTCCTGGCACATGCTGCAGGTGTCAGCGCAGGAGCTGCCCCGCCGCCCGCCCGCCGCGCCCGCCCCGCCGCGCTGCGCAGCCGCGCCCGCCGCACCGCGCCGGCGCCGCGATGGTGCGCCGGCGCCCTGGGCAGGCTGAAGCCGCCGCGAAGCCGCTGCCCGGCCCCGGCGCTCCCCTCGGGAGACGCTCCCCCGCCAGTACCGGCGGAGAAGGGGCGGTGGGAGGGATGACGTAGTGGGGCGTGGGGCAGGGGCGAGGCCGGGCGGCGCGGCCGGGAGCCCCCTCCGGGCCCCCCGAGGGCGCGGCTCCGCCAAGGGGGTGCGGGCGGGACCCCCCCATCCCTGCCGGAGTGGCGGGCGGGCCGGGGGAGCGGCGGGGCGAGCGGGGGGAGAGGGATGATGTAATCCCTTTTTCCAGGGGTGGGCGGGGCCTGGCCGCGGGAGGAGGTGGGCGCGACGCCGCGGCTCCCCCGGGAGGGGGGCGAGGAGGGGGATGCGCACGGTGCTGGCTTCGTGCGGTGCCAGCTTCTCACGGTGCCAGCTTCTCACGGTGCCCGGCTTCTCACGGTGCCGAAGCCGCGGCGGGGGGCGATCGCTCCGTGCCGCAGCAGCGGTCGTGGGGCAGGCACCGGCGGAAGGCACCCCACCCCGGGCGGGAGTCCCCGGCATGGGTCCCAACCCCGGGCGGGGGTCCCCTGTAGCCCCCGGCAGCCCAGCCGGCGCTCCCGCTGCAGGGCGCAGAGCGGAGCGCAACTTTGGCACCGGCACAGCCGGCGCAGGGACGTAGCGGGGAAAGAGCCCTCGGTGCGAGCCGCGGCTGCAGCCCTTCTCCTGGAGCCCGGTCCTGCAGCTGCAGGTGGCGGGGCACATGCTCGCCTCCAGCACGGCTCGCTGCTGAGAGCAGAGGCTGGCGTGTGGGTGGGAGTGCGGGAGCCTTCCGAGCACATCGGCTGGCCCGGCTGTGGGGAGGGACGAGCAGCGAAAGCTTCCGATCATCCTGCGGTTCTCAAAATGTACGCATTTAGGTTTGCCGGAGGAACCGAATGGTCCCCAGCGCTCGGTTTCTGTGACCCACTTATTTTTCCCTAACCGGTCAGATAAACTATAGGGATTAACCATGTAGGCTTAACGCACAGGTACCTGAAAAGAAAATTCAGCACCTTTCAGAGTAGCAGCCTCAGGTTTCCTTTCATCTTTAACCATCATGTATTACGTTGAAATAAGACACTGCTATCTACATTAGAAATGCAATGCATGGTCTTTAAAACAAATTTGGAAGTTGGGTGGGGTTTTTCATCTTCAGTTTTCACAGATTTTTCCCATCCACTTAACAAAAACAACAATATGTGTAACTGTTTAGTTACATACTTAGAAACTTGAGCTTGGATAACGCTTAAGGGTCTAAATGCTCCTCATCACATGGTGCCAGGAGGGCTGAAGGTTTTCGGGATACTTCTACATCAGTCCTGCATTGGGACTGATGCTTTGTCCAATCTGAAAGCAACATGAAGAGACTGCATTTCTGAATGGGGAAAAAAAAACCTAACAAGCAAATGAAAAAGGGAAAGTTTGATTGTACTGGAGGCTCAAGCATACCTGGTTAGATAGCTAGGGCATTACACTACACTCCTTCATGTGAACATTAAATATAGTAATCCTCATGTTAAAAGTCGTAAGAGAAAGGCACAGGCAATGCTGGATTCTCATTCTGATACCACTTTCTGGGTACTGGCCTCCTCACACTGCTGCAGCAGCGGGAACAAGAGGTGAGAAAAGGATGAAAATGTGATTCGGGTGTAGTTGATACCACAGAGAGTGGCCTGCTGGTAGCCTCTGGCTTGGTGAGATGCACAGGGAACATGGGAGGGATGGAGCACATAAGAGGTGACACAACAGGTGAAGTAAGGTACGAGGTCGTGGACAACACAGGTTGAAATGAGAGCTCGAAATGAGATGTGGTGTGTGATGGAAAGCCAGAAGGGAAGTCTTTGTGTCTGTGGATTGTATCAGTTATGGAAGCTGAATATTGTTATTATCACAATATAACAGAAAAACATAGGGAAAAAGCAGTGCCACAGAGGATGAAATGAATGAGCCCGCAGCCAGGGATTTTGTCCCTGTAATGATGAGGTAAGGGAAGACTTGTGTTTCAGCAGGGACGTTTAAGTGTCAGTAACCTTCCTGAAAAGGAACAGTGACATGTAAAACAGATCAGACCACAGGAGAACCTGTCCTTAAAATCTCTGTTTACAGCTCACAGGAGACTATACCAGGAGACCTTGATGATCAGCAGGGAATCCAGTGAAGATATAAACAGGACTGAGGATAGCTCTCTTGGCTGCTAACTGGGAGAGCTGTTATAAATTATAGCTTCTGAGGCTTTGTCAGGGAGTGTTGCTTCATTTCTTGAAATTATGGGCTAAATTAATCACTGTTTTAACACAGTGCTAAATTATTTGCACTTATAGGCAGTTTCACCACAATAAATCTTAATCTTTCGTTCTCTAGAACATGCCCTTCCAAGGCTGAGTGAGCAATGGACTCCCCTGTCCACAGGTCACAGACTGACTGGGAGTGACTGTGCATGGCAGGAGAACAAATGTTTTCAAGGGGGGTTGAGACTACAGTTAGTAAGCTGCTTTTCAACAAACTGTTGTCACATGGAAGGCAGAATTCCTATAGAAAAATGCTTTGATTCCTGTCAGATCGCCACAGGAACGAGACTTAAGGAGTTGATGATGCTCTAAGTGTGCTTAGCAGTCTTGAGACAGACAAGTGTACCTGCTTGACAGAACTACTACCACATCAGGAAGGTTATTTTGTTTAGGGTACATGTTAAATCAGCATATTCTAAGTGAAGCTTTCCTTGAATGTCCAGTTTGCAGGAGAAAAAAAATGTTTCTGGGTTTGCTTAAAATTGATGAAAGCTAAATGAAAACCAAACCAAAAGGGGAAGCCTCTGCAAAGTGAAAATCCTGCTTTTTGGACAGTCTTGTGGACATGCTGGGTTGTTAAGGAGCAGTCTGAGTGCTTCCTGCAACTGTGAGATATATTTCAGCCCTCTGTCCTCTGCAGAGAGATGTTGGCCTGTGTCTACCAGAACAGGCTTCTTTCTGCAAACTCTGGTCCCTGGCCCCCATTAATTTTTGCACCTGCAAAGCAGCACACTCCATGTACTGAGCCTTTATAAATACCTTGGGGATCCATTTCTCAAAAAAATCCTTCTTTATGCTCCTTTATACAGATGCATTTGGATTACCTCAAAAACCACTCTCATGTTTATTAGCTTCACCTGGGCTTGTCATCAACTCTAGTCACGTACAAACATTAATCAAATTAGAGGTTCATTCCAGCCAGGCATAAGGTCAAGGTTCTAATTACAAGGTTGGAAAATGTGAATGACTGGGAGTAATTTAGACTTAAAACATAATTCTAGGGCAAATTTAACAACAGGTTCTTTTCTAGTTGCCCTATTATCTTTCACCTTGAGTTTTTTAAGATGTCTCATCCATAAAAAAACAGGAGTCTAATTTGCACCTCCGCTGTGTGACTTGTTCCCTTCCAGCACAAGGCAAGTGTCTCAGGTATGGCTAGCTGTCATTCTGTTTGAGGTTCAAAATAGTTTCTGCATTCCTAAACCTTTTTTCTGTTACAAGTTCTAAACAAGCTGTCCTATCACACATTGAGCAGCCCTTCTTTCCAGCCACCAATTCATGAAGGAGTTTCCAAAGCTTTTACTGTCTTTCCTAGAATTTGCATTTAGTAACATTAAAAACCATGAGATCTGTAACAGTCCTCTCAGGTTTTCCATGCTCAGCTGATTTCCTCTTGGATAACATAAATGGCTCTCTAACAACAAAGATGACAGACATGATAATGACATATTTTGACCAAGCAGCACTCCCACCATTCAGTGTCAGTTTCTGGGGTTCCTAATTTCACATCCCCCCACTGCTGAAGAATGAGAGATCACACCTCCTACATCCAAGAGTGTGAGGAGAGCAGGAATCACGCTAGACAGTGCTGATCTTAATGTCAGCGTTAACAAATCTAATCTGTCCCCAGTTCATCTATCACTGTGCCAACTAGGCATCGTTTTGTATGATTAAGTACCTGTGAAATCAAATTGTAAACTGAAGTTGTTCAATGGGGTACATTATCTGAACTGGACCTTTGGATACATCATCATTAGTATGATCTTTGACTTGTCGGAAATGCCAGAATACAGATAATAACGGTAAAAATACTGACACTGTACATTAGTGATTTCCTTGACTCATTACAGCCAGAGAAGAAAGTCCATACTTCACTCTGGAAAAATGCAGTGCTTAACACTGAGATGTCACAAGGAAGAAATAGGATTTCTGCTACATAGAAATTAAAGGTTTTAGCAGGAAGAGAACTACAAACACTTTATGCACTGTCTTACTGTAATTTTTTTCATTAATAATTTTATTTATTAATAAAATTAATATTATTAATTTTATCCTTGGAAGAAGGAAGCTGTGTTGACTGTTTAGCACCAGATCATGTGGCTAACTGGGCTTTCTTAATGACCTGGACATTAGAATTGTGGTTAAGTCTGTTAGTAAATTAGTAGCTTTGCTGCAGTCGCGCGAGTTTTATTCAGAATGTGATGGCAGTTCCAGAGATGTCACACTGTATTAGAAGCATGTTGCCACAGACCTGTATTTGCTGGCAAAATGAGGAGACTATTCACATCTTAGTCTTCTAAAGCACCTCCTGAGAGTATGATTTACTCTACTCCAAGAGGGCTTTAAGACTTTTTCAGTGGTGAGTGTCACTGGCTGTTACTCAACAGGGGACACCAGGACACATCTGCCTTCTGTTGTTTCAGTGCTGCCGCGGTGTGACAGCTTCTCAGCTGAGCTCCAGCGGGCTCCCACCCTCACTGTAAGAGTCCAGCCTGTCTGCCAGAGAAAATAATGGGTCTGAAGGGAATCTGAGAGGAGTACAACTGTGTGAGAGAGAAAGACTGGCAAATGCATACCACAGGAGGCTGTGAGGAAGCCGGGTGATTTTTCACCAAACAATATTCTTTCAAACAATTGGATTTCAGGATGTCTGAGAGGATAAAACTCCAAAGATCACCAGTTACAATAGTAAAATATTTAATTGCCTTTTAGGAATTAATATTAAATTATACGTGCTAGAGCTGGAAAGTCATCTCTCAAGTGAGTGAAAACATTGTGCTACACAATTATTGTCAGGTGATATAAGTGAGTTTATGAGTGTTACTTGCATTAATGTAGTTACACAGTGTATTACTGTGCTGTTGTGTTCTACATCCTGAAAAAGCAAAACTGTAACTTTAAAGAGTTTAGAAGCTGGCTATTGTAATGATACTTTGGGGCAGTATACAGGCTTTACAGAGACTTCTATTTCATTAGCACATTGCTGCAGTCTGTGCTGAACAGCTAAATAATATGCAGCATTTTAAAATGGAAGTGACCTCTACACATACTGAGGGAAGTCAGTGGTTCACCTGTGATGCTGCTACGTGCAAGAATGTGGGATGAGGATTTGGCAACTGGTTTGACTTCCTAACCCAGTCTTAGCTGAGTGTTGCCCTTGGCACAGCCCTTTCCTTTCTGTTCCTCCACCTGCAACAGGAAAAGGTGGTGGCCCCTTGAAAATGCCTTAAGATCTACAAGGGAAAAATGGGAGCCTGTGGTAACAAGCATGTGGTAAGCAGGTGTATCCGTACCCTAACTAAAAGAGTTACAGGATAGTTATTTATGGGAGCAGACACTCGAAGCAATGATAGCCCACACTTCAAACACAAGCACGTACAGAACGTGAATGTGAAGCCGTATGATCTTTAGAGGATAACAAGTCCACGAATTCATCTACAGCTGGCTCTAAAGAAGCTAAAGCTGCTTTGTCAGTTGTGTACACGCTGTGTTATGTACCAGGGAGATGCTGTGTGATTGAGCAGCCTCCCTTCTGTCCTTGTGACTGCACTGAGCCCTGGCACTATAGAAACACCCTACTGCACTGCCAGGTTCACCTTGCAGAGTAAACAACACTGGGACCACACAAAAGCGACTGCACAGAAAGAAACACAGGGACAAAGGCTGCCTGAATAGGAAGGATGAAGAAAGGCACAAAGTGAGTCAGAAGGGACAAATTGTAATGACAGGTCTGAAAGGATGTTAGAAATTGGGGAAGGCCAAAGGAAGGTCTGCTTCTTAGTGGGAAAGGAGAAAAAAAAACGAGGTGACACAAAGATTGACACATTCAGTGGTTTCCAGTCACAATCAAGATGGTACCCAGAATCTTAGCATGCTTCATTTTAACAGGTGTGTGGAAAAGTACAAAATCAAGGACAGAAAACCTTTTAGACATTTAAGGAATGTAGATTCACTGAAATCAGCCAGGCCCACTGAGCTTTACACTGGCAAATTTAAACACTGTACCGGTCTTAAAAGCACTAGCAATAATCTTTGACAGCTGCTAGAAGAAACATCTCAGTGGATAAATGTAGTACCTGTCATTAAAAAGGCGAAAATTAAGAAAATGGTGACTTTCAGGGGAGTCAAGCTACGGCTGTCACTAAGAAACATTTTAAAGCAAATGCAGTTTGTTCCTAAACGTGCAGAATACAGTGAGGCAACAAAGACTTGTGGCAAATAAATCCTGTTAAATAGATCTAAGCCCTTTAAGACAAAGAGCCTAGTGCCACAGGCACTTACCCCTATTGCTGATGGTGGCATGAGGTCTCTGAGACACATGCAGGAGGGTTATATGCTTTCCCCTTCTGTTTTGAGAAGTTTTACCCACAAAATGCTTAATGCCTGCACAAGTTCATCCCTTTCTGTGGGTGCTGGATTTACTGGACAAAAGCTACAAAGATCCTGTATACTGCTGAATCCCTCCCTACCCTTTGACTGTGTCTGGGGGAAGGTGGTCAGTTAAAACCCTGCTATGTGTTGTTAGGAGAAGATAATCTGCTGCCTGCATAGGTAAGGCAGATTCCTGACAGTTGGATACCATCTAACTGCAAGGGTGGTTGCACAATCAAACTGCAAGGATTCTGCAAGGATAAACTGTACACTGGGCATCCCTGACCTAGCTCTTGGCATATGGCAAGCATCAGATGTGTGTAAGGCTTTTTGAAAGCTCTTGATGTAGTCCTGCATGACGTTGTTATATGCTGAACTAAAAAAAGAAGAAAGAAAAGACGCCAGGCTGAAATCACTCTGCAGCCTGGTAGGTGCACGAGTGTTTGAAATACCACTTGTTCAGAGTAATTATCAATGATTCACTGTCAAACCAGGGGAACACTGTAAGTGAGGTCCCACAAGGGTCTCTCTGGGGTCAGTTTTACTCAGTGCCTTCATTAATGACTTGGATGAGAGTAATGATTTGTATAGAGGGTAAAATTTGTGGATGACATTGAGATGGAAGGCTTTGTGAGCACTTTAGTGAACAGGATTAGAATTTAAAACAATCTTGCTACACTGGTGAAATGCTCTGAAATCAATAAGATCAAATTCAATAAAGAATGCAAAGGACTCCTCTTAGAGGGGAGATGTCAAATGCAGAGGTGTGAAATGGAGACTAGCTGGCCAGGCAGTGGTACTGGAGGCAAGGCTCTGGGTCCTGCAGTCAGTCATGAACTGAGGATGAGTCAACAGTATAATGCTGCTGGAAAAACATTCGCCCCCATAATGACTTCACTGTCCCATGAGCTGAACAAATGCAATTCTGGTGAATATAAGGATAATTACTCTGTGCTACCCAGCACTAATTATTCAGGTTGTGTGCCTGGTTTGAAAAAATATAAAAAAATATAAAGAAAAATTAGCTAGAGAAGAGGAAGATGAGTGATTATATTTGTTTAATCTAGAAAAAAAAAAGGAAAATAAGAGATGACCTGGTAGCATTCTTCACCTGTGTAAAAGATTCACAGAGAAAAATCAAGTCGTCTCCATGCCAACAAAAAGATGAGAATTGATTTGCAGCAAGAGAAATGTATGTTAGATCATCATTTTCTCAGTACATCTCAGGATTTGAAGAGGTTTCTTAAAGAATTCCCATTGTTAAAGTTTTAGAAGAACAAGACAGGCAAACTTCATTCATGAATATTCTACAGAATTGATTCTTTCTCAATGGAGATAGGACATTTATGTTTCTTCCAACCTTATGTATCTGTGATTTTCATCTAACACCTTCAATCACTAGAGAGAACATAATTCTTAATTGTCTAATACTGCGGTTCAGTATTAAAGTATGTATAAAGTTAATACAAAAAAGTGTGAATCAATTAAATTCTGAGCTCTTGCATGATGGTGTACAGAACCGAAAAGCTGATATACCATAATATTTTGTTATGGCACAGCTCCTTCCACTAAAGGGCTCAGTCCTAAGAATCTTCATAAAACTCTTTGTACTATTATCTTACCTTTACTCTGGAAAAAAAAAAGCTCCCCACATCGATATAAAATTGAAGGATTGAGCTTCTTTGTGTATTACAGATGTGCACAGCACAGAGACCTTTGTCAACATGGTGATGTGTGTCATTGGCTTTTTTTCTCTTCTGTGTGTGGACCGAGTCCACCTAAACCGAAGCCTCGATGCGACCCCACGTGTGAAAGGAAGCTCTGTGAGCAGCTGCTGCTGTACATGTGCAGCGTGTGCCAGCTGCTGCCGTGTGCCGCGTCCTGCACACGAGAGGAGCCCGCGCGGTGCGTGGGCAGCTCGTCCTGGTGTGCCCTGCTCTGCTCCGGCGGCAGCAGCTGAGGATCTGACCTGCAGCCTCTCTGGAGTACTGTTTTGTAGCTCTGATAATAGCATCATGAAAGGACCCAATTTATTTTTGCTGTGTACACTCTGTTCTATCATTTTGCCTCCTCTTCTATTCCCAGAATCCTTGATTTGAGAGTACAGGAAATGCTGTAAAACCAAGCAAGATGTCATGAAATGTCATTTATTCATTCACTGTTTTTTTTTTGGTTTTGTTTTTTTTTTCCTATTACCGCTCTTTGGGCTTTGGAGACCTTGTAAATGTACCAAGAGACATTGGGGGTCTCTGGAGACTGCTGCAGAGATTTGAGATTCCCAATTGGTTATGCAGAATATTGGGCTAGGAACAAGTCTTCAGCAAGAAGCCTTCTTCTAACCCTAAATTTAATTTTTACCCTTTATCCTTAAGGGTAAGTAAAGGATATGAGAGAAAGGATTTAATTTAGGGGCAGAACCTGGGAGCTGCAAGGTCAATTCTCCTTTGAGGCAGTCTGGGCCGTGGCTAGGTGCCTGGCTGAGGGGTCACTATAGGGTTAAGGTTAGGAGTTTAGGTTCCAAGTTCAGTCAGGGAAAAACCCAGAGCTACCTCCTGCTATAGGGGAAGCTGGTCAGAGGCTGTTCCAGTTTGAGTTGGAATTAAGGTTGGAGTAAGAGAAGAGGAGGAGGAGCAGAGTGATAGTGGATGTGTGTTGGAGGTTAATTTACTCACAAATGGGATGGCACTGCCGGGTGACGCGTCATGAGCTTTTATTTTGGGCACCAGTCTCAGGTACAGATACAGGACATGGCACAAGCTCACATCTACCACAAGCAGCTTCAAAATCTCCTTGTTACAAAACATTTTATAAGTTTTTCAGCCAATAGCATATTGCTAAATCTTACAGACAATTGCTTTATCCAATCACTTGAAACACATGTACACCTTCTTCAAACAATGCTTGTTTGTTTGCTTTCTATTAACAATACACAATAGTCTGTTATTGAACTTAAAACTTTCTACTATCTTGATAAGCATATTTTTCTGCAGTCTTAAGGTCTATCTTGGCCAAGCCTAAAGACTCAACTATTGTTTTACATCCTTGCATGTTATATTATTGTATCTTCTTTACTTTCAGGCCTTGCAGCTGCAGCTAGCTCTAAGTTCTCTGCTTTTTCATTTCTGAGGCCGTATTTTACAGCTTCTGAAAGCCTTCTTGCCTTTACTGTTTCCCACAGATGTGGGGCTCCTAGGCAGCTACCAAAGGAAGCTGAGGGCTGCAAAAGGAATTCTACCCTGAGGAATTTTTTGTCTGGGGCACAGCTAGTCTTGACACTAAAGTGCTCTGGGAGGTCTGTGGCTGATCTTTGGGACAGGAGGTGTAGTGGAACCCAGCTTCTTTGGACAAAGCTGACTGGGTAGAAGTAGTAATTTGAGGGTGGCTGGAAAGAGCCCAGAGCTCAGGCTTGTGTTTCTCCTGGCCTTGTGGAGCAGGGCTGAGATTGGGGTAAGGTGGCCATTAGGGCTTTGAGAAGGAGGAACAAAAATCAGTCCCTTCTGAGCAGAATCCTGTGGTGAGCTCCACAGGGTACTCTGCAGTACTCTGGGCTCTGCTCTACACCTTTCCTGTAACCCTGACTACAGAAGCTGGCAGAGCAATTTGTGATAAAAAAAGACAAACAAGGTGCTGGCCCTTTAGGAGTCAAGATCTCATCATGGCTTCCACTCCTCATACCCCAACAGCAAACCACCCTAATCCATTCTGTGGCCTGAGGGTGGGCTGCCTTCAGCCCTGCCTCTGTCTCTTCAGACTCCCTCTTCCCTTCCTTCACCTTGACCTTCTTTCTTACTGTAGTCCCAAAAATCAAGTCTGGCAGAGTGCAGGTGGTAAGTGCTGGTCTAGATGTGCTTATCCAGTCTTCTGAGAACCCTGCCAACCCTTATGTCCACTACAATCATATAGTACATAAGAGAGAAGTCATCTATCTTCAGCTCTGTAAAAGAAAGAGAGCAGCAGCAAGGTGTGGGAGTCTAGCAGCAGCAACTGTTTGGCTTTGGAGAGCAGTTGGCTCAGTCACTGAACAGAGTGGATTTAATTTTATGAAGAGATTGCTTTTGATGGAGACACAGAAGTGTTCACTGGGGGAAAGGCTGGATACTTACATCTGCTCTGAGAAGTGGTTAGTGTATTCCCCATCCAATGCTACTGCTAGGTGTGCATTATTGGTAGGTAGTGGAAAGAAGGCTCTATTTTCTCTATTTTCTCTAACAAATTGCATTAAGATTACAACAGAATGGGGTGAACATTCAGTATCTCACAAAGCCAAGGTCAGCTGAAGTGCACACCATTTTATATTTTCTCTTGTGAGAACAGAGACAGCAAGAGAAAAGTGGAGCTCCAGGGGCTGTGTATCATTAATGTCTGGCAGCAGAAGGAACAAGCTGGTTAACAAGGAGGTTAACACCTAATCACACAGGAGCTGGTTAGTCTTATTATCCCAGAGAATATTCCTCCCAGCCTCTACAGCTTTGGCTGAGAGCAGCAATCTGCTCCTCCATGCTGAGGGACACTGAATCCATGCTTCTTGGCTACAGAAGAGAACTGGTCTGTGGATGCATCTCAAAAAGCAACTTTTTCATGGATAACACTGTTGACTTTAGTCATAACACAGACAATAGAGACTCCATTGTCTTGCTGTTCATGGAAGAAAAGTAATAGGATTCCTTCACTTCCCTGATTTATGGAGGAAATGGGAAAACCCTGATTTATAAAACCAGAATAAGTATTTCTCCAAAATAAAAATCTGTAGAACTTCACTCAGCCAAGTGTTTCTCAAGCTGCAAGAACAGAAAGAAGTAGGAAGAGACTATAAATCAAATAAATTATTTTTTATATCTCTTCTGTAGCTATATCTGTGCCTTCCATCTGCAAGGCTCTCCTGTTCAGCTGTTCACTTTGCAGAAGAGATACATTTGAAAAGCTGGCTAAATTGAAAAATGTTTAAAAGGCTTCTGTTTAAAAAATTCTAATAAAATCCTATCTTTTTGAATTATCAAGCAACCAGATCAAATTTTTAATGTAAAGTGCATTTGTTTTGTTGAACTCTGTATCAGTCCAGTAACAAATTATGGTGAATATATTTTTTTTTTTGTTCTGTGGGGAAGAATTTCCCCCCAAAGACAGATTTTCCTTAGATTGTAATTTGGGCCAGAAATTTGTGTAATGTTCAACTCTCAGTAATAGACCACTTTTCTGATAATTGAACAGAAATGACAAAGTACAAAATCAAGTCAAATAATAATTACACTTTATTGAATTAGTGAAAACTAATTAAATAGAGTATTTGATAGTAGGATAGCCAGATGAGAAGAAAATACACAAAATGTTTCTTCCTTGATAGAAACACTTTATTATTTTTGTATCTTCTGGCAAGCAGAGAGAAGATCTGTTACTGATAGAAGAGAGGTTCCTGTGTCCTTTTCTCCCACTCTCCCCTTTTTATTTTTTACAGATCAACAGATTTACTTCCATGCCTTTTTTTTTTTTTTTCCCCTTTTCTTTCCAAATGACTTTTTTTTTTTCAGTGTAACCACACCTGAAATTTTGGAGTTTCACCCAATGCACTCCCTTTGAAATGTGTCTTGAAGTTCCTCATCCACTGCCAACTCTCGACTCTCCCTTGCTAGATTTCCCAGTTTTCCAAGTCCTAGACCCCCTCTAGGGATTCCAAGACCCCTCTATTCTTTCTTCGCAGTTCTTGTAGAGTTCTTTAGTGGAAAAGCAGGGAGAAATATACCCATGACTAGATTGCATCCAAAGCCAGCTTCTCTCTGGAATGACAGTAGCCATGTTTATGGGGTGCTGGGGCCAAGCAAACTTTGCTGGAATCTTGCTGCATCCTCTGCAGCCACACAAGGGCTTGTGCATTGAACTACCAATTGCTGCCAGGCTCATTGGCTCTGCTGGGGAGCTGTGCAATGATGGTTATCCTTGTTCCGGAGCCAAGCTGGCTTCTTTCATTTGCTGTGGGAGCTAGTATTATGGAAAAAGGAGAAATGAGGGAGGTGTTCCCTAGTCAGCCGAGCTGAACCTGCTATTGTGAAGGTTAGCCTGGAAGCAGGAGTGTTATCTCATTGTTATCAGCCAAAGGTGGGGTGGGATTCTTCTGTTTTCTGAAGTTTCCTGACACCACAGTGATGAAGAGTTGGCAGCATATATGTAGATGTGAAAGGTTTATGTACAGTACCAATAGTTTCTAGACAGTTAAAAGTCTTACCCTGTGGTATCTGTGTACCCAGATCTCCCCTGGGTGTTTGTGCATCAGTGAGATCATTTACAGGAAAATCTTCCTTGGGATTGTCCTAGCACCTGTTATGGCCATGTAATGGTGTTAGAAGCAGGTCCCAAAGTACAACCAGAAAATAATGTCAGCAAAAAACTTGGGAAATAGCAATGATAGAGAGAAAAAACACATAAAGATGAAAAACTGTCCACCAATGTGCATATTTAAGAAACAGTGAAAAATGCATTTAATTTTGTCTTTAAGTATTCACAGGACACTAAACCATAATTGTTCTTGCATTGTTTACAGTTAGGAGAAATTGAGAGAAATAGAGGGAAAGCCCCATTTAGTGGTAAGGGAGAGTGTATCTGTGAGTAAACTGTGCTGACTGTCTTCTAGCTTGATAAGGATTCATTTCCTGAACAGTTTTGGGACAGATTAAATAGATGAGGCAGTGTACTACAGGGACTGTTGTCTCTTGTGTGGAGAAGACACCATGGACGTTCACCACCACACAACAGGAGAAAGATATTGTCAGATATTGATATGATCATGTGTTCCCTACCTCCAGATATGTTGATTCCCTAAGCCATGGGTTCAAACATGACTGTTAATAAGTTCTGTAGGGATGCCATGATGTGTGGTGTGTCAGATAGAAGATACAGTCACTAACGAGAATTCTGCTGTTACCAGTCCCAGTGATGACATTGAAGTCCCATGGTTTTTACGTGCTGTTAAAGCCTGTTTGCTAAAAGTTATAAAACACCCCTGGTATTTTCACATCTCATGGAAACAGTGCTTGAGATACCAGAACTGTGGTACATAATTTTGCCTCTCCTGGAAGAATGTTGTTACCACCAGCAGTGGCAGTATGTTATTTACAAAGCCCTGCTTATTTGTGAACTCCTGTATTATTCACAGATGCATGGCAGCCCTAGCCCAGTGGCAGTGAGTCACAGAGGACACACATTTTATGTTTCATAGTGAAAGCGTGGACAACCTGGAGCTGGGCAGCTTCTGCAGTGCATCAGCCAAACTGCTCTGAAGGAGGGAGATTATACACAACAGGGTAAGACTTCACAGTTCATCAGTTTACTATTAAAGCAGATGAATTTTAAAGACTTGAGGACTAATTGTCTTAAGTTTTGATTCCAAGAAAAATCATGTGAGGCCTAGGTACTTAGCAGCTGGGAATTGAAGGGCCACAGCTGGAAGATGACAGGTGCTGAAGTAGGACAACTCACTGATGGCTTCAGATTTGTCCTAGAAGTTTGCAAGGGATAACTCTGCACAGACTGCATACTAGATCAGGTATTTACTGTCCTCTTAAGCACTGGTACTGGAAGAGGAATAACTTAGAGAAGCAGTATAAAGTGTCATCAGTGTGAATCATGTGTTGGGTACACCAGCTACCTGGGCAGAAATGTAATTTCCTCCCTGATACCGATCGGCTTTCTTTTCTCATGTACTGTTAATAACACAGGACCAGAGCCTTACAAGACAGGAAAAAGATTGAGTAACCTTAACAAATGAGTACACAACCCACCAGAAATCACAACAGAATTTGGGTATAGTAGTTTCAATGCTCCAATGTGATAAAATAAGGCTAAGACTTTGTGTCAGCTGACAGTTGACATAAGTTATATATTATATTGTTATATATATATTATTATATTTTATATAATATGTAATATTATTATATCTTTATTAGAATTATTTCAGCATCATTTAGCCTTTTCACTGTTACCACTTCTAGAAACATAGGGATAATTGTATCTCAACAAAACAAGTAAACTTCTCCATGTTTGACAAACTGAGATGTCTGTTGAAATAAGAGTCCTTTTCAAATCAATTACATCTCTAAACATGAGGTGGTGGCTGATAACATGCTTACAAAAAATGTTTTGAAGTTTTCTGGCAGATCTAGCCCCAACTTATTCAAATATAAGAGAGCAAATAGGCTGCAAAGAAAAGCCACTCCAAAAATTTCCCAGCAGGAACTTTGATTACTACCCAGTGTGAGTTACAAATTGGGCAATAGGAAAAGCAGAGAAATAACAGGCTTTACTAATGTTAGGCTTAAGTTAGTATTAGTCCACTTCTTACTGGAATTACAAAACCTTAGCACTGCTTACTTGGGTAAGTTGAGCTACGTGACAACATAGATTCTAGAACGTTGTTTAAGTCACATTATTCTGTGATCTATCTCTCTCTAAAAAATTATAACTCTCAGGATCTTCAACAAGCCTGACAAAGGTAACGTACTTTTTAAAGGATCAGAACTCAAATAGACTAACAAAACTGATTTAAAGACTCACCTGCTTAAATATGCATGTTAATTCTTGAGTACAGGTAGATTGCATTTAGCATTCATGCAAAACATACCCTTCCTTAACACCTCCAGAGCTTTTATAATTAAATAAATACTTCTGAATTAAATCATTAATATCCAAGAGTGACAGACTTAGCAGGCAACATAGACCTCAGAGAAAGCTATGAGAATCTTCTTGTGCATGCACAGCTTTTCAGGGATTTGTCCAGTTTATGCATTAATGCACTGTATCATTTTGGTCATGCTTGCTTGCTCCTACACACTTCCTTCCCTAAATGAAGACAGTGTGCTTCTACTGCTGCATCCTTCAGAGACTGCAGGATTTGCAGGCAGAGGTGAGCCACACTCTCTTTGCAGATGACTCTCTTCACCTGGACACTGCAACTTCTGTGTTGGAAGTTCCCACTTGGGAGAAGAGCTAGCAAAGGGGCTCCTCAGAATCACCCAGGCAAAGTCATTTGCATTGCAGCTGGTTTGAAACTGGACTGTGCTAACCTTGGAGATTCTACAGCAAAACAGATTGAGCGGTGCTCACTTATTTGACTGCACCTGATGATGAGCTGGATGAGACCCTTGTGCCAGTGGGTGGTTACACGTAGGGAGCCACAGTAGCATCTGCAGCTGACAAAGCTGGGGCCACAAGAGTGCCACAGGCAGTGCTTTCAGCCTAGGGGTAGTGACACTGTGTCTGTGCACTCACCTACCATGTAAAAGCACCTGCTTAAATCAATTTCGGTTTGCTCATCTTCAGTAGTCTGAGCTTCCTATCACCTATTCCTTAAAAAAAATGCAAGTGCAGTAAACAGCTGGCAAAAGGCTTGTACCACAGTCATCAGATTAACCACTTTTAAACTGTTTCATTTAAAGTAAAGCAGCAGCTATTATACTGTCTTGATTTAAGGCAGCAAAAGCGAGCCCTTGGGTAAATAAGAGAGTTTTAGTACTTTCAGTAACAGGCAGCAATACCTGGTGGTTTGCTGAGTTGGCATTATTGCATGAATATATATATATTTGGTCATGTCACCTGAGTGACATGGATACAACAATATGGAGGTAGTAACTTTAGCCATTTTATCATTGGGTTTTTATCAGAACAGCTCAGATATTGCCAGCAGAGAGATGGATTCCACAAATTCTGCCTCCGTGTGGCCTGCTTTTCTATCCCAAAACAGCCTCTTTGGCCAATACTGGGCATGCTTTTAAATACTCTGGAGTGATTAATCCCACCAAATGTTGGCTGTCTGGCCCTTTAACCCAGCAAAGATTTTAGCAAAGGGTTGCCATTTTAATAGAGAACGAAATGTAGTTTTCAATCATCTACTGAGATATAGGGAGAAATAACAAAACCATTATTCACTTTATTCACACAGAAGAATAATTAGAAGCTCCCACAAAATAATTTGATGTCTCCTTTGTACCCATTTTTCCCTGCAGTATGATCCATCTATGTTTTAAGACTGGAACAGATTTGCCATCCTAGATAAAAACCTCTGCCCCATGTCTACCTAATATACAAGTTTAGTAAAATACAAACCTTGCCTTTGTGCAGTCCTGACACCTATATAGAGGATATCCTTCCCCATGGATGCCTTTTTTTAATGTAGTTGTCTCTACAATACTATAATAATATGCTTTTTGATGATAATAAAAGCGATTAGATGGCCTCAAGCTACATGGGAGACTATCTGATGAGGGAAAATTTTGGAATTAAAAAAATTTCACAGGTTAGTTTCACACTCAGGATTTCTACACATCAGAGGCTTTCCATTGAAATGAGACACTTCACTTTAACTGCTTCACATTATCTGCTCTGGAATAAGTAAAGAAGGACTGGACTTTTATCTTGCTGTAAATCATTGTTTGTTGTGGTGGTGATTTCTTTCCAAGTACTCCCTTAGTGCTGTGAGCTAGAATTTCATGTTCCTTGGAACTGGTGGTGGACACAGGGAATTATGAGATTATGTCACTGGAATTAGAAGCATATTTTGTTATTGGTCCCTGTAAATCTAAATTCTCTGTATCCTCTAACGTAAGTGTAAAAGTACCATGATTTGTCTTTTTCCACAAGAGCTCATTGCTGGCTGACTGTGGATTTGTGTCTCAGGACAAAAAAAACTGATTGATGTGGATAGATACAGGATATAATTCTCCCAGGCACCTTGTTCCCGAGCAGCACCATCTTCCAGTTTATCTGCACTGAAGCTTGGCAAATCAAAGGTCTGGAAGGGACCTCAAAGCTCATTTGAGTTATCCCACTACCCCCAGGTTCAACTGTCCTATTTCAGTCTTGATGCAAGCCTTCTAGAGACCTGCGCGAGGAAAAATTCCACAGCAGCAGAGTAAGAAAGCAAAAAATAAGAGCTGGCACTTATCTCTGAAAAATTTCATATTGTGTCTGGCTCTTCCCAAGACCAGGGAATGCAAGAATAGAAGCCCTTCTGTGGTAGTTGAAGTCAAAGGTCTGGCTAGCTCAACACTGTGTAAATAAGATGTTGAAATAGGGCACATATGTTGAAAAGGCCTTATAAGGAATTTCTCCTCCAATGGAGACGGTATGCAGACTACCTTTTTTAATTACATCAATAGGTCTATCTTTTATTAACTTTGTCATTCCTTTTTAAAACTGTTTAACATTTTTCACCTGCAGGATATCCTTTGCAATTAAAGTTCATCATTCAAATCTGAATGGAAAAAAACTCCTTTCATTTTCTTTATTAGAAATTAGAGCTCGGAAGCACTTTGAGTATTGAATTGGGAAAAATAGTGAAAGACTGTTCCCTGCTCACCTTTCACAAACCATTTGGAAGCTGAAAGTTCCCATAGAATTTAGTCTGCCATCACACAGGATGCACTCTAAGCATTTATTGTTCTGACAGCTTTCTCCTTCCTTCCTGTGCTCTTTGTGAAAGTGAGTGATCAGGATTATGTGCTATAGTCAAGATGGGAATGCATAATAGATTTTTACAACTGTATGACCTTTTTTACTGTTATTTTCCTCTGCTCCCTTTCTCACAGTGCTTAATATGCAATTCAGTCTTTTTGAACATGAAAAATTGCTCCAAATCCATTTTCCTGTGTGGAAATAGCTAATTTATGTCACATCACTATGTATATATAGTTCATATAATCAGTGTTACATTGAAGCAATGCACCAGTTTCACATTGTATGTATTCCCAATGTTTCGTGTGCTGTTTTGTCACCACTTAAAACACAAGAAGAATCCTTGTTGCACGTTCTTCACAGTCAGCCTTACTCTGAACACATTGCTCTGCAGACATTGCAACCTTACTCTCTACCCTTTTGCAACATAACTTTCAAACATCTGGTACAGCACAAGCCTTAGCATAGATTTCCATAGTAGCATCTTGTAACCAACCTCTGTTGCAAAATTTGTCCATGTCTTCCTGGTTTTTAATCCCACCTTTTAACTGATGTGTGTGTAAGGCAGTTCATTAGGATACCTCCTTTCTTCTCAGGAGGCAGCTTTTTTGAGAAGGTTGCTGAAAACTCTGGCAATCAAAGTATGTTATATCAAATAAATCACTATTTTTTTACATGCTTACTGACTTTTAAAAAGACCCTAATAAACTGGTAATTCAAAAATTCCATTTATAATAGGCACCTCAATCTTCCCTCAGTGTGTCATACTTTGGCTTTATTTCTGTTAAATGTATTCATCATCTTAGTTCCTACTGATTTACCTTATACAGGCAGAGGAGGGGATTTTGCAGCAGAATTGGGATGACTAGTGAAGGCTGAATTATTTCAGACTGTCAAAGGCTATTTTTCTAAAAGTAAGGACATGGGAAACTCAGAGTGTTCAAAAGTTTGACATCATGAAGGGAACCTTTCTTTGGACACAAATCCCCCAACCCTATGTCACCATTTTTGAAGAGTCTCTAGCAGGACTGTAGGTTTTCTCCTTAAGAACTATAATCTAGTGCCCTGCAACTCAGGGTTGCTCAAGAGAGATTTGAAGACTTTCAGGACAGGCTGAACAGCCCACAAGATGCTCTCCTGAACAGCAGGAGCCAGCAGCACACAATCTGAGATGCCTGGCACAACTGCCATGAAGAGGGAACAGATTTTAAAAATAGTGTTTGAAAATTCTAATTTGCAAAGCTTTTGTTTTGCATGCTCTGTGTATCCATATGAGTGTTAAAATGGGATAGTGCACACCAGCCCACCAGGAACAGGGAGCTCTGTGTGATGGATCAGAGGGATCATTTTGCAGCCTGTGTGTGCTTTCAGGAATGTTGGTCATTGTTTACCTGTAGCACAGAGTGGATGATCTACGTAAGAGCTTCCACTGACAGGCCCAGAAAGGTTTTCTGTGCATTCTCCAGATTTTTTTCCCTCAGTAAGATTTTACTCTTCTATTTCAAACTGCACACTCAGTGTAAATGTTTCACCTTTCAGAATTATTTTCATATTTTATGCTGTGAATTTTAGAAACAGCTGATGAGAAGATGCTTAATCAGTAAACAAGATGTAGCTTCACTAAGTAGATACAAGATTCTGTTGTCCCTGATATGCATCAAAAACTAATATCACCAAAGGTACATACACACATTTTTGAGACTATTTTGTACTATGAAAAGAGGAAAGTTAAGGTGGCTTGGCTTAGGGTTTTGGTGAGCAGTCTTATTGGGGATCTCCATGTATTGAAGGGCTATATCCAATTCATAGCACCTTTGCAAGCAATTTGGTCTCTGTCAGACTGAGGCAAAGAGATGGCAAAGCTTTGAGTGGTTATTTTAACAGTAATAATAATGAACTATTGATAATGCCCCTCTGCTGTCACACTTTCTCCATAGCTACTAATTGCCCCCCTTGTTATGGCCAGACTGTGCTCTGTGATCTTGCAGGTATCTTCTGGCAGCTGCCAGGTCAGATGGAAACCCTCTTTCTTTCTTTCTTTAATCACTACTATACATTTCTCTCTTTGCTGTTATGCCTTTGACTTCCACTTGTCCTTCACTTTCTCTAGTCTGAGAAACATTCCATATATCAGAGGATTGTAGACTCCCAGGAGATCCCTGAACTTTATTTCACCTTTTACTTTTCAGTTCATGTAAAACTGTGAAATGGTTAAGGCTGATGCCTCAAAGGGATGTTACAGGTGCTGAATTGTCAAAAATAAAAAGGGTGGTTCATGGGTTTTAGGTTTGTTTCCTTTATTGTTTTTATATTTTTTTTTGTTCATTCCAATCTGTCATCTATGGTGCTGTTCAAAATCTTGGGAAATTTTGGAGGTATGACTTTGTCCAGATTCTCTCTAAAGGTTTCTTACCACACATGGTCTTCTCTGACCCCTGAAACTGATGAGGTTCATGCAGGGTCACTGGCAAGGGAACAGAGAAAGGACAACCCTACCTTGCTGTGAGAAACTTCACAGCAGCACTTGCTCTTTGCTGTGCCACTCTGGCTGTTCTGCACTCAGGAGGAATCATGGGACAATGATGTCAAATAGAAGAAAACAATTTTAAAACAAATTAAGTTATAAATTAGGGACAAGGAAGAAAGCTACTAAAATTTAGCTTCCGCCCCCTCCATTGTTATCACTGAACTAATGGATGAAAAAGAAAGAAAATTAATGATGTTAAAATCTAAGACTGATTCCTGTTTCGATAAAATTTCTCTAAGACATTACTCAGAATTGACAGGATGATGCAAAAAGCCAGCACTAATTTTTGGCGTTAATACCTTCCTCATAAAATCATACATTAGATAATCATACATGGGTTATTCTTGATAACCTTAAATTTTAGTTAAGAAACCCAAAAAACAATTTAATATTATGAGGACCAGAATATGAGGTATTGGGAACTGAGGTCACTGTTGAAAAGGAGAAGCCAGCTGAGTGGCAAATACACATGTGGTGGGATAGGCATTTGGGGCTTTTTTGGACAGGGAAATAGGACCAAGTGGAGGACAGTCAACTGTGGTCAAGAAGATTTTGATGACTTGAAGGGAAGAAGTAACATGAGGATGGCAAGGAGCCAGCAAGGAGAAACAAAACTCTCAGCTGGGCTGTTGGTGACCTGAATGCTCAGGCAGCAGAGATGCAGGGCTGAGTGCCCAGGCTGGTGTGAGTGCAAAGAATGTCACCGTTCTGGGGGACAGAGAAATCCTGTTTGGCTTCTTGGAAGGCATCACAGTCCCCTTCATGTCCTAAACTCTCTCCATGTCACTGCCAGAGTAGATTGTCAGGAAACTCTGTAGCCTAGCCAGGTGCTAAGAATTGCTGAGCTTGTCTGTGTTGTTTTCAAAGGTCTTCGAATCACCCTGTAAATATCATTAAGTGTTCAGCTTCAAAACTCCCTTCCATTTTCTACTCCATCATTTTCAGTAAGTCAAGGGGTTCAAGTCTGGAAGATGTGTCCTTCAGAAGAGATAAGATAGGTAGTACACCCCTATGGGCTAGCGAGGCAAAGAGTCAAGGACTCAGGAATGCACAAAGGGAGAAGAGCATAAATAGGCAGACCATCTAAATGTCAATATGTTAGAGCAGGATAGACAGGGCAGCCAGAAAGCAAAGAGCATCAAAACACTCTGGTCAGTCTTTTCTCTCTGTGCATGTGCATCGCTGCTCAGTAGGTATCGAGCTCTCTAAAATAAGTGCTGTACGAACCCATTCAAATAACTAGAAATGTAAATACAGCCTGGTTAACTATACTGTAAACTCAGAGTTAATTCCTCCTGATGCATGTGCCTGTTTGTTTTTACATTATTGAAATGGAAGAAAATGCAGTATTAAGCAAGTAACCAAGGAAAGGATTTAGGGAGTGACAGATGATGTCTCGAAGTCAGTAACAGTGGCTGAAGAGCTAAGAGGCCATCCCTTTGCTGCTGTGACTGGCATAGCTCCACTGCTACTCATGTTGTTAGCTTAGCACAGTCTGCACAACAAAAGAAAAACGGTATTTAAAGACTCAGGATAAAGTAAGAGGTTTGGTTTATTCATGGTGGTAGCTTCTCTGCTAACATTGGTATATGTTTGCTTAGTCCACTAGGATGCACTTATTACCTTTAAGTGTATGCTTAATATGCATAATAAAAATACATGCAACATTGGGAGGAAGTGATAAGAGTTCACTGGATTAAGAGGCTGACTGTTCCAGCCAACACACAACAGCAATTGCTGGTGTTGTTCTAGGAAGTTTGCACCATTCCAAGACCCTTTTCCACTGGGTCAGGTGTCACTGGGAATTAGCAGACAAGAAAGGGTGTAGCAGCAGCAGTACCCCACGCTAACCCACAGATTCTGAGTCAGTATCACTTAAGTGCTGTAGGATATTGGAGTCTGCAGTATTGATGACAGAAGTTTGAGGCATCCAGTGCCAATATAAACCATCCTGGTTTTTACTGACAGCTGCTTTTCTTTATTTCCAGAGAAGCATTTCCAAGACACAAGATTTGTATCTTGCTGCTACATGCCTTCTACACACAGTGCTTAAGAGATAATCCCCAATGCACTGTAGTATATGAAGCAATAAATGGCTGCTGAGATTAATAGACTGAGCAAAGCTGAAGCATTTAATCAATCTGCAAAAAGTACTCATTGCCAGAATACTGCAGGCAAGAGAATTTGTTCTTCACATACAACAAACCTTAACAGGGAACAGCAAAATTTCTATTCACCAGTGGGCACTTGAGCTGCTGAGCTGCCCTCTTTCTTAACAGGACACCTCAGTAGGGGGTGGAGATGAGGGGACCAAGTACAGTCATAGCCAAGCAGGAAACATGTACAGATACAGACCTGACTGAGGAACCGTGCTGTGGCCAGCGGTTTCCATGCTTTACCCTGAATGTATGTTGTCCTATTTCTTTGTGCCATGGTACACTTATTTAGGACAGAAGAATAAGAACAAATATTAAAGCCTCTTCCTGGTGTGAGAAAGAGCAGAATCCAAGGAGACTTTGGATTTTATTGATCCAGCCCAACTTGGATACAATTTATAGCAGCTGCCAGACTTCTGCAATTTACATCAGTGCTTTGAAGTTCTTAACTGTGCGTCAGCAGGGATTACTGGAATGAGGTTTCCTCTGACAGACCTTGATGGACAGCTCACAGCATCTAGGTGGTAAGGAGCTCCTGTCCAACAGGGAGCTCCTGTGTGAACACAGAACCTGTGTATGCCTTACCAGCACAGAGAACGGTGCTCAGGCTTTCTGGCTTCAAAAATTGTCCCTAAGCCTCCAGTTTCCCATACAAACACATCCAGCTGCCTCAGAGGCACTTTCACTTGCCTCAGAGAGCATCACACTCTTCTTCCTGGCCTGAGACACCAAAACAATCCACAGAGTTCAGCAGGTCCCTCTCAAAAGGAATTCATATTTGATTAGAATTATTATGTAAAGATGCAAGTCCTTACAGGGCAGAAAGAAGATGGAACTGCCATTCTGTGCATTTCCCATCTTCACTCATGTTCATCTCTATCCTTACAGCACAAGTTTATTTGTAGTTCCTGATAACTGATCAAATAGGAAGCTAGAATTTTCACTGCAAACCCAGTCACTTTTTATTTAAACCTGAAAAAATGAGAAATGCTGGTGCAGGGCTGGGATGCTCTGAGAAGTGCTGGTGCTGCATGCCATCTCACACTGGGCTCCAAACTCATTTCTGTTTGCCTCTTTTCCCAAGATATCATATTAGATTGGATATTAGGAAAAATTTGTTCACCAAAAGAGTAATTGAGCATTGGAACGGGCTGCCCAGGGAAGTGGTGCAGCCACCACCCCTGGAGATGTTAAAAAATATGGAGATATTAGTGATTAAAAATATTAGAGATATTAGTGATAGGATTTAGGGGTGAACTTGACTGTGCTGTGTTGATGGTTGGATTCAATGATCCTAAAGGTCTTTTCCAACCTTAAGGATTATATGATTCCAGGATATTGTGGACGATTGTCCCAGATTTATGTGTCCCCTATCACAGTTTCTTCCAGCCCTTCTTAGTAATCTTCAGGTGAGTGCAAAACATTTCCAGGAAAACCATGCATGTTAAAGGGGATGTATCATCAGTGGTCACTCAAAAATCTTCTGCATGACCAGCTGACACTTGCTAAGGTTGTGTGAGAATGCAAATGAAGAAGCAGCCCTGCCTTAAGCTCAGGTATTTCACAAAACAGATTGATGGATTCAATTGGATCTGAATCAGGTTTCTAATGTCAATATTTTCAGCTTTGTGGAGAGGAGAGCGCAATAAAGAAGGTGGTGGGTGTTCATTTGTAAGGACTTTGAAAAAAAGCAAACAGACAATAAGCAAAACCAGATTTACCTTTCCATAAATCCAAGGTAATCTGCTTTGCTCTAGTATCTTTGTAATGAATTCTCATTAGTTTACAGATGGGGTTGTGGAATTTAAGTGGATAATGATACATGCCCTCATTTATCTTTCTTCACTCATCTGATGGATGCCCACAGTGTCTTTAGGATGTTCTTACTTTTGAACTCCATATGACTGAAATATTTATTAACTCTCAGTCTTTCATATAATGTTGTAAAGTCAATTAAGGAATTATTTATTAGAACAATATGCTGACAAATGTGAACTAAACATTTTTAGAAAATTGCCTTTGTGAGTTAAACGGGAGGAGAGACTTTCTTAAGGTTTTACTCTGGGTTTCATTTAGACAGGCTTTATTCCAAGAAGACCCTCCACATTTTATTCACATCAGCATAAATGTGGAGTAAAGCACAGTGCCAGGTAGTTTCTGTATCTGTAGAACATTCTCTCCAAAAACATTTCCAAAGCAGGAGGAACTCTAGATATACTTATCTTTCATGAATGTAGGAAAGTTGGAATAGTTGAGTTTTTATCTCTTTTGCATAAGAAACACGTCAAAATGTTTGGGAGTCCTCCAGAGCCAATTAATTTAATCAGTCCTTATCACTCCCAGGTCTGAGCCTTTTAAGGAACTGGTTTGAGCAATTGTCACTGCTAACTTGAAATGGCCTGATGTTAGAGTATTATCCTTTCTAGTTCTGAAAAATAGTTTAGGACTGTAGCCACATTTTAGACATGTATTTTACAGGCTTTCTGAAAGCTCTGTCATCAAAATTTATGTATGTTCCTGTGAGAAATTAAGGGATGGACAATATCATGCCACTGTAAAAAAAAAAAAACAGATTTTGACAGTGACAATCCATAATTCATTTGAAGAAATCTTACTAATTAGTTTTAACTCGAGGTTGGTCTGCCTTAAAATTATTGTTCTATGGAAAGAAATGTGTTTTTCTTCTTAAAATAACATTTAACCTTTATCCTTTTTTAGAAAAGAACATCAACTATTTTTTCCCAGAAAAGCAGAAAAAGCTGTAACACAGTAACCATTCAAATGCATTATATCTGAAGTGCTGTTACAACAAGAAGAGCTGTCCATGTGGAGAAAAGAAATTAGCAAATGTGAATTCATTCCAATTCTTTATTCTGCTGTCAAAAAAAAAAAAAAAGCTATTTAGATCAGACTGTATCCCTATTTCTGGAGTACTGTTGGCTTCACTGATTACATTTCAGATATTAATGAAAAAAACTCCAAAGGAAACCACATCATGTACTTTTGGCATGTGATCCATAAAAGGTGTAGAAGGGGGAAACTATTATTCCTATTGACTTTGCCAGGGAGGGGAATAATAGATGTAAAAGGATAGATACCAGTGTCAGAACTGAGCTCTCTCAGTCCTTATCCATGCATTCAAAGGACAGTATAGCCTCCTGACAAAGACATTTTCTGTTTTCTTTAAATTTTACTTAAGTACATACAGCAAGAGAAGTGGATTTGATGCTGCCATATGCAGAAATTGACAACACAGTAAAACAAGTGTGAAGCTGACTGCAGCCAGAATAATGACATTTTATTCTGACTACATATTAGCATTTTTATGCCTACTTTGCAAAAGATGTAAAATAGCAGGTACAGGGTGACTCAGGCACCAGAGCTATTTCCCAGTTAGCTGCCTTTATTAATTCTATGTACCAAGGGCATGTCTCATTCTACTGCTGACAATTTTCAATAGGGGTTTGCTCTGGCACACTTACTCTAATGGCAACTTTTAAACAATCAAAACACATATTTTTCAGTTCTTTTTAGGTATATACATATGACCATCTAATTGCTCCATGAAGAGCTTTTTGTAATCTAAACTTTCCCCAGCTTGAGGGCCTTTCTTCTTGACCTGCTATTTTCTGAGACTAAATAATTCCCTTCTTTCATTTGTGCTGCCAGTTTGATAGTATTTATAAAGCCTGCTTGTTTCTCTCTTGAGTATTCTATGCTAGATAGTACAAAATTTGTCTTATACATCCTCCATGTAATACAAATTTATTTTACAGGTGTTTGTGATTTAACTTCAGCTGGCAACTCTTCAGCACCACAGAGCTGCTCACTCAGTCCCCTACCAGAACCCTAGGGTGGAGAATCAGGAGGGTAAAAGTGAGAAAAATCATTGGTTCACATAAAGACAATTTAATAAGCAAAGCAAAAATGCACAAGCAAAACAGAACAAGGAATTAATTCACCCCTTCCCAGGGACAGGCAGGTGTTCAACCATTCCCAGGGAAGCTGGGCTCCATCACATGTAAGAGTGACTCAGGAAGACAAAAGCCATAACCCTAAATGTCCCCACTTTCCTCCTTCCCCCAGCTCTATATGCTGAGCATGATGCCATATGGCGTGGGATATCCCTTTGGTCAATTGGGGTCAACTGTCCTGGCTGTGTCCCCTCCAAACTGCTTGTCCACACCCAGCCTGCTCACTGGTGGAATGGTGTGAGGAACAGAAAAACCCTTGACACTGTGCAAGCCCTGCTTAGCAAGAGCTAAAATATCCTGTGTTATCAACACCATTTCCAGCACAAATCCAAAGTATTGCCCATACCAGTTACTGTGAAGAAAACTAACTCTATCCCAGCCAAAACAAGCACTGAGGCCTAAAATACTGTTTGTTGCCCTGGACCATATTTTTTGGCTCTTTTTATCAGTGCACTGACTTATACACTGTGTGAATTAGAAGTGCTCATAATTCCAGGTGTGGCTGCTACCTGAGCCATGCATAATCATCTAAACTCAAGATTTGCATATAATCCTCCTCTTTGAGATATAACCATTAATACCTTTGAATTTTACGGTAGTGGAGCTGCACTGAAATTTTTATTTGTTTTTTTACTGTTTGTGGGGAGCCTATTGATGAAGGAATAGGCTGCACAAGGAATCATGCTCGTGGGCTCTTGTCCTGCTGGGGGAGTTCAGCAATTGCAACACTTGGGAAAAAATCATGGTGAGCTGTAGGAAATTCAGCAGACTCCTGGAATGCAGGGAGGATGACTTCCTAAGCTAGGTATTAGACAGCCCTACCAGAGGGGATATCATACTGGATCTGATGGTCACCAACACAAGAAAACCACTTGGGGACATCAAGATTTGAGTCGGCCTGTGCTGCAGTGATCACAAACCAGTGGAGTTTGCAGACCTGAGGGATATGGGTCAGGCAAAGAATCAGGACTCTTCCCTGCTTTCAGGAATGCAAAATTCCAGCTCCTCAAGGAGCTGGAGTCAGTAGGTTCCCCTGGAAAACTGTCCTCAGAGAAAAGGGAACCGATCAGAGCTGGCAGCCCCTTAAAACTGTTTTCCCATAGAGTACAAGAGCCAGCAATTCCCAGGTGTAAGAAATCAGGGAAGGAAGGCAAGAGACCAGCATGGCTGAGTTGGGACTTGTTGGTCAGGCTAAAGGGCAAGAAGGAAATGCACAGATAAGGAAGGCAGGCACAAATGTCCTGGAAAGAGTAAAGGGATACTGCTCAGTTGTATAGGGGTGGTGCCAGGAAGACCCAGGTGCAGCTGGAGCTGAACTTTGCAAGAGATGCACAGAGTAGAAGAGCTGCTACAGGTATGTCAACCAGAAAAGGAAGCTTAGAGAAGGTGTACACACACAGAAGTAAACAATGCTGGCAAACTGGTAACAGTGAATGAGGAGAAGGCAACTTTTTTGCTTCTGTCTTCACTGGCAACCTCTCTTCCCACACCTCTTACTCTCCCTGGAGGGTACTGCAAGGGAAGATCAGGTTTGGAGGCACCTGAGGAACTTGAAGATACATGGGTTGATGAGATGCATCCCAGAGTTCTGAGGGAATTGGCTGATGTACTTGCCAAGACACTCTCCATGATGTTTGAAGAGTCATGGCAGTCAAGTGAAGTTCCAGGTGACTGGAAAAAGGTAAACATTGTACCTTGAGAACCCTGGGAATTAGCAACCTGTCATCCTCACCTCTGTACCTGGGAAGATCTCAGAACAGATCCTCCCAGAGGCTATACTAAGGCACATGGAAGACAGGTTCCTTCCAGCCCAAACTATTCTATGATTCTATGAAAAATAGCTCAGTATGGAAGATGATCAGCCTTGGCCTGCATATATGCGATGTATGCACTTTTTCTAACTACTCTGTCTCTGGTACTTCTGCACTGAGATCCAGGCCTTACTGAAACTGGAGAGCAGTGGCTACTTCTCCATTTACCCCATCTACATTTGCAAACTCTGCAGAGAGAACCAAACCAGGCATTTCTGAATAAAGTATTTCGAATGAGCATGACTGGAAATTATGTTTAAAGTGTCTTAACATTTGCACACCACATTAGAAAGGATATAATTCATCCACCAATTAAAAATAGTTTACCAGGCTTTTAAAATAAAACCCATGTTTTGCACAGTGCAGAGGGATTTCTTCCCCCAGAAGACTGCAGTATGGGCACAGATACAGGAAAATTCTCACAAACATCTTTCCTGCACTATAACCGCTAAGGGTGCTACTCTGGGTAATTGGTTTTTTGTTGTAAGGCCTTCTAGCTACCTGCATATTTTCAAAGCATGGAAACAAAGTGACATAAGATCTTTCACTGCTGGCTCATCAGGAGATCAATCTGTTCCCCTCAGCCACTGAGCAGTGTTTCTGCAAGAGCCCTTAGCGCTGTGTCACTGCAGTTCTTTCCACAGAACACTTCCTGGAAGTCCATTTACAAACCACTGCTTGCAGGGCAGGTAAGCTTACCTATCTCAACAGACCTCCAGTGCTTCTGGCTCCCCAGTAGCTATTTAATCTTCAGGACCTCAGGAGATAGGAATTGAGCTGTTTCAGAGCAGATGCCCCAAACTGTCTTTGTTAATCTTATAGTTGTGTGCTAAGGTCCAAGGATCTTTTATAGCCCAGCCAGAGGTTTCTGTTGTATGCACAGGCTCAGTGCCCTCTGTAACACAGAGGCACAGGGAATAGAAATACATAACAAATTATTGATATTTGTTAATGTTATTATGTTTATGAGGCTGCTGCCTGTCCCTTTACAGTCTGCTACTTGTGCAAACCAAGCCTGCTGCTATTGTCTTTGTCAGTCCAGAGAAGGTCCAACACCACCAGTCAGTTTTCCTGACCCACTGGGGCAAAAGGGTGGGTATTAAATCTATATCTAGCCAGGGATGGATGGTGGTATTTTACAGTCTACCTCAGAAAATTTTGTGGCCCTGTAGGTGGTGATGTTAAAGATTTCCCCCTACACTGAGTAGGGGGAGAGCTGCAGCTACAAATAGCTGCTGAGGCAAACAGGTCCAATTAAAGAGTAATTCAGTGAGGAATAAAACTCCAAGACTTACTGAGTTTCCATTTTGGTAAAAGAAAAAAAATACAACTTCCAAATATATCAGATCTACTTACATTATTTTGTTATTAGTAATTAGGATACTCTGGAAAAGCAGGCCAAGCCTTTATTAGCTGAAGCAGCAGTTCAGCAGTGGCTGGAGTTTTATTGCTCATTGATTAAGCAATAGATATAAGCTGAACCAGTAGCCTCATGTGAAGGGTATTAGAGCTGAATGCCTGGCAGATTTGTGTGAAGACTTATAGCCACGGGACAGATAGATCTATATATATTGCCCAGGGTAAAGCTGCATGAATGACTCTGAAAGGAGAAGGTTGCTGCATCATGGCAAATAATTGTTAATTTATCTTAGCGTGAAATCTTTTTACACCTCACATAAAATAAGCCACTGTTGTGGGAGGAGTCAGTCAAGAATATTCCTTTTCAGTGCAATGATGGGGTTAAGTGCTGTCTTTTGTCTGGAAAAATGGACAGTCATTCAGTGAACTTTGGAGGAAAACCTTTCCTTTCTTTGTTAATCCCTACTGTGACAGAAATATTGAACAGGGACCTGAGGAAACATCTTGCCATGGATGCTGACACCGAGTTCTGCACCCACCAGCTGCACAGTACCTAGAGAGAAGCTCTGAAAAAGCCAGTCCTGCTATCCCCAGGTATCATCCTTGCCCCACTGCTGAGAAATAACATTTTTGTAGAGAAGCTGGAAGAAGAAAACATTTGTTCCCGGTCTGGTGCAGGCATACTTGGTTAAACCTCTGTTGAAGATGAATTTTCAGTGATATATCTGCTCTGGCATCGCTGTGGCTGAGGTGCAAACATTTTATTGCTGACACTGCTGTGAGAGAACTAATCTGCAAAATAGAGCATCCTAAGCCACAGCAGCTCTTTGCCTCTGGGAACGTGAGTCAGGGTGCTTAGATTGCACTGGTTTCTATTAATTGCCTGCTTAACTCCAAAGAGCCAGACATGTCTATTTCATTTAAAATTACATTTTTACAAACTTAAAATAGAATAAAATATAGGTTATAACAAGAGTTACCTAAAAGCTCATTGGACTTCATTTCCCTCTGTTACACTATGATGTGAGAATGAAATGATGGAACCACATACATAAAAGAGCCTCTCCTGAGCATTTCTTTCGCCCAAATTCAGACCTTGTATTTGACATGAATGCCATGGTCTTTACTGAACAAATCTTGCCCAAAAAGTTCAGGCTCTGTCTTGCACAAGCATAAAATTAAATTATAACCAACACTTCATAAACTAGTAAGCTTACACGGTATCCTGCTTCTTTTTCCTGAAAAAGCCAGGAAAGCAAATACTCATTTGGACATAAAAGTCGGTTTGAGATAGCTACAAGAGAGATTTCCTGGGCAAATAGAGGAATCTTCTTCATTTGTGGTCAGTTAATTCTCCTTTCCCATAAACACCATAGCTGGGGTCAGCTATAGAAGAAAACAGTTATTGAAATCTGCTTTGTTTTTCAGAGAATGTCTCATCTTGGTCAGTAACACTCAGGACTTTTATTTCATGCTGCAAAAGCAGCCTGGATAGAAGCTGACTAGGGAGGTAGAAAGCAGGTATTTTCTTTAGTTCCAATTTGCTGGTTATTGCATGGCAATCAGCAGATCCCATTTTGCCTTATGATTTCAAAGTGAAATTTTCCTTGAGTGGAGCCTAATCTGTGCTTGAGTGTAATGAATGACCTGAGCAAGCACAGACAGAAGAACTTCACACTGCAAGGAATAGCCTCCCATGAGCTGTTAAGAGATGCAGTTGTTGAAATCAAACACTGGAAGCAATTTTTAAATGCCCAAAGATGGATTATTCAAACTTTAAAAGCCCAGCTTCACTATAGCGTGGCATAGTTGCTGAGTGTTGCAGTATGGTGTGAGAATGCAGAACATTTTCCTGCAACAATCCCATCTCCTGGGCTCTCCAGTGCACTTGTTTTACAGCGATTAAGGGACTGAGAGCTGCACAAGCTCTGTTTAATTTTATTTCCTGAAGGCACAGACTGAAGCAATATTAGAAGCAGACTGCACTGGCCTGTAGAAAACTCACATTGTTGGATTTTTTTTTTCCCCACTGCTTGCCAAAGCCTCTGACATCAACTTTAACCCAACAGGGAGCCAGAGGAAGGAGAGGGAGGTGCAATGGCAGATGGCAACCCACAAGGAGGCGAGAACTGCATACTGCACTTTGGCACTCCGTGACAAGGACAACTTTACAGTAACCTAGTTTGCTTATAAATTGAATGAGGATTATTTGCTATTTCCACCCTCCCCTCCCCCCCACCATGTTTGGTCAGATCACTGCAAGACAGGCAAAAAAATATCTAATTAATTAATTGACTTAGCTCTGGCAAGCTGTATTTCTAATAGTGGGAGGACAGAAGAGAACTGATTTTAATATAGTTTATCCAGATGTATTTCAAGCTTTGATACAGTTTCAATGTACATGAGCTGGGGGGCAAATATGCCTACTCAGTAAAGCAGCAGTGAGTTTCTCTATTACCTGTCCTCAGTGCTCCAGAAATCTGAAGAAATTCAACAGAGGTTTTGCTATGCTTTCTGCTTGTCTTTGCCTTCAAACAAAACCACGTTCAATGGAGACAGACAACAGGTAAGGGAAAAAGATACTTGACTTTCTTGGTGTTTTCTGAAAAATGGTTCTCCTGTCTACTTCTAGCCATTAAAATTAACTTGCTATCTAAATGGATCTTGTCTAAATTAATTGTGCTGTCTCTGTGCAGGATTTCCCCAAGGAATGCACTGAAATACTGTTATGTCTTTGCCTGTTCTTGGCTGATTGAGATATTAATTATAGGAATAAGCCTAGGAAAATAAAGGTAGGTTTCTCTCTTAATTCATGTGAGTACTGGGCCTAATGCCTCATACATGGTGTTGGGCAGTAGTTACTTTGCTGTGTGACCTTGTTCACTCCATAGTGTCCTTTTTGGGTGGGGCAGATGCAAAGAAGAAAGGGAGTTGAACAGGGAGAGGAGAGCTGTGCACAGTGTTGGGCACCACAGCTGGCTTCTAGCAAGTGCAGTACAGGATTAGTGCTCTGATGGACACAGGTGTCTAAAAACTTTTGTCATGCAGCAATGCCAATGTTCTGGGATTTATTCAGCTCAGTCAGGCTGGGCTTGGTGCACTGATGCTGCATCCTCGCCCTGTGCTCAGGGCTCACTCATTAGAATCACAGAGTCACAGAATCATGTAGGTTGGAAAAGACCTCCAAGATCATCGAGTCCAACCCAGCACCACTGTGTTCACCACTAAACCATGTCCCTGAGTGACATAGCTACACTTTTTTTGAATGCTTCCAGGGACTGGCAACTCCAGAGCTTTCCTGAGAAGCTTGTTCCAGGGTGAACAGTACTTTTTGGTGAAGAAATTTTTCCTAGTATCCAATCTAAATCTAAACTTCCTCTGGCACCACTTGAGGCCACTTTCTTCTGCCCCATTGCTTGTTATTTGTGAGAGTTGGGTGATTATTCAGGGACAGCTTCCCTGCCCTGCCTGGCATAGCTCTGTCCTGAGCATGTCGGAGTCTGGCAGAAAGCCTTTGGACAAGCAGGAAGCCTAAGAGTATGAGATGTTGCTTTATTTGAAACTGAAAAAACAGAACCACTTTTCAGATCTAGCAAAAGGAAATGTGAATGCTCTGCAGGGTGAACATATTCTTTATGATTGAAGTGGACATGACAGCTTTGTTTTCTCCTTGGTTGGTTGTTGTTTGCTCATTTTATGAAGCTTCTCCAGGATTTTTAGCTGCAAGAAAGAGTTTCCTTACTGACACTTTTATTCTTCCCATAGTGTGGAAAGCAGAATCCTGAATCATGTAACTTAACTTGCCTCAAAGCTGAGGGGAAGTTGAATGTGCATTTTCTCTGCCACTAGCTTGCTTAGAACATTATATATCTGCTTATAAAATCATAAATATTTAGTTGGAATGAGAAACAAGTACTTAGTGTTGTTTAAGAATGATACAAGTGCAGACTTAAGAGTTGAAGTAGCTATTTTATGCTGCTCACTAGTAAATGCATTACACTCCTGTAATATGCCTGTCTCCAGTGTGTCTGTTAAAAAAAATTAAACATTTTAAAAACAGAAATTACTTTGTAATTTAGCTTTGACCTGTAACATTTACATTTCAAAACTCAGACTTGATTTGAAAATAACCATATTCCATGAAAGTTGGTGTTAAAAGTGCTTCTACAGTTGGTCCAAAACTTTCTCTCTGTTTGCTCTGTGAACATGTGTAATTCATATTCAGATGACCATACTGGGAAAGGTTCAAGTGTTTGCTTCCCAGAGCATGAAGGATTCTTTCAGACACACTTGTGATTTACAGAGTCCCTTGGTTTCCTGTCACAGAGCTGGTGGAGCCCTGAGCTTGAGGGAGATTGTGACACCTGAATGTGTCAGAAACACAGACTCTGCTGTTGGTTCCTCTGAATTGAATGCAGAGCAGTTCATTCACTTCGATGCCATGTAACTATCTCCTTGCTTTTCACAGTCATTTTGTGTGAAATGATGAATAATGCCTGAGTAGTGTAAATTCCCTGAGGGCCATAGCAGATGCTATAAGCTCTGCCAGTGGTATTGAGGCATTTGGAAAAATCTTTTGTTTCCATACTTTATATGAACTTCAACACTTGATTGCAAAGGAGTTTGCCTTGAGGGATGGCAATTTTCAGATGATGCACAGATAGAAGTTTTATGAGTTTTAATAAAGAAGTTCTAATAACGTCTGAAGAAATTGATGGACAGGACGGACATTCTCCTGTCTGTAGTCTATACAAGATAAAAACAGATTCACATCAGCATTAGCATTCAATATCAATTTTTCATATGCCCTCTACTGACAGTGTCAGGGAGATCCTTCTTTTGAACCAGACACCCCACACCCCATAAGCAGCACTTATTTTTGTGAAGAGAAAAAACATATTCAAGCCCTGATGACCCTGAAACTTTGCTTAGGAGTGCTGTAATTAGAGCTTGTGTCTCTTTACCTTGAGCTTCAAATCTGATTAGCTAACCTGGAGGCTTGGCTCTAAACCCAGCATTCGTGGACCAGCTCTCATAGAAAACCAGAAACAAGAAGGAAAAATCTGGCCAAATTCCTATATCCAAATATTTTTACAGCATGAGAAATTGAACTAATAATGCTTCTGTCTGGTTAACAGCTGTCAAAGGATGAAAAATAAGCTACTGGGAATGTAGTCAATCACTCACTCCTTTTAATGTGGTGTGAAATCCATAAAGGCATTTATACTGACTCTTAATGTATTTTACAGAAAAATCACTGGTAGCTGTGTTGAAGAGATGCCAATTTTTAACAAGCAGCGTCTGGTGCTTTCCGGGCCACTCCACGCATGTGCATTCTGTAGAGAACGATGAGCTTGCACTCTGTTTGCTTCTGGGAATGCATATTTAGTAACATTCCCCCTCTTCCCCCTCTGCTTGAGGTGGGTCACCAGGACATAAGCTTCATTCACAAAAAGACATCCGAGCTTCATCCAGCTCCTCTCTGGCGATGACTGCAGTTTTCATCCACGTGTAGCACGGTGGCTCCTCTCCCTCAAAGCTCACAGTCTGCATCCCACAGACACGGTGGCACACGGGGACATAACCATGACAAGCCCTACTGATTTCACAAGCCTGTTATTCTAAGACAGCAGAGCAGGTGAATCGCTGTCCTTGGGGCTGTGGGCCTCCCTTGTGTGCTGTATTCTTTAACCAGCGGGCAGCGCTGACACGGCCTTGCGTGACACACTGGGATATTAATGTGTGTGAAGAGCTCGGCATTGAACCACGCACACAACAGCCTAAATATAGCCAGAGGTAGCAGCTTTCTGAATCAGGATGGCTATTTTTGTGCCCGATAGCATTGGGGAATGAAGAACTCAGTGGCTGTGCACAGAGAATGCATGGCTCAGGTTGTTGAAGGATTTGTGTTTCCCTCTGGCCCTGCTCTTCACTGGGTTTATTGGATGGATACAGCTGCATACAGCTGTGATGGTCACGGTCCGAGGCATCTTCCTCGTCCTGCCCCAGAGGAGATATACTGTATCAGGTGGTGCTAATGCATGGGCTAAAGGCCCCTTTGGTCACCCTTCTTCTCTGGCTCAGCAGGCCCATGGCAGGGTTTAGAGGGTTTTTCAAGTGCCAAGCATGAGAATGGTAAAATAATAGAAAAATACAGAACATAGTCTCTCTGCTTTCTTTTCTGTTTTTTACCTTTATCAAGTGATCTGTAGAGATGAGCAGTTACTATTCCTCAAAACAAACATTTACTCAGTTTTACAATGTGTCTTTCACATGTGAGTTAAGGCTCTTGTCCGCACTGTCTCATAGCTCCACAGTCCAAATTATACAAATCAAGGCAACAGATATTCTTAGAGGTGGGATTGCACTCAGAATATCTTCCTGCTGTCTTGTCACATTGAACTCTCCTTTCCAAACTGGGATGGGCACAGGCATAGTCATAACAGGTCAGTCCAAAATAGAAAGAAATTGCCTCAGGATGGCTGTAGGGTGAACATTGGTGTTGTGGTTCCTGTCCAGCCTGATGACATCAGTATAATAAAAACTGGTTTCAGCTGAGCTCCTTCCAGACATTAGTTCAGAGTGCAAAAACCCTCCAGCAGAACCAGGATCTGTGGAGGAAATGACCAGGGCTGAATAAGAATGGTGGTTATCTCCTATTAAAAAAAAAAAAGAAAAAAGATTGTCTTTAAGGCAAACACAAACGACACAGCTGCCTGCAGCCTGCTAGGCCAGAGAACAAATTAGGAGCATTGGACTTCCAGTCCCTTGGCTCTCAGAAATGTATCTCATTAATCTCATTTTCTGAATGATTTCTGAATTTATGTCCTTTGTAACATGCAACTACTACTACTACTACTACTAAATACATCATACCAAACCAACACTCTTGCTTTCTTTGCTCTAATTATTTATTTTCCTCTTTTAACAGATCAGCTCCCAGCCTCCAGAAACTGCATCTTATGGTAACATTGTGTATTAGTGATGTACAAAACTTGGAGGCTTTCCGAATATGGCCCTGCATTCCAGCTAAACATATTATGGCCTTGTGCTTCTCTCTTTCACTCATGACAGAAAGGAGACATATTTTTTTCATTAAGATAATACCTCGTAAAATATTATTTTTCTTACTGGACAACAAGTACCCTGAGCTTCCACTGAACTCAGTAGTGATGGGGGATGCTTATGAAACTAAGCCTGAATTCTCAGCTAAGTGAAGCATTTGGGATTTATTTCAGTCCCACTGAAATCAGTGGGACATAAATATACTTTTAAATAAACATTTGAGTGCTTTGCCAAATGCAGTTAGAATGCTGAACATAGGTCTCAACAAGAAACTGTTTTCTATTTCTTACCATGATAACATATTTTGACACACTGTTATGGTACCAAGTCAGCCATATCATCTTTAACACATTACAACCAAGAGAGAAGTCAGCCTGCTGCACTAAAATTCATGAATAAGAACCATCTTTGAGTAAACCATCATCAACACCCATTTTGATAAGAAAAGTACAAGGCCTCTATTTCTCAAGAAGTCTTTCACTTTTATGTTTCCAAGGAAGCTCAGGCCAGGAGTTAGGCAGCCAGTGAAGAGGCCAGGTGCACAGAATTCAGCCAGATGTTTTTCCCATGTGTGGAGCAAGCAGAATTCCAAGTGAGATGCCCATTAGGTACCCTAGTGTGTGAGCATGCCTGAGGAGTACGGGAGCTCACTGAGGTGCCACAAAATCTCCTGCAGACTGCTGTGGCTTCGTCCAGAAGGTTTGTAGAGCCACATCTATTTTCCCCCAAATAGATCCTTTTGGTGTTTGCTTTTTACTATTTTTAGTGTATGGTTTCACTTTTACATAACTTGGATCTTGTTATGCATCGCATCATTGCAGCTACAGGACTGAATATTTCCTTGCTGCTCCTGCAGTTACTTTTGTCTTTCCAATTTTTGGAATTTATCTGAATTGCTCCTTAGAGTGTTTGTGGTAATAAATCTCTGTCTAGTTGATAGTTACTCCCCTCAAATTCAGATACTGAAGCAGCAGCTGTTCCAGAAATGACTGATTGTAGAGTTGTAATCGTTACATATTTGTGGAATTCTTAGAAGCGCAGAATGGTTTGTGTTGGAAGGAGCCTTAAAGATCATCTTGTTCCAACTCCTCTGCTGTGGGCAGGGACACCTTCTATTAGAGCAGGTTGCTCGAAGCTGCATCCAACCTGGCCTTGAATACTTCCAGGAATGGGGCATCCACAGCTTCTCTGGGAAACCTGTTCCAGTGTCTCACCACCCCCACAGTAAAGAATTTCTTCATAATATCCAATCTAAACCTATCCTCTGTCAGTTTAAAGCCATTTCCCCTTGCCCTATCCCTACTTGTCCTACTGCTCGTTATTTGGCAGATGAGACCAACTCCCACCTGGCCACAGCCTCCTCTCAGGTAGGTGTGGACAGTCAGAGGTTCCCTCGGAGCCTCCTTTTCTCCAGGCTAAACAGTCCCAGTCCCTTCAGCTACTCGGCACCGGAATTGAGCTCCAGGTCCTTCACCAGCTTCGCTGCCCTTCCCTGGACACGCTCCAGCACCTCAGTTCTTCCTTCTCTACTCTTGCCACCCCCTTCTCTCCCCAGGCAGCCCCTAGGAGGGTCCCCAGGGAGCAGGGATGGGTGGGCAGGGGCAGGGGCAGGGGAAGGGGTAGGGAAGGGATTCACGGCTCCGACGCTTTGCCCTTGTTACCAGGAGAGGGAGCAGGTCCCTGCACATCCCCCCGGGCTTTTGTTCCACCTCTTCACACACTCTCAAAGCTCCACCGTGAGCTTCTAAACTGCGGGGTCGGAGGAGTGTTTCTCTTCAGACTTTCTCACACAGGCACACAAGCGGCTTTTAAGCAGTTTTCCATGGCTGTAGAGCTTTGCACCTGTGAGTCATTAGACACAGTCCTGCCACCCTCACTCATAATCACGAGTTTCATAAAGAATTTCCCTGGAACCTGGATGTTTCCTTCTTAAAAAAAAAAAATAAATTAAAGAAGACAGGACTAGGCTGTCCAGGGCATGTGAAGGAGAAGTGTTACACATCTTTAGTTTCAGCAAGTGGAAGATGATGTACTCAATTCAGGAATGAAAGAAAGAAAGAGAAACAGGAATGCATTTGGAAGACTGTGGGAAAAAAAAGCCTCTTGTGTGAGGGAATAAATAAGATTTTTCATAAAATTATAAATGCATCTGGGTTCAAATAATACAGCAATAAATACCTGCGCTGCTTTCTGCCGTAACAAATGCTACGCTGTACGATACCAACTGAACACAGCTTTACACATTGCACAGTATATTATTTTCCTTTAGGATGTGAGGGTTAAAAAGTTTTCCAGATTCTAACGCAAATTAAGTTGCACAGAAGACATGTCTCCGAAATGGAATCTCTTATGGCTGGCAGTGCTCCCACATGTGCAGACAGGCCTGTGGTCACTCTGGTCAAATAATGCCTCATCACACTCTGCAAAATAATATTGGGAGACACTTGAACTTAGACAACTTCATGAGCCCACAATGTTTCATGCACTTATTGTTACCTGCCTGGGGGAGTAAGTTGTCTCTGTGTTGCCTGGGTGCCATGTAAAAACCTGTATTTACATGATTACAATTTCTTTTAGACTCATAATCAGTTAAATAAGATGGAAGATGCTAGTGTTATCCTGCATCTTTTTTATCTTGTGACAGAGACAATTTCATCTGCAAGCACAGACTATGACTAGGAGTCAAGAGGAGGCAGCTCCACTCCTACCTTTTGTGCTCTTGGGAAACTCATGCCCACACCAAGAAACTGTAGGAGCAGCTCCAGCACTGTTACGTGGCCACCCTCACTCAGGAGTGTTGTGCTCTCTAAAAACCAGCTGTTTTCCACAGAAAGCCATGAAATGGGACCACCTGATATCCCAGGCCACCTCAGACAAGTTAGACAGCGCTGCAAGAGTATGCAAACAGAGAGGCCCCCACCTCTCTGCCGTGATTTTCTATCAATATATTGCCAGTTTTTTCACAGCTCCTTGGTTTTGCCTGTACATGGACTTGCATCTTCAGAAACCTTGTCTGTGCAAGATCTGCCAAACCTAGCAACTGTGAGGATGTCTACACAGCTTTTTGCAGGGTAACATGCTCTGAGCTGAATGAAGATAATATTGTAGGTGCCACGCCTGTAGAAATAACAGGAACCTCAAGAAATGCCATGAGTCAATCCCAGTGCTTAGAAACCAGAGATAAACAAAAAGGGAAGTGACTGCTACTGAAATAGATGTTCATGTAATGATTGTTTAAGGGAAGGCTTTGAATTTTCTTCTTTGCAAACTTAAAACTGGTACAGAGTTTAAGTGGTGGTCCTCACCCTGCCATTTCTGCATCTGCATCTGCATCCCATGTCCATCTGTCTGACTTCCCAGTTTCACAGAAAGCCATGTCTGGGGATGAGAGAAGAAGACCTCACTTGAGTGCCAGCTGCACTTCCCCAGCAAAATGTAGACAAAGTTCCCCATGCCAATGCTCAGCTCCTCAGTGCAGTGCCCTTCTCCTCTGTGGAAGACAGGATGGCAAGGACAGGGGCTGCAAACTTCTTACCTATAATCAACAATTGGCTTAATTTCCTGGTTTAATGCTACTGTTGGAAAGGGAAATCAAAGCTGGGTATTAAAGAAGTGTCAGCAAGCAAATGTGTTTAATGGTGCCCTAAGTCTGTGAATGCAGTGGGTGAGAGCAGAACCTGTTTATGAACTGCAGTGACTGTGCTGCCTGGAGATGACTTCATGCCTGAAGAACTCCTGTAACCTTTTTCAATTGATGCTTTTCTTCTGCTCTCACATAAATGTCACACAAAGACATACACTGCATTACATGAATGTCAGAGATAACTGCCCAGATATTGTGCTTCCTTTCATTTCCCTTTTCCCTCAAAAGTAAGGTTTTCCTTTTTTTCTGCACATAAACAAAAATGGGATTTGATGACAAAAATCTAATCATCAATCAAGTCTTTCTTTACCAGTAAGATTTTCAGAAGAGATGATAAGCAGACATACAAGTGCAGCTTTTTACTGTGATGATCACAGAGGAGTATAATGAAGATTAATCATCACTTTATCAAACTAAATCCATTTTTAAAAGCACCTCAGTTAAATAACAGCTTAGATTCTGTAGAAGTGTCTGAGCCAATGACATGCTGTTGGGATGTGCTGGCATCTTCTCTTCCCTGAAAAGCCCTGCCTTTTCCTTGCTCACCCATGCCCATGCCTGTCTGCCTCTGCTGCATCACATTACAGCAGCTCCAGGCTCTGTGCTCTTTCAGCCTCTCTATTCCACACCCTGGACATCCTTCTGCCATGTTCCCACATCCCAGCAGAGACTTGCTGCAGCCAGGGTACCCAGAATCTAGGCCCTCTAAAGAGTCTCACAAACCCAAATATATATTGGTGCTATCAGCTAAAAATCTACCCTGGTTTAAGAAGAGGGATTGATTCTGAAGCTCTGAATTTCAAGGCCATAAAATCTTTCTTGACCTGTAAGACTGAACACCATTCACATGTAGGTTGGTGAAGTTCAGATACTTTTCTTCCTGAGGTCTCTGTTTGCCCACCACTGAAGGAGCAGAAAGACTTTTGCCCTTTGCTGGTAGCTCTCCCCAACCATCTGCTGTGACCCTGCCAGGGCAGGGGTCCAGAGGGAAGCCTTAGTGGTTCTTCCTGTGCTTTTCCCACTAAAACCCATGGGATACCTTCCTGAAATAAGTATCTTTCTATTACTGGTGGGATATTTCAGTCTTCTTGCTCCTGCTTTGCTCTGAAATAATTTCTCCAGCAGCAGCTCAGCCTTGAAGTATTTGGAGATCTGCCTCACTGAGAACTGACTAAAAAAAAAATGCAGATTTTGGCCCTAATGTTTTTTTTACATCTAATAGGTCATTTAATTAATTCATATTTCTCTCTCTGTCTCTGATCATATACTACAATAGAACACTTGAAAATGAAAAAAGCATAAGGTACTCTGAGGGATTTCTAGGCCTCCTGACATGGCCATTTTCAAGATAATATTAGGAGACAATAGAAAGCATAATCATTAACTACCTGGTAGTGATGTCAGACCTTCTGTTCTCTTGGGTTAATGTATGATTCAATCAGCACAAATGGAGGTCTTCAATATGCCCTTTTACTGGGATTAAATTCTGGATACATTTTGACATCCACACAGACTTCAAACAAATCCAGTGATCTATATGCATAATATGGCAATTCTGATAAACTGAAATTGAAAAAGATACTGATAATTATATGTGTTGAAAATGGCTATTGCTGATGACCTGATAGTTATTTATTATTAGTTGTTTTATTAGTTTTATTGCTGTTAATCAGTGAAATTGGGCAACGCTAATAACAAAACTCCTCCTGGCTTAAATCTTACCTATGCCTTATCTTAAGATACACAGAGAAAGTAAAAATGAAATGTATAGTGTTTTACATTGCAAATGTAGCACAGCTGGCTGGCATTTTTGCCATGATATATGTGCAGATACAGCACAAACCAGCCAAAATCAGCACAAAGCCCAGGGTTGCATGCATTGCAGACAAACAATGAACCATCCCTTTACACTGTGACTCCAAGGCCCCTGAAAATTACTGTGTTTTATCCTACAGTTTCCTTTCCTCAGCCCATCCTTTCTTAAAAAATGCTCTATTAAATGGGCACTGATTTCTGTTTGCAGTGCTCCAGGAAGCAACAGAAAAGCTGCACCCTGTGCAAATTAGCTTTGTTTTACTGCTGTTTTGATCTATATCAAAATATGGCTCATGCCTATGGCTCATGCCTGAGCACCAAAATATGGCACTGACCTGCTGGACCCCCACCACCCCAGTGGCTGAGAAAGCCACTCACTCCAGTCTGTCTTTGCTGCTTTGGCTAATTGTGGTGTAGATGGTTGCCAACAGGACTTAAAGAAAGAGCATCAATGCATTTTCCTAGGTTAGTGATGTACAGGCAGATAACAAGTTGTGGTCACTTTTGACTTGGATCAGAGGTGAAGCAGTGACCTGGGGTCTAAAGGTAACGCACCCTATTACCAGCCCACATCTGACTGCTGCCCTGTGAGCAAGGGGAAAGCAGATGTCTTATTAGCTGCCATCCTTAAGTGGCTTTTTGTCATTGTGTCAGCTTTGAAATAACACTCACTGGGCAGGGACACACACACACACCCCAATGGCCAAATGAAGTGCCAGGCTGTTTAAATGCAGCAAGGAAAGACGCCAGTGTTTAGAAAAAGCAAAGTACAAAATGCACAGAAATATTTCTTTCAGATTTGTGGTCAGTGAGGGGGTACAACTTGCACCCAGTTACCACAAATTACTGTGATACTTAACGGTGCATTGTGCTTCCACTAAGTGTGGTCTAAAGCAAGCAAGCTGCAGAAAAATTAGGGGCAATGCTCTACACCTGCAAATATTCAAGTTGTATGATTAGTGTAAAGCCTACCTGACAAGTAACCTATCCTCTCTCCCAAAACCTAATTTAACTGATACTTTAGAAATGTGGATGTCCCTACAGATGTCTCACTTGGCCGCTTAAAAGATACTCTTCATATCACTGAAACCCACTCTTTTAGACCAAGGGAATAATTTATTGGGCTGAGATACCTTTCTTTTCTGTCAATAAGAAAGAAGGCAGGTGAAGCAGAAGCTGGCACTGAGCTGGTCTCAGGCTCTCCTGGTGCCATGTGAGTTCCAAAGCTGAAGAGACACACACCCAGCCCAGGACAGAGCAGCCAGGGCACAACAGGGGCTGGTGGTTCCATCACAGGGTGGAGAAGCTGGAGGATGAGAACAACCACAGCATGAGCTGTGCCCTCAGCACTGGGGTCCAGGGCCACAGGGTCTGGCCATGGTGGGCAGAGCCAGATCCATTTGGCAGCAGGAGACAGGGCAAGTGGAGAGTCTGGCTTGTGGGGTAGAAATGGAAATTCATCTGGCAGCTAAGGGACAGTCTCTGTGTTTCTGGATTAATCATGGAACTCATGTCGTTGAGTTCATCAGCTGTGAATGACAGAGGTGGAGTAAGTCTTGGTTTTATTAGTCACAAGGTGACAATGAGCCACTGAGATGTGTTGGCTGTGAAGATAAAAAGGGTGTCCACAAAATCTATTAAGCAGAGCACTTTCTACAGAGGGCAAGGCTTATTAATGCTATCACAGAAATCTCTGGAGAGATCTCATCCCTGCTTTCTTATACCAGTCACTCTCAGCCAGGAAAGACATGGCCAGCCTGGAGCAGAGTCAAAGGTGATGGCTGGGGGCAGTGACTCTCTTGTGAGGGAATATGCTCAAGAGTAATTAGCTCAGCAGAAGACTGTAGAGCTTATATTATTGCTCTTCATAAGTAATTCAGAAGAGTTAGTAGCAGGAAGGGAAATGGGCCATTTATGTTAAGCTAAAGAGCAGTTTTGGCACAAGAACTAGTGGTGTGAGAAGCTGTGGGGATCCCAGTGTGCCAGCAAGGGAGCTGAAGGAAGTGAGAAATACCATTAACCTTCCTGGCCGTCCTTGGCTGTGGGCTGAGTAAACCAGCCCAGCAGCAGGGGACCTGGTGGGCTTTAAAAGGGGATTTAAGAGGTTAAAGACAAGTTCATTGGAAGAGAGAACTCAGTTCTGGGTAGCTAGAAGCTTTGGGCTGGGGTAATTAGTGGATAATACAAGCTGATCTTTGCTTTTCTAATAACATATGGCTATTGTGAAATACTGAGAAGTTTGGCATATTGCAAGGGGTGAAACTCAGCTTGGTCTGTACCAGAAAATGAGGTTATAAAGTTGAAGCAGGAGCTGCCAGTAAACACAGAATCTTCTTGTTTGAATCTGGGTCTTCTGCCCCTGTGCCTAGTAAATGAATTTTTGAAAGGGTGGGGGACATGCAAAAGGAAAAGTGAGCACAGATGTTGAGATCAAGGAAGAAAAGTTCCTCATTCGCACTTTCAAGTTCAAAGTTACTGTGGTCAAAGTGCACTTTAGCTATATTTTTAGTTATATTTTAGCTATATATTTAGCTATATTTAGCCTCAGGCATATAGAGGCTTGAATTCTTTCATCTTCCTTGTCAGAAACTACCTGGACAGATTCCTTACCAGAAGAGGAAAAGATCTGTTGCAGACTAGCACAGAGGACAACATACACTCCACACATCTGTGTGTTCTCTACAGATATGTGCACTACCAGCCTCCAGGAGAGCCATTCCTCTCCCCTCTTATGGTGACAAAGTCCTCATTAGCACCAAAGCTGAGGTGTGTTTATGGTGAGGAGTTTTGTACCTCTCCAAGCGGTGGGGATCTGAAACTGTGAAATTGTTAAAAGGTGAGCCCAAGTCTCCTGTCCCTTTTTGATTGATATTCTAATACATTTGAATGTCTTCTTTGCTGCTTTTGGAGGTGTCCAAGGCAATACCTGTGCTTAGGGAAGTGCCCTCCAGGCATGTGCTACAGAACAAACATCAAATATATTGTTTTTTTCAAGCTCTCCACCATTACACACAGAAAATACCCTTCAGGATTATAAAAATTGCTTATCCAAAACCCACACAGCTCCTTTGAGCTGCTGAAAGCCTCTGTGGCAGAAGGAAAGCTGTTCTCTCTACCAACAGCACAGCCTCCATGTTGCAGTGCAGAGCTGGTTTTCAAAAGTTTGGTTTTTGCCACCGTGGAGGTGCTGCAAGACACACACAGACATCTTTTCTCTGGTTTAATGGAGAGGTTCTTCTTGCCTTTGATTGGTCTGCAAAAGTGCATGTCCACTGACTGGATCTGCTGTTGCCTGCTGTGGCTGCATTATGGTTCATAATGACTCTGGGTGAAGTAAGAGATCCCAAGTATCAAAAGCTATCTCAAGGGAAAAAAACACCAAAATCAGACACATCCTGGTAATGACCCCCCCACCCCCCTTGTCACACGTTCATTTTTACAACAGAAAATTGAAAGTCAAAGAGCAAGACTGAGTGTAAAACTTTGTGGCATTAAATCAGGTAAGGCAGTAACCATCCTGTCATCTCTGGCTGCCTTCTGAAAGCAAATACTTGCCCTTGCTTAACACTGCTAGCCTGAATGTAAGATGTCAGTATTGAAGATTAGCTTGGTATGTTGGCACAGAAAATGTTCTGACATAGAAGACAGGGTGGGAGAGTGACAGCAGGTGATCAAGGACAATCCACCCTAGGGAACGAGCATTAAAGGCTGATGGAGAAGCATGGACTTGGTAGGGGCCGGGGAGGAAGGAGTTTGAAGAAGCACTGATTGAGGTCAAGAAGATTTTCCTTTCAAAAGGATAGAGACAGAGGAACATTAAACAGGTAATGAGAAAGTAAATGGAGAAAAGCTACTGCCACAGTACAGCTGCATGATAATCAGGAGAGGTTATACATGTATTCCCTAGCTATTCACACTGATCAGCCCAGGGACTTGGATCATGATGATATCTGAGCATACAACAATATAAGGAGATTTCCCAGGTGATTGTAGGCATGATCCAAAATGCAGCTCTACCTGCAGCTCTGTGGCTGCGTACACCAAATAAAATACCCATGAGTTCAAAGGCATACCCTGGACCCTGTCTGCCTTGTGAAAATTGAGGTCTATAGAGCTCTCCTTTTTATGGACAAATAACTTCCACTGAGATCAGTAGGACTCATTCGTAAGTGGTCTGAATTGAAAACCTTTTAAACAAGTGAGAGTTCTTAGTCCTTCTGTTTGCTTCAACTATGCCTTTTTCTCCATTATTTCTGAGTTAAGAAAACAAGATCTCTGTTATCTCAGGTCTGGAGAGAAGTGATGTATCTATTAGTTTCAAAAAATGAATTGGTTTTTTTAGTATTAAGAATAAACAACCCCAAACCTTGTAAGCTATACTTTATAGTTACTACCTTTTGGATTAGGCAGAACTAAGATACACTTGTTAAAGCCACTGTTTGTATAAGAAACCTCCCAGTGCCTCAGTGTGAAAGTAGGTTGCCCTAGAATATGTGTCTGCATCCTCTCATCTTCACCATCATACTACGGCAGAGCCTGGCAAATTAAATTTACCAGAGTGTCCTGTTTTCTCCCAAAGAGAAGAAAAATTGGTTTGCCTCTTGCCCTGGGCTTTCTCATGTTGTTCAGAAAGCTCCTGTGCACCAGCACGGTCTGGGAGAGAGTGTTGTGAAGGCGGGCCAGCTGCCAGGAAAGCTGCCTCCAGCTCTGCTGCTCTCATTCCTGAGCTGTCAGCTCTGCTCTTCCAGGGGAGCAGAGCTGTTGGGGGCAGCCGAGCCGCAGCACTCCGCTGCCCTCTTGTAATTACAGCACATCCCGCTCGCAGGCTGTTAGGAACATCTTATTAAACGAGTGCCACTGACGTGGCTTTTCCTGCCGGTGTGTAACACTGCTCTGCTTTCAACCTGCGCGTTCCTGGAGCATCGGCGCTGGCTTGGCTGGATCAATCACTGCTGCTGGTAGCGGTGCAGGTGGAAGGGTGGGAAAGAGCCTGAAGCTGATCCAGAAGAAGGCCTGCACTGATAGAGCTTTTCCTGTCTGTGTGATGTGGGAATTGTAAGGGTGCCAGCAATTCTGCTCCTTTTCAACATCTTCTAGCGAAAGAGACTTCTGCTTTCTGCTCCAGTTGAAATGCTTCCATTGGTTTCTCTTGGTTCCACCTGAAAAATGGGCTTTAGATCAGAGCCTTTGGGCAACCGATTTCATGGACATGGATCTCTGGAGCCATAGTTCACAGTGGAAATCCAAGGAAGGTTCCAATGGAATGTCATCTTTGAAAGGTAAACTTGACCTGAAAATAGAACTCTGTTTCAAATATTAAAATTAGCTGAAATGGTTTAACTTCCAGCACAGATACCCTGGGATGGTCAAGAAAAAGCCATGTGGGAGGCAGTAGTCGGGGCTTTCTGAATCCTCAGAATCTTCCTCAATTCTCCATCTTCTGCCTTTTAGTAGACCCTTGTCCAGCTGCCCATGACCCTAAAATGACTCCAGTCATACCAGCCATGGTTCAAACTGGTAATATTTGTATTTCCACAGCAGTGCCTCACATCAGGGAGTGGGTGCAGATTAGCATGAATCCAACAATAGCCTCACGTCTCCTGGAGATTTTTCGGGACTGAAAACTCCTCATAGGATAAACTGCACACACTTCACTGTTCCTCTGCTTTGTTGTAACACAGAGCACCGTGACCAGACTGGAGGGTCTGCCTCATAGAGCCCCCACCCACAATATTTCTATTCACAGTCCACTATATGGGACTGTGCCTCAAACATAAAATCAGGCTGGCAATATTTCTGGTTAGTACAATTATGCTTCAAAGGATACTAAACTATTTTTTTACATTAGTTTAGGAAAAAAGGAAAATCCAACTAGAAGAATGCTATGTCCTGCCTTGAAGAAAGGAATCACTGATTAACTTTTAGGATATATAAACTCCTGCCAGTTTCTGATAAGAGTTACCATACTTCACACAGAAATCACTGCTGAAAATCAGAAGACCAAATTACTTTTCCATGTAGAGGTAATAAGTTCATTTCATGATGGGCAGAAAAGCCTGTTAGGACATTTCTGATTCTGGGAATTTGCAGGCTAAGGAATTAGCAGAGACATAAAATGAAGACTCTTTGCTAGGATAAAAAACTTAAGTTACTTTTACCAATATGCAATGCGATGGACTCAGCAGCCACTTTACCTGAGCCTGTTTTTAACTGGGATTGGATTCCCTACAGGTTAAAGCTGCTTTCAGTGGTCCTGTTTTATCAATTGGCTTGGAGGGTATTTTTTTCAGAATGAGAAATTTGCATTTAGATGGTCCAAGGTTAGTGCAGCTACTTCAGTCTTGACATCCAGTATAGCAGGCTGGGGCTGTGCAGGATGGCAGGGATGCACCAAAGACTGCTCTGGGTCCTCTGTGTCCTACACTGTCCCTTCTCCTCACACAGGAAAAAGTCAGTCAGGAGTTCCTTTCTAACCTGGGACACAAATGACTGATCAAGTGAGCGCCAAGCCCTTGTCCAAGACACCTGTATGGTGGCATTTCCTCTCCTCTGCACTGAACACAGACCAGGGAGACTACAGTGCAGCTTGTTGCAGGGACAGCACTTGTAGGTTTATTGTACAGAACAGAATGATTATTAACTGATTCCTTTTAGTGTCCCACAAGCCTCTCCAGCCAGGTGCTGAGACATTTTGTGGGCAGAACCCGAAAGGATCCCTTGGTCCCCAGCAGGTTTAGTCCTGGGCTCCAGTCTTGCCAGTAAACCTCATGGGTTGCCAACCTTATGAAGGCAGTGGGGCAGCTTATGTATCCACAACTGTGGATGAGTGCACAGGTTTGCAGGATCTGCTTTTTCCTCCCTTTCTTTCCACTAGCTGTTTCACTGGAAGTCTTTATGTGTGTGGCAGGCTGCTTTCCCTTAGCCTGTTTAGATGAGACCCCTGAGATATGCCTGAGTATGGGAGTGTGGTGACTTCAACTCAGCTCTGTGCAAACACAGGGACAGTTTAGCTTTCCAGGAAGTGCTGGGATCTCTTGTGCTATGCCCCAGTGGTGTTGTTCACCTTCTTAGGAAGCAGTGCTTTCCTTTAATTTCTGGCTTTTACCAGGAAAACCATTGATCTAACTGGAAGCTCAGATTTATCAGATGCTGATCAGAATCACATTCACTGCAGACAAGGGTCTTTTGATCAATTGCATTGGGAATTTTACCTGGAATTCAATACACATATGGTCTCTGAAGGCAAAGATTTCCACTGAGTTTTATAATGAAGTGTAAAAAGCCTTTGACTGTAATTGTTTTACTAATTTGCAGGCACGTCTTTTCTGTACATGGACAAGATTTCCAAGCAAGGGTAGGTTATTAAGATCAGATTCTTGCAATGATTATGCTGCTGGTTAGTTTCTTGATTACAGCATGTAGCCTTTTTTCTCTTCCCTCCTCAAAGGGATTTACTTCTAATAGAGGCCCTTTTGTACTGAAACAGTAAATTATTCTGTCATCTGTTGTTCACTTATTAATGTTGTTAATTCTCTTCAGGCATATTTTTCTCTTTTTGCTTGAACACTTCATTCTGTAATTTGCTTGCAAAGTTAGCAAACTACTAATCTTTGAGTTGAAAAATAGAAATCAAATGTACTGAAAGTAAAAAATGAGGGATTTAAAAGTTTGATATTTAGAGCTAATAAAGTCAAGAGATTGAAGAATAATTATAGCTCTTAAAATTAGGCCTTAAATTTTCTTCATTGAGTTAGAAGTATTACAGAGATTTAGTTGATTTTTGATGCATGTTTGTAATACACACCATGTGCATTTAAATGCAGCCAAATATAAGTTTCACACCCAGAGCAAAAGAATAGGGTTCATACTTACAGGATGGACAGTCACATCTTAGGGAACAGCAGCATGCAAGCAGATGTGAGGGTTCTGAGAAACAGACAAGGTAACAGGAGCTCCCAGTGCCCAGCCTTGGTGATGAGCACTGTGTGTGAACTGAAGGGATTTTACCATTAAATGGGGCACAGGCATGCTGAAATAATATGGATCATTCTCCTGGTGGTACTTTAAAAATGAAAATGAAGGAAACAAACAGGAGAAGTCCAGAAGTGAAAAGGATGAAGATGGAACCTAGACAAATGTTTTGAAAGCTGGAGGAAATTCCTGGCAGTGACAGATTTCGAAAACTCCATCTGCTTAGCTTAGCAAAGGAAAGACTGAGAAGTAATTTGTTATCACTGAAAAGTACCTTCACAGAGAAAGAACAAAAATCTAAAAGGATTTAACCTAGCTGAGGAAGCAAGAGAAGGAATGAGGCTGGCAGAACATGGGAAGCCAAACACAGTTAAAGCTAAAATCAGGCATGCTTTTAATGTTGCAGAAAATTGTTGGAAGAAAGAGCTGAGGGGCACTGTTGATTCTTCATGTCTGTGAGTCTTCAGTCTTGTCTAGAAGATAAGGTTCAGTTAAGCATCAGTAATTTTGTGCAATACAGCCTCACTGGACAACAGTCGTCTGTCCTACCAGGGGTCAACCTACACAAACCAGGTTTCTGGTGCTAAATTTTATGGTACAAATGAAGTTCTGAAAATGAAAATGAAGTGCTGCTGAAATTGGAAGTGAGTCTCATGGTTTGAGGTCTCTTTTGTAATTTCCTATTGTCTCGAGCAGCAATGACAAGAAATATTTTTTTCTTCTTCTATGCTTTTCTAGCTTTTCAATTTCTAAAACAGTGGATAATGTTTTAAATTTCAAGACTTGATGTTTAGGTCTAGTGTAGTTTAAGATTCTTGGACAAATATCTGAAGTACTAAAAGGATAAAAAAATATTTTGCCTTGGATAAAAGGCCAAATATTTTAAAAATTCATATTTGCATTAATATAAATCTCTGTGTATCTCCATCTGTAGTGAAGCAGAAGAAATACTGGAATATTTGCTGCCTGAAGTCTTAAGCTGAATATCAGCAGGTTACCTGATGGGGAGAAGAATTACCCCAATCTATCTGTATGTCAAGCAATGATTTTCATCCATAAGAATAATCCCAGGAATGGGGTAAACCGCTACTGAAACTTATTCTTTCACCACTCTATTCCTAGGGAGGACAGTTGTTTCACAAAGTCCTTCTAAAAAACAGTTTATGTAGCATTACTTACCTATTTCAACTGCTCTCTGAGACCATTGTTTCTCAGAGAACAGTGATTATGAGATCTGTCATCAGGGAATTGCCACAACAGAGACTTTATGTACCAGACTTGCCACTGAAGTATTCTTGGCTACTTACTCTGGTCTCAAGTGCTGGTCTCATTTGAGTCCTAGCTAACTCAAGAGCTAGGAGCTATGAAGGCATTTTCTATTTCACTCTGATGATGTGGTATTGAGAGGGAATATTCCTCAGGGAGAGGTGGAATCATGACTGCAGTTCATGGGTGGACATTTATTGCTTTTAGTTTATTGCAGGTAGGAGTTCCCGCCTACGCTCCAATCAAGCACACAGAAACTGTGGCATAGTAGGATATTCTTGTGGAAAATGCTGTTGCCTTTGAGTTCTTGTAAAAAGGCTTCTATGATAAGAGATATGCTAAAAAGGGTGTTACTGGTCTATTGTATGAAAAGAAGCTTGTTCTGTAGTCATCCTTGAAGAGGCTGCAGATTGTGATATTGTCTATATATATATATATTTTAACCAGAATTATGTGCATGCAGTCAGTGACTTTGCTAGTGAGCCAGGTGATTTTCCTGGGCTTCACAAGCAAAAGGTGACCAGATGCTCTGCAGAACATATATTATTTCCCCACCCCCACCCCCCTCCCTTGCTTTTTCCTGTTCACATAGTTTTTAAACTAACTCAGGAAGTAGAAAAAGGTGCATAAATTTTCTCATTGACTTAATACATGGGGTTTAAAATTGTGGACATGTTAATAGTCATGTGTGTTTAAAAGTTTCTTTAATCACCACCTTGAAGCTTGAGCCTCTGGATATCAGTGTTGAATTGGGCTGGTAGTAGCTTTGTGAGGAGGAGTTTCCTCTAGCACGTTTACCTGTGGACACCAGATAAAAGCTAGGTGGGGCAGATGCATGGTACTTACAGTTGTTTGAGAACCTGCTAAAAGGAAAATCTCAAGTTGGGCCCTCCTTGTTTTTCAATTAGTTAAATTTCACTTGCTTCGTAAAATGTACTCCTTATAATTTTGGTGCAGATGACTACTGCATTAGTTTAGATGCCTTGGGGAAGTGTTTCTCAATGGCCCAGATTTATCTCAGCAGATAGCTGCAGGTGTTTGAAACTTGGTGAGCAAACTGCTCATATTTTATGTGTTCATGAGGCTTCTGTGCAGTCCAATGAGAGTCCTGTACTGAGCATGAGGCAAAGGACAGCTGCTGAGAAACATGTGGCTGAGGCCAGCTCAACAGGCAAGGCTTTAAATACTCATTGGCCATTAGGAATGGAAGTAGGATTTTATGGTCAGGTTCCTAATTTTGTTTTATTGCATTAGGAAGGACTAAAAAGTTGTTATGAATTTTCTGACCTATTTCATAACATTAATAAAAATCTAAATTAATCATGTTTTAAACCTCCAAGACTCACATTTGCAGTGTTTTGCTTCATCTTTATTTTGCTAGCCATAGGGAATTCTTGGTCCAAGGTTCCCAAGAGGACCCCAGACAGGTAAAGATTTTCCAAACATGTAAGAATATTGCAGATGAAAGGCAAGTTGAGAATTGGAATGCTCTGGATGCTTGTTCTAGCTCTGATGGATTAGTAGAAGGACTGGAGAGGTTACTTCTATTAATGCTTCAGTACTTCAATAACACTCATTTCCCTGCCTGTAAAATGACCTCTCAGGCTGCTGTTCAAATCAAGGTCCAGACTTCTGGAAGCCAACAGGAACGTTTGCAAAACGTGTCATAGTTTACAGGCAGCATCCTTCCCCTCCCCCTCCATTTCACAGAACAGGAACCACTTCAGTACCGCTCATACCCGGTAGGAGCCCAGAGAGCTCAACTCCAGAAAGGTTTGAATAATTCAGTGCCATTTGCTAGGTGAACACAGACTGTGACTGTGGAAGGTCTGATCCATAAGCAGCCCTGACTGTTCCTCCTCTTCCCCTTACAAAATTGCCACATTTGGATGAAATTGCTGCATTTCATGATGAGAGTGAAAGCAGCCAGGCAGCATGAGGTGAACCTCTGTGGCCAGTGGTACTTTATTAGCTTCTGCTCACCAATATAGTTTTCAGCAAATCACCCTCTTCTACTGGTTTCCTGGAAATACTGTAGGTATATGCAACATGAGAGTGTTTTAGAAGCTGAAACCATATGATTAGGCTTTTTATTAAATTAATTTGTGGTTTGCCCATGACAAATGCACGCCTTCCTCACTTCAGAGGAGACTGCTCGCAGCGTGTGAAGCCGGAGACATTGCAACAAAAACCAAGCCACCACCCACCAAAGAGCAGTGACAAACTTGCCGGGACATGGTTTCAGGGAATTGCAGAACAATGACTATTTCTCACTCATTTCCTGGTATTATGTAGGTTTTGTTGGGCTGACAGGAGTGTTGCTGAGGTTTGAAGTGTTCTCTTTTGAACAGAGAGAGAAGTGTTCTTTCCTTTAGGAAGAAAATACCTAGCTCAGGCCACCTTGCTGCTGGGCTTGGTGGTGGCTCCCACTGGGCAGCATTTGCTTCTCAAGTTCATCTAGTGTGGCCCAGCCTGGCTCTTCTATATGGCATTTGTTCTATCCTGTGCAAGCTGCTGGGACTCTTAAAATACCAAATAAGGGGTCCTGAAAGGAAGAAAACATTAGGGAGAATGCTATTACCACAGTTAGCAAACATGAGACTCTCATGACGTGTTCCACCTCCCTCTCTACTTCACATCCACATGCATATAGAAACAAAGGGAGAAAACTGGGGGGGGGCGTGTGTGTGTGTGTGTGTGTGTGTGTGTGTGTGTGTGTGAAAGCACCATTAAGACCACAAGAACCATCTGCAGACGTGTTATGCATGTGCATGCCAACTTTTTGTATATACATTTGGAGGAAGGATTTTAGGGAATGTGCAGCTGTGGGCAGTGAGGGCCTGAGAAGCATTTGTGATACCTAGTTTTCATTTAGTGCATGCCTTTGGGTTTGTGAATGTATCTAGCCACTACCCTCTTACCATGCTCTCTTAACAGCCAACACTGAAAAAAGACTCAGATGGTGACTTAGGTTTTATTTTGTTTTAATAAGATGCAAATCCCCTTTCACGTTGAAAGTTATCTCATTTAGGGGACAGTTGTGAAATCCTGCTTTAACTTTTCTTTCCTTTTCAATTTTCAGAAAATATGTAAGTCGAGTCTGCAGGACAAGGCCAGTGTTGTCTCCCTGCATCCTCACCTATAAAGGTAGCTAGCTTTGTACCTTATGGTTTTGTCATTTAAAGCAAACCTGTTTTGTTCACTGACCTTGGGTGTAAAATCAAAACCCTCCTGATTTCACATAGGTGTTCACTGACAGTCTTGTGGCCAAAAAAGTCAGAAAACACTATTTTTCAATATGAAAAAAAAAAATCCAAGTAAATCCCAGAACCCACAGAAAGCTAAAAGCTTATGTAGGAAATAGTCCACAAAATTTTGCCTGATACAAGCAGCTTTTTCAAAATTGTCCTTTTAAGGAGATAGAAAACCTTTAAAAATTTTTTTCCTATATGACCCTGTGGTCTTTCCTGTCTATGTGAAACATGCAGAGTTAAGAAGACCTCATTACTGAGACAGGATCATTTACTAGCTGCAAAGCGAAATAATTAGTTAACTTTGGGCATTCTTCTAAGTAAAACACATGTACCTTTGCACTGAAAAGAAGCAATATTTTCATCATTAAAGCAGGTTTCAGGAAAAGTGTTTTACATCATTTATGCCAATTCAGAGGAGAGCTCAGATTCTTGAATCACAAATTTTCAACATCCAGCCTGAGTTATATGCATACATGTATATGATTGCTGTGCATGTCTGCAACAGTGGACTTGACCTTAAAGGTCTTTTCCAACCTGCATGATTTTATGATTCTGTACCAAAACCAATTTGAGGTGCGAGGAAGAATGAGCATTGCCTAATTGCAGCACCTCAGCATTCAGGGCTTTAATTCTGATTGTGCTTTATTGAGGCACAGCAGCTTCCATGCAACCAGAAATGACCATTTTGCTGCATAAGCAGGAGGTGGGTCCTTTAACTGGACCCTTTCTTAGAAGCATATTAATATCAAGGAAAAAAATGCAAAATCTCTCAGTTTCCACAGAGTTTCAATCAGAACAGCATTTGTTCTTCATCACAGTTACCTTGGTGAGTTTAGATGGCAGAAACTCCGCAAAAACAGAAGTCTTGTAAAAGCAAATAAAGGCAATAAGAAACCCAGGTGAGCATTATCTTTCTGTACATATGCTAAAACCATGAGTGGGATTTTAAAAGTACATTGATCACTTAGCAAAAAAAAAAAAAAATTGCTATTGATTTCCAATGGGATTTACACCTGTAAGTCATTTAGAGGGAGATTTTGAAGATGTATTTAAGTAGGTAAACATCTAACAGGATTGAGAGGAATAGGGAGGTTATAGGCTCAAGGGCTCTTTGGCAACTGCTGTGGCCAGCATCAGCTTCCCTGATGTGATGAACACCAAGTTGGGGCACTTACGAACAGGAAACCAAGAGACCAAAGAGCAAGGGACAAGGTAAGCAGAGGAAAGAAAGGACCCGTCTAAAACACCCATCCATCCTCCTTGTTACACACACTGCAATCACCTTTTTGTACAGAAATGAAGGACAGTGGCATGAAGGGAAAAATATTTCCTTATTATCGTTACCTTTTTAGGGAAACATGATTTCCTTTGAGGGTTTTCATTTCTTGTGTACTTCATTCCTACTATCTTCAAATAGAACTCAGTTATCTAAGTCTCAATTTATTGTGTAAAGTGGTACTTAATTCAAGTTGAAGCATACATTTTATAATCTACCTATAAAACGTCTTGTACATAGAGCTAAAATTTATTTGTACCTGATCTTCAAGTTAAGGTTTAGCAGGCTTCTGTTATGTACCCTACAGAAAAACAAGAAAAATACTCTTTCCAATGCTGTGTTTGAAACTGTGCATAAATTCCATAACACGTAAACTGTGACTGAAGTAACATTTGCAAACAGAACATGAGTCCATTTCCTAACACAAGACTCCTAATATATTCACTGATACCTCTTACTAAAGCTTTAGCTTGCAAACCTCTCAGACACATGGACGTATTAATGTCCAATTTTTCCTTAGTTAATTGCATCACTGAGACCTAATGTTTCAAAAAAATCAACACCTTAATCAGAGAAGACTGTCTTAATCAGAGAAGAAAGTCTTTTTGTTTGCTGAAAATAAAAGAATGAAAACTTTTCCTGACTTAACTCAAGAGATCTCCTTGTTTTATCTCCTTTGCCATGCTATGATTAAGAAACATGACATTTTTGTCTGCTTTCAATTCTTCTTGAGATAAGCCACGTGTTTTCAAACTGTCCTTTCCCTCCTCAGCAATTTTTCCTGCACCTGATTGTCCAAGAGGGGACTCCAATTCTTAAGCCTGGATGGAGAATTTCAGAAAGCTTAACTCAGGTTTTGATCATAAACCTGGTATAGGGCTCAGTTTGTAGCCATGCTAAAAGGCTTAGTCTACACCTACTACTTACTGAATCACTGGGAACAATTCCAACATATAAATCATCTTATTTGAAGTATTGTTTTCTTGCTTTCATCTTATTTTGTAATCTGGGTTATGACTGTGAAAAAAAGAAGTGTGTATAGCATTTCAGTCAGGATGTCTTGAAAGCACAGTCACATCCATGTTTTTATTTCAAATGAGCAATCCAGCATGGCTTTAGAGAGGAAAATAAAAGAGAACACTCTTTGGACACCAATAAAATTCAAGGTTAGGGTCTAAAAATACAGCATCAGCCTTGTCAGCTTACCAAATCCAGGATCTGGAGTGGCACAGCTGTATCCTTTAAACAAAATTGTTAGTATTAATTATTATGAGATATTGTAACAGAAAAACAGGGCAGAAAGGGACTACTTTAGTCCCTCTCACTGTTTCAAGCCAGGAATAAGTATACCTGTGAGATTTTTCTCATGTCAAACCCCAATATTTCTTGCACCAATTAAAGCCATTGCTCTTATCCACCATATTTGGAGAGAGACTCTTCCTCTCTGAAACAGTCTCTACATTCTTGAAAACTGTGATAAATCTGGGAAAGAGGGAAAAGGAATTTTCATCCTTGATCTGGGCAAGTTTTTTAGAAATCTTTTATTTGTAGGTTATGTTCTTTACTAAGGAGAACATGTTATTCTCCTCTGGATGTTCTCCAAGTGTGCCACATTGCTCTTAAAGTATAACATCCAGAATCAGTCACAGTGCTCCAGCTGAGGCTTGCTCAATGATGGGTGGAAAAAGGAACTTTCCATGTGTTTTGCAATCTATATTTCTGTCTGTATCTCCCACTCCTATGAGATTCAGGGGGAGTGCTGGAAACATCACAGCTATGATTTATGACTAGTATATCCCAAGACCCTTTTCTGAGAAAATGCTACCTAACCAGTTATTTTTCATCCTCTGTTGGGGAGGAATAATCAACTAACAAGTGCATTGCATCTTATTTGTCTTTATTGAATCTTGCCCAGTATTTTTAATTAATTTTCCCAGATATTTAAATTCTGAATAACCCTCGTGAATGCTTGCAGGCCCTCCCACCTGGAGTCACCTTCAAGTTTAATTTCCACTTCTATAGTCTAAGTCAAAAACTAACTGAAACACCATTAAAAGATCAGGATGTCTCTGATACTTTGCTCCAGCTAAAAGGCTCATTTCAGTGTCAGAGAAAGGAAAGTGGCCTGGCACATCCACTGGCTATTATTTATTTCTTTGCAATTCCCACCACTGCTTAGCCAGCCTTTTCATGTGCATTCTTTCTAGGAACTGGCAGCAGGGTGGCCAATCTACAGTGACTACAATCCTCTGCTTTTCCCATCCTATCCCATTTGCCCTTTTTCAGAAGTTTACTCAACTTCAAAATTAACTGTTGTATTCTAACACACCTTTAGTCAATTTTTAATGTTCTAGGTCCAGCTGATTTTGAAGTATCTAACATAGGTTTAAGGCACTTAGCTCTCTACTTGCTGTTACAGGAGATGAGTTCTTCAACTAGTCATTGCTGTTATAACACATTTTGAAATTATGCAAAAGCTGTACACTATACATGACATTTAATATTTGATTTTTGTAAGCAAACACTTGTCTGACGTTTTCAAAAATACGCAAAATGCTGGTGGGACTTTATGCTTTCACATTTTAGATGTATTCAGCAATTTATTAGTGAGTGAAGGGCAAATGTAGGGTTGTTCAACAGCACTCCTAAATTTTGATCAACCTCTCCTTGCAAGAGTCAAGCTTCTGAATTAGCTGAATACTATTTTGAAAGCAGAAACAGAGCTGTTTATTTCCAAATCCATGGACTTGTGATGAGAGCAGAGATTTGTTTCTCTGTAGCTTGTCCTCTTCTCATATTCAGTGATCAGTATGTAACAGTTGTATTATCACTCAGATTTCTGGCTTTGTAAGATGCCTACAGCAATTCTACCACTGCTTTTTATTCCCGTCAAGAGAGAAAATGAGATGAGGGATGCTAGTAAGAGTCAAAGATAACATCAGAACTTAGTCTTAATTTGTGTGTAATCTCTAAAAAACTCTGCTTTACCCATTTATTAGGCTAAAGAGATGAACTTTGAATGTGTTTCTGATGACCATTACTACTGCCTTGTTACTTGAGTGCTGCCAATGCCTCTGTGCAGCTGATCCCATTGCCAGTGACCATAGAGGAGTGATTAAAGTCTGATGAAGTTGCAGCTACAGGATGCTCCAGATCCAGGGAACCAGCATAGCAGAGACAAGAGAAAAACGTGAGTATTAAGCAGTGCCATCTAGTGTAGTGCAGGCACTCATTGACAGGGAACAGAGCTGGCCTCCAGGCATTTTTTAGCCTTTAACTGAAAGAAAAACACAGTACTAAACCCATACACACTGCAGAAGAGTTTTGATGGCAAATAAAAGTAAAAAATGCCAAAGCAGTTTTGTGCCTTTTAAGTTCTGCCTGATTTACACCCTGGTAGCCAGATCTCTATTTTTTTGGATCTTTGCCTGGACTACAAAGAGGGGAGTGTGTCTGCATAAGCCTCTCTATAGATTTGAGCATTCATGCTGCCAGATTAAGAGACCCATTTGAGCAGTGCAATGACAGATGGCAAGAACTTGGTTGGAGGGAGCTACCAAACCAATTTGTGTGCAGCACCTGGTACTGCAAGGCTTTAAGGGAAGCTCTAGCAAGATTTGAAGTCCCTGATGGTACAGATGCTTTCACTAGTGAATTAGAACTCCCACAGAAGAGGTGAACACACTGCCTAGTTTTAGGCATTGCCCATCCTATACAGAGCTCTGCACTGCATGATGGTAAACTCTCCACATTCACCATTAGCATTTAGAGCTGCAACACAGTTCAAGGACAGAAATAAAGATTAAATAGCCTATGAAATCACATAATTGCTGTTAAAAGCCAATGGACACATACAACAATCAAATCTTTCACATAGGTCAACAAAGATTACTGTAGTAACCTTTGTATCAGCTGAACATTTTCCACTCAGCAAGCATCTCCTCAGCTCTGTGTTTCCCTTGAGCAGGCTGGCAGACCAGCTAGCTGAACTGAGTACAGGCAGGGCTTTCTGAGACTCTTCCCAAAGGGACTAAACCAATCACAAGCATAACATAAAGCCAGGTAAAATAGGTAATCCAGATTGTACCACCTGACTCCTTCCAGCCCTCTACCATCACCTAGATAACTAGCAAATCACCCAGTTTTACATAACAGAACCTTATCCTTAACATGACCCAGTCTCTTCAGCCAAAGCGGGCTCCCTCCATTAAGTAAGCTGCTTGTTAGCCTTATCTCATCAGTGGGGAGACAGCTGATTAGTTACAGGTAGAGGCTAAACCTGTCATTTGAAAGCCCCATCTCCCATGCGACCTGATGACTTGGGGTTTTCTTGGTTATTTTTATATGTCTTCCTAAGCAGATATTTTGAGTGTTTTGGGATACTAAGAAACGAGATGAAATTACGTTACTGGTGTTAGAAAGAATAATGGATTAGAAGAGAAAGTGGCTTCTTCCTTTTTGAAAGCTATGATTGTGTTTTGGTTTGAGCAGTACAAGAAATGCTTCAACTGGTGTCTGAGTTGTAAACGTGCCCTCCTACGTGACAGAATTATTGTCACAAAGAGACCATCTCTTTCAAGGAGATAATTTCTTTGAAAATTGTTATCTAAAACAAATGGGTAAATTAAAGCTTTTTAAGTTTTCAGTGTTCAGTTTAGGTTTTTAAAATAATCGCCTCTGCATATAACTGTGTATCTGCTGTTATTCACAAAACAAGTATTTGGAAGCGTACTGAAAGGTTAGAAAAAGCGGGAGCTTGGGACAAGGGGACCAGAAGGACGAAGCATGCAGTGGCCAAGCACTTCCCACCCACTGCTTCACCCCCAGCCTTGCCTCTGCTCCTGCGAAGCAGGGAACTGCATGAGAGGTTTCTTCTTGTCCCCTGCATCTTCTGTGCTGCTGCCCAGTACCTTTGTGCATTTGGCTGGTCTCCCAAGAGCCTGGTCTCTGGATTGGAAAATGCTGTGTTAACAGTTCACCCTCCTTGGAATGGGGAATGACAGCATCACTGGGCTTGGGAACAGGAGTGGCTGCAGCCTGGGCGCTCCTCAGTGGGTGGTGGAGTGTGACTTCCTTCCCTTTTCCCCTCCAAGGAGGTGCATCCGTGCCTCTCTGCCCTGGTCAGCTGGGAAGCTGCAGGAGAGGACCAGGCCATGCAGCTCTTCACCTCCAGGTTCATGATACACATCTCTGGCTGAGGCTGGCAGAAATTATACAAAACTCCAGGAGAAAGTAGCCTGACTTGACGATGCCTCCTCATTAAAATCTCCTTCCTTCACAGGAAGAAGACCTCTGAAGAGTGCATGCCGGTATTTTAGGCAGGATGTCATTTATTGAGAAATCTCAAAAAGATGTCCATCATGTCAAAAACCTCATGAGAAGGAGACAATTATCCTACTGTGGCCTCTTAGAAACTACTGCTAAGAGCAGGTAGCTTCAGCCATCCCAGTGCCTCTGGGATCTCCTGGTAGAGATGCCCTTAGCTCTGGCCCTGTGTGTAGACTCAGAGTGCAAGCTAAATGGTGGTGATTTTTATGTCTTATTGCTGAGTAATTTCAAAATGCTTTTTCAGAACCTGTGTAAAGCAGCCCGGCATATGATTCCCTTGAGAAATCTCATTGTACAATGAATGATTTTTACCCATATTTGCTAGCAGCAATCCAGTTCCCAAAACAGGTATGATAGTGGGGGTGAAGGTCTCAGAATAGGCAAATCCCTTACGACCAGTACACTTCTCACACAGCATCAATAAACCTGAAGTGTAGGTTTGTCTAGCAACAGTGAAACTACACATTAGAAACTTGTCATAAATTAGTGTTTTAAGGTCACTTAAAGATTGCAAAATTCCCATATGTAGAGCTGTTTTATAAAGTTAAGTGTGAAACATTTAAATGTTGCCAGTGCCAGAGCCCAAGCTAGCATTGGCCTTCATTGATGGTTTTTTTCCACTAACTGCAGGGTTCTAAGTGAGTTTATCTTGAATGTCCAGACCATGCTCATTGCACTGAGCACCCTTCTCAAAGGGATGGCTGTTCTTTGCTATTAGCAAAATTTCTGACTAAATTTTTAGTGACTGCTATTAAAAAAAAAAAAAATCAGCAAGAGAAATTAAAAAAAAAGTCAGGTCATTGCGGATATCCTGACCAAAATTATGCAGAGTGTCAGGTCAAACGAGGAACTGCCCTATTGCTGCCTTGATCTGGGCTCACTTTCTAATCACATAATCAACACAATATTGCAAGTAGATGAGGTTCTGAGTGCTTTTTTTTTTTTTTTAATTCTTCCAAGTTGCTATTACCTCTTAAATTGCACTACAGATAGCAGCAATTTTCCCTCCTTCTCCCTCATCCTCCAAAAAATCCCTAATGCCTTACGATGCATTGCCACTTATCGCTCATTTTGCCACCTGAACACTCGCAGGGAGCTGACTGACTAATCCCTGCTGTTAATGCACATCAGCAATAGTCAGATCACTCATATCTGAATCACTCCTACCCTGTGCAAGCTGAGTCTCATTCAGGTGTTTAACATGCTAGTCCAGGTGTAGCTCTACATTATAGTCATTTAGAAAATGAGTGATTGTTTTGGGCTTCAGAAGGAAAGCTGGAGAAGGGAATAGTTTTGCTTTTCCTGACGGTGTTGGTGCCACCTAACTTTTGCAGAAAACTAATGTGATACTCATTGTCCAGCTCTTCTTTCCTTACTTTTTGTTCGGTTAAAATGAAAGGTTGGTTTTTGTTTTTGTTTTGTTTTTTTAAGTGTCTTCATTATATTTTGATATGAAGTTAAAAAGAGTGGTTATGAGTTGATCCTTCTTCACAAAGAGGCATTGCATGATTATAGTGAATAGATTCAACCTGATCATGGATAAAATTCATAAAAGGATATATTCTGTGAGGTAAGTAACTTTATTCTGTGAAGTAATTGACATGAATAGTTCAACCTGTGGATCCTTTAACTGCTATTTCTACCCAGATCTGCTACAGAAGGAAAGAGCTTTATTTTTTATAAACAAATTTATCATCTAATTTTGTTTAAAAAAAATATAGTGAGAATATCAAATAGTTGATTTTTTCACCTATGCTTTAAATTGCACGTGTCTATCATTGATTTTGTTTTATTTCTCAAGTAGTTAGTGCTGTATGTAAAATCAGTTCTACTAACAATACTGTCTGTTGAGAAAGAGTGGCAGCATTGAATCTGTGGCAGTTCAAAGACACAAAGTTTGCAGGAAAAAGTAACTACCCTCTTTGATTAGAAAAACTGTTATATTCATTTTTTCCAGCTGTAATAAATGACACTCCCTCATCTATCTTGGCTCTTTTTTATAGCTACAAATGTTGTAATGGCTTCAGATGAACTGTACAGAACTGCCCAGAGCTACACTTTGAAGTAATGTTTATTTACAGTTCTCTGTATAGTTGGTCTCCATGACTTACCATCAAAATGTCGAAAGGGTTCTCCTTTTCTTGTGAGCAGTAATTTTCTAGGTCAAGTAACATTTGCATTGAGCACTGCTCAGACACAGACACTCAGCTGTATTTAGACAGTATGGTTTGATGCAGTGGCTAGGAAGATCTTGGACATGTATTGAAATAAAAAAATCTCTGCTTAGTTGAAATTAAATTTTTTCCTTTGATTTCATACCTCAGTGAAAGGTGATCAGGAATAGAGAGGTCTGTTCATAGAGCTCCAATGTTGTCTTGCTTTATATTTAGTTCTGCATAAAAAAATCCACAAAGAACCATTAATTGATAATTTTGGGCCTTTTCAGTGTGGTAAATGCGGCATAATTTTTGGCTTGTCCAGTGCAGTTCACTTAAATCCAAGACAAGGTTTCTTCTAGCTTCAGCAGCAGCATAATCTCATTCTTTAAATATGATCTGGGGTTAATTTACAAAAGAGCCTGGAAAAATCAGGAGCTCGTATTGCACTGAGAGGGACAAGGAGTGGGGCATCCCATTTCTCCTGTACTGTCATGGTGAACCATAACCCACCTGCCTTTTGGAAAGATCTGCTGTCAGTTACAGAAACACAGAATCACAGGGTTGGAAGGGACCTGTGGAGATGGTCTAGTCTAAGCCCCCTGCCAAGGCAGGGTCACCTAAAGCAGGTAACACTGGAATGTGTCCGGGTGAGTCAATGTCTCTGGAGATGGAAACTCAATGACCACCCTGGGCAGCCTGTTCCAGTGTTCTGCCACCCTCAGAGTAAAGTCCCTCCTCACACTGAGGTGAAACTTGTGTTTTTGTTTATGGCCATTGCTCCTCATTCTGCCACTGGGGAACACTGAAAAGAGTCTGGTACCATCTTCTTGACAGCCACCTTTGGGATATTTATATATATTAAAGAAATTCCCTCTCAGTCTTCTCTAGACTGAGCAGATCCAGCTCCCACGTCTCTCCTTGTAAGAGAGATGACCCTCATCATCTTTGTGACCCTCACTGGATCCTGTCCAGTAGCTCCTTGTCTCTCTTGTACTGGGGAGCTCTGAACTGGGCATAACACTCCAGATGTGGCCTCACTAGGCTGAGTAGAGGGGGAAGATCATCTCCCTCAACCTGCTGGCCACAGCCATCCACGCTGCGCCCCAGGATTCCATTGGCCCTTCTGGCTGGAAGGCACTGCTGCTGGCTCATGGACAATTTGACATCCCCCAAGACTCCTAGGTTCTTCTCTACAGGTTCTTCTAGGAGGTCAGCCCCCAGCCTGTACTGGTGCTTGGGGTTATTCCTCCCCAGGTACAGGACCTTGCACTTGCCCTTGTTGAACTTTATAAGGTGTCTCTCTGCCAAAACTTCCAGCTAATCAAAGTCCTGCTGAATGGCAGCACAGCTTTCAGGGGTATCAGTCACTCACCCCAGTTCTGTGTCACCAAGTAGACATCAGCTCCCCAAGTACTGGAGGAATGCTGGGGTGAAATATGGTGCCCTGTGCTGGAGGTGCTCAGGCCAAATGATTAATGGTTCCTCAGGCTTAAAAACTTTGAATCCATATGCCAGACAAAATGTA